>NC_058523.1:115045063-116404438 GCF_904849725.1 Hordeum vulgare subsp. vulgare | reverse complement strand
GTTACTCTGGGGACTGAATATTGCCCCAACTCATATTGGCAATACTTTTCTTGGTGTAACGCTTTCCTGCCTACAAGAGGAAAGTATTACACGGTGGGTCGTGTGGCTGCTTGCTGGGCTATCTAGTTGGCTCGTAACCGTGCTACATTTGAAAATAAAATGATCAAAACCCCATTTGAAATTCTATTTTCCATGTGTTCGTTCATATTGTATTGGGTAGGGCTTCAATGGGAGGGTGATGCAGGGGATCTACGCTCTGGCACGGAGATGGTGAGATCGAACACTATGCAGCTGATGAAAATGTGCGAGACGACCAAGCAAGAGATCATAGGGGAGTAAACCCCAAGTCTTCAAAAATCGAATGGTTTGGGGGCTTCTAGTAATATGATGTCTAATCCTGTCTATTTGAATTTGAATATGTATTAGATGTTTTGGTGGTGATCTGTGTATTGCTGGAAATTGTGCCATGGCATTCGGTTCGACGGCGAGCGAATGTCCCATGGATCTTCTAGCAATACGTGAAAACTGTCGTTTATCGTTTCCTTTCCTGAACTATTCTGTGGAACTGTTGTATTTCCGTTCTTTCCAATGAAAAGGGGTTGTTTGCCCGGCTCAAAAAAACATAGCAGGATCATAATGTATGGCATCCCTTGGTTCTGTTCCCTCGATCTTTTTCAACCTTCCCTAGATGAACTATGATAACATGGTTACTCCGTTGATAGTACTTCTGTAGAATAGAATTGTGCTGCAAATATATGGGTGTAGAAAAAGTTTTTTTTGTTTCTTTGCAGTTTTTTATGTACCAAAACTGTAGAGTCGGATTAAGAATAGAAAAATCTTCGATTTTCTACACTTCAAACTCAAAGGCAATTAGCAACGTTAATCATATGATCAAGCAAAAAAGGAAAAGTACCAATGTTCCCAGGAAATGACTTCAATTAATCTCTACTATTAAAGGGGGATCTGTCATCTGTCGTGATGGTTCGACCTCCAGCGATCCCCCCTCCTACCGCTAGCCTTTCCATAGTTCCACCGATTTTTTCAATCCCTCCATAAACCAGGCGATAAACCAGCCGATTAGTTCAATAAAAAACCTTAGCACATCACACCTCGTACGGTCAACAGGGCAACCAAACAAAACGGTTCAAAACAAACCCACTAAAACCTACTAACGCACGCATGCACAACCTGGTGATCCATCCCCCCGTCGCTAGCATAGTTTGTGTATGCGTAGCCTCCTCCCCTTTCCGCACGCGCCTCAGACTCCACACCCCCGATCCGCCGCCGCTGCCATCGCCCATCGTCACCGTAGAGAGAAAGCGCTTACGATGGCAATGGCCACTAGTGGAAAACGGGCCTTTGGCCGGGACCCTTTAGTCCCGGCCTGCCTCTGGGCCGGGACTAAAGGCCCGGCCATGTCGCCCCAATTCTCAATGCCTCCCTCGAGGCTTTAGTCCCGGCCCGTAAGGAGCCTTTAGTCCCGGTTCGTGTCCCAAACCGGGACTAAAGGGCTACGCGGTGGGTAGTGGTGGTGGCAACCGTTCGTATCCCCCTTTAGTCCCGGTTGGTGGCTGAACCCGGGACTAAAGGCCTAACACGTGGCCTGCCGTAGTGGTGGCAACCGTTTGTATCCCCCTTTAGTCCCGGTTGGTGGCTCAACCCGGGACTAAAGGCCCAAATGGTTTGCATCCCGCGTTGTTTCGGGCGATGAAAAGCACGAACCGAAGCAGAGTCGCCATTTCTCTGTTTCTTCTTCTCTCTCGCTCTCGCTCTCTATTCTTCTCCTCTCTTCTTCCCTTCTCTTCTTCCACCATGCCAACTCGCTTTGAAGAGGTGCTCGCACATGGCACGACCATGCTCGATGTCGTGTACACGAACGAGAGCAGGGAGATGCCGTTTTTTCTTGAACAGTTGAAGGAAGGATGGCTTGACGCCGCAATGGATCATGAGAAGTTCTTGGGGCTTGATCTGGAGTACACGGACGATCAACGCAGTGTTGCCGTCATCCAACTATGCTTCGCACACCATGTCTTGATCTTCCAATGGGTGAGGTAAGTTTTGAGGCTTTCTTTGATCCAAGATAATGACATTGTACGTTTATTTGTTTCAATCATAGTTGGTTCCCTTCAAATAGTTGTAGTGAAATAATTTTGATTAGTTGAAGGGGAACACAATCTAATTGGAATAGTGTGCCATAATCTGAAAAATCGTATTAGAATCAACTAGTGTTTAATATGTTCCATTGGAATCATAGTTGGTTCCCTTTAAATAGTTATAGTGAAACAATTTTGATTAGTTGAAGGGGAACACAATCTGATTGGAATAGTGTTCCATAATCTAAAAAATCGTATTAGAATCAACTAGTGTTTAATATGTTCCATTGGAATCATAGTTGGTTCGCTTCAAATAGTTGTAGTGAAACAATTTTGATTAGTTGAAGGGAACACAATCTGATTGGAATAGTGTTCCACAATCTGAAAAATCTGATTGGTTCAATATGTTCCATTGAAATCATAGTTGTAGTGATACAATTTTATGCGGTGTTCTTTGATCCAAGGTTATGAAAATTGCATATAGCTAGTGATCTCTCTAGGTTCCATTGGATAGCAATATGATATGTCATAGTCATGAAAATTGCATATAGCTAGTGATCTCTCTAGGTTCCATTGGATAGCTATAGTGATCTCTCTAGGTTCCATTGCATATGTTCTATTTGAATCCTAAAGATAATTTTCTCTTTAGTTGTAGTGAAACATGTTTCCTTATTGCAGCAGTATGTAACATTTGTTCCATTTTAATTTGTTTCTGTTGCAGTAGTGACAAGCATTGTCCAGAACTCATGGACTTCCTTCGCAGCGGCATCACTTTTGCTACCGTTGACATAAGGAACGACAAGCTGAAGATGAGGCACAGCTTCAGTATTGAGATACCAACTGGTTGCCTCATTGATCTCCAAACGGTATTCAGGCTTCGACATGTCAGGACTTCGATGGCTCATATGGCAGTTGCCTTGATCGACGAGGAATATGGTGATATGAAGACCAGTTTCCCAAAGTCTCGGCACAAACTTTGGGAGAAGGCCCCACTTGATCGTATCAACATTGAGTATGCAGCAAAAGATGCATACGTTTCATACGAGTTGTACCGCAAGATTCGAGTCATCAACTATGGCTAGCGTCACCTCGAGGAAGGTGGACATTCTGATTCAGACGATTCAGACGAGTAGTGTTCTCAACATCGAACACTTGTATATATATCTATGGTAGCTATTATTATGTACTGTTTGGACTAGTATCATGTACTGCTTGGACCAATTTATATGTGTCTAGTTTCTGTTTGTGCCATTATAGTTTCCAAATTTGAATGGTTTAGCCCTTTCTAACTTCATTTGCTACTTTTGAATGGTTTAGCCCTTTCTAACTTCATGGTATCATGCATTTCGACCACATATATATACAAAAAGTCTTCAGTTCAAATAAGTTCAAAAAATGAAATCCCTTTTGTAAGAGATCTATTTTTGATTAAAACAGTCATTTAAAAATGAAAGACCATTAGTCCCACGTGGCGTGCAGCGGAACCACGTGGCGTGCCGCGGAACCACTTTTGTTGTGGGGGTCGCTTTTCCTTCTTCTCCTTGTGCTAGATATTTGTTATGCATTAGGGAAAGAAGGAATAGCGACCATCATCGACGCTCAAAAAATAAGGTGAGGGAGTGTCCACCATACATGAGAGAAGAAGAATGCCGACCGTTGTTGTAGGGGTTGCTTCTCCTTCTTCTCTTTGTGCTAGATATTTGTTATGCACTAGGGGAAGAAGGAGCAGTGACCATCATCGACGGTCGAAAAATCAGGTGAGGTAGTGTCCACCATACATGAGAGAAGAAGAATGTCGACTGTTGCTGTGGGGGGTCGTTCCTCCTTCTTCTCCTTGTGCTAGATATTGGTTATGCACTAGGGGAAGTAGGAGTAGCGACCATCATCGACGGTTGAAAAATCAGGTGAGCTAGTGTCCACCATCTATGAGAGAAGAAGAATGTCGTCTCTTATTGTGGGGGTCGCTTCTACTTCGAGGGAGATTGTCCATTTTGTACACGAAGTGCATCCAGTTTTTGTCGTAGCCCTCTCAACTTTTTAACACGTTCTATGTGGGTGAAATGATGATATCATGCCAACTTTCAACATTTTCAGAGTTCATTTGTAGTGCTTTTCAATTTCAGGGTCAACTAGCTCAAAAAAAAAGTAAATGCACGAAGAATACCAAATGAAGTCAGAAATTGTTGAAATTTTGTGATGTGCCTTTGAATGGTGCATTTTGAACACACAAAAAGTATGGAGTTCAAATAAGTTCAAAAAAATAAAATCCCTTTGTAAGAGATGAGTTCTCGTTCGAAACGCTCATACTTCGAGAGAGATTGTCCGTTTTGTACACGAAGTGCATCCAGTTTTCGTCGTAGCCCACTCAACCTTTTAACACATGCTATGTGGGTGAAATGATGATAGCATGCCAACTTTCAACATTTTCAGAGTTCATTTGTAGTGCTTTTCAATTTCAGGGTCAACTAGCTCAAAAAAAAAAGTAAATGCACGAAGAATACCAAATGAAGTCAGAAATTGTTTAAATTTTATGATGTGCCTTCGAATGGTGCATTTTGAACACACAAAAAGTATGGAGTTCAAATAAGTTCAAAAAAATGAAATCCCTTTGTAAGAGATGAGTTCTCGTTCGAAGCGCTCATACTTCGAGAGAGATTGTCCGTTTTATACACGAAGTGCATCCAGTTTTTATCGTAGCCCTCTCAACTTTTTAACACATGCTATGTGGGTGAAATGATGATAGCATGCCAATTTTCAACATTTTCAGAGTTCATTTGTAGTGCTTTTCAATTCCAGGGTCAACTAGCTCAAAAAAAAGTAAATGCACGAAGAATACCAAATGAAGTCAGAAATTGTTGAAATTTTGTGATGTGCCTTTGAATGGTGCATTTTGAACACACAAAAAGTATGGAGTTCAAATAAGTTCAAAAAAATAAAATCCCTTTGTAAGAGATGAGTTCTCGTTCGAAACGCTCATACTTCGAGAGAGATTGTCTGTTTTGTACACGAAGTGCATCTAGTTTTTGTCGTAGCCCTCTCAACTTTTTAACACATGTTATGTGGGTGAAATGATGATAGCATGCCAACTTTCAACATTTTCAGAGTTCATTTGTAGTGCTTTTCAATTTCAGGGTCAACTAGCTCAAAAAAAATAAGTAAATGCACGAAGAATACCAAATGAAGTCAGAAATTGTTTAAATTTTACGATGTGCCTTTGAATGGTGCATTTTGAACACACAAAAATTATGGAGTTCAAATAAGTTCAAAAAAATGAAATCCCTTTGTAAGAGATGAGTTCTCGTTCGAAACGTTCATACTCCGAGAGAGATTGTCCGTTTTATACACGAAGTGCATCCAGTTTTTGTCGTAGCCCTCTCAACTTTTTAACACATGCTATGTGGGTGAAATGATGATAGCATACCAACTTTCAACATTTTCAGAGTTCATTTGTAGTGCTTTTCAATTCCAGGGTCAACTAGCTCAAAAAAAAAGTAAATGCACGAAGAATACCAAATGAAGTCAGAAATTGTTGAAATTTTGTGATGTGCCTTTGAATGGTGCATTTTGAACACACAAAAGGTAGGGAGTTCAAATAAGTTCAAAAAAATAAAATCCCTTTGTAAGAGATGAGTTCTCGTTCGAAACGCTCATACTTCGAGAGAGATTGTCCGTTTTGTACAAGAAGTGCATCCAGTTTTTGTCGTAGCCCTCTCAACTTTTTAACACATGCTATGTGGGTGAAATGATGATAGCATGCCAACTTTCAACATTTTCAGAGTTCATTTGTAGTGCTTTTCAATTTCAGGGTCAACTAGCTAAAAAAAAAAGTAAATGCACGAAGAATACCAAATGAAGTCAGAAATTGTTTAAATTTTATGATGTGCCTTTGAATGGTGCATTTTGAAAACACAAAAAGTATGGATTTCAAATAAGTTCAAAAAAATGAAATCCCTTTGTACACTACAGGAATCACCTTATTTGCCGTCTGCCATCATAGACGGCAAAGACAAATACCCGGATGGCAAAGACAGTACCACAGACGGCAAAGATTGTCACGGCCGGCAAATTTTCTGCGTCAGCCTACGACGGCATAGGACCTTCTTTGCCGTCTGCCCCCCTAAAGCGGACGGCAAAGCTCTTTGCCGCCAGCTTTCTTGAGGAGCAGTCGGCAAAGAGTTTGGGACGGCAGCCGAGAGCCTTTGCCGTCTGCCTCCTCGGCAATCTTTGCCGTCTGCCTCCCGGTCAAGCTTTGCCGTCCGCCTTCATCTTTGCCGTCTCCCCTCCCCTCCCCCCTCCATCTTTGCCGTCTGCCCCCTTGACTATCTTTGCCGTTTGCCGTGTCCTCCCCTCCCCCTCTCTCCACTTTTGTCTTCTGCCCCCTCCTCTGTGCCCTCTTCTTTGCCGTCTGCCCACCCAGCAGGTAGACGGCAAAGAGACTATATGGCCAGCTGCTACTGCCCAGGTTGCACAGCTGGGCGCCACGTGGCACCTTTGCCGTCTGCTGGCTGATGGCAAAGGCCTTTGCCATCAGCTGGCAGACGACAAAGATCCTATATTGTCCCATTTTTATTTATTTTTTCTATTTCACATCACATATACATATAATTCAGAGCACATATATCATAAATAGATCACAACACATATATGATATACATATAAAGCTCATCAATGCCATTTGTTCATCAACGTACATCCCATATATCAAAAGAACCAACACATACGAAGTTTCATCCATATATACATACATATAGTTGCACATATATTGTTCATCAACACATTGTTCATCAACACATACAAAGAACCAACACATTGTTCATCAACTCAAATAAAAACGGAAACTAAAGCACTCCAACGCCAGCTTCCATGCATGTAGTACACCCAATCTGCAAAATGGGAATAAGAAAGTAAGTAGAAGAAGAACAACAACATATATATGACAAATAAGCTAAATTGAATAAGAAAGAGAAGAAGCAATAAGAGAACAAGGAGAAGAAAAACAAGAAGGAGGAGGAGGAGGAGGGGAAGGAGAAGGAGAAGGAGGAGGAGAAGAAGAAAAAAGAAGAGAAGAAGAAGGAGAAGAAGGAGGAGAAGAAGGAGAGAAGAAGAAGGAGAAGAAGTAGGGCTCCTTCTCCTTCTCCTTCTTCTTCTCCTCCTTCTCCTTATTCTTCTCTTCTTCTCCTCCTCCTTCTTCTTCTTCTCCTCCTCCTCCTTATTCTTCTCCCTCTCCTTCTATTCTTCTTCTCTTCTTCTTCCTTCTCCTTCTTTTTGAGCTAAATATTCCAATTATGTCATTTTAGAGGAAAACAAGCTAAGTATATAATATTCATGAGCTAACCAAGGTTCTTATGCCATTTTGAGCTTATTATGGTATTTTGGAGCTAAATGGGCTAATTATGTCATTGTTGGGTTAATTAAAGCACGGATAATATGAAAGAGGAGAAGAAAGAGGAGGAAGAGGAGAAGAAGAAGAAATCAAGAATAAGGAGGAGAAGGAGGAGGAGGAGGAGAAGGATAGAAGGTCCTTGACCTCCTCCTCCTCCTCCTCCTCCTCCTTCTTCTCTTCTTCTTCATCTCTTCTTCTTCTTTCTTTTCATTTTGCCTATTTCTTCTCCTCTTCTCCTCTTGTTGGAGCTAAATTACCTAATTATGTCTTTTTTGAGCTAAATGGGCTAATTATGTCATTTTAGAGAAATACAAGCTAAGTATATAATATTCATGAGCTAACCAAGGTTCTTGTGCCATTTTGAGCTTATTATGGTATTTTGGAGCTAAATGGGCTAATTATGTCATTGTTGGGTTAATTAAAGCAAGGATAATATGAAAGAGGAGAAGAAAGAGGAGGAGGGGGAGAAGAAGAAGAAATCAAGAAGAAGGAGGAGGAGGAGGAGAAGGAGGAGGAGGAGAAGGATAGAAGGTCCTTGGCCTTCTCCTCCTCCTCCTCCTCCTCCTCCTCCTCCTTCTCTTCTTCTTCATCTCTTCTTCTTCTTTCTTTTCATTTTGCCTATTTCTTCTCCTCTTCTCCTCTTGTTGGAGCTAAATTACCTAATTATGTCTTTTTTGAGCTAAATGGGCTAATTATGTCATTTTAGAGAAAAGCAAGCTAAGTATATAATATTCATGAGCTAACCAAGGTTCTTATGCCATTTTGAGCTTATTATGGTATTTTGGAGCTAAATGGGCTAATTATGTCATTGTTGGGTTAATTAAAGCAAGGATAATATGAAAGAGGAGAAGAAATAGGAGGAGTAGGAGAAGAAGAAGAAATCAAGAAGAAGGAGGAGGAGGAGGAGAAGGATAGAAGGTCCTTGGCCTTCTCCTCCTCCTCCTCCTCCTCCTCCTTCTTCTCTTCTCCTTCATCTCTTCTTCTTCTTTCTTTTCATTTTGCCTATTTCTTCTCCGCTTCTCCTCTTGTTGGAGCTAAATTACCTAATTATGTCTTTTTTGAGCTAAATGGGCTAATTATGTCATTTTAGAGAAAAACAAGCTAAGTATATAATATTCATGAGCTAACCAAGGTTCTTATGCCATTTTGAGCTTATTATGGTATTTTGGAGCTAAATGGGCTAATTATGTCATTGTTGGGTTAATTAAAGCAAGGATAATATGAAAGAGGAGAAGAAAGAGGAGGAGAAGGAGAAGAAGAAGAAATCAAGAAGAAGGAGGAGGAGGAGGAGAAGGAGGAGGAGGAGAAGGATAGAAGGTCCTTGGCCTTCTCCTCCTCCTCCTCCTCCTCCTCCTTCTTCTCTTCTTCTTCATCTCTTCTTCTTCATCTCTTCTTCTTCATTAATAAATGCATCATCATCATCACTATCACGCATGTCTTCATGAATGACGTGCTCATCGGGTTCAACGGCGTGAAGTTGTGAAATGCCTTCCTTTAATCGTTGAAGCATTGACAGGTCATCCGCATCAGTAACCTCTACGAGTTCCAGGTCTTCTGGTTCCGGCTCAGGGCTGGAGTCGGGTTCATTGTTGCTGTCTACTTCCATGTTCTTGGATGAAGCACGGAGGTTCTTGAAACGTTTCTTGGAAAGACGTGTTTCTTGGAAGAATTCTCCATCATATGTGTCTGGGTTAATGTGAGGTTCATAATCCAATTCATTTGGGAGAGGTGGTCTGACATGTGGCGGCACTTCATAAACAACATACCAACCTTCCAGATTCTTATCCGTTTGGCATGCCCACGGTAGGTAGAAAACTTGGGTCGCCTGTTGAGCCGTAATATAGACATCAGGAACATCTAAATGGGTGTTTGGATTGATTTCGACTAGTCCTATATGTTCATGAGTCCTTCTAGTCTCCTTCGGCTGGAACCAATAACATTTGAAGACTACGACGTTCGGTGGGTTTTCACCATAGAATTGAAGTTCATAAATTGCTTCAACTCTTCCATAATACTCGATAACACCTTCGCCGATAGCAGAGACACCACAATTTGTAGATTTCCGGTCGGGCATAGATAGCTCTTTGCCAAAGGTACGAAAGAGATACCCGTTGATGTTGTATTTCTCAAATGAACGGACCTTATAGTCAAAACCATTAGCGACTTGTCTCAATTCGGCGTCCATAGACTCTGAATTAGCCTACAAGTTTAATACGAAACGGTTGTTGCATTAGCCACAAGTTAGACCAAGAATGAAATGGTCCATTATTGATAATTACCGTTTGTTTGAACCAAGAGATGAAACTGGGATAGCCGCCTCCTGTCTTTGACAGAAGCTCATACTCTTCGACGGAATCATTTTCGATCACCGCTCCATCCGAGGATTTGACGACGTAACGGCTGTTTGAAATATCCGGGAATAAGAGCAGTTCAAATGAATTAGAAGTTACGGGAAAATGCGTCGAGAACTCACTCGATGTACGGCCGCACTTCTGTTAGGTTGTTGAAGATATACAACGAAATGTTCCGCCATTCTTCGATATCCAACATTATTGGTTTCGAAGCACCGGCTGGTGCAAGCTTCCCTTTGAATAGGCTGAGGTTGGACCCACCTTTTTTAGGGTCTCCATCATTGTGCCGAGGCTTCGGATTATGCAAATGATGATTTTTGGCTTCGTAGTGTGCTGTCACAAAGTTTGCCACCTCCTCAGTAATGAATGCCTCAGCCATCGATGCTTCAATTCTACGCTTATTTTTACATTTAGCTCAAAGGGTCTTCTGCATCCTCTCAGTTGCAAAGCACCAACGATTTTGCACGGGCCCACCCAATCTTGCCTCGGTCGGTAGATGTAAAATCAAATGCTGCATTGGATTAAAGAAGCCCGGTGGAAAGATCTTCTCTAACTTGCACAACAACTCCGGTGCAAACTCCTCCATGTCTTCTACCACGCCAGGCGACAATTCTTTCGCACAAAGAACACGGAAGAAATAGCTCAGCTCCGCCAGTACTAGCCATTCATCCTCAGGAATAAAGCCACGTAACATCATCGGCATTACCCGCTCTAGCCATATGTGCCAATCATGACTCTTGAGACCAAAGATTTTTAATTTTTCAAGACTCGCTCCCCTCTTTAGATTCGTTGCATACCCATCGGGGAACATCAAGTGCATTTTGACCCACAAGATAATTTCCCTCATAGCTGGCCTTCCAAGATTGAACCAGGCCTTTGGCTTCGACCACTTCTGCTTTCCTTTGCCTTCTCGCATGTTTTGTAACGGTCTATGACATAGTGTCTCTTGATCGACTCTAGCCTTAATATTATCCTTTGTCTTCCCATCTATGTCGAACAATGTACCAAAAATAGCCTCTCCGATATTCTTTTCAGTGTGCATCATGTCGATATTGTGTGGAAGAAGGAGGTCTTTGAAGTAAGGCAGATCCCAGAAGCATGGCTTGTGAGTCCAGGCATGTTTTGAATTATACCCCTTGAAATAACCTAGACGCTCTGGATCAGGCTCGAGGGCGTTTAACTGATCCAGGATCTGTTGGCCTGTGAACGCATGTGGTGCCAAGTTTTTGACAACTTTACCTTTGGTAAAGTTCTTCTTGTCTTTTCTGAACTGATGGTCAGGATCCAGGAACTGTCTATGCAAGTCAAAGCAAGAATACTTCCAACCCTCCTTCAACCAATGAAACTGAAGAGCTGCCTTGCATTGGGGGCACGGGAACCTTCCATGCACACACCATCCAGAGAATAGCGCATACGCTGGCAAGTCATGCATAGAGTACATGTACCACACATGCATTTTGAAGTTTTCTTTTCTAGCGGCATCGTATGTCTTGACCCCATTTTCCCAAGCTTCTTCCAATTCATCCTTAAGCGGTTGCAGGTACACATTCATATTCTTCCCCGAATAATTGGGCCCTGGAATTATCAACGTCAGAAATATGTTCTTTCTTTGCATAATCTTCCCGGGGGGAGATTCAGTGGAATGAAAAATACAGGCCAACAACTGTATTGGGTTGCCGTCATGCCGAAGGGATTAAAACCATCCGTGGCGGCGCAGACTCGAGGATTCCTTGGATCTACCGCTTTATCCTGATGCAATCCATCGAAATGTTTCCACGCTTCCCCATCCGATGTGTGTACCATCATCTTATTCCCATCCGCATCTAGTTCGGTTCTTTTGCCCAATTTGTGCCATGTCATCTATCTGGTTGTCTCTTCGACCATGAAAAGACGTTGAAGTCTTGGTACGATTGGCATATACCGAAGAACACTAACTGTGATTTTGGTCTGCCTCTTCTCACCCATACCGTTGTCTACCACAAGATACCTGCAAGACTCGCAATTGGGACAATAGTCCAAGTGTGCATACTCCTTCCTAAATAAGACACATCCTTTCTCACGTGCATCTATCTTCTCATAGGGCATCTTAAGTACACGAAGTATTTTGTCTGACTGGTACAGGTTTGCAGGCATGACATGGCCTTTGGGTAGGAAACGTCCAAATGGTGTCATCATCGCGTCGTAGCATTCTCTTCCCAAGTTGAACTGAGACTTCAGAGCCATTACTTGTGCAATTGCATCCAGCTGACAGAGCTCGGTGTGCTCATGGAGAGGACGTTTTGAAGACTCCAACATTTCATAAAAGGCCTTTGCAGATTCCTCCATCTCATCTTCCGAATCCCGAGCATCATCAAAGTCTTGCACCATGTCTTCGATCCCAGTACCATGCTCGTCCGTGCGACGACGGACCACCTCAGCTCTTGTGCGTTGTATAGACTCACCATGAAATGTCCACACCGTATAATTAGGCTTAAAACCCCTCCTCTACAGGTGTTTAATCATTACAACCTCTGTCATCTTTTTATAGTTGTCGCATCCAGGACAGGGGCAATAGTTTCTTTCCTGGCCATTTGCGAATGCGGCTTTCACAAATTCCTTTGTTTTTAAAAACCATTCTTTCGTCATCTGTTTCTGACTAGGGTGACCGGTATACATCCACGCACGATCACTCATCTTGCGTAGCTACTAAAGACAGAAGAAATATATTTATATATAATTTAGCATTTATATTCATATTTCACCATTTTTATTACGTCCAGGCAACCTACACGCTAATAGGTAAAGATAGGTCCTAATCCCACCCGAGTATGTGTAGATTGGGTTCGTTTTACCATGCTCTACTCCGGATCCAACGCAAAATTTCGGCAGCACCTCCCCGCTGTTCTCCTGATACACGTCTCCGCAATAAACAGAGAGGATGTGCATCCGGAGAACAACAGGGAGGCACTGACGAAATTCCGCATCGGATCCAGAGCACAGCATACGGGAAAACGAACCCAATCTACACATACTCGGGCTGTCCATGGATAATGTTGGACAATTCGAAAGGATGGCGGTTATAAATATGCAAAGACATGCATATTTATAGATGTCGCCCTTTCGAACGCGAGACGCATACTGGTCACGCATACTGATAAATTAATTGAATTACCTAAATCTAGAAAGTTGCATCCGGAAACCGAGCCACAGTAAATGAAGGGGCGGGGAGGAGATGAAATTTGTACTGACCCACGAATGCAGGGGCGGAGCTCGTACAACAATTACCTAATTATGTTGGAGCTAAATTACCTAATTATGTCTTTTTTGAGCTAAATGGGCTAATTATCCCATTTTAGAGGAAAACAAGCTAAGTATATAATATTAATGAGCTGGGTTATGTCATTGTCCTATACTACTTCTTTTCTTCTTCTCCTTCTTATTTTTGTCTTCTCCTCCTCCTCCTCTTCTTCTTCTTCTTCTTCTTCTTCTTCTTCTCCTCCTCTTCTCCTCTTATCCTCCTCCTCCTCTTCTCCTCCTCCTCCTCTTCTTCTTCTTCCTATTCTTTCTATTAAGCAGGTCCAGAAGTTGCCCTTTTGGTCCAGAGGACTTTCCAGGTTACCTATACTACTTTTCAGGTTATGTCATTGTTGGGTTAATTAGCCCATTTTGCCTATTTCTTCTCTTCTTCTCTTCTTCTTCTCTTCTTCTTTTCTTCTTCTTTTCTTCTACTAAATCTACTAATTAACTAACAGAATCTACCACTAAAACTACTAATTAACTACTAATCTACCACTAAACTACCTACTAAATCTACTAATTAACTAACAGAAACTACCTACTAAATCTACTAATTTATTCTTCTTCTTCTTGTTCTTATTTTCTTTTTTCTTTTTTCCTCTTATTCTTCTTCTCCTTCTTCTTGTTTTCTTCTTCTCTTCTTCTTCTTCTTCTTCTTCTTATTCTTCTTATTCTTCTTCTTCTTCTTCTTATTTTATTTTTTCTTTTTTCCTCTTATTCTTCTTCTCCTTCTTCTTGTTTTCTTCTTCTCTTCTTCTTCTTCTTCTTCTTCTTCTTCTTATTTTCTTTTTTCCTCTTATTCTTCTCTTCCTCTCCTATTTTTCTTCTTCTTCTTCTTCTTGGTTCTTCTCCTTCCCTTCCTTTTCCTTCTTCTTCTTTTCCTTCTTCTTCTTATTTTTTTATTCTCCTTTCTCCTTCTTCTTCATCTCCTTTCTCCTTCTTCTTCTTCTTCTAAACCTAAACTAACTAAACCTAAACTAAAACTGAAACTAAAACTAAAACTAAACTAAAACTGAAACTAACCTAACTAAAACTGAAACTAACCTAACTAAATCTGAAACTAACCTAACTAAAACTGAAACTAACCTAACTAAAACTGAAACTAACGTAACTAAACCTAAACTAAAAATGAAACTAAAACTAAACTAAAAGTAAGAACTAATTAAACAAAAACTATTAAAAAAGAAGAAACAGAAACTTACTAGGGGGAGGAGGGCCGCAGGGGGAGGAGGGCGGCGGTGGAGGAGGGTGTAGGGCGGCGGTGGGGTGGGGTGGGGAGGTGGGGTAGGGGTGGCGTCGGCGGCGGCGGCGGCGGGGGCGCAGGGAGGAGGAGGAGGGCCGCAGGGCGGCGGTGGGGTGGAGAGGTGGGGTGGGGGTGGCGTCGGCGGCGGCGGCGGCGGTGGGGGCCGGGGGCTGCTGCGGCGGCGCTGAGGGGCTGCGGCGGCGCTGAGGGGAGAGCAGTGAGAGAGAGTGCGTGGGAGAGAGGAGAGAGGTGGGGCGCGCGGCGACCGTTAACGTTTGGGGGGTCCATCCCCTTTGCCGTCTGCCACGGACGACAAAGCTAGTCAGGCAGACGGCAAAGGGGTGGGTGGGGCCGGGGTGGGATGGGGAGAGAGGAGGGGTGGGGTGGGATAGCTTTGCCGTCTGCCATCCCTACCTTTGTCGTCTGTTGACAGACGGCAAAGAGGTGGCTGATGGCAAATATGTATTTTGCCATCAGCCTCCTCTTTACCGTCTGTTTTTTGCCAACACACGGTAAAGAGGTTCTTCGCCGTCTGCTGGCTGATGGCAAAGATTTGGCAGACGGCAAATATAGGAATTCCAGTAGTGGTAAGAGATGAGTTCTCGTTCGAAACGTTCATACTTCGAGAGAGATTGTCCGTTTTATACACGAAGTGCATCCAGTTTTTGTCGTAGCCCTCTCAACTTTTTAACACATGCTATGTGGGTGAAATGATGATAGCATGCCAACTTTCAACATTTTCAGAGTTCATTTGTAGTGCTTTTCAATTCCAGGGTCAACTAGCTCAAAAAAAAAGTAAATGCACGAAGAATACCAAATGAAGTCAGAAATTGTTGAAATTTTGTGATGTGCCTTTGAATGGTGCATTTTGAACACACAAAAAGTATGGAGTTCAAATAAGTTCAAAAAAATGAAATCCCTTTGTAAGAGATGAGTTCTCGTTCGAAACGCTAATACTTCGAGAGAGATTGTCCGTTTTGTACACGAAGTTCATCCAGTTTTTGTCGTAGCCCTATCAACTTTTTAACACATGCTATGTGGGTGAAATGATGATAGCATGCCAACTTTCAACATTTTCAGAGTTTATTTGTAGTGCTTTTCAATTTCAGGGTCAACTAGCTCAAAAAGAATTAGTAAATGCACGAAGAATACCAAATGAAGTCAGAAATTGTTGAAATTTTGTGATGTGCCTTTGAATGGTGCATTTTGAACACACAAAAAGTATGGAGTTCAAATAAGTTAAAAAAATGAAATCCCTTTGTAAGAGATGAGTTCTCGTTCGAAACGCTGATACTTTGAGAGAGATTGTCCATTTTGTACACGAAGTGCATCCAGTTTTTGACGTAGGCCTCTCAACTTTTTAACACATGCTGTGTGGGTGAAATGATGATAACATGCCAACTTTCAACATTTTCAGAGTTCATTTGTAGTGCTTTTCAATTTCAGGGTCAACTAGCTCAAAAATAAATAAGTAAATGCACGAAGAATAGCAAATGAAGTCGGAAATTGTTGAAATTTTGTTATGTGCCTTTGAATGGTGCATTTTGAACACACAAAAAGTATGGAGTTCAAATGAGTTCAAAAAAAATGAAATCCCTTTGTAAGAGATGAGTTCTCGTTCGAAACGCTCATACTTCGAGAGAGGTTGTCCGTTTTGTACACGAAGTGCATCCAGTTTTTGTCGTAGCCCTCTCAACTTTTTAACACATGCTATGTGGGTGAAATGATGATAGCATGCCAACTTTCAACATTTTTAGAGTTCATTTGTAGTGCTTTTCAATTTCAGGGTCAACTAGCTGGAAAAAAAAGTAAATGCACGAAGAATACCAAATGAAGTCAGAAATTGTTGAAATTTTGTGATGTGCCTTTGAATGGTGCATTTTGAACACACAAAAAGTATGGAGTTCAAATAAGTTCAAAAAAATGAAATCCCTTTGTAAGAGATGAGTTCTCGTTCGAAACGCTCATACTTCGAGAAAGATTGTCCGTTTTGTACACGAAGTGCATCCACTTTTGTCGTAGCCCTCTCAACTTGTTAACACATGCTATGTGGGTGAAATGATGATAGCATGCCAACTTTCAACATTTTCAGAGTTCATTTGTAGTGCTTTTCAATTCCAGGGTCAACTAGCTAAAAAAAAAAAGTAAATGCACAAAGAATACCAAATGAAGTCAGAAATTGCTGAAATTTTGTGATGTGCCTTTGAATGGTGCATTTTGAACACACAAAAAAGTATGGAGTTCAACTAAGTTCAAAAAAATGAAATCCCTTTGTAAGAGATGAGTTCTCGTTCGAAACGCTGATACTTCGAGAGAGATTGTCCGTTTTGTACATGAAGTGCATCCAGTTTTGTCGTAGCCCTCTCAACTTTTTAACTCACGCTGTGTGGGTGAAATGATGATAGCATGCCAACTTTCAACATTTTCAGAGTTCATTTGTAGTGCTTTTCAATTTCAGGGTCAACTAGCTCAAAAAAAAGTAAATGTACGAAGAATACCAAATGAAGTCAGAAATTGTTGAAATTTTGTGATGTGCCTTTGAATGGTGCATTTTGAACACACAAACAGTATGGAGTTCAAATAAGTTCAAAAAAAGGAAATCCCTTTGTAAGAGCCGAGTTCTCGTTCGAAACGCTGATACTTCGAGAGAGATTGTCCGTTTTGTACACGAAGTGCATCCAGTCTTGGTCGTATCCCTCTCAACTTTTTAACACATGCTATGTGGGTGAAATTATGATAGCATGTCAACTTTCAACATTTTCAGAGTTCATTTGTAGTGCTTTTCAATTTCAGGGTCAACTAGCTCAAAAAAAAATAAGTGAATGCACGAAGAATACCGAATGAAGTCAGAAATTGTTGAAATTTTGTGATGTGCCTTTGAATGGTGCATTTTGAACACACAAAAAGTATGGAGTTCAAATAAGTTCAAAAAAATGAAATCCCTTTGTAAGAGATGAGTTCTCGTTCGAAACGCTCATACTTCGAGAGAGATTGTCCGTTTTGTACACGAAGTGCATCCAGTTTTTGTCGTAGCCCTCTCAACTTTTTAACACATGCTATGTGGGTGAAATGATGATAGCATGCCAACTTTCAACATTTTCAGAGTTCATTTGTACTGCTTTTCAATTCTAGGGTCAACTAGCTAAAAACAAATAAGTAAATGCACGAAGAATACCAAATGAAGTCAGAAATTGCTGAAATTTTGTGATGTGCCTTTCAATGGTGCATTTTGAACACACAAAAAGTATGGAGTTCAAATAAGTTTAAAAAAATGAAATCCCTTTGTAAGAGATGAGTTGTCGTTCGAAACGCTGATACTTCGAGAGAGATTGTTCATTTTGTACACGAAGTGCATCCAGTTTTTGTCGTAGCCCTCTCAACTTTTTAACACATGCTATGTGGGTGAAATGATGATAGCATGCCAACTTTCAACATTTTCAGAGTTCATTTGTAGTGCTTTTCAATTCCAGGGTCAACTAGCTCAAAAAAAAATAAGTAAATGCACGAAGAATAGCAAATGAAGTCAGAAATTGTTGAAATTTTGTGATGTGCCTTTGAATGGTGCATTTTGAACACACAAAAAGTATGGAGTTCAACTAAGTTCAAAAAAAATGAAATCCCTTTGTAAGAGATGAGTTCTCGTTCGAAACGCTGATACTTCGAGAGAGATTGTCCGTTTTGTACACGAAGTGCATCCAGTTTTTGTCGTAGCCCTCTCAACTTTTTAACACATGCTATGTGGGTGAAATGATGATAGCATGCCAACTTTGAACATTTTCAGAGTTCATTTGTAGTGCTTTTCAATTTGAGGGTCAACTAGCTCAAAAACAATTAGTAAATGCATGAAGAATACCAAATGAAGTCAGAAATTGTTGAAATTTTGTGATGTGCCTTTGAATGGTGCATTTTGAACACACAAAAAGTATGGAGTTCAAATAAGTTCAAAAAAATGAAATCCCTTTGTAAGAGATGAGTTCACGTTCGAAACGCTGATACTTCGAGAGAGATTGTACATTTTGTACACGAAGTGCATCCAGTTTTTGACGTAGGCCTCTCAACTTTTTAACACATGCTGTGTGGGTGAAATGATGATAGCATGCCAACTTTCAACATTTTCAGAGTTCAGTTGTAGTGCTTTTCAATTTCAGGGTCAACTAGCTCAAAAAAAAATAAGTAAATGCACGAAGAATACCAAATGAAGTCAGAAATTGTTGAAATTTTGTGATGTGCCTTTGAATGGTGCATTTTGAACACACAAAAAGTATGGAGTTGAAATAAGTTCAAAAAAATGAAATCCCTTTGTAAGAGATGAGTTCTCGTTCGAAACGCTCATACTTCGAGAGAGATTGTCCGTTTTGTACACGAAGTGCATCCAGTTTCTGTCGTAGCCCTCTCAACTTTTTAACACATGCTATGTGGGTGAAATTATGATAGCATGCCAACTTTCAACATTTTTAGAGTTCATTTGTAGTGCTTTTCAATTTCAGGGTCAACTAGCTAAAAAAAAATAAGTAAATTCACGAAGAATACCAAATGAAGTGAGAAATTGTTGAAATTTTGGGATGTGCCTTTGAATGGTGCATTTTGAACACACAAAAAGTATGGAGTTCAAATAAGTTCAAAAAATGGAATCCCTTTGTAAGAGATGAGTTCTCGTTCGAAACGCTCATACTTCGAGAAAGATTGTCCGTTTTGTACAAGAAGTGCATCCAGTTTTTGTCGTAGCCCTCTCAACTTTTTAACACATGCTATGTGGGTGAAATGATGATAGCATGCCAACTTTCAACATTTTCAGAGTTCATTTGTAGTGTTTTCAATTCCAGGGTCAACTAGCTCAAAAAAAAATAAGTAAATGTACGAAGAATACCAAATGAAGTCAGAAAGTGTTGAATTTTTGTGATGTGCCTTTGAATGGTGCATTTTGAACACACAAAAAGTATGGAGTTCAAATAAGTTCAAAAAAATGAAATCCCTTTGTAAGAGATGAGTTCTTGTTTGAAACGCTGATACTTCGAGAGAGATTGTCCATTTTGTACACGAAGTGCATCCAGTTTTTGTCGTAGCCCTCTCAACTTTTTAACACATCCCATGTGGGTGAAATGATGATAGCATGCCAACTTTGAACATTTTTAGAGTTCATTTGTAGTGCTTTTCAATTTGAGGGTCAACTAGCTCAAAAAAAAGTAAATGCACGAAGAATACCAAATGAAGACATAAATTGTTGAAATTTTGTGATGTGCCTTTGAATGGTGCATTTTGAACACACAAACAATATGGAGTTCAAATAATTTCAAAAAAATGAAATCCCTTTGTAAGAGATGAGTTCTCGTTCGAAACGCTGATACTTCGAGAGAGATTGTCCGTTTTGTACACGAAGTGCATCCAGTCTTTGTCGTAGCCCTCTCAACTTTTTAACACATGCTATGTGGGTGAAATGATGATAGCATGCCAACTTTAAACATTTTCAGAGTTCATTTGTAGTGCTTTTCAATTTCAGGGTCAACTAGCTCAAAAAAAATAAGTAAATGCACGAAGAATACCAAATGAAGTCAGAAATTGTTGAAATTTTGTGATGTGCCTTTCAATGGTGCATTTTGAACACACAAAAAGTATGGAGTTCAAATAAGTTCAAAAAAATAAAATCCCTCTGTAAGAGATGAGTTCTCGTTCGAAACGCTCATACTTCGAGAGAGATTGTCCGTTTTGTACACGAAGTGCATCCAGTTTTTGTCGTAGCCCTCTCAACTTTTTAACACATGCTATGTGGGTGAAATGATGATAGCATGCCAACTTTCAACATTTTCAGAGTTCATTTGTAGTGCTTTTCAATTTCAGGGTCAACTAGCTCAAAAAAAAATAAGTAAATGCACGAAGAATACCAAATGAAGTCAGAAATTGCTGAAATTTTGTGATGTGCCTCGGAATGGTGCATTTTGAACACACAAAAAGTATGGAGTTCAAATAAGTTCAAAAAAATGAAATCCCTTTGTAAGAGATGAGTTCTCGTTCGAAACGCTGATACATCGCGAGAGATTGTCCGTTTTGTACACGAAGTGCATCCAGTTTTTGTCGTAGCCCTATCAACTTTTTAACACATGCTATGTGGGTGAAATGATGATAGCATGCCAACTTTCAACATTTTCAGAGTTTATTTGTAGTGCTTTTCAATTTCAGGGTCAACTAGCTCAAAAAGAATTAGTAAATGCACGAAGAATACCAAATGAAGTCAGAAATTGTTGAAATTTTGTGATGTGCCTTTGAATGGTGCATTTTGAACACACAAAAAGTATGGAGTTCAAATAAGTTAAAAAAAATGAAATCCCTTTGTAAGAGATGAGTTCTCGTTCGAAACGCTGATACTTTGAGAGAGATTGTCCATTTTGTACACGAAGTGCATCCAGTTTTTGACGTAGGCCTCTCAACTTTTTAACACATGCTGTGTGGGTGAAATGATGATAACATGCCAACTTTCTACATTTTCAGAGTTCATTTGTAGTGCTTTTCAATTTCAGGGTCAACTAGCTCAAAAATAAATAAGTAAATGCACGAAGAATAGCAAATGAAGTCGGAAATTGTTGAAATTTTGTTATGTGCCTTTGAATTGTGCATTTTGAACACACAAAAAGTATGGAGTTCAAATGAGTTCAAAAAAAATGAAATCCATTTGTAAGAGATGAGTTCTCGTTCGGAACGCTCATACTTCGAGAGAGGTTGTCCGTTTTGTACACGAAGTGCATCCAGTTTTTGTCGTAGCCCTCTCAACTTTTTAACACATGCTATGTGGGTGAAATGATGATAGCGTGCCAACTTTCAACATTTTTAGAGTTCATTTGTAGTGCTTTTCAATTTCAGGGTCAACTAGCTAAAAAAAAAAGTAAATGCACGAAGAATACCAAATGAAGTCAGAAATTGTTGAAATTTTGTGATGTGCCTTTGAATGGTGCATTTTGAACACACAAAAAGTATGGAGTTCAAATAAGTTCAAAAAAATGAAATCCCTTTGTAAGAGATGAGTTCTCGTTCGAAACGCTCATACTTCGAGAAAGATTGTCCGTTTTGTACACGAAGTGCATCCAGTTTTTGTCGTAGCCCTCTCAACTTGTTAACACATGCTATGTGGGTGAAATAATGATAGCATGCCAACTTTCAACATTTTCAGAGTTCATTTGTAGTGCTTTTCAATTCCAGGGTCAACTAGCTCAAAAAAATTTAAGTAAATGCACAAAGAATACCAAATGAAGTAAGAAATTGCTGAAATTTTGTGATGTGCCTTTGAATGGTGCATTTTGAACACACAAAAAGTATGGAGTTCAACTAAGTTCAAAAACTGAAATCCCTTTGTAAGAGATGAGTTCTCGTTCGAAACGCTGATACTTCGAGAGAGATTGTCCGTTTTGTACACGAAGTGCATCCAGTTTTGTCGTAGCCCTCTCAACTTTTTAACTCATGCTGTGTGGGTGAAATGATGATAGCATGCCAACTTTCAACATTTTCAGAGTTCATTTGTAGTGCTTTTCAATTTCAGGGTCAACTAGCTCAAAAAAAGTAAATGTACGAAGAATACCAAATGAAGTCAGAAATTGTTGAAATTTTGTGATGTGCCTTTGAATGGTGCATTTTGAACACACAAACAGTATGGAGTTCAAATAAGTTCAAAAAAAGGAAATCCCTTTGTAAGAGCTGAGTTCTCGTTCGAAACGCTCATACTTCGAGAGAGATTGTCCGTTTTGTACACGAAGTGCATCCAGTCTTGGTCGTAGCCCTCTCAACTTTTTAACACATGCTATGTGGGTGAAATGATGATAGCATGTCAACTTTCAACATTTTCAGAGTTCATTTGTAGTGCTTTTCAATTTCAGGGTCAACTAGCTCAAAAATAATAATTGAATGCACGAAGAATACCGAATGAAGTCAGAAATTGTTGAAATTTTGTGATGTGCCTTTGAATGGTGCATTTTGAACACACAAAAAGTATGGAGTTCAAATAAGTTCAAAAAAATGAAATCCCTTTGTAAGAGATGAGTTCTCGTTCGAAACGCTGATACTTCGAGAGAGATTGTCTGTTTTGTACACGAAGTGCATCCAGTTTTTGTCGTAGCCCTCTCAACTTTTCAACACATGCTATGTGGGTGAAATGATGATAGCATGCCAACTTTCAACATTTTCAGAGTTCATTTGTAGTGCTTTTCAATTCTAGGGTCAACTAGCTAAAAACAAATAAGTAAATGCATGAAGAATACCAAATGAAGTCAGAAATTGCTGAAATTTTGTGATGTGCCCTGGAATGGTGCATTTTGAACACACAAAAAGTATGGAGTTCAAATAAGTTCAAAAAAATGAAATCCATTTGTAAGAGATGAGTTCTCGTTCGGAACGCTGATACTTCGAGAGAGATTGTCCGTTTTGTACACGAAGTGCATCCAGTTTTTGTCGTAGCCCTCTCAACTTTTTAACACATGCTATGTGGGTGAAATGATGATAGCATGCCAACTTTCAACATTTTCAGAGTTCATTTGTAGTGCTTTTCAATTTCAGGGTCAACTAGCTCAAAAAAAATTAGTAAATGCACGAAGAATACCAAATGAAGTCAGAAATTGTTGAAATTTTGTGATGTGCCTTTCAATGGTGCATTTTGAACACACAAAAAGTATGGAGTTCAAATAAGTTTTAAAAAATGAAATCCCTTTGTAAGAGATGAGTTGTCGTTCGAAACGCTGATACTTCGAGAGAGATTGTTCATTTTGTACACGAAGTGCATCCAGTTTTTGTCGTAGCCCTCTCAACTTTTTAACACATGATATGTGGGTGAAATGATGATAGCATGCCAACTTTCAACATTTTCAGAGTTCATTTGTAGTGCTTTTCAATTCCAGGGTCAACTAGCTCGAAAAAAAATAAGTAAATGCACGAAGAATACCAAATGAAGTCAGAAATTGCTGAAATTTTGTGATGTGCCTTTGAATGGTGCATTTTGAACACACAAAAAGTATGGAGTTCAACTAAGTTCAAAAAAATTGAAATCCCTTTGTAAGAGATGAGTTCTCGTTCGAAACGCTGATACTTCGAGAGAGATTGTCCGTTTTGTACACGAAGTGCATCCAGTTTTTGTCGTAGCCCTCTCAACTTTTTAACACATGCTATGTGGGTGAAATGATGATAGCATGCCAACTTTCAACATTTTCAGAGTTCATTTGTAGTGCTTTTCAATTTCAGGGTCAACTAGCTCAAAAAAATAAGTTAATAGTTTGGATAGTCAAAATAATTACTTTTGAAAATTGAAAATAGTTTTGCATTATTTACTCAATTTCAAACACTTTTCATTATCTTAGTTTTGTGAAATTCTCAAATATGCAAAAATAATTTTAATAAACATAGTTTTTAATTGAAAATAGCAAAATAGTTAATAGTTTGGATAGTCAAAATAATTACTTTTGAAAATAGAAAATAGTTTTGCATTATTTATTCAATTTCAAACACTTTTCATTATCATAGTTTTGTCAAATTCTCAAATATGCAAAAAGAATTTTAATAAACATAGTTTTTAATTGAAAATAACAAAATAGTTAATAGTTTGGATAGTCAAAATAATTACTTTTGAAAATAGAAAATAGTTTTGAATTATTTATTCAATTTCAAACACTTTTCATTATCATAGTTTTGTCAAATTCTCAAATATGCAAAAAGAATTTTAATGAACATAGTTTTTAATTGAAAATAACAAAATAGTTAATAGTTTGGATAGTCAAAATAATTACTTTTGAAAATAGAAAATAGTTTTGAATTATTTATTCAATTTCAAACACTTTTCATTATCATAGTTTTGTCAAATTCTCAAATATGCAAAAAGAATTTTTAATAAACATAGTTTTTAATTGAAAATAACAAAATAGATAATAGTTTGGATAGTCAAAATAATTAATTTTGAAAATAGAAAAAAATTGAAACTATATGAGAATTTATAGAGAAAATTCAACCTAAATTCAAAGTGAACTCACTTTGAATTCAGGTTGAATTTTCTCCATAATTTCGAATGTAGTTTCAATTTTCAGTGAGTTTAGGCCTGTAAGCCTGCTTTAGAGAGGAGCTCGATGGAGAAGCTGCGACGGGGCTTATAAACAAGTGTTAGTCCCCCTCGTTGGGCGAGGTGGGACTAAACTTATCGTGCAGCCGAGGAGGGGCTTTAGTCCCGGGTGGAGCCACGCCTCGGGACTAAAGACCCCCTTTAGTCCCGGGTGGAGCCACGCACCGGGACTAAAGGCCCGTGCTTCCCGCCTTCTGGTCTGCCCGAAAAAGGGCCTTTAGTCCCGGGTCGTGGCTCCACCCGGGACTAAAGGGGGTCTTTAGTCCCGGTTTGAGCCACACACCGGGACTAAAGATCCACCTATATAAGAGGGACTTCAAAAAATTCCAACCCAAATCGTCCATTTCTCTTCTTCTTCCTCTCGTTCTCCTGCCCGGCGCGGCACAGCGACGAACTCGACGACGCCGTCAGGCTTCCCGCCGTCCTGCTCGCCGCCGCCTGCCGTCCTCCTCGCCGTCGCCGTCGTCCTCCTCGCCGCCGCCGTCCTCCTCGCCGCGCGCCGCCGTCCTCCTCGCCGCGCGCCGCGCCGTCCTCCTCGCCGCGCGCCGTCGACACCTCCGGCCGGTAAGCCCCCCACCCCTCCTCCCCAACACTCCGACCAGTAGAAGAAAAGAAGAAAAAGGAGAAGAAAAGAAGAAAAAGGAGAAGAAAGGAAGAAAAAGGAGAAGAAAGGAAGAAAAAGGGAAGAAAAGAAGAAAAAGATTTTTTTGTCATTTAATTCCTATTGTTATTAGGTTTGTGCTAGATTATTAGGGCTAGTAATATTTAGAATTAGGAAAAAGGAAAATAAGAAGAGGAGGAGAAGAAAAGAAGAAAAAGGAGAATAAGAAGAGGAGGAGAGGAGAAGAAGAGGAAAAATTGAAGAAGAGGAGAAGTAGAAGAAGAGAAAAAATTAGAAGAGGAGGAGAGGAGAAGTAGAAGAAGAGAAGAGGAGAAGTAGTAGAAGAAGAGGAGAAGTAGAAGTAGAAGAAGAAGTAGAAGAAGAGGAGAAATAGAAGAAGAGGAGAAATAGAAGAAGAGGAAAAATTAGTTTAGGGTTACAAGAAGAAGAAATATTGTATAGTGTATATGCTTAAGTGTTAATAGTGTTTCTTAGATTATTGCTTAATTTTGCTATTGTATATGCTTAAGTGTTACTAGTTTAATTTTGCTATTGTATATGCTTAAGTGTTAATAGTTTATTTTTAGCAAGAAAATTAATAGAACTAGTTTATTTTTTAGTTCATTTTACGATGCCTATCCCGCATCCTCGTCGTCGACTCGGCGGAGGAGACCTGCTTGATCAGAGGGGCCCTGTCCGGGACTGGGCTCCGCCCGACTAGTATTGGGAGGTGCTACCTTCCGGGGGGCGTAGGTTGGTGAGGAGCCAGCCCGTCATTGACCCGATCCTTGTTTGGTGGCGGCCGCGTGGGCCAGTGAGGGTGCCGAGGCTTCCGGACACCGCGGAGGTGGTACGTCACCGTGTCAGCGAGGAGGATGAGCACGTCCGTCGCTACATGGTTGCGTGGGAGGGCAGGTTCGAGCATACCTGGCAGGTTCTTCGGGGATCTCACTGGAGCTATGATCCTGTGATGGTTCCTTCTCTTTGGGTGTCCATCGCCCGCGCCGTGTCACATCCCTAAACCTTAAGCTAGATAGCATTGTGCTCATGTCTTCTTTGCATTTGCATCCAAGAAGTTCCAACAAAAACAACAAAGTGGCAAAGGAAAAACTCTAAACCCTAGCCACCATTTCAATTAAAGGAAAATTCAACTAGTTCAAAATCAATGAACCCAAAATGGACTCAAGAAATGTTCAAACTTTCTGATAAATCATGAAAGCAAATGAGCATTGGAGGAAACTATTTTCTTGACACTTTAAGCATTTTAAATAAATGCAAAAGCCACTGGTTTCAAATTTAAAATTTTGAAATCAGAAACTATAATATTCCAAAAATGTTGAAAGTCTTGGAAATGAGTGGGGATATTATAACAAATATTTCAGGAGGTCAAAATTAGTTTTTACTTTTTGTTTTGGAGCTGAAATAAATAGCAAAGCAACAAATAGCAAAACAGAAAAACAGAAAAGGAGAAAATAGAGAAAATCTTACCTGACGCCCACGCCAGGCCCAGCCCATCTCGCCGCTCGTCCCCTTCCCCGCGCCAGTAGGCAGCAGGAGGTGGCCGCCGCCTCCTCCGGCGCGGCCACGCACCTGCGTGCCTGCCTGGCCGCCGGTTCGCGCTGGCGACGACGGGGATAAGCTCCCCAGAGCCTCCCCTATCCATTCCCCGCCTCGGTTCTCCTCCTCCGCCCGGATCCCCTCCTTCTCCCTGCTGCCGCCATTAGAGCCGAGCTCGAGCTCGAGCTGGCCGTGCCCCTGACCATAGGATCTCCTCCGCGAGCACGCCATTAGCTCCGCCTCGTCGCCCTGGTCATCTCTGCAGAAGCCGAAGTCCCCTCGAGCCCTGCAACGCTCGCAACGCCGTCGTCTTCTTCCTCCGGCCGCCGGACATCTCTCGTCGATTCGTCGCCCCGAGGCCTTCCCCGAGCCGTCTGAGCTCTTCTCTGCACTCCCTGTGAGCATGCGGTGGTTTCCCCTAAGCTTTCCCCGTCGATCCCCTCCTCTAGCCCTAGTTTCACCGGAGCCCGACGAGCACCGCCGCTGCCGCTCGTCGCCGGTAGCCCTCCGATGTCCAGCTCGTCCTCCCGTGAGCACCAGAAGCTCCAGGACGACGCGTAGATGCCGTAGCAGCTAAGAACTAAGCGTGGATCCCCCTGATTCGAAGCCCCCGACGACGCCCGAGCTTCGGCCGCCGCTCCGGCTCGTCGCCGACGCCTCTTTCGGCGACCCTAGCCTCCCCAGTTGGTCCTGCCAGATCGGCCACTTCGCGAGCTTGCTTTAGCTGCCAACCGCGTGCGTTTTCGTGCGGAGCAGCGCCGTCTAGGTCGCCTCCGGCGAGCCCTCCGCCGCGGGTTTGGTCGCCGGCGACCACCCTCCGGTGGCCGTCGACGTGGCCGACCATTAGGGCCTAATCGCCCTCCCCTGAGTCGCTGCCAGAGGGCCCCATGCCTGGTCAAACCCCAATTAGGGGCTGGTCAGCGCGGGATTAGTCCCAGAGAGGCTGACCAGTGGGGCCCCCCTGTCAGGTTTGACTTGCACAGGTCGGCTGACCTGCTGACGTCAGCCTGATGCAATAAATGGAATTTCCAGTATAAAAATAATTCAGGAAATTGCTAAAAATTGCAAAAATCATAGAAATTAATCTGTAACTCCAATGAAAATAATTTATATATGAAAAAGTATCAGAAAAATTCAAGGATTCTGATTATGCTATTTTCAGCTATGTTTGAAGAAGTTACAGAACCCTAAATTGTGAAATAAGGAATAACTCAATTCTTTAATCACTTTATAAATGGAATTTGCAAAGATATCCAAATTTCATTATAAATGCAATGATCACACACTACCCTAGATATAAACCAGTACCATAACATGACATTTCACGCATGTTAACATTAGGTTGATCTGAGCATCAGGTCGAATCAATTAAACCGGTATCCGGGAATACCCGTTTGAATTGCTATTCGAATGTGATTCAAATCAACTCTAAACCTAAAACATCTTGATTATAATAACTTATCACTTTGCATTCTCATGCCATGCTCATGCATCATTTTGATTGCATATGATTGTTATTGAATGTTGCCGTTCATTTCGGTAGGCTCCGCACCCCCGGATTCCACCGAATATCCGTCCGACGGATATCGTTCCTCCTCTGAGCAACAAGGCAAGCACCCCTTTTGATCATCCCGATAACACCTATGTTCTTGCTCCTGCACCTATTTAATGCATTAGGATCAAATGCTTCAACTGCTTTTGCCACGATAGTTGGACCCACTTCCTTTGCATGACTTAACCTTGTCACAGTAAATAGCCGAACCTTGCAACCTAGCATACCTGGTAGTTGCTTGAGCTATGATGTGCCTTATCCTGCTATGCATGCTATGCTTAGAGTTGTGTATGGTCTGTCATCTGGGAGATGAACAGAAATGTGGAATGTGTTCGGTAAGCAAAGGTCGTGTGTTAAACTTGATTTGGTAAAGGTACCGGTGAAAGGCTGTGTAGGAGTACATGGCGGGTTGTTTCATTGGAACCGTCCTTAGGACCTGAGTTCCGTGTATGTAATCCAAGACTAGATACTACCACATGCTGGGCCCTGAAATATGACCCCGCTCGGCCTATTAATCGCGTAGTACTCGGTCCAGGAGTTGCAAGTAGTTTCTGGTGTTTATAGTAATGCTGGAGGCCGTGCATGGTGCTGACCTGAGAGGTGGACCGTGATGCGGTAGGCAGTGGCACGGTGTACCAAGTGGCACCCGGATGGTGGGCTTGGGAACCCTGCGCACATCGTTTGAGGCCGTGGCGGAAACCTCGGCCGGACTTCCGTACGGGTTACTCTCAGATAGGCGATAAACCTGGACTAGGTACTAGCGTGGTTAACGGTCATGGCCGACTCCCTCGCTGGGCTTCCGCTTGAAGGTTGCCGAGGTGCATGACGTGCACATGGCGATAAGTGGCGGGAGCGTGTGTGACGAAGTACACCCCTGCAGGGTTATGATCTATTCGAATAGCCGCGTCCGCGGATATGGACTACTTGGAGACATATGTTGTTCATAGATAACTTCAATGGCTACTCCTAAAATTGTCAAGATAAGCGTGAGTGTCGTGGACGGCATTTCCGTATGGAGACGGAATGATTCCACGATAGTGTATTGTTATGGTGTTAGTGGACTCGTGTGCGAGAAATCAAGTTGTCAAAACTAATTTCAAAAGCAAGTTGTCTAGCCACGAGTCAAATGCTGGCTTCCCGCATGAAACCCCACAATACCTTCTTGATACCTTGCATGAGTAGTTAGCCATCCTAAAGTCTTGCTGAGTACCTTCGTACTCATGTTTGCTTAATAATGTTGCAGAGGTTGCTAATGACCCTAATGGAGGGTTCTTCGTAGACATCGACGACGACGAGTAGCTGGTGTCCCAGCTACGATCTGGCCCTACGTCGGCTCTGTAGTATAGCCAGGCCATGTGCCTTCTAGTTGCTCTGTCTGTACCCAGATAGTTTATAATTCTTCCGCTGGCTTGTATTGTATGACTGCTATTATGGGTCGCGAGACCCTTAATGTGTAATAATATGTGTGTGGCTCTTCCGAGCCTCTTAAATAAAGCTTGTATGTTTATGGTTATGTTGTGATGCCATCGATGTATCTATACATATCGGTATGCCATGCGTACGTGTGTCTTACTTGATATGTATGGGGTTCGAATACCTAGTCGTGAACTTTAGTAGCACTCCTTACAAGGAAATTCCAATTTGTGATCCAACGAGCCTTGGTAGTTCGCTACTGCTCCGGACACATTGGTTGACCGGCATGTGTCCTTCTTAGCTGCTGTGTCTGTCCCCTTTGGGGAAATGTCACACGACGTAATGGAGTCCTTGTAGCTTGCTACGACTCGTCTACGTTCGTTGATGACCGACACCTGCTTTGTTGGGTCATGTATGCCTGTCCTTGTGCGGAACTGCCACTTTGGTTTATGACTAGACATGTCGATCCGGGTTCTTTGACATTGGAATGCTAGCGACGCTATCGCATACGTGAGTCAAAAGACGCAAACGGTCCCGGCTAAGGTAAGGCTGCAGCCGTGGAGTTAACCGTGCGTGAGACCACAAAGGGATGCAATGTGTTACAGGCTGGATTCCTATGGCTTAGGATCGGGGTCCCGACAGCGTTGGTATCAGAGCCTGACTGACTGTAGGATTACTAAGCCAAACTGGTCGAAGTTGAGTCTAGAATTGCTTTAGTTATATATAAGGGAATTGTTTGTGGAAGGGAACGTAACACTCTTGTTCTCTTCTCAAGGTATTCTATTATGGTCATCCTCGTCTTTTCTGCGGGAATTAAGGACTAGGTTACTCATCTTCTCCTAGGCTCGGATTTTTGATCGGTAGATTATAGGACTACGGGTCGAGAGATATTGGGTTTCTTTTATTCCTAGGAAGCAGGAAGTAAGTTTGATGATCAGAGAGTTGAACTTGATAGTTGAGTGGTGACGCTATTTCATTTTTGGGTTGTCTCAAAATTTGTTTTTGAGCATTTACAGCCGTTATGCTGCCCAATTTTGCATTCAGAGCTCTAATGCTTCTGCATTACTCTCTATTTACAGATGCCTTGCCGTCCTTCTCGTCAGGTGGTACGTATGACCAGGTGCATTGATGTACCGGGTCATACGGCCATGCTGGTCAGGATGATGTCGGTGTGCGGTTACCGCTGGTACCCCGAGTACACAGTGGAGGAACAGTACCGAGACTTCAACCAGAGCTAGTACATCTGCACTGTTAGGGTATTTCCAGACTACCCTGGAGCGGAGAAGCCAATCCATTGGTCCTATGGGTTGGGAGTCACTGTTGACATGGCAGTACAAGATGCTGCCTATTCAATGCTGACTATTATGAGAGCGAGACATGCACTGCTGCAGAATTCAGAGTTCTGCTATGTTCCGGCCTCTCAGTCTGGCGAAGAGGGATATCTCAGTGGAGTCTATTTTGATTCATCCATGGAGGATCCACTTCTGCAGACCACTGTTGAGATGCTAGAGAACAGAGATAGGGATGCTCGTGCTCTCCGCGTGGAGCTTTACGCTACCCGTGCCCGCCTGTGGACAACTTTGACGCAGCTGGCACCGGTAGTCCAGACAGGGTATGGAGAGATGGAGATGCTGAACCCTGTTAGGACCCATCTTCCGGCCCACGTTGACTGGCCAGCTATAGGAGGAGTCACACCTCTTCGGGGACCCCTCTTACCACCAGTCAGGGGACCAAGGCCACATCCGTGTCCCTATGGATCCCAGGGATCTCAGGCTAGAGTGTTTCCTGATCCGCAGGTTGAGCTTCCAAGTCATGGAGGTAATCTCTATGAGATGTTCTATGCGGATGCCTGAGCTGTGAGCGGAAGGATAGTATGGTAGTAGCCGTACGTTCACAGTCCTGTGTGACTTGTGGAGTATGGTAGTAATGTGAAACGAATTCCGGAGGCCTAGATAAATAATGTATAGGAAGCTTGTAGGCCTCTGATGAGTAGTTCCACCATTTCAGTAGTTTGCTCTTCGAGTAAGTTTGTACTCAACTATGTAAGGGTGTGTATGAACCATGGTGTATATCTAGCAGTTGCTTGTTACCATGTTGTTCGGATATTCATTTCCGCATTCCGTGTGTTCAGTACATTCTTAATCCATAGCTAGTAATGATATGATATTGGTCTAAGCTATGAGTTTGTTTGTCAGGATGGTGTTCACCAGGTTGAACCGTGCCCCAGCTCATGAGCAAGGTGAGGGTAGTCAAGCGTCGCAGGAAGACCTGCCTCACCCACCTTCTCTGGTAGAAGTGATGCTTGAGGCAGAAAGAAACAAAAGGGAGACCAACCGACTGCTAGAGCGTATTGAGCAGAATACGGCTCGATAGCCTAGGAATGCTGCAGTATCCCTCAATGACTTTGTGAAGCTGAATCCTCCAAAGTTTCATCATTCCGTCGATCCCCTCGACGCTGATGACTGGCTATGCAGCATCTCACGCAAGATTCGCTCGGCAAATGTATCTGAAGCCGACAAGGTGACCTTCGCGACGTATTTCCTGGAGGGACCCGCCAATCTGTGGTGGGAGAATTTTGAAGCTATGCGTCCCGCTGAACCAGTGGCCACATGGGCAGACTTCAGTGCAGCTTTTTGTCTGCACCATATTCCAGAGGGCCTGATGGACAGAAAGAGAGAGGAGTTCTGTGCCTTCACTCAGGGCAAGTTGTCTGTGGATGCCTATAGCCGCGAGTTCGGTAACCTCGCCCGCTATGCAACAGAGGAGGTGTCTACTAACGCCAAGAAGCAAGCAAGATTCCGTAAGGGTCTGAGCCCTGAGCTCCGTCGAGATCTGCGCCTCCATGAGTGTGCAAGCTTTCAAGCCCTAGTCAACAAAGCGATCAGTGCGGAGACTGGTCATACTGACTTCGAAGCCACAAGGAAGCACTCCTGTGACTTTGGCTCGTCTTCTGGTTCCGCGTTTCCAAAACGCAGGCTGTGGGTTCCAAACAGTTCTCTGCCGCCAAGATACACTCCGAGGCCATCCTACGTGGCGCCTCAGACGAATCAGGCCAACCCTCCAACAAAAGCTTATGGTGGTCCAGCTGGCAATGCTGCACCACATGCCAACCAGGTGATATGCTACAAGTGTGGAGAACCAGGGCATTATTCCCGTGAGTGTCCTCAGAATGTGGGTGCCAAGCAACCCGGAAAGTCCGTCGGGCAGGCCAAGTCGGGCAAAGCATATTATGTGAAGCCAACTCCTGCACGTGGCCGTGTGAACTATGTGTCAGCAGAAGAAGCTGCAGAGGATCCCGACGTCATGCTGGGTACGCTTCTTGTTAATCATCACCCAGCGTCCGTTCTCTTTGACACTGGGTCGTCTCATTCCTTCATTTCAGAAAGTTATGCACAGTTGCATAACATGTCATTTTGTGATATGCCAATCCCATTGGTTGTCCAAACCCCTGGTAGTAAATGGCAAACCTCTAGGATAACCTATGACAATGAAATTCTAGTAGACAGGCTAGTTTTTCTAGCCTCATTGATAGCGTTGAAATCTTCGGATATTAATATCATCTTGGGCATGGACTGGATGTCAGCTCACTATGCCAAGATTGATACTCACTCTAGAAATGTCCAGCGTACCCATCCCTCGGGTGAGATAGTAAATGTCTCTACTCGAGTTGCCAAATGCCAGCTCTATTCCCTAAATGCCAACCCTCTTCCGGAACTTGAAGACATTCCGGTAGTCCGTGACTTCCCGGATGTTTTTCCAGAGGAACTGCCAGGAATTCCACCTGACAGAGATGTAGAGTTCGTGATAGATCTTGTTCCGGGAACCGTCCCAATAGCCAGAAGACCTTATAAGATGGCACCCCTGGAGCTAGCCGAACTTAAGAAGCAATTAGATGAGGCCTTGAGCAAAGGTTTCATTCGTCCTAGCTCTTCTCCTTGGGCTTGTCCCGTCCTCTTCGTCAAGAAGAAAGACGGAACGGATCGGATGGTTGTAGATTACCGACCAGTTAACCTGGTCACCATAAAGAACAAGTATCCGCTCCCCAGGATCAACGACCTGTACGATCAGCTCGCTGGATCCTCAGTCTTCTCCAAAATGGATTTGAGGTTGGGATACCATCAAATCAAGATTAAGAACGGGGACATTCCAAAAACGGCCTTTGTTACTCGTTATGGCCAATATGAGTACACCGTTATGTCCTTCGGTTTAACCAATGCCCCAGCCACCTTCTCTCGGCTAATGAATTCAATCTTCATGGAGTATTTGGATAAATTCGTCGTAGTATACCTCGATGATATTCTCATCTACTCCAAGAATGAACAAGAACATGCCGAGAATCTAAGGCTGGTATTGATGAAACTTCGAGAGCATCGCCTTTATGCCAAATTTTCAAAATGTGAATTCTGGTTACCAGAAGTGACCTATCTAGGCCACGTAATCTCTGGTAAGGGTATTGCTGTCAATCCCGAGAGAGTTCAAGCTGTCCTTGATTGGACTCAACCTGAATCGGTTAAGCAAGTTAGGAGTTTTCTTGGTCTAGCGAGCTATTGTCGCCGCTTCGTCGAGAATTTCTCCAAGGTTGCAAAGCCTCTGACTGAACTCCTCAAGAAGGATAAAAAGTTCGAGTGGACACCACAGTGTGAGCATAGTTTTCAGGAACTGAAAAGACGTCTGACTTCCGCACCTGTGTTGCTACCACCAGATTTCTCTAAGGACTTTGTTATCTATTGCGACGCCTTGCGACAGGGATTAGGTTGCATTCTCATGCAAGATTGCCATGTGATCGCATACGCATCTCGACAGTTGCGTCCACATGAGGATAATTATCCCACACATGACCTTGAGCTTGCAGCTGTGGTCCATGCACTAAAAACCTGGCGACATTACCTTCTGGGTAATCGTTGCGAAATATTCACTAATCACCAAAGTCTGAAATATATCTTCACCCAGCCGGATTTGAATCTCAGGCAAAGATGGTGGGTTGAGTTGATCTCGGATTACGACTTAGGGATAACTTACACCCCGGGGAAGGCCAATGTTATGGCCGATGCACTAAGTCGTAAATCTTATTGTAACAATTTGATGCTACAACAAGGTCAACCACTTCTCCATGAGGACTTTCGGAAGTTGAATCTTCATATTGTTCCTCAAGGATTCCTTTCTACCCTGGTGGCGAAGCCTACTCTTAAGGATCAAATTACAGCTGGCCAAAAGCGTGACAAGGGTATATCACGGATCAAGGAGAATATTTTTAGCGGAAACGCTAAAGAATTTTCCATGAATGATTAAGGTGTGGTGTTCTTCCAGAATCGTTTAGTGGTTCCTAAGAACCCACATCTAAGGCAGTTAATCCTTAAGGAGGCTCATGATTCCCCTCTCACCATTCATCCCGGTAGTACTAAGATGTATCAGGACCTACGCCAGAGGTTCTGGTGGACTAGGATGAAGAGAGAAATTGCTGAGTTCGTTGCTAACTGCGACGTTTGTCGTCGAGTTAAGGTAGAACATCAAAGGCCTGCTGGCACCCTTCAACCTTTAGCTATTCCTGAATGGAAATGGGATAAAGTTAGCATGGATTTCATTACCGGATTTCCCAAGACCAAGAAAGGAAACAATGCTATCTTTGTGGTCATTGACCGTCTTTCCAAAGTGGCTCATTTTCTTCCTGTTCGTGAGAGTATAACAGCTAGCCAGCTAGCAGAGTTATATATCTCTCGAATAGTGTCTCTTCATGGTGTTCCCCTGGAAATTAACTCGGACCGTGGAAGTATCTTTACTTCTCGCTTCTGGGAAAGTTTTCAGAATGCCATGGGGACTCACTTATCTTTTAGCACTGCTTTCCATCCCCAGTCAAGTGGTCAAGTAGAAAGAGTGAATCAAATCCTAGAAGATATGCTCCGAGCTTGTGTTATTTCGTTCGGTATGAATTGGGAGAAGTGCCTTCCATTCACCGAATTCGCTTATAACAATAGTTATCAATCAAGCTTGGGCAAAGCCCCTTTTGAAGTTCTCTATGGACGAAGATGTCGAACACCTCTTAATTGGTCAGAAACCGGAGAGAGGCAACTCTTTGGCCCGGACATGATCCAGGATGCAGAAGAGCAGGTTCGCATTATTCGTGAAAAGTTGAAAACAGCCCAGTCTCGTCAAAAGAGCCAATATGATCGTCATCATAAGGCTGTGACCTTTGAAGTTGACGAGAAGGCTTATCTTCGGGTTACACCTTTGAAGGGTACCCATCGTTTCGGTATCAAGGGCAAGTTGGCTCCTCGTTACATTGGACCTTTTCGCATTCTTGCCAAACGAGGAGAAGTTGCCTACCAGTTGGAACTTCCTCCGCATCTTTCCAAAGTTCATGATGTTTTCCACGTCTCGCAACTCAGGCGTTGCTTTTTGGATCCTATCCGTGAAGTGGACCACGAAACGCTTGATCTCCAAGATAACCTTTCTTACCGAGAATACCCCGTGCGTATTCTTGATCAAGCTGAGCGTACCACTCGACGTCGAAACCTCAAGTTTCTTAAAGTTCAATGGTCAAATCGTTCTGAAAAGGAGGAAACTTGGGAAAGAGAGGATCGTCTCCGACTTGAATATCCTGCGTTATTCCCGACGACTTCTAAATCTCGGGACGAGATTCTTTTGAGTGGGGGTGAGTTGTCACATCCCTAAACCTTAAGCTAGATAGCATTGTGCTCATGTCTTCTTTGCATTTGCATCCAAGAAGTTCCAACAAAAACAACAAAGTGGCAAAGGAAAAACTCTAAACCCTAGCCACCATTTCAATTAAAGGAAAATTCAACTAGTTCAAAATCAATGAACCCAAAATGGCCTCAAGAAATGTTCAAACTTTTTGATAAATCATGAAAGAAAATGAGCATTGGAGGAAACTATTTTCTTGACACTTTAAGCATTTTAAATAAATGCAAAAGCCACTGGTTTCAAATTTAAAATTTTGAAATCAGAAACTATAATTTTCCAAAAATGTTGAAAGTCTTGGAAATGAGTGGGGATATTATAACAAATATTTCAGGAGGTCAAAATTAGTTTTTACTTTTTGTTTTGGAGCTGAAATAAATAGCAAAGCAACAAATAGCAAAACAGAAAAACAGAAAAGGAGAAAATAGAGAAAATCTTACCTGACGCCCACGCCAGGCCCAGCCCATCTCGCCGCTCGTCCCCTTCCCCGCGCCAGTAGGCAGCAGGAGGTGGCCGCCGCCTCCTCCGGCGCGGCCACGCACCTGCGTGCCTGCCTGGCCGCCGGTTCGCGCTGGCGACGACGGGGATAAGCTCCCCAGAGCCTCCCCTATCCATTCCCCGCCTCGGTTCTCCTCCTCCGCCCGGATCCCCTCCTTCTCCCTGCTGCCGCCATTAGAGCCGAGCTCGAGCTCGAGCTGGCCGTGCCCCTGGCCATAGGATCTCCTCCGCGAGCACGCCATTAGCTCCGCCTCGTCGCCCTGGTCATCTCTGCAGAAGCCGAAGTCCCCTCGAGCCCTGCAACGCCCGCAACGCCGTCGTCTTCTTCCTCCGGCCGCCGGACATCTCCCGTCGATTCGTCGCCCCGAGGCCTTCCCCGAGCCGTCTGAGCTCTTCTCTGCACTCCCTGTGAGCATGCGGTGGTTTCCCTAAGCTTTCCCCGTCGATCCCCTCCTCTAGCCCTAGTTTCACCGGAGCCCGACGAGCACCGCCGCTGCCGCTCATCGCCGGTAGCCCTCCGATGTCCAGCTCGTCCTCCCGTGAGCACCAGAAGCTCCAGGACGACGCGTAGATGCCGTAGCAGCTAAGAACTAAGCGTGGATCCCCCTGATTCGAAGCCCCCGACGACGCCCGAGCTTCGGCCGCCGCTCCGGCTCGTCGCCGACGCCTCTTCCGGCGACCCTAGCCTCCCCAGTTGGTCCTGCCAGATCGGCCACTTCGCGAGCTTGCTTTAGCTGCCAACCGCGTGCGTTTTCGTGCGGAGCAGCGCCGTCTAGGTTGCCTCCGGCGAGCCCTCCGCCGCGGGTTTGGTCACCGGCGACCACCCTCCGGTGGCCGTCGACGTGGCCGACCATTAGGGCCTAATCGCCCTTCCCTGAGTCGCTGCCAGAGGGCCCCACGCCTGGTCAAACCCCAATTAGGGGCTGGTCAGCGCGGGATTAGTCCCAGAGAGGCTGACCAGTGGGGCCCCCCTGTCAGGTTTGACCTGCATAGGTCGGCTGACCTGCTGACGTCAGCCTGATGCAATAAATGGAATTTCGAGTATAAAAATAATTCAGGAAATTGCTAAAAATTGCAAAAATCATAGAAATTAATCTGTAACTCCAATGAAAATAATTTATATATGAAAAAGTATCAGAAAAATTCAAGGATTCTGATTATGCTATTTTCAGCTATGTTTGAAGAAGTTACAGAACCTTAAATTGTGAAATAAGGAATAACTCAATTCTTTAATCACTTTATAAATGGAATTTGCAAAGATATCCAAATTTCATTATAAATGCAATGATCACACACTGCCCTAGATATAAACCAGTACCATAACATGACATTTCACGCATGTTAACATTAGGTTGATCTGAGCATCAGGTCGAATCAATTAAACCGGTATCCGGGAATACCCGTTTGAATTGCTATTCGAATGTGATTCAAATCAACTCTAAACCTAAAACATCTTGATTATAATAACTTATCACTTTGCATTCTCATGCCATGCTCATGCATCATTTTGATTGCATATGATTGTTATTGAATGTTGCCGTTCATTTCGGTAGGCTCCGCACCCCCGGATTCCACCGAATATCCGTCCGACGGATATCGTTCCTCCTCTGAGCAACAAGGCAAGCACCCCTTTTGATCATCCCGATAACACCTATGTTCTTGCTCCTGCACCTATTTAATGCATTAGGATCAAATGCTTCAACTGCTTTTGCCACGATAGTTGGACCCACTTCCTTTGCATGACTTAACCTTGTCACAGTAAATAGCCGAACCTTGCAACCTAGCATACCTGGTAATTGCTTGAGCTATGATGTGCCTTATCCTGCTATGCATGCTATGCTTAGAGTTGTGTATGGTCTGTCATCTGGGAGATGAACAGAAATGTGGAATGTGTTCGGTAAGCAAAGGTCGTGTGTTAAACTTGATTTGGTAAAGGTACCGGTGAAAGGCTGTGTAGTAGTACATGGCGGGTTGTTTCATTGGAACCGTCCTTAGGACCTGAGTTCCGTGTATGTAATCCAAGACTAGATACTACCACATGCTGGGCCCTGAAATATGACCCCGCTCGGCCTATTAATCGCGTAGTACTCGGTCCAGGAGTTGCAAGTAGTTTCTGGTGTTTATAGTAATGCTGGAGGCCGTGCATGGTGCTGACCTGAGAGGTGGACCGTGATGCGGTAGGCAGTGGCACGGTGTACCAAGTGGCACCCGGATGGTGGGCTTGGGAACCCTGCGCACATCGTTTGAGGCCGTGGCGGAAACCTCGGCCGGACTTCCGTACGGGTTACTCTCAGATAGGCGATAAACCTGGACTAGGTACTAGCGTGGTTAACGGTCGTGGCCGACTCCCTCGCTGGGCTTCCGCTTGAAGGTTGCCGAGGTGCATGACGTGCACATGGCGATAAGTGGCGGGAGCGTGTGTGACGAAGTACACCCCTGCAGGGTTATGATCTATTCGAATAGCCGCGTCCGCGGATATGGACTACTTGGAGACATATGTTGTTCATAGATAACTTCAATGGCTACTCCTAAAATTGTCAGGATAAGCATGAGTGTCGTGGACGGCATTTCCGTATGGAGACGGAATGATTCCACGATAGTGTATTGTTGTGGTGTTAGTGGACTCGTGTGCGAGAAATCAAGTTGTCAAAACTAATTTCAAAAGCAAGTTGTCTAGCCACGAGTCAAATGCTGGCTTCCCGCATGAAACCCCACAATACCTTCTTGATACCTTGCATGAGTAGTTAGCCATCCTAAAGTCTTGCTGAGTACCTTCGTACTCATGTTTGCTTAATAATGTTGCAGAGGTTGCTAATGACCCTAATGGAGGGTTCTTCGTAGACATCGACGACGACGAGTAGCTGGTGTCCCAGCTACGATCTGGCCCTACGTCGGCTCTGTAGTATAGCCAGGCCATGTGCCTTCTAGTTGCTCTGTCTGTACCCAGACAGTTTATAATTCTTCCGCTGGCTTGTATTGTATGACTGCTATTATGGGTCGCGAGACCCTTAATGTGTAATAATATGTGTGTGGCTCTTCCGAGCCTCTTAAATAAAGCTTGTATGTTTATGGTTATGTTGTGATGCCATCTATGTATCTATACATATCGGTATGCCATGCGTACGTGTGTCTTACTTGATATGTATGGGGTTCGAATACCTAGTCGTGAACTTTAGTAGCACTCCTTACAAGGAAATGCCCCTTTGTGATCCAACGAGCCTTGGTAGTTCGCTACTGCTCCGGACACATTGGTTGACCGGCATGTGTCCTTCTTAGCTGCTGTGTCTGTCCCCTTTGGGGAAATGTCACGCGACGTAATGGAGTCCTTGTAGCTTGCTACGACTCGTCTACGTTCGTTGATGACCGACACCTGCTTTGTTGGGTCATGTATGCCTGTCCTTGTGCGGAACTGCCACTTTGATTTATGACTAGACATGTCGATCCGGGTTCTTTGACATTGGAATGCTAGCGACGCTATCGCATACGTGAGTCAAAAGACGCAAACGGTCCCGGCTAAGGTAAGGCTGCAGCCGTGGAGTTAACCATGCGTGAGACCACAAAGGGATGCAATGTGTTACAGGCTGGATTCCTATGGCTTAGGATCGGGGTCCCGACACGCCGATACCCGTCGGGCGCTACGGTTCTAGATGTATCAATGATGCTATATGTATGATAGTATTCGAGGAGTATTAGTGATAATATTCGACGATGTACGGACAAAAGAGATGATGTATTTGCTTATAATTGAATGCATGCTAATTTGAATACTACTTTATTTTACGATTTGGTTTTGCTTATTGAATGCTCAAATTGGAAAAGTACTCCTACTTTGAATATTATGCAGAAATCTAGGAGTCCCGGGTGGAGCCACGACCCGAGACTAAAGTTGTTTTGGAACGGAGTTCCTGATCAAATGTCCGTTTTTTGCAGAACTATGGATCCACGTATCAGGAACCTCGAAGAGGAAGAACTTCTCGAAGATATAATGAAAGACGACCCCGACGTTGAACCAGCTGAATCTCCGTTGTAATATCTAAACCCCTCCGAATATGGAATGGAGGTCGAGCGACACGAAGATGAAGCCGATGGGGCAGGAGATAGGTCCAATGACGTAGAAGGTGATAACTCCACTGATGGAGAAGCCGGTGAAGAAATAATAAAGTCCGGCGAGGTATACATATGAAGTTCGACAATCACTTGTAATATGTGAAAAATATTGGAGATAGCTCTATATTGTATACATATACATTCATTTGACGAATGTTTCTCCCTCTTAGGCCTCCACATCGAGCAAAGCTACGAAACGAGGCCCGACTAGGAAGTTGGATGCACGGACGCATTACACCTTTGAGGTGATATTGCCTACGGGCGAACCCAAGCTTCCTAAGAATGCTGCTGACACATTCAAGAAGCAATGCGGAGTTCTCGTTAGGGATCACGTCCCGATCAGCGTTCGGGAGTGGAACAAGCGCAAAGGGGCAGCCGATAGTGACTATGTCGCCGAAAGGTACAAAGATAATCTTTGGAATGATCTCATGTCACATTTCAACCTGCCAGAATGTGAGAATGAAGACGCCGCAGACAAACTGAGGGCCAAAGTCAAGCAGTGGACTCTAAAGAAGATGGCCGAACTGTTCCGTAGCTGGAATAAGAAGCTATGGAAAAACTATCTGAAGACAAAGAAAGTGTCAGTATTCGAGGGGTATCTAGCCAAGCAGGCGAATCACTGGAAGGAATTTCAAGAGTACAAGGAGTCAGAAGATGCCCAGGCATTATCAGAAAAGAACAAGATAAATGCCGACAAGAAGAAATATCACCACAAGCTGGGGCCAGGGGGCTATGAGACTGCCATCCCAAAGTGGGATAAGAAAGAGCAAGATCTGCTAGATAAAGGCATCGTACCTGAACCACTCCGTGATGAGTGGGAATTGAGAGCAAGAAATTGGTTCCTTGCGCATGGTGGGTCGTACGACGAAAAAACAGGGGACCTCATCTGCAGTGACGGTCTTAGGATACCCAGGGAGAATTGGAAAAGGATAGTGAAAGAAATTAAGGAGGGAAAAAGAAAGTTCACTGCAGATAGAGATAAAGATTTGCTCACACTGGTCCTCGGCAATGACGAACATGGAGGACGAACGCGAGGCTTCGGTCCTTCTTACCCGTGGTGGCTTGGGTTTGCGAGAGACCAAGACACTTACAGAAGCCGAGAGAGAGCAAAGAAGCGGCATCAGGATGAGGAGAATGACAAGTTCAACTAGTTGCTTGCCAGGATTAACGAGCAACAGAAGCAGATTGATGAGCTTAGAGGAGTAGCGCGCCAGGAAGATCCTGCACTTGATATTACCGGCGCCCCATCTAAGCGGAAAAGCAGCGTGGCTGAATCTGAGGCCCTGCCCGACGATGCACGAAGAATGATAGAGGGCGGTCCCGGCTACCCCGTGGATGGAATCAAGGAGTCAACATCATGTGAACTCCATCAGAAATTCAAGAACATATCCATGAAGGTGGCCGTCGGACAAGCTTTACCTTCTGTCCCTGATGCACGCTGGCATGGCCGTGAGATTCCAGCTGGCTTTGCTAAAGTCGGGGTGGATGAAATCATGATGGGGTTTCATGATATGGAGCTCGACATAGCTGGACCCGAAGATGAGAGGACACTCGGAGAAGTACTGGGTGGAGTCATCCTATGGGACAAGAACTACATCAAGCTTCCAGGCTCGGCCCCAAGGACAACACCGCCTTCGAGTCGTCGCAGGTCACCTACACCTCCATTACCTCCAAGCCCTCCACATGACGTCGGCCAGCACAACACGAGTCCATCACGATCACCGCCGCCGGACTTGGGTCGTCCGTCTCCGCCGCCGTCCGCACATGATACTAAGCGGAAGCGTGCCACCAAGAACGCTCCGCCGACGATTCCTAAGCGACGGAGCCCCCCAAAGCGCAAACGGTCGCCCCTCCCAAAGGTACCTCATGCTAATCTTCCTATCAGACCTTATGATCGTACCCCCGAGGAAAACGCCAGGATAGCAAAGGAACATCATGATGCGCAGATGAAAAAGAAGGAACCCGAGCCCCGCCCGGAATACATCGAGAAGCAAATAGCATGGGCAAAAGACTTCATGACCCTTCCATCACAGTATGACTTACACCATAAGCCTGATGACTATACACGCACATTGCAGAAGGAATTGAAAAAGAGCAGATCACATGCAAGTGCAAGTGGGAGCAAATCAAGTTCAACTACAAGCAAGAAAAAATCAGACGTTCCTCAGCTTGGACAACAGGCCAAACAGTCGATCCCACCCCTCAAGGTGTTAACCGAGAATGTTCCCCCTCCGATGCAGGGGCAAGCTTTTGAAATAGCAAAGGAGTGGGCGGCTGAATGTGGTGTCTCGGTTGAAGATTTGCTGGCTTCCCAAGACGACAGGATACCCAAGGCTGTGGTAGCCCCTAAGCCACAGTTTGTCATGGGAGAGCCTTTGGTCAGCAAAGATGATCTCCCAACAAATATGCGTTACTTGCATCAATGGTACTTAAGTGAATCAAAGAATGGGAGAACGATGATCGTGCTGAGTGTCCCACGGGAGTACTACGGCCGCCCCGAAGAAATCCATATCGGCTTTGATGAACTCTTCCAGATGTACAATGGCGACGCCCTCGACAAATCGCTTATGAGTTGCTATTGTCTGTAAGTTTTTCAATTCGTTGTCTACATATAACTTGTTTAGTTATTTCAATTCATTGTCTATATATAACTTGTACTCTATTATGCAGAATGAAGATTCTGGATTGTAAAAGTAAGAACATCATAAATATTGGGTTTATTGACCCAGATAAAATACATATAGCGACGCTAACTGATAAACCCAAGGAGACGGAGGAAAACCTTCTAAGGTTTCTAATAGATCAAAATTTCTGTGACCACATACTGTTTCCATACAACTTCAGGTGAGGGTCTTTACTTTGTTGTGTCCATTCACTTATAAGTGTAATTGATAAGTTACTGACACACACACACACACATATATATATACATGTGCAGCTTCCATTGGATTCTGTTGGACATTCAAATTGATAAGGGAAGAGTTGATGCCTTCGACCCATTATCGAGACCCTTGGAACAGTTCCAAAGCCTGCAGGACATGCTCCAAGAGTAATTTCAATCATTCTTGCACTCTATCGGTCTCTTTCGATGATTTTCTGATATATCAATTAATGAAAAACTTAGCAAGTCATTATCCTTGTCGGGCAGGGTTTGGAAGCGGTTCAAGTGCGTGACTCCCGGTAACTTTCCTGAGAAGCTGACCTTTAGAGCGGCTCAGGTAAGTAGTAGTATGATATACTTCTATTTTCAATACATTTATGATGCTAGATTATTATTTTGATTATATATATTCTATTCTCGTAAAGTGCGACCAGCAGCCACGGGGAACGCATCTATGCGGATACTATGTTTGCGAGACCATTCGCACGTTTACCTCTAAGCACAAGGATCACAGATTCGACGTAAGCAATGAACATTCACACCTCTATTTTTACCCATCATTCTTTGTTATCATGATTGATATTCATATTCATCTCCTCTTCTTATATAGCACACGGCCATGAGGACGAAGGTCCTACCAGAGCAACGCGCGATTGCTGTTGCAGAGGAGCTTGCGGGATTTCTAAGGATGGAAGCTATATATGACAAAGGACAATTTAGTGTAGCTAGGGGCCATTACTGATGTTCGTTCATGTAATCGAATAGACGGGCTCTAGTCCCGATAATTCAGATCTCCATATAATTGTATAGGTATGCTCACTTGTAAGATAAGTTAATCTTATATATATGCATAATTATTTCTATTTAAATTATATGAAAACTAATTCCCGAACACCAAACGAGGCATCACGTTAATCTCCCGAACACCTAAACCCTAAAACCCTAAAACCCAAAAATAATTTCATTCAAAAAAAACCCAAAAATAAGCAAAATTTGAAACTCTTTAGTCTCGGTCCGTGTAACGAACCGGGACTAAAGGGCCTGCCCCTGGGGCGCTACGAGGCGCCCACGTGGAGCACCTTTAGTCCCGGCTTGTAACAGGGCCGGGACTAAAGGTTAGGCCTTTAGTCCCGCCCCTTTAGTCCCGGTTGGTGAACCGGGACTAAAGCCCCTTACGGGCCGGGGCTAAAGGCCCCGTCCCCACCAGTGGGCCGACCAAACTGATTGCCAAGCACACCATGTGTGAAGTGGAGCCGCTCGGATTTCTGCCCATCTAGATCGAGTCTCCAAATCTCGTACGAAAAAGGGATCATGGCGATGACGGCCGTCGGAGTCACTTCCTCCGTCATTGACATGTCTATGTACCTATCCCCCTTCTGTGCAGCCCTTGTTTTCTACGAACTTCTTACTCGATCTGGTCTCCGAGATGGTCTAACTGGAGAGGAAGAGGAGAGGCTGAGAACATGTGCGTCACTATCGTGCAGGAAGGAAGACGGTGTATCCAAGCCTGCCGCTGCCGCCCCAACGCAGGAAGAAGTCCCCTCAGACGTTTCCAAGGCCGAAGGAGACCACATGAGAAAGTTAGAGGAGGTCGACTCGGTCGTGGAGGCGAATGACGCCGGGGAGAACGTCAACTACTGTGCGTGGAAGGAAACGTGAAGGTTAATATCTCTGGCACCCCACCCCTCTATATCCAATATTTGGTAATGTTGATGACCGTTCTGAACATATGGGCAGGTACTATGTGAACCTACAAAACCGAATAAGATTATGGCCATCATGTACACTATTATGATGTGGAGAAAGGCGTGATAGCTCCAAACTAATGAAATTTGCAACCCAAACTTATCAAAGAATGGAGATATCACCTCATCCATAAGGAGAAAGCCTCACTCCCAGTTCTATTATCATGGTCAATTTCCGCTGATGCTAATGCCTACATGGACAATATATACTTTGTTTACAAGCCGCCTAACTTGACTGATTGTTGATTTTCTTGGAGCCACAAATTTGTTCATGTTACTAGCATAGATGATGTGATTTCTGGAACCTTTGGAATTTTTAGAAGCCATGTAATATGATGACAACTGCCGTTGCTATGGTGCTATGGCACAACACTAGGATGACATTACATTTATCCTATATGGTGCAAAGAAAATGGCTCCGATAACAAACAAATGCTCTAGGGATCCACAAGCCCCGCCGTCTGGCAGGTAGTAATTTTGCTACTTTTAGTCATCGAGTACTTATTGTCAAGTCAGTATCACTTCGTCATAGACGTTGTGAAGTTCCTTAGATCCCCGATAAAGCTAATTATGCATTGTAGGTACACAATTCAGTTGTGTTTTTGTGTGAGTCAGTGTCACTTCGTCATAGACGTTGTGAAGTTCCTCAAATCCCCGATATAACTAATTATGTATTGTAGGTACACAATTCAGTTGTCTTTTTGCGTTAAATGTTTGAATGGGTTAACATGCATGAGATAATGAAAGTGAGACACTGTTTCTTCTTGTGTAACCTCGTATTTTGACACAACGGTTCATAACTGGTGTGCTTTTTGATTTCTCCTCGATAGGGGTTCAGTATTGGCTTGATTGCTCCCATGGCTATCAACTTTGCTCAATCGACGCATGCATGAGGAATTGAGCAGCATACTATCTCAGAAGTCTTCTCTGTTGTTGCTCAACTCAGTATGTAACGATGTGAAGTACAATCACCAATATTCATTTCTGGATTTAAAATTACTTGGTGCATGATGTGCACGATGCTTTCAACCTACCTCCACATCAGTCGTGCCCTCCGCAGGAAGCGGGATGAGGTGCGATCAGGATGGCAAGGAGTTTTCCAAGATGACGCCTATATGTGCTCAAGGTGACTCACACCATGCCAAGATGTGTTTGTAAATAAGGATTTTTTTTCTAGCTATTTAAGCTGAGTAGCAATGTCGTTTTCTCTTGGTGTGGTGAAAATAATGCTGGATTTAGAGAATACATATTTTTCAGTGGTTACATGAGATCCGATCACGTAATGTGGTTTTTTTTAATACAAGAAGTCATAATCTGTGAGGAATAACTATGCCTTCTTGATGTTTCAAACTGTGTGCATAAATAGAAACATAAATTTGCTACTTTAGTCTGGTGAGTATGTAATATTTGTATCATCTTTCCCGCAAAAAAATGTCTTTGCCATCTGAGTAAAGAACCTCAAATTTTTGGAGGCAACAGATTCCCTTTTGTCATATTTCTGCCACAATAGTGTGGCTCTTTCCACCTACTATGGATACTTCTTATATCATCTATCATTTATTGAAATTGTCACCTCCTCCAGCTAAATTTTGTGAGTATATTCCATAGAACTTCAAAAATGTCATGTAAAAATGAGTGGTAGGAATTATTTGTTTGCCATATTGTGAACTCAAATCGGCAAGGAATGACAAGAACCATCATTATTACTTTCTAACTGAGCCATATTCTCATTTTGTAGTCATGCTAGCGGAGAGTTGAAGCCATCGAAGTATATTGAAGAGATGTGAAATTTACATCAAATTGTTCAAGAACTAGCATCTAAGCTGTTGTTGCTCTCGTTTCTTTCTCAGCTACTCGGTCCCCGCCCGCCGCCAAGTTGTTTGATGGCAACCCTCCCAAAATCCATATGGTTGTGCTGCATCTTCTTGTGACAGGTTAATTCGAGTTAACAACTTGCAGTATTATCTTTAAGTCTATGTGCAGCCCTAGCATGTTCTTTGAATTTCTATGTGCAACCCATTTGTTGCCGAAATCTTTCTTACTATCTTCATGTGCTTTCGTGTTCTGTACAATTGTTGTATTTGACATTCATAGTATCTTCTGCAGTCAGTATTTGATGTATACCCTTGATTTTCGAAGTGACCCTTGATGATAAAAATAGATAGGCCCAATCTTGGCACCTCCTGATACTGAGTGGATGAAGGTGCATGTTGATGGATCTTTTTTAGGAACATATGTACGCATGCTGTTGGATGGATTTTTTTTGCTTTTGGTGATTGCTGCGAAAACACAGGGGTAGCTTATCCTAGCACAATTGATTAATTTTGCTTGACCAGCTAAAGCTCACGCTCTGTCTGCAACATGATGTTCCTTAATTCGGTAAGACAACCTTATATTAGGCTAATTAATTATCTATATTTTGATCTGCACTTTGTGGATTGCTTTTTTCTTTCTTTGACAACTTGATTTCTTAATGTTTCAGGTCAGCCAGTAGCCAACGATTTTTAGATTCTTGCTCAGCCCTGGCCTCAAGGGTGTTCATCACCTGTGTTGTTCTTAGAACGGTACACTAATGCAAGATTGGTATTTATATTTTCTTTTTCTTTTTCTTGGTTTGCATATCTCTGAATATTGTGAGCCTTAATTTACATGCTACCGTGTGTGCCATTGTGCCCACATAATGATTCTTATTATTTTCTCGAACGGGTATAGTAATTCTTACCGAGCCACCACTGCTACACAATTTTCTTATCAGAATTGATGCAAGAAATAACAAACTAATACAGGGAAAGGAGTGCAATTTTTTACACAATAATCTATATATGCCCTGCAGTACCCGTGAGCATGCAGATACGTAGAGATTTATAAATTGTGTAGCTTCTCATTCCTGTTTTTTTTCATTGAAATTTTGGATTTGGAAGCTAATTATGGATTGTTTCAATTTCTTGCAATATATTACCAAATGTGATGAAGGAAAAGATGTTGCCACTGATGATGACCACACTGGGTGAGATATTTCATGGTTGCACTCTTGTGTTAGTAACTTCCTATAGCATACTCCATGAAATATTCGGTAAGATGACATATTCCATGAATTTTGTTTCTCATATTTTTATATAACACTCAGTGAACTCAAGATCCGGGCACAATGTAGAATTCTTGGTTGATTCTAGAATTTCTGTGTTGATTAGTTGGATCAATAGATTTTTATGAAGTTCAAGGTGTCTTTGAGTGGACTATGCCATATTTGTCTTATCTTTATATTAACAATATTTATGCATCATCCGAACAATGATGTTGAACTGATATAAATCATTTGGGATTAGTGTTATCTTCCCCGCGATGGGTGCTTCCTTATTATGAACAACTAAAGAGACATTGGATTCCACAAGGTGGGAGGCTTGTGTTCACTGATCCCTTTTAGATAGGTGTAGATGTTAGAATTTCTAAGTTCGTGAAATGGCGTATGTTCCCTTGGAAGGCACAACTTATTTGATAGATGTACCGCACTCCTTGAAGTCAAGTGTGAGTATCCTTGCTTCAAGAGTCTAGGTGATTTCGGTTCTTTTAATTGTAAATATCTTATGATGGGGCCTCATACAACAAAGTGTAATCATGTATGTTGGAGACTTGGGAAATCCAAAAAAACAACTCATCTTAGAGTTACAATTCATGGCATAACTTGAAGTCATGTTCTTTTTTTTACTGCTCAAGCATGTAGATGATACATTTTTGGCAATTGGATCAATAATCATGTCATTAGTATGCAAAAAAGGTGTAGATCCATCTTCCAATACTCGCCTTGTAGGTTCTTGCAGGTTGAGTATTGGTCTATGGATCTACACCTTTTTTGCATACTAATGACATGATTATTGATCCAATTGCCAAAAATGTATCATCTACATGCTTGAGCAGTAAAAAAAAGAACATGACTTCAAGTTATGCCATGAACCTACAAGACGAGGTGCTTTTTTTGGATTTCCCAAGTCTCCAACATACATGATTACACTCTATTGTATGAGGCCACATCATAAGATTTTTACATTAAAAGAACCAAAATCACCTAGACTCTTGAAGCAAGGCTAGTCAGACTTGACTTCAAGGAGTGAAGTACATCTATCAAATAAGTTGTGCCTTCCAAGGGAACATATGCCATTTCACGAACTTAGAAACTCTAACCTCTACACCTATCAAAAAGGGATCAATGAACACAAGCCTCCCACCTTGTGGAATCCAATGTCTCTTTAGTTGTTCATAGTAAGGAAGCACCCATCGCGGGAAGATAACACTGATCCCAAATGATTTATATCAGTTCAACATCATTGTTTGGATGATGCAGAAATATTGTTAATATAAAGATAAGACAAATATGGCATAGTCCACTGAAAGACACCTTGAACTTCATAAAAATCTATTGATCCAACTAATCAACATAGAAATTCTAGAATCAACCAAGAATTCTACATTGTGCCCAGATCTTCAGTTCACTGAGTGTTATATATAAATATGAGAAACAAAATTCATGGAATATGTCATCTTACCGAATATTTCATGGAGTATGCTATAGGAAGTTACTAACACAAGAGTGCAACCATGAAATATCTCACCCAGTGTGGTCATCATCAGTGGCAACATCTTTTCCTTCATCACATTTGGTAATATATTGCAATAAATTGAAACAATCCATAATTAGCTTCCAAATCCAAAATTTCAATGAAAAAAAACAGGAACGAGAAGCTACATAATTTATAAATCTCTACCTATCTGCATGCTCACGGGTACTACAGGGCATATATAGATTATTGTGTAAAAAATTGTACTCTTTCCCTGTATTAGTTTGTTATTTCTTGCATCAATTCTGATAAGAAAATTGTGTAGCAGTGGTGGCTCGGTAAGAATTACTATACCCGTTCGAGAAAATAATAAGAATCATTATGTGGGCACAATGGCACACACGGTAGCATGTAAATTAAGGCTCACAATATTCAGAGATATGCAAACCAAGAAAAAGAAAAAGAAAATATAAATACCAATCTTGCATTAGTGTACCGTTCTAAGAACAACACAGGTGATGAACACCCTTGAGGCCAGGGCAGAGCAAGAATCTAAAAATCGTTGGGCACTCACTGACTTGAAACATCAAGAAATCAAGTTGTCAAAGAAAGAAAAAGGCAATCCACAAAGTGCAGATCAAAATATAGATAATTAATTAGCCTAATATAAGGTTGTCTTACCGAATTAAGGAACATCATGTTGCAGACAGAGCGTGAGCTTTAGCTGGCCAAGCAAAATTAATCAATTGTGCTAGGATAATCTACCCTTGTGTTTTCGCAACAATCACCAAAAGCAAAAAAATTCCATCCAACAGCATGCGTACATACGCTTCTAAAAAAGATCCATCAACATGCACCTTCAGCCACTCAGTATCAGGAGGTGGCAAGATTGGGCCTATCTATTTTTATCATCAAGGGTCGCTTCGAGAATCAAGGGTATACATCAAATACTGACTGCAGAAGATACTATGAATGTCAAATACAACAATTGTACAGAACACAAAAGTACATGAAGATAGTAAGAAAAATTTCGGCAACAGATGGGCTGCACATAGAAATTCAAAGAACATGCTAGGGCTGCACATAGACTTAAATATAATACTGCAAGTTGCTAACTCGAATTAACCTCTCACAAGAACATGCAGCACAACCATGTGGATTTTAGGAGGGTCGCCATCAAACAACTTGGCGGCGGGTGGGGACCGAGTAGCTGAGAAAGAAACGAGAGCAGCAACAACTTAGATGCTAGTTCTTGAACAATTTGATGTAAATTTCACATCTCTTCAATATACTTTGATGGCTTCAACTCTCCGCTAGCATGACTGCAAAATGAGAATATGGCTCAGTTAGAAAGTAATAATGATGGTTCTTGTCATTCCTTGCCAATTTGAGTTCACAATATGGCAAACAAATAATTCCTACCACTCATTTTTACATGACATTTTTAACTTCTATGGAATATACTCACAAAAGTTAGCTGGAGGAGGTGACCATTTCAATAAATGGTAGATGATATTGATACATCCATTTTGCATCATGCTTTTATGTTGATATTTATCGCTTTATGGGCTGTTATTACACTTCACGGTACAATACTTATGCCTTTTCTCTCTTATTTTGCAAGGTTTACATGAAGAGGGAGAATGCCGGCAGCTGGAATTCTTGCCCGAAAAAGGAGCAAGTTTGAGATACCTATTCTGCGCAACTCCAAAAGCCGTGAAAATCAACGAGGAATTGTTTTGGAATTTATAACAAATACTGGGCAGAAGAAGTACCAGAGGGGAGCCACCAGGAGACCACAAGCCTGCTAGGCGCGGCCTACCCCCTGGCCGCGCCTAGGGGGCTTTTGGGCTCCCTATTGGCCCTCTGGCTCCCCTCTTTTGCTATAAGGAGGGTTTCGTTCCAGAAAAATCAAGAGGAGGCTTTCGGGAGGAATTGCCGCCGCCACGAGGCGGAACTTGAGCGGAACCAATCTAGAGCTCCGGCAGGGTCGTCCTGTCGGGGAAACTTCCCTCTTGGAGGGGGAAATCATCGCCATCGTCATCACCAACACTCCTCTCATCGGAGAGGACTCATCACCATCAACATCTTCATCAGCACCATCTCATCTCCAAACCCTAGTTCATCTCTTGTAACCAATCTCCGTTTCGCGACTCCGATTGGTACTAGTAAGGTTGCTAGTAGTGTTAATTACTCTTTGTAGTTGATGCTAGTTGGATTACTCGGTGGAAGATTATATGTTCAGATCCTTGATGCTATTCAATACCTCTCTGGTCATGGATATTATTATGCTTTGTGAGTAGTCACTTTTGTTCCTGAGGACATGGGATAAGTCATGCTATAAGTAGTCATGTGAAGTTGGTATTCGTTCGATATTTTGATGCGTTGTATGTTGTTTTTCCTCTAGTGGTGTTATGTGAACGTCGACTACATAACACGTCACCGTTATTTGGGCCTATAGGAAGGCATTGGGAAGTAGTAAGTAGATGATGGGTTGCTAGAGTGACAGAAGCTTAAACCCTAGTTTATGCGTTGCTTCGTAAGGGGCTGATTTGGATCCACTAGTTTAATGCTATGGTTAGACTTTGTCTTAATTCTTCTTTCGTAGTTGCGGATGCTTGCGAGAGGGGTTAATCATAAGTGGGAGGTTTTTCCAAGTAAGGGCAGCACCCAAGCACTGGTCCACCCACATATCAAACTATCAAAGTAGCGAACGCGAATCATATGAACATGATGAAAACTAGCTTGACAGAAATTCCCGTGTGTCCTCGGGAGCGCTTTACCTCCTATAAGAGTTTGTCTAGGCTTGTCCCTTGCTACAAAAGGGATTGGGCCACTTTGCTGAACCTTTGTTACTATTGTTACTTGCTACTTGCTTTGAATCATCTTATCACAAAACTATCTGTTACTGATAATTTCAGTGCTTGCAGTGATTACCTTGCTGAAAACCACTTGTCAGATCCTTCTACTCCTATTGGGTTCGACACTCTTACTTATAGAAAGGACTAGATAGATCCCCTACACTTGTGGGTCATCAAGACTCTTTTCTGGCGCCGTTGCCGAGGAGTGAAGCGCCTTTGGTAAGTGGAATTTGGTAAGGAAACATTTATATAGTGTGCTGAAATTTATTGTCACTTGTCACTATGGAAACTAATCATTTGAGGAGCTTGTTCGGGGTATCTTCACCTCGAACGAAAGCACAAAGAGTTGCTCCTCAACCTGATGCACCTACTGAAAATATTTGCTATGAATTTCCTTCGGGTATGCTTGAGTAACTGCTGGCTAATCCTTTTAAAGGATATGGAACATCGCATGCAGACTTGCATCTAATCTATGTAGATGAAGTTTGTGGTTTATTTGAGCTTGCAGGTTTGCCCGAGGATGAGGTCAAGAAGAAGGTCTTTCCCTTATCTTTGAGGGATAAAGCATTGACATGGTATAGGCTATGTGATGATACTGGATCATGGAACTACAACCGATTGAAATTGGAATTTCATCAAAGGTTTTATCCTATGCATTTGGTACATCGTGATCGGAATTATATTTATAATTTTTGGCCTCGTGATAGAGAAAGCATCGCTCAAGCTTGGGGGAGGCTTAAATCAATGTTATATTCATTCCCCAACCATGAGCTCTCGAGAGAAATTATCATTCAGAACATCTATGGTCGGCTTTCTCATGATAATCGCACCATGCTTGACACTTCTTGTACCGGTTCTTTTATGAAGAGAGATATTGACTTCAAATGGAATTTATTGGAAAGAATTAAATGCAACTCTGAAGATTGGGAGTTTGATGAAGGTAAGGAGCCATGTATGAATCTTAAGTTCAATTGCGTTAAATACTTTGTTGAAACAAAGACTTTTGGTGATTTTAGCGCTAAATATGGACTTGACTCTGAGATAGTAGCTTCATTGTGTGAATCTTTTGCTTCTTATATTGATCTCCCTAAAGAGAAGTGGTTTAAATATCATCCTCCCTTAGAAGTCAATGTAGTTAAACCCAATCCAGTTGAAGAGAAAGTGATTGCTTATAATGATCCTATTGTTCCCAATGCTTACATTGAGAAACCACCTTTCCCTGTTAGGATAAAGGATCATTCTAAAGCTTCAACTGTGATACGTAGGGGCTACATTAGAACACCTACACCCCCTGAGCAAATTAGAGTTGAACCTAGCGTTGCTATTATCAAAGATCTCCTGTCCGACAATGTTGATGGCCATGATATTCACTTCTGTGAAGATGCTGCTAGAATTGCTAAACCACATGCTAGAGACAAACATAGGCATGTTGTTGGCACGCGTGTTGTTTCTGTTAAGATAGGTGATCATTGTTATCATGGTTTATGTGACGTGGGTGCTAGTGTTAGTGCAATACCTCAATCTTCATATGATGAAATTAAAGATGAGATTGCACCTCTTGAGATGGAACCTATTGATGTCACTATTCAGCTTGCCAATAGAGATACTATCTACCCTTTGGGAATTGTTAGAGATGTTGAAGTCTTGTGTGGTAAAGCGAAGTATCCTACTGATTTTCTCGTTCTTTCTACCACACAAGATAGCTTTTGTCCCATCATATTTGGCGGACCTTTCCTCAATACTGTCAATGCTCATATTGACCGTGAGAAGCAAACTACAACTGTTGGCTTTGAAGGTGTGTCACATGAGTTCAACTTCTCCAAGTTTGGTAGACAACCTCATGAAAAAGAGTTGCCTAGTAAGGATGAAATTATTGCCTTAGCTTCTATTGTTGTGCCTCCTACTAATCCTTTAGAGAAATACTTGCTTGAGCATGAAAATGATATGCATATGGATGAAAGGAATGAGATAGATAGAGTTATCTTTGAACAACATCCTATCCTTAAGAATAATTTTCCTGTAGAACTGCTTGGAGATCCACCCCCACCAAAGGGTGATCCTGTGTTTGAGCTTAAACAGTTGCCTAATACTCTTAAGTATGCTTGTCTTGATGAAAAAGAGATATATCCTGTTATTATTAGTGCTAGCCTCTGAAAGCATGAAGAAAAGAAGTTACTAAAAACTCTGAGGAAGCACCATGCTGCTATTGGATATACTCTTGATGATCTTAAGGGCATTAGTCCCACCCTATGCCAGCACAAGATTAAAACCGATCCTGATTCCAAACCAGTTGTCGATCATCAACGGAGATTAAATCCTATGATGAAAGAGGTAGTAAGAAAAGAAATACTAAAGCTCCTGGAAGCAGGTATTATCTATCCTCTTGCTCATAGTGATTGGGTGAGTCCGGTGCATTGCGTCCCTAAGAAGGGAGGTATTACCGTTCTCCCTAATGATAAATATGAATTGATCCCACAGAGGATTATTACTGGCTATAGGATGGTGATCGATTTTAGGAAATTGAATAAAGCCACTAGGAAAGATCATTACCCTTTGCCTTTTATTGACCAAATGCTAGAAAGACTGTCTAAACACACACACTTCTGCTTTCTAGATGGTTATTCTGGTTTCTCCCAAATACCTATTGCATAATCTGATCAGGAGAAAACCACTTTCACCTGCCCTTTCGGTACCTTTGCTTACATACTTATGCCTTTTGGCTTATGTAATGCACCTGCTACCTTTCAAAGATGTATGATGGCTATATTCTCTGACTTTTGTGAAAAGATTGTTGAGGTTTTCATGGATGACTTCTCCGTTTATGGGTCTTCTTTTGATGATTGCCTCAGCAACCTTGATCGAGTCTTGCAGAGATGTAAAGACACAAACCTTGTCTTGAATTGGGAGAAGTGCCACTTTATGGTTAATGAAGGCATCGTCTTAGGACATAAAATTTCTGAAAGAGGTATTGAAGTTGATAAGGCTAAGGTTTATGCGATCGAGAAAATGCCATGCCCTACAGATATCAAAGGTATAAGAAGTTTCCTTGGTCATGCTGGTTTCTATAGAAGGTTCATTAAGGAATTTTCTAAGATTTCTAGGCCTCTTACCAATCTCTTGCAAAAGGATATTCCTTTTGTTTTTTACGATGATTGTGAGGAAGCCTTCGAAATACTTAAAAAGGCCTTGATAACTGCGCCTATTGTTCAACCACCTAATTGGAACTTACCTTTTGAAATCATGTGTGATGCTAGTGATTATGCTGTTGGCGCTGTTCTAGGACAAAGAGTTGATAAGAAGTTGAATGTTATTCACTATGCTAGTAAAACTCTAGACAGTGCCTAAAGAAACTATGCTACTACTGAAAAGGAATTTTTAGCAGTCGTGTTTGCATGTGAAAAGTTCAGATCTTACATAGTTGATTCCAAAGTCACTATTCACACTGATCATGCTGCTATTAAGTACCTCATGGAAAAGGAAGACGCTAAACCTAGACTTATCAGATGGGTTCTCTTGCTACAAGAATTTGATTTGCATGTTGTCGATAGGAAGGGTGCTGAGAACCCCGTAGCAGATAACTTGTCTAGGTTGGAGAATGTTCTTGATGACCCACAACCTATTGATGATAGCTTTCCTGATGAGCAACTGAATGTCATCAATGCTTCACGTAGTACACCATGGTATGTTGATTATGCAAACTATATCGTTGCCAAATATATACCACCTAGTTTCACGTACCAGCAAAAGAAGAAATTCTTCTTTGATTTGAGACAGTACTTTTGGGATGATCCTCACCTTTATAAGGAAGGAGTAGATGATGTTATTAGACATTGTGTACCTGAACATGAACAGGGACAGATCCTACAGAAGTGTCACTCCGAGGCTTACGGAGGACACCATGCGGGATATAGAACTGCACACAAGGTATTGCAATCAGGTTTCTATTGGCCCACTCTCTTCAAGGATGCCTGTAAGTTTGTCTTGTCTTGTGACGAATGTCAAAGAATAGGTAATATCAGTAAACGTCAGGAAATGCCTATGAATTATTCACTTGTGATTGAACCATCTGATGTTTGGGGCTTTGATTATATGGGACCTTTTCCAAAATCCAACGGGTATACTCATATCCTAGTTGTTGTTGATTACGTTACTAAGTGGGTAGAAGCTATCCCAACTAGTAGTGCTGATCACAACACCTCTATCGGGATGCTTAAAGAAGTTATTTTCCCTAGATTTGGAGTCCCTAGATATCTAATGAGTGATGGTGGTTCACATTTTATTCATGGTGCTTTGCGTAAAACGCTTGCTAAGTATGATGTCAACCATAGAGTTGCATCTCCCTATCATCCTTAGTCCAGTGGTCAAGTAGAGCTAAGTAATACAGAGATCAAACTAATTCTGCAAAAGACTATCAATAGGTCTAGAAAGAATTGGTCTAAGAAGCTCGATGATGCACTGTGGGCTTATAGAACTACTTATAAGAATCCCATGGGCATGTATCCGTACAAAATGGTTTATGGTAAAGCTTGTCATTTACCTCTTGAGCTAGAGCATAAGGCTTATTGGGAATCAAAGAACTCAACTTTGATTTCAAACCTGTTGGTGAGAAGAGGTTATTTGATATTAGCTCACTCCATGAATGGAGAGCTCAGGCATATGAAAATGCCAAGTTGTTTAAAGAAAAGGTTAAGAGGTGGCATGATAAAAGGATACAAAAACGTGAGTTCAATGTAGGTGATTATGTCTGGCTATATAATTCTCGTTTAAGATTTTTTGCAGGCAAGCTTCTCTCTAAATGGGAAGGTCCTTACATTGTTGAGGAAGTATATCGTTCCGGTGCCATCAAGATCAACAACACGGAAGGTAATTTTCCGAGAGTGGTAAATGGGCAAAGAATCAAGCATTATATCTCAGGTACTCCTATAAATGTTGAAAGCAATATTATCAATACCATAACTCCGGAGGAGTACATAAGGGATATTTATCAGCCTGTTTCAGACTCCAAAAACGAAGAGGTATGTGATTCGGTAAGTAAACAGACTCCAAAACTTTTCCAGTAGGAAATTTTCTCCGTTTTGGAATATTTAGAAAAATAGAAAAATTTAAAGTAGTCTGGAAAGCGCACGAGGAGGCGACAAGCCTGTCAGGCGCGGGCCACCGCCTGGCCGCACCTGGGGGGCTTGTGACCACCTCGCGTGCCTCCCGGACTCCGTTTTCTTGCGGAGTACTCCTTCTGGTCGGAAAAAAATCATTATATATTCTCCCGAAAGGTCTGACCCTCGTATCACGCAAATTTCCTCTGTTTTCGTTTCGAGCTGTTGTGCACACAGATCTAGATCACTATGGCGTCCCCAAAAGCTCCGAGGGATGAGTTCTTCGACAAGGTCATCAATCCCTACCTCGCGGGAGTGCTGCAACACCCTCAATCTATCGAGATGCGTGAGGGGGTGCTGCACATCCGTGATGTTGAGGGGCCCAAGAAGACCGAAAGCATGGAGGCGAGGCTCGAAGCAATGGAGCAACAAGTCTTCAAGTGCCAAGGGATGGTGGAACGCGGACTCAACGCCAACCACATGATGATCACGGAGTTCACCAACAAGCACAAGATCGATGCCAATGACATCAGGAAGCACCTCTCTAGGCTCTATGACAGAATTGATCACCTCCAAGCCTAGAAGATAATACTGCAAGTTGCTTACTCGAATTAACCTGTCCCAAGAAGATACAACACAACCATGTGGATTTTGGGAGGGTCGCCATCAAACAACTTGGCGGCGGGTGGGGACCGAGTAGCTGAGAAAGAAACGAGAGCAGCATCAGCTTAGATGCTAGTTCTTGAACAATTTGATGTAAATTTCACATCTCTTCAATATACTTCGATGACTTCAACTCTCCGCTAGCATGACTACAAAATGAGAATATGGCTCAGTTAGAAAGTAATAATGATGGTTCTTGTCATTCTTTGCCAATTTGAGTTCACAATATGGCAAACAAATAATTCCTACCACTCATTTTTACATGACATTTTTAACTTCTATGGAATTTACTCACAAAAATTAGCTGGAGGAGGTGACAATTTCAATAAATGGTAGATGATATTGATACGTCCATTTTGCATCATGCTTTTATGTTGATATTTATCGCTTTATGGGCTGTTATTACACTTCACGGTACAATCCTTATGCATTTTCTCTCTTATTTTGCAAGGTTTACATGAAGAGGGAGAATGCCGGCAGCTGGAATTCTCGCCTGAAAAAGGAGCAAGTTTGAGATACCTATTATGCACAACTCCAAAAGCCGTGAAAATCAACGAGGAATTATTTTGGAATTTATAAAGAATACTGGGCGGAAGAAGTACCACAGGGGAGCCACCAGGAGGCCACAAGCCTGCTAGGCGCGGCCTACCCCCTGGCCGCGCCTAGGGGGCTTGTGGGCTCCCTGTTGGCCCTCTGGCTCCCCTCTTTTGCTATAAGGAGGGTTTCGTTCCAGAAAAAATTAAGAGGAGGCTTTCGGGAGGAATCGCCGCCGCCACGAGGCGGAACTTGAGCAGAACCAATCTAGAGCTTTGGCAGGGTAGTCCTGCCGGGGAAACTTCCCTCCCGAAGGGGGAAATCATCGCCATCGTCATCACCAACACTCCTCTCATCAGAGGGGACTCATCACCATCAACATCTTCATTAGCACCATCTCATCTCCAAACCCTAGTTCATCTCTTGTAACCAATCTCCGTCTCGCGACTCCGATTGATACTTGTAAGGTTGCTAGTAGTGTTAATTACTCTTTGTAGTTGATGCTAGTTGGATTACTCGGTGGAAGATTATATGTTCAGATCCTTGATGCTATTCAATACCTCTCTAGTCATGAATATTATTATGCTTTGTGAGTAGTCACTTTTGTTCCTGAGGACATGAGATAAGTCATGTTATAAGCAGTCATGTGAAGTTGGTATTCATTCGATATTTTGATGCGTTGTATGTTGTTTTTCCTCTAGTGGTGTTATGTGAACGTCGACTACATAACACTTCACCATTATTTGGGCCTAGAGGAAGGCATTGGGAAGTAGTAAGTAGATCTGGGTTGCTAGAGTGATAGAAGCTTAAACCCTAGTTTATGCGTTGCTTCGTAAGGGGCTGATTTGGATCCACTAGTTTAATGCTATGGTTAGACTTTGTCTTAATTCTTCTTTCGTAGTTGCGGAGGCTTGCGAGAGGGGTTAATCATAAGTGGGAGGTTTGTCGAAGTAAGGGCAGCACCCAAGCACTCGTCCACCCACATATCAAACTATCAAAGTAGCGAACGCGAATCATATGAACATGATGAAAACTAGCTTGACAGAAATTCCCATGTGTCCTCGGGAGCGCTTTACCTCCTATAAGAGTTTGTCCAGGCTTATACCTTGCTACAAAAGGGATTGGTCCACTTTGCTGCACCTTTGTTACTATTGTTACTTGCTACTTGCTACGAATCATCTTATCACACAACTTTCTGTTACCGATAATTTCAGTGCTTGCACAGATTACCTTGCTGAAAACCACTTGTCAGATCCTTCTGCTCCTCGTTGGGTTCGACACTCTTACTTATCTAAATGACTATGATAAATCCCCTACACTTGTGGGTCAAGTATCCATAGAAGGTGGAAAGAGCCACACTATTGCGGCAGAAATATGACAAAAGGGAAATCTGTTGCCTCAAAAATTTTGAGGTTCTTTATTCAGATGGCAAAGAGATTTTTTTGCGGGAAATATGATACAAATATTACATACTCACGAGACTAAAGTTGCAAATATATGTTTCTATTTATGAACACAGTTTGAAACATCAAGAAGGCATAGTTATTCCTCACAAATTATGACTTCTTGTATTAAAAGAAACCACATTACGTGATCGGATCTCATGTAACCACTGAAAAATATGTATTCTCTAAATCCAGCATTATTTTCGCCACACCAAGAGAAAACAACATTGCTACTGAGCTTAAATAGCTAGAAAAAATCCTTATTTACAAGCACATCTTGGCATGGTGTGAATCACCTTGAGCACATATAGGCGTCATCTTGGAAAACTCCTTGCCATCCTCATCGCACCTCATCCCGTTTCCTGCGGAAGGCACGACTGATGTGGAGGTAGGTTGAAAGCGTCGTGCACATCATGCACCAAGTAATTTTCAGTCCAGAAATGAATATTGGTGATTGTACTTCACATCGTTAGATACTGAGTTGAGGAACAACAGAGAAAACTTCTGAGATAGTATGCTGCTCAATTGCTCATGCATGTGTCGATTGAGCAAAGTTGATAGCCATGGGAGCAATCAAGCCAATACTGAACCCCTACCGAGGAGAAATCAAAAAGCAAACCAGTTATGAACCGTTGTGTCAAAATACGAGGTTACACAAGAAGAAACAATGTCTCACTTTCATTATCTCATGCATGTTAACCCAGTCAAACATTTAACACAAAAAGACAACTGAATTGTGTACCTACAATGCATAATTAGCTATACCGGGGATCTGAGGAACTTCACAACGTCTATGACAAAGTGACACTGACTAACGCAAAAAGACAACTGAATTGTGTACCTATAATGCATAATTAGATATATCGGGTATCTAAGGAACTTCACAACGTTTATGACGAAGTGACACCAACTTCACAATAAGTACTCGATGACTAAAAGTAGCGAACTTACTGCCTGCCAGACGGCGGGGCTTGTGGATCCCTAGAGCATTTGTTTGTTATCGGAGACATTTTCTTTGCACCATATAAGAAAAATGTAATATCATCCTAGTGTTGTGCCATAGCACTGTAGCAATGGTAGTTGTCATCATATTACATGGCTTCTAAAAATTCCAAAGGTTCCAGAAATCACATCTTCTATGCTAGTAACATGAACAAATTTGTGGCTCCAAGAAAATCAACAATCAGTCAACTTAGTCGGCTTGTAAACAAAGTATATATTGTCCATGTAGGCATTAGCATCAGCGGAAATTGACCATGATAATAGAACAGGGAGCGAGGCTTTCTCCTTATGGATGAGGTGATATCTCCACTCTTTATAAGTTTGGGTTGCAAATTTCATTAGTTTGGAGCTATCACACCTTTCTCCAAATCATAATAGTGTACATGATGGCCATAATCTTATTCGGTTTTGCTGGTTCACATAGTACCTGCCCATATGTTCAGAACGGTCATCAACATTACGAAATATTGGATATACAGGGGTGTGGTGCCGGAGATATTAATGTGCACGTTGCCTTCCACGTACAGTCAGTTGATGTTCTCCCCAACATCATTCGCCTCCACGACCGAGTCGACCTCCTTGAACTTTCTCATGCGGTTTCCTTCGGCCTTGGAAACGTCTGAGGGAACTTCTTCCTGCGTGGGGCCGGAAGCGGCAGGCTTGGATACATCGTCTTCCTTCCTGCACGATAGTGACACACATGTTCTCAGCCTCTCCTCTTCCTCTCCAGTTAGACCATCTCAGAGACCAGATCAAGTAAGAAGTTCGTAGAAAACAGGGGCTGCATAGAAGGAGGAGAGGTACATAGACCTGTCGATGATGGAGGAAGTGACTCCGGTGTCCATCATCGCCATGATCCCTTTTTTCGTACGAGATTTGGAGACTCGATCTAGATGGGCAGAAATCCGAGCGGCTCCACTTCACACATGGTGTGCTTGGCAATCAGTTTGGTCGGCCATTGCCATCGTAAGCGCTCTCTCTCTGCGGTGACGATGGACGATGGCAGCGGCGTCGGATCGGGGGTGTGGAGTCTGAGGCGCGTGCGGGAAGGGGAGGAGGCTACGCATACACAAACTATGCTAGCGACGGGGGGATGGATCGCCAGGTCGTGCGTGCGTGCGTTAGTAGGTTTTAGTGGGTTTGCTTTGAACTGTTTTGTTTGGCTGCCCCGCTGACCGTACGAGGTGTGATGTGCTAAGGTTTTTCTATTGAACTAATCGACTGGTTTATCGCCTGGTTTATGGAGGGATTGAAAAAAATCGATGGAACAATGGAAAGGCTAGCGGTAGGAGGGGGGATCATTGGAGGTCGAACCATCACGACAGACAGCAGATCCCCCTTTAATAGTAGAGATGTACCATGCTGGAATTAGTCTGTGCATTAGAATTGTATAATCGTTAGTGACGAATTACTCATTGTAATAAGCGGTCAATACAAAGTGTTACTCCGTTGCAACACACGAGACTTTTTCTAGTCATACCACAATATGTTTCAAAAATAAAAGCATTTGGACACACCTCACACAATTTCTCTCAAAGAAATTCTTCACGACATCTTCCGGGACCTACAGTTCAGAAAAACAAAGAGAACAAACATATGCATATGCAGCAAAATCACCATCTTAGAACTTGTGGTGTGAAACATCAAAGTACAAAGGATCCTAACCTCTCTAGATACACTAACTTAGGCTCGTTCCCTTTGCTTGAGGCACTATCTTACAAACAAGTTCAGAGCTAATGTTTGCCCTTATTGAGTTTGCTCAAGTAGTGATTGACTGTTATGACCGGTTTACATTATAACCGGAGAAAGCCCACTTAAATAGAGCTGGCCTAGTTATCTTAAAGTATTAAGGGCTTATCCCAGTTTATTATATTTGCTAGCCTAGAGAAGTTATATATACTCATGTATAGGACACCTTTTGGAATTAAGCAAGATCAATCTATTTTGATCGGCTCATAGAAGGAGCTGGTGCCCCAACCCTAGCCTCGAACCCTCTCTCTCTCTCAACCACGGCGCCCCAGCTCTGTCGCCCGCTTCCTCCATCTCGCCAGCCCTCCCCACACCCATATCACCTGAGAGATCGACTTGGTAGGAACCAAGTTTATACCAATTTGGTATCAGCTAGACCAAGATCGACAATGTTGACACCCACACTGATAACCCACAAGTATAGGGGATCGCAACAGTTTTCGAGGGTAGAGTATTCAACCCAAATTTGTTGATTCGACACAAGGGGAAGCCAAAGAATATTCTCGAGTATTAGCAGTTGAGTTGTCAATTCAACAACACCTCAAAGACTTAGTATCTGCAGCAAAGTATCAGTAGCAAAGTGGTGTGATAGCAACAGTAGCAACGGTAACAATAGTAATAGTGACAGTAGTAGCAGTAACAGTAGCAGCAGTGACAACAGTAGCGGCAAAGTAACGTAGCAAGGACCAGTAGGAAAAACTCGTAGGCACTGGATCGGTGATGGATAATTATGCCAGATGACATTCATCATGCAACAGTTATAACATGGGGAGATATGTAACTAGCTCTAGTTCGTCAATGTAATGTAGGCATGCATTCCGTATATAGTCATACGTGCTTAGGGAAAGAACTTGCATGACATCTATTGTCCATCCCTCCCGTGGCAGCGGGGTCCTCATGGAAACTACGGGATATTAAGGTTCTCCTTTTAATAGAGAACTAGAACAAAGCATTAGCACTTAGTGAATACATGAACTCCTCATACTATGGTCATCTCCGGGAGTGGTTCCGACTATTGTCACTCCGGGGTTGCCGGGTCATAACACATAGTAGGTGACTACAACTTGCAAGATAGGATCAAGGACACACATATATTGACGAGAACATAATAGGTTCACATTTGAAATCATGGCACTCGGGCCCTAGTGACAAGCATTAAGCATGGCAAAGTAGTAGCAACATCAATCTCAGAACATAGTGGATACTAGGGATCAATCCCCATCAAAACTAACTCGATTACATGATAGATCTCATCCAACCCATCACCGTCCAGCAAGCCTACGATGAGATTACTCACGAACGGTGAAGATCATCATGGAATTGGCGATGAAGGAAGGTTGGTGATGACGATGACGACGATCTCCCCTCTCCGGAGTCCAGAACGGACTCCAGATCTGCCCTGCAGAGGAAGAACAGGTGGTGGCGGCGCCTCCGTATCGTAAAACGCGATGAACTCTTCTCCTTTATTTTTTTCGGGCGAAAAGGACTAAATAGAGCTGAAGTTGGAGGCGGCAGAGCCCCGAGGGCCCCACAATCCTGCTAGGCGCGGCTAGGGGGGCGGCTCATGGGCTTGTGGGCTCCTCGCTCCACTCCTCCGGTTGATTCTTGCGCAAGTTTTTTTTATATATTCCACAAAAAATCTTCATAAATTTCCAGGTCATTCCGAGAACTTTTGTTCCTGTGCAAAAAAAACACCATGGCAATTCTGCTGAAAACAACGTTAGTCCGGGTTAGTTCCATTCAAATTAGAGTCCAAAACAAGGGCAAAAGAGTTTGGAAAAGTAGATACGATGGCGACGTATCAACTCCCCCAAGCTTAAAGCCTTGCTCGTCCTCAAGCAATTCAGTTGACAAACTGAAAGAGACAAAAGAAAAACTTTTATGAACTCTGTTTGATCTTGTTGCTGTAATTATGTCTAACTCATATTCAGTTTTTCAGCAAGATCATAAGCTAACCACATAAGCAATGGCATTTAGGTCTCAGGAGGAACTCATATCAATGGCATAATCAACTAGCGAGCAATAATAATAAGTTTCAAATGGCAACACTTCAATCAAAACAATCATGAAGCAATATGAACATATGGTATCTCGCTAGCTCTTTCTGAGACCGCAAAACATAAATGGAGAGCACCTTCAAAGACCAAGGGCTGACTGAACATTGTAATTCATGGCAAAGACGATCCAGTCATAGTCATACTCAATAACAATTAAAAGCAAAGCATAAAAATGACGGAGATGCTCTCTAATTGGTTCTTTTATAAGAAGAGGTAGATAGGCCCTTCGCAGAGGGAAGCAATGATTTGCAGAGGTGCCAGAGCTCAAGCTTTGAAGACAGAGATAAATAATTTTGGGTGGCATGCTTTCATTGTGAGCACAATGACCAAGAGTTTTCACCATCTTCCATGCTACACATGCTATAGGCGGTTCCCAAACAGAAAAGTGAAGTTTTGACTCCCCCACCACCGATCAATCACACTCCACGACTAGCCGAATACTCGGGTGCCGTCCATACCAACAACAATCCAGGGGGAGTTTTGTTTGCAATTATCTTTTCGATTTGAGCATGGAACTAGGTATTCCAATTACCTGCCCCCTTTCTCGTGAGTGATAGTGAATAAACACATATTGAGGATAACACGCCTAACATGGAAGATACTAATCGCCCCTTGTCACCACATGAGCGGTTCGGGCATGCAAAACAGATTATTTCTTGAAGATTTAGAGAGTGGCACATGCAAATTTACTTGGAACGGCAGGTAGATACCGCATATAGGTAGGTATGGTGGACTCATATGGAACAGCTTTGGGTTTATGGAAGTGGATGCACAAGCAGTATTCCCGCTTAGTACAAGTGAAGGCTAGCAAAAGACTGGGAATCGACCAACTAGAGAGCGACAAGAGTCATCAATATGCATTGAGATTAACCAACATTGAGTGCAAGCATGAGTAGGACATAAATCACCATAAACATGAATATCATAGAGGCTATGTTGATTTTGTTACAACTACATGCATGAACATGTGCCAAGTCAAGCCACTTGAATCATTTAAAAGAGGATACCATCCTATCATACTACATCATAATCATCTCAAAATTCATGTTGGCATTCAAGACAAACCATTATAAGTTCCTAGCTAATTAAGCATGGCATGAGAAACTATGATCTCTAAGTTGTGATTGCAAACATGTTTCTCTCACAACAAAGCTGAATTAGGAACGATGAGCTAGTCATATTTACAAAAACAAAATAGATCGAGTTCATACCAGCTTTTCCAGGCTCAGTCACTTCATCATATATCGTAATTATTGCCTTTCACTTGCACGACCGAATGATGTGAACAATAATAAGAGTGTTCGTGCATTGGACTAAGCTGGAATCTGCAAGCAAACACAAAGGAGAAGACAAAGTAATATGGTTCTTTGACAGATGAACAGATATGCATGCGAGAGCCACTAAACATTGTAACCACGGTTTTCTACCTTGACCCAAAGAAAAAGAAAACTATTTACACGGGAAAGCTCCCAACAAGCAAAAGAAGAACGAGAAATCTTTTTGGGTTTTCTCAAACTAAACACATGAGAAGAAAGCGAGAAAAAGAAATAAACTAGCATGGATGATACAGTGGCAAGGTGTGAACACCGACTAACAAAGTGAAAGCGTAAGCATGAATATAAAGTCGGTGAGAAACACGTACTCCCCCAAGCTTAGGCTTTTGTCCTAAGTTGGTCTACTCCCATGGCTGGCCCGGGCGATATCCAAAATCATAATGGGGGTTGTACGAGAACGCGACAGTTACCGCCTGAATAGCTGCCTCACGGAGGCGAGCAACCTTTGCCTCCCTCTCATACTCCTCTGCCTCTCCTCTGGTTATGTAGCATCTCCGTTTTACCTGAAAGTCAAAGAAGGCATGAGCAGGAAGGGTAACAAGGAAAACACGCAAAACAGGAAAAACTAAAGCTAAATCTATCATTTTTCTTCTAAGCAACCGAAGGTAAAGGTTTGGAACAGAGGGTTGTGACTCCTAGATTCCTCCATCTCATGGTCATCAAAAGAAATCTGTCAATGAGGTTGATCAAGTCTCCTTGACAAACTTTTTTTGAATCGCATAAAACCAGAGAATTTTCGAATAGTCACTAGGTTACCTCAATGGGGATGTGCATATCCCCAACAAGCAAATCATACTTCATCTTAACAGTAGGTATAGGGCATTCAAAGCTCCCAATAAGAATTGATGAAGTTTTTTCAATAACATTGATGCAATGTACTCGATATTATTTCTTCGGAAAGTGCACCGTATGCTCATTAACATTGACATGGAAAGTGACATTGCCTTTGTTGCAACCAATAACAGCCCCTGCAGTGTCTAAAAAGGGTCTTCCAAGGATGACCTCCATGACATCATCCTCGGGAATATCCAGAATAACAAAGTCTATTAAGATAGTAACGTTAGCAACCACAACATACACATCCTCGCAAATGCCGATAGGGAAAGCAGTTGATTTGTCGGCCATTTGCACAGAGATTTCACTGGGTGTCAACCTATCCAGTTCAAGTCTACGATAAAGAGAGAGACGCATAACACTAACACCGGCTCCAAGGTCGCATAAAGCAGTTCTAACGTAGTTTCCTTTAATGGAGCAAGGTATAGTGGGCACTCCGGGATCACCTAGTTTCTTAGGAGTTCCACCCTTGAAGGTATAATTAGCGAGCATGGTGGAAATCTTAAGCTCACGTATCCTCCTCTTATTAGTAACAATATCCTTCATGTACTTAGCATAAGGAGACATTTTGAGCATATCTGTCAAACGCATTTGCAGAAAGACAGGTCTAATCATTTCAACAAAGCGCTCAAAATCCTCATCATCCTTTTTCTTGGATGGTTTGGGGGGAAAGGGCATGGGTTTCTGAACCCATGGTTCCCTTTCTTTACCATGCTTCCTAGCAATGAAGTCATTCTTACCGTATCTCCTACTCTTAGGTTGTGGGTTATCGAGATCAACAGGTTCAATCTCCATATCCTTATCATTGCTAGGTTGAGCATCAACATGAACATCACTATCGATATTATCATTAGGCTCATGTTCATCACCAGATTGTGTTTCGGCATCGAAAATAGAGACATCATTTGGATTCTCGGGTGTAACAACAACGGGGTTGCTAGCCTGCAAGTTCCTATCATCTTTCTTTTTCTTTCTAGGATGACTAGGTGCATGAGTGCTAACTCCTTGAGAATCTTGTTCAATTATCTTAGGATGACCCCCAGGATACAAAGGTTCCTTGGTCATTCTACCGCCTCCAGTGACGACTCTAACAGAATTATCATTCAACTCAGTGAGCAAGTCATTTTGAGCTTTAAGTACTTGTTCTACTTGAGTAGTAACCATAGATGGATGTTTACTCAAAAGCTTAAGATCATTGACGTTTCTATCCACACAAGCACTTAAGTGACTAAGCATACGAGCATTCTGTTCCAATTGTCTGCTAACATAATCATTGAAACTTTGTTTTTTGGCAACAAAGTTATCAAATTCATCCAGGCATAAGCTAGCAAGTTTATCAAAAGGAATATCACTCTCATTGAATCTACGAAGAGAATTTACCTCTACTACCTCTGTCAGGTTATCAAGACCATGAATCTCTTCGATAGGTGATAGATTTTTGACATCTTCAGATTTAATGCCTTCCTCTTGCATAGATTTCTTAGCTTCTTGCATATCTTCAGGACTGAGGAATAGGATACCTCTTTTCCTCGGAATTGGCTTCGGAGGTGGTTCGGGAATAGTCCAAGCATTCTCATTGCACAAGATATTATTCAATAGAATCTCAGCTTCTTCGACAGTTCGTTCCCTGAAAACACAACCAACACAACTATCTAGGTGGTCCCTAGAAGCATCAGTTAGTCCATTATAGAAGATATCAAGTATTTCATTCTTTTCAAGAGGGTGATCAGGCAAAGCATTCAGTAGCTGGACAAGCCTCCCCCAAGCTTGTGGGAGACTCTCTTCTTCAACTTGCGCAATGTTATATATTTCCTGCAAGGCAGCTTGCTTCTTATGGGCAGGAAAATATTTCTCAGAGAAGTAGTAGATCATATCCTGGGGACTACGCACACAACCAGGAGCAAGAGAAGTGAACCAAGTCTTAGCATCATCCTTTAGCGAGAAAGGAAACAGCTTAAGGATATAGTACTGGCGGATCTTTTCCTCATTTGTGAATAGTGTGGCTATATCATGCAGCTTAGTAAGATGTGCTACAACCGTTTCAGACTCATAACCATGAAAAGGATCAGATTCGGCCAAACTGATTAACTCAGGGTCGACAGAGAAATCATAATCCTTATCGGTCACAAAGATAGGCGTAGCAAACTTCGGGTCGTATTTCATCCTAGCGTTCACATATTTTTCTTTCCACTTGCGCAGTAATTTCTCAAGATCATAGCTATCCTTACAAGCAAGAAAGTACTCAGCTATCTCTCCCTCCATAACATAACCCTTAGGTATATCAGGCAATTCATATCTAGGAGAGCTAGTTCTAACAGGTGAAATAGCAGGTTCTACTTCAATAATCTCAGCAGTTTCAGAAGTATCATCACATTCAGCAGCAACTCTAGCAATTTGTGCATCAAGAAATGCACCTAGTGGAAAAGCAGTATCAAGCAAAGCATCATGTATAGCAAAAGTAGCATCATCAAGCATAGGCGACACATCAAAATTTCTAGCAGGAGGTGGTGTCGCAAACTTACTCATAACTGAAGGTGGATCAAGTGCAGAGCTAGATGGCAGTTCCTTACCTGTCCTCGTAGTTGAGGGCAAGACTTTAGTTTTCGGATCTCTCAGATTCCTCATAGTGATCAGCAGACGTAACTCCCAAGTGACTCAGAGAATAGAGCCATGCCTCCCCGGCAACGGCGCCAGAAAAAAGTCTTGATAACCCACAAGTATAGGGGATCACAACAGTTTTCGAGGGTAGAGTATTCAACCCAAATTTGTTGATTCGACACAAGGGGAAGCCAAAGAATATTCTCAAGTGTTAGAAATTGAGTTGTCAATTCAACCACACCTGAAAGACTTAGTATGTGGAGCAAAGTATCAGTATCAAAGTGGTGTGATAGCAACAGTAGCAACGGTAACAGTAGGAATAGTGATAGCAGTAGAAGTAACAGTAGCAGCAGTGACAGCAGTAGCGACAAAGTAACGTAGCAAGGACCAGTAGGAAAAACTCGTAGGCATTGGATCAGTGATGGATAATTATGCCGGATGACATTCATCATGCAACAGTTATAACATGGGGAGATATGTAACTAGCTCCAGTTCGTCAATGTAATGTAGGCATGCATTCCGTATATAGTCATACGTGCTTAGGGAAAATAACTTGCATGACATCTATTGTCCATCCCTCCCGTGGCAGCGGGGTCCTAATGGAAACTACGGGATATTAAGGTTCTCCTTTTAATAGAGAACCAGAACAAAGCATTAGCACTTCGTGAATAAATGAACTCCTCATACTATGGTCATCTCCGGGAGTGGTTCTGGCTATTGTCACTTCGGGGTTGCCGGGTCATAACACATAGTAGGTGACTACAACTTGCAAGATAGGATCAAGAACACACATATATTGACGAGAACATAATAGGTTCAGATCTGAAATCATGGCACTCGGGCCCTAGTGACAAGCATTAAGCATGGCAAAGTAGCAGCAACATCAATCTGAGAACATAGTGGATACTAGGGATCAATCCCCATCAAAACTAACTCGATTACATGATAGATCTCATCCAACCCATCATCGTCCAACAAGCCTACGATGAGATTACTCACGAACGGTGAAGAGCATCATGGAATTGGCGATGAAGGAAGGTTTGTGATGCCAATGGTGACGATCTCCCCTCTCCGGAGCCCAGAACGGACTCCAGATCTGCCCTCTAGAGGAAGAACAGGTGGTGGCGGCGCCTCCGTATTGTAAAACGTGATGAACTATTCTCTTTTATTTTTTCTGGGCGAAAGGGACTAAATAGAGCTGGAGTTGGAGGCGGCGGAGCCCCGAGGGCCCCACAAGCCTGCTAGGCGCGACCAGGGGGGCCCGCGCCTCATGGGCTTGTGGGCTCCTCGCTCCACTCCTTCGCTTGATTCTTGCGCCAGTATTTTTTATATATTCCACAAAAAATCCTCGTAAATTTCCAGGTCATTCCGAGAACTTTTGTTTCTGCGCAAAAACAACACCATGGCAATTCTGTTGAAAACAACGTTAGTTCGGGTTAGTTCCATTCAAATCATGCAAGTTAGAGTCCAAAACAAGGGTAAAAGAGTTTGGAAAAGTAGAAACGATGGAGAAGTATCACCCACCCACCCCTAGCCTTCCGCCAGCCACCAACCCCTTCCCGCCGGCCTTCCTGCCGCTGACCTCCTCGGCCGCCGCGCCGGTCCTGACTGGGCCGCCTGCCGCGACCGCCTGCCCCCTGCCGATCTCGGTCGGCCTGGTCCTCTCCCCCGCGGAGATGACATTCGCGCTTCTCGAGCTCGGCCAAGCCGTGGCGGGCATCCGATCGCTCCTTGCAGGGCCTTACGCGCAGCAGCCGGCTGCTGCATTCTTCCCCACTCTGGCGCCGCCCCCGTTTCTCTCGGCCGCGCCACACCAGGGGACCACCTCACCGTCAAGCAGGCCTCCGCCACTTCCGGGGGTGCCCATCCAGGCGGTGCGGTTTCCTCCGTCACCATCTCCGCTGCCGGCTTGGCTCACCGAGGCGGTCTACACGGCACGGCCGGGTCAGCCCTCCTTTCCGCTACTAGTCGCGGTACAGCCGACCAGGCCACTCGCGAGTTCCCCGGGGACGGCGCCCCCCTACGCCAGTATGGACGGACCCTTGTTCCATGGCGGGACGCTGCAGCCTGCCTTTCCGGTCCTGTCATCAATAATGCTCCACACCATGGAGCCACCAATGACCGCAGGCTACGGTCACCACCCACCGCGTTTCTCCAAGTTGGAGTTCGCCACCTATGACGGATCCGGGGACCCCTTGAATTATCTCAACCAGTGCGACTAGTTCTCAGTAGGCAACGCACGCTCGCGTACGACCGCACCTGGATCGCCTTGTACCACCTTCGCGGCACCGCCCATACGTGGTACTACGCCCTCGAACAGGACGAGGGCGGGATGCCGCCATGGGAATGCTTCCGCGACCTCTGCCTCCTCCGGTTCGGTCCACCCGTCCGCGGTAGCCGGCTAGCGGAACTCGGACACCTTCCGTTCCTCTCCTCGGTGCAGGATTTTGCCGATCGTTTCCAGGCGCTGGCATGCCACGCTCCTGACGTCTCGGCCCTCAAATGGGCCGAGCTCTTTGTCAGCGGCCTTCCCGACCATATCCGCATGGACATCGAGATGCGGGGACCGCATGACCTCTAGATGGCCATGTAATATGCCCGCACGTCAAGCAACCGGCGGTGGCCATGCAACAGACATTCCTAGCCTAGGCACCTTGCCCACCCCCTCGGCCGGCCATGTCTGCACCCAGCCGGCCGGCCCGGCCGACGACAGGAACTCCCACCATGGTGGCGGGTCGACCATTCCGTCGTCTAACCCCGACCGAACAACTCAAGCGTTGCCGACACGGGTTATGTTTCAACTGCGACGAGCCCTACCCGCCAGGTCATGTTTGCCCGCGCCTCTTCTACCTGGAGGCGGACAACTACGTCGATGAGGATACAACTCCCCCGAGCCCGTCGAGGCAGCTGCCCCGGCATCAACCACCACCCTCGTGGTCTCCCTCCATGCCCTTGACGACATATGAGTAGAGAAAACGATGCTGCTGCCAGTGACGGTTAATGGGGATCGCCTCCTAGCTCTCGTGGATACGGGCTCTACACACAACTTCCTGTCCGAGTCTACTATGCGTCACCTGGCCCTTCGCCGACGGGCGGCGAGCAACTCTGAGTTACCGTGGCTAACGGTGACCGTCTTCGCTGCCACGGAATTGTGCGGTAGGTTCCCATCCTCATCGGCGACGAGCACTTCGCCCTCACGTTCGTAGGCATCGACTTGGGATGCTTCGACTTCATCCTCGGCGTCGACTTCTTGCGGACACTCGGACCCATCCTTTGGGACTTTGACGCCCTGACCATGACTTTCTGGCGTGAGGGGCGCGAAGTGTAGTGGAAGGGCGAGGGTGGCACTTCTCCAGCAGCTGCCTCCTAGTTGTCGACCGCCATCGTCGACTCCGAGCCCCCCGTGTTGGTTCCTTTCCTGCAACAACACAACGACCTTTTCCTCGAGCCTCAGGGTCTTGTGCCCACCCGGGTCTGCGACCATCGCATTCACTTTCTTTCGAGGACAACACCCATCGCCGTACGACCATACCGCTACCCACAGCTACAAAAGGATGACCTGGAACGTCAATGCGCCCTTATGCTCGCCTTAGGCGTCATACTGATTTCTACTTCGTTGTTCTCGGCACTAGTGCTCCTTGTTTGCAAGTCCGACGACTCGTGGCATTTCTGTATCGATTACTGTGCTCTGCTAAGACGTCGAAGGACAAATTTCCTATACTGGTCGTGGAGGAGCTCCTGGACGAGCTTCACGGGGCACGCTTCTTCACTAAGCTCGACTTGTGTTCTGGCTATCATCAGGTTCGTATGCACCCAGACGACATCGCGAAGACGGCCTTTCGCACCCATCACAGCCACTTCGTGTTTTTGGTGATGCCTTTCGATCTCTCCAATGCACCGACGACATTCCAGGCCTTGATGAACGATGTACTCCAACCCTACTTGCGACGGTTTGTGCTCGTTTTCTTTGATGATATTGTCATCTACAGTTCCTCTTGGGAACATCACTTGCAGCATGTAGCTATCATCTTCAACGAGCTTCGACCGCATCAACTCCACCTCAATCGCCTGAAGTGCTCGTTTGGCACGACATCCGGCGGATATCTCTGCCACGTCATTTCAGCGGAGGGAGTTGCCATGGACGCTGACAAGATCATGGCAGTCGCATCCTGGCCGACGCCGCATTCAGCGCGGGCCCTCCACGGGTTCTTGGGACTAGCCAGATACTATCATAAGTTTATTCGGGAGTTCGACCTTCTCATCGCGCCACTCACATGGCTGCTGCGCCGCGACGCCTTCTCCTGAGATGACGAGGCAGCTACCACCTTCCAGTCGCTCCAGACGACTCTTACCACAAGGCCGGTCCTTCAGATGCCGGATTTTGAGAAACAGTTCATGGTTGACTGTGATGCATCAGGCGTGGGTTTCGGCACAGTTCTCCACCAGGACGCGGGACCGCTCACTTTCTTCAATAGACCATTCGCCACACGCCATCACAAGCTCGCGGCCTACGAGCGGGAGCTCATCGGTTTGGTATAGGTTGTACGACACTGGAGACCGTATCTTTGGGGACAACACTTCCTGATTCGCACTGACCACTACAGCCTCAAATTTTTGTTGGATCGACACCTCTCCACCATTCCGCAGCATCAGTGGATCAGCAAGCTATTCGGCTACGACTTCACCATTGAGTACCGGCGAGGCCGCCTCAACATCGTGGCTGATGCCTTGTCACGCCGCGATGCCAATCCCGACGATGACGCCGCAGACACTGAGGGCACTGCCCTGTGCATTGCTAACGGCAGCCCCCGGCAACGGCGCCAGAAAAATGCTGCTAATGGCTGTCCCCGACAACGACACTAGAAGAATGTTGTTGACGAGTCCCTGACTTGATGCCTTCGTGACAACAGAGCCAGAACTGCTCCCAGTTGCTCAACAATTAACAATTGTCTTGCAATGGCCCACCAGCGCGTGGGTTCGCGACAGTTTTTGAGGCTAGAGTATTCGACCCAAATTTGTTGGTACGCCAGTCACGAGGTGAGAGAATACTCTCGAGTATTAGCAGCTGAATGTGTCAGATTCAACCACACCTGAAAGATTAGTATCTACAAGCAAAGTATCAGCACCAAAGTAGGATGATAACAACGGTGTCAGAAACGATCTGTTGACGGCACACTTTTCCTAACTGTCGTATCAATGGCGCCAGAAGTTGCCCGTTGACGGAAATTGTCTTTTCCCGTCAACGCCGAGCGAACCAGTATTGTAGCAGGTAGCAGCAGTGTAACGAGTAACATCAGTAGCAAGGAACAACAGTAGTGACAGCAGTAGCAAGTAGCAATAGTAGCAAGTAACAACAATAGCAACAGTGCAAGACAAGTAACAGCAGTAGAGCAAAGCAAGTAACAGCAGTAGTGGGACAAACTCGTAGGCAATGGGTCGGTGATTTGTTTGGATGATATTCATCATGCAACAGTTATAACACGGAATGATATGTGGCTAGCTCCCGTTCGTCAATGTGATGTAGGCATGCATTCCGTGTGTAGTCATACGTGCTTAGGGAAAAGAACTTGCATGACATCTATTGTCCATCCCTCCCGTGGCAACGGGGTCCAAAAGGATAATACAAGATATTAAGGTTCTCCTTTTAATAAAGAACCGGAACAACGCATTAGCACTTGGTGAACACATGAACTCCTCAAACTATGGTCATCACCGGGAGTGGTTCCGGTTATTGTCACTCCGGGGTTGCCGAGTCATAACACATAGTATGTAACTACAACTTACAAGATCGGATCTAAAACACACATATATTGGTGACAACATAATAATTTCCGATCTGAAATCATGGCACTCAGGCCCTAGTGACAAGCATTAAGCATGGAAAAGTAGTAGCAACATCAATATCAGAACATAGTGGATAATAGGGATCAACCCCCGTCAAAACTAACTCGATTACATGATAGATCTTATCCTACTCATCACCGCCCAGCGAGCCTACGAATAGATTACTCACCAACGATAGAGCTTCATGGAATTGGAGAGGGAAGAAGGTTGATAATGACGATGGCGACGATTTCCCCTCTCCGGAGCCCAAAACGGACTCCAGATCTGTCCTCCAGATGAAGAACAGGATGCGGCGACGCCTCCGTATCGCAAATGCGACGAAATCTTCTCTCCTGATTTTTTTCTGGGCGAAAGTGAATTTATAGAGCTGGAGTTGGGGGCGGCAGAGCCACGTGGGCCCCACAAGCTTGGTTGCCGCGGCCAGGGGGGGAGGCCGCGGCAACAGGGCTTGTGGCCCACTGGCCCATGCCCTCCGGTGGATCTTTGTGAGGTATTTTTCATATTTTCCAGAAAAATTCTCTGTAAATTTTCAGGAAGTTCTGAGAACTTTCATTTCTGCACAAAAACAACACCATGGCAATTCTGCTGAAAACAGCGTCAGTCCGGGTTAGTTCCATTCAATCATGCAAATTAGAGTCCAAAACAAGGGCAAAAGAGTTTGGAAAAGTAGATACGATGGAGACGTATCAACTCCCCAAGCTTAAAACCTTGCTTGTCCTCAAGCAACTCAGTTGACAAACTGAGAGAGAAAGAAAAACTTTGACAAACTCTGTTTGATCTTGTTGTTGCAACTATGTTTATCTCATAACCAGAATTTCAACAAGATCACAAGCTAACCACATAAGCAAGTGACACAAAGGTCTCACGGTAAACTATATCAATGGCATACTCAGCTAGCGAGCAAATAATAATGAGTTTCAGATACCAACAATTCAATCAAAACAAGCATGAAGCAATATGAATAGGTGGTATCTCGCTAGCTCTTTCTGAGACCGCAAAACATAAATGTAGAGCACTTTTAAAGATCAAGGACTGACTAAACATTGTAATTCATAGCAACGAAGCTCCAGTCATAGTCATACTCAATATCAATGAAAAGCAAAGCATAAAATTGACAGAGGTGCTCTCTAATTGGTGCTTATATAAGAAGAGGATGAATCAACAGGAAAATAAATAGACAGGCCCTTCACAGAGGGAAGCATTGATTTACAGAGGTGCCAGAGCTCAAGCTTTGAAACCAGAGATAATAATTTTGGGTGGCATGCTTTCATTGTCAACACAATGACCAAGAGTTCTAAATATCTTCCACACTATTCATGTTATAGGCGTTTCCCAAAAAGAAAAGTAAAGTTTTAACTCCCCCACCACCAATCAATCACACTCCACGGCTAGCCGAATTCTCGGGTACCGTCCATACTAACATCAATCGGGGGGAGTCTTGTTTTACAGTTATGTTTTCGATTTAAGCGTGGAACTGGGCATTCCAATTACCGACCCCTTTCTCGTGAATGACAGTGAATAAACACATGTCGAGGATAACACGCCTAACATGGAAGATACAAATAGCCCCCTGTCACCACATGAGCGGTTCGGGCATGCAAAACAGAATTTTTCTTGAAGATTTAGAGAATGGCACATGCAAATTTACTTGGAACGGCAGGTAAATACCGCACATAGGTAGGTATGGTGGACTCTCATGGAAAAACTTTTGGGTTTATGGAAGTGGATGCACAAGCAGTACCTCGCTTAGTACAAGTGAAGGCTAGCAAAAGACTGGGAAGCGACCAACTAGAGAGCGACAACGGTCATCAGAATGCAATGAGTTTGACTAACATGGAATGCAAGCATGAACATGATATAAATCACCATGAACACAAACATCATAGAGGCTATGTTGACTTTGTTTCAACTACATGCATGAACATGCGCCAATTCAAGCCACTTGAATCATTCAAAGGAGAATACCATCCTATCATACTACATCATAGTCATCTCAAAATCTATGTTGGCATTCAAGACAAACCATTATAAGCTCCTAGCTAATAAGCATGGAATCAGAAACTATGATCTCTAAGTTGTCATTGCAAACATGGTTCTCTCACAAAAAAGCTGAATCTGGGATGACAAGCTAGCCATATTTACAAAAACAAAATAGATACAGTTCATACCAGCTTTTCCAGTCTCAGTCACTTCATCATATATCGTCATTATTGCCTTTCACTTGCACGACCGAACGATGTGAACAATAATAAGAGTGCTCGTGCAATGGACTAAGCTGAATCTGCAGGCAAACACAAAGGAGAAGACAAAGTAATATGGCTCTTTGAAAGCTAAAAAGGTATGCATGCAAGAGCCACTAAACATTGTAACCAATATCTTCTACCTTGACCCAAAGAAAAAGAAAACTATTTACACGGGAAAGCTCCCAACAAGAAAAAGAAGAAAGGAAAATCTTTTTGGGTTTTCTCAAAAGTACACAAAACAAGAAAATGAAAATAAACTAGCATGGATGATACAGTGGCAAAGTGTGAACACCGACTAACAAAGTGAAAGCATAAGCATGAATGTATGGTCGGTGAGAACACATACTCCCCCAAGCTTAGGCTTTTGTCCTAGCTTGGTCTACTCCCAATGCGGGAAATAACCAACCCCGAGATACTCTGGAGCGGACTGTGGATGCCACTGCTGTGTGAGCTCCTCTGGCTCCCACTGATAAACTGGCGTCTGGTACTCGACTGGCAGCTCGGGCACGGGCACCTATGGTTGGGCTAAGCCCCAATACGCGTAGATGTCCGAAGGCATAATAGTGTACCTGCCTGCATGAAGATCGAACAAAGAAGGAGCAGGCAAAGTTATAGTCTCTCGAGTACCCTGACTAAATACCAGGTTATAAATCATCCGTCTACTAGCATCTCTATCCAGAAAATCATGGCGAACCATGCTGTCGTAATCCAGATATTTCTCAGGAAGAAGCATCTATTCTTCCTCGCGAAGTCTAATATGTATCTCAAAGTGTCTAGCAAGATGAGTAGCATATATACCTCCATAGACGACACCTTTGGAACGGTTTGTGTTCAACCGCTGAGCTACTATAGCACCTAGGCTACAAGTCTTAGTGCTATAAAGGCCTTCGCGCAAAACCGCAAGGTCCGGAGAGCTAAGTGATCCAGCCTCCCCACGGCCAATCAAACATTTTCCCACAAATAATGAGAAGTACCGAAACACAGGAAAATGTATGCTAGCAATTCTAGCGCGAGACACTCCTCTCTCCTCTCCAACAACAATAGTACCTATGAAATCCTCCAAGTCCCGTGGACGAGGATCATGAATATCCCCAACATAAGGTAATTTGCATGCATTGCAAAAATCTTGTAGAGTCATGCACTTGCGGATATTGTACAACATGAACTCAACCATGGGAGGATTCTTCCTCGGATAAAAGTTGATGCTTTGAACGAAAATATTGGTGACGAGGAGGTATTGTGAGCACTTATCTTCAACGAACGCGGTAAGACCTGCGTTCTCCACCAAGTAATATAAGTCTTCTTAAAGCCCGACGGCGCGCAAAAAGTCATCACTTGGCCACTCGCACGCTCGAACTTCTATGACTCGAGGAACCACGTACTTGGGGAGGTTCTTCTCATCCTCCTTGGGGTTACGGCTTGAAGAGCCTCTCAAGAACCTCCTCATCATTTTCCTTTTCTAGCTCTGAAAAATTCTGAAATTTTTAGAGACTTCGAAAGAAAAGTGAATAAAGATTAACCCAACTCGTAGCAACTACTCCTACTAGTGCCTAGAGATCGTATCACACGCTAAAACTACTTGGGACCAGCTAAAATCAACATTTCAAGCTCAAGAACAGGGTCACCAAGGTAGCAAGAATACGCGAAGGATAAAGCACTAGAGCAAAAACTAATTGGACCAATGAAGGAGTCACTTACCAAGGAGTAATTTCCCCAAAACGGTTCGGAGAATGATGCTTCGAGCAAGGAGATCGAAAATCACAGCCAAATGAGCAAGGACACGGGTTTAATCTGCGAAACAATTTTTTCTGGAGGAAGAAGAAGAAGATGAGAGCTGGAATGAGTGGAGGGGGGGGGGTGGCTGTGGGCCCCACAAGCTTGCTTGCCGTGACCAGGGGGGTGGCCGTGTTGACAGGGCTTGTGGCCCACTGGGGTGGCCCCCAGGCCAGCTCTCAGTCCTAGTATTTTTCAAATATTCCAGAAAAAATCATACTAGATTTTCAGGACCATCGGAGAACTTTTATTTTCAGAGTATTTTTCTCCGGGACGCTAAAACAGAAAACAGGAAAATCTAGATTAAACCTATCATTTTTCTTCTAAGCGAAAGAAAGTGAAAGCTTAAAACAGAGGTATGTGAGTCTTTGATTCATCCATTTCATGGTCATCGAAAAAAAATCCGTCAATGGGGTTGATCAAATCCTTATGACAAAACTTTCTCGAATCACAAAAGGAAACGGAGAATTTTCGAATAGCCACTAAGTCACCTCAATGGGGATATGAATCTCCCCAACAAGAAAATCATACTTCATCTTGACACGAGGAATAGGGCATTCAAAGCTCCCAATAAGAATCGATGAATTTTTTTCGATAGCATTGATGCAATGTACTTGATATCGTTTCTTCGGAAAGTGCACGGTGTGCTCATTACCGTTGACATGGAAAGTGACATTGCCTTTGTTGCAATCTATAACATCCCCTGCACTGTTTAAAAAGGGTCTTCCGAGGATGACAGCCATGGCATCGTCCTCGGGAATATCCAAGATAACAAAGTTTGTTAAGATAGTAGTATTAGCAACCACAACAGGCACATCCTCGCAAATGCCAACAGGGAAAGCAGTTGATTTGTCAGCCATTTGCAGAGAGATTTCAGTGGTTGTCAACTTATCCAGTTCAAGTCTACGATAAAGAGAAAGAGGCATAACACTAACTCCGGCTCCAAGGTCACATAAGGCAGTTCTTATGTAGTTTCCTTTAATGGAGCAAGGTATAGTGGGCACTCCGGGATCACCAAGTTTCTTAGGAGTTCCACCTTTGAAAGTGTAATTGGCAATCATGGTGGAGATCTCAAGATCTGGTATCTTCCGTTTATTGGTCACGATATCTTTCATGTACTTGGCATACAGAGACATTTTGAGCATATCAACAAACCGCATATGTAGAAAGACGGGTCTTATCATTCAATAAAGCGCTCAAAATCCTCATCATCCTTTTTCTTGGATGGCTTAGGAGGAAAGGGCATAGGTCTCTGAACCCATGGCTCTCTTTCTTTACCATGCTTCCTAGCAGTGAAGTCATTCTTATCGTATCTCTTAGGTTGTGTCTTATCAGGATTAACCATAGGTTTAATCTCCACATCCTTATCATTGCTAGGTTGAGCATCATTATGAACATCGCTGTCCATATTGTCACCAGGTTCATGTTCATCACCAAATTGTGTTTCTGCATCAGACGCAGAAATATCATTTGGTTCTTCAGGTGTGACATTATTTGGTGAACTAACATACAGGTTTCTATCACCCTTCTTCTTCTCCTTAGGATGACTGGGTGTATCAGCATTAATTCCTTGAGAATCTTGATCAATTCTCTTAGGATGACCTTCAGGATACAAAGGTTCCTGAGTCATTTTGCCTCCTCTAGTAACGACTCTGACAAAGTTGTCATTTAATTCATTGAGAAGGTCATTCTGAGCTTTATGTACTTGTTCTACCTGAGTAGTAATCATAGATGCATGTTTACTCAGAAGCTTCAGATCATTGACATTTCTGTCTACACAAGCACTTAGATGACCAAGCATACGAGTACTTTGTTCCAAATGTCTGCTAACATAATCATTGAAACTCTGTTGTTTGGCAATAAAGTTGTCAAATTCATCAAAGCATAGGCTAGCAGGTTTGTCAAAAGGAATATCACTCTCATCAAACCTACGCAGAGAATTCACTTCTACTACCTGTATCGGGTTATCGTGACCATGGGTCTCTTCGATAGGTGGCAGATTTTTGACATCTTCAGATCTAATGCCTTTCTCTTGCATAGATTTCTTGGATTCTTGCATATCTTTGGGACTGAGGAATATAATACCTCTTTTCTTCGGAGTTGGCTTAGGAGGTGGTTCGGGAATGGTCCAAGCATTATCATTGATCAAGATGTTATTCAGTAGGATCTCAGCTTGTTCTATAGTTTGTTCCCTAAAAACACAACCGACACAACTATCTAGGTGGTCTTTAGAGGCATCGGTAAGTCTGTTATAGAAGATATCAAGTATCTCATTCTTCTTAAGAGGGTGATCAGGCAAAGCATTCTATAGCTGGACGAGCCTCCCCCAAGCTTGTGGGAGACTCTCTTCTTTGAGTTGAGCAAAGTTGTATATTTCCTGCAAGGCAGCTTGCTTCTTATGGGCAGGGAAATATCTCTCACAGAAGTAATATACCATATCCTGGGGACTACTCACACATCCAGGAGCAAGAGAAGTGAACCAGGCTTTAGCGTCATCCTTTAGAGAGAAAGGAAACAACTTAAGGATATAGTAGTGGCGGATCTTCTCCTCACTCGTGAAAAGGGTGGCTATATCGTGTAGTTTGGTAAGATGGGTTACGACCGTCTGAGATTCATAACCGTGGAAAGGATCAGATTCGACTAGAGAGGTTATCTGAGGATCGACAGAGAATTCATAATCCTTATCGATGATAAAGATAGGTGAAGTGGCAAACTTCGGGTCGTATTTCATCCTAGCTTTCAGAGATTTTTCCTTCCACTTGAGAAGTAATTTCTCAGCGTCATAGGCATCCTTACACGCAAGAAAATCCTCAGCTATCTCTCCCTCCATAACATATACCCTCAAGTATATCAGACAATTCATATCTAGGAGAGCTAGATCTAGTAGGAGCAAAAGCAGGTTCTATTTCAATAGTATCGGCAGTTTCAGAAGCATCACGAGCATTGGCAGTAACTCTATCAATATGAGCATCAAGGAACACCCCTAGTGGAACATCAAGCAAAGTAGTACCTCTAGCAGAATCAAGCATAGCATCATCAGGCAGAATAGCATTTCTACCATCATCAGGCAAAGCAGTATCACGCAATAGCATCTCTAGCAGTATCAGGCATAGCATCTCTAGCAGTATCAGGCATAGCATCTCTAGCAGTATCAGGCATAGTAGCATCAAGCATAGTAGCATCATAAGAATCATCAAGCACATGCGACATATCAAGATTTCTAGTAGGAGGTGATGCCGCAAACTTACTCATAACTGAAGGTGAATCAAGTGCAGAGCTAGATGGCAGTTCCTTACCTCCCCTCGTAGTTGAGGGCAAGACTTTAGTTTTTGGATCTTTCAGATTCTTCATAGTGATCAGCAGATATAAATCCCAAGTGACTCAGAGAATATAGCAATACCTCCCCGGCAACGACGCCAGAAAAATGCTGCTAACGGCAGTCCCCGGCAATGGTGCCAAAAAAAATGCTGCTAATGGCAGTCCCTGACAACGACACTAGAAGAATGTTGTTGACGAGTCCCTGACATGATGCCTTCGCGACAACAGAGCCAGAACTGCTCCCAATTGCTCAACAATTAACAATTGTCTTGCAATGGCCCACCAACGCGTGGGTTCGCGACAGTTTTCGAGGGTAGAGTATTCGACCCAAATTTGTTGGTACGCTAGTCAGGAGGTGAGAGAATACTCTCGAGTATTAGCAGCTGAATGTGTCTGATTCAACCACACCTGAAAGATTAGTATCTGCAAGCAAAGTATAAGCAGCAAAGTAGGATGATAACAACGGTGTCAGAAACGATCTGTTGACGGCACACTATTCCTAACTGTCGTATCAATGGCGCCAGAAGTTGCCCGTTGACGGAAATTGTCTTTTCCCGTCAACGCCGAGCGAACCAGTATTGTAGCAGGTAGCAGCAGTGTAACGAGTAACATCAGTAGCAAGGAACAACAATAGTGACAGCAGTAACAAGTAGCAACAGTAGAAAGTAACACCAGTAGCAATAGTGCAAGACAAGCAACAGCAGCAGAGCAAAGCAAGTACCAACAACAGTGGGACAAACTCATAGGCAATGGGTCTGTGATTTGTTTGGATGATATTCATCATGCAACAGTTATAACACAGAGAGATATGTGGCTCGCTCCCATTCATCAATGTGATGTAGGCATGCATTCCGTGTGTAGTCATACGTGCTTAGGGAAAAGAACTTGCATGACATCTATTGTCCACCCCTCCCGTGGCAGCGGGGTCCAAAAGGATACTACAGGATATTAAGGTTCTCCTTTTAATAAAGAACCGGAACAATGCATTAGCACTTGGTGAACACATGAACTCCTCAAACTATGGTCATCACCGGGAGTGGTTCCGGTTATTGTCACTCCGAGGTTGCCGGGTCATAACACATAGTAGGTAACTACAACTTGCAAGATCGGGTCTAAAACACACATATATTGGTGACAACATAATAATTTCAGATCTGAAATCATGGCACTCGGGCCCTAGTGAAAAGCATTAAGCATGGCAAGGCAGTAGCAACATCAATCTCAGAACATAGTGGATACTAGGGATCAATCCCCGTCAAAACTAACTCGATTACATGATAGATCTCATCCTACTCATCACCGCCGAGCGAGCCTACGAATAGATTACTCACGAACGATGAAGAGCTTCATGGAATTGGAGAGGGAAGAAGGTTGATGATGACGATGGCGACGATTTCCCCTCTCCGGAGCCCAAAACGGACTCCAGATCTGTCCTCCAGATGAAGAACAGGATGTGGCGGCGCCTCCGTATCGCAAACGCGACGAAATCTTCTCTCCTGATTTTTTCTGGGCGAAAGTGAATTTATAGAGCTGGAGTTGGGGGTGGTAGAGCCACGTGGGCCCCACAAGCTTGGTTGCCGCGGCCAGGGGGGAGGCCGCGGCAACAGGGCTTGTGGCCCACTGGCCGATGCCCTCCGGTGGATCTTTGCGCAGGTATTTTTCATATTTTCTAGAAAAATTCTCTGTAAATTTTCAGGACGTTCCGAGAACTTTCATTTCTGCACCAAAACAACACCATGGCAATTCTGCTGAAAACAACGTCAGTCCGGGTTAGTTCCATTCAAATCATGCAAATTAGAGTCCAAAACAATGGCAAAAGAGTTTGGAAAAGTAGATACGATGGAGACGTATCATGCATCCTCTCCGGGCCTTTGTTCGTCTTCATCGATGAATTCGCTGAGCCACTACGACGACCGCAAATGCTCAACTTCTTCGGCAGCGGCTTGCAGTGGGAGATTTATCGGTGCCATGGCGCCTGGATGATGGGTTACTCCTCCACGGCAGGTGACTCTTTCTGCCCAAGTGATGACCCACAAGTATAGGGGATCTATCGTAGTCCTTTCGATAAGTAAGAGTGTCAAACCCAACGAGGAGCAGAAGGAAATGACAAGCGGTTTTCGGTAAGGTATTCTCTGCAAGCACTGAAATTATCAGTAACAGATAGTTTTGTGATAAGGTAATTTGTAACGGGTATCAAGTAAAAATTGTATTAACTCTTATATAAAGGTGTAGCAAGGTGGCCCAATCCTTTTTGTAGCAAAGGGCAAGCCTGGACAAACTCTTATATAAAGCAAAGCGCTTCCGAGGACACATGGGAATTTCTGTCAAACTAGTTTTCATCATGCTCATATGATTCACGTTCGTTACTTTGATAATTTGATATGTGGGTGGACTGGTGCTTGGGTGGTGCCCTTACTTGGTAAAACATACTACTTATGATTAACCTCTCTCGCAAGCATCCACAACTACGAAAGAAGAATTAAGATAAATTTAACCATAGCATGAAACATATGGATCAAAATCAGCCCCTTACAAAGCAACGCATAAACTAGGGTTTAAGCTTCTGTCACTCTAGCAACTGATGACGAGTTGATGAATATACTTCTTGCCCTCGTTGGTTACCCCAAGTGGAAGGTGGAGATGTAGTTAGCAGCAAGTTTCCTTTACACGGAGACTATAAGGTTTATCGAACTAGGAGGACTCCGAGGATCAACAAGTAGGTGTCCGCTGCCCTCGCGCTAGCAGAAGACGTGCACCTGCACACATAACAAATAACTTTGCTCCCAACGAGTACAGAGCGGTTGTAATCTCTACGGCCTTGTAGTTGGCAAAGGATCAAAACACAAGCGGGAATAGTGATAGTGATTGCAACGGAAAAGTAAATGAAAGCGGTAAATGATGGAGGTAAGCAATGGTGGTGATATGGACCGGAGTCACATGATGTTCACTAGTGATGTCTCTCTCCCAAAAGACGATAAACAACTATGCAAGGGTAAACAAATTGCAGCTGGGCAATTGACAGAATTATAAATGCACTCCAATACTAATTATGCTACTAGAAAGTTAGAGGCTCAATAGTAATGGGCAGTACGCCAAGACAAGTAGATCGTTTATTCATCAGCATCTACTTACTAATCATCCACCTTGAGATATCTATCCATAACATCTCGCTGGTACTAAGTTGTGAGCCCCACCCAAAGTGTAAACTCAAAGCAACAGACAACTGCATTAATGAACTTTGCATAAGGTAAACAATACTTGCAACCGCGGTCACAAGCACCGTTATTTTCTCCCTGGTGGCAACATCACATCCCCTAGTCTCATGTTTCTGTCACTCAAGCTAGACATCAGGGGGCTTGAACCCACAATCATGCATAACGCTCCCTCTTGGAGTTACAGTCTACTACTCGGCCAAAGCAATAAAGAGCAACGAAGAACATGCATAAATCACTAAGGAACATAATATAAAAGGATAATCAAATATATAACTCATAAGAATCTGAACATAATCTCATAATCCATCGGATCCCATCAAACCGAGCATAGCAATAGCATGAAAATTACATAGATGCCTTGATCATGTAGGGCAGCTCACAAGGGCTAATCATTGAAGCACAAGATTGGAGGGAAGACATCACATAGCTACTGGTCATGGACTCATTGTCCAAGGAGGACTACTCATGGCACGTCCGGGAAGCGTCCATGATGGTGGAGAAGCTCCCGGAGGTCAATCCTCCCTCTGGCAGGGTGCCGGGAAGAGGTCTCCTGACGCTCCCGATCTCGGAAGCCATGTGACGGCGGAACGACGGAGAAATTCACGATTCTGGATATGCTTTCAGGGTTTCCGATCGTAGGGGTAAATATAGGCCAAAGGAGGGCGTAAAAGGAGGTGGGGCCCACCCAGGCGGCCTGTGGGCGCGACCAGGGGCCAGGCTATGCCCGGTGGTCGCCTAGGCAGCCCCTGGCTCCCCTCTGTCCCATCTTTGGTGATCTGGAAGCTTCCGTCACGCTGATTTTTATTATTTTTCTCATGATTTTTGGGGCTGTGGAAATTTGGGTAAAATCCCCTGCAAAAAAGACATCAGCAGACAGAAACTGGCACTGGATGCACTGAGTTAGTAGGTTAGTCCAAATATGTGTAAAAAGATATAAAAGTGTAGCAAAACATATAACAATGTCACCCAAAAGATCATGGAACAAGCAGAAATTATAGATACGTTTCGGACGTATCAGTAACCCATCATCTACTTATTACTTCCCAATGCCTTCCCCTAGGCCCAAATAATGGAGAAGTGTCATGTAGTCGACGTTCACATGACACCACTAGAGGAGAAACAACATACATCTCATCAAAATATCGAACGAATACCAAATTCACATGATTACTTATAGCAAGACTTATCCCATGTCCTCAGGAACAAATGTAATTACTCACAAAGCATATTCATGTTCATAATTAGAGGAGTATTAATAGTCATTAAGGATCTGAACATATGATCTTCCACCAAGTAAACCAACTAGCATCAACTACAAGGAGTAATCAACACTACTAGCAACCCCCAGGTACCAATCTGAGATTTGAGAAAAAGATCGGATACAAGAGATGAACTAGGGTTTGGAGAGGAGATGGTGTTGATGAAGATCTTGATAGAGATTGACCCCCACTCGATGAGAGGATCGTTGGTGATGACAATGGCTTCGATTTCCCCCTCCGGGAGGGAAGTTTCCCCGGCAGAATAGCTCTGCCGGAGCTCTAGATTGGTTCTGCCGAAGTTCCGCCTCGAGACGGCGGCGCTTCGTCCCGAAAGCTCTAATATGATTTTTTCCAGGTCAAAACCCTTCATATAGCAGAAGATGGGCACCGGAGGCCTGCCAGGGGGGCCACAAGCCTGCAGGGCGTGACCAGGGGGTAGGCCGCGCCCCCTGGCTTGTGACCTCCTGGTGGGTCCCCTCTGGTATTTCTTTCACCCAATATTTTTTATATATTCCAAAGCAATTCTCCGGAATTTTTCAGGACTTTTGGAGTTGTGCAGATTAGGTCTCTCAGATTTGCTCCTTTTCCAGTCCAGAATTCTAGTTGTCGGCATTCTCCCTCTTCATCTAAACCTTGTAAAATAAGGGAGAAAAGGCATAAGTATTATACCATAATGTGTAATAACAACCCATAATGCAATAAATAAAGGTATAAAAGCATGATGCAAAATGGACGTATCAACTCCCCCGAGCTTGGACCTCGCTTGTCCTCAAGCGAAAACCAAGATCGATAAATATGCCCACATGTTTAGAGATAGAGGTGCCGATAAAAATAAAATACGGACATGCATGCATCACGGTTATCTTTAGAGCAGCAACACAATATTGACATATAATTTCTTATGCTAGAGTAATAATTAATTCACAAGGTAAAATATGAATCAAGAATTCTATTGGGAACTAACAAACTATGATTTCAGTCATTGAAGCAATGACAATTTATCACAACGTAGGAAAGAGTCAATATAAGCGCATGTAAAGCAAATCCACATACTCAATCATCTTATAGTCTTTCATAATTGCTAACACTCACACGGTACCTATGAGGTCAAAGCTTCAATCGGACACAGAGAAAGATAGGGGCTTTGTAAGTGCATCTAGTGCCCCTTAGTGATTTTGGTGGTTTGAAGACTTATAGGTTAAGAAACTGATATGCTTGTGATTTGTACATAGGCTCTATAAGTCGCTGAGGAGTTTGAGTTATTCGATGAATATCGACCCCTAAAAATGTATGTCTTCGGGTGAAGACTTTGGTCATTCCTTGAAGACTTTGACCACGAAGAAATTGATATTCCTCACGAAGATATTGAAGATGAGGAATTCAGTGTGTCCTAAAGAAAACACTCTGAAGACTTTGAAGTTTGAATATTTACTCTTTTTGTTTCATTTTTCTTCATACTTGAGTCATAGGAACACCGTTCTATTAAAGGGGGTCGAGGTAAAACTATGGAATGAATTTTCTCATGATGCTCAACCCAAACCTAAATCTACCAAACCCTCAGAGTGAGGAATATGAGAGACATGAGGACTTTCAGAGTTGAAAGTTCTGACTGTTGCCGCGCCATGCACCACCTGTCACAGATCTTATCCACCAAACGGTCATATTATTTAAGGGTATTTATGTCAAATCATGTCGGGATACTTCCAGGCTATAAATAGCCACCCCTACAACCACTAGCTGGTTGACTGCTCCGACAGAATCTGACACTTGTCATTTAGAGCAACCCAATTACTCAGAGACTTTGAGAGAATATCATCAAGTGAGGAAATACCCCAAGCACCCAAACCCAAACCAAAAAACCAAGTGATTGAGCACCACTGAAGAAGTTATTCCTGTGTGGAACCGGCGCTTGTTACCATTGAGGATTGTGTATCCCCCTGACGGTTAGGCATCATGGTCTAGAGCATCCATCACTCAATTGTGGATCGCCGGGTGACCGAGTTTGTGAGGGTTTGGAAGTCTTCCCTGAAGACTTACCGCGAGTGTTGGGCGAGGACTGTGTGTCCTTAGCTCAAGGAGAATACGGTAGAGACTGTGTGTCCTTTGGTTTCAATACCAAGCCGCTCCAAACCAGGCATACAACTGTCACACTAGTTGGAATTGGGTCATCAATAACTGTCTTCATCGAGCTACTGGTTCTATTTCTTCAACTCCCTCATTTCCTCAATTGTATGTTGAAGACTTTCATCTGTACTGTTTGATGAATTTTACTGAAGACTTTCTCTGAATTTCCTCAACCTCAAATTCTTCACCTAAGTTAATCTTCACCTGCTCATCCTACTTGTGACATGTGCAAATCGGATCTGTGAAATCTCACTGATTACTTTGCAGTAGACGATTTTGCGTTCCTGGTCTGGTTCTATTTCCGCCACACCCAATTCATAACTCACTTTCCTCACTAGGAATCTCCTCAGTGATGAAATTGTAAAAATCGCCTATTCACCCCCCTCTAGTCGATATAACGCACTTTCAATTGGTATCAGAACAAGGTACTCCCTTGTTCTGTGTGATTTTGGTTTAACCACATGGAGTTCAGTTATGTCGACCGCAGGTATGATCAAGGTTACTGCAGGATGTCCTACCTTTGAAGGAAAGGACTTCCCCTACTGGAATACCAAGATGCAAATGCATCTTCAAGAAATTGACAATGGTCTGTGGTATATTGTGGAAAATGGAATTCCCTCCGTCAGTACTACTATCTCTGCCGCTGATGTGAAAAAAGTTCAAGCAATTTGACTCGCAAGCGAAGAATATCATTTGTGGCCACTTGAGAAAAGGTCAGGATGGCAGAGTTAGTGCTTTGGGCACAACTAAACTTATCTGGGATAGGTTGTGCAAAGTAAATGAGGGAGTCTCAACACAGTGTGACTCTCGTGTCGATGTTCTTCGCAATCTCTTCAATCGTTTCAAGAGGCTTGACAATGAAAGCTGCCAAGATACCTTTGATCACCTCAGTGACATCTCAAATGAACTGCAAGCACTCGGAGCTAGAGACATCACTGATCATGAAGTTGTGAAGAAACTGCTTTGATCTCTTGATCCATCATTTGACACACTCGTTCTGATGATTCAAGAATGAAGAGACTATAAGATGCTTGATCCTGCTGATATACTTGAGAGACTCAATTCTCATGAATTACAACAAGAAGAAAAGAGAGATCTGTATGGACCAAGCTACTCAAGACCTCATACGCTGAAGGCTAAGGCTAATTTCTCATCCGAAGAAGAAGAATCTGATTGCAGTCTTGGTGACCCTGAAGAACTGGGAGAGGAACTTGCTACGCTCGTGAGGAAATTCCAAAAGTTCACAACACATGGCTAGTTCCGAAAATATTGAAGAAAAGTCATGAGGAAATTAGAATCTTCATCTGAGGACTACAAGAAAAGAACCTACCACAAATGCAAGAAATCTGGTCACTACATTGCTGATTGTCCTCGCTGGGTGAAAGAATCAAGAAAGAAGAAATACAAACATGAAAGTTCTGATGACTCGAAGAAAAAGAAGAAATCTTCAAAATCCTCATCTCCAAGGTCCTCATCGTATAAGAAGACCATTTTCACAAAGGCTCGGGCACTCATTGGCAAGGAAATGGATTCCGAAGAAGAATCTGAGGAATGTGATGAAGAGGAAGGTTCTGAACTGGAGTCAGAGTCTGGTGTGGCAAGTCTTGCACTAGCTACCACATTCGTCGGCAAGTCAATCTTCAACCTTGAAGAAAATGATAACATCATCCACACTAATGAATATGCTCATGACTACGCTCCAACGTAATGCTTCATGGCAAAAGGTTCAAAGGTACCAAACCACACTTCCTCTTCTGATTCTAGTGAATGTGAACCTGATGATTATCAAAAACCCAGTTACTATAAACTTGCCAACATTGCCACTAAGCAACAAAGTGCCATTGAAAAGCTTCAAAAAATGCTAGACAAAAGCGATGATCTGTTGAACGATGAAATGAACCATACTCAAGTCCTCACTGAAGATGTTAAAAGCCTTCAGTCTAGATTTGATAGCCTTCAAGATCGTTATGGATCACTCTTGGCTGATCATGAGAAACTTTCCTATGAATTTCTTCGAAGGAATCTTGATCTTGAGAAGTTAAGAATGTCTCATGATGATCTTCAAATGGATAATGATCCATTGCTTGCTCAACAGACCAGTACCGCTCAGGTTGAATTCATTCCATCATGTCTGAAATGCATTGAGCGTGAAACTACTAATTCTTCACAAGAATCATCAAATGCTTCTATCGCTACAAATTCTTCAACGGTTTCTGTGGTATCAAATTCTTCACTTGAGGAAACCTCAAATGCTACTGACGAAAATGCAGGGTTGAAGGAATTGTATGTGACATACATATACAAAAGTCTCAAAGGGCATCAAACCCTTTGCGATGTGCTAAAAAAGAAGATTCTGAACAGGAACCTGAGGAAAGAGGGCATTGCCTCCGAGAGGAAATTGAATGTTGATGGATCATACTGGAAACCTGAGTAGTATCCCAACACTTCAGGGGTTGCTGCTAAAGGCCCTTCCATTGATTCATCCACTCTAATAGGCTTTGCATGTGAAATGTCCTACTCCTCTGATGAGTCATTTGACTCCAACTATAAACTGTTCAAAAATCAATCTGGTGAAGTATTTGCTAGGTATGTTGGGAACTAACTGCAGGAATGGACCTCCCCTGAGGAAAATCTGGGTTCCCAAAAGTTGCTTGGAAAATCTTCAGGTGAATGTCCTCATGACACCACCTATGAAGAACCAGAACCTCAGATCAAATTCCTCAGGCGGACCAACGTCTTCACGAGGATAAAATTCCTCAAATGGTCAAAATTATGCTCGTACTCGCGCTAATGCTTCTGATATACAGGGAAACTACAAGGGACATGAATATGAGCACTATTCTTCAAATCATTATGTTCATATGTCCTCAAAGAATTTCTATGCCTATTCATTTGAGTGCTCTAACTCCCCTAGTGTAAAAAGAAGTGCCTTAACTTCAATGCCTCCATTCTCATATGGTGCTTGCAGGATGATGAACTCTTTGCCACCCCTTCAGATGTGGGTGGTGAAGAAATCAAACTTATCACTTCTGCAGGTCAGGTCTCGAGATGAAAGTCATCATCTGAAGAATTTGCTGGAGACCTGAGGAAATTGCTTGATTGGACACAAGCTAAAACATGATGAAATGAGAACATTTCACTCGTCCTCAAATTTACAATTTATGATCAAATTCTTGTCTGATGAAATTGATATCATATTCTTCAAGTCTGAAGCATATGAGATGGTAAGCTGTACTAATTCATATGCAGTATGACAAACCCGAGAATACAAAGTGGGTTATTTACAGTGGTTGCACAAATCACATGACTAGTCATAAAATCTTATTGATTAATATGCCACTTACTCCATCACCACTGAAGCAAATCACTTACGCTGATAAAGGTAAAAGCAAGGTATTGGGACTTGGTAAAGTGGCTATCTCCAAGGACCGACACATGGACAAAGTCATGCTTGTCAAATCCCTTGGGTTTAACCTCATGTCAGTCTCAATGCTTTCTGATCTTGATATGATTGTCATCTTTGGAGAATATAGATGTGTAGTCATTATGGAATCTGACAAATCCAAAGTCTTCAAAGGCTTTAGGAGAGGAGATTTGTATATTGTTGATTTTTCCACATGTCCTCAAGCAGCCGCATGCTTACTAGCAAAAACCTCAGAAGGCTGGCTATGGCATCGACGACTTGGTCATGCATGCATGAGGAATTTGCACACACTGGCGAAGAAGAAGCATGTCATTGGCATCGAATTCGTTAAATTCCTCAAGGACCATCTCTACGGTGCTTGTGAGTCTGAAAAAATAACCAGATCCAAACACCCCTCAAAGACTATCATGACTACGACTCATCTGTTTGAATTGCTCCACATGGATCTGTTTGGACCTACTCATTATGCTACTCTTACCAATGCAACATCTTTATATGGTTTTGTCATCGTTGATGACTATTCACGCTATACTTGGGTACACATCATTCTGTATAAAACTGAAGTGCAGGAAGTCTTCAAACGATTTTATTGAAGGGCCTTGATGAACTTCTGTGTCAAGATCAAGCACATTAGGAGTGATAATGGGACATAATTCAAAAATATTGGTCTTGATGATTATCTTGATGAACTTGGTATTACTCACGAATCGTTTGCTCCTTATACTCCTCAACAGAATGACGTCGTTGAACGCACGAACATGACTCTGGTTGAAATGGCATGGACTATGCTTGAAGAATACCAGACTCCTTGTTGCTTCTGGCCTGAAGTAGTCAACACTGCTTGCCACATCATCAATAGGGTATATCTTCACAAATTCCTCAAGAAAACCTCATATGAACTCCTCACTGACAAGAAACAAAATGTAAGTTATTTCAAAGTCTTCAGTGCAATATGCTGGATCAGAGATCCTCACCATAGCTCAAAGTTTGCACCTAAAGCACATGAGGGTTTTATACTTCGTTACGGAAAAAACTCGCACACCTACAGAGTCTTCAACACCTATCACAACAAGGTTGTTGAAACTGTGGATGTGCGGTTCGACGAAACTAACGGCTTGCAAAGAGAGAAAATGCCTCCTATGCCAGATAAATTGACTCCCGAGGAAGCCATCAAGCTCAAGGCTACTCAAGATATAATTCCTACTAAGGAACAACCCCTTGTTGAAGAAGTCGTCCCCAACACTGATGAAATTCAAGCAGGCGCACCTGAGGAAAATGCTACTGATCAAATTCCTCAGCTCAACCAAAGTCTTCAACCAGCTCATCCAAGGATTGCAAATGAAGTGGAAGTTGACAAAATCCTCGATGACATCAATGCGCAAGGTCCTATCACTCTCTCAAAAGCTTCACATTTAGTTAACTTTTGTGGGCATTCCTCTTTTGTGTCTATCACATAACCCTCAAAAGTTGTTGGAGCCTTTATGGAACCTGAGTGGATTCAGGCCATGCAAGATGAACTTCTTCGGTTGAAGCTAAATGACGTGTGTGAACTTGTCAAAAGACCAGATCCTCGCAAGCACAATATCATTGGCACCAAGTGGATCTACCGAAAGAAGCAAGATGAGGATGGTCAGGTTGTGAGCAACAAGGCACGACTTGTAGCCCAAGGCTACACACATGTTGAAGGAATTGAATTTGTTGAAACTTTTGCACCTGTTGCTAGACTTGAAGCTATTCGAATATTACTTGCTTATGCTAACCATCACAATATTACTCTATATCAAATGGATGTGAAAAGTGCATTCCTCAATGGTAAGCTTGAGGAAGAAGTATATGTTGCTCAACCCCCAGGTTTTGAAGACCCGAAGCATCCTGACAAAGTCTTCAGACTCAAAAAGGCACTCTATGGCCTCAAGCAAGCCCCTCGGGCGTGGTATGATACATTGAAGGAATTCCTCATAAAGAAAGGCTTCAAACCCGGTTCACTTGATCCTACTCTTTTCTTTAAATCCAATGACAATGAACTATTCGTGTGCCAAATATATGTCGACGACATTATTTTTGGTTGTACTGATAAACGTTACAGTGATGAATTTACCTACATGATGGGTGAAGAATATCAAATGTCCATGATGGGGGACATGAAATTCTTCTGAGGTCTGCAAATTCATCAACAACACAATGACATCTTCATATCTCAGGAGAAATGCCTCAAGGATGTTCTGAGGAAATTCGGCATGCATGAATGCAAAGGTGTCAAGATACCTATGCCTACCAACGGCCACCTCTGCACTGACGAAAATGGTATAGATTTCGATCAGCAGGTATATTGTTCTATGATTGGATCTTTATTGTACCTATGTGCATCTAGGCCAGATATTATGCTTAGTGTTTGCATGTGTGCATGTTTTCAAGCAAAACCAAAGGAATCACACCATAAGGTTGTGAAACATATTCTTCGATATCTAGCTGACACACCAACACTAGGATTATGGTACCCCAAGGGCTCAAATCTTCACCTCGTTAGATATTCTGATTCTGATTATGCCGGTGACCGTGTGGATTGCAAGTCAACGTCGCGCACATGTCATTTCCTCGGAAGATCTTTAGTCTGCTGGTCTTCAAAGAAGCAGAACTGCGTATCACTCTCCACTGCTGAAGCTGAGTACATTGCTGCTGGATCTTGCTGTGCTCAATTGCTATGGATGAAGCAAACCCTCAGAGACTACGACATCAACATGAAGAATGTGCCCCTCTACTACGACAATGGGAGTGCTATCAAGATCGTTGATGACAAGTTGATGTATATACTTGTGGCCCCTCATTGGTTACCCCAAGTGGAAGGTGGAGATGTAATCAGCAGAAAATTTCCCTTACATGGAGACTGTAAGGTTTATTGAACCAGGCGGACTCCTCGGCTCAACAAGTAGGTGTCTTCCACCCTGGTGCTAGTAGAAGATGTGGACCTGCACACACAACAAATAACTTTGCTCCCAACGAGTACAATGAGGTTGTCAATCTCTCCGACCTTGTAGTTTGCAAAGGATAAAAACAGAAGCCGTAAGGTAATAGTGATTGCAACGGAAAAGTAAAGAAAGCGGTAAATGATGGAGGTGTAAACAATGATGGTGATATGGACCGGAGTCACATGACGTTCACTAGTGATGTCTATCTCCCAAAAGACGATAAACAACTATGCTAGGGTAAACAAATCAAAGTTGGGCAAATGAAACAATTATGATCGCACAACAATGCTAATTATGCTCCTTGATAGTTAGAGGTTCAACAGTAATGGGAAGTATGCCAAGACAAGTAGACCGTTTATTCATCAACATCTACTTACTAAGCATCCACCTTGAGATATCTATCCAGAACATCTCTCCGGTATTAAGTTGCGAGCCCCACCCAAAGTGTAAACTCAAAGCAACGAACAACTGCATTAACGAACTATGCGTAAGGTAAACAATCCTTGCAACCGTGGTCACAAGCACCGTTGTTTTCTCCCTCGTGGCAACAAGAACATACCCTAGTCTCATGTTTGTGTCACTCAAGCTAGACATCGAGGGGCCCGAACCCACAATCATGCATAACGCTCCCTCTTGGAGTTACGATCTACTACTTGGCCAAAGCAATAAAAAGCAACGGAGAACGTGCATGAATCACTAAGGAACATAATATAAAAGGATAATCAAATATATAACTCATAACAATCTGAACATAATCTCATAATCCATCGGATCCCAACAAACCGAGCATAGCAATAGCAAGAGAATTACATAGATGCCTTGATCATGTAGGGCAGCTCACAAGGACTAACCATTGAAGCACAAGATTGGAGAGAAGACATCACATAGCTACTGGTCATGGACTCATGGTCCAAGGAGGACTACTCACGGCACGTCCAGGAAGCGTCCATGGCGTTGGAGAAGCTCCCGGAGGCCAATCCTCCCTCCGATAGGGTGTCGGGAAGTGGTCTCGTGACGATCCCGATCTGGGAAGCGCTGCAGCGGTGGAACGATGGAGAAATTTGCGATTCCAGAAAGTGTGCGTGGGTTTCCTCTCGGGACTTCAAATATAGGCCAAAGGAGGGCACCGTAGGAGGTGGGACCCACCCAGGCTACCTCCTGGCGTGGCCTAGGGCCTGGCCGCACCAGCAGGCCGCCCGGGAGGCTCGTGACCCCCCTTTGGCCCTCCTTCGGTGATCCAAAAGCTTCTGTTTCGCTGATTTTTATATTATTTTGCTGGATTTTTTCGGGCTTCGGAAAATTGGGTAAAAGCCCCTGCAAAATAGACATCAATATCCATAAACTGGCACTAGGTGCACTAAGTTAGTAGGTTAGTCCAAATATGTGTAAAATGATATACAAGTGTAGCAAACCATATAACAATGTCACCCAAAAGATCATGGAACAAGTAGAAATTTTAGATACGTTTGGGACGTATCAACATCCCCAAGCTTAATTTCTGCTCGTCCTCGAGTAGATAAATGATAACACAATAATTTCTGTGGTGACATGCTAACACACCTATAAGAACTTCAAAGTAAAACAAGTGAGATATGCAATTCAAGTCAAGACAATAACAAGCAAGAGTCTATATCTAGTATTGAATTTAGCAAAGTAAGAACATAAAGGTGCAAGAGCTCTCGCTGTCCGTGACTCGAATGTCTCCAAATGGTGTTTGCGTGCAAGAAGTGGGAGATGGGGTGAGATCATAATTTTTTTTTTAATTGAGAACTCAATCTACTAAACCTCACACTTAGTGTCCTTCGGAATCTTATTTTGACTCATCCCGAGACAACTAGTCAGGCACAAGTCAAAATGATCCTCTCCCTTTCGACTTTGAGCACTCATGCAATGGATGAGCGTAAGCAAGATATGTTGGCACTTAGGATGGCTAATAGAATAATGATGGGGAAGGAAGACAAAAATGTGTGAAAGGCTCACATCAATGAGGACAACCATAGGCGAGAGAAAGCCAAATGATAGATATGATGTGAGGAGTAGGGATTTCCATGTAACGGATGCACATATGAGCTAAGGTAAGCTCTCCAATGGAACTAGTGGGGGTGCATCCAACTTGTTTGCTCATGAAGACCTAGAGCTCATTTGAGGAGGCTCATCATTGGAATATGCAAACCAAGTTATATAGTGTAAGGATCCCCACATAGTTATGCATGAATGATAATCTCTATGTAGTACTAATATAGTAATGGAGTACGAGTGTGGATCTTTCAAAAGGAATAGTAGTGTTGCCCCTTCTCTCTTTTTATTTATTTTTATTTTTGTGGCCTCTTTGGCTCTTTCTTTTATCTCTTATTTGTCCTCTTTGGGATCTTGTATTTTGTCCTCTTTGGGATCTTGTATTTTGTCCTCTTTGGGATATTTTCCTCTCTTAAGGGCAACACTCTATGTTCTACATGAATAAAAATAAAAATCATCACACTTTATAGGAAGTACTCAACATAAAGACAAGCGAAAACTATCATGATGTATGCAAATGTATGCCTCTGCGAGTGTAGCAGGATATGCAATGATACTAGCGCGTCATGTAGCAGTAATAAGGACAAGGCCCAACTATCATGCGACTCTATGATCAAGCAAAAGCATGTATGACATGAAGATCAAGTCATGAGATGATGGATGTTACATGGCAATGTATCTCAGAAAGGCTATGGAAATGCGTTAATAGGTAGGCATGGTGGCTGTTTTGAGGAAAGATATAATGAGGCTTATGTATGACAGATCATATCATGTCATGGGTTTGGATGCACCGGTAGGGTTCGCACCAACTCTCAATGTGAGAAAGGGCAATGCACGGTACCGAAGAGGCTAGCAAAATATGGATAGTGGAACTGCCAACAATTGAATACTCACTTTAGTCCGAAGAACTCATACACTTATTATCAGTAACTCTCTATCTAGTTAGGAAATTCACAAAGAGACAAGTATCAAGAGGAGGAGTGTTTGGGGGTTTGGTTATCCTTGCGCATCCTCGACTCATGGTAACGTGAGGGTACTCTATATATTCCAAACCCTCCATAGGTTAGTGATCAATTTAGTAGCTAGAGTTCTCAACTAATTTTTAGTTTTTGAAAAACACACGGATTTCCCAAAATATGACACCTATCACTAATAGCCTCAAGATCTTGGCACCAATAGTCCAAACATTACTCAAATCAATACCTCAAAACTATTGCAAGTTACTGCTATACTTAAATAGCAACCTCAGTTACCTACTCATGCAAGACACACAACTCAGTGCAACGAGCCAACTATCTAAACAAGATAAGCTTGATAATTCAAGAGAGTTCCAAAATCAACCTAAATAAAAGCTCTTAAAAAGATAAGCATGAAAGATAAGAGCTAAGCATGACAGTAGCTACGAAAAGATGAAGAACACACACAAAGAATAAGCATGAGAACCTATGTTGTGTTCTAGAGTGGAATGGAGCGTGTCTCTCTCCCAAACAAGGTAGGCTAGGTTCTGACTTGCTATGAACAGCAAGCAAAACTAAAACAAAGTAAAAAACAAATAGCGGGACGCTCCAAGCATAGCACATATCATATGAAGTGATGTAAATATAGCGTGGAGATGGACGACCTGATGATTTTTGATAGAGAAGGGGATGCACATGGCATCCCCAAGCTTAGACGCTTGAGTATCCTTTGAATATTTCTTGGGGTGCATGGGGGAATCCCCAAGCTTGAGCGTTTGACACTCCTTTGTCTTCTTTCATCATCTCTCCCATCGCATACTTGAAAACTCCCTTCATACGAAACTCATCATAAGCTGATTAGAGTGGTTAGTACCCTTAATAAAATAATTCACTACCTGCTGGAAATAAAGATTTTCATGAAAAGATACTGCTTCTCATGAATGCCAAAAGTTTTTTGCAAATAAAAAGAAAGCTTAGGATTCGCAAAACAATGGAAACACAAAACATGGCAGAATCTGTGAAAAACAAAACAACATGTATTAAATAATTTATTCGGGGCACTTATGCAACTCAAATCAAAAATTCAGAACAGATGCCACAAAGGCAATATATAGAGCATGTTGTCCAAAACATTCAAATCAAAAAGTTGATCTGGTAATTTTTGGCGAATTTTTCCGTGAAGCAGACATAATCTGTTTCTGGACAACATGTCACAATTTCTAAACTTTCTTGCAATCGGAGGCTATAACTTGGCACAAAGCTTAAAAATAAAGATACAATGATGTTGCTATAGTAGTAACACACATCAAGACCACTAAAACAAAAAGTAAAAACAAATTGGGTTGCCTCCCAACAAGCGCTTTCTTTTATGCCTTTGAGCTAGGCATAATGCAAGAAGATCAAGTGTTATCAACTCCAAAAGAATAACTTGCCCGTGTAACGGACTCATAAGGTAACTTAATCTTCTTTCTAGGGAAGTGTTCCATTCCCTTTTTAATAGGAAATTGGAATTTAAGAATTCCCTCTTTCATGTCAATGATAGCACCAATGGTGCGGAGAAAAGGACGTCCCGAAATAATTGGACATGAAGGATCGCATTCAATGTCCATAATATGAAAATCAACGGGCACATAATTATCATTGACAATAATAAGAAAATCATAAATTCCCCCTAAAGGTTTCTTTATGTAAGAATCAACAAGACGAACACCAAAAGAACATGGATTATAGGGTTTCCAATCAAGCATATCATACATTCTTTTGGGAATAATGGAGGCACTAGCTCCAACATCACACAAAGCAAAGAAAGAGATATTATTCAATTTAATCTTGACCATAGGATACCAACCATCCTCTAGCTTCCTAGGAATAGAAGTCTCTAGCTTGAGCTTCTCCTCCCTAGCTTTGATAAGAGCATTGGTAATATGCTCGGTGAAGGCAATATTGAGTGTACTAGTGTGGGTGGTCTTTAGCCATTCTTTGCAAAAAGGTGATAACTTCGGAAATACTACAATTGTCGAAATCAAGGTTACTACCATTAATTAAAGTGGTAGTAATGTCATCTAAGCTCATTCTTTTGGTAGTCTCTAAATTCATAGGACCTTCTTGTCCTATAGTTGAGGTATTAGCATCACCATTAATAGGTCCATTAGGACTAGGAGTGCGATGGGTGCTAAAAGTATTGAGATCCGCAACAACTTCTATAGTAGCAATGATAGTGTGTGTAGGAAGGCTCTTAATTCTCTCTTCCTCTTCCTTTTCTCTAGCCCATCTCTCTTTAAGTTTGGCTAGCATTCTTATGTTCTCATTAATTTGGACTTGGATAGCATTGATGGGTGTGGTGTTCCTTTCCTCAAGTGGGGAAGTTCTAATTGTAAGCATCTCTACATCATGAGCTATGTTGTCCACCTTCAAAGAGAGACTATCTAATTTTTCTAGTTTCTCTTCTACACTCTTGTTGAAGGCTTTTTGAGAGGTGATAAAATCTTTAAGCATGCTTTCTAATTCAGAAGTGGAGTTTTTGGTGCTAGGATAATTGTTGTTGTTCCCGTAGTTGTTGGATGGGAATGGTCTAGGATTGCTACCAAAATTACTCCTATAAGCATTGTTATTGAAATTGTTCCTAGAAATAAAATTAACGTCCACTTGCTATCTTTCTTGAGCAACCAAAGAATTTAAAGGAACATCATGAGGATCAATAGGAGCTTGCTTAGTAAGTAGAGTCATGATCATGTCAACCTTATCATTAAGGGAGGAGATCTGCTCAACAGAGTTTACCTTCCTACCTATTGGAGCTCTCTCGGTGTGCCATTGAGAATAATTTGTCATCATATCATCCAATAGCTTTGTGGTAGCACCAAGTGTAGTTGACATAAAGGCTCCTCCCGCGGCCGAGTCTAACAGATTCCGCGAGGTAAAGTTCAATCCTGCATAGAAAGTTTGGATAACCATCCAAGTAGTCAAACCATGTGTAGGGCAATTCTTAACAAGAGATTTCATACGTTCCCAAGCTTGAGCAACATGTTCATTATCCAATTGTCTAAAATTCATAATGTTACTCCTCAACTGGATAATCTTAGCAGGCGGGTAATACTTCCCAATAAAAGCATCTTTGCACTTATCCCAAGAATCTATGTTATTCCTAGGCAAAGATTGAAGCCACACTTTAGCTCCTCCTCTCAAAGAGAAAGGGAAAATCTTAAGTTTAACAATATCATCATTTACTTCTTTATATTTTTGCATGTCACAGAGCTCAACAAAATTGTTCAAGTGCAAAGCATCACCATCTCTAGCACCGGAGAATTGATCTTTCATAACTAGGTTAAGCAAAGCAGGTTTAATCTCATAGGACGTGGCTCCACTAGCGGGAGCAGCAATAGGTGTGCAGATGAAGTCATTGTTGTTGTGACTAGTGAAGTCACACAACTTTGTGTTCTCAGTGGAACCCATAGCAGTGACAACAAGCAAGAGCAAAGCAACTATTTTTTTGGTTTTGGTATAAGACTCTAAAGCAAAAATTAGAAAGCAAACTAACAAGACTAAAAGGCAAAGGTAAAAGATAGTGTGCAACTCCCCTATCTTGAAGACTCGAGTCCCCAACAATGGTGCCAGAAATTCGCTTGATGACGAGTTGATGTATATACTTCTCGCCCCTCGTTGGTTACCCCAAGTGGAAGGTGGAGATGTAGTAAGCAGCGAATTTCCCTTACACAGAGACTGTAAGGTTTATCGAACCAGGAGGACTCCTAGGCTGACCAAGTAGGTGTCTTCCACCCTGGTGCTAGCAGAAGACGTGGACCTGCACACACAACAAATAACTTTGCCCCCAATGAGTACAGAGAGGTTGTCAATCTCTCCAGCCTTGTAGTTTGCAAAGGATCAAAACACAAGTGGGAAGGTAATAGTGATTGCAACGGAAAAGTAAAGAAAGCGGTAAATGATGGAGGTGTAAACAATAATGGTGATATGGACCGGATTCACATGACATTCACTAGTGATGTCTCTCTCCCAAAAGACGATAAACAACTATGCTAGGGTAAACAAATCATAGTTGGGCAAATGACATAATTATGATCGCACCGCAATGCTAATTATACTCCTTGATAGTTAGAGGTTCAATAGTAATGGGCAGTACGCCAAGACAAGTAGACCTTTATTCATCAGCATCTACTTACTAATCATCCACCTTGAGATACCTATCCAGAACATCTCTCCGGTATTAAGTTGCGAGCCCCACCCAAAGTGTAAACTCAAATCAACGAACAACTACATTAACGAACTATGCGTAAGGTAAACAATCCTTGCAACTGTGGTCACAAGCACCGTTGTTTTCTCCCTGGTGGCAACAAACACATCCCCTAGTCTCATGTTTTTGTCACTCAAGCTAGACATCGAGGGGCTCGAACCCACAATCATGCATAATGCTCCATCTTGGAGTTACGATCTACTACTTCGCCAAAGCAATAGAAAGCAATGGAGAACATGCATGAATCACTAAGGAACATAATATAAAACGACAATCAAATATATAACCCATAACAATATGAACATAATCTCATAATCCATCGGATCCCAACAAACCGAGCATAGCAATAGCAAGAGAATTACATAGATGCCTTGATCATGTAGGGCATCTCACAAGGACTAACCATTGAAGCACAAGATTGGAGAGAAGACATCACATAGCTACTAGTCATGGACTCATGGTCCAAGGAGGCGTGAGATGTCCATGGTGGTGGAGAAGCTCCCGGAGGTGAATCCTCCCTCCGGTAGGCTGTCGGGAAGAGGTCTTGTGACGCTCCCGATCTCGGAAGCGGTGTAGCGGCGGAACGATGGGGAAATTCGCGATTCCAGAAAGTCTGTGAGGGTTTCCTCTCGGGACTCTAAATATAGGCCAAAGGAGGGCACCGAAGGAGGTGGGACCCACCTAGGCGACCTCGTGGCGCGACCTAGGGCCTGGCCGCACCAGCAAGACGCCTGGGAGGCCCCTGGCCCTCCTCTTGCCCTCCTTCGGTGAATCGGAAGCTTCTGTTTTGCTGATTTATATATATATTTTCTATATTTTTTCGGGCTTAGGAAAATTGGGCAAAAGCCCGTGCAAAATAGACATTAGCAGACAGAAACTGGCACTGGGTGCACTGAGTTAGTAGGTTAGTCCAAATATGTGTAAAATGATATAAAAGTGTAGCAAAACATATAACAATGTCACCCAAAAGATCATGGAACAAGGAGAAATTATAGATACGTTTGGGACGTATCAATCGCCTACAACCCAGTACAACACTCGAAGACAAAGCACATCTAGATTCGTCATCATTTTCTTCATGATGATGTAATCAAGGGCAATATCATCATCGACCATGTGAAAACTGATGGTCAACTAGCTGATATCTTCACAAAGCCCTTGGATGAGAGGAGATTTTGCAAGTTGCAGTGTGAGCTATATATCTAAGAATCTTCAAATGTTTTGGAAACATGCACACATCCTAACACTTATGCAAAACTGATGACTTAGATGTGCAACACAGAAAGTAACGATTTTCTTAAATCAATGAAGAATTTGGTTCTCAGGGCCCTACGACAATTGTACGCGGCGCCTGAAATCATCATTCTTATACGGTGGGTCACGCCACCACCAAACTTTGAAATTCTTCAATCTGAGACATTTTACAAATTCTTCAAAATTTTCAATTTGTTCAAAACTGTGTGTGATGATCTTCATTGACTATATATTATATATTGAGCTTTCAATGTCCTCAACAACATTCACTTATTGCTAAATCTTCAAGTTGGTATTTCTTCTAAGTGAATGTGATCGGACCCGACTCCCTTCAATGCTAAGCTCAACCGAGTATATTCTCAATTCTTCATATGCGTTCTATTTGACACGTGTTCAAAATCCTCACTGAGTCCTTTTCAGCTGAGGAATTTGAAACAAAATCCTCAAAACTAAAATTTTATTTTAACGTTACCACACTAACCGCACCCACTACTCACGAACGGATAACCACGATCTCCAACGCTTCGATCATGGGTAGCATGTGTCATGCGGAGAAGAAAGGGCAAGGGCAGTTCAGTCCAAAAGTTTCGCCCCAGACCGTTTTCACGTGAGCTATAAATAGCCCCTTACCACGTTAGTCAAAACTCTTCTCTCCCTCTCGTCTTCTCCACTCGACCTCAAAACCTAGCACCGCCGCTAGCATCTTCGTCACAGGTGAGGAAAAGCTTCACCTCGACCTCGCCATCACCGAACTCACACCGACTGCGGAACATCTTCCTCCGCCGCCGCCGTAGCTGTCTTCAGTCGTCGAGTTAGGGCACTAAAGATCTGAACTGAAGAGCTTCTGCTTTTACCTCCCCAGTTCTTCGTGTTCTTCGCATAGGTTAATTAAAATCTTATTTTGCTGCCCGTGTTGATCTCTTTGTTCTCTTAAGATTTGTGCAATCAGTTTTTTCTCAAAAAATCTCTCAGCTGTGCACACCCATGTTTAGAACACTTGATGAATTTCACTAAGCCACCAAAATCTTCACGAGATTCCTCAATTGTGTAAATTTCGAATCTGCATAACTCTGGAACCCAAGATCAGAATGCTTGGTCAAATTCCTCAACTCACTCGTCAAATTCCTCAACTTAAGAAATTTTTCAATTTCCTCAAATCTGAGAATGCATATGACCTCTCCAAATTCTTCACACCTATACTCTGTTCACATGTGCAAAATGTCAGTTGATGAATCACTAGGTTCTCATCAACTTAACTCATTTGCAACATTTCTAGAAGAAACATTACCCATGTCCTCAGATTCATCAAGAATACAAATTCCTCAGCAAAACCTAAGCTGAAGAAAATAGAGGAAGACAGAAAATAGAAGGGTGGCAAGAAGCTGGAACAGAACAATGCATTTGAGATCACTGAGGAGATATATGCTGAGTACTGCAAACCAGATGAAGAAATACATGGAATAGAAACTATGGCAAACTGCAAGATAAGACTTCAAAAGATTGAACGCAGATGGGAAAAGGAGTGGAAGGAATATAGGTATGTCACTTCAAAATATGCCAAGAAGTTTGCACTCATACCTCCTTGCAAAAGGTTGCCACAGGGAGATAAACAAACAACACATCCCTCAAGCGTAGCCACAGTTGAGGACTACCCTGATGAAAAAGACAAGTATTTGTCTAAGCTGCAGAAAAAGGCTAAAGCTACTATCACAAATCCTAGTGAGGATTCTGCTACTACAGCTACTGCTACCACTTCTTCTGCCGCTGAGGCTTCTGCTACAGAAAAACCTCAGAAGATGGTTCTGTTGAAGAAACCAAGTCTCAAGCCAAAAGCCTCATTTGCATAATCAAAGGAGCAACTTCCTCAGAAAGTAGCAACAACAACTGCCAAGTCCTCAACTGCACCAAAGTCTTCACCGCATATATAGTCACAACTCAGTCAACGTCACTCTGGCAATCGAAGTTCCTCTGTACCATCAGCCACAGGCTCAACTTTAAAATCTTCACCTGGTGTGTTGAAGACTAAGATGACTGCTGGTAGACGTACCATGCCAAGTCCAAGCAAGATTGTCAACATTCCTTCTGCATTAGAAGGAAGTGAAGAATATGATGATGAAACTCTTCAAGCCATCATCAGGAACAAGCAACAAAGAGTTGCACAAGCTATTGGGAGCACCATTCCCCTCGCACTAGATCCCAAAGTTGTGCTGAATTTCATCGACCTGTGGTATGAGAATCCAAACACACCAATTGATGACTTTAAACTTCGACCCGGAGTCATTCACATGATCACCTCATTCATCAATGAGGAAAAATGGAAAGATCAACAAGCCAAACATGCTAGGACTGCTAAGGTTAAAAAAGGAGAAATTCCTGAAGCAAAACATCCGAAACCGGTAGCGTGAGAAACTTGTTTCTACTCAGGCAGAGCTGGAAACCCTCACTGACAGATACACAAGTCTTCATGCTAATCAAAAGGGTGTCAAAGTGAAGTTTTTCAAAGCAGCAACTGATGCAGTTGATGAATACAACAACAGGGTTGCAGCCCAGCTATGAAGGAGAAGAAGAAGTTGCTGATGAAATCACTCAACATATTCTTGCTGAAGAATCTGCGAGGCCTGACACTGATAAAGCAGTGCCTGATGAAAATGCTCCTTCACCAAATTCTTGAAAGGTGAAGAAAGTGAATCCTCCGTCTGCATCAGACGTAAAGAAAACAAAAGCGTTCAAGAAGGAAGCCAAAAAGAGAAAAGCTTTATCTACTTCGGAGTCTTCAGAGGCAAAACGTCTGAAGACTATACCTACCTCATCATGAGCTCGAATGGATGCTACTCCCCTCAATGTAGCACCATCATATATGATTATTCCACTTGGTGCAGAGTACATCATTCTAGAACAGGATGAGGAAATGGATGATAATCGCTCTGCTGCATCCATGTCAATGGATGAGGAAATTCAAGCAGATCAAAATCCTCAAGTCACAACACCTCCTCCTTAAAACCAAGAAATGTCTGCTGAAGAAAAGGAGGGTGATGAATACATTGGAAACAACACACCTGTTATCCATGATGAGTTCTGGGAAAAGGCTCACCCACACTCACCATTAGCATCTCAAATTCCTCAAACTCCTACAGCCACTGAAGTACTCACTGGCTCTGAGGAAAAGAGCTCATATGTGAAATCAACACCAGATCAAGATTCAGCTGCATCAGCTGAAGAAACTGAAATGAAAATTGCTGCACCAGAAACTGCATCTGCTCACTCAGCACAACAAAATATTCAAACTGAAGAAAGAGCTCCCGATGAAAATGCCTCATCTCACGATAGAACTGCTGCTGATGAAACTGCACTTGTAGTTATAAATGTCGAAACTGCAATTGTGGTGGCTCTAACTCCTCAAGATAAGCACAATCATAATCTTCAACCAATGCCTCATGAACCCTTTTCAAAGAGGCTAAAGTTTCAGAAGCAAGCATTCTATGATGAACATCATTTCTTCATAGGAGAAAATCCTTATGATAGGCTTCGCATCAGGCACATAAAATTCTGGACCAGAACTCAACTGAACTACTATGCTTCTGTGCTCTTTGGGAGAAGGAAGATATTTCATCACACCCATATTCCTCATTGTGACATGGAGGAAATTCCTTTCTTCACCTAGTTCTAAGTGTTCTTCACGATGCAGGATTGTTATCATTCTGCTCATATATTGGTGATTGGAATACTGACACCATTCTTCAGTTCTATGCCACTCTGCACATCTCTGGTGACCCCAATGACGTCAAATCATGGGTACTGGACTAGATGATACAAAACACTCACTACAAAGCTCCAGCCACAGAATTGCTTCGAGCTATTCCTATTCCAATTCCTCCACTAGAAGCAATCAAGTTGTATGATGAAAGAGTACTGCGAAATCACCTCATGGAGGCCCTCATGAAACCATTGGCTCCGGGCCAACCTCCAAGGACAAGATTCCTTGTGAAGGAATTGAAGTACGTGTCGAGGACAGTTTACAGAATATTTTCATATTCCATTGCACCTATCAAAGGGCATGACAAAGAAGAAGATGTCGTTGGGCTCATGAAGAATATCCTATTCAATGTCATTCATGGAATCAAAATGAACTTCCACGATTTCTTCTTGAGGACTTTGACTGACAGTGCTTTGTCACCGTTTGAGCTAAAGGGTTATGCACCTTGGATCATGAGATTCATAAGAAACAGATCTACCATCAACTACCAAGCTGACTTTCAGAATCACCTCGGCTATCTGCCGCCTCTCAAAGTCATCAAGCAAACTTTTGAACCTATTGAAGGCAAAGTCTAGTTTGTGATTGATGAAGGAAATCAGCCTGTGGATGGTCAATTTCACAAGGCTACCTCTTATTCCTCATATGATGACACTGTCAATCAAGAATTTGATGGCAGAGCAAAACCTCCAAGCCCAACTGCCCCAAGGGTGATAACTAACAGAGAGCTTCTTCTTAGTCTTCACCAAAAAGTCGATCACAATCACAAGTGGGTAAAACGCCAGTTTGGCTCCATTGTGAAAACCCTCAATGAGACTCAAAATCCTGTGAAGAAGAATCACTATTATCTTCATGAGGTATTTGATCGCACCTGGGCCATATTTTCTCACGTGAAGACTCCTGAGGAACTTGAGGAACTGGAATTCACTCAAGACTTTGACTGGTCGTGGACACCAAAGAAGAAATTCAAGACTATCCTAGTTCCTGTCTTGGTGGACAACTCATTTTCTTCATTCCGCACGACAGATTCACATGAAGAACCTGAGGATACTGCAACTGGTCCAACGAAGAAGTCTGACTCCAAGGATGCTCACGCCTCTACATCATCACAAAAGTGAAATTCTCCATGGGTGTTAGTCCTCAATTTTGTCCCTTTTCATCACTTGATGACAAAGGGGGAGAAATCTGAGAGTTAGTCTTCAAGCGGGGTTTATTTATGGGCTTACAAACTTTATTAAGTTACAAACTCTTGGCTCTTCTGAAGTTTTTGATGTAATGAGTTGTAACTTAAGCCTGATGGTGTTCTGACACTTTTGAACGTTTTTCTTCGCATGCTTATTCTCAAGTTAATTAATGCATGCATGCTGAAATTCGTCAAACACCATTTTTGATCATGCATTTCACATTCCTCATACTATATGTCAAATGCATGCTTGAATTGCAAGATAGAGGGGGAGATCTCCATGATATATATCATCAATGTGCATCTGATGTTCAAAGCAAATTCCTCAAAACATGCACACCTTTAGGGCGAGTTTCTCTGTATCTTGACTTCAAATTCCTCAAACTCTGTACTTACATTCCATATTATTATCCCTGTTGAAAACTTAACCTATTTGTCATCAAACACCAAAAAGGGGGAGATTGTAAGTGCATCTAGTGCCCCTTAGTGATTTTGGTGATTTGAAGACTTATAGGTTAAGAAACTGATATGTTTGTGAGTGTACACAATCTCTATAAGTTGCTGAAGAGTTTGAGTTATTCGATGAATATCGACCCCTAAAAATGTATGTCTTCGGGTGAAGACTTTGGTCATTCCTTGAAGATTTTGATCGCGAAGAAATTGCAAAGAAATTGATATTCCTCATGAAGATATTGAAGACGAGGAATTCAGTGTGTCCTGAAGAAAACACTCTCAAGACTTTGAAGTTTGAAGATTTATTCTTTCTGTTTCATTTTTCTTCATACTTGAGTCATAGGAACATCGTACTTTTAAAGGGGGTCGAGGTAAAACTATGGGAGGAATTTCCTCAAGATGCTCAACCCAAACCTAAATCTACCAAAGCATCAAAGTGAGGAATATGAGATACATGAGGACTTTAACACTTGAAAGTTCCGACCGTTGCCGCGCCACGCGCCACGTGTCACAGATCTTATCCACCCAACAGTCATATTATTTAAGGGCATTTATGTCAAATCATGTTGGGATGCTCCCAAGCTATAAATAGCCACCCCGCAATCATTAGATGGTTGGTTGCTCCGAGAGAAACTCACACTTGTCATTTAGAGCAACCGAATTCCTCAGAGCCTTTGAGAGAATATCATCAAGTGAGGAAATACCCCAAACACCCAAACCCAAACCAAAAAACCAAGTGATTGAGCATCACTGAAGAAGTTATTCGTGTGTGGAACCGGTGCTTTTTTCCCTTTGAGGACTGTGTATCCTCCAGACGGTTAGGCATCATGGTCTAGAGCATCCATTAGTCAATTGTGGATCGCCGGGTGACCGAGTTTGTGAGGGTTTGCAAGTTTGCCCTGAAGACTTACCACGAGTATTGGGCGAGGACTGTGTGTACTTAGCTCAAGGAAAATACGGTAGAGTCTGTGTGTCCCGGGACTGTGTGTCCTTTGGTTTCAATACCAAGCCGCTCCAAATCAGACGTACAACTGTCACAGCAGTTGGAACTGGGTCATTAACAACTGTCTTCATCGAGCTATTGGTTCTATTTCTTCAACTCTCTCATTTCCTCAATTGTATATTTAAGACTTTCATCTGTACCATTTGAAGAATTTGACTGAAGAATTTCTCTGAATTTCCTCAACCTCAAATTCTTCACCTAAGTTATTCTTCACCTGCTCATCCTACTCGTGACCTGTGCAAACCGAATCTCTGAAATCTCACTGAGTACTTTGCAGTAGACGTTTTTGCGTTCCTGATCTGGTTCTATTTCCGCTGCACTCGGTTCATAACTGAGGACTTTCCTCACTAGGAATTTCGTGAGTGATGAAATTGTAAAAATCGCCTATTCACCCCCCTCTAGTCGATATAACGCACTTCCAATTGGTATCAGAGCAAGGTACTCCCTTGTTCCGTGTGATTTTGGTTGAACCACATGGAGTTTTAGTTATGTCAACCATAAGTATGATCAAGGTTACTGCAGGATGTCCTACCTTCGAAGGAAAGGGCTCCCCTTACTGGAAGACCAAGATGCAAATGCATCTTCATGCAATTGACAATGATCTTTGGTATATTGTGGAAAAGGGTATTCCCTCCATCACTGCTACTATCTCTGCCGCTAATGTGAAGAAGTCCAAGAAACTTGACTCGCAAGCAAAGAATATCATTTGTGGCCACCTGAGAAAAGGTCAGTATGGCAGAGTTAGCGCTTTGGGCACAACTAAGCTTATCTGGGATAGGATATCCAAAGTCAATGGGGGAGTCTCAACACAGCGTGACTCTCGTGTCGATGTTCTTCGCAATCTCTTCAATCGCTTCAAGATGCTTGACAATGAAAGCTGCCAAGATACCTTTGATCGCCTCACTGACATCTCAAATGAACTGCAAGCACTCGGAGCTAGAGACATCATTTGACACATCATTTGACACACTGCTTCGATTTCTTGATCCATCATTTGACACACTGGTTGTGATGATTGAAGAACGAAGACCCTATAAGATGCTTGATCCTGCTGATATACTTGAGAGAACCAATACTCATGAATTCCAACAAGAAGAAAAGAGGGATCTATATGGACCAAGCTACTCAAGACCTCGTGCGCTGAAGGCTAAGGCTATTTCCTCATCTGAAGAAGAAGAATCTGATTGCAGTCTTGGTGACCCTGAAGAACTAGAATAGGAACTTGCTATGCTCGTGAGGAAATTCCAAAAGATCATGAAACATGGCTAGTTCGGAAAATCTTCAAGAAAAGACATGAGGAAATCAGAATCTTCATTTGAGGACTACAAGAAAAGAACCCGCCACAAATGGAAGAAATCTGGTTAGTACATTGCTAATTGTCCTCGTTGGGTGAAAGAATCAAGAAAGAAGAAATACAAAGACGAAAGTTCTGATGACTCGAAGAAAAAGAAGAAATCTTCAAAATCCTCATCATACCAGAAGACCAGATTCAGAAAGGCTCGGGCACTCATTGGCAAGGAAATGGATTATGAAGAAGAATCCGAGGAATGCGATGAAGAGGAAGGTTCTAAAGTGGAGTGAGAGTCTGGTGTGGCAAGTCTTGCACTAGCTACCACATTCGTGTGCCAGTTAATCTTCAACCTTGAAGAAAATGATAATGTCATCTACACTAATGAATGTGCTGATGACTATGCTCCAACCTATTGCTTCATGGCAAAAGGTTCAAAGGTACCAAACCACACTTCCTCTTCTGATTCAAGTGATTGTGAACCTGATAATTATTGCTACTTCTCAAACAACAGTGCCAGAAATTGACACATTGACGGAGATTGGGCTTGCGTTGTATTTTCCCTTGAATAGGAAATGGTGATGCAACACAGGTTCAATAAGTATTTCCCTCAGTTTGAGAACCAAGGTATCGATCCAGAAGGAGGGTCTCGTCAAGTCCAGAGTACCTGCGCAAACACAAACAAGCTTGCACCCAACGCTTCAAAGGGGTTGTCAATCCCTTCAAGATTGTTTGCAAAGTGATATATGAAGGCGGAAAGTGCAACGAAGTAAAAAGTGTAAGGCTGAAAATATGGTGTGGAGTAGACCCTCGGGGCCATAGTGTTCACTAGAGGCTTCTCTCCAAATAGCAAGTATTACGGTGGGTGAACAGATTACTGTTGAGCAATTGATAGAACCGCGCAAAGTCATGACGATATCTAAGGCAATGATCTAGCATATAGGCATCATGTCCGAGACAAGTAGACCGATACTTTCTGCATCTACTATTATTACTCCACACATCGACCGCTAACTGATACGTCTGAAACGTATCTATAATTTTTGATGGTTTCATGCTGTTATCTTGTCAACTTTGGATGTTTTATATACCTTTTATATCTTCTTTGGGACTAACTTATTAATTCAGTGCCAAGTGCCAGTTCCTGTTTTTGTGTGTGTTTTTGACTCTTTTCAGATATGATTTTGGAACGGAGTCCAAACGGAATAAAATCCCCGAAATGAAATTTTCCAGAACAGAAGAAGATCGGGGGACTTGAGGGCCAATGCAGGAGGCCCACATGGAGCCCACAAGCCCTGTAGCCGCGACAAGGGGGGTGGCTACCAGGCTTGTGGCCTCCCTGGAGCTCCCCTGCCCTAGCTCTTTTGCCTATATATTCCCTAAAATCCCAGAAAAAAAGAAGGGCGTCCACGAAACCACTTTTCCGCCGCCGTAAGCTTCCGTTTCCGCGAGATCTCATCTGGAGACCCTTCCCTGTGCCCTGCCGGAGGGGACTTTGGAGCTGGAGGGCTTCTACATCAACATCATTGCCTCTCCAATGACTCGTGAGTAGTCTACTTCACACCTACGGGTCCGTAGTTAGTAGCTAGTTGGCTTCTTCTCTCTCTTGGATCTTCAATACAAAGTTCTCCATGATCTTCATGGAGATCTATCCGATGTAATCCTCTTTGGCGGTGTGTTTGTCGAGATCCGATGAATTGTGGATTTGTGATCAGATTATCTATGAATTATATTTGAGTCTTTGCTGATTTCTTATATGCATGATTTGATATCCTTGTAAGTCTCTCCGAGTCTTGGGTTTTGTTTGGCCAACTAGATCTATGATTCTTGCAATGGGAGAAGTGCTTGGTTTTGGGTGCATACCGTGCGGTGACCTTTCCCAGTGACAGAAGGGGCAGCAAGGCACGCATCGTGTTGTTGCCATCAAGGGTAACAAGATGGGCTTTCATCATAGATTTGAGATTGTCCATCTACATCATGTCATCTTGCTTAAGGCGTTACTCTGTTCTTATGAACTCAATACACTAGATTCATGCTGGATAGCGGTCGACGTGTGGAGTAATAGTAGTAGATGCAGAAAGTATCGGTCTACTTGTTTTGGACGTGATGTCTATATGTATGATCATTGCCATAGATAACGCCATGACTTTGCGTGGTTCTATCAATTGCTCGACAGTAATTCGTTCACCCACCGTCTACTTGCTTTCACGAGATAAGCCACTAGTGAACACTACGGCCCCCGACTCTATTCACAACTATCATCTCCGCTTTTACTTTTACTTCACTTTGTTTACTTTTTGCTTTCAGTTCTCACTTCGCAAACAATCTATAAGGGATTGACAACCCCTTCATAGCGTTGGGTGCAAGCTCTTTGTGTTTGTGCAGGTACTTGTGACTTGACGCGATCCTCCTACTGGATTGATAACTTGGTTCTCAAACTAAGGGAAATACTTACCGCCGCTGTGCTACATCACCCTTTCCTCTTCAAGGGAACACCAACGCAAGGCTCCAAGGCCGCGGGGGAATCCTTTGCATATTTGCCAAGGAAATCCCTATAGGCGTAGCCAGCAGCAGAAGGATTTCTTGCGCCGTTGCCGGGGAGGATCGCTTGATGAGGAGTATCAAGACAAGAATAATCTCCCGTCAACATGCCAATTTCTGGCGCCGTTGCTGGGGAGAGATCAAGTCAAGATCTATCCAAGTAAGTGTCACAAGCTCATCTCTTGCATTTACCTTTTTTGCCTGTTGCCTCTCGTTTTCCTCTCCCCCACTTCACATTGCTGTTTTCATTTGCCTTTTGTCCTTCACCGTTTTCGTTTGTCTTTTGCCTTCTTTTTCTGCCCGTTTTTCTCGCTTGCTCTTGGGCTTGTTCGTGAGAGACCTTTCCTCATGGCCAAACCAAATTATTTCAGAAGGTTGGATGAGATTGAAATTGGTGTCAAAGGTTTCATGTCTTCTCAGTTTGACCAAAATAGTTACTTCCGTAGGGAATTAAAAGAGCAAAATTCTTTTATGGCCTGTTTGAATAAAGAAGTTCATGATATGGCCAAATAATTCCTTGCACTAAATTCTCAGCTTGCTCACCTTGAAAAATTGGTGGGCCAAATTTCTGACAAGCAGGCTTCCTTAGTCAATAAGATGGCAGCTAAACCTGAAATTTGTGATGCAAATCACGAAGATCTTAAAGTGCTTGGTGTGACTCCTCTTGAATCTTTGTTTTCTCGTGTCAAACCTATTGATGAAGGGGCTGGATATGAATCCACTTTGGTTGAAAAACGCCCCAATGATTCGGAGTCCACCTATCTTGATGATAAAGGTGTGGAGAGTGGAGTAGAAGAAATCAAAATATTGGGTAGTAATGAAACTCCCACTTTGGATTTCAAGGAATTCAATTATGATAGTTGCTCCTTGTTTGAATGCATTTCCTTGATTCAATCCATTGCAAACTCTCTACATGCTTATAGCCAAAGCAAAGCCTTTACCGCACATATCGTAGATGCTATGATGAAATCTCTTGAAGAGAAACTCGAATTAGAAGTCTCTATACCTAGAAAACTTCATGATGAGTGGGAACCTACTATCAAAATCAAAATAAAAAAACTATGAATGCAATGCTTTGTGTGATTTGGGTGCTAGTGTTTCCGCGATTCCAAAGTCATTATGTGATATTCTTAGTTTTCATGAGATTGAAGAGTGTTCTCTTAATTTGCGTCTTGCGGATTCTACTGTCAAGAAACCCATGGGAAGGATCAATGATGTTCTTATTGTTGCAAATAAGAACTATGTACCCATGGATTTCATTGTACTTGACATAGATTGCAATCCTTCATGTCCCATTATTCTTGGTAGACCTTTCCTAAGGACTATTGGTGCTATCATCGATATGAAGGAAGGGAATATTAGATTTCTATTTCCTCTAAAGAAGGGCATGGAGCTTTTTCCTAGAAAGAAAATAAGATTGCCTTATGAATCTATGATGAGGGCTACTTATGGTTTGAGCACCAAAGATGACTATACGTGATTCCATCACCTTATGCCTAGCTAAGGGCGTTAAACAATAGCGCTTGTTGGGAGGCAACCCAACGAATCTATCCTTTTTCTTTCTGTTTTGTGTTTTACACACTTTCATAATTCTGTTATGATTGTGTTTTTTGTGTTTCTTTTGCGTTTGTGCCAAGTGAAACCGTTATGATTAGTCTTGGGGATGATCGTTTGATCATGCTGGAAAAGACAGAAACTTTCTGCTCACGAAAAGAATTTTCAATTTTTTTGTGAGAGATTTTGAGTTGATTCTTTTTGCTGCTGATTGCTACGCAAATTCTTCAGACTGTCGTAAGTTTTCAGAATTTTTGAAGTACCAGAAGTATACGAAGTATACAGATTGCTTCAGACTGGTCTGCTGTTAACAGATTCTGTTCTTGTTGAGTTGGTTGCTTATTTTGATGAAACTATGGATAATATCAGGGGGTATTAGCCATGGAAGATTGAAAATAGAGTAACCCAACATCAACATAAGTAGAATTTAAGTTTGCTACAGTACCTAAGGAAGTGGTGATTTGCTTTCTTATACTAATGATATCACAAATTTCTGTTTAAGTTTCGTGTTGTGAAGTTTTCAAGTTTTGGGTGAAGTTCTTATGGACAAAGAGATAAAGAGTGGCAAGATCTCAAGCTTGGGGATGCCCAAGGCACCCCAAGTTGATTCAAGGATGCGGAAAAAGCCTAAGCTTGGGGATGCCCCGGGAAGGCATCCCCTCTTTCGTCTTCAATCCATCGGTAACGTTACTTGGGGCTATATTTTTATTCAACACATGTTATGTGTTTTGCTTGGAGCGTCTTGTATCGTAGGAGTCTTTTATTTTTGTTGTGTCACAATCTTCCTTGCTGCACACCTAGAGAGAGAGACATGCACTCACCGTGATTTTGTCGAGCTTCACTTATATCCTTTGGTTAGGCAATTTAGCTCACATGTGTTTCACTTATATCTTTTGAGCTAGTTGATTTTGCTCTATGTGCTTCACTTCTATGTTTTGGAGCACGTCAGTGCGTGGCGTGGTAGTTGATCTATGCTATGAAAGTAGTCTCAAAAGGGGTAGTTATCCAAAGGGATATGAAAACTTCCACCTTCATGTGCATTGAGTAGTTAGAGAAGTTTGATTCATCTCAATTAGTTTTGAGTTGTGGTTGTCGTAATATTTACGTTATACTAGTAAGGTGTTGTGGATCTAGAAATACTTGTGTTGAAGTTAGTGATTCCCGTAGCATGCACGATGGTGAACCGCTATGTGATGAAGTCTGAGCATGATTAGTTTATTGATTGTCATCCTTTGTGTAGCGGTCGGGATCGCGCGATGGTTTATACCTACCAACCCTTCCCCTAGGAGTATGCGTTGAATGCTTTGTTTCGATTACTACTAAACCTTTTGCAACAAGTATATGAGTTCTTCATGACTAATGTTGACTCCATGGTTTAGATGCACTTTCACCTTCCACCATCACTATCTTCTTTAGTGCCGTGCAACTTTCGCCGGTGCATAAAACCCACTATTAGCCTCCCTCAAAACAGCCACCATACCTACCTACTATGGCTTTTTCAAAGCCATTCCGAGATATATTGCCATGCAAGTACCACCATGACATGTGCCACCACTTCTACATTGCCATTGCATGATCATAAGATAGCTAGCATGATGTTTCCATTGATGTCTATGCCATGCTAGATCATTCTCATGGTACACTACCGAAGGCATTTCCTATAGAGTCATCATTGCTCTAAGTTTTGAGTTGTAAGTGTGATGATCATCATTGATGGAGCATTGTCCCATGTGAGGAAATAAAAGAGGCCAGCGAAGCCCATTTACAAAAAGAGGCCAAAGATGCCCACCAAAATAAAAAAAAAGAAAAAAAAGAGGCCAAAGAGCCCACCAAAAAAATGAGAGAAAAAGAGAGAAGGGACAATGCTACTATCTCCTTTCCACACTTGTGCTTCATATTAAGCACCATGATCTTCATGATTGAGAGTCTCTCGTTTTGTCACCACCATCTAGCTAGTGGGAAATTTTCATTATATTACTTGACTTGTATATTCCAATGATGGGCTTCCTCAAAATTGCCTTAGGTCTTCGTGAGCAAGCAAGTTGGATGCACACCCACTAGTTTTCTTTAAGAGCTTTCACATACTCTTAGCTCTAGTGCATCATTTGTATGACAATCCCTACTCATTCACATTGACATCTATTGATGAGCATCTCCATAGATCATTGATATGCCTAGTCAATGTGACCATCTTCTCCTTATTTGCCTTGCAACCTCCACCACACTCCATTCCACTTTTAGTGTTAAAACCATGGCTCACGCTCATGTATTGCGTGAGAGTTGAAAAAGTTTGAGAAAGTAAAGGTGTGAAAACAATTACTTTGCCAATACCGAGCTTGTGCATGATTTAAATTCGTCGTGCAAGGATGATAGATCATAGCCAGACTATATGATTTTGTAGGGATAACTTTCTTTTGGCCTTGTTATTTTGAAAGTTCATGATTACCTTGCTAGTTTGCTTGAAGTATTATTGTCTCCACGTCAATATCAAACTATTGTTTTGAATCTAACGGATCTGAACATTGATGTCACATAAGGGGAGTTACAAAGGACATCTATGCTAGGTAGCATGAAAGCATCAAAAAATCATTCTTTATCACTTCCCTACTCGAGGGCGAGCAGGAGTTAAGCTTGGGATGCTTGATACGTCTCAAACATATCTATAATTTTTGATGGTTTCATGCTGTTATCTTGTCAACTTTGGATGTTTTATATACCTTTTATATCTTTTTGGGACTAACTTATTAATTCAGTGCCAAGTGCCAGTTCCTGTTTTTGTGTGTGTTTTTGACTCTTTTTAGATCTGATTTTGGAACAGAGTCCAAACGGAATAAAATCCCCGAAATGAATTTTTCCAGAATAGAAGAAGATCAGGGGACTTGAGGGCCAAGGCAGGAGGCCCACAGGGAGCCCACAAGCCCTGTAGCCGCGTCCAGGGGGGTGGCTACCAGGCTTGTGGCCTCCTTGGAGCTCCCCTTCCCTAGTTCTTTTGCCTATATATTCCCTAAAATCCCAGAAAAAAGAAGGGCGTCCACGAAACCACTTTTCCGCCGCCGCAAGCTTCCGTTTCCACGAGATCTCATCTGGAGACCCTTCCCGGTGCCTTGCCGGAGGGGACTTTGGAGCTGGAGGGCTTCTACATCAACATCATTGCCTCTCCAATGACTCGTGAGTAGTCTACTTCACACCTACGGGTCCGCAGTTAGTAGCTAGTTGGCTTCTTCTCTCTCTTGGATCTTCAATACAAAGTTCTCCATGATCTTCATGGAGATCTATCCGATGTAATCCTCTTTGGCGGTGTGTTTGTCGAGATCCGATGAATTGTGGATTTGTGATCAGATTATCTATGAATTATATTTGAGTCTTTGCTGATTTCTTATATGCATGATTTGATATCCTTGTAAGTCTCTCCGAGTCTTGGGTTTTGTTTGGCCAACTAGATCTATGATTCTTGCAATGGGAGAAGTGCTTGGTTTTGGGTTCATACCGTGCGGTGACCTTTCCCAGTGACAGAAGGGGCAGCAAGGCACACATCATGTTGTTGCCATCAAGGGTAACAAGATGGGCTTTCATCATAGATTTGAGATTGTCCATCTACATCATGTCATCTTGCTTAAGGCGTTACTCTGTTCTTATGAACTCAATACACTAGATTCATGCTGGATAGCGGTCGACGTGTGGAGTAATAGTAGTAGATGCAGAAAGTATCAATCTACTTGTTTTGGACGTGATGCCTATATGTATGATCATTGCCATAGATAACGTCATGACTTTGCGCGGTTCTATCAATTGCAAGACAATAATTCGTTCACCCACCGTCTACTTGCTTTCATGAGAGAAGCCACTAGTGAACACTACGGCCCCCGGGTCTATTCACAACTTTCATCCCCGCTTTTACTTTTACTTCGCTTTGTTTACTTTTTGCTTTCAGTTCTCACTTTGCAAACAATCTACAAGGGATTGACAACCCCTTCATAGCATTGGGTGAGAGCTCTTTGTGTTTGTGCAGGTACTTGTTACTTGACGCGATCCTCCTACTGGATTGATACCTTGGTTCTCAAACTGAGGGAAATACTTACCACCGCTGTGCTACATCATCCTTTCCTCTTCAAGGGAACACCAACGCAAGGCTCCAAGGCCGCGAGGGAATCCTTTGCATATTTGCCAAGGAAATCCCTATAGGCGTAGCCAGCAGCACTATCCAGCATGCATCTAGTGTATTGAGTTCATGACGAACAGAGTAATGCTTTAAGCAAGATGACATGATGTAGAGGGATAATCTCAAACCAATGATGAAAACCACATCTTTTTACCCTCGATGGCAACAACACGATACGTGCCTCGCTACCCCTTCCGTCACTGGTTGAGGTCACCGCACGGTATGAACCCAAAACCAAGCACTTCTCCCATGGCAAGAATCATAGATCTAGTTGGCCAGACAAAACCCACAACTCGAAGAGAATTACAAGGATATGAAATCATGCATAAGAGAGATAAGAAGAAACTCAAATAAGATTCATTGATAATCTGATCATAAATCCACAATTCATCGGATCTCGACAAACACACCGCAAAAGAAGATTACATCGGATAGATCTCCATGAAGATCATGGAGAACTTTGTATTGAAGATCCAAGAGAGAGAAGAAGCCATCTAGTTACTAGCTATGGACCCGTAGGTCTATGGTGAAATACTCACGCATCATTGGAGAGGTCATGGTGTTGATGGAGAAGCCTTCCATGTCCGAATCCCCCCTCCGTCAGGGCACCAGGACGTGCCCTAGATGGGATCTTGCGGAAACAGAAGCTTGCGGCGGCGGAAAAGTGATTACGATGCTCCCCTGATTTTTTTGGGAATATTTGGGAATTTATAGGCGCAAGATCTAGGTCAGGGGACCTCCAGGGGGCCCACAAGCCTGCATGGTGCGGCCCCCTTGTTGGAATTATGCCCTAGAGGCAATAATAAATATAGTTATTATTATAATTCCTGTATCAAGATAATCGTTTATTATCCATGCTATAATTGTATTGAATGAAGACTTATATACATGTGTGGATACATAGACAAAACACTGTCCCTAGCAAGCCTCTAGTTGGATAGCTAGTTGATCAAAGATAGTCAGGGTCTTCTGATTATGTACAAGGTGTTGTTGCTTGATAACTGGATCACGTCATTAGGAGAATCACGTGATGGACTAGACCCAAACTAATAGACGTAGCATGTTGATCGTATCATTTTGTTGCTACTGTTTTCTGCGTGTCAAGTATTTGTTCCTATGACCATGAGATCATATAACTCACTGACACCGGAGGAATGCTTTGTGTGTATCAAACGTCGCAACGTAACTGGGTGACTATAAAGATGCTCTACAGGTATATCCGAAGGTGTTCGTTGAGTTAGTATGGATCGAGACTGGGATTTGTTACTCCGTGTGACGGAGAGGTATCTCGGGGCCCACTCGGTAATACAACATCACACACAAGCCTTGCAAGCAATGTGACTTAGTGTAAGTTGCGGGATCTTGTATTACGGAACGAGTAAAGAGACTTGCCGGTAAACGAGATTGAAATAGGTATGCGGATACTGACGATCGAATCTCGGGCAAGTAACATACCGAAGGACAAAGGGAATGACATACGGGATTATATGAATCCTTGGCACTGAGGTTCAAACGATAAGATCTTCGTAGAATATGTGGGATCCAATATGGGCATCCAGGTCCCGCTATTGGATATTGGCCGAGGAGTCTCTCGGGTCATGTCTACATAGTTCTCGAACCCACAGGGTCTGCACACTTAAGGTTCGACATTGTTTTATGCGTATTTGAGTTATATGGTTGGTTACCAAATGTTGTTCCGAGTACCGGATGAGATCACGGACGTCACGAGGGTTTCCGGAATGGTCCGGAAACGAAGATTGATATATAGGATGACCTCATTTGATTACCGGAAGGTTTTCGGAGTTACCGGGAATGTACCGGGAATGACGAATGGGTTCCGGGTGTTCACCGGGGGGGGGGGGGGCAACCCACCCCGGGGAAGCCCATAGGCCTTGGGGGTGGCGCACCAGCCCTTAGTGGGCTGGTGGGACAGCCCAAGAAGGCCCTATGCGCCATAGGAAGAAAATCAAAGAGAAAAAAAAGGAGGAGGTGGGAAAGGGGAGAAGGACTCCACCTTCCAAACCTAGTTGGATTCGGTTTGGAAGGGGAGGACTTCCCCCCTTGGCTCGGCCGACCCCCTTGGGGCTCCTTGAGCCTCAAGGCAAGGCCCCCTCTCCCACCTATATATACGGAGGTTTTAGGGCTGATTTGAGACAACTTTGCCACGGCGGCCCGACCACATATCTCCACGGTTTTTCCTCTAGATCTCGTTTCTGCGGAGCTCGGGCGGAGCCCTGCCGAGATTAGATCACCACCAACCTCCGGAGCGCCGTCACGCTGCCGGAGAACTCATCTACCTCTCCGTCTCTCTTGCTGGATCAAGGAGGCCGAGATCATCGTCGAGCTGTACGTGTGCTGAACGCGGAGGTGCCGTCCGTTCGGCACTAGATCGTGGGACGGATCGCGGGACGGTTCGCGGGGCGGATCGAGGGACGTGAGGACGTTCCACTACATCAACCGTGTTCACTAACGCTTCTGCTGTGTGATATACAAGGGTACGTAGATCGAATATCCCCTCTCGTAGATGGACATCACCATGATAGGTCTTCGTGCGCGTAGGAAATTTTTTGTTTCCCATGCGACGTTCCCCAACAGTGGCATCATGAGCTAGGTTCATGCGTAGATGTCTTCTCGAGTAGAACAAAATAGTTTTTGTGGGCGGTGATGTGCGTTTTGCTTCCCTCCTTAGTCTTTTCTTGATTCCACGGTATTGTTGGATTGAAGCGGCTTGGACCGACATTACTCGTACGCTTACGAGAGACTGGTTTCATCGCTACGAGTAACCCCGTTGCTCAAAGATGACTGGCAAGTGTCAGTTTCTTCAACTTTAGTTGAATCAGATTTGACCGAGGAGGTCCTTGTATAAGGTTAAATAGCAATTCATATATCTCCGTTGTGGTGTTTGCGTAAGTAAGATGCGATCCTACTAGATACCCATGGTCACCACGTAAAACATGCAACAACAAAATTAGAGGACGTCTAACTTGTTTTTGTAGGGTATGCTTGTGATGTGATACAGACAACGATGTGATGTGATATATTGGATGTATGTGGTAATCATGTTGTAATAGATAATATCGACTTGCACGTCGATGGTACGGCAACCGGCAGGAGCCATAGGGTTGTCTTTAAACTAACGTTTGTGCTTGCAGATGCGTTTACTATTTTGCTAGGATGTAGCTTTAGTAGTAGAAGCATGAGTAGCACGACAACCCCGATGGCGACACGTTGATGGAGATCATGGTGTGGCGCCGGTGACAAGAAGATCGTGCCGGTGCTTTGGTGATGGAGATCAAGGAGCACGTGATGATGGCCATATCATGTCACTTATGAATTGCATGTGATGTTAATCCTTTTATGCACCTTATTTTGCTTAGAACGATGGTAGCATTATGAGGTGATCTCTCACTAAAATTTCAAGACGAAATTGTGTTCTCCCCGACTATGCACCGTTGCTACAGTTCGTCGTTTCGAGACACCACGTGATGATCGGGTGTGATAGACTCAATGTTCACATACAACGGGTGCAAAACAGTTGCACACGCGGAACACTCGGGTTAAGCTTGACGAGCCTAGCATGTGCAGACATGGCCTCGGAACACATGAGACCGAAAGGTCGATCATGAATCATATAGATGATATGATTAGCATAGGGATGCTTACCACTGAAACTATACTCAACTCACGTGATGATCGGACTTGAGCTAGTGTAAGTGGGTCATGAACCACTCAAATGACTAGAGAGATGTACTTTTTGAGTGGGAGTTTAGCAAGTAATTTGAAAGTTAAACACTAATTATCTTGAACATAGTCTAAGTCCACTTTGAATATATTTGTGTTGTAGATCATGGCTCACGCGACAGTCACCCTGAATTTTAATACGTTCCTAGAGAAAGCTAAGTTGAAAGATGTTGGAAGCAACTTTGTAGACTGGGCTCGTAATCTTAAGTTTATCTTACAAGCCGGGAAGAAGGATTATGTCCTTAATGCTGCGCTAGGAGATGAACCACCCGCTACGGCTGACCAGGATGTTAAGAACGCTTGGTTAACACATAAGGAGGACTACTCAGTAGTTCAATGTGCAGTCTTGTATGGCTTAGAACCGAGACTTCAACGTCGCTTTGAGCGTCATGGAGCATATGAGATGTTCCAGGAGTTGAAGTTCATCTTTCATAAGAATGCCCGGATCGAGAGGTATGAGACCTCCGATAAATTCTATGCTTGCAAAATGGAGGAGAATTTGTCTGTCAGTGAACATGTGCTCAAAATGTCTGGGTACTCAAACCGTCCAGCTGAGCTGGGGATTGAACTCCCGCAAGAGGCTATCACTGACAGAATCCTTCAATCACTGCCGCCAAGATATAAGGGCTTTGTGTTGAACTACAACATGCAAGGGATGAACAAGTCACCCGGCGAGTTGTTTGCGATGCTGAAAATCGCAGAGTCTGAACTCCGTAAAGAGCATCAAGTGTTGATGGTGAATAAGACCACTAGTTTCAAGAGAAACGACAAAGGCAAGAAGGGTAATTCAAACAAGAGCGGCAAGCCTGTTGCCAATCCGACGAAGAAATCCAAAGCTGGACCTAAGCTTGAAACAGAGTGCTACTATTGCAAGGGTATGGGTCACTGGAAGCGCAATTGCCCCAAGTATCTGGCTGATAAGAAGGCGGCCAAAGAAAAATCAGGTATATTTGATATACATGTTATTGGTGTGTACTTAACCGGCTCTCGTAGTAGTGCCTGGGTATTCGATACCGGTTCTGTTGCTCATATTTGCAACTCGAAACAGGAACTGCGGAATAAGCGAAGGCTGGCAAAAGATGAAGTGACGATGCGCGTAGGAAATGGTTCCAAGGTTGATGCAATCGCCGTCGGCACAGTTTCACTTCAGTTACCATCAGGATTAGTTATGAACTTGAATAATTGTTATTTAGTGCCTGTGTTGAGCATGAACATTATATCTGGATCTTGTTTATTGTGAGACGATTACTCTTTTAAGTCAGAGAATAATGGTTGTTCTATTTCTATGAGTAACATCTTTTATGGTCATGCACCCAATGTGAGAGGATTGTTCATATTGAATCTTGATAGTGATAATACACATATACATAACATTGAGACCAAAAGAGTTAGAGTTAACAATGATAGCGCCATATTTTTGTGGCACTGCCGCTTAGGTCATATTGGTGTAAAGCGCATGAAGAAACTCCATGCCGATGGACTTTTGGAGTCACTTGAATTTGATTCACTTGACACGTGCGAACCATGCGTCATGGGCAAGATGACTAAAACTCCGTTCTCCGGAACAATGGAACGTGCCAGTGACTTGTTGGAAATCATACATACCGATGTGTGCGGTCCGATGAGCGTAGAGGCACGCGGCAGATATCGTTATTTTCTCACCTTCACTAACGATTTAAGTAGATATGGTTATGTCTACTTAATGAAGCACAAGTCTGAAACATTTGAAAAGTTCAAGCAATTTCAGAGTGAAGTTGAAAATCATCGTAACAAGAAGATCAAGTTCCTATGGTCTGATCGTGGGGGTGAATATCTGATTTTCGAGTTTGGTGCTCACTTAAGACAATGTGGAATTGTTTCACAGTTGACACCGCCTGGAACACCACAACGTAATGGTGTGCCGAATGTCGTAATCGTACTTTATTAGAGATGGTGCGATCTATGATGTCTCTTTCCGATTTGCCGTTATCATTTTGGGGTTATGCATTAGACACAGCTGCATTCACTTTAAATAGGGCACCATCAAAGTCCGTTGAGACGACACCATACGAACTGTGGTATGTCAAAAGGCATTGTCGTTTCTTAAAGTTTGGGGATGTGATGCTTATGTCAAAAAGCTTCAGCCTGAAAAGCTGGAACCCAAAGCGGAAAAGTACATCTTCATAGGTTACCCAAAAGAGACAGTTGGGTACACCTTCTATCTCAAATCCGAGGGCAAAGTGTTTGTTGCTAAAAACGGAGCTTTTCTCGAGAAGGAGTTTCTCTCGAGAGAATTGAGTGGGAGGAAGATAGAACTTGATGAGGTTGTCGAACCTCTCATCCCTCTAGATGATGGCGCAGGGCAAGGGGAAACCTCTGTCGTTGCGATGCCGGTTGAGGAGGAAGTTAATGATGATGATCATGAAACTCCGGTTCAAGTTCCTATCGAACCACGCAGGTCGACGAGACCACGTGCTGCTCCAGAGTGGTACGGTAATCCCGTTTTGTCAGTCATGTTGTTAGACAACAATGAACCTGCAAATTATGAAGAAGCAATGGTGGGCCCAGATTCCAACAAATGGCTAGAGGCCATGAAGTCCGAGATAGGATCCATGTATGAAAACAAAGTGTGGACTTTGGAAGTACTACCTGAGGGCCGCAAGGCTATTCAGAACAAATGGATCTTTAAGAAGAAGACGGACGCTGACGGCAATGTGACCGTTTATAAAGCTCGACTTGTGGCAAAGGGTTTTTCACAATTTCAAGGAGTTGTCTACGATGAGACATTCTCATCCGTAGCGATGCTTAAGTCCGTCAGAATCATGTTAGCAATAGCTGCATTTTTTGATTATGAAATCTGGCAGATGGATGTCAAAACGGCGTTCCTTAACGGTTTCCTTAAGGAAGAGTTGTATATGATGCAACCCGAAGGTTTTGTCGATCCTAAGAATGCTAACAAGGTATGCAAGCTCCAGCGATCCATTTATGGACTGGTGCAAGCATCTCAGAGTTGGAACAAACGTTTTGATGAGGTGATCAAAGCATTTGGGTTTATACAAGTGGTTGGAGAATCTTGTATTTACAAGAAAGTGAGTGGGAGCTCTGTGGCGTTTCTAATATTATATGTGGATGACATATTGCTGATTGGAAACAACGTAGAGTTTTTGGAGAGCATAAAGGATTACTTGAATAAAAGTTTCTCTATGAAGGACCTAGGAGAAGCTGCTTACATTCTAGGCATTAAGATCTACAGGGATAGATCGAAACGCCTGATAGGACTTTCACAAAGCACATACCTTGATAAAGTTTTGAAGAGGTTCAAAATGGAACAGTCCAAGAAAGGGTTCTTGCCGGTTTTACAAGGTACGAGATTGAGTAAGACTCAGTGCCCAGCAACTGATAAGGATAGAGAGCATATGAGCACCGTCCCCTATGCTTCAGCCATAGGTTCTATCATGTATGCAATGTTGTGCACTAGACCGGACGTTAGCCAGGCCATAAGTATGGCAGGCAGGTTCCAGAGTAATCCAGGAGTGGATCACTGGACGATGGTCAAGAATATCCTGAAGTACCTGAAAAGGACTAAGGAGATGTTTCTCGTGTATGGAGGTGACGAAGAGCTCGCCGTAAAGGGTTACGTCGATGCAAGCTTTGACACAGATCCGGACGACTCTAAGTCGCAAACCGGATACGTATTTATTCTTAATGGGGGTGCGGTAAGCTGGTGCAGTTCCAAGCAAAGCGTCGTAGCAGATTCTACATGTGAAGCGGAGTACATGGCTGCCTCGGAGGCGGCTAAGGAGGGTGTTTGGATGAAGCAGTTCATGACGGATCTTGGAGTGGTGCCAAGCGCACTGAATCCAATAACCTTGTTCTGTGACAACACGGGTGCCATTGCCTTAGCAAAGGAACCACGGTTTCACAAGAAGACCAGACACATCAAGCGACGCTTCAACCTCATCTGCGACTACGTCGAAGGGGAGGACGTAAATATATGCAAAGTGCACACGGATCTAAATGTAGCACACCCGCTGACTAAACCTCTTCCACGGGCAAAGTATGATCAACACCAGAACTGTATGGGTGTTAGATTTATTACAATGTAATTCGCATGATGATGTGAGGACTAGATTATTGACTCTAGTGCAAGTGGGAGACTGCTGGAATTATGCCCTAGAGGCAATAGTAAATATAGTTATTATTATAATTCCTGTATCAAGATAATCGTTTATTATCCATGCTATAATTGTATTGAATGAAGACTTATATACATGTGTGGATACATAGACAAAACACTATCCCTAGCAAGCCTCTAGTTGGCTAGCCAGTTGATCAAAGATAGTCAGGGTCTTCTGATTATGTACAAGGTGTTGTTGCTTGATAACTGGATCACGTCATTAGGAGAATCACGTGATGGACTAGACCCAAACTAATAGACGTAGCATGTTGATCGTATCATTTTGTTGCTACTGTTTTCTGCGTGTCAAGTATTTGTTCCTATGACCATGAGATCATATAACTCACTGACACCGGAGGAATGCTTTGTGTGTATCAAACGTCGCAACGTAACTGGGTGACTATAAAGATGCTCTACAGGTATATCCGAAGGTGTTAGTTGAGTTAGTATGGATCGAGACTGGGATTTGTCACTCCGTGTGACGGAGAGGTATCTCGGGGCCCACTCGGTAATACAACATCACACACAAGCCTTGCAAGCAATGTGACTTAGTGTAAGTTGCGGGATCTTGTATTACGGAACGAGTAAAGAGACTTGCCGGTAAACGAGATTGAAATAGGTATGCGGATACTGACGATCGAATCTCGGGCAAGTAACATACCGAAGGACAAAGGGAATGACATCGGGATTATATGAATCCTTGGCACTGAGGTTCAAATGATAAGATCTTCGTAGAATATGCGGGATCCAATATGGGCATCCAGGTCCCGCTATTGGATATTGACCGAGGAGTCTCTCGGGTCATGTCTACATAGTTCTCGAACCCGCAGGGTCTGCACACTTAAGGTTCGACGTTGTTTTATGCGTATTTGAGTTATATGGTTGGTTACTGAATGTTGTTCGGAGTCCCGGATGAGATCACGGACGTCACGAGGGTTTCAGGAATGGTCCAAAAACGAAGATTGATATATAGGATGACCTCATTTGATTACCGGAAGGTTTTCGGAGTTACCGGGAATGACGAATGGGTTCGGGGTGTTCACCCGGGGGGGGGGGGGAACCCACCCCGGGGAAGCCCATAGGCCTTGGGGGTGGCGCACCAGCCCTTAGTGGGCTGGTGGGACAGCCCAAGAAGGCCCTATGCGCCATAGGAAGAAAATCAAAGAGAAAAGAAAAAGGAGGAGGTGGGAAAGGGGAGAAGGACTCCACCTTCCAAACCTAGTTGGATTCGGTTTGGAAGGGGAGGACTTCCCCCCTTGGCTCGGCCAACCCCCTTGGGGCTCCTTGAGCCTCAAGGCAAGGCCCCCCCTCTCCCACCTATATATACGGAGGTTTTAGGGCTGATTTGAGACAACTTTGCCACGGCAGCCCGACCACATATCTCCACGGTTTTTCCTCTAGATCGCGTTTCTGAGGAGCTCGGGCGGAGCCCTGCCGAGATTAGATCACCACCAACCTCCGGAGCGCCGTCACGCTGCCGGAGAACTCATCTACCTCTCCGTCTCTCTTGCTGGATCAAGAAGGCCGAGATCATCGTCAAGCTGTACGTGTGTTGAACGCAGAGCTGCCGTCCGTTCGGCACTAGATCGTGGGACGGATCGCGGGACGGTTCGCGGGGCAGATCGAGGGACGTGAGGACGTTCCACTACATCAACCGCGTTCACTAACGCTTCTGCTGTGCGATCTACAAGGGTACGTAGATCGAATATCCCCTCTCGTAGATGGACATCACCATGATAGGTCTTCGTGCGCGTAGGAAATTTTTTGTTTCCCATGCGACGTTCCCCAACACCCCTGGCCGCGGGGTGGGGGCTTGTGGGGCCCCTGGGACTCTTCTGGCTTGGCCCCCAAGCTCTCCGATCTTCTTTCGTTCCAGAAAAAATATTTTCGGGGATTTTCTTCCGTTTGGACTCCGTTTCAAAATCTCCTCTGAAAGGGGTCAAAAACATGAAAAAATAGGAACTGGCACTTGGCACTGGATTAATAAGTTAGTCCCAGAAAATAAATAAAAGGCATGCAAAACATCCAAAGTTTGACAAGATAATAGCATGAAACCATCAAAAATTATAGATACGTTGGAGACGTATCAATTATCAAAAGACTAGTTACTATAAACTTGCCAACATTGCACTAAGCAACAAAGTGCCATTGAAAAGCTTCAAAAACTGCTAGACAAAAGCGATGAAGTGTTGAACGATGAAATGAACCGTACTCAAGTCCTCACTGAAGATGTTAAAAGTCTTCAGTCTAGATTTGATAGCCTTCAAGATCGTTATGGATCACTCTTGGCTGATCATGAGAAACTTTCCTATGAATTTCTTCAAAAGAAGCTTGATCTTGAGAAATTAAGAATGTCTCATGATGATCTTCGAATGGAAAATGATTCATTGCTTGCTCAACAGATCAGTACCGCTCAGGTTGAATTCATTCCACCATGTCTGAAATGCATCAAGCGTGAAACTACTAATTCTTCACCAGAATCATCAAATGCTTCTACCGCTACAAATTCTTCAACAGTTCCTGTGGTATCAAATTCTTCACTTGAGAAAACCACAAATGTTACTGACAAAAATGCAGGGTTGAAGGAACTTTATGTGATAGGCATATACAAAAGTCTCAAAGGGCATCAAATCCTTTGCGATGTGCTCAAAAAGCAGATTCTGAACAGGAACCCGAGGAAAGAGGGCATTGCCTTCGAGAGGAAATTGAAAGCTGATGGATCATACTAGAAACCTGAGCAGTATCCCAAAGCTTCATGGGTTGCTGCTAAAGGCCCTTCCATTTTTCCATCCACTTTAACAGGCTTTGCATGTGAAATATCCTGCTCCTCTGATGAGTCATTTGACTCCAACTATAAACTTTTCAAAAATCAATCTGGTGAAGTATTTGCTCAGTATGTTGGAACTAACTGCACGAATGGACCTCCCATGAGGAAAATCTGGGTTCCCCAATTTTCTTGGAAAATCTTCAGGTGAATGTCCTCATGACACCACCTGTGAAGAACCAGAACCTCAAATCAAATTCCTCAGGTGGACCAAAGTCTTCACGAGGATCAAATTCCTCATATGGTCAAAATTATGCTCGTACTAGCGCTAATGCTTCTGATATACAGGGAAACTACAAGTGACATGAATATGAGCACCATTCTTCAAATCATTATGTTCATATGTCCTCAAAGAATTTCTGTGCCTATTCATTTGAGTACTCTAACCCCCTACTATAAAAAGAAGTGCATTAGCTTCAATGCCTCCATTCTCATATGCTGCTCATAGGATGATGAACTCTTTGCCACCCCTTCAGATGTGGTTGGTGAACAAATCAAACTAATTACTTCTGCAGGCCAGGTCTCCAGATGAAAGTCATCATCTGAAGAATTTGCTGGAGACCTAAGGAAATTGCTTGATTGGATGCAAGCTAAAACATGATGAAATGATAACATTTCACTCGTCCTCAAATTTACAATTTATGATCAAATTCTTGTGTGATGAAATTGATATCATATTCTTCAAGTCTGAAGTATATGAGATGGTAAGATGTACTAATTCATCTACAGGATGACAAACCCAAGAATACACAGGGGGTTCTTGACAGTGGTTGCACAAATCACATGACTGGTGATAAAAGCTTATTGATGAATATGCCACTTACTCCATCACCACCAAAGCAAATCACTTATGCTGATAAAGGTAAAAGCAAGGTATTGGGACTTGGTAAAGTGGATATCTCCAAGGACCGACACATGGACAAAGTAATGCTTGTCGAATCCCTTGACTTTAACCTCATTTCAGTCTCAATGCTTTGTGATCTTGATATGATTGTCATCTTTGGAAAATATAGATGTGTAGTCATCACGGAATCTTACAAATCCAAAGTCTTCGAAGGCTTTAGGAGAGGAGATTTGTATATTGTTGATTTTTCCACAGGTCCTCAACCAGCCACATGCTTACTAGCAAAAACCTCAGAAGGCTGGCTATGGCATCGACGACTTGGTCATGCAGGCAAGAGGAATTTGCACACACCAGCGAAGAAGAAGCATGTCATTGGCATCAAATCCGTCAAATTCCTCAAGGACCATCTCTACGGTGCTTGTGAGTGTGGAAAAATAACCAGATCGAAACACCCCTCAAAGACTATCATGACTACGACTCGTCCATTTGAATTGCTCCACATGGATCTATTTGGACCTACTCGTTATGCTACTCTTACCAATGCAACATCTTCGCTAGCATCTTCGTCGCCGGTGAGGAAAAGCTTCACTGCCTCGACCTCGCCTTCGCCGGACTTGCACCAACTCTGGAACATCTTCCTCCGCCACCGCCGTAGCTGTCTTGAGTGGCCGAGTTAGGGCACTGAAGATTTGAACCGAAGAGCTTCTGCTTTTACCTCCCCAGTTTATCGTGTTCTTCGCACAGGGTAATTAAAATCGTATTTTACCGTCTGTGTTGATCTCTTTGTTCTCTTAAGATTTGTGAAATCAGTTTTTCCTCAGAAAATCTCTCAACTGTGCACACCCATGTCTAGAACACTTGATGAATTTCACTAAGCCACTAAAATCTTCACGAGATTCCTTAATTGTGTAATTTTTTGAATCAGCACAACTCTGGAACCCAAGATCAGAATGCTTAGTCAAATTCCTCAACTCACTGGTCAAATTCCTCCACTTAAGAAAATTTTCAATTTCCTCAAATCTGAGAACGCATATGACATCTCCAAATTCCTCGCACCTATACTCTATTCACAGGTACAAAATGTCAGGTGATGAATCACTTGGCTCTCATCAACTTAACTCATTTACAACATTTCCTGAAGAAACATTACCTGTGTCCTCAGATTCATCAAGAATACAATTTCCTCAGAAAAAACCTCAGCTGAAGAAAATGGAGGAAGACAGAAAACAGAAGGGTGGCAAGAATCTAGAACAAAACACTGCATTTGAGATCCCTCAGGAGATATATGCTGAGTACTGCACACCAGATGAAGAAATACATGGAAAATAAACTATGGCAAAATGCATGATAAGGTTTCAAAAGATTGAACGCAGATGGGCAAAGGAGTGGAAGGAATATAGGTATGTCACTCCAAAATATGCCAAGAAGTTTGCACTCAAACCTCCTTGCAAAAGGTTGCCACAGGGAGATCAACAAACAACACATCCCTCAAGCATAGCCACAATTGAGGACTACTCTGATGAAAAAGTCAAGTATTTATCTAAGCTGCAGAAAAAGGCTAAAGCTGCTGTCACAAAGCCTAATGATGATTCTGCTACTGCAGCTACTGCTGCCACTTCTTTTGCTGCTGAGGCTTGTGCTAGAAAAACCTCTGAAGAAGGTTCTATTGAAGAAACTAAGTCTCAAGCCAAAAGCCTCATCTGCAGTATCAAAAGAGCAACTTCCTCAGAAAGTAGCAAGAACAACTGCCAAGTCCTCAATTGCACCAAAGTCTTCAACGCCTATACAGCCACAACTCAGTCATCATCAATCTGGCAATCCAAGTTCCTGTGTACCATCAGCCACACGCTGAGCTTGAAAGTCTTCACCTGGTTTGTTGAAGACTAAGATGACTGCTGGTAGAGGCACTAGGCCAAGTCCAAGCAAGATTGTCAACATTCCTTCTGCATCAAAAGGAAGTGAAGAATATGAAGATGAAACTCTTCAAGCCATCATCAGGAACAAGCAACAAAGAGTTGCACAAGCTACTCAGAGCACCATTCCCCTCGCACTAGATCCCAAGTTGTGCTGAATTTCATCGACCTCTGGTATGAGAATCCAAACACACCAATTGATGACTTGAAACTTCGACCTGGAGTCAGTCCATGATCACCTCATTCATCAATGAGGCAAAATGGAAGGATCAACAAGCCAAACAGGCTAGGACTGTGAAGGTTAAAAAGGAGAAATTCCTGAAGCAAAACCTCCTAAACCTGTTGCGTGAGAAACTTGATTCTTGTCAGGCAGAACGGAAAACCCTCATTGATAGATACACAAGTCTTCATGATGATCAAAAGGGTATCAAAGTGAAGTTTGTAAAAGCAGCAACTGCTGTAGTTGATGAATACAACAGTAGGGTTGTAGCCCCAAAGCAACCAGAAAATCCTCAGCCCAGCTACGAAGGAGAAGAAGAAGCTGCTGATGAAATCACTCAGCATATTCCTGCCGAAGAATCTGCCAGGCCTGACACTGATAAAGCAGTGCTTGATGAAAATTCTCCTTCACCAAAGTCTTCAAAGGTGAAGAAAGTGACTCCTCCGTCTGCATCAGGCATAAAGAAAACAAAAGCAGCTAAGAAGGAAGCGAAAAAGAGAAAAGCTTCATCTACTTCAGAGTGTTCAGAGGTAAAACGTCTCAAGACTATACCTATCTCATCATCAGCTCCAGTGGATGCTACTCCCCTCAATGTAGCATCATCATATATGATTGTTCCATTTGGTGTAGAGTACATCATTCCAGAACAAGATGAGGAAATGAATGGTAATCTCTCTGCTGCATCCACGCCAATGGATGAGGAAATTCAAGCAGATCAAATTCCTCAAGTCACAACACCTCCTCCTCAAAACCGACAAATGACTGTTGAAGAAAAGGAGGGTGATGAAGACATTGGAAGCAGCACACCTGTTATCCATGATGAGTTCTGGGAAAAGGCTCACCCATACTCATGATTAACAGCTCAAATTCCTCAAAATCCAGCAACCACTGAAGTACTGACTTGCTGTGAGGAAAAGAGCTCATATGTGAAACCAGCATGAGATCAAGATTCAGCTGCATCAGCTGAAGAAACAGAAAAGAAAATTGCCGCACCAGAAACTGCATCTGCTCACTCAACACAGCAAAATCTTCAAATTGAAGAAAGAGCTCGTGATGAAAATGGCTCATCTGAGGATAGAACTGCTGCTGATGAAACTGCACTTGTAGTGATAAATCCCGAAACTGCAATTGTGGTGGCTCAATCTCCTCAAGATGAGCGGCTTCATAATCTTCAACCAATGCCTCATCAGCCCGTTTCAAAGAGGACAAAGTTTCAGAAGCAAGCATTCTATGATTATCATCATTTCTTCATAGGAGAAAATCCTTATGATAGGCTTCGCATCAGGCATAGAAAATTCTGGACCAGAACTCAACTGAAGTACTATGCTTCTGTGCTCTGTGGGAGAAGGAAGATATGTCATCACACCCATATTCCTTATTGTGACATGGAGGAAATTCCTTGCTTCACCCCAGTTCTAAGTGTTCTGCACGATGCATGACTATTGCCATTCTGCTCATATATTGGTGATTGGAATACTGACACCATTCTTCAGTTCTATGCCACTCTGCACATATCTGGTGACCCCAATGACGTCAAATCATGGGTACTGGACTGGATGATACAAAACACTCACTACAAAGCTCCAGCCATAGAATTGCTTCGAGCTATTCCTATTCCAATTCCTCCACTAGAAGCAATCAAGTTGTATGATGAAAGAGTACTGCGAAATCACCTCATGGAGGCCCTCATGAAACCATTGGCTCCGGGCCAACCTCCAAGGACAAGATTCCTTGTGAAGGAATTGAAGTACGTGTCGAGGACAGTTTACAGAATATTGTCATATTCCATTGCACCTATCAAAGGGCATGACAAAGAAGAAGATGTTGTTGGGCTCATGAAGAATATCCTATTCAATGCCATTCATGGAATCAAACTGAACTTCCACGATTTCTTCTTGAGGACTTTGGCTGACAGTGCTTTGTCACCGTTTGAGCTAAAGGGTTATGCACCTTGGATCATGAGATTCATAAGAAACAGATCTACCATCAACTACCAAGCTGACTTTCAGAATCACCTCGGCTATCTGCCGCCTCTCAAAGTCATCAAGAAAACTTTTGAACCTATTGAAGGTAAAGTCTAGTTTATGATTGATGAAGGAAATCAGCCTGTGGATGGTCAATTTCACAAGGCTACCTCTTATTCCTCATATGATGACACTGTCAATCAAGAATCTGATGGCAGAGCAAAACCTCCAAGCCCAACTGCCCCAAGGGTGATAACTAACAGAGAGCTTCTTCTTAGTCTTCACCAAAAAGTCGATCACAATCACAAGTGGGTAAAACGCCAGTTTGGCTCCATTGTGAAAACCCTCAATGAGACTCAAAATCCTGTGAAGAAGAATCACTATTATCTTCATGAGGTATTTGATCGCACCTGGGCCATATTTTCTCACGTGAAGACTCCTGAGGAACTTGAGGAACTGGAATTCACTCAAGACTTTGACTGGTCGTGGACACCAAAGAAGAAATTCAAGACTATCCTAGTTCCTGTCTTGGTGGACAACTCATTTTCTTCATTCCGCACGATAGATTCACATGAAGAACCTGAGGATACTGCAACTGGTCCAACGAAGAAGTCCGACTCCAAGGATGCTCACGCCTCTACATCATCACAAAAGTGAAATTCTCCATGGACGTTAGTCCTCAATTTTGTCCCTTTTCATCACTTGATGACAAAGGGGGAGAAATCTGAGAGTTAGTCTTCAAGTGGGGTTTATTTATCGGCTTACAAACTTTATTAAGTTACAAACTCTTGGCTCTTCTGAAGTTTTTGATGTAACTTAAGCCCGATGGTGTTCTGACACTTTTGAACGTTTTTCTTCGCATGCTTATTCCTCAAGTTAATTAATGCATGCATGCTGAAATTCGTCAAACACCATTTTTCATACTATATGTCAAATGCATGCTTGAATTGCAAGATACATGGAGAGATCTCCATGATATATATCATCAATGTGCATCTGATGTTCAAAGCAAATTCCTCAAAACATGCACACCTTTAGGGCGAGTTTCTCTGTATCTTGACTTCAAATTCCTCAAACTCTGTACTTACATTCCATATTATTATCCCTGTTGAAAACTTAACCTATTTGTCATCAAACACCAAAAAGGGGGAGATTGTAAGTGCATCTAGTGCCCCTTAGTGATTTTGGTGATTTGAAGACTTATAGGTTAAGAAACTGATATGTTTGTGAGTGTACACAATCTCTATAAGTCGCTGAGGAGTTTGAGTTATTCGATGAATATCGACCCCTAAAAATGTATGTCTTCGGGTGAAGACTTTGGTCATTCCTTGAAGACTTTGATCGCGAAGAAATTGCAAAGAAATTGATATTCCTCATGAAGATATTGAAGACGAGGAATTCAGTGTGTTCTGAAGAAAACACTCTCAAGACTTTGAAGTTTGAAGATTTACCCTTTCTGTTTCATTTTTCTTCATACTTGAGTCATAGGAACATCATACTTTTAAAGGGGGTCGAGGTAAAACTACGGGAGGAATTTCCTCATGATGCTCAACCCAAACCTAAATCTACCAAAGCATCAGAGTGAGGAATATGAGATACATGAGGACTTTAACACTTGAAAGTTCTGACCGTTGCCGCGCCACGCGCCACCTGTCACAGATCTTATCCACCAAACAGTCATATTATTTAAGGGCATTTATGTCAAATCATGTTGGGATGCTCCCAAGCTATAAATAGCCACCCCACAATCATTAGATGGTTGGCTGCTCCGAGAGAAACTCACACTTGTCATTTAGAGCAACCAAATTCCTCAGAGCCTTTGAGAGAATATCATCAAGTGAGGAAATACCCCAAACACCCAAACCCAAACCAAAAAAACCAAGTGATTGAGCATCACTGAAGAAGTTATTCCTGTGTGGAACCGATGCTTTTTACCTTTGAGGACCGTGTATCCTCCAGACGGTTAGGCGTCATGGTCTAGAGCATCCAGCATTCAATTGTGGATCGCCAGGTGATCGAGTTTGTGAGGGTAAGGAAGTCCGCACTGAAGACTTACCATGAGTGTTGGGCGAGGACCATGTGTCCTTAGCTCAAGGAGAATACGGTAGAGAATGTGTGTCCCGGGACCGTGTGTCCTTTCGTTTCAATACCAAGCCGCTCCAAACCAGACGTACAACTATCACAACAGTTGGAACTGGGTCATCAACAACTGTCTTCATCGAGCTACTGGTTCTATTTCTTCAACTCTCTCATTTCCTCAATTGTATGTTGAACACTTTCATCTGTACCATTTGAAGAATTTGAGTGAAGACTTTCTCTGAATTTCCTCAACCTCAAATTCTTCACCTAAGTTAATCTTCACCTGCTCATTCTACTTGTGACCTATGCAAACTGGATCTCTCAAATCTCACTGAGTACTTTGTAGTAGATGTTTTTGCGTTCCTGATGTGGTTCTATTTCCGCTGCACTCAGTTCATAACTGAGGACGTTCTTCACTAGGAATTTCCTTAGTGATAAAATTGTAAAAATCGCCTATTCACCCCCTCTAGTCGATATAACACACTTTCAGGCTTATAGTTTTGCCTCCCAACTATTTACCTCAAGGTTAATGTAAACAATAATAACTCATGATCACCCACATCGGAGTGGATATATTTGTCTCGATCATTCCCCAACATACGACGCTTGCCAAAAGATATAGGCGAAATAAAGGAAATGGTGAAGATCACCACGACTCTTGCATAAAGGTAAGTACTAGAAAGTAAAGGTAACAAATAGGCCCTTCGCAGAGGGAAGCAGAGGTTGTCATGCGCTTTTATAGTTGGATGCGTAATCCCTTAATGCAAAAGAACGTCACTTTATATTGCCCCTGGTGATAAAGAACTTTATTATGCAGTGTGTCGCTTTTATTTCTTCTATATCAAAAGTTTGTATAAAGTTTATTTTCCTCACACTAATAAATCACACACATTTAAAGAGTAATTTTTATTGCTTGCACCAATGACAACTTACTTGAAGGATCTTACTCAATCCATAGGTAGGTATGGTGGACTCTCAAGGCAAAACTGGGTTAAAGGTATTTGGATGCACAAGTAGTATCTCTACTTGGTGCGGAAGTTTTTGGCTAATATGGGGTGGAAGCAAGCGACACATGTTGAAGGATCTATAACCATACAACTTCTATTAGGAAATAAGCAAGCATAACTCATTATGTTGTCTTCCTTGTCCAATATCAACTTCTTAACATATAATATTTTAATGAGTGCTCACAATCAGAAAAGATGTCTAAGATAATATATTTATATGTGACCTCTCTTTCTTTATTACTTCCTTTTAATTGCAACAATGACCAATACCTTTGTTTGTCAACTCACAACAAATTTCAATCGACATAATTTTTATATCTGAAGTCATCACTCCCCATAAGATCATTATATATACTCTTTTGCTTTTATTCTATACTTATTTCTATTTCTATTTCTCACGATCATAGCAAGCAAGCAAAGCCCTCAACTCAAAACTACTCTTTATTATATAACTCTCAGACTTGCTTACATAGGGGGAACATAAAGCAAAACTCAAAACTAGATCACACTAAAACTTTATTCTACTAGATCAAGATATAAGTAAAAGGACCGGAGAGGAAAAATGAAGAAAGTAAAAGATGTGATGGTGATACGATACCGGGGCACCTTCCCCAAGCTGGGCACAAGCCAAGGGGAGTGCCCATACCCATGTGTTTAGTTGTCTTTCTTCGGGAGTGGTGATGTTGGAGTTGTTGGTGAGGTTGAGGGCTTATCATACTTCTTCCAAGGAATGGGCTCACCATCGTAAAAAGATGAACGAGTCTCCGGGATCCTCAAATCTGCAACCAAACTCATTTTCTTAAATCTGTATTCATACTCACAGTTTTGGTTTTGCAGGTCATAGATTTGGGCTTGGAGATGCTCGATTTTCTTGTAAATCTTGAAGACGTGACCCCAGATGTCCTAGGCATCTAGCTTGTGCTTATGGGTAAACTCCGCGATCATGATGTGATTGGCATTGAGTCCTCGTTCCACCATACCTTGGCACTTGAAGACTTGTTGCTCCGTTGCTTCGAGCCTTGTCTCCATGCTTCCGGTCTTCTTTGGCCCCTCAACATCATGGATGTGCAACACCCCCTCATGCATCTCGATGGTTTGAGGGTGTTGCAGCACCTCCGCAAGGTAGGGATTGATGACCCTCTCGAAGAACTTGTCCTTCAAAGCACTTGAAGACGTCATGTTGATCTAAATCTGCTGCAGAAACAACTCAAAATGAAAACATGAGATAATGTCGTGATACGAAGGTCAAAACCTTTGGGAGATTATATAATGAATTTTTATTGACCAGAAAGAGGATTCCATGAGAAAATGGAGTCCGGAGGGTACACGGGGCGGCCACAAGCCTGTAGGGCGTGCACAAGGGGGTAGGCCGCCCCCCTGGCTTGTTGCCTCCTCGTGCACCTTTTGGAATGCTTTAAATATTCCTATTTTTTAAATATTCCAAAACTGGTAAAAATTGCCATTGGAAAAGTTTTGGAGTCGGTTTGCTTACCGTAAGACATACCTCTTCCTTTTCGGAGTCTGAAACGTTCTGATAGGTCTCCCTAATGAACTCCTCCGGAGTTATGGTATTGACAATATTGGTTTCAACATTTATGGGAGTACCTGAGATATAATGTTTGATTCTTTGCCCATTTACCACCTTCAGATTTGTGCCTTCGGCGTTGTTGATCTTGATGGCACCGGAACGATATAATTCCTCGATAATGTAAGGCCCTTCCCATTTAGAGAGAAGTTTTCCTGCAAAAAATCTTAAACGAGAGTTCTATAGCAAGACATGATCACCTACATTGAATTCACAATTTTGTACCTTCTATCATGCCATCTCTTAATCTTTTCTTTAAACAACTTAGCATTCTCATAGGCCTGGGTTATCCATTCATCAAGCAAGCTAATGTCGAATAACCTCTTCTCACCAGCAAGTTTGAAATCATAGTTAAGCTCTTTAATTGCCCAATAAGCTTTATGTTCTAGCTCTAGAGGTAAATGACATGCTTTACCATAAACCATTTTATACGGACACATACCCATAGGGTTTTTGTAAGCGGTTCTATAGGCCCATAATGCATCTCAAGTTTCTTAGACCAATTCTTTCTAGATCTATTAATGGTCTTTTGCAAGATCAATTTAGTTTCTCTATTGCTCAATTCTACTTGACCACTAGAGTGAGCATGATAAGGAGGTGCAATTCTATGGCTAACATCATACCTAGCAAGCAATTTACGAAAAGCACCATGAATAAAGTGTGAACCACCATGAGTCATTAAATATCCATGGACTCCAAATCTAGGGAAAATGACTTCTTTCAACATTTTAATAGAAGTGTTATGATCGGCATTACTAGTTGGAATAGCTTCTACCCACTCACTAACATAATCAACACCAACTAGAATATGAGTATACCCATTGGACTTTGGAAAAGGTCCCATATAATCAAAACACCAAACATCAAATGGTTCTATAACAAGAGAGTAATTCATAGGCATTTCCTGGCATTTACAAATATTACCAATTCTTTGACATTCATCACAAGACAAGACAAACTTACGAGCATCCTTGAAGAGAATTCTAATAGCAGCATGATCAGTGTGAACAGTTAGAATATAAGGTCTAAACTTATCACAAGCATCAACAACTGCTAAAATTCCTTTTCAGTGGTAGCATAGTTTCTTTGAGCATCGTCTAGAGTTTTACTAGCATAATGGATAACATTTAATTTCTTATAAACTCTTTGTCCTGGAACAACACCAACAACATAATCACTAGCATCACACATAATTTCGAAGGGTAGGTTCCAATCAGGTGGTTGAACAACACGTGCAGTGATCAAGGCTCTCTTAAGAATTTGAAATGCTTCTACGCAATCATCATAAAAAACGAACGGAACATCCTTTTGCAAAAGATTTGTAAGAGGCTTTGAAATCTTAGAGAAGTCTTTAATAAACCTCCTATAGAAACCAACATGACCAAGGAAACTTCTTATACCTTTGATATCTGTTGGACACGACATTTTTTCAATAACATCAACTTTAGCTTTATCAACTTCAATACCTCTTTCGGACATTTTGTGTCCCAAGACAATGCCTTCATTAAGAATAAAGTGGCACTTATCCCAATTCAAGACAAGATTAGTTTCTTCACATCTCTGCAAAACTCGATTAAGGTTGCTCAAGCAATCATCAAAAGAAGTTCCGTAAATGGAAAAATCATGCATGAAAACTTCCACAATCTTTTCATAAAAGTGAGAGAATATAGCCATCATGCATCTTCGAAAGGTAGGAGGTGCATTGCATAAACCAAAAGGCATACATCTATAAGCAAAGGTACTATAAGGGCAAGTAAAAGTGGTCTTCTCTTGATCCTATTTTGACATAGGTATTTGAGAGAAACCAGAATAACCGTCTAGAAAGCAAAAATGTGTATGTTTGAATAATCTTTCTAGCATTTGATTAATAAAAGGTAGAGGGTAATGATCTTTCCTAGTAGCTTTATTTAATTTCCTAAAATCAATTACCATTCTATATCCTGCAACAATTCTTTGCGGGATCAATTCGTTTTTATCATTAGGAACAACGATAATACCTCCCTTTTTAGGGACACAATGAATGGGACTAACCCATCTACTATCAGCAATAGGATAAATTATACTGCCTCCAGAAGCTTTAGTATTTCATTCCTTACCACTTCCTTCATTTTAGGATTTAATTGTCTTTGGTGATGAACAACTGGTTTAGCATCAGGCTCCATATTAATTTTGTGCTGACATAGAGTGGGACCAATGCCCTTAAGATCATCAAGAGTATATCCAATAGCAGCACGGTGCTTCCCCAAAGTTTTCAATAATCTCTTTTCTTCATGCTGTGAAAGGTTAGCACTAATAATAACATGATATATCTCCTTTTCATCTAGATAATAATACTTCAAAGTATCAGTTAATTTTTTAAGCTCAAACACGGGATCACTGTCGGGGGGATAACCCTGGGGTAGGCTCAACGAGCCTGCTCCTTTACCTTCAACCCAGAAGGAATGACCAAAACAATTCTACAAGGCCCAAGTCCCCTGGTCGGGTAGGAAACACCTACCGACTGGGGGCGAGGCGACCAACTCTCTGGCCGGCCAGGACATACCTGCCGGCTAGAGGCAAGACGACTACCTCTTCCTGGCCGCCTAGGCCATGCCAGCCGGCTGGGGACGAGGCGGCCATGCCCAGGCCGGCTAGTCGAGCAGGCTAGCCAGCTCGGGATCACAAGTCACATCAGATCGTAGGTCATGACAAGACACTACGGTTAAAGGTGGCTACGCGTCAGCAAAGGTACTGGATCGGATTGCACGGCGGGTGCCAGCGTCGGCGGCCACGCCGCTGACCTCCCCCGGCTCTGATCCATCACCCTGCATAGTGTCGGCCCGTCAAACTCCCACTCCATTACTGCATTCGGTGTGGGAACAGTGGAGGCGGCCGTACTATCTGCCCATGACGAATCTCGTTGGATGACGCCGAACGTACCATACGTGTCCTGCGTCAACCTTACGCGAGAGACTCATTGGCTAGCCGGCGGGTCCCACAGCCAGACAGGACCTTGCAGCCGGTGGGCCCCTCAAGCGACAAGACAAGACCCCCCTGGGCCCCCTGGCCAGCTAGCGAGGCTGCGAGCCGGGTCCCACTCTTGTACCCTTTATCCATATTGTAGGCCGGTGGGTTTGTCTATAAAACCCCCCGGTCCCCCTCCATGCAGAGGGTCGGTCAACTTATCATACACACCAACCATATAGAAGAGCAAAAGTGAATCCGGCTTCTCCTTCTTCCTCTTCCTTGATACAGCTCCAGGAGCAACTTGTAATCCCATCCATACACGTCATAAACTCCGGCAGGACTAGGGGTATTATCTCTATGGAGAGCCCCGAACTTGGGTACATCGTGTGTTCCATGCTTGTAGCAACCTCGTCCCCAGCGCCCTCCGGTGTCACTTCGGTTCCTACCATCTTTAGCCTACCCATGGCTTATGTTGTGAGTATTCACCGACATTTGGCGCCCACCGTGGGGCCGATCGTGGCATCGGCTGGCTTTTCGCGCTCGGCGGGGCCCCGCACCTACATCACCAGATGCATCGCGTCCGGACCGATCTGCAAGCCCGTGGAACCTGCCTTCGATGAGGCAACGCCAATGATGATCGACGCCCCTGTTCGCCATGTGGTTTCGTATGGGGAGTCCGATGAGGAGGCGCCTCCCAGCGTCGTCGTCGCTGCTATGGAGAACCTCATTGTTCTCTTTAGCGATCTGCGTCTCAACGATGGTCCTCGCTACTTCGGCGAGGACCTCGATGTAGGAAATACTTTATTCTTGACATCATCCTCGGGCAGACCAGCAAGCTTAAATAATCCACAAACTTCATCCACATAGATTAGATGCAAATCAGGATGTAGTGTTCCATCTCCTGCATAGGATTAGCTAGCAGTTTTTCTATCATACCCGAAGGAATTTCATAATAAATATTTTCAATAGGTGCAGCAGGTTGAGGAGCATCTCTTTGTGCTTCCGTTCGGGGTGAATATACCCCGAACAAGCCTCTCAAAGGATTATTTTCCATAGTGATAAGTGACAGTAAATTTCAGCACAATATATAAATTTTTCCTTACCAAGTTCCACTGACCAAAGGCGCTTCACTCCCCGGCAACAGCGCCAGAAAAGAGTCTTGATGACCGATAAGTATAGGGGATCTATCATAGTCCTTTCGATAAGTAAGAGTGTCAAACCCAACGAGGAGCAGAAGGAAATGACAAGCGGTTTTCAGTAAGGTATTCTCTGCAAGCACTGAAATTATCGATAACAAATAGTTTTGTGATAAGGTAATTTGTAACGGGTAGCAAGTAACAATTGTAACAAAGGTGCAGCAAGGTGGCCCAATCCTTTCTGTAGCAAAGGACAAGCCTGGACAAACTCTTATATAAAGCAAAGCGCTCCTGAGGACACATGGGAATTTCTGTCAAACTAGTTTTCATCATGCTCATAAGATTCGCGTTCGTTACTTTGATAATTTGATATGTGGGTGGACCGGTGCTTGGGTGCTGCCCTTACTTGGACAAACATCCCACTTATGACTAACCTCTCTTGCAAGCATCCGCAACTACGAAAGAAGAATTAAGATTAATCTAACCATAAAATGAAACATATGGATCCAAATCAGCCCCTTACGAGGCAACACAAAAACTAGGGTTTAAGCTTCTATCACTCTAGCAACCCATCATCTACTTATTACTTCCCAATGCCTCCACCTAGGCCCAAATAATGTTGAAGTGTCATGTAGTCGACGTTCACATGACACAACTAGAGGAGAGACAACATACATCTCATCAAAATATCGAACGAATACCAAATTCACATGATTACTTATAGCAAGACTTATCCCATGTCCTCAGGAACAAACGTAATTACTCACAAAGAAAATTCATGTTCATAATAAGTGGAGTATTAATAATCATTAAGGATCTGAACATATGATCTTCCACCAAGTAAACCAACTAGCATCAACTACAAGGAGTAATCAACACTACTAGCAATCCCCATATACCAATTTGAGATTTGAGACAAAGATCGGATACAAGAGATGAACTATGGTTTGGAGAGGAGATGGTGCTGATGAAGATTTTGATGGAGATCGACCCCCTCTCGATGAGAGGATCATTGGTGATGGCGATGGCTTCGATTATCCCCTTCGGGAGGGAAGTTTCCCTAGCAGAATAGGTCCACCGGAGCTCTAGATTTGTTCTGCCAAAGTTCCGCCTCGAGACGGCGGCACTTCGTCCCAAAAGATCTGATATGGTTTTCTCCATGTCAAAACCCTTCATATAGCAGAAGATGGGCACCGGAGGCCTGCCAGGGGGCCCACAAGTCTGCAGGGCGCGTCCAGGGGGGTAGGCCTCCCCTCGTGCCTTGTGACCTCCTCGTGGCTCCCCTCTAGTATTTCTTTCGCCCAATATTTTTTATGTATTCCTTAGGACTTTTGGAGTTGTGCAGAATAGGTCTCTCAGATTTGCTTCTTTTCCAGTCCAGAAATCCAGCTGCCCGCATTCTCCCTCTTCATGTAAACCTTGTAAAATAAGAGAGAAAATGCATAAGAATTATACCATAATGTGTAATAACAGACCATAATGAAATAAATATAAATATAAAAGCATGATGTGAAATGGACGTATCACCGAGCATGACGATCTCCATCACTAGGCACTTCATTTGGCTCACTCAGCCGGCCATGCGGGGGTGCAAAAAACTCTCCACCGCCTTCGTGCCGACTTCTATCTGCCTGGGGACTAAGCATTGGTGCGTGATTGGGTGCGTTCTTGTGTGACGTGCCAACGGAACGATACGCACACGTTGCAGCCAGCCGACCTCTTACAGCCCCTTGAGGTGCCTTCGCAGGTGTGGGCCTACATTTCCATGGATTTTATCGAGGGCCTTCCTAAGGTGAGTGGCAAGTCTGTCATCCTTACGGCGGGGACCGTTTCTACAAGTATGCACACTTTATCGCACCGTGCCATCCCTACACCGCCACTTCTGTAGCACAGACTTTCTTCGACGACATCGTCCGCCTCCACGGGTTTCCTTCTTTGATCGTCAGTGACCGCGATCCGGTGTTCACTGGCCATGTTTGGAGTGATCTTTTCTGGTTGGCAGGCGTCAAGTTGCGCTTGAGCACGACTTTTCATCCCTAGATAGACGGATAATCAGAGGTCATCAATAAGGTGATTGCTACGTACTTATGCTGCATTACAGGTGAGCGACCACGAGCTTGGGTGGACTGGCTCTTATGGGCGGAGTACTGCTACAACATTTCGTACCACTCTGCCCTGCCTGCCACCCCCTTTGAGGACGTCTATGGTCAGCCTCCTCCACCCATCTTGCCTCTCCATCCAGGGACAACACAGACTGAGGCAGCGGAAGTACTTCTTCATGACTATGATGTCATCCTTGCTAAGGTGCGGCAGCGTATTCTTCAGGCCTAGCAGCTGTCCAAGAAGTACTATGATGCTGACCACCACGAGGCCGAGTTTGCGTTGGGTGATTGGGTGTGGCCGCGTCTTCTCCACCGTTCTATGCTGTCACTTGATCGTCGCACCAAGCGCAAGCTAGGCCCTCGCTATGCGGGACCTTTTCACGTGTTGGACTGCATAGGCAGCATCGCCTACCGCCTTTAGCTTCCCCGTGGTACTCGTCTCCACGATGTCTGTCATGTGGGATTATTGAAGCATTTCCATGGGGAACCACCGATAGCTGGACTAGATCTTCCACCAACCTCAGACGGGCGCATACTTCCTGATCCAGCTAAGGTATTCAATGTTCAGCAAAGTCGAGGCGTGTGGTGTCTCTTGATCCAGTGGAACGGTCTTCCAGAAGAGGATGCTATTTGGAATACCCTTGAGGAGTTCTGCAAATTTTTTCCAGACTTCCAGCACGAGGATGAGCTTTTTGCGCATGCTGGGGGAGATGTTATGACCAGTTTACATTACAACCGGAGAAAGCCGAGTTAAATAGAGCTGGCCTGGTTATCTTAAAGTATTAGGGGCTTAGCCCAGTTTATTATATTTGCTAGCCTAGAGAATTTATATATACTCATGTAAAGGACACCTTTTAGAATTAAGCAAGATCCATCTATTTTGATCGGCTCCTAGAAGAAGCCGGTGCCCTAACCCTAGCCGCTGAACCCTCTCTCTCTCAACCACGACGCCCCAGCGCTGTCTCCCGCTTGCTCCACCTCGCCAGCCCTCCCCACACCCATATCACCTGAGAGATCGACCTGGTAGGCACTGAGTTCCTACCATTGGCCTACTCAAGCAGTGGCGGATTTCTGACTTGGCATGCACGAATTGGTGGAACATCTCCTCCACATGCCACTCAAGGGGGTCAAGCTCACTTCTAAAGTCCATGCACACCTGCAACAGCTCCTACATGGTCTCCAACACCTCGGCATTCTTCTCTTCCAAGGGGAACCACACGACGTCTGTTATGTCTATGAGATGCGAGGATCATTGCTTTGTACTTATCTTCTGAATCTGAACCATATTTTAGCCAAGAACAAAAGGCACCATATGTTTCTTATGAATATGAAGCAAAAGGTACCCAAAATGCACATTTTTCTCATGCAGACCCATCCCCTGAAGGAACAAATGGATGAAAGTCTCCTACAGAAGCACATACTTGAAGGATAAAGGATGAAGCATGCAAGCACATACTTGAATCATGAAGGATGAAGCATGCAAGGACACACTTGAAGCACGAAGCATGCAAGCACCTACCTTGGACATTTATCAACCTTGGCATTTTTCTCTTTCAAAGAAATAAAATGCGGATTCATTTATTTTTAATCTAATCTGAATAAAATATTAACTATCACATAAGAACAGATAAATGACACCAATCGCAAACAACATATACTAACCTTATGCTGGTGGCTTCATGATATTTGTATCCACATTTGAAAGTAAAGCCAGTGCCAGGGTCAGGATACTTGCATGCACGCATCAATAACGAAAATATAACTTCTTTCATCCATTTCACTTAAAATTATGCCTATAGTTGTCATTCTCAGTTCTGGACTTTTCAATCTTAGTTGTTGACTTGATCTCCTCCCCTTAACTATGTACACGAGGTTGAGCATTTATCATGTACTATCTGTTGGGGATGTTACCCCGTTATAAGACCCTCCCTATGAGGACGGGTTAGGATTATGGCGGCTCTGTCCCCATGGTCAGGATGGGCCGTTATTCTTGAAGCGGAAGACGCAAGACGTACTACTGTGAAGGGCCGGTTGGCCCAAGACTTGAGGAAGGTGACTTACGACCTGCATGAGAAAAGAGTCGCCTGGAGTTTCCTTGCGTGAGAGGCAAGGCAAGTTAGAGATATACCGGCTCATGAATTGTAATGAGAGTCGGACTCTTGTAAACCTAGAGCCTCGACGTGTATATAAAGGTGAGTCTCTAGGGTTGAGAGGGTTAAGTTAACATCGATCGAGAGCTAGGTCACGCGAATCCGCACCTTTGTAATCGATCTCCATAGCAATAAACACATCAAGACATAGGCTTTTACCTCAATCTGAGTGGCCAAACCTGGGTAAACTCGTGTCCCGTTTCCCGATCAACCCCTTTGAGTCACCACATAGTTGCGATGGCTTCACCACTAAGTCCTTTCATGAGAACATCTGCGGTGACAAAACCACGATAGTTGGCGCCCACCGTGGGGTCTGCGCACGGTGGAGTTGAGTTCTCGAAGGGAGCCCTTCCAGGGTTCGGGAGCTACGCGGTCGGACTCATGACTAAGAGTCGCCGCAAAAAGTACTAGATCAACAATTCAAGCTGGAGTCCCGAGGCCGGTTCAATCGAATCAGGATACCGGGTCACCTTTGGCATGATCCACGTCTTCATCGGCAAGATCGGAGGGCCGGTTCCCGAGCCGGACATCTACACCGACATCGTTGAGCCGGCTTGACTTTCACAACCCACGACACCTCAGATCAGATGGCTTCACGTTTTCGTCAGCTTCACGCAAGGGGCCAGCCTCCCCGATGAGCCAGAAGTGGGTGATGCAACCCCCATGAATTATGACGGCTAGTCATTGATCGGAGATACCGATTCAGTCTGCCCCCTCTACGAGGGAAGGCTGGGTGGTTTCCTGAGGCGATGATCTATGAAGGGCCACAGGAACCCCCCTGCCAGATCGCCATCTATATGGAAGGAGCCATGGCGGCCGAGGACCAGCCGAACGCGGCAAACGCCAATGGGGCCAACGGGTCAGGCAAGACCCCGACCCAAGCCATGTCAGATGTGATGGCGGAGATGTCAAAACTTATGGCGGTAGTCATGACGACTGACAACCAGGCGGAAGTCAACGCTGAATTGGCTAAACTTCGTGAAGAGATGGCCCAAATAGAACGCCAGATTGATGCAGAGAAGACCCGGATGGTGGATCAACAAGCTCATATCGACGAAGGGGTGGAGCGTTTGAAATTGGAGGCATGGCGACTCGAACACCGACGAATCGCGTCGGACGCGTTTTATGAGAGGAGGTGCCAGAGTCGCGTTCCACCCAACCTTAATCCTACCCACCTGTTCAACAGCCCGCAGACGCCCGTCGCGGATCATAACCCGCCATGCCAGGGTAATCCACACGGAGAGATCGTCCAACAGCTGATGCAATCCCCGTTGAACCCGCACGCGACTCAGCACTTCCAGACACCTCATGGTCACTTCTCCAACCCGGTGGAAAATTTACTTGCTGCGACCCACCACTTGGAGTCTCTTCCTATTCGTGGGAATACCGTGCTAGAGGTGGAGGCACAAAACTCCATAGAGATGTTAAAAACTGCGGTGGTCCAGCAGGCGTAGTTCTCATATAGTCGTGATCGTCTGCACTCCATGCCATAGGCAAGCCACATGAAGAGTCGCCCAGAAGACCCTCTGGCGGTTTCCAGCAATGCTCGTCGACAACAACCTAAGGCCAATCCACTAGTGCTGCTAGCATCCAATGCTCAGTCGCTTGTCAACGCTGCTCGAGCCGCCTGGCAGGCCGAGGCAGCGGCGGTCCTGGTTGGTCAAGGAGTTCTGTCTTCTGCCCAACTAGCTCCGGGATACAGTGGACAAGGAAGGAATGTGGGAGTCCCTTGTCTATCTTTCGCCCTGCGAAATTAGCGCATGCCCAAAGACTTCAAAGGCCCCCGTAAGGTGCCCAACTATACCCCCGATCTCGAGCCAAGGGCATGGGTTGAGAGTTATGAACTGGCTATGGACATGCTCGATGCCAGCGATGCGGTCTGTGCCAAATACTTCATCATGATGTTGGAAGGGCCGACTCGTACGTGGTTGAAGAACTTACCACCCAATTCTATTAACACTTGGGCATAACTCAAGGAGCGTTTTGTCAAGAATTTATGAGGAACCTGCTAGCGCTCGATGACCATCGTAGATCTCCAACACTGTGTTCAGCGGGCCGATGAATCTTATCACCATTGGACCCGACGGGTCGCGTAAATCATGCACTCCTCGGATGACATTACGACAGCTCAGGCCGTGTTGATCTTGGAGAGGAATTGTCATTTCCAGCCTCTGGTGCTGAAGCTTGGCCGCCTCAAGCGGAAGGTACAAGACATGTGCGAGTTGATTGACACCCTCACCAGGTATGCTGAGTTGGACGGTACAAAGGATGCCGGCTCTGATGATGAGAAGGTCAACGAAGCCAAGAGAGGAGATGGAGTTAAGGGCCACTTCCAAAATTCTGGGCGCTATAATAACTCATACGTCCCAAACGTATCTATAATTTTGGCTTGTTCCATGCACTTTTGGGTGACATTGTTATATGTTTTGCTACACTCTTATATCATTTTACACATATTTGGACTAACCTACTAACTCAGTGCACCCACTGCTAGTTTTTGTCTGTTGATGTCTATTTGCACGAGCTTTTACCTAATTTTTCGAAGCCCGAAAAAGTCCAGGAAAAATATATCAAAAATCAGCGAAACAAAAGCTTCAGGTTCACTGAAGATGGGCCAAAGGGGGGCCAGCGGCTTCCCAAGCGACCTGCTGGCGCGACCAGGCCCTAGGTCGCGCCAAGAGGCCGCCTGGGTGGGCCCACCTCCTCCTGTGCCCTCCTTTGGCCTATATTTAGAGTCCTGGGATAAAACCATTCGACAACTTCCAGAATCGCGAATTTCTCCATCGTCCCGCCTCCGCAGCGCTTCCGAGATCGGGAGCGTCAGGAGACCCCCTTCTCGACACCCTGCCGAAGGGACGATTGACCTCCGGGTGCTTCTCCACCTCCATGCACGCTTCCCGGACGTGCCGTGAGTAATCCTCCTTGGACTATGGGTCCATGACCAGAAGCTATGTGATGTATTCTCTCCAATCTTGTGCTTTAATGGTTAGTCCTTGTGAGCTGCCCTACATGATCAAGGCATCTATGTAATTATCTTGCTATTGCTACGCTCGGTTTGTTGGGATCCGATGGATTATGAGATTATGTTCAAATTGTTATGAGTTATATATTTGATTATCCTTTTATATTATGTTCCTTAGTGATTCATGCATGTTCTCCATTGCTATTTATTGCTTTGGCCGAGTAGTAGATTGCAACTCCAAGAGGGAGCGTTATGCATGATTGTGGGTTCATGCCCCTCGATGTCTGGCTTGAGTGACAGAAACATGAGACTAGGGGATGTGTAGTTGCCACCAGGGAGAAAACAACGATGCTTGTGACCACAATTGCAAGGATTGTTTATGTTATGCATAGTTCGTTAATGCAGTTGTCCGTTGCTTTGAGTTTATACTTTGGGTGGGGCTCGCAACTTAATACGGGAGAGATGTTCTGGATAGTTATCTCAAGGTAGATGATTAGTAAGTAGATGCTGATGAATAAACGGTCTACTTATCTTGGCATACCTCCCATTACTATTGAATCTCTAACAATCAAGTAGCATAATTAGCATTGCGGTGCGTTCATAATTCTGTCAATTGCCCAACTGTGATTTTTTTACACAAGCATTGTTGTTTATCGTCTTTTGGGAGAGAGACATCACTAGTGAACATCATGTAACTCCGGTCCATATCACCATCATCGTTTGCACCTCCACTATTTACCGCTTTCATGTACTTTTTCGTTGCAATCACTATTACCTTCCCGCTTGTGTTTTGATCCTTTGCAAACTACAAGGTCGGAGAGATTGACAACCTCTGTGTACTCGTTGGGAGCAAAGTTATTTGTTGTGTGTGCAGGTCCACGTCTTCTGCTAGCGTTAGGGTGGAAGACACCTACTTGTTGATCCTAGGAATCCTCCTGGTTCGATAAACCTTAAAGTTCCAGTGTAAGGGAAAACTTGCTGCTGAATGCATCTCAACTTTCCACTTGGGGTAACCAACGAGGTGCGAGAAGTATATACATGTCGGTGAAAGGATCGACACCTATGGGGCCTCAACGGTCCCCCTTTTGCTGGTTTGGCGGGGAGAGGGGTCGCGGCAAGAGAAGAACCAACAATCAGGGCACGACAAGGTCTTTTTTACCCAGGTTCGGGTCGCGTGGTGCGTAAAACCCTACTCCTGCCTGTGTTTAGTTATTCATTTTAGGTTACTGTAGATTTGTACCTCTTACAACCTTTCGATTAGTCCAAAAGCCAAAAATTCCTTACTACTAAGCCTCGGGCCTCCTTTTATAGGCGAAGGGGTCACCACAGTGGCTCAGTGGGTGAACGGTGGGTTCACGAGTGGAACAACGCCAACCGACAGTTACAGTGTTACTGCGGTGCATTAAATGCTTCAACAGACTTCCCTCACCTCGTGAGGGGGGGGGGTTGGACACGTAGCCACACATGGCAACTTTCGGGTGTTGCGTTGGCATGCGTGCGGACGCGTGGTCCATGCATCGGCGGTGGCTTGTTCGTCGGTGGAGGCGTTCACAGGTTGCGAGGGCGCCCTAGGCCTGTGCCTCTCCTCGGGCCTTCTCTTCCTTCCCGGCAGGATTACCTTGCCGGGGCTCTTCTTGATCCTCTCGGCAGGGAGGCGATGGTCAGCCAAGGCCCTGTCAATCTTCCCGGCAAGGGTGGCTTGTCGGGGTTCAGTCCATCTTCCTTGGCGAGAGGGTCTCGCCGTGGCATCGTCTATCTCCCCGGCAGGGAGCTCCTACCGGGGTCTCTTCTTCCTTCCCAACAAGCGAGTGCCAGTCGGGGGCTTGCAATCTGCCCTTGGCGGCTTCTGAGTCTTTCTTCCGCCCTAAGCTCCAGCGACGCGCCTTGCCGCTGTAGAGGGGCTTCCGTTGTCCGTGCACTAGTCCGGGGCACTGGAGACCCCAGTCTTTAGTGCATCGACAGGAGCCCCCGGGAGTGGGCCATACACGCATGGGAGGCGTTGTTGGGCCAGGCCCAAAGCAGTGCGCGAACTCGCGGGCGCGCGGCTTATCGGAATCGAGCCGTTACAGGCTTTCTTTCCCCATGTCGCGTAATGAACGCGCGAAGTGGGAGGGTGCGCGGCGTGCGCATGATGGCCTCTTTATTCCCTGAAAACGCCTCTGCCACGTGTAGGGCATGCGCAGTGGCTGTTGGGTAAGTGGCGATCGTGGCCTCAAAAGCCGCGGGCGTGAATGGACCCGCCCCTGCATGCATTAGCGCATCAGGGCGGTTCCATGTTCTGCCCGTGACTTGAGAGCGATTGGGTGAGAGGGGCGGTGGCTTCTGGAGCAAGGAGGGTGGCCTCCGAGCTTTGCCCTATAAATTAGGGTGTTTGCACGGAGGTTTTGCCCACCCATCTTACTCTCGAAGCCTTCCGCGCCTACCGCCTTGTCTTGTCTTGCTTCTTTCAGCTTTGCCGGTGGCACTCGCCCCTAACCATGGTTAGGGGATGGGGCCGACCTCCGTCGGCCGCTAGGGCGGCAAGGGGATCCCGCTGGGATCATGCCACAGCTTTAGGGGCCGCAGCTAGCGGCAACACCGTCGACCATGGCGGGAGAGGCTCGAGGGGCCGAGGACGCCGGGGACATGGGAGAGGGAGGTGGAGTGCTGCTCCAGCATTTCCGCCTTCTCTTGGGCTTGGCGGCCACTCGGAAGGGACGACGCTGGAGTTCATCGTGGAACTGCACAGTGTTCCGTGGGGCCATTTGCATCTCCCCCGCCCTTTCGCTAGGGCGATGGAGGCTGCGAGGCCCCCTGTCTTGTGGTTGCGGGCGCATGGCTACTCCCACGATGCTATGCAGGCGCGCGTGGAGTACCCAAAGCGCCACACCATGCTGCTCGGGCGGGGCTGGAAAGCCTTCGCTCCCGCCCATAGCCTCGAGGATGGGCATATCATCCGCTTTAAGCTAGCGGAAGAAAATATGCTATCCGTCAAGTTTTACGGGTGCACCGCTGTGCGTCTCGGCTGCTGTGAAGAGGGCTCGAGCGGCGCCGAGTGTCCCTTGTTGAGCGATAGCGACGAAGGGGGTAGCGGCGGCAGTGGCCTCTTGGCAGGTCGGGATCCCGGGGGGTCAAGTCAGAGTACGACTCCCCAAGCTCCAACTAACTGCTGGCCCTACCGCCGAGGCCCGCTCACGCCCTTGCCCCGCCTAGCGGGGGTACCTTTCCGGAGCCCGCATCGATGCCTCGTATTTGAGGATGCGTGACCATTGGCTCCGGCCCCTTCATCTCCTCCAGTCACCCTGTCCTCCGGTGTTGCTCTCCACTGTGCAATGCTGGTCCAAGAGGGACCAGCCTGGGTTGCGCCGGGGGGCTGACCCGCTTTTTGTCTTCTTGAACTTCACTCCTCCGCATAGGTCGTTCCTCGTCAATAGACAGAGTCTTTAGGTTAGGAAAACGATGATTTGTAAGTGGTATCAAATGTAACCAGACAAATGAATGAATAGATGCATCCTTTATTCGACTCTCATTTTGTATGATTATTCATTTGCACTTTCCGGATGCTTTCCGGCTTGACATATCCTGCCGTGAGTACTTAGAGGAGCGGATCCTGAGAAAACCCAACAGAGGAGGTCATCACCGGCAAGACTCCTTGCCAACCATGTAAATCGTCGAGCGTGGCTTGAGGCGAAATAAGGTGCTACATAGCCGTCCGAAACGTTGAACGAGTTTGAAACGAGACGAGGGCGCTCTTTGGCCACTCAACTCGTTGAACAGGCTCGAAACGAAGTCGGAGTGCACTGATCCTAGCAAGGTCCATCTGTGCGCGGGATTCTCATACAAAAATCGATGCTTCAAAAGGATACAACTAATCTACCAAGAGTGTGGCAAGAAGTTTGCCTCTGTACTTATCTGGCGTGTTGCGGCGTTCCTAGCCGCAACGTCCGAAGGTGTTGCCGGGGAGGAATATCCGTGCCCCGGTAAGCTGATGTTGCCTCCAGTGGCCTCCTTGTCAACGAGGTTCTCGCTGGTGGCCTTTGGCCACTCTGAAGGAAAGAGGCACGTCGTGGCATATCATTTTCTCGTTTCTTTTGCAAGAGATTTTCTCGCGGAGCCCCCGAGCGCATCTTTGTGGCGTCACAGCGCTCCAAGAAGAAATGTGAGCAGGAGTGCGCGTAATGGGGCGGTTTGGGGCCTCAGACACGTCCTCGACGACCATGCATCACTCCAGAGATGTGCGACGGTCGGAGTAAGCATCGGAGGCCTGGCCGAAGCTCCCTGTCATGCCCTCGACAGCAGCGTGACGTTCCAAGGAGGTGTGTGGGCCGGTCGGTGTAGAGCTCGGGGCTTCCGCTCCTTCCACCCGTGCTCACATAACACCTATGGAGGCGTTATGACCTCTCACGTGGGCAGAGCAGCCAATGCCTCCTCCCACACAGGGAAGATGCTGCGGCAAACTAAGATCCGTGGAGCCGACGAGAGGCTCGTCGGATCGGGGCGGCACTGACACCGGCCTACTTTCGGCGATTCCCCTACCTGGTGTGCCAAAGATGTCGGTGAAAGGATCGACACCTATGGGGGCCTCAACGGTCCCCTTTTGCTGGTTTGACAGGGAGAGGGGTCGTGGCAAGAGCAGAACCCACAGTCAGGGCCCGACAAGGTCTTTTTACCCAGGTTCGGGACGCGTGGTGCATAAAACTCTACTCCTGCCAGTGTTTAGTTATTCGTTTTACGTTATTGTAGATCTGTCCCTCTTAAAACCTTTCGATTGATCCAAAAGCGAAAAATCCCTTACTACTGAGCCTCGGGCCTCCTTTTATAGGCGAAGGAGTCACCACAGTGGCTCAGTGGGTGAACGGTGGGTTCACGAGTGGAACAATGCCGACCGACAGTTATAGTGTTACCGCGGTGCATTAAATGCTTCGACAGACTTCCCTGACCTTGTCAGGGGGGTTGGACACGTACCCACACGTGGCAACTTCGGGGTGTTACGCTGGTGTGCGGGCGGACGTGTGGTACATGCATCGGCGGTGGCTTGCTCATCGGTAGAGGTGTTCAAAGGTCGCGAGGGCGCCCTGTGCCCGCGCCTCTCCTCAGGCCTTCTCTTCCTTCCCGACAGGATTACCTTGCCGGGGATCTTCTTGTTCCTCTTGGCAGGGAGGCGATGGCCTGCCTAGGCCTTGTTAATCTTCCCGGCAAGGGTGGCTTGCAGGGGTTCAGGCCTTCTTCCTTGGCGAGAGGGTCTCGCCGTGGCATCGTCTATCTCCCCGGCAGGGAGCTCATGTCGGGGTCTCTTCTTCCTTCCCAGCAAGCGAGTGCCTGCCGGGGTCTTGCAATCTGCCCTTGGCGGCTTCTGAGTCTTGCTTCTGCCCTAAGCTCCGGTGACGCGCCTTGTCGCTGTAGCAGGGCTACCAGTGTCCGCGCACTAGTCCGGGGCACTGGAGACCCCAGTCTTTAGTGCACCGACAATACATCATCTCGTCATCAAGCAAAGTTTTCTGGCGCCGTTGCCTGGGACTCCAATCTTCAAGATAGGGGAGTTGCACGCTATCCTTTACCTTTGCTTTTTAATCTTTTTAGTTTTTGCTTTAGAGTCTTATACCAAAAACCACAAAAAAATTAGGTGCTTTGTTCTTGCTTGTTGCCGCTACTATGGGTTCCACTGAGAACACCATGTTGGGTGACTCCACTACTCAAAACAAAAGTGATTATACCTTCTCTTCTATTGCTCCAGTTACCACTAAGGGTCTTTTTACAAGTAAACCATGTGACTATACTAGTCATTATTGATAATTATGCCCTTGGCATGCTTGTGTCGGGAAGCCACAAGATCTTTCGTTTGAAGTTGTTCCTAAACGTACCCAAACTTGGGAAGATGTCCACACTCTTATAATAGAGAGCAAATTAAACATAGAGGATGACACTACAATTTTACTTAATAGCAATAATATTGATTTTGACAATTGTAGTTTCTCCGAAGTTATCACCTTTGTTTTTGAAAAGAATGGCTAAAGACCCCCACACAAGTACACTCAATATTGCCTTCACCGAGCATATTACCAATGCTCTTATCAAAGCTAGGGAGGAGAAGCTCAAGCTAGAGACTTCTATTCCTAGAAAACTAGAAGATGGTTGGGATCCTATGGTCAAAATTAAATAAAATAATATCTCTTGCTTTAGATTGTGTGATGTTGGAGCTAGTGCTTCCGTTATGCCCAAAAGAATGTCTGATATGCTTGATTGGAAACCTTATGATCCATGTTCTTTTGATGTTCGTCTTGTTGATTCTTCCATAAAGAAACCTTTAGGGAGAATTGATGATGTGCTTATTATTGTCAATGATAATTCTGTGCCCGTTGATTTCCTTATTATGGACATTGAAAGTGATCCTTCATGTCCAATTATTTTGGGACGTCCTTTTCACCGCACCGTTGGTGCTATCTTGACAAGAAAGAGAGAATTATTAAATTCCAATTTCCTGTTAAAAGGGAATGGAAAACTTCCCTAGAAAGAAGATTAAGTTACCTTATGAGTCTGTTACTCGGGCGAGTTATTCTTTTGGAATTGATAACACTTGATCTTCTTGCATTATGCTTAGCTCAAAGGCATAAAAGAAAGTGCTTGTTGGGAGGCAACCCAATTTGTTTTTACTTTCTGTTTTAGCGGTCTTGATGCTTGTTACTACTGTAGCAACATCATTATATCTTTATTTTTAAGTTCTGTGCCAAGTTATAGCCTCCGATTGCAAGAAAGTTCAAAAGTTGTGACATGCTGTCCAGAAACAGATTTTGTCCGCTTGATGAGAAAATTCACCAAAAATCGCGAGATCATCTTTTTGATCTGACTTTTTTTGACAGCATGCTCTCTATAATTGCCTTTCTAGCATCCATTCTTCGTTTTTCGATTTGAGTTGAAGAAGGGCCCTGAATAAATTATTTACTACCTATTGTTTTGTTTTCACAGTTTCTGCCATGTTTTGTGTTTCCATTGTTTTGCAAATCCTAAGCTTGATTTTTATTTGCAAAAAGCTTTTGTAAATCATAAGAAGCATAAGATTTCATGAAAATCTTTATTTCCAGCAGGTAATGAATTATTTTATTAAGGGTACTAACCACTCTAATCAGCTTATGATGAGTTTCATATGAAGGGAGTTTTCAAGTATGCGATGGGAGATGATGAAAGGGTACTAACCACTTCATATGTTATGTGCTATGCTTGGAGCATCCCGCTAATTGCTTTTTAGTTTGTTTTAGTTTTGCTTGTTTTTCATAACAAGTCGGAACCTAGCCTACCTTGTTTGGGAGACACACACGCTCCATTCCACTCTAGAACACAACATAGGTTTTCATGCTTATCCTTATTGTGTGTTCTTCATCTTTCCATAGCTACTGTCATGCTTAGCTCTTAGTTTTCATGTTTATCTTTTTAAGATCTTTTATTTAGTTTCATTTTGGAACTCTATTGAGTTATCATGCTTATCTTGTTTAGAGAGTTGGCTCGTTGCACTGAGTTGTGTGTCTTGCATGAGTAGGTAACTGAGGTTGCTATTTAAGTATAGTATTAACTTGCAATAGTTTTGGGGTATTGATTTGAGTAATGTTTGGACTATTGGTGACAAGAGCTTGAGCCTATTAGTGATAGGTGTGGTATTTTGGGAAATCCGTGTGTTTTTGAAAACTAAAAATTAGTTGAGAAATCTAGCTACTAAATTGATCGCTAACTTGTGGAGGGGTTGGAATATATGGAGTACCCTCACATTACCATGAGCCGAGGATGCGCAAGGATAACCAAACCCCCAAACACTCCTCCTCGGGGTATTTGTCTCTTTGTGAATTTCCTAACTAGATAGAGAGTTACGATAATAAGTGTATGAGTTCTTCGGACTAATGTGAGTATTTGATTGTTGGCACTTCCACCATCCATATTTTGCTAGCCTCTTCGGTACCGTGCATTGCCCTTTCTCACATTGAGAGTTGGTGCAAACTTCGCCGGTGCATCCAAACCCATGACATGATACGACATGATACGATCTGTCGTACATAAGCCTCATTATATCTTTCCTCAAAACATCCACCATACCTTTCTATTAAGGCATTTCCATAGCCTTTCCGAGATACATTGCCATGCAACATCCACCATCTCATGACTTGATCTTCATGTCATACATGCTTTTGCTTGATCATAGAGCCGCATAATAGTTGGGCCTTACCCCAATTATTGCTACATGACGCGCTAGTATCATTGCATATCCTGCTACACTGGCAGAGGCATACATTTGCATACATCATGATAGTTTTCACTTGTCTTTATGTTGATTACTTCTTATAAAGTGTGATGATCTTCTTTTTATTCATGTAAAACATAGAGTGTTGCCCTTAAGTGAGGGAAAGATCCCAAAGAGGACAAACAAAAGATCCCAAAGAGGACAAATGAGAGATAAAAAGAAAGAGCCAAAGAGGCCACAAAAAAATAAAAAAAAAGAGAAAAAGAAAAAAAGAAATAAAAAGAGGGAAGGGGGCAACACTACTATTCCTTTTGAGATCCACACTCGTACTCCGTTTCTATATAGGTACTACATAGAGATTATCTTTCATGCATAACTATGTGGGGACCCTTACACTATAGAACTTGGTTTGCATATTCCAATGATGAGCCTCCTCAAATGAGCTCTAGGTCTTCATGAGCAAACAAGTTGGATGCACCCCCACTAGTTCCATTGGAGAGCTTACCTTAGCTCATATGTGCATCCGTTACATGGCAACCTACTCCTCACATCATATCTATCATTTGTCTTTCTCTCGCCTATGGTTATCCTCATTGGTGTTAGCCTTTCATACCTTTTTGTCTTCCTTCGCCATCATTATTCTATTTGCCATCCTAAGTGCCAACATATCTTGCTTACGCTCATCCATTGCATGAGTGCTCAAAGTCGAAAGGGAGAGGATCATTTTGACTTGTGCCTGACTAGTGGTCTGGGGATGAGTCAAAATAAGATTCGGAAGGAGACTAAGTGTGAAGTTTAGTAGATTGAGTTCTCAATTAAAAAATATATATTTTATGATCTCAACCCATCTCCCACTTCTTGCACGCAAACACCATTTGGAGACATTCGAGTCACGGACAATGAGAGCTCTTGCACCTTTATGTTCTTACTTTGGTAAACTCAATACTAAATATAGACTCCTGCTTGTTATTATCTTGACTTGAATTGCATATCTTACTTGCTTTACTTGGAAGTTCTTATATGTGTGTTAGCATGTCACCACAGAAATTATTCTGTTATCATTTATCTACTCGAGGACGAGTAGAAATTAAGCTTGGGGATATTGATACGTCCCAAACGTATCTATAATTTATGCGTGTTCCATGATCCTTTGGGTGACATTGTTATATGTTAGCTACATTTTTATATCATTTTACACATATTTGGACTAACCTACTAACTCAGTGCACCCATTGCTAGTTTCTGTCTGCTCATGTCTATTTTGCAGGGGCTTTTACCCAATTTTCCGAAGCCCGAAAAAATCCAGGAAAAATATATAAAAAACCGTCGAAACAGAAGCTTCCGGATCGCCAAAGATGGGACACAGGGGGGGCCAGGGGCTGCCTAGGCGACCTAATGGCGCGGCCAGGCCCTAGGACGCGCCAGGAGGCCACCTGGGTGGGCCCCACCTCCTCCGGTGCCCTCCTTTGGCCTATATTTAGAGTCCCAAGAGGGAACCCTTCGACAAGTTCCAGAATCATGAATTTCTTCATCGTTCCGCCGCCGCACTGCTTCCGAGATCGGGAGCGTCACGAGACCCCTTCCCGACACCTTGCCAGAGGGAGGATTGACCTCCGGGAGCTTCTCCACCACCATGGACGCTTCCCGGACGTGCCGTGAGTAGTTCTCCTTGGACCATGGGTCCATGACCAGTAGCTATGTGATGCCTTCTCTCCAATCTTGTGCTTCAATGGTTAGTGCTTGTGAGCTGCCCTACATGATCAAGGCATCTATGTAATTCTCTTGCTATTGCTATGGTCGGTTTGTTGGGATCCGATGGATTATGAGATTATGTTCAGATTGTTATGAGTTATATATTTGATTATCCTTGTATATTATGTTCCTTAGTGATTCATGCATGTTCTCTGTTGCTATTTATTGATTTGGCCGAGTAGTAGATTGTAACTCTAAGAGGGAGCATTTTGCATAATTTTTGGTTCATGCCCCTCGATGTCTAGCTTGAGTGACAGATACATGAGACTAGGGGATGTGCTGTTGCCACCAGGGAGAAAACAACGGTGTTTGTGACCACGGTTGCAAGGATTGTTTACCTTACACATAGTTTGTTAATATAGTTGTCCGTTGCTTTGAGTTTACACTTTGGGTGGGGCTTGCAACTTAATACCGGAGAGATGTTCTGGGTAGATATCTCAAGGTGGATGATTAGTAAGTAGATGTTGATGAATAAACGGTCTACTTGTCTTGGCGTACTGCCCATTACTATTGAACTTCTAACTATCAAGTAGCATAATTAGCATTGCAGTGCGTTCATAATTCTGTTAATTGCCCAACTGTGATTTGTTTACGCAAGCATTGTTGTTTATCGACTTTTGGGAGAGAGACATCACTAGTGAACATCATGTGACTCCGGTCCATATCACCATCATCGTTTACACCTCCACTATTTACCGCTTTCATTTACTTTTCCGTTGCAATCACTATTACCTTCCCGCTTGTGTTTTGATCCTTTGCAAACTACAAGGACCGAGAGATTGACAACCTCTCTATACTCATTGGGAGCAAAGTAATTTGTAGTGTGTGCAGGTCCATGTCTTCTGCTAGCGCCAGGGTGGAAGACACCTACTTGTTAATCCTAGGAGTCCTCCTGGTTCGATAAACTTTACAGTTCCCGTCTAAGGGAAAACTTGCTGCTGACTACATCTCAACCTTCCACTTGGGGTAACCAACAAGGTGCGAGAAGTATATACATCATCTCGTCATCAATAACCAGGGAGGTCAAGGGAAAAGAAGTCAGCAAAATGGCGTGTCAGACTTTGTCGCTAACACCAATGCCGGACCATGAAATCAACGAGGAAACATGAATCAGGACGGTTTTCAAGACCGGGGCTTCACTGGGAGGAAGCCGCGAAATTATGAGGAGCTTCTCAAGGGACCTTGCCCTAAGCATAATACCCGAGGTGCCCCGTCTACTCATTCTTGGAAAAACTGTTTTGTGATGCAGGAATTTCGCCTTCAGGCGTCTCGGGGTCACCAAGGAGGCAGTGAGGGAGACCAGCACGGTCAATTTGGCCCGGGCGGGTCATGTGGCTCTTCGTTCGGCGATTATCCTAACCCGAGGGCTCAAGGGCGAGGCGACTCACATCATAATGGTGGACAACCATCAGGCGAGGGTACTCAACAGTATAATAACCAGGGCGAGTTTCAGCAGCTGAACAACCAGGGCGGTTTTCAGAGTAACCCTAAGCAGTTGAATGGTGGACAATACCATGTTTTCACCATGGGCACTTGCAAGAGGGATAAGAAGGTAAGGCAGAGGGCCATCAGTTTTACTGAGCCGGCGGTTCCCAGATATTTAAATTGGTCTGAACAGTGTGTAACATGGAGCAGGGCTGATCACCCGCCCAACATGGCGTTAGTGGTGGCGCCTCAGATTGGTGGATACACGCTCTCTAAAGTCCTCATGGATGGGGGTAGCAATATCAACATCTTATACTATGACACCTTCCGACAGATGAATTTTGATGAGAAAGACTTAATGCCCCCGACCACGGTTTTCCACGACATTGTTCCAGGCAAGTCAGCATACCCCGTTGGGCGGATTAAGCTGAACGTGGCCTTCAGTGATGAGTCCGATTACAGGAGCGAATCATTGACGTTTGAGGTGGTCAAAATAAAAAGCCATTATCATGATTTGTTCGGGCGGCCGGCTTACACTTGTTTCATGGCCCGACCTTGTTATGTGTACCTCAAGCTTAAAATGCCGGGTCTCAAGGGCACCATCATAATCGATCGAAATCTAAAGGTAGTCCAGGAGTGCGAGGAAGGAGACGCTGCATATGTAGAGTCAGCATGTGCTGCTGAAGAGTTGAAGTTCCATAGAGCTAATGTGGATCCAGTTGACATGACCTCGATGAAGAAACCGATGGTTGATTCTGAGCCGCCCCTTAAGTTCAAGCCGACAGATGATACCAAGAAGGTTGATATCATCCCTGGCGACTCTTCCAAGCAGTTCACTATTGGGACCGGCTTGGATCCCAAATAGGAAAGTGCGCTCATCGAATTCATCCGTGAGAATCAGGACATCTTCGCGTGGAAACCTTCTGACATGCCAGGTGCACCGAGAAAATTTGTTGAGCACCATCTCAATGTAGATCCCAAGATGAAGCCGGTTCGTCAGTACCTTTGTCGTTTTAATGAGGAGAGATGCAAGGCAATTGGAGAAGAAGTCGCCCGGCTTTTGGCCGCCGGGTTCATCGTCGAAGTTTTTCACCCTGAGTGGTTGGCTAACCCGGTATTGATTCTCAAGAATGGTACTTTTTGCATGTGCATTGACTATACGGACCTCAACAAAGCTTGTCCCAAGGATCCCTTTGCCCTTCCCCATATCGATCAAATTATTGATTGTATGGCGGGTTGTGAGCGGCTATGCTTTATGGATGCATACTTTGGATACCATCAGACCAAGATGGCCAAGGAGGATCAGGAGAAGACAACCTTTATCACCCCCTTTGGTGCTTTTTGCTATGTCTCAATGCCTTCTGGGATCAAGAGCGCGGGGGCAACTTATCAGCGTTCCATCCAAAATTGTCTGCATAGTCAGATTGGATGCAACGTCCATGCTTATGTCAATGACATCATGGTGAAATCATAGAAGAAGGAAACGCTCATAGGTGACCTCAAGGACACGTTCGACAACCTCTGGATCTATCAGATGAAGCTTAACCCGACAAAGTGGGTGTTTGGGGTTCCTGTTGGAAAGTTGCTAGGGTTTTTGGTGTCCGAGCGTGGCATAGAAGCTAACCCGGAAAAGATCAAGGCAACAACCTCGCTTGGAAAACCGGCTAACATTAATCAGGTCTAGCGCATGGCGGGTCGCATCGCGGCACTGAGTCGTTTCATAAGTCGCCTTGGTGAGAAAGCTATCCCACTTTATCAGTTGCTCAAGAAAACAGACCACTTCATTTGGACCGATGCGACTAACGAGGCATTTGAGGCTCTCAAGAGGCAGCTCATTGAGCCGCCCATGCTGGCAGCCCCGACAGACAAAGAACCGATGCTCTTGTACATTAATGCTAATTATAAGTCGGTAATCATGGCGGTGGTTGTTGAACACAATAAATAAGGCAAAGAATACCCTATCCACCGTCCGGTGTATTTCATTAGTGAGGAATTAACCTTGTCCAAACAACGGTATCCGCATTGATAGAAGTTGGTCTTCGGGATATTTTTGGCAAGCCGGAAATTGAAGCACTACTTCTTAGAGCACCCAATCACCGTGGTCAGTTCTGCGCCCATTGGAGATGTCATACAGAATCGAAAAGCCATCGACCGGATTGCTAAATGGGCGATGGAGCTTGGTCCACATCATGTGAAGTATATGCCTCGCACTGCCATCAAATCTCAGGCCTTAGTAGACTTCATCAACGATTGGACCGACTTGCAAATTCCGAAGGAAAAACGTGATAATACTTATTGTACTATTCATTTTGATGGTTCTAGAAAATTGGAAGGCTTAGGAGCTGGAGTGGTGTTATCATTCCCGAGAGGAGATAAGTTTTGTTATGTTCTACGGCTCATGTTTCCTTGCACAAACAATGCAGCTGAGTATGAGGCTTTGCTTCATGGGCTTAGGATAGCTAAGGAGATGAATTTGAGTCGGGTCAGATGTTTGGGTGATTCAGATTTGGTGGCCCAACAAGTATCAGGGACATGGGACTCTAAGCATCCATTGATGGCGGCTTATAGGCGTGCGGTAACTGAGGTGTGGGGTTATTTCCATGGCTAGAAGGTTGACCATTTCGACCATCGACAAAACGAGGCAGCTGATGCTCTCTCCCGGCTCGAATCACAACGTAAGCCTGTTCCGCCTAATGTATTCTTGGATGTCCTGCATAATCCTTCTGTGAAGTTGCTCTCTGAAGAAGACATAGCGGTTCCTGACCCGGAGTCACAATTGATGGTGGCTCTCCGCGCAATTCCTGAGTGGACGATACCCTATATGGCCTAATTGGCTCGGGGCGAGTTTGCCAACTGATGAAGTTTTAACTAGGCAAATCGTGCGGCGGTGCAAGTCCATGGTCATACACAAAGGCGAGTTGCACAAACAAAGTACTTGTGGGGTTTTCTGGCGTTATGTTTTGCCGGAAGAAGGGCGAGATATTCTCAATGTGATACATGCGGACGACTGTGGGCACCATGCCGAGTCTCGATCTTTGGTGTCGAAAGCTTTCCGCTATGGTTTGTACTGGTTGATGACTCACACTGATGCGAAGGACATAGTGCGTCGGTGTGATGGATGTCAGAAGTTTGGACGACAGGCACATGTGTCGGCTCAGGAGTTGCGCATGATCCCCATTAAATGACCTTTTGTGGTGTGGGGCCTCGACATGGTCGACACGTTTAAAAGGTCTTCTGACAAAAAGACCCATCTGCTGGTGGCGGTTGATAAATTTACTTAGTGGGTTGAAGTAGAGCCGGTCAGCAATTGTGAAGCAGAGACGGCGGTTAAATTCCTCGAGAAGCTAATTTTCCGTTTTGGTTATCCGCATAGTATCATTACTGACAATGGTACTAATTTGTCTAAGGGGGCAATGAAGGAGTTCTGTCAACGAGAGCACATCCGACTTGATGTGTCCGCGGTAGCTCACCCACAGTCTAATGGCCAAGCTGAGTGGGCTAACTAGGAAATCCTGCGTGGATTAAGCCCCGTCTCATGGTCCCTCTGCAATGCACTCTGGGTTGCTGGGTCGAAGAACTTCCTTCTGTACTTTGAAGTATCAGAACAACGCCAAACAGATCTACTAGTTACACCCCTTTCTTCCTTGTCTATGGGGCAAAGGCGGTTCTCCCGAACGATATAAGGCATGATTCTCCCAGAGTCGGCGCATACGTTATCGTGGTTTTGTCACGACAGATGTCCTCGTGAAAGGACTTAGTGAAGGAGCCATCGCACCTTGGTGGCGACTCAAAGGGGGTGAGCGAAAGCGAGACTCAGATTTACCCAGGTTTGGCCCCTCGTGTGGAGGTAAAAGCCTACGTCGTGCTTTTTGTAGATTGATGATGGATTCGATTACAAGGAGGGTGTAACTCGCCTGACCTAGCTCTCGATGATTTCTAACTTGCCCCTATCTGCCCCAGGGACTCGCCTTTATATACAGGTCGAGGCCCTATGGTTTACAAGAGTCCTAGCCACGCTACAGATCGTGGTCTTCCATATCTCTAAGTCGCCGTGCTTTCCAAGACTGGAAACCTCCTTGGCGGCTTACCTTCTGCATCAATCCTGAACCGCCATCCGGCTCATGGGCCCGTGGGCCAAGGCTTGTATTAGCAAAGTATGAGTCGCCCCTTCCGTGACCCGGCCCAGTTAGGGCGGGTTACGCCACAAGTAATATCCCAACATTAGGCCACAGATTGACTTGAAATTATTCATGCTAATGAACCTCCATCCTCACTTTGGGTGACTTGTATTACTTATATTTTTTGACGAATGACAAACCGCCGTCCATCATAGATTGTCTAAGCCGCCAAGCTGTTATTGATGACATCAAGCTGTTATTGATGACATCACGTTCCCCCCCCCCCCAGTTTCGGGATTTGCTGACGCAATTACCCAACGGATCTTTTCCACCATTACCTTGTTATCCCGAAAATCCTGCCGCCATCATTGCGAATTTTCAATCTGTCGCCTCTATTCCCGCGCCTACCGTTTCATTTCTAGCGCGTGACCTTTAAATAACCGCAGGGGGGAGTGGGGCGCCATCACCTACCCCCACTTCGTCTTCCTCGTCAGCTTCGTCTTCCTCGCGCCTACGCTTCGGCCTTCTTGTCGTTCCCGAAGCTCCATCGCCAGTCGCTGCGGTCCAGGCGTCTCCAGGCCAACCGAAGGCACGGTCTCCGTCGTGGATCTTTCGCATCCATCTCCTAGAATTGTCTTCTTCTCTCAGGTAAATATCCTTCCTCTATTAGGGCTAGACCTCGACCCCATGTTTGTCTAGGTTAGCTTCGGAATGCGATGAAGAACTCCTTTCTATTTTAGATCCGTCAATCACACTTCCGGTATATCATTCGTGGTAGTAAATCACGGTAGCATCGCCGCATCTCCCGGCCATTTTGATGTCTTACTTCACAGACCCATACGGCATCCCTGTCGCATTCTTGCGTTCATAGCCTTTGCAGTTTCGTCAGGCATTATCTTTTTAATTTGATCCACCCGTAGATCTGTAATTTACTGCTCGCTTTTAGAAACATGTTTACCCTTCTCCCGGGAATATCCCTAAGGAGAAAATCCTTTTAGAGTCGCCGCTCACCTTCTTCCACCACGGCGAGTTAGAACATCACCATATCTACGCCTTTGATTGCTGAATGGCGAGTCATAATGCCTTTGTAGACATGCCGTAAATCTCTCAACTGGCAAGTTAGAATAACCCCATATCCAGACCTTTGGTTACCGAACGGCGAGTCATAACGCCCCTACAGACATATTATAGATCTCCCAACTGGCGAGTTGCCACTTTTTATGGTCTTTAATAAGCCGCCTTGTTCCTTACTTTTGTAGTCATGGTCAGTATCTCGAAATGCAATTGGTTACCAACCAAGATCACTGATGCCTATCTCGAGAAATATGTTTTGGCGGGTTATCTTGATCGCAAGAAGTTGTTGGCTAGCGGACTGCCCCAAGAGAGGTGACTCCCAATCCTGCCGAGGGGGAGGTAGTTGTTTTTGTTGATCATCTTGAGCGAGGCTTCAAGCCTCCCGGGTCAAAGTTTTTCAGAGACGCTCTGCACTTCCTCAATGTTCACCCTCAAGACTTGGGGCCAAACTCCATCTGTAACCTCTGCCAATTCCAAGTGTTTTGCAAGGCGTATCTGCAGACAGATCCCACAGTGTTATTGTTTTGGAACTTATTCCATTTGAACCGCCAGATCGAATTTACCAGCGGGCCTAACTTGGAACTTGGGGGGTTAACATCCAGTGGCGTCGCGAATGTGGGTTCCCATCTGTCATCCTGCCCAACCATCCCAAAGGCTGGGCCGAGTCATGGTTTTATTGTCGTGATACTTCTCCTCCTAGCGAGAACCCACTTCCGGGTTATAGAGAAGACCGCTTACCCATGGATTTCAAGCTACCAGAGAAGCTTACTGGAGAAGAAGAATCAGAATTTGTCCCCATCTTCTCCCAGCTAAGGTCTTTGACCAATAATGAGCTCACTGGGGTTTACCTAGTCCGTTGTTGGGTGGAGTGGAGAATTCTTCCTTTGAGTCGCCGGAATGGCCTGATGTGCGAGTTCGACGGCAGCGAGAACCACCCCCAATGCTTTTTTCATACAAAACTCACCGAAGAAGTCATCGTCGACATGACCAGGAAGTTAACCAGCAAGTCCTTGGAGAACTGTGCCAAGATTGGGCTCAATCCTTTCTGCTTCTCCAACCCGGCTGCAGAGGTAACAATCTAAGTCGCCTCCTTTTACCTTTTTCAACATATTCGCCAATGTTCCAGGTTTGAAATTGTCATTCTATTAACCAGAAAGGATCAGCATTTTGGTCTCGAAGGCCAAAGGTGACTGTCCAGAAAACAACTAAGCCGCCACCGAAGAAGAACAATAAGAGCAAGGGCAAAGCCGTTGTCAAAGATTCATCTGTCGTCAGTGAATCTCGAGCCGGAGAAGAACAATCAGAGCTAAAAGTTTACCCTTTTGTTCGTCATCACTATGTTCCGGCTTATGCTTATGCCCTGTTACCTTTGTGCGTAGGATGATGGTTATGAAAGCCAAGATGACGTCGTTGAGGTAATTTCTATTTCTTCCGACTCAACTTCCTCTTCTCCTAGGCCGGCCAGGCGGATTTTTGGAAAAGTTCCCATGTGTCACCCAAATGCTCATCTGGACCCTGATTTCCTTTTGAAGAAGGCGAGGTATGCCCCCAAACGTCGGACCCGAAGCAATTATGGCGACTTAGTTTTCGGGTTACCCGAAAAGACAACTAGTCGGAAACGACCTAGTGAGGTATACTCCTATTAACACCTTCTCCTTCTTGTAAAAAATGTCATTCGCAATTCGTTCACTCCTTGAACTTTTGTCCTTCAGGTCTCTCCTCCTTCATCCGGTGACTCAGTAATGTCGGCTCTTCCGCCAATGATTCATGTACAGGGGTAAGTTCTTTTATTAACCTTTTTCCTTCCCAATAATGATACTTGTTCTAACTTTGATATCTTTTCATCTCAGAGCACAAGCAAAGAAGAGAAAAACTGGCGACTTGTCTTCTGCCCCTAAGACAACTGAGGTGTTTGGTATGAGCACCTGTGTCCCAGAGTTTGACGAAGACCAAGCGGCGGCTCGTGATGATCCTGTGGATGACATTCCTGACGTCTAGACTGACTCTCCAGGCCCTCTGAAGGAGACCACTGAAAACGTTAACCCGCCAAGCTCTTCCAGGGCGACTGAAGATCCAGATACCGTAATTGTTACTCGTACTGGCTACTCCAAGCCTGCAACAGTGGTGTTATCCAAACATGCATCCAAAGAGGCCCATCCTTCTGCAGAGCAAGACATCACTAAGCTGAAGCTTCCCCATTATGAAAAGCTTGAATTTGAGCAACTCTGCTCTGGCTTCTTAAGTCGCGTGGAGACGAGTTATGAAATGGAGAAGAGCTTGGTCAACATGATGCGAATCAAACATGAGGTGCATCCTTTGTTATGTGTACTTCCACCCATTAGCCTTCCAAAAGACTAGTCTTGTTTGTTGGATTGCGTTTGTTGCAATATCTGGTAGACCCATATCTGTCCAGAGCCCCCAAGGGCCGGGTTATCTTTTGAAAGATGAGTCGGGTCTTTAATTAGATGAAAACTTCAACCTATAGCCCCCAAGGGCCGGGTCATCTTTTTTGAAAGATGAGATGGGTCTTCAATTAGATGAAAACTTCAACCTATAGCCCCCAAGGGTCGGGTCATCTTTTTTGAAAGATGAGCCGGGTCTTGAATTAGATAAAAAACATCAACCTTTAGCCCCCAAGGGCTGGTTCATCTTGAGAAAGATGAGCCGGGTCTTTGAAGAAGATAAAACGTCAACCCGCAGCCCCCAAGGACCGGGTCATCTTTTTGAAAGATGAGCCGGGTCTTGAATTTAGATAAAAACTTCAACCTGTAGCCCCCAAGGGCCGGGTCATCTTTTGAAAGATGAGTCGGGTCTTGAAGAAGGGAAAAAACTTCAACCTGTAGCTCCCAAGGGCCGGGTCATCTTTTGACCGGGTCTTGAAGAAGGGAAAAAAACTTCAACCTATAGCCGCCAAGGGCAGGGTCATCTTTTGAAAGATGAGTTGGGAGTCGGGTCTTGAAGAAGGGAAAAAACTTCAACCTGTAGCCCCCAAGGTCCGGGTCATCTTTTGAAAGATAAGCCGGGTCTTGAAGAAGGGAAAAAACTTCAACCTATAGCCCCAAGGGCCGGGTCATCTTTTGAAAGATGAGCCGGGTCTTGAATTTTGTATGACTTCGAAAAGAATCATACATTAGCCCCCAAGTGTCAGGGATGTTGCTTGCAATAGTTCTGAAACTTGTCTCCCCAAAAATTGTTTGCAGGAATCCGTGACCCAGGCCGAGTCATCCCTAGCTGACTTGAAGAAAAACTTAGCCGAACAGCAGAATGCTCGGACTGAATCTGAAGAGAAATATCGGTTGGCCCTGGCTGATATGGAGAAAATGAAGCCTGACCACCAAAAATTTGAGAAGAAAGCCATTGCTGGTCAAGCCGCCGTCATGAAGCAGTCGGAGCAAGCACATCTGCCGTGACAAAACCACGACATACATTGTAGATGATAATGAGCAAGCACGTCAAGATTCTTTGGATGCTCTTGAGGAAGAGCGTGATCTGGCCGCAACACGATCGGCGATCTACCAACAAGACCTGCATTGTTACTAGAGTCGACGTGTCAAAAGCCGGGTTTTTTAAGAAGGTGACTTGGTGCTTCGGTTGATTCAAGATCATACGGGAATGCATAAGCTTTATCCTCCATGGGAGGGGACTTTCGTCGTCAGCAGAAACCTCCGCAACGGCTCATATTACCTGATTGATCTACGCCTTGACAAGCCAACCACGGAGGAAGAGACAACCCGCCCGTGGAACATTTCTCATCTGCGACCTTATTATACTTAGAGCCATTGGCTCCTTATCTATGTACCTACATAGGTAATTGTGTACTCTTTACATTACATCAATAAAGCGGGCGCCCATGAAATTCGAGGTCTCTGCTATTTCTTCCTATATTTGAGCATGAGTCTTTATTGATTGAAATAAGCCGCCCAAGAGGATAAGTCGCCATCGGGGAGGCCATCCAAACATGGATGCTATTAGTATCAAATAGGTGATTCGCCTTGATTTGACCACCCAAACATGGGTACTAGTAAAGCCAAAGAGGATCAAGTGCCACGTTGCACGGTTCAAACATAGGCGCCTATGTATGATCATGAACGATAAAGATCGGCTTACTTGGGGGCTACTAGTGCCCAAGTTGTTTAGCAGTAATAGCATTGTCTTCTTCTATCGTATGCCCGTCTTTCCTTGATCATAGGTCATTTGGGGGCTTCTGACTCATTGAGTCCCGCCTTACTACCCTCTTGGCTAGTGAAAAATTAACGCATTACAATGGTTATACTGGACTATATGTTTTGCGACTCGCCCTTACAGACCCATGTACTCTTGGAGAGTCAATCCATGTTTGGACCGTGAACTTCCAAGGTAAAAACATTGAGGTACTTGCGAGAGACGACATATGGAGAATAGACAAACCATGGGTTCACTGAACCTGCTTCACTCAAGCTTGACTTGAGCTTCATCAGCCAGTCTAAACACATAAAGGTTTTTGCAAAAAACTCTTAGGGTATGATTAGAGCCTTGCAAGCCCGTCTACCCGCCATGACTCACCGAGCCGGCTTGTTTCCACCTCGTACGGTGATTATACTTTCAGGTAGAAATTCAATAGCTATGATTGATTCATTCAAGTTGGGCGATGATCATGGAAGAAACGCGATACTTCCTAAACCTCCGATAGCCAAACCAAGGCGACTTATATTACAAAGGTAATGCCAGGAAAATTTGGCATCCCTCTTAAAAAGTCAGGTACATAAGCAGTTTTAAGCATGTTTCAGAGTGAAATTACATGGCTCATAACGGCCAATTTTTTTATATATTAACCCGACGGAAAGTTTCCTTCGGGTTCAACCTCCTTTGCAGGTTCAAGCTTCAAGGTCCGCCACTTCTAAGCCGCCTCCGGGTCACCCTGTGCTGAGTTCCTAGGGTCTTGGATCTAGAAATTTTCCACATCCCAGGTGCAATTGACTAAGGCATGAAATTTTGCTTCTTCTGTCAAGATGTTTGGCGGGTCAGCATCAGAGGCCAAAGATGCTTACGGCGCTGCGGAGTCAAGTCCATTGGTGTGAAACTGGGAGCCTCCACGCGCATACAATCATCATCGTACGCCGCCTGATATTGTGGCAGGTCAAGGCTCTCAGCGAGCGGCTTGCCGCAGGACGAACATCCTTCACGCATTGAGCATAGTCTTCATGCGTAAACTCTGAGCCATCATCCTTATATTCTGGGAAGCCACCAACTATTTCATCCGACTTGAGCTCTGGAGCATAGGCTATGGCTCGGCTCATGGCTGCCATCAGGCCCTTCCCCACGAATGATTTCCTTATTTCCTCTACGTGTTGCGGAATGGTCGAGAGCCGTCGTAGCATATCTTTGATATACTTCACCGGGTCTTTGTCCCCCTACACAGCCTTGACGGTCAGTAAGCCGCCAGCATAAAGTTGCTCTATAAGGGTATAAATTGATATTAGTTTCAGCATAGAATCATCTTGAAGATTGGCGGACCAAGGACCTACAACAAGCAAGTGAAGCATAAGTCGCCTAGCACCTTATGTCCTTTACAAAAAAGGATAACAAGCATGATACCAAGGACTTACCAAAGATAGCATTGGTCATCTTGGAGATATGTCGATGAAGACCAGTCAATTCTTCCATGACTTGTGTCAATTGACCCTTGGCCTTTTCAGCACGTTTTACAAGGGAGGCTCTTTCAGTTTCAGTGGTCTCTTTATAACTAAGATATTCAGCCTTGACCTTTTCAAGTTCTGGCACCGTGGCTTGAAGTCTTTCCTGTGCCACGGCTCTGGCGTCTTGTTGGCGTCCGAAACTTTTTCTCATCCCACTGAGGGATGCATCATTTTGACTGATAATCTCCTACAAAATCAAGAAGGAAGGATCAATGACCTTTCACTACTTGGTTGCTGTGATAAGTGGACAGTCAAGTCTGAAGCACATTGCAAGCAATACACTTGACACTTGGGGGCTAATGTATTTGCTTCTCTATAAAAAAAGGGGAGGTGCAGACTATTAAGCAAGAACCGGTTCATCTTCAAGAAGATGACCCGGCCCTTGGGGGCTACAGGTTGAAGCTTTTTAAGGTTATTAAAGACCCGGCTCATCTTCAAGAAGATGACCCGGCCCTTGAGGGCTACATGTTGAAGCTTTTTAAGATTATTAAAGACCCGACTCATCTTCAAGAAGATGATCCACCCCTTGGGGGCTACAGGTTGAAGCTTTTCAAGATTATTAAAGATCCGACTCATCTTCAAGAAGATGACCCGGCCCTTGGGGGCTACAGGGGAATATATGGGATAATTTATTTCATAAATACCTCATATCTTCTCTTCATCATGTTCACCAGGCTAGCTTCAAAGTCTCGGCTCACGAAAAAGGCGGGTCAAATATTCCGCATGCACCTCTTCAAAGTTCAGCTTCTCAATATTGGGGAGTTCAAGCGCAGATTTTCCTTTGACCATCTTAGAAGAGATGCCCTCGGCAGTATGCTTAGCTAGCACGTTGCGGACGGGCGTTGTATGACCCGTTCCAATAATGACAACAACATCCTCTTCAGGCGCGACATCTTTGGATGGCTTCTGGGGACTTGGCCTGTTGAGAGTTTCTTTCTGACTCAGATTTGTGTTCATATCATCATTTTTTGGCGGGCTAACTTGAGCATGAGGGATATTATCCATGGCAGCACTTTCTGGAGGATCAGTATAAGCTCCAGTGGTTCATCTAGAACATCATGGGCAGAGGCTTCTGTTTCTTCCACCTCGGGTTTTTCAATATTTGGAGCTGACCCGCCGGTTTTCCATTTCTTGGCTTGATCTCTAGAAATGAAAGGTCAAGACATATACAATGACATAAGGAGTATTGAAACAAAGGTTTGCAAAGCGAACAGTAACATACCCTGCGAGATGAACGAGGGGTGGCAACTTTGAGGATGCTGAGTCGCCAGATGAAGGAGGAGACACCTATTATAGTCAAAGTTTTTGGTGAATTTAAGTAAAGTTGACAACAAATTTGATAAGGGAAGAGAAGGTACCTCAGTACGGCGCTTGCGACTGGATGCCTTTTCAGGCAAACCTGCCATAAGATCACCTAAAGAGCTACGGGTGTGGCAGTTTTGGAGTACGTAGAGCCTTCTTTAAAAGTAAGTTAGGATCCAAATGAGCATCTGGGTGATTCATAGGGACTTTCCTACAAACCCGCCTTTGAGGTCTTTTCAAGTAAATATTTGAGTCAGAAGATATTGAAATTCTGTCAGCATCTTTAGCATCACTCTCCATGTCATCTCCCTGATAATGAAATAAATGGTTAAAACAAGTGTATGATGTAGCAAAGGGATGGTCCAAATATTTACCTCAGATAAATCTTCAATATGTTGCAACTCGCCTACGACCGAAGACTCGCCCGCACCTGATTTGCCTTTCTTCTTCTTGCGAGAGTTTTCACGCTTTTAACGGGCGGCTTTACAATCGTACATTTCCAGAAGGGTGCATTTTTCTATAACAAGGGAAGTTAGTTCTATAGGAGAGTGAAAGAAGATACCAAATAAAGATAGATAAGGGATGAATTTATCTACCTCAGGAGCCAGATTTGCAACACGGAAGGGTTTCACACCAATTTTGGAACAAGCCTCTTTGGGTTCACCACACAACTTATTCACAAGACTGTTGATCTCCTCAGAGTCAAGCATCACATCTGTGAAACAATGAGCATTGTCTAAATTGCCATCATAATGACACATCAGACCATCACAGCGGCTTAGGGGCAGGATGCGCCATTTAACTCAACATCGGATCATGTCGATCCCAGTCAAACCATTAGCATTCAAAGCTCTAAGCAGGGGCCAAACAAATTTGTAGCGGCTCGTTCTTCTTGAGTCAGAGACCCGGGAAGTTGGAAGTCCATTGGAAGGCGATCTTCTCTGTAACCCGGCAAAAGGATTCTCTTGATCTGGAGCTGTATTTCTGCAATAGGACCAGGTTTTCCCCAGCCTTTGGGATGGATGGGTAAGGCAGCAGCAGGGAAGCCGATTTCATGTCGCCTCCGGATGGTGACTCCACCAACTTCTAAGCTAGGGCCATCAGCCCATTCTGTTTGGCGGTTTAAATAGAAAAATTACCTAAACAAGGGAACGGTGGGTTCTATTCCTAAATATGCTTCACAGAAAACCTGAAACTAGCGCAGGTTGCTGATTGAATTAGGACCTAAATCTTGGGGGTGAAGGTTGAAAAAATTGAAGGCATCGCAGAAGAATTTTGAGCCAAGAGGGGAGAAGTCTTGTTCTAAATGGTCTGCGAAGACCACTACCTCCCCTTCGGCGGGTTGAGGCCGTACTTCTCTGGCAGGAGCTCTCCATCCAATCACTTCTTTAGGAGACAAGGTCCCTATTAACACGAATTGTTGCAGGGCGGCTTCGTCAATGTCAGAAGATACCTAGTCACACTTTGATAGCTTCGACATGATGATCAGAGTCGGAAAGAAGCTAACTGCATAAGTATGATTGGCGGGTTATTGTAATGACTAACAGTAAAGGAAATCATAATACTTAAGTCGCCCGTAACGAGGCGGTGCATGAGGACAACGAGTTACAAAAATGTCTAAGCCGGCTTAATAAGGAGGCGGTGCTGGGTCATGAGGAAAACTATGAAGTTGGATTTTTCTAAGTGTTGGAGAAACAATTTTTGGTTGAAACCACAGAGAGAAATAGATCTATCAGCAGTGCAAAAAAGAAAAGATAATGGCTAAAATAAACAGTGAAGCATGGTGGTAGTGAGAGTTGACGACCACAAGTTTCTTGCAGAAGTATCCATGGAGTTTGCACGTAATTGATTTTACATCTATTCCACAACTATCGAGGGGGATTGCTTTGCTAAAGAGAATAGACGAACTCGTGCTATTAATGGCGACACAATGAACCCTAAAGAACTCCGGTGAGCTATGGTGCGTGGTCTAAAAGATCTATTACGAAGAGTGAGGACATACCCGATGGCGTCGACCGGAGGCGAAGAAGATCACGGTTTGGCGTAGGAGACGTGTGGTGATGAAGCCCTTGTGTCGGAGAGTTCGCCAGAGCGAGGTGCTGCGGGGGCGCGTCACGAACTGGAGACTCAAGGAGGAGGAAGAAGAAGAGCTGGGGTAAAACTGAGAAAAGATTCCCCCGTCGGTATATAAAGACCGAGGGGGATGGAAACGGCGAGCGCGGGAATCTAGGCGGCGCCGTAAATTTTGGAATTGATGGCGCCTCGAATTTCGGGCTGGACAGATAAGACCGAAAGAGCCGTTGGGATGACTTCATAAAGATTCCTGAAGTTTCAGAAGTGATTGATGTCATTAATTTTTGCAGCGGAAAATCAAGAGAAGTTTACAAGCCCACGATTTTTCCGTTGGGAGCAGGATGAGGCTTTGTTTGAGCCACCAAGCATATAAGAAATGTTTATTAACATGAACAAGTTCAAGTCAATCTCGGGCCTAATGTTGGGGATGTTACCCTGTTATAATACCCGCTCTATGAGGCCGGGTTAGGATTATGGCGGCTCTGTCCCCATGGTAAGGATGGGCCGTTATTCGTGAAGAGGAAGACGCAAGACGTACGACTATCAAGGGCGGTTGGCCAAAGACTTGAGGAAGGCGACTTACGGACCGCATGAGAAAAGATTCGCTTGGAGTTTCCTTGCGTCAGAAGCAAGGCGAGTTAGAGATATACCGGCTCATGAATTGTAATGAGAGTCAGACTCTTGTAAACCTAGAGCCTCGACCTGTATATAAAGGCCAGTCTCTAGGGTTGATAGGGTTAAGTTAACATCGATTGAGAGCTAGGTCACGCGAATCCGCACCCTTGTAATCGATCTCCATAGCAATAAACACAACATGACGTAGGCTTTTACCTCAATCTGAGTGGCCAAACATGGGTAAACTCGTCCCCCGTTTCCCGATCAACCCCTTTGAGTCGCCACATAGTTGCGATGGCTTCACCACTAAGTCCTTTCACGAGGATATCTGCCGTGACAAAACCACGACACTATCCATATGGGAAACCCGAGCGACGTACCTAAAATTCAATACACCAAGCAAACAATCGCATTGAAAAACAATACAAGAAAAAACAAGGACGGTAATAGCAAGAAGGCAACTTGATCTAGCCGACCCACTCGTGTTGATGGCAAAGGAGATTGTGGAGTTGTTTCCTGTAAAGAATGACTTCCACCTGTGAGATTAAGCAACGAAATCCTCTAGCTTCGACGAGTGCGAACCTGGTGTTGGGTAAACGTAGTAAATTCAAAAATTTACTACGCCATACAAGGATCTATCTATGGAGAGACCAGCAACGAGAGAGGTTGTAGAGCATCTTCATACCTTTGAAGATCGCTAAGCGGAAGCGTTACTATGAACACGGTCGATGGAATCGTACTCGCAGCGATTCAGATCGCGGTCTGCTCCGATCTATGTGCCGAATCACGACACCTCCGTGTTCAACACACGTACAGCCCGGTGACGTCTCCCACACGTTGATCCAGCAAGGAGGAGGGAGAGGTTGAGGGAGAGCTCCGGCATCACGACAACGTGGTGGCGGAGGAGCTACGAGGTCTCCCGGGAGGGCTTCACCAAGCACCGTGGGAGAGGAGAAAGAGGAGAAGCAGGGCTGCGCCGAGAGAGAGATTTCGTGTGTCTCAAATCAGCCAAAAGCTCCACTATATATAGGGGGAGAGGGAGGGGGCGCACCCTTTAGGGTTCCACCCCCACAGGGTGCGGCAACCCCATCTAGGGCTGGTGGTGGTGGCCAGGGCAAGGGAGAGGGGGGTGGCGCACCGAGATGGGCCTTAGGCCCATCTGAACTAGGGTTTCCCCCCTTCCCTCTCTTGTGGCGCCTTGGGCCTAGGTGGGAGGCGCACCGGCCCACTTTGAGCTGGTTCCCTTCCACCTTTTGCCCCATGCTAGCCTTTGGGGCTGGTGGCCCCTCCCGGTGGACCCCCCAAACCCTTCCGGTGGTCCCGGTACATTATCGTTGTCGCCCAAGACAATTCCGGCGACCAAATTCTCACTTCCTATATATAATTCTTTACCTATGGACTATTCCGGAGCTCCTCATGACGTCCGGGATCTCATCCGGGACTCCGAGCAATCTTCGTTAACTTCGTATAACAATTCCCTATAACCCCAGCGTCATCGAACCTTAAGTGTGTAGACCCTACGGGTTCGGGAGGCATGCAAACATGACCGACACACCTCTCCGTGCAATAACCATCAGCGGGGTCTAGGTACCCATGGTGGCTCCCACATGTTCCACGATGATCTCATCGGATGAACGACGATGTCAAGGATTCAATCAATCCCGTATGCAATTCCCTTTGTCTATCGGTATGATACTTGCCCGAGATTCGATCGTGGTATACCTATACCTTGTTCAATTTCATTACCAACAAGTCTCTTTACTCATTCTGTAGCACATCATCTCGTGGCTAACTCCTTAGTCACACTGAGCTCATTATGATGATGTTCTACCGAGTGGGCCCAGAGATACCTCTCCGTCATACGGAGTGACAAATCCCAGTCTCGATTCGTATCAACCCAAGAGACACTTTCGGAGATACCCACAGTGCACCTTTATAATCACCCAGTTACATTGTGACGTTTGGTACACCCAAAGCATTCCTACGGTATCCGGGAGTTGCACAATCTCATGGTCGAAGGACAAGACACTTGTCATTAGAAAAGCTTTAGCATACGAACAACACGATCTAGTGCTATGCTTAGAATTGTGTCTTGTCCATCACATCATTCTCCTATTGATGTGATCCGTCATCAATGACATCCAATGTCCATGATCAGGAAACCATGATCATCTATTGATCGATGAGCTAGCCAACTAGAGGCTTGCTAGGGACACATTGTGATCTATTTATTCACACATGTATTATTGTTTCCTGTTAATACAATTATAGAATGAACAATAAACGATTATCATGAACAAGGAAATATGATAATAACCATTTCATTATTGCCTCTAGGGCATATTTCCAACAGTCTCCCACTTGCACTAGAGTCAATAATCCAGTTCACATCACTATGTGATTGCAATGAATCCAACACCCATACAGTTCTGGGGTTTGATCATGTCTTGGTTGTGAGAGAGGTTTATATTCAACAGGTTTGAACATTTCAGATCCGTGTGTGCTTTACAAATCTCTACGTCATACTATAGATGCTACCACGCCCCATTTGGAACCATTCCAAATGATTGCTCCACTATACGAATCCGGTTTTACTACTCATAGTCAACCGGATTAGTGACAAAGCTTGCATCGACGTAACCCTTTACGACGAACTCTTTAATCACCTCCATAATTGAGAAAATTTCCTTAGTTCATTAGTTACTAAGGGTAACTTCAATCGTTGTCCAGTGATCCATTCCTGGATCACTCTTGTACCCCATGACTGACTCATGGCAAGGCACGCTTTAGGTGCGGTACACAACATAGCATACTTATAGAGCCTGCGGCTGATGCATAGGAGACAACATTCGTCCTTTCTCTTTCTTCTGTCGTGGTCGGGCTATGGGTCCTACTCAAATTTACACCTTACAACATAGCAAGAACTCCTTCTTTGCTGATCTATTTTGAACTCCTTCAAAAACTTGTCAAGACATGCATTTCGTTGAAAGTTCCATTAAGCACCTTCATCTATCTTTATAGATCTTGATGCTCAACTCTCAAGTAGCTACATCTAGGTTTTCCTTTGAAAAATAAACTCCTTTCAAACAACCCTTTATGCTTTGCAGAAATTCTACATTATTTTCGATCAACAGTATGTCAACCACATATATTCATCAGAAATTCTATAGTGCTCCCACTCACCTTTCGGAAATACAAGTTTCTCATAAACTTTATAAAACCAAAAACTTTGATCACCTCATCAAAGTGTATATTCCAACTCCGAGATGCTTGCTCCAGTCCATAGAAGGATCACTGGAGCTTTGCATACTTGTTAGCACCGTTTAGGATCGACAAAATCTTCTGGTTGTATCACATACAACCTTTCCTCAAGTAAACCGTCGAGGAAACAATATTTTGACATTCTATCTGCAAGATTTCATAAATGATGCATCAACTGCTAACATAATTCCAACAGACTTTCAGCATCACTACGAGTGAGAAATCCTCATCGTAGTCAACTCTTTGAACTTTGTCGGAAACATCTCCGCGAAAAGTCGAGCTTTCTTAATGGTGAGTTTTCACCATCACGGTCTATCTTCCTTCTAAAGATCCATTCACAGTTAATAGTTTTATGACCACCAAGTGGTTCTTCCAAAGTCTATACTTTGTTTTCATACATGGATCCTCTCTCGGATTTCATGGCCTCCAACCATTTATCAGAATCCGGGCCCACCATCACTTCTCCATAGTTCGTAGGTTCATTGTTGTCCAACAACATGACTTTCAAGACAGGGTTACTGCACCACTCTGTAGCAGCAGTACGTGACCTTGTCGACCTACGAGGTTTCTAGTAACTTGATCTGAGGTCTCATGATCACTATCATTAGCTTCCACTTCAATTGGTGTAGTCGCCACACGAACAACTTCCTACGCCCTGCTACACACACACTGGTTGAAGTGATGGTTCACATAACCTCATCAAGTTTCCGCCCAAACTCCCACTCAATTCTTTCAAGAGAAACCTTTCCTCGAGAAAGGACCCATTTCTAGAAACAAACACTTTTGCTTTCGGATCTGAGATAGTAGGTATACCCAACTGTTTTGGGTGTACTATGAAGATGCATTTATCCGCTTTGGGTTCGAGCTTATCCGGCTGAAACTCTTACATAAGCATCGCAGCCCCAAACTCTGAAGAAATGATAGCTTAGGTTTCTCTAAACCATAGTTCATACGGTGTCATCTCAACAGAGTTGAGTGGCGCCCTATTTAAAGTGAATGCGGTTGTCTCTAATGCCTAACCCATAAACGATAGTGGTAATTTGATAAGAAATATCATAGTATGCACTATGTTTAATAGTGCACGATTATGACATACGGGCACACCATCAGACTATGGTGTTCCAGGTGGCATGAGTTGTGAACCATTTTTCACGTGAAACAATTTTCACCTTGTCTTAAACGTTTACCAAACTCGTAACTCAGATATATATGTTTACCTCCATGATCACATCGTAGACATATTATCCTCTTGTCACGATGATCTTCAACTTCACTCCGAAATTACTTGAACCTTTTCAATAATTCAGGCCTGTGTTTCATCAAGTAAATACACTAGTATCTACTCAAATCATTTCTAAAGTATGAACATAATGATATCCACTGCATGCCTCAGTACTCATAGACTGCACACATCAAAATGTATTACTTCCAACAAGTTACATTCTTGTTCCATCTCATTGGAAAAAGAGGTCTTCAGTCATCTTGCCCATGTGGTATGATTTGCATGTCTCAAGTGATTCAAAAATCAAGCGAGTCAAACGATCCATCCGCATGGAGTTTCTTCATGCGTTTATACCAAAATGCATGGTTTGCATGTCTCAAACGTTTCAAAAATGAGTGAGTACAAAGATCCATCAGCATGGAGCTTCTTCATGCATTTTATACCAAACTGACTCATGCAGCAGTGCCACAAGTAGGTGGTACTATCATTAATACTTTTTATCTTTTGGCAACAATATTATGAACATGTGTATCACTACGATCGAGATTCTATAAACCATTCATTCTAGGTGCAAGACCATTTAGGTATCATTCAAGTAAACAGAATAACCATTATTCTCTTTAGATGAATAATCGTATTTGCCATTAACATAATCCAATCATGTCTATGATCAACGCAAACACCAAATAACAATTATTTAGGTTTAACACTAATCTTGATGGTAGAGGGAGCGTGCGATGTTTGATCATATCAACCTTGGAAACACTTCCAACACACATCGTCACCTCGCCTTTAGCTAGTCTCTGTTTATTTCATAGTTTTTATTTCGAGTTACTAACACTTAGCAACCGAACCGGTATCTAATACCCTGGTGCTACTAGGAGTACTAGTAAAGTACACATCAATATCATGTATATCCAATGTACTTTTGTCGACTTTGCCAGCCTTATCATCTACCAAGTATCTAGGGTAGTTCCTCTTCAGTGACTGTTCCCCTCATTACAAAAGCACTTAGCCTCGGGTTTGGGTTCAACCTTGGGTCTCTTCACTAGAGCAGCAACTGGTTTGCCGTTCAATGAAGTAACCCTTCATGCCCTTTCCCTTCTTGAAACTAGCGGTTTCACAAAACATCAACAATTGATGCTCCTTTTTGATTTCTATTTCGCGGTGTCAAACATCGCGAATAGCTCAAGGATCATCATATCCGTCCTTGATATGTTATAGTCCATCATGAAGCTCTAGTAGCTTGGTGTCAGTGACTTTGGAGAACTATCACTCTCTCATCTGGAAGATCAACTCCCACTTGATTCAAGCGATTGTAGTACTCAGACAATCTGAGCACATGCTCAACGATTGAGCTTTTCTCCTTTACTTTGTAGACAAAGAATCTTGTCAGAGGTCTCACACCTCTCAGTAAGGACACGAGTATGAAATCCCAATTTCATCTCTTGGAACATCTCGTATGTCCCTCGACGTTCGAAACGTGTTTAGCGCCTCAATTCTAAGCCGTTTAAGGAATATGCATTGAACTATCATGTAGTTATCAAAAACGCGTATGTCGGATGTTCGCCACATCCATAGATCACGCTTGGGGTTCAGCACACCGAGCGGTGCATTAAGGACATAAGCATTCTGCTTAGCAATGAGGAAAATCCTTAGTTAACGGACCGAGTCCGCATAATTGCTACTTTTATTTTTTAACTAAGTTTTCTCTAGGAACTTATCAAAAACTGGTGGAGCTATAGCGGAAGTTACGACATAATTTGCAAATACCTATTTGACTATGTTCATGATAATTAAGTTCATCTAATGAACTCCCACTTAGATTGACATCCCTCTAGTCATCCAAGTGTTACACGATCCACGTCGACTAGCCCATGTGTGATCATCACGTGAGACGGACTAGTCATCAATGGTGAGCATCTCCATGCTAATCGTATCAACCATATGACTCATGTTCGACCTTTCGGTCTCCTGTATTCGAGGCCATGTCTGTACATGCTAGGCTCGTCGAGTCAACCTAAGTGTTTTGAGTGTGTAAACTGGCTTACACCCGTTGTATGCGAACGTTAGAATCTATCACATCCGATCATCACGTGGTGCTTCGAGACAACGATCCTTCGCAACGGTGCACACTTAGGGGAATACTTTCTCGAAATTATCATGAGGGGTCATCTTATCTTTGCTACCGTCGTCCTAAGCAATAAGATGTAAAACATGATAAACATCACATGCAATAATATAGTGACATGATGTGGCCATTATCATCTTGCTCCTTTGATCACCATCTTCGGGGCACCATGATCATCATCGTCACCGGCATCACACCATGATCTCCATCATCATGATCTCCATCATTGTGTCTGTGTGAAGTCGTCACGCCAATCTATTACTTCTACTACTATAGCTAATGTTTAGCAACAAAGTAAAGTAATCAACATGGCGTTGCATCTCATACAATAAATTAAGACAACTCCTATGGCTCCTGTCGGTTGTCATACTCATCAACATGCAAGTCGTGAATCCTATTACAAGATCATGATCAATCTCATACATCACATCCTTTTGGCCATATCACATCACATAGCATACCCTGCAAAAACAAGTTAGACGTCCTCTAATTGGTGTTGCAAGTTTTACGTGGCTGATGTGGGTTTCTAGCAAGAACGTTTCTTACCTACGTGACAGCCATAACGTTGATATGCCAATGCTATTTACCCTTCATAAGGACCCTCTTCATCGAATCCGATCCGACTAAAGTGGGAGAGACAGACACCCGCTAGCCACCTTATGCAACAAGTGCATGTCTGTCGGTGGAACCATTCTCACGTAAGAGTACGTGTAAAGTCGGTCCGGGCCGCTTCATCCCATGATGCCGCCGGATCAAGATAAGACTAGTAACGACAAGCAATTGAAAAAATTAGCACCCACAACTTTTGTGTTCTACTCGTGCATAGAATCTACGCATAGAACCTTGGCTCTGATACCACTGTTGGGTGAACGTAGTAAATTCAAAATTTTCCTATGCCATACAAGGATCTATCTATGGAGAGACCAGCAACGAGCGAGGTTGTAGAGCATCTTCATAACTTTGAAGATCGCTAAGCGGAAGTGTTACTATGAACACGGTCGATGGAGTCATACTCGTAGCGACTCAGATCGCGGTCGGTTCCGATCTATGTGCCGAATCACGGCACCTCCGCGTTCAACACACGTATAGCCTGGTCACGTCTCCCACGCCTTGATCCAGCAAGGAGGGAGAGGTTGAGGGAGAGCTCCGGCATCACGACGGCGTGGTGGCGATGGAGCTACGAGGTCTCCCGGCGGGGCTTCGCCAAGCACCGTGGGAGAGGAGAAAGAGGAGAAGCAGGGTTGCATCGGGAGAGAGATTTCGCGTGTCCCAAATCAGCCAAAAGCTCCACTATATAATAGGGGGAGAGGGAGGGGGCGCACCCTTTAGGGTTCCCACCCCCAAAGGGTGCGGCAGCCCTATCTAGGGCTGGTGGTGGCTGCCAGGGCAAGGGAGAGGGGGGTGGTGCACCCCAGATGGGCCTTAGGCCCATCTGCCCTAGGGTTTCCCCCCTTCCCTCTCTTGTGGTGCCTTGGGCCTAGGTGGGAAGCGCACCAGCCCACTTTGGGCTGGTTCCCTTCCACCTTTTGGCCCATGCTAGCATTTGGGGCTGGTGGCCCCTCCCGGTGGACCCATGAAACCCTTCCGGTGGTCCCTGTACATTACCGGAGTCGCCCGAAACAATTCCGGCGACCAAATCCTCACTTCCTATATATAATTCTTTACCTTCGGACTATTCCGGAGCTCCTCATGACGTCCAGGATCTCATCCAGGACTCCGAACAATCTTTGGTAACCTCGTATAACAATTCCCTATAACCCTAGCGTCATCGAACCTTAAGTGTGTAGACCCTACGGGTTCGGGAGGCATGCAGACATGACCGAGACACCTCTCTGGCCAATAACCACCAGCGTGGTCTGGATACCCATGGTGGATCCCGCATGTTCCACGATGATCTCATCGGATGAACCATAATGTCAAGGATTCAATCAATCCCGTATGCAATTCCCTTTGTCTATTGGTATGATACTTGCCCGAGATTCGATCGTGGTATCCCTATACCTTGTTCAATATCGTTATGGGCAAGTCTCTCTATTCATTCCGTAGCACATCATACCGTGGATAACTCCTTACTCACACTGAGCTCATTATGATGATGTTCTACCGAGTGGGCCCAGAGATACCTCTCCGTCATACGGAGTGACAAATCCCGGTCTCGATTCGTACCAACCCAATAGACACTTTCAGAGATACCCGCAGTGCACCTTTATAATCACCCAATTATGTTGTGACCTTTGGTACACCCAAAGCACTCCTACGGTATCCGGGAGTTGAACAATCTCACGGTCGAAGGAAAATACACTTGACATTAGAAAAGCTTTAGCATACGAACAACACGATCTAGTGCTATGCTTAGGATTGGGTCTTGTCCATCACATCATTCTCCTAATGATGTGATCCCGTCATCAATGACATCCAATGTCCATGATCAGGAAACCATGATCATCTATTGATCGACGAGCTAGCCAACTAGAGGCTTGCTAGGCACACATTGTGATCTATTTATTCACACATGTATTACTGTTTCGTGTTAATACAATTATATCATGAAAAAATAGACAATTATCATGAACAAGGAAATATGATAATAACCATTTTATTATTGCCTCTAGGGTATATTTCCAACACCTGGCCGCATTCAACCACAGTTATCCCTAATATTCATAGAAAGAAATAAAGACAATATGTAACAAGAACATGTTTAGCTAAAGAACATGTTTAGCGCTGCCATGGCTCTCAGCACCAAATGATATCACACAACATAGACGACGCAATCAACAAAGATGGCAGGCAAAACATGAATCGTGCATAAACCAAGGGCAACGACAGCTCTGGCTACCTGTGGCGTCAGGACATGAGAGGCCTACTACTTGGGTAACGTGAACTTGCCTTGCCGCTCCTCCCTCATCGTCGACTTGAAAGACATGAACACCGATGTGGCCCTGGCCGTGCCAACTTTTGATCAATACATGGGTGGTACTCCTCACCCAAAGTAAGCTACAGATTGCACACACACACACACACACAAAGACGATTCACATTTAGACACGGACAACGACGTACATATAGGATGATAAATGAACATGAGGCAAGAGAAGCACATATCCATTAAACATCCCCATCCCAGCAGCGAGATGGAGGCTATTCAAAATTAGCAAAGCCATATGTGTGGGCACCGAAAAGATTTGGTGTTTCTCTCCATGCATAGAACCACGACCGTTGCTTCCTCGAGGCACTAACCCTCGCCATCTGTAGCAAGGAATCCACCAAAAGGAATTCAGCACCCCGTACCTAATGCGTTCAGTTCTTGCCGAAAAGAAAAAACACATTGGAACATGGGAAGGGGAGAAAATGAAAGCCGAAAAGTAATAGAACCTGACTCCACTAGCGAATGAATCAGATGGCCAGACACGGCATCACGGCAGTGGCGGAACAAGGAGAGCCAGGAACAAACATAACGGGCAAAAACTACCGGCATGCAAGGGCATGGTCGTGGTCTCATGGAAATTCCAAGATTTATTATGTCGAACATACGAGTCATGCCCAAGTCAAGAAAGGGGAGGAGGGCAAGGGCAGTAAGGAGCATACCCAACTCCTTTCTGGTGGCGTCGTACTCGGCAGCGACATGGTGGCGCTACAGCAACTGCTCATGGCCTATGCCCCTCGAAGTGCTTCCATACAACCAGCTCGGGGATGGAGGAGCATGAGCGAGGAGCAACCATGCTCGTGGTCTTTGGTGCTAGCGACTGAGGGAGGAAGATGAGGGACATGAAGTGGAGATCCCATGTGTTGTGCTGTGGAATTCCCATGCGAGGTTGTAGAACCCGCAATATACTTAGCAGGTGTAACAACTGATTTTGATGTCAAAACATAAACCTATCATGAGTGAACAAAAATAGTTTCACATTTACATATTCTACATTTGCAACACAAGTCATGTTCATCCATCATCCTAACATGCATATTTAAAAAACATGAAAATAAGTACCTCGAGATGAGGGCATCAACAAAATAAGGAATCTTGAGCATTAACAACCAATACGATGTTGGAAATATGCCCTAAGGCAATAATAAATTGGTTATTATTATATTTCCTTGTTCATGATAATCGTTTTTATCCATGCAAGAATTGGATTGATTGGAAAGTCAAATACATGTGTGGATGCATAGACAACACACTGTCCCTAGTGAGCCTCTAATGGACTAGCTCGTTGATCAAAGACGGTCAAGGTCTCCTGGCCAAAGACATGAGATGTCGTTTGATAACGGGATCACATCATTAGGAGAATGATGTGATCGACAAGACCCAAACTATGAATGTAGCATGTGATGGTTGAGTTTATTGCTACTATTTTCTGCATGTCAAGTATATGTTCCTATGACCATGAGATCATGCAACTGCTGAACACCGAAGGAATGCCTTGTGTGTATAAAACGTGACAACATAACTGTGTGACTATAAAGGTGTTCTACAGGTATCTCCGAGGGTGTTTGTTGGGTTGGCGTGAGTCAATACTGGGATTTATCACCCATGTGATGGAGAGATATCTCAGGGTCCTCTCGGTAATACAACATCACAACAAGCCTTGCAAGCAATGTGACTAAGTATTTAGTCATGGGATCTTGTATTACGGAACGACTAAAGAGACTTTCCGGTAACGAGATTGAACTAGGTATAGAGATACCACGATTGAATCTTGGGCAAGTAACATAACGATGGACAAAGGGAATAGCATACGGGATTAACTGAATCCTTGACATAGAGATTCAACTGATAAAGATCTTCATAGCATATGTAGGAACCAATATGGGTATCCAGGTCCCGCTATTGGTTATTGACCGAAGAGTGTCCCGGTCATGTCTGGATAGTTCTCGAACCCACACGGTCTGCACTCTTAAGGTTCAATGACGTTTCAGTATTATTGAGTTATGTATGTTTGGGACCGAAGGTTGTTCGGATTTCTGGATAAGATCACGGCATGACGATGATCTCCAGAATAGTCCGTAGGTAAAGATCGATATATGGGATAATAGAGTTTGTTCTCCAGAAGGGTTTTGGAATTCACCGAAAGGGGTTTCAGATGTTTTGCGAAATGTTCAGGTACGTGAACACTTTATTTGGGCCAAGGTGTAAAGCCCACGAGGCTTTCGGAAGGTGAAAAAGGAGTTTTGCGAAGGCCAAGGACCAAACGCCATGGACCCTGGAGTTTGGGGACAGACGCCGAGGACCCTGGCGTCTGGTCCTGGAGTCTGAGGAAGACTCTTGCCTTGCATGCCAAACCAACTTTGAGGAGGCTCTTTCTCCAAGAAACGACACCAGGGCTCAACACATAAATAGAGGGGCTGGGCTAGCACCCGAGACACATCAATATTTCCCCAAGTCATGTGCCGGCAACCCCGCCTCTCTAGTTCATCCTTCATCATAGTTACCGTTGTGCTTGGAGGAGCCCTATGGAGATTGTTCTTCACCACCACCGTCACCATGCCGTCGTGCTGTCAGATAACTCACCTACCTCTCCTCCCCCTCTTGGTGGATTAAGAAGGTGTAGATCATCATCGAGCTGTACGTGTGCTGAATGCGGAGGTGTCGTCCATTCAACACTAGATCGGGATGGATCGTGATGGGATCGCGGGCCGGATCGTGATGATATCGCGGGACGGACTGCGATTTGTATCGCAAAGATGTTCGACTACATCAACCACATTATATGCGCTTCCACTTAGCGATCTACAAGGGTATGTGGATCTGATATCTCCTCTCGTAGGTGGTCATCACCATGGATAGATCTTATATGTGCATAGGAATTTGTTTGTTTCCCATGCAACATTCCCCAATAGTGGCATCATCAGCTAGGTCTATGCGTAGATGACATCTCAAGTGGAACACAAAGGAGTTTGTGGGCGTTGATATTCAGAATGCTTCCTCCTTAGTATTTTCTTGATTGAGCGGTATTGTTGGATGAGGCGGCTCGGACCAACCTTACTCGTAAGTTTACGAGAGACCGGTTCCATCGACTGACATGGAACTTGTTGCATAAAGATGGCCGACGGTTGTCCATTTCTCCTACTTCAGTTGAATAGGATTTGACTAAGGCGGTCCCTGGAGAAGGTTAAATAGCAATTTGTGTATCACCGTTGTGGTTTTTGCGTAGGTAAGAATCGTTCTTGCTAGATACCCATAGCAGCCACGTAAAACTTTCAACAACAAAGTAGAGGATGTATAACTTGTTTTTTGCAGGGTATGTTGTGATATGATACGGCCTAGCACATGATGTTATATATTTGATGTATGAGATGATCATGTTGTAATAGTTAAATATCAACTTGCATGTCGATGCTACGACAATCGGTAGGAGCCATAGGGTTGTCTTTAGTTTTTGGCGCTTGGTGATGCTTTGCTTTATTGCTAAATTAGTAGCAATAGTAGTACAAGCATAGGTTGCGCGACGACCTCGATTGCAGAAAAATGATGTAGATCATGGTGTTGTTCCTGTGATGATGGAGATCATGCCGGTGCTTTGGAGATTGAGATCAAAAGCACAAGATCATGGCCATATCATGTCAGTTATAATTTGCATGTGATGTTAATCCTTTTTATGCACCTTGTTTTGCTTAGGACGACGACAACATTATAAGGTGATCCCTCACTGAAATTTCAAGATTAAAATTGTCTTCCCCATGAGTGTGCACCATTGCGAAAGTTCATCGTTTTGAGACACCATGTGATGATCGGGTGTGATAGACTCTATGTTCACATACAACGGGTGCAAGATAGTTTTGCACACGTGGAACACTCGGGTTAAACTTGACAAGCCTAGCATGTACAGACATGGCCTCGAATCACAAGAAACTAAAAGGTTGAACATGAGTCATATAGTAGATATGATCAACATGGAGATGTTCACCTTTGAAGCCAACTCATCTCACGTGATGATCGGACCTGGGTTGGTGAATTTCGATCATGTATCACTAGAATGACTAGAGTGATGTCAATTTGAGTAGGATTTCTTAAGTAATATGATTAAATGAACATATTATCATGAACATAGTCTAAGTTGTCTTTACAAAAGTATGTTGTAGGTCACAAGGTCGCGTTGTAGCTCCCTGTTTTTAATATGTTCCTAGAGAAACTAAGTGGAAAGATGATAGTAGCAATTATGCGGACTGGGTCCGTAAACCAAGGTGTGTCCTCATTGCTGCATAGAAGGCTTATGTCCTTAATGCACTGCTCGGTGTGCTACCCCCCGAGCGTAGTGTGTGGATGTTGCGAACATCTAACATACACATTTTTGATCACTACGTGATAGTTCACTGCATCATGCTTTACGGTTTATAATTGAGGCACGCAAGACGTTTTGAACGTCATGGAACATATGAGATGTTCTAAATGCTGAAATTGGGATTTCAGGCTCATGTCCGTGTTGAGAGGTATGAGACATGTGACAAGATTCTTTGCATGCAAAGTAAAGGACAAAAGCTCAATCATTGAGCATGTGCTCAGATTGTGTGATTGCTACAATTGCTTAAATCGAGTGGGAGTTGATCTTCCAGATGATATAGTGATTGTCATAGTTCTCCAAAGTCAATGCCACCAAGCTACTGAGCTTCATGATGAAATATAGCATACCAGGGATAGACAAGATGATCCCTGAGCTATTTGCGATGTTTGACACCGCGGAGGTAGAAATCAAGTAGGAGCATCAAGTGTTGATGGTTGGTAAAACCACTAGTTTCAAGAAGGGCAAGGGAAAGAAGGGAAACTTCGAGAATGACAACTCAGTTGTCATTCCAATGAAGAAACCCAAGGTTGAACCCAAACCCGAGACTATGTACTTATATGATGAGGGGAATGATCACTGAGGCGGAACTGCCCTAGGCACTTGGTAGATAAGAAGGTTGGCAACGTCAACAGAAGTATATTAGAAATACGTGTTATTGATGTGTACTTTACTAGTACCCCTAGTAGAACATGGGTATTAGATACCGGTTCAATTGCTAAATGTTAGTAACTCGAAATTAAAGCTACGAAATAAACAGATACTAGCTAAGGGCGAGGCGACGATATGTGTTGGAAGTGATTCCAAGGTTGATGTGATCAACATGGCATGCTCCCTCTACCAGCGGGATTAGTGTTGAACCTAAATGTTATTTGGTGTTTACGTTTAGCATGAACATGGTTAGATCATGTTTATTGCAATACGGTTTCATTTAAGTAAGAGAATAAAAGTTATTCTGTTTACATGAATAATACCTTCAATGGTCATGCACCAATGTGAATGGTTTATTGGATCTCGATCGTAGTGATACACATGTTCATAATATTAATGCCAGAAGATGTAAAGTTAATAATGATAGTTCCACATATTTGTGGCACGGCCGCTAAAGTCATATTGGTGTAAATCGCATGAAGAAACTCCATGCTGATGGATCTTTTGAGTCGCTTGATTTTGAATCACTCGAGACATGCGAACCATGCCTATTGGTGTGAAACGCATAAAAAACTCCATGCTGACGGATCTTTGGACTCACTCAATTTTTGAATCGCTTGATACATGCGAACCATGCCTCACGGGTAAGATGACTGAAAGCCTCGTTTATCAGTAAGATCGAATGGGCAAGTGACTTATTGGAACTAATATGTTTTGATGTATGCAGTCCAATAAGTGTTGTAGCACGTAGTGGATATCATTGTTTTCTAACTTTCACTAATGATTTGAGTATATATGAGGATATTTACTTAACAAGTTACAAGTCTGAAAATGTTTGAAAAGTTCAAGCAATTTCAGAGTGAAGTTGATAGTCATCCTAACAAGAAGATAAGGTTTCTACGATATGGTCGTAGAGATGAATATCAGAGTTGCGAGTTTGGTATACATTTAAGACAATGTGGAATTGTTTCACAACTCACGCCACCTAGAACACCATAGTGTGATGGTGTGTCCGAACGTCATAGCTGCGCCCTATTGGATATGGTGTGTACTATGATGTCTCTACACGATTTTCCACTATCATTTTGGAGTTATGCATTAGAGACAACCACACTCACTTTAAATAGGGCACCATCAATTTCCGTTGAGATGACACCGCATGAACTATGGTTTTGCAAGAAACCTAAGCAATTGTTTCTTAAAAGTTTGGTGTTGCAACACTTATATGAAAAAGTTTCAACCTGATAAGCTCGAACCCAAATCGGATAAATGCATCTTCATAGGATGCCCAAAGGAAACAATTGGGTGTTCCTCCTATCTCAGATCTGAAGGCAAAGTGTCTGTTTCTAAGAACGGGTCATTTCTAGAGAAAGAGTTTCTCTCAAAATAATTGAGTGGGAGGATGGTGGAACTTGATGAGGTTATTGAACCATCGCTTTAACCAGTGAGTAGCAGGGCGCAAGAAGATGTTCCTGTGGCACCTACACCAGTTGAAGAGGAAGCTAATGATGGTGACCATTAATCTTCAGATGAAGTTACTACAAACCTCGTAGGTCGACAAGGACACGTACTGCTCCAGAGTGGTATGGTAGTCTTGTCTTGGAGGTCATGTTGCTGGTCAACAATGAACCTACGAGCTATGGAGAAGCGATGGTGGGCCCGTATTCTGAGGAATGGCTAGAGGCCATGAAATTTGAGATAGGATCCATGTATGAAAACAAAGTGTAGACTTTGGAAGAACTACTTGATGGTCGTAAGGCTGTTCGGTACAAATGGATCTTTAGAAGGAAGAAAGAACGACAATGGTAAATGTCACCATTAAGCAAGCTTGACTTGTCGCAAAGATGTTTCCGACAAGTTCAAGGAGTTGACTACGATGAGACTTTCTCACCCATAGAGATGCTAAAATCTGTTGGAATTATGTTAGCAGTTGCCGCATATTTCATTTGTGAAATCTGGCAGATGGATGTCAAAACATCGTTTCCTTGAGGAAAGGTTGTATGTGATACAACCAGAGGGTTTTGTCGATCCTAAGGATGCTAACAGGTATGCAAGCTCCAGCAATCCTTCTATGGACTGGAGCAAGCATCTCGGGGTTGGAATAAGTACTTTGATGAGTGATAAAAGCTTTTGGGTTTATATAAAGTTTATGAGAAACTTTTATTTCCAAGAAAGTGAGTGGGAGCACCATAGAATTTCTGATGAGTATATGTGGTTGACATATTGTTGATTGGAAATGATGTAGAATTTTTGGAAAGCATATAGGGTTGTTTGAAAAGTGTTTTTTCAAAGGAAAACCTGGATTGAGCTACTTGAACATTGAGCATCAAGATCCATAGAGATAGATAAAGACAATTGATGTAACTTTCAATGAATACATAGCTTGACAAGATTTTGAAGGAGTTCAAAATGAATAAGTCAAAGAAGGAGTTCTTGCCTGTATTGAAAGGTGTGAATTTGAGTAAGACTCAGAAGACCGACTACAACATAAGAAAGAGAAATGATGAAGGTTGTCCCCTATGCTTAAGTCGTAGGCTCTATAGTATGCCATGTTGTGTACCGCACCTGATGTGTGCCTTGCCATGAGTCTGTCAAGGGGTACAAAAGTGATCCAGGAATGGATCACTCGACAACGGTCAAAATTATCCTTAGTAAACTTGAGGACTAAGGAAATGTTTCCTGATTATGGAGGTGATAAAAGTGTTCGTTTTAAAGGGTTTCGTCGATGCAAGCTTTGACACCAATTCGGATGACTCTTAAGTAGCAAACTGGATTCGTATAGTGGAGAAATCATTTGGAATAGTTCCAAATGAAGCGTGGTAGCAACATCTACAGGATGACATAGAGATTTGTAAAGTACACACGGATCTGAAAGGTTCGGACATGTTGACTAAAACCTATCTCACAAGCAAACATGATCAAACCCCATAACTATATGGGTGTTAGATTCATTACAATCACATAGTGATGTGAGCTAGATTATTGATTCTAGTGCAAATGGGAGACTATTGGAAATATGACCTAGAGGCAATAATAAAGTGGTTATTATTATATCTCCTTGTTCATGATAATCATTTATTATCCATGCTATAATTGCATTGATTGGATACTCAAATACATGTGTGGATACATAGACAACACACTGTCCCTAGTGAGCCTCTAATGGACTAGCTAATTGGTCTAAGATGGTCAAGGTTTCTTGGCCATAGACATGAGATGTCATTTGATAACAGGATCACATCATTAGGAGAATGATGTGATGGACAAGACCCAAACTATGAACCTAGGATGTGATCATCTCAGTTTATTGCTACTATTTTCTGCATGTCAAGTATATGTTCCTATGACCATGAGATCATGCAACTCCCGGACATCGAAGGAATGCCTTGTGTGTATCAAACGTCACAACGTATCTGGGTGACTATAAAGGTGCTCTACAGGTATCTCCAAGGGTGTTTGTTGGGTTGGCGTGAATCAAAACTGGGATTTGTGACTCCGTGTGACGGAGAGGTATCTCAGGGCCCACTCGATAATACAACATCACAACAAGCCTTACGAGCAATGTGACTAAGGAGTTAGTCACGTGATCTTGTTTTACGGAACGAGTAAAGAGACTTGCTGGTAACAAGATTGAACAAGGTATAGAGATATCGATGATCGAATCTCGGGCAAGTAACATACCGATGGACAAAGGGAATAACATTCGGGATTAACTGAATCCTTGACATAGAGGTTCAACTGATAAATATCTTCGTAGAATTTTGTCAGGCCCAAGATGCAACCCTGTCCTCAATTTGGCACGAAGGCCTCGTCAGGGATAGAAGCGCATCTCGTCGTGTCGCAAGAATGGATATCGTAACAAGTACATGTACTGAAAAGAAGAGATATATAAAGACGGTTGGCTTACACTCGCCACAAACTACATCAGAGTCACATCAGTACATTACATAAACATCATGAAGAAGAGCAGGGTCCGACTACGGACGAAAACAAACGAGAAAAATGAAACCACGTCCATCCTTGCTATCCCAGGCTGCTGGCCTGGAACCCATCCTAGATCGATGAAGAAGAAGAAGAAGCAACTCCAAATGAACAATCAACACGCTCGCGTCAAGTAACCTTTACCTGTACCTGCAACTGGTGTTGTAGTAATCTGTGAGCCACAGGGGACTCAGCAATCTCATTTCCAAAGGTTTCAAGACTAGCAAAGCTTAATGGGTGAGGCATGGTTAAGTGGTGAGGTTGCAGCAGCGGCTAAGCATATATTTGGTGGCTAACTTACGAGTACCAGAAATAAGAGGGGGAAGATCTCCGCATAATGGACGTGAACTAATCATGATCAAAAGAATGATCCTGAACACCTACCTACGTCAGACATAACCCCACCGTGTCCTCGATCGAAGAAGGAACTCACGAAAGAGATAGTCACGGTTACACACACAGTTGGCAAGTTTTAATTAAGTTAACTTCAAGTTATTTAGAACCAGTGTTAAACAAAGTTTCCACGTTGCCACATAACCGCGGGCATGACTTTCCGAAAAGATTTAACCCTGTAGGGGTGCTCCATCTAGTCCATCACAAATTACCACAAGCCGCATAGAAATCCTCAATCACGGAGCTCGCGATCTCGTCGGATTCCCTAGTGGAAAACCTCAACTCTGAGATTACGCAAAGCATCACCAGAATCCCGATGCACAAGATATCTCGTCAAAGGTAAAACTAATCCAGCAAGGCCACCCGGTGTGTCGACGAACCCGATAGGAGCCACGTATCTCGTTCTCAGGACATCCCGTCTATGCATAGTGGACGGTAACCAAACCTCGAGTTGCCCCAAGGTGGCACCGCCGACTATTAGGTGGGTGGACCAACACTCATGCGGAGCACTGGCCCGGGGGGTTGATTAAATTATCCTCGGGGTCCGGAAAGTCCCTATGCAATTTTATTAGGTGTTTAGGCAAATGTAGCACCAATGTTGGGCCTTGCCAGACCAGCTTTAATCTAAAACGAATTATCAAGGGGGTCCCCATAACAACCCCGATCGTGTTAGGAGCGCTCAATTATGGAACATAACACCGGTAGCCGGAAACTAAGGGGGCAAAGGTAGAACAAAACACCAGGCTAGAAAAGGGCCGAGCCTTCCACCTTTTACCAAGTATATAGGTGCATTAAATTAAATAGCTTTTTAATATGGTGTTATAACAAGGAACCCATGTTTTCACATGGAAGCAACTGCACCTGCAACTAGCAACGCTAACACAGGGTTAAGCAAGCGGTAACACAACCAATCAGTGGTTTGCTAGGTTGAACAGGTTGAAGGTTTCATGATATTGTTGAGAGGCTGATATTTAACATGTGGTAGGCATCGAGACATAAGCGGTAGAAGCGATAAAACTAGCATGGCAATGATAGTAATTGTATCTGGGGAAATGGTCATCTTGCCTGAAATCCCGCTTGGAAGAAGAATGCCTCCGTGAAGCAGACGGACCGACGTAGTCGAACGGGTCCTCACATCCGACACGCTTGCGGAACTCTATCGAGACGAAGCATACCGGAAACACAAATCATCACACGGAATTCACCACACGATGCACAACACAAATGGTGCATGAGCAGCTGAATACATGCAAGTCACGGCATGACAATTCACGCAATCAAACACTACACATTAAGTGAAGTTCAATATGCAACGAGTTGCATATTGACGAAACTCCATGTTAATTATTTAGTTCTATCTCGGTTAGATACACGACAATATTAGATGTGGTTAACATGGCAAGAGGTGAAGCGTAATTAATCTACCTATCTAGGCATTTTAAATGAGGTCGGAAATGACATATAGCATCTCCAAAACGACCTCACATGTTAATTTACAATTCTGTCCAGATCTGAACTAACACATTTAATTAGTTGTTAAACAGCAAAACAAATAGGTTCACGTGATTCTACGCATCAAGACAAGCAATCTACACATAGAAAACATTTCCAACGGAGCTACAGATCAAAAGTTACAAACACCGCAAGATATGATGGCATGAATGCAATATGTGTGCAACGACGGTCACGAGCACTTCAAAACATACAACCAGCAAGAGAAAATGAAACTAAACGAGATTATAAGCAAGTTTCATGTAGGACACGATCAAATCGAAGCTACGGTTCAAAAACTACGAGCAAAACAAGAAATGACTACAATCTGCCAAAATCAGCCACATAGCATCTTCTACACCCCACAACTACGGGCTACACAACTCCGATAAACTCAAGCAAGGCATGACACGAAAGAGGACAAGAAGTCCTACGACAAACAACTATCAACAACTAGCATGACATCATGGATCACTAGGGAAAGAAGACACAAAATGGCATCTCACACACTATTTCAGACTTGGTGAAAATTACACCTCATGGAAGTGCAGTTTTCGATCTGAAGCTATATTGACAGCAGCAAAACCTAGAGCTACAGGACTCCAAATGGCATGAAAATTTACCGCAAACTAGAGGAACACAAGGGGTACAACTAACTCCATTGGACCAACCTCAAAAGAGCTACAGATCAAAAGCTAGAAGCAAAACAAAACAGCAACAAAATATAACAGATTCCAGACTTAGAAATATTTCAGCTCCTCAAAATCAGCACTATTTCTAGCAACTTGAGAGCAAGCAAACTACACCTAAACTTGCTTTTCTATTGCAACTAAAAATACCAGGGACTAGTCTAAACACCCAAGAAAACTCCCTAGTTGACAACTCCGTCAAACGAAGCACGAAATAAATCCTACGAAATAAAGAAAAGGGCATCACGGCAAAATATCGCGCGAACTAACTTGCTCTAAAGCTAAAACGAATTGCACAGAAAAATCCTTTCTACCCGGAAAACATATAAAATATGCGGGGTTGCACAACAAAATAAAGCCACACATAAATGCGGGAAAATAACCTATATACGGGAAAATAAACTAGCGGCAAATCCCTACACGTAAAAATACAAATGACCGCTCTAAAATACAAGGAAAATAGGTTCCTAAAACATGGGCATTTATACTATGACATCTGAGCAATCGGGACCGCAAGAAAAATAAATCCGGAACGTTCCCCTATTGGGACAACATGCTAAACTAGGCGTTTGGCACGTCAAACAATGTCAAATAAATATGCAAGTTGTGAAATCGTGTTCTACTCGCAAAACTACCCCAAAAACATATGCAATATGTCGCGATCCGACTTACGGTTAAGAATCTACGAGCGTTTTAATATCTAACATTTCGTGAAAACATAAATTCGCAGAAAAACCTAAAACTAAATGGGCCTAATAGGGCGGCGCAGGTAAGCTATATGCCGCTCGGGCGCAGCATAGGGGGCCGGGGCTTACCTGGCTCTGGGCCGGCTAGGTGGAGTGGAGGAGCTGGTGGGCCGCGGCGGTTGACGGGCCGGTCGGGGCGCTGGCTTGGGCCGAATCTGGCTACCACGAGCGGGAGGCCTCGTCTCTCTCCCGTCGCGGCACGAGCGAGGCCCTGAGCCACGTCGCAGCATCCAGCGAGGTAATAGAGACCGACGGGGAGATTCCAGGGGCGCGAGGGGGCGGCGGATCGAGGTCGCGGTGGTGCAGATCCGGACACACTCCGTCGGCTGGCAGCGTTGACGACCTAAGGCGGATTGCAGCGACGGTCCGGCGAGGCACCGCGGGGCCGTGGCGGGATTTGAGGGCAGGAATCCATGGCTGGGGAAGCTACTGGCAGGCGGCGCAGGGAGGACTGGCGCGGTCGAGGGAGGAGCTCGCGCGGGGTTGGCCGGCGGCTGCTGGCGCGAGCGCGGGGGGGGGGGAGCTCGGGGCAGGAGAGGCGCACGAGCATGGGCACACGAGGCACTGCCATTGACGGGAGGATCTGCGGGCATGGGAAATCCCCTATGGTCGCCCGAACATTGTCCACTGGGTGGACATTGTCTGTTAGGTGAGATTTTGGGCAAATCTGAGCCATTAGATGTGAATCCAATGGCCAGATTTGTTCAGAGGGTTTGGGCTGCGGGATTTAGAAGGGCGAGGGCTAGCAGGTGGAGTTTTTGAGGGGGGTGGCTGCAAAAATGGCTAGGGGAAACCCTAGTGAAGTGAGAGGGGTCTCTCTAGGGGGGGTGTTACTTATATAGGGTTGGTCTCTGGTTGGGTGGACCTCATCCGTCCGATCGCGATCCGATGACCACGAACGGAGGAAGTGGCTAGGAGGAACTAGCGGCTGTGTTGAGCCGTTATCCGGAGACGAGAGGGAGAATGGGCGGGGCGTCAACGAATTTAAAAGCACCGACAAACGTCCGACGAATAACTAGAGACGGTGTCGCTACGGTCGACCGTTCGGGTACCAGACGGACTCCGATCGCGACGAAATTCGACAGGCGGCCTAGCTATAACTAATAAAGACCGCACGCCAAATCTCAACCCGATCAGAGAAAGTTTTCAACACACTTTTAAAACAGGGTTTGACGATGCCGCGGGCGCGTGCGTGTGCGGTCGGGCTCAGAACGGACGACGACGAGAACCGGCAACTAGCAACGGATGCAAGGTTGTGAAAACTGGCGGCAACGGGATGCCGATGCAATGCTGATGATGCGCATGATGCGATGATGATGTGACAAAAGAAAACAGACACACGACGAAAACGGAAAGAAAGGGGAATCTTCTGGAACGTCGGCATCGGGCTGTCACAACTCTCCTACACTACAAGAGGATCTCGCCCCGAGATCCAAGAATGAAAGGGGGAGAGGATGAGAAAGAACAAGAGGCAAAAACTTAGTCGCTTCTTTGACAAACGAGTGAAAGCAACGATCCTTGAAGGTTGCAAAGAGATGAGGAATGATATGAGAAAGAAGCAAGAAATTCACGGAAAATTTCGGCAGCACTTCGCTAGGAAAATGAGACATTTTTTTTGAAAAGGTAGAAGAAATAGGCAATAAACATAACAAACAACTAAATAGAGCAAGGAAACACCATGATCTTGATAGAATAACATGATCGACCCAAAAGAGCAACATCACCATGCCTCCGGAATAATAGAGTAGGAACTAGCTCAAGCGGAAGAAAAGAATGAAGCAAGAGAATGACAACTATCATCACAATAGAATTGAAGAGCCTCCGGACAGAGAATTGACTTAGTAGTTGGAAAACCAACAACGAAAAGAACAAGATAGTAGTGATCTTGTGACAATCATCTCAACAAATATGAGGTGACAACCAACCACTAAAAGAAACAAGGATTGATTGGGAGAAACAAGATATGAACAATTTCTTACACCAAGAGGATACATTGAGAACTTGGATTAATGACAAGCACCATGATAGCAACAATCCATAGGAAAATCTTTAGGTGAAATCCAAACCAAGATAACTCAATGAAGAAATCATGGGTTGAAACTATCTCATGATCATAGAATTGGTGGGTTTAATTATCTCATTCTTGAAATAAAATCTCTTCGAGACTCCTACACTAACAAGAATGCTATAATACCACCTCAAAGGATAAAGGAAGAACAATTGCACATAGAAATGCAAGAGAAAGGATACTTGAGGTTCTCCAACAAGAATCTTGAAGAATACTTGAGAATGAATTGAAACCTTGATGAACCACCATGAAGGACCTCCGTATACAAATGAACGATGCAACGATATGAAGGTAGACAAGAATAAGATTATGACCTTGCCAAGATTTAGATGAAGCTTCACAAAGAGATACTTGAGAAAACTTGGAACTCCGGAAAAGAAAAAATAAGAACACTTGAGAAAAAGGAATTGATATCATGAGGCACTCCGGAAGAAGAATTCAGATTACTATGAACAAGAATAAGAATTATGTTAAGCTTATCCTTCATCAAGTTTATTGATGAAAAGCACGGAATTAGCATACGACTTAATCTTCTAGAAATGAATCTTGAAGAGGCAGAGAGATAAGCACCACTTGAGGCAAAATTAAGGAAGCACCGGTAAGAATTCACAATTGAATGGAAACACCATGAATTAATGGAGATACATGAGAATGAAGAGATCATAAGCCACCTGAGAGAAAACTTGAACAAGGCACCGGATAATCGAGAGACGAACGAAGAAACAACAATTGAGAAGAATTGAGGACGAAAGCTGCAAGCTGAGAACGAAGAAGTCTTCACAAATGATGGCCTTCGGAGAATCGAGAATGAAACAATTCAGAAATGCCCCGTATAGCAAGAAAGGGATACTCATGATTGGAACAAATAAGATGACGACACCAAGCTGAAATGATGAATCTCCAAGAGAATGAACCAAGATTTACGAGGAACACTCCTTCGAATAACAAGCTGAGAATGATGACGAGAAACAACACCAAGAACTACTGAGACACTCCGGAATAATGAAGAATGAAAGGTTGAGCCAATATGAGAATCAAATTCCAATAGATCTTGGAGAAGGGATATGACTAATGAAATTCATACTTACGTCATAGTTCAAAAGAATTAAAGATCTTCGGAGGATTACAAGAGCTATAACAGATCCTGGGAAAAACCTGTGGGTTATGGGCCCACTCAAAGAAATCACCGTTGAAAAGATTACTAGAACGGAAGATATTGCACCGGTATGAAGAAAACTAGATGAGGTTGAGAACCTCGAAATAATGAAAGATCTGCAACAAGAAACTCTGAGATATCTTCAACACTCCGAATAGCAAAAGAGGAATGAATAAACAAGATAGGCTCACAAGAATTCCCAACATGAGAAAGAATTACAAGGAAGAATAGGATATAATGAACATGGATAGCTGAATTAAATTCACCGGAAAAGAAAACAAGATTGAATAAAGATGAACACGAATCTCCTAAGAATCTTCACAAAGAACCACCGGATACGATACAGAATAAAAGATAAAGGAAGCACATGAAAAGAAAAATCTTGGATGAAAATCCAATCACTGAAAAAAAGGGGTGGGAGGGCGGGGAAAAACAAAGACAACTTGGGACAGATTAGACAAACTCCGGAAAGAATTCAGAGAATGATCTGCAACAATTTAGAGAGGAATGAATTCACTTGAGGAGAAGCACACCGATTGGAAAAGAATTAATCATGACGACTCCGGTTGACAAAATTGATGAGACAATTGATTGAGCAAAAGGATTAGCACTCTCACATAAAAATATGAGAACACAGATTAGGAAAGATCTGAAATCGCCACTTGACATCGAAGCAACACGAATTACCACATTCAACAAGACAAAGGATGAGGCTTATGAAACAAGCCAGAACAAACTCATGAGAAAGATTTCGTTCAATATTTTCGTGGACAGGAATCCACTAGATGTCGAACCCCAACCTAACATCATGCATTTGTTGAAAGATTGTCCTATAAGCAACTAATTGAATTCCCACCTATGAATTCCTGAAATATCTGGTCATGCAATCTGGTACACGGATACAAGGAGTAATATCACACAACTCCTATACTAACCCGTCACCTGTATCACATCCGTCAACACACAACCAAAATCTTGGACCTTCATCTGCTACAGACCCTCGTGATCACAACGATACAAAGTATGGCAATACTTCCGAACAATCTACACCAGTACTGGGGACATCGGGGTTATCTCGCCACTACTAGTATTGAAGCAATTACGAACATCCTTCGTCCTAAGATACTAAGAAATCTGAATGATAACGATGTGCTCAAGAATCCCCTGGAGCTCAACTCCCCTGAAACTTAAAGCATATAGGAGGCACCAAGACAGAACTCCGTCACATCGGCATCATATAGATCTCAAAAATATCCGCGTGATCCAAATTTTTTTTTGAGTTGGAAGAGGAGTAGAATTCAATTATGACGTCAAGATTCCTCACCAGAGCATAGAAGAGGAGAAAAAAGAATCCTACTCTCCGATATATAACTAGACTCAAAGCAGTTTTTCACTAGACTCGACTCGGCCATGTTCGATCAATCAAGGGAGCTCCTAGGTCGGTACTGCTCTGATACCAACTTGTCACGCCCAAGATGCGACCCTATCTTCAATTTGGCATGAAGGCCTCGTCAGGGATAGAAGCGCATCTCATCGTGTCGCAAGAATGGATATCGTTACAAGTACATGTACTGAAAAGAAGAGATATATAAAGAGGGTTGGCTTACACTCGCCACAAGCTACATCAGAGTCACAACAGTACATTACATAAACATCATGAAGAAGAGAAGGGTCCGACTACGGACGAAAACAAACGAGAAAAATGAAACGACGTCCATCCTTGCTATCCCAGGCTGCCGGCCTGGAACCCATCCTAGATCGATGATGAAGAAGAAGAAGAAGCAACTCCAAATGAACAATCAACGCGCTCGCGTCAAGTAACCTTTACCTGTACCTGCAACTGGTGTTGTAGTAATCTATGAGCCACAGGGGACTCAGCAATCTCATTTCCAAAGGTATCAAGACTAGCAAAGCTTAATGGGTGAGGCATGGTTAAGTGGTGAGGTTGCAGCAGCGGCTAAGCATATATTTGGTGGCTAACTTACGAGTACCAGAAATAAGAGGGGGAAGATCTACGCATAACGGACGTGAACTACTCATGATCAAAAGAATGATCCTGAACACCTACCTACGTCAGACATAACCCCACCGTGTCCTCGATCGGAGAAGGAACTCACGAAAGAGACAGTCACGGTTACGCACATAGTTGGCAAGTTTTGATTAAGTTAACTTCAAGTTATTTAGAACCAGTGTTAAACAAAGTTTCCACGTTGCCACATAACGGCGGGCACGGCTTTCTGAAAAGATTTAACCCTATAGGGGTGCTCCATCTAGTCCTTCACAAATTACCACAAGCCGCATAGAAATCCTCAATCACGAAGCTCGCGATCTCGTCGGATTACCTAGTGGAAAACCTCAACTCTGAGATTACCCAAAGCATCACCGGAATCCCGATGCACAAGATATCTCGTCAAAGGTAAAACTAATCCAGCAAGGCCACCCGGTGTGTCGACGAACCCGATAGGAGCCGCGTATCTCGTTCTCAGGACACACCGTCTATGCATAGTGGACGGTAACCAAACCTCGAGTTGCCCTGAGGTGGCACCGCCGACTGCTAGGTGGGTGGACCAACACTCATACGGAGCACTGGCCCGGGGGGTTGATTAAATTATCCTCGGGGTCCGGAAAGTCCCTACGCAATTTTATTAGGTGTTTAGGCAAATGTAGCACCAATGTTGGGCCTTGCTAGACCAGCTTTAATCTAAAACGAATTATCAATGGGGTCCCCATAACAACCCCGATCGTGTTAGGAGCGCTCAATTATGGAACATAACACCGGTAGCCGGAAACTAAGGGGGCAAAGGTGGAACAAAACACCGGGCTAAAAAGGGCCGAGCCTTCCACCTTTTACCAAGTATATAGGTGCATTAAATTAAATAGCTTTTTAATATGGTGATATAACAAGGAACCCATGTTTTCACATGGAAGCAACTACACCTGCAACTAGCAACGCTAACACAGGGTTAAGCAAGCGGTAACACAGCCAGTCAGTTGTTTGCTAGGTTGAACAGGTTGAAGGTTTCATGGCATTGTTGAGAGGCTGATATTTAACATGTGGTAGGCAACGAGACATAAGCGGTAGGAGCGATAAACCTAGCATGGCAATGATAGTAATCGTATCTGGGGAAATGGTCATTTTGCCTAAAATCCCGCTTTGAAGAAGAATGCCTCCGTGAAGCAGACGAAGCGACGTAGTCGAACAAGTCCTCACATCCGACACGTTTGCGAAACTCTATTGAGACGAAGCAAACCGGAAACACAAATCATCACACGGAGTTCACCACACGATGCACAACACAAATGATGCATGAGCAGCTGAATACATGCAAGTCACGGCATGACAATTCATGCAATCAAACACTACACATTAAGTGAAGTTCAATATGCATCGAGTTGCATATTGACGAAACTCCACGTTAATTATTTAGTTCTATCCCGGTTAGATACACGACAATATTAAATGTGGTTAACATGGCAAGAGGTGAAGCGTAATTAATCTACCTATCTAGGCATTTTAAATGAGGTCGGAAATGACATATAGCATCTCCGAAACGACCTCACATGTTAATTTACAATTCTGTCCAGATCTGAACTAACACATTTAATTAGTTGTTAAACAGCAAAACAAATAGGTTCACGTGATTCTACGCGTCAAGACAAGCAATCTACACATAGAAAACATCTCCAACGGAGCTACGGATCAAAAGTTACAAACACCGCAAGATATGATGGCATGAATGCAATATGTGTGCAACGACGGTCACGAGCACTTCAAAACATACAACCAGCAAGAGAAAATGAAACTAAACGAGATTATAAGCAAGTTTCATGTAGGACACGATCAAATCGGAGCTACGGTTCAAAAACTACGAGCGAAACAAGAAATGACTACAATCTGCCAAAATCAGCCACATAGCATCTTCTACACCCCACAACTACGGGCTCCACAACTCCGATAAACTCAAGCAAGGCATGACACGAAAGAGGACAAGAAGTCCTACGACAAACAACTATCAACAACTAGCATGACATCATGGATCACTAGGGAAAGAAGACACAAAATGGCATCTCACACACTATTTCAGACTTGGTGAAAATTACACCTCATGGAAGTGCAGTTTTTGATCTGAAGCTATATTGACAGCAGCAAAACCTAGAGCTATAGGACTCCAAATGGCATGAAAATTTACCGCAAACTAGAGGAACACAAGGGGTACAACTAACTCCATTGGACCAACCTCAAAAGAGCTACAGATCAAAAGCTAGAAGCAAAACAAAACAGCAACAAAATATAACAGATTCCAGACTTAGAAATATTTCAGCTCCTCAAAATCAGCACTATTTCTAGCAACTTGAGAGCAAGCAAACTACACCTAAACATGCTTTTCTATTGCAACTAAAAATACCAGGGACTAGTCTAAACACCCAAGAAAACTCCCTAGTTGACAACTCCGTCAAACGAAGCACGAAATAAATCCTACGAAATAAAGAAAAGGGCATCACGGCAAAATATCGCGCAAACTAACTTGCTCTAAAGCTAAAACGAATTGCACAGAAAAATCCCATGGATTTTTCTACCCGGAAAACATATAAAATATGCGGGGTTGCACAACAAAATAAAGCCACACATAAATGCGGGAAAATAACCTATATACGGGAAAATAAACTAGCGGCAAATCCCTACACGTAAAAATACAAATGACCGCTCTAAAATACAAGGAAAATAGGTTCCTAAAACATGGGCATTTATACTATGACATCCGAGCAATCGGGACCGCAAGAAAAATAAATCCGGAACGTTCCCCTATTGGGACAACATGGTAAACTAGGCGTTTGGCACGTCAAACAACGTCAAATAAATATGCAAGTTGTGAAATCGTGTTCTACTCGCAAAACTACCCCAAAAACATATACAATATGTCGCGATCCGACTTACGGTTAAGAATCTACGAGCGTTTTAATATCTAACATTTCGTGAAAACATAAATTCGCAGAAAAACCTAAAACTAAATGGGCCTAATAGGGCGGCGCAGGTAAGCTATTTGCCGCTCGGGCGCAGCATAGGGGGCCGGGGCTTACCTGGCTCTGGGCCGGCTAGGTGGAGTGGAGGAGCTGGTGGGCCGCGGCGGTTGACGGGCCGGTCGGGGCGCTGGCTTGGGCCGAATCTGGCTACCACGAGCGGGAGGCTCCTGGGCCGCGGGAGGCCTCGTCTCCCTCCCGCCGCGGCACGAGCACGGGCACAGGAGGCGCTGCCATGGACGGGAGGATCTGCGGGCATGGGAAATCCCCTGTGGTCGCCCGGACATTGTCCACTGGGGTGGACATTGTCTGGTAGGTGAGATTTTGGGCAAATCTGAGCCATTAGATGTGAATCCAATGGCCAGATTTATTCAGAGGGTTTGGGCTGCGGGATTTAGAAGGGTGAGGGCTAGCAGGTGGAGTTTTTGAGGGGGGTGGCTGCAAAAATGGCTAGGGGAAACCCTAGTGAAGTGAGAGGGGTCTCTCTAGGGGGGGTGTTACTTATATAGGGTTGGTCTCTGGTGGGGTGGACCTTGTCCGTCCGATCGCGATCCCATGACCACGAATGGAGGAAGTGGCTAGGTGGAACTAGCGGCTGTGTTGAGTGGTTATCCGGAGACGAGAGGGAGAACGGGCGGGGCGACAACGAATTTAAAAGCATCAACAAACGTCCGACGAATAACTGGAGACGGTGCCGCTACGGTCGACTGTTAGGGTACCAGACGGACTCCGATCGCGACGAAATTCGACAGGCGGCCTAGATATAACTAATAAAGACCGCACGTCAAATCTCAACCCAATCAGAGAAAGTTTTCAACACACTTTTAAAACAGGGTTTGACGATGTCGCGGGTGCGTGCGTGTGCGGTCGGGCTCAGAACGGACGACGACGAGAACCGGCAACTAGCAACGGATGCAAGTTTTTGAAAACTGGCGGCAACAGGATGCCGATGCAATGCTGATGATGCGCATGATGCGATGATGATGCAACAAAAGAAAACAGACACACGACGAAAACGGAAAGAAAGGGGAATATTCTGGAACGTCGGCATCGGGCTGTCACAAATTTGTAGGAACCAATATGGGCATCTAAGGTCCGCTATTGGTTATTGACCGGAGAGTGTCTCGGTCATGTCTACATAGTTCTCGAATCCGCAGGGTCTGCACACTTAAGGTTTGATGACATTTCAGTATTATTGAGTTATGTATGTTGGTGATCTAAGGTTGTTCGGAGTTCCGGATAAGATCACAGACATGACGAGGAGCTCCAGAATAGTCCGGAGGTAAAGATTGATATATGGAATAATAGTGTTTGGTCTCCGGAAGGGTTTCTGAATTCACCAAAAGGGGTTTCGGATGTTTCCCGAAATGTTCTGGTACGAGAATACTTTATTTGGGCCAACGGGTAAAGCCCATGAGGATTTAGGAAGGTGCAAACGTAGTTTTGTGAAGGCCATAAGCCAGACGCCAGGGATCCTGGCGTCTGGGGCGAGACGCCGAGGACCCTGGCGTGTGATCCTGAAGTCCGAGGAGGACTCTTGCCTTGCGTGCCAAACCGACTTTGTGGAGGCTCTTTCTCCGAGAAACGACCCCAGGGCTCAATGTATAAATAGAGGGGCAGTGCTAGCACCCGAGACACATCAGTATTTCCCCAAGCCGTGTGGTGGCAACCTCCCTTCTTTAGTTCATCCTCCGTTATGGTTTTTGTTCTGCTTGGTGAAGCCCTACTGAGATTGTTCTGCACCACCACCGTCACCACGTCGTCGTATTGTTGGAGAACTTATCTACCTCTCCGCCCCTCTTGCTAGATCAAGAAGGCGGAGATAGTCATCGAGCCTTTGGATAGATCTTGTATGGTGATACGTCCATTTTGCGTCATGTTTTCATGTTGATATTTATCGCTTCTTGGGCTGTTATTTCACTTCATGGTACAATACTTATGCCTTTTCTCTCTTATTTTGCAAGGTTTACTTGAAGAGGGAGAATGCCGGCAGCTGGAATTCTAGCCTAAAAAAGGAGCAAAGTTGAGATACCTATTCTGCGCAACTCCAAACGCCGTAAAAATCAACGAGGATTTTTTTTCCAGATTTATAAAAAATACTGGGGGCCACAAGCCAGAGGGGCGCTAGCAGGTGGCCACAAGCCTGCTTGGCGCGGCCACCCCCTGGCCGCGTGAAGGGGGCTTGTGGGCAGCCTGCTAGCTCACTGGGCCCCTCTTCTGCTATATGAAGGGTTTCGTCCAGGAAAAAATCAAGGAGGAGCTTTTTCGTGGATTCGTCGCCGCCACGAGGCGGAACTTGAGCAGAACCAATCTAGAGCTCCGGCAGGACGATCCTGTCGGGGAAACTTCCCTCCCGGAGGGGGAAATCGTCTCCATCGTCATCACCAACACTCCTCTCATCGGAGGGGACTCGTCACCAACAACATCTTCATCAGCACCATCTCATCTCCAAACCCTAGATCATCTCTTGTAACCAATCTCCGTCTCGCGACTCCGATTGGTACTTGTAAGGTTGCTAGTAGTGTTGATTACTCTTTGTACTTGATGCTAGTTGGATTACTTGGTGGAAGAGTTTATGTTCAGATCCTTGATGCTACTCATTACCTCTCTGGTCATGAATATGATTATGCTTTGTGAGTAGTTACTTTTGTTCCTGAGGACATGGGATAAGTCATGCTAATAGTAGTCATGTGAATTTGGTATTCGTTCGGTAATTTGATGTGTTGTATGTTGTTTTTCCTCTAGTGGTGTTATGTGAACGTCGAGTACATAACACTTCACCATTATTTGGGCCTAGAGGAAGGCATTGGGAAGTAGTAAGTAGATGATGGGTTGCTAGAGTGACAGAAGCTTAAACCCTAGTTTATGCGTTGCTTCGTAAGGGGCTGATTTGGATCCACTAGTTTAAGGCTATGGTTAGACTTTGTCTTAATTCTTATTTCGTAGTTGCGGATGCTTGCGAGAGGGGTTAATCATAAGTGGGATGCTTGTCCAAGTAAGGGCAGTACCCAAGAGCCGGTCCACCCACATATCAAACTATCAAAGTAACGAACGCGAATCATATGAACATGATGAAAACTAGCATGACAGAAATTCCCGTGTGTCCTCGGGAGCGTTTTTCCTCCAATAATACTTTGTCCAGGCTTATCCCTTGCTACAAATGGGATTGGGCCACTTTGCTGCATCGTTGCTACTTTTGTTACTTGTTGCTCGCTACGAATCATCTCGCCACACTATCACTTGTTACCGACAATTTCAGTGCTTGCATATTTTACCTTGCTGAAAACCACTTGTCAGATCCTTCTGCTCCTCGTTGGGTTCGACACTCTTACTTATCGAAAGGACTATGATTGATCCCCTATACTGGATAATGTGTTGACATGGTACAGCCTATGTGATGATACTGGATCATGGGACTACAATCGGTTGAAAGTGGAATTTCATCAAAAGTTTTATCCTATGCATTTAGTACATCGTTATCGGAATTCTATTTATAATTTTTGGCCTCGTGACAGAGAAAGCATCTCTCAAGCTTAGGGGACGCTTAAATCAATGTTATATTCATGCCCCAATCATGAGCTCTCGAGAGAAATTATCATTCAGAACTTCTATGCTCGGCTTTCTCATGATGATCGCACCATGCTTGATACTTCTTGTACCGGTTCTTTTATGAAGAGAGATATTGACTTCAAATGGAATTTATAGGAGAGAATTAAGCGCAATTCTGAAGATTGGGAGCTTGAAGAAAGTAAGGAGTCAGGTATGAATTTCATGTTTGATTGCGTTAAATCCTTTGTTGAGACAAATACTTTTTGTGACTTTAGCGCTAAGTATGGACTTGACTCTGAGATAGTAGCTTCATTGTGTGAATCCTTTGCTGCTCATATTGATCTGCCTAAAGAGAAGTGGTTTAAATATCATCCTCCTTTAGAAGTCAATGTAGTTAAACCCACTCCAGTTGAAGAGAAAGTCATTGCCTATAATGATCCTGTGGTTCCCAGTGCTTACATTGAGAAACCACCTTTCCCTGTTAGGATAAAGGATCATTCTAAAGCTTCAACTCTGATACGTAGAGGATACATTAGAACACCTACACCCCCTGAGGAAACTAGAGTTGAACCTAGCATTGCTATTATCAAAGATCTTCTGTCCGATGATGTTGAGGGACATGATATTCACTTTTGTGAAGATGCTACTAGAATTGCTAAACCTCACGCTAGAGACAAACATAGGCCTGTTGTTGGCATGCCCGTGGTTTCTGTTAAGATAGGAGATCATTGTTATCGTGGTTTATGTGACGTGGGTGCTAGTGTTAGTGCAATACCTCAATCCTTATATGATGAAATCAAAGACGAGATTGCACCTGTTGAGATAGAGCCTATTGATGTCACTATTCAGCTTGCCAATAGAGATACTATCTGCCCTGTGGGAGTTGTTACGGATGTTGAAGTCTTGTGTGGTAAAACAAAGTATCCTGCTGATTTTCTCGTCCTTGTTACCGCACAAGATAGCTTTTGTCCTATCATATTTGGCAGACCCTTCCTCAATACCGTCAATGCTCATATTGACTGTGAGAAGCAAACTGTCACTGTTGGCTTTGAAGGTGTGTCACATGAGTTCAATTTCTCCAAGTTTGGTAGATAACCTCATGAAAAAGAGTTGCCCAGTAAGGATGAAACTATTTCCCTAGCTTCTATTGCCGTGCCTCCTACTGATCCCTTAGAGCAATACTTGCTTGAGCATGAAACAGATATGCATATGGATGAAAGGGATGAGATAGATAGAGTTGTCTTAGAACAATATCCTATTCTTAAGAATAACTTGACTGTTGAACTGCTTGGGGATCCACCCCCACCAAAGGGTGATCCTGTGTTCGAGCTTAAACAGTTGCCAGATAGTCTTAAGTATGTTTATCTGGATGAAAAAGAGATATATCCTGTTATTATTAGTGCTAGCCTCTCAGAGTATGAAGAAAAGAAGTTACTAAAAACTCTGAGGAAGCACTGTGCCGCAATTGGATATACTCTTGATGATCCTAAGGGCATTAGTCCTACTCTATGCCAGCACAAGATTAAAACCGATCCTGATATCAAACCAGTTGTTGATCATCAAAGGAGATTGAATCCTAAGATGAAAGAAGTAGTAAGAAAATAAATACTAAAGCTCCTGGAAGCGGGTATCATCTATCCTGTTGCTCATAGCGATTGGGTGAGTCCGGTGCACTGCGTCCCTAAGAAGGGAGGCATTACCGTTGTCCCTAATGATAAGGATGAATTGATCCCACAGAGGATTATTACTGGCTATAGGATGGTGATCGATTTTAGGAAATTGAATAAAGCCACTAGGAAAGATCATTACCCTTTGCCTTTTATCGACCAAATGCTAGAAAGACTGTCTAAACACACACACTTCTGCTTTATAGACGATTATTCTGGTTTCTCCCAAATACCAGTTGCACAATCTGATCACGAGAAAACAACTTTCACCTGCCCTTTCGGTACCTTTGCTTATAGACGTATGCCTTTTGGCTTATGTAATGCACCTGCCACCTTTCAAAGATGTATGATGGCTATATTCTATGACTTTTGTGAAAATATTCTTGAGGTTTTCATGGATGACTTCTCCATTTATGGGTCTTCCTTTGATGATTGCCTCAGCAACCTTGATCGAGTCTTGCACAGATGTAAAGACACCAATCTTGTCTTGAATTGGGAGAAGTGCCACTTTATGGTTAATAAGGCATCGTCTTAGGACATAAAATTTCTAAAAGAGGTATTGAAGTCGATAAGGCTAAGGTTGATGCAGTCGAGAAAATGCCATACCCCACAGATATCAAAGGTATAAGAAGTTTCCTTGGTCATGCTGGTTTCTATAGAAGGTTCATTAAAGACTTCTCTAAGATTTCTAGGCCTCTTACCAATCTCTTGCAAAAGGATATTCCTTTTGTTTTTGACGATGATTGTGAGGAAGCCTTCGAAATACTTAAGAGGGCTTTGATAACTGCACCTATTGTTCAACCACCTGATTGGAACTTGCCTTTTGAGATCATGTTTGATGCTAGTGATTTTGCTGCTGGTGCTGTTCTAGGGCAAAGAGTCGATAAGTAGTTGAATGTTATTCACTATGCTAGTAAAACTCTAGACAGTGCCCAGAGAAACTATGCTACTACGGAGAAGGAATTTTTAGCAGTCGTGTTTGCATGTGAAAAGTTCAGGTCTTACATAGTTGATTCCAAAGTCATTATTCACACTGATCATGCTGCTATTAAGTACCTCATGGAGAAGAAGGACACTAAACCTAGAGTTATCAGATGGCTTCTCTTGCTACAAGAATTTGATTTGCACGTTGTTGACAGGAAGGGTGCTGATAACCCAGTAGCAGATAACTTGTCTAGGTTGGAGAACGTTCTTGATGACCCACAACATATTGATGATAGCTTTTCCATGAGCAATTGAATGTCATCAATGCTTCACGTAGTGCATCGTGGTATGCTGATTATGCAAACTATATCGTTAACAAATACATACCACCTAGTTTCACGTACCAACAAAAGAAGAAATTCTTCTTTGACTTGAGACACTACTTTTGGGATGATCCTCACCTTTATAAGGAAGAAGTAGATGGTGTTATTAGACATTGTGTACCTGAACATGAACAGGGACAGATCCTACAGAAGTGTAACTCCGAGGCCTACGAAGGACACCATGCGGGAGATAGAACTGCACACAAGGTATTGCAATCAGGTTTCTATTGTCCCACTCTCTTCAAAGATGCCCGTAAGTTTGTCTTGTCTTGTGACGAATGTCAAAGAATAGGTAATATTAGCAAACGTCAGGAAATGCGTATGAACTATTCACTTGTCATTGAACCATTTGATATTTGGGGCTTTGATTATATGGGACCTTTTCCCAAATCCAATGGGTATACTCATATCCTAGTAGCTGTTGATTACGTCACTAAGTGGGTAGAAGCTATCCCCACTAGTAGTGCTGATCACAACACTTATATCAGGATGCTTAAAGAAGTTATTTTCCCTAGATTTGGAGTCCCTAGATATCTAATGACCAATGTTGGCTCTGACTTCATTCATGTTGCTTTCCGTAAAATGCTTGCTAAGTACGATGTCAACCATAGAATTGCGTCTCCCTACCACCCTCAGTCCAGTGGTCAAGTAGAGCTAAGCAACAGAGAGATTAAACTAATTCTGCAAAAGACTGTCAACAGGTCTAGAAAGAGTTGGTCTAAGAAGCTCGATCATGCACTATGGGCTTATAGAACTGCCTATAAGAATCCCATGGGCATGTCTCCGTACAAAATGGTGTACGGTAAAGCATGTCATTTACCTCTTGAGCTAGAACATAAAGCTTATTGGGCAATCACAGAGCTCAACTTTGATTTCAAACTTGCCGGTGAGAAGAGGTTATTTGACATTAGCTCGCTTGATGAATGGAGAACTCAGGCATATGAGAATGCCAAGTTGTTCAAAGAGAAGGTTAAGAGGTGGCATGATAAGAGGATACAAAAGCGTGAGTTCAATGTAGGTGATTATGTCGTGCTATATAACTCTCGTTTAAGATTCTTTGCAGGCAAGCTTCTCCCTAAATGGGAAGGTCCCTATGTTGTTGAGGAAGTATATCGTTCCGGTGCTATCAAGATCAACAACACGGAAGGTAATTGTCCGAGAGTTGTAAATGGGCAGAGAATCAAGCATTATATCTCAGGTACTCCCATAAATGTTGAAAGCAATATTATCAATACCATAACTCCAGAAGAATACCTAAGGGATATTTATCAGCCTGTTTCAGACTCCGAAAATGAAGAGGAATGTGATTCGGTAAGAAAACAGAGTCCAAAAATTTTCCAGTAGGAAATTTTCTCTGTTTTGGAATATTTGAAAAAAATACAAAAATTGGAAGTAGTCCGGAAAGTGCGCGAGTTGGCGACAAGCCTGCCCGGCGCGGGCCCACCCCCTGGCCGTGCCGGGAGGGCTTGTGGCCACATCGTGCGCCTCCCGGGCTCCGTTTTCGTGCGGGGTACTCCTTCTGGTCTGGAAAAAATCATTATATATACTCCCGTTTGGTCTGACCCGTGTATCACGCAGATTTCCTTTGTTTTCGTTTCGAGCCTGTTTTCTGCTGCGGATTTAGGGCAAGATGTCTTCTCAAGATTCAGATGGGGAGAGATTTTGGCAGATTACATTGCTAATCCTAAGGTCTATGGGGACTTGGATCCTTATGTCTGGACCACTGATGAGGAAGAAGATTATGATCCGAAGGGGAAGGAACAAACAAGTTCCGATGAAGAGGAGGCTCCTCTACCTCAACCTGGACACACGCATGTGGAGTTCAAGAAGTTGAGCCTCCCTGACTCAAGGAAGAATTCTAAGACTTTGTTTATCCCTTCTCGTTTCTTGCAGGAGACTAAGCAAGAATTATGCCAAAGGGTGTTGAAGCTTGAAGAGGAAAACGATGATCTGAGGGAGCAAAATTTTATGCTCAAGTGGAAATTAAACAAGCTCAAGACCTCTACAACAACTCCACCACTATCACCTCCAAAGGAAGACAACTAAACATGGGTATGGGCAATCCCCTTGGCTTGTGCCAAGCTTGGGGGAGTTTCCCCGGTATCGTATCACCATCACATCTTTTGCTTTTACCTTTGTTTTAGTTTTCCTTTTCAGTTTTCTCTTTCTCTAGTAGAATAAAAGTCTTAGTGTTTTAGTCTTGAGTTTTGCTTTGTGTCACCCACGACGTATTCGAGCTCGTGAGCCATATAATAAAGAGTGTCTTAGTTGAAGGGCTTTGCCTCTTGCCATGATCAAAAGAGTGAGAGTAGAACAAAAGCATGAAAGATCATGTAATGATCTTATGGGAAGTGATGGCTTCACATATAAAAAGAATGAGGATTGAAACTTGTTGAGGGTAGGCAAACGTAGACCTTGGTGATTGTTGCAATTAATAGGAAGTGATAAAGAAGGATAGGTTCACATATAAATATATCATCTCTGACACCATCTATGATTGTGAACACTCACTAAACTATTGCATGCCTAGAAGTAGATGTTGGACAAGGAAGACAACATAATGAATTGTGATTGCTTGGCTCCGAACAATGTTATATGATTAGAGATCCCTTAGCATGTGACGATTGCTTCCACCTCACATTAGCCAAACCTCCCACACTAAGTAGAGATACTACTTGTGCATCCATAAACCATCAACCCAGTTTTGCCATGTGAGTCCACCATACCTACCTATGGATTGAATAAGATCCCTCAAGTAAGTTGTCATCGGTGCAAGCAATAAAAATTGCTCTCTAATATGTATGATCTATTAGTGTGTGGAAAATAAGCTTTGTACGAACGTGTGATGAGGAAGACATAAAAGCGACAGACGGCATAATAAAGTTCTTTATCACAGGAGGCAATATAAAGTGACGTTCCTCCGCACTAAGAGGACACGCATCCAAACCTCAAAAGTGAATGACAACCTCTGCTTCCCTCTGCGAATGGCCTATCTTGTACCTTTACTCTTTGCCCTTGAAAGATTCATGGTGATCTTCACCAATTCCTTATCTCACCTTTATCTTGGATAACGTCATATGATTGGGAAAGATCTATATTCATATCTCAACATGGAGGTAAGTATTCATGAATTATTATTGTTGACATTACCCTTGAGGTAAGCAGTTGGGAGGCAAAACTGTAAGCCCCTATCTTTCTCTGTGTCGAGCTAAAACTTTGATCTCATGAGTACCACGTGAGTTGTAGCAATTGTAGAGAACGAAAGAATGATTGAGTATGTCGATTTGCTTTACAAGCTCTTATTTGACTCTTTCTAATGTTGTGATAAGTTGCAATTGCTTGAATGGCTAAAGGCTATCAGTTCTTACTTCTCGGTAAGGTTCTTGATCCATGCTTTACTTTGTGAAGGAATTATCACTTTAGCATGAGAGATTATATGTTGGTATTGTTGTTCTGATCATGATCATGATGCATGCATGTTCGTATCTTGTTTTGTCGACACCTCTCTCCCTAAACAAGTGGACATATTTATTGAGCTAGGCTTTCGCTTGAGGACAAGCGAGGTCTAAGCTTGGGGGAGTTGATACGTCCATTTTGCATCATGTTTTCATGTTGATATTTATCGCTTCTTGGGGTGTTATTTCACTTCATGATACAATACTTATGCCTTTTCTCTCTTATTTTGCTGGAATTCTGGCGTGAAAAGGGAGCAAAGTTGAGATACCTATTCTGCGCAACTCCACACGCCGTAAAAATCAACGAGGATTTTTTTCCGGATTTATAAGAAATACTCAGCCGAAGAAGCGCCAGAGGGGCGCCAACAGGTGGCCACAAGCCTGCTTGGCGGGGCCACCCCCTGGTCGCGCCAAGGGGGCTTGTGGGCAGCCTGATGGCCCACTGGCCCCCCTCTTCTGCTATATGAAGGGTTTCGTCCAGGAAAAAAATCAAGGAGGAGCTTTTTTGTGGATTTGCCGCCGCCACGAGGCAGAACTTGAGCAGAACCAATCTAGAGCTCCAGCAGGACGATCCTGCCGGGGAAACTTCCCTCCCAGAGGGGGAAATCGTTTCCATCGTCATCACCAACACTCCTCTCATCGGAGGGGACTCGTCACCAACAACATATTCATCAGTACCATCTCATCTCCAAACCCTAGTTCATCTCTTATAACCAATCTCCGTGTCACGACTCCGATTGGTACTTGTAAGGTTGCTAGTAGTGTTGATTACTCTTTGTAGTTGATGCTAGTTGGATTACTTGGTGTAAGAGTTTATCTTCAGATCCTTGATTCTACTCATTACCTCTCTGGTCATGAATATGATTATGCTTTGTGAGTAGTTACTTTTGTTCCTGAAGACATGAGATAAGTCATGCTAATAGTAGTCATGTGAATTTGGTATTCATTCAGTAATTTGATGTGTAGTATGTTGTTTTTCCTCTAGTGGTGTTATGTGAACGTCGACTACATAACACTTCACCATTATTTGGGCCTAGAGGAAGGCATTGGGAAGTAGTAAGTAGATGATGGGTTGCTAGAGTGACAGAAGCTTAAACCCTACTTTATGTGTTTCTTCATAAGGGGCTGATTTGGGTCCACTAGTTTAAGGCTATGGTTAGACTTTGTATTAATTCTTCTTTCGTAGTTGTGGATGCTTGCGAGAGGGGTTAATCATAAGTGGGATGCTTGTCCAACTAAGGGCAGTACCCAAGCGCCGGTCCACCCACATATCAAACTATCAAAGTAACGAACGCGAATCAGATGAACATGATGAAAACTAGCATGACAGAAATTCCCGTGTGTCCTCGGGAGCGTTTTTCATCCTATAAGACTTTGTCCATGCTTGTCCCTTGCTACAAAAGGGATTGGGCCACTTTGCTGCACTGTTGCTACTTTTGTTACTTGTTGCTCGCTACGAATCATTTCACCACACAATCACTTGTTACCAACAATTTCAGTGCCTGCAGATTTTACCTTGCTGAAAACCACTTGTGGGATCCTTCGGCTCCTCGTTGGGTTCGACACTCTTACTTATCAAAAGGACTACGATTGATCCCCTATACTTGTGGGTCATCATGTGGGCGTTGGAAATTTTTTGTTTCCCATGCAAGGTTCCCCAACATATGAGCCTTACAAAAGAAAAGAAAACAATACTCGGTAATTTTTCTTGATAAATGCAAATGGAAAACAACATAGGAAATGCTTTAAAATGTGAAGAATATTAAATGCAACATCATTACATAGCAGATAAACTGCAATCGTGACCTTGCAAATACGTCTTTTTGGCTAGGAGTGCCTCTGGTGCCAGCATCTGCGGACATGTCAACTTTTCTTGGTCTGTGTCACCAATTTTAAGTCAGAATTGCGGGGATGGAATGTATTTTCAAGACAAATGAGAAACTCATATACTATGTTACAAAATCATTAACTAAATATCTGAAAAGATATTGTGCAAGGGAACGACAAGTTTAGCCTCAATCGTGCACACTGAGTTAACATATTTTGATGTTCTTGATCATCGTAGAGAACTGTGGTAGGAGTCACCACCCGGCATCGCTGCATCTGGGAAGGAGAAAGGGTGGCCGTAATGATTAGGTTGTGTTCACCACAACCTCGCCTTGTGGTTGTCTGCATCTGACGATGTGTTGTGGCATTGTCACGAGAACGACTGTCCTACGGACGGTAGCGCATCGAGAGGAAGAATGAATGAGGGAATGTGTGAATAGGGTGGGCGGTTCTGCCCCTATCCCTGTTGCATGGGATCCTTTTGTGTGAACCAGGCACACTGGCGGGGCGGGATGAATAAACAAATGAAAAACAGTAGAGTTTGGAGAGGGGATGGAATGGATTGGAGAAGAAAATGAAACTTATGATTCTGCTCATAAGTGTTAACTGAATTATATTTGTAGAAGGAAGATTTGGAGAAGTAAGGTTCAAATACATATTTGTCGATTAGTCAATCATTTTTTCTTAAACTATGTTTTTTTCCTATTTTTTTGCATTGATGGGATATCATTTGAATGTTAGGAAAGTGTTGGTTTACAAGGAAAGAGTGGAGATGATTTTTTTCTTAAGATATGTTATTTGTTTCCTAAAATAAATTGCATTGATGGGATATCTTTTGTATGTTAGGAAAGTGTTTGTTTTAGGAACATGCATGACATTGATTTTTATTATTTGATAATGCGCTATCGCTGTCTGCCCATTTGTAACGTGTCTTGTTAGGAAAGTGTTTAACATGATGGTGGAAAAAACCAATGTGAGAATATGGTGGTGGGACGTGAGGCAAAAATAAATCAGACAAAAATAAATCGGACACAAAATAAACCATGGAGGCTAGCCTACAAAGTGAGACTATAGGAGTAGAGATTACAAAAATTATTCAAACAAAGATCCAACGTTCAAAAGATTCAAACTACTAGTACCGAAATGCGGGGTGCCACTATTTATCATGCGATCACTTATTGAGTTCGAATCATGTCTCACATGATCGGTCCGACTACTGCTATTACGTCTACACTACTCTTGTTGTTACTGTTGCACTGGTCTTTCTCCTCCGTTGTCGTCTCCATAGGCGATAATGTAGTCTACTCCTCCGACTCCCCTGGTAAGGTCTGACTCCTCGTAGAAGTACTCTTTGGCAACAATGGGATTATCTTGCATCTCCTCCAAATATTCAAAGCCTAAAGAGGATAATATACAAGGAATGAGTACACGAGGTACTCAACAAGTATAGATATTGTGGGTGGAGATGCACTATCACTACTACGGATTCCAATTAAGTCTTAGCAATGATTTTGGAAAGCATATGTAGCATCAAGTTTTACTTAAACTTTCAGTCATGAGACTTTAGGGGTTGTTAGAATCTCCAATAGACTCCTTTCTCGCCACGTTCGCAGATCTTTCCCTGAGCAGGGCGTGACAAGCCACAATTCATGACACTTTGTAGAGGTGCACTACTTTACCCACGAATGATTAACTTAGCCCTTTTTTCTGGTTCGTAACCTTGCACATCCAAGATGCATGGCCGGGTATAAGATTTGAGTCTTTCGCTCTTCCATGTTTACCAATGCCCCTACCCCTGACTCAAGAGGCATTTCCTCTTTTGCCCAAATCAACAACAAGTGGGTATTCTACGACCTTGTGACCGATGAGATTACATCGCTCCGGCGATAGAGGGTTGGTGGCCCTCCTTCCGAAAGCGTCTTAACGACACCCATTGCCGATAGGATGAACACCTCCCTGGACTAATGAGGGAGTATGGGACAAAGGGGTCCTCGGGCCGCGGGCCTGCCTTTATGGCCTGGACTCATGGGCCGCTTGGTGGCTATCGTTGGAGGGCCGAACTACAAGATGACACCGCGTTCAGGATGGAAACTTCGAAGCCTTGGTGTGTGCTTCAAGTCAAGACGATAATACCGACATGTTTGTGTCAGGATGTAACCGACAATATGTAACCCTAGGTACCCCTAGTGTCTCCTAGGGTTTAGACCACAACATAGGATCTTGAGGTAGATCAACTCTGTACTCGATACTGCATTATCAGTATCAACAAGAGTAGGACGTAGGGTTTTACCTCTATCAAGAGAGACCGAACCTGGGTAAACATCGTCTCCCCTATTCCTGTTACCCGAGATTCGTCGGTTTTGACACCGACATTGGTGCTTTCATTGAGAGTTCTGCTCTAGCATAGCCAAAGGATTGATGGCTCGCTTGGTCATCAATGATGGCATCAGCAATGGAGACATCTTCGTCCCCAGCCAGCTCTTCATGTTCGGCACCATCTTTCTACATGCCAATGCGGCCAGCCACCTCGACCATAGCGTCGGTTTCGCCCAAGAGTAGAGAATCAAGTTCGGCGACCTAGAATACATCGCCAACGCGAGAGGCGATCCTTCGATGAGCCCGAAAACTCTGAAGCCTTGACTTTAGGCCTCCTGCATAGCCTCGTGTCTGGGTCGGTACTCACCTTGGATCTGACTTTCAGTGCGGATCCGATCATGGCGTTCAAAGACCAGGGGTCAACCCTGGCTGAGCACACTCCTTGTGTCATCATTCAACTCCATCAAAACTCAGAAGATTAGTCTGGTTAACCACTCGCTATTAAACGAGATGCTGGTCCGGATCCAGACTATGGAAATTACAGATGACCCGTCCTCGACCTATGCTCGAATCGGTCTTGAGGCAGGCCATGGTGAATTTTACGTCCCACCCATCACCCACTTGATAGCCACTATCGAAGATTTAATCGTTATGCTTGAATTCTTCTCGGATGAGGATGAAGACATAGATGAGGATGTTGACGCCACTACCCCTCCCACCACTAGAAGATGGACAGCTCCCTCCACCTATGATGTTTACATGGTGGACACCCCTCGTGATAAGGATGACGACACCATAGGGAAGAGCGGCGATGACACCCCAATAAAGAACAGTGGTGAAGAGACACCCCAGCACCGTCGTCAGCAAAAGATCCAAGGGGCACAAAGGAAGAAAAATCAATACAAGCACCGAAGAAAATGGTACCTCACACAATCCTGAAGACCTTGTCGACATTGTTGCTCGTGAATAACAGCTCGATGATTCGGAGGGGTGCATGGATCTTTGAAACTCTAAGAATCTCTAAGCACCCGAAGACATCAACTACCTCAATCCTTCCGAAGAGGAGGATAGTCTTGGAGACGAGGATTTCATCGTCCCTGAAGACCCCTGGATCAAGAACGGTTCAAGTGATAACTTATAGCCACGGCCCGCAGCCTGAAGATGAAATAGAAGCAGATCAAAGCCGAACAAAACACCCTCAACTACATATGGACGTAAGTCCTAGCTGTCGAACTGGGGTAAGGCTATGAACGGCTGGGGCAGAACAAAAGTTACCCGCAACGATGTTTACTGCCACAATTCGATGACGAAGCCTTCGAGCCTGCACTCCCCGACACACAGGGCTACCAGCCACACCACCCCCTCGTGGATGGGATATGACAACCAGTGAAGTCGATAAGCGAGTCGACCCCCCCCCCCCTTGTAGAAGAAGGAAAGAGTCGGTGCAGCCCGGGAACCCGTTTGACCCGCGACACAACATGAAGGCTAGAGCAGGTCAGACAAGATCCATCTATGGATACACAGGGCACACTCTCGCTAAACAGGACAGGTACCAAGCTTGGCTCAACCAACACAACAGAGCTCGGGAACAACAACAGGTTCATATCACATCCTACCTCTAGCATGACGTAGCTTGGGTCAGGGGCACCACTCACTCAACGTGTTTATACAGATGAGGTGATGCAGCATCAGTACCCCAAAGGGTTTAAACCCGTAAACATAGAGCAATACAACGGGACAACAGACCCAATCATGTGGATTGAATACTTTCTTCTCCACATTCATATGGACCAAGGAGACGACCTTCATGCAATAAAATACTTGCCACTAAAGCTCAAAGGATCAACAGGACATTGGCCGAACAACCTCCCTGAAAACTCTATCGGGAGTTGGTAAGAGCTCGAGGATGCTTTCCGAGCTAACTTTCAAGGCACTTACGTCGGGATCTCGGATACCATGACTTGAGCCACATCGTCCAACAAGCTGGCAAGTCCTCCCGAAATTTTTGGAACCGATTCTTGACAAAGAAAAACCAAATCATCGACTGTTCGGATGCCAAGGCACTAGCCTCCTTCAGAAAAAATATGTGGGATGAATGGCTAGCTCGCTAGCTCGACCAGGACAAGCCGAGAACAATGACAGCCCTTAACTTGCTTATGGCCCACTTTTGCGCGAGCGAGGACAGTTGACCAGCCCGTCGAAACAACCCTCCTGGAAACCCCGACACTTCTGAAGCTCAGGATGGAAACGGGAAGACATGGTGTAACAAGAGCAAGCATCGACACAATGGCGGCGATGCCAAAGAGACGAGAGTCACCGCCAGATTCAGCAACTCAAAGTCTCGACCGCGGAAGAAACCCTCTAAAGGGAATCGAGATGGACCTACCACGCTAAACAAAATATTGGATAGGCCCTGCCAGATCCACGACACCTCAAACAAGCCTACCACACACACCAACCACAACTATATGGTGATCTAACACGCGAGCAAACTTACATCCGTGGACCAGGGCAAGAGCCCACGCAACAAGGATGATGACGAGCCCCGCACTTTGAACAATGGAGGCCAAAAGGAATTCCCTCTTGAAGTAAAAACTACGAACATTATTTACATCACACACATACCCTAGAAGGAGAGGAAGCGTGCACTTTGGTACTTCTACGCCATACGGCCTATAGACCCAAAGGTCAACCCATGGTTGACATGCCTGATCACCTTCGACCGCACAGATCACTCGACCAATATTTGTCATGGGGGTTCGGTGGCCCTAGTACTTGACCCCATTATTGATGGTGCCACCTAACTAGAGTCCTAATGGATGGAGGTCGTAGCCTCAATCTAATTTACACAGATACAATAAGGAAAATGGGTATCGATCCATCAAGGATCAAATCCAGCAATACCACCTTTAAAGTAATAATCCCCGGCATCGAGGCCCGCTACTCAGGCACCATAACTTTGGAAGTAGTGTTCGGCTTGCCCGACAACTTCTGCAATGAAGACTTAATCTTTGACATTGTCCTTTTTTGCAGTGGGTATCATGCACTTCTCGATTGTACAGTGTTCCCTCCCTTTAACGCCATCCCCCGTTATGCATACCTAAAGCTTAAGATGCCGGGACCCAAGGGTGTTATCACTATCAATGGTAACACTAAGCGCTCACTCTGAACTGAGGAACACACAGTGGCTCTAGCAGCCGAAGTCTAAACTGACAAGGAGGATCCGAAGTCCCAATGCATCGTTAAGGAACGAGGGGAAAACAAGCGAGCCCGAGCCCCACCGCAGTTCCCGGATCCTTCCCACGCTCAACACAAATAGGGATACACTCCCCATAGAAAGGCCTAGCTAGCCGTAAAGTTTGTGCCTCGGAGGCACAATTTGATGCTCAAAATACCATGGGAAGTTGTGGGGACCGACTACGGAAGGACCAAGTCACTACTGCAGGATGCTACTAACGCGATACTACAATCAAAGACCCTTCGATGAAACTATGTGCGATGCATGAATCGCAAACGATGATGTAAAAAACCGAGAAAAAAGATGCAAAATGTTTATGATGGCGGAGACATCAAACACGATTCAGACTAGGGTTGTGTGTGCGATGCATGGCATACGATTCACTCCAATGAACTGTCTGTGATGAGGCAGAACAACATAACGGGGAGCGAGATTAAGGTGTGTGCGATATACGGCATACAGTTCGTTCGGATGAACTATTTTTTATTAGGAAACACAACAAAAACGGCCAGCCAGATCAAAGGTGTGTGCAATATACGACATACAGTTCAGTCGAGTAATTTGTCTGTGTTGAGCCAAGAGAACAGAAACGTTTCAACTTAACAAGATGTGTGTGGTACGTGGAAAACATGTGTGCAATCAGAAATGTGTGCGAAGACCGATAATAACACAGACGATTGCTGCTAAAAGTTGTGTGTGTTGTGGCAAACACGTCCTAGTATACAATTGTTAGCAAACAAGTATATGGATCATAGCCATGGGCGAGCAATGTGCCCACACGCGTTGTGCTAGCTCGATGTTCCTTCTATGCCCAATTTCCATTTATTTATGGCGTTTTACGAGCACACCACTGTTTCCCGCCATTTCCTCACCGGTTTCCTGCCACCACCCAGCGATATTGCGCATAAACCTAGACGGCGTGCGACACACCGAGGCAACAAGCACACCATATACCACATCCACCTTTTCCAAGCATGCCACCCTACCAAAGCGCCACCTCTTCCATCAACCTCTTCGACGAGGAAAACGAGAAGGTGCAACGGCCATCGAGGCCGAGGTACTGCAACAACACGATGGACGACGTCGTGCTACACATCATCGCCAAGGTTGAGCATACCCTTCGCGCATGATGCCTCAGTGCCGCGGATCAAGATAGGCATGTCAGCATTAAGAGGTTGTAGCTTGTCGCACAACATGATTGATGGTGTGCTGCAGAGCAAGCTTGGCGCGCCTACATTGATAGGCTACGGCTCGCCGCACGGCGAGACCGTTGGAGCACCGCAAGGCTAGAGGCGTGGTGCATCGCACAACAAGAGCGGAGCCATTGACTCTTGCCTGCTGTCGACATGGCGTCACAGCTAGGTACACGTGCCGTCAGTACCCCATTCCTTGCCAGGAGTGGTAGAGGCCATGTGTGCCATACTTGCACCACAGGCCGACTGTGCCGTACTTGCAACGGACGCCCGCCACACCGTTCGCATGGGTCACACCGTTCTCCTTGTCCTTGGCCCACTCGATGCCAACGCGCTGGTCGCTAGGGTCGACCACCTCGTTGGCCGAGATGTCCACCTGGACGCAGTAGAGGAACATGGCTGTCGCATCCTCGAGCTGGTCATCTTCGACGAAATAGCCAACTTGGAGCTCGAGATCGCGCTCCAGATGTATCACGTGTGTGTCGACCGCTTGGACGAACGCGTGCATGAGTTCACGCACAACCAAGAGCTACCGTAGGCAAGTGTTGATGGTCATGGACACGTTTTATTTTGTTGAGTAGTTTCAACGTGGATCGCATGTATTCACAACAATCATAATATTGCTCTGTTTATTGTTGTGTTTCAATGTGTGTGCTCTGTTTTGCGTTCTTCTATGTTCTGTTTCAACGTGTGTGTATATATGCTTTCCATTCTGTATATATGGATCATAATAATTAGATATAAATTAGTGTACGAAAAAGATAAAAATAGAATACATAATATATATTAATTATTCATTAGTTCATCACATGATATATATAATGATATATACACGCGATGATACTTAACTACTATGTACAATACATAAATAAAACTGAAACAAACAATACAAAAACTAATAGTCCCTCCTCGGGGCAGTATTCCGACAGCCCATCGCGAGGAGCTCCTTGGTGTACGCGTCTTCCGAGCACAAAGGTGGTACTTGATACGTCTCAAACGTATCTATAATTTTTGATGGTTTCATGTTGTTATCTTGTACCTTTTATATCTATAATTTTGGATGCTTTATGTACCTTTTATATCTTTTTGGGACTAACTTATTAATTCAGTGCCAAGTGCCAGTTCCTGTTTTTCTGTGTTTTTGACTCTTTTCAGATCTGATTTTGGAACGGAGTCCAAACGGAATAAAAACCCCGAAATGATTTTTTCCCGAATGGAAGAAGATCAGGGGGCGTCTGGGCCAAGCTAGGTGGGCTCCAGGGAGCCCACAAGCTCCCACCACGCCACCAGGGGGAGGCGGCGGTGTCAGGGCTTGTGGCCTCCCTGGCCGCCCCCTGACCTAGATCCTTGGACTATATATTCCCAAATATTCAGCAATAAATCAAGGGAGCCTCGAAAATACTTTTCCGCCACCGCAGGCTTCCGTTTTCGCGAGATCTCATCTGGAGACCCTTCCCGGCACCCTGCCGGAGGGGACTTTGGAGTTGGAGGGCTTCTTCTTCATCATCATCGCCCCTCCAATGACTCGTGAGTAGTTCACTTCGGACCGACGGGTCCGTAGTTAGTAGCTAGATGGCTTCTTCTCTCTCTTGGATCTTCAATACAAAGTTCTCCATGATCTTCATGGAGATCTATCCGATGTAATCTTCTTTGGCGGTGTGTTTGTCGAGATCCGATGAATTGTGGATTTGTGATCAGATTATCTATGATATATATTTGAGTCTTTGCTGATTTCTTATATGCATGATTTGATATCCTTGTAAGTCTCTCCAAGTCTTGGGTTTTGTTTGGCCAACTAGATCTTTGATTCTTGCAATGGGAGAAGTGCTTGGTTTTGGTTTCTACCATGTGGTGACCTTTCCCTGTGACAGTAGGGGCATCACGGCACACATCAAGTAGTTGCCAGCAAGGGTAAAAATATGGGGTTCTTATCATTGGTTTGAGATTATCCCTCTACATCATGTCATCTTGCTTAAGGCGTTACTCTGTTCTTATGGACTTACTACACTAGATGCATGCTGGATAGCGGTCGACGTGTGGAGTAATAGTAGTAGATGCAGAAAGTATCGGTCTACTTTTTTTGGACGTGATGCCTATAGATATAATCATTGCATAGATATCGTCACGACTTTGCGCGGTTCTATCAATTGCTCGACAGTAATTTGTTCACCCACCGTCTACTTGCTTTCATGAGAGAAGCCACTAGTAAACACTATGGCCCCCGGGTCTATTCACATCCATCGTTTACATCTCCGCTTTTTACTTTGCTTTGTTACTTTGTTGCTTTCTGTTCTCACTTGGCAAACAATCTATAAGGGATTGAAAACCCCTTCATAGCGTTGGGAGCAAGCTTTTGTGTTCCTGGAGGATCTTGAGATACTCCTCCACTAGATTGATACCTTGGTTCTCAAACTGAGGGAAATACTTACCACCGCTATGCTACATCACCCTTTCCGCTTCGAGGGAACACCAACGCAAGGCTCCAAGTCCACGGGGGAAATCCTTTGCATACTTGCCTAGGAAGTCCCTTAAGGCATAGCCGCAGCAGAAAGATCAAGCCAAGTATTCCCCCGTCGACGTGCCTATTTCTGGGGCCATTGGAAGGTCTTTTGTTGCAGTAGCAGTACTCCGCCTCCTTCACCTCGCAGCGCTTGACGTACCAATCTGCCTCTTGCTGGATGTCAAGCGCGAATGATCTTGCCATTTCGGTGGTCTCTCACAGGAGCTCCTCGTCGGTGGCACACTGGAGCTTATCGTCCCACCTATACGCAGCGATGAGGCACCATGAATATTTGACCTTCCTTGCGAAGTACCGGTATTTGTACACCTCCTCCGCAGGGTGACGCCCCCACCCCCGAAGCTCCACTGCCTCCTTTTTCCAAGCACACTCATGGGTTTCATAGGCCACCTGCTGCATGTCTTTCTCCTCCGCCATCTCCTTCTTGAACGCCACTTGCCTAACTTTCTTAGCCGGCGACAACGACTTCCACAAACAAAGATTGTATTGGCCCCCCAAAACCACTCAAAAGTTGGGGGGGGGGGGGTCCAACGCAACCTCGTCTGGCGGCCCGTAGGGGTCCTCCTCGTCGCTGCTCTCCAACTGAACGTCCTCGGGGGCAGAGCCTCCTTGTCGGCACGTGGGCAGATCGGTGATGCCATGGTAGAGATTTTAGAGAGAGAGATGGCGAGCGAGGGAAGGATGTAGATGAGAATGTAGGCGGGACGACGTGAGAAAGGTAGTATTTATTGGCTGCCAGAATCTAGATCGACGAAAATATTACACACACCGGTCACCGGAATATACGAGTACTGTAGTTTGAATTGCACACGATTCCTGCAACAAAAGCTATGAGTGAACATAATAGTTGACGGTTCCTAATACAGAATCACATCTGATTAGTAATCCGCGCCACTCACGTTTCAAAGCTTGAGGCGCAAAATAGAGTGCAAATCGTGTGGGGCTCGGTTGTCTTGCCACATATTAACATTTTCTTTCCTCATATAAGGCACGCATGGTTATTTAGTGTTACCTTGGCACTCCATGCATGTGTCCAGGCTATGACAGCAATATGTTTGAAAATTCCTTCCAATTTACTGCACATGGAATTAACTCACACACAAAAAGTACACATATATGACTTTTCAAACCGTTATGGTTAGCTGTTGCATGTACATGTAGTTAAAATATGAACTATGGTCATTAAATGGATAGAAAATCATTTAAATGTCTTAAAAAGGTTAAATGACCCCGAAATTTTTCCAAATTTTGACTTGATAGTTGTATTAGTGCATGTTAACTTTAGAATTTTTTTGAAGGCCATAAGAGGAAGCTATCGTCGCTTCATCATCAAACATGCATTGTTCCCTCTCGGAACCACAAGCCTTCTAGTGAGTTGCTCCGGTTTGTGAGGGGTGTGTGTCCAAACTTTTATCAAACATGCCAATTTTTTACCACAACATCTTGGTGGAATGCCATTACGTCAAGCAAGGTTTCATGTATTTTTGATCATTTTTATTTTTTTGGAATTTAAATGCCGTGAAACTCCATGCTTTGTGTTCAAGCCGTGACACCAATATGTTTGAAAATCCTTCCAATTTACTACACATGGAATTAACACGCAGATAAGTACACAAATATGATTTTTTAAACTGTTATGGTCAGTTGTTGCATGTACATGTAGTTCAAATTTGAATTACGATCATTAAATGGCTAGAAAATCACTTAAATGTCTTAAAAAGGTCAAATGACCCTCACAATTTTCCAATTTTGACATGACACTTGTACTAGTGCACATTAAGTGGAGAAAATTTTGAAGGCCACAAGAGGAAACTATCGCTGATTCGTCGTCAAAGATGCATTATGCCCCCTCAAAACCACGAGCCTTCTAGTGAGTAGCTCCGGTTTGTGACGTGTGTGTCCAAAGTTTCGTCAAACACGGCAATTTGTTTACCACATCATGATGGTGGCATGCCATTATGTCAAGGAAAGTTTCATGTGTTTCTCATCATCTTTTATTTTTTTGGAATTTAAATGCCATGGAACTTTATGCTTTATGACCAAGCCATGACACCAATATGTTTGAAAAACCTTCCAATTTAGTTGACATGGAATTAACTCGCACACAAGTACACAAATATGATTTTTCAAATTGTTATGGTTAGCTGTTGCATGTACATGTAGTTCAAATATGAATTAAGGTCATTATGTGGCTAGAAAATCACTTAAATGACTTAAAAAGGTCAAATAACCCTTGAAATTTTCCAAATTTTGTCATGACAATTGTACTAGTGCATGTTAACTTTAGAAATTTTATCCTCTCGGAACCACGAACCTTCTAGTGAGTTGCTCCAGTTTGTGAGGGGTGTGTGTCCAAATTTTCGTCAAACATGCCAATTTTTTAATCGACACCATCTTGGTGCCATGCCATTACATCAAGCAAGGTTTCATGTGTTTCTGATTATTTATATTTTTTGGAATTTAAATGCCATGGCATGCACTCGATGCTTTGTGTCCAAGCCGTGCCACTAATATGTTTGAAAATCCTTCCAATTTAAATGGAATTAACTCGCACATAAGTACACAAATATGATTTTTCAAACCGTTATGGTTAGCTATTGCATGCACATGTAGTTTAAATTTGAATTACCGTCATTAAATGGCTAGAAAATCACTTAAATGTCTTAAAAAGGTCAAATGACCCGTGATTTTATTTTTATTTTTTGACATGACATTTGTATTAGTGCATGTTAACTCCTGAATTTTTTTAAGGCCACAAGAGGAAGCTATCATCGGTTTGTCATTGAAGATGCATTGTGCCCTCTTGGAACCACGAGCCTTATCATGAGTAGCTCCGGTTTGTGAGGGGTGTGTGTCCAAAGTTCCATCAAACAAGCCAATTCTTTTACCACGGCATATTGGTGGCATGCCATTACGTCAACCAAGGTGTCATGTCTTTCTCATCATTTTTTATTTTTTTGGAATTTAAATGCCATGGCACTCCATGCTTTGCGTCCAAGCTGTGACACCAATATCTTTGAACATTCCTTCAAATTTACTGCACATTGAATAAACCCGCACACAAGTACACAAATATGATTTTCAAACCTTTGTGGTTAGCTGTTGCATGTAGATTCGTTCAAATTTGAATTACGGTCATTAAATGGCTCGAAAATCACTTAAATGTCTTAAAAAGGTTAAATGACCCCTTGAATTTTCCAAATTTGGACATGACACTTGTATTAGTGCATGTCAACTGTAGACATTTTTTGAAGGCCATAAGTGGAAGCTATCGCCGGCTCATCATGCATTGTGCCCTTTCGGAAGGAGGAGCCTTCTAGTGAGTAGCTCCATTTAATTACCGTAATTACGTCAAGCAAGGTTTCATGTGTTTATGATCATTTTATTTTATTTTTTTAGAACTTAAATTCCACGGCACTCGATGCTTTCTCTCCAAGCCGTGACACCAATAAGTTTGATAATTCCGTATATTTTTCTACACATGGAATTAACTCGCACATAAGTATACATATATGACATTTCAAACTGTTATGGTTAGCTGTTGCATGTACATGTATTTAAAATTTGAATTACGGTAATTAAATGGCTAGAAAATCACTTTTATGTCTTAAAAAGTTAAATTCCCCCTGAAATGTTTCAAATTTTGACATGTCAGTTGTATTAGTAATCCAAAATTTCTAGTACATTTAAAACACCATCCGTTGCCACGCTACTCCAAATTCGTCTTTCATAGCTAATACGAAATATCAACAACATCACACACAGTTTGTTGTAGGAATTGTTTATGATGAAAATTTGCGAGGTCTATTTAAGTCTTCCTCCATAAGCTTCGCCGGCTTCATCTTCTGTAGTGTCGGTCACCCCCAAATCCACGAATCTCCGATCCCCATTCCCATAACCCCTTCTTTCAAATAATGATGTCGAGGAAATGCTTCGTGAGGGCCCATACGACGGTCGCGTCCTCTCTGAGCGACGCTACCTACGCTGAGAGAGCGGCCGCCTATGACGAGAGGATGTCTGCATCCACCGAGAGGGCAACTGCGGCAGCCGTCAGGGCATGTGCAGTAGCCGAGAAGGCTACCGTAGCTAGAGCGATGGTGGCTGCAAACACCGAGAGCGCTCGAGCTACTATCCGTGCCGATGTCGCCCTGGCCCGGGTCGAGGCCATCCATGCCAAGACCAAGGACGCACACACCAACATATTCCAGGCCACCTCGGAATCCAACATGCAACCCACGTCAGAAAAGGTGACAGAGGCCATTGAGAACCGACTTCCTCATGAGATCGCCGAGCGGGTGCTGGAGATGCAGGAGGCGGAGGAGATCAAGGAGCACCGAGTGGAGTTGCACATGGCTGAGGACGAGGTAGAGAAGAGCCTGTCCGTCGAGTAGTCCTCCTTGGACCTTGGGTAGTTAGATGTCCGTGAGTAGTCCTCCTTGGACCATGGCAAAATATCTAACCCACTTTTCTCTTCGACCACAAAGCACATTTCCCCTGTTTCCTCCTTCCTTACCAAGCTACATCCACTTCCTCACTTCCTTCCTCGCTCTCGTCATCTTGCATCTGATCGCCGCTATCGCCATGGTCTTCACCAATGACCTCTCTAGCGGTTCCTCCTTTGATGACGACACTTTCACCACCCGGGTATGTGATACGTCCCAAATGTATATATAATTTCTGCTTATTCCATGCTCTTTTGGGTGACATTATTATATGTTTTGCTACACTTCTATACCTTTCTACACATATTTGGACTAACCTACTAACTCAGTGCACCCAGTGCCAGTTTCTGTCTGCTGATGTCTTTCAATTGCAGGGATTTTACCGCAATTTACACAACCCCAAAAATCCCGAGAAAAATATATAAAAATCAGCGTGACGGAAGCTTCACGAAGCACCAAAGGTGGTCCAAAGGGGAGCCAGGCCTCACCCAGGCGGCCACTTGGCACGGGCCCCCTCCTGGCCGCGCCACGAGGCCGCCCAGGCAGCTGGTCCACCCCCTGGTGCCCTCCTTTGGCCTATAATTACCCCTCGGGCGGAAAACCCTAAAGATATATCCAGAATCGTGAATTTCTCCTCTGTTCCGCCGCCACAGCGCTTCCGAGATCGGGAGCGCCAAAAGACCCCTTCCCGACGCCCTGCCGGAGGGAGGATTGACCCTCGGGAGCATCTCCACCATCATGGACGCTTCCTGGATGTGACGTGAGTAGTCCTCCTTGGACCATGGGTCCATGACCAGTAGCTATGTGATGTGTTCTTTCCAATCTTGTGCTTCAATGCTTAGCCCTTGTGAGCTGCCCTACGTGATCAATGCATCTATGTAATTTAACTGTTGTTGCTATGCTGAGTTTGATGGGATCCGATGGATTATGAGATTATGTTCAGATTGTGATGAGTTATATATTTGATTCTCCTTTTATATTATGTTCTTGAGTAATTCATGCATGTTCTTCGTTGCTTTTTATTGCTTTGGTCGAGTAGTAGATTGTAACTCCAAGAGGGAGCGTTATGCATGATTGTGGGTTCATGCCCCTGATGTCTAGCTTGTGTGACAGAAACATGAGACTAGGGGATGTGTTATTGCCACCAGGGAGAAAACAACGGTGCTTGTGACCACGGTTGCAAGTATTGTTTACCTTACGCAAAGTTCGTTAATGAAGTTGTCTGTTGCTTTGAGTTTACACTTTGGGTGGGGCTCAATACCAGCGAGATGTTCTGGATAGATATCTCAAGTTGGAAGATTAGAGAGTAGATGCTGATGGATAAACGGTCTACTTGTCTTGGCGTACTTCCCATTACTTTTGAGCCTCTAACTTTCTTGTAACATGATTAGCATTGTGGTGCGTTTACAATTCTGTCAATTGCCCAGCTATAATTTGTTTACCCAACATAGTTGTTTATTGTCTTTTGGGAGAGATACATCACTAGTGAACATCATGGGATTCTGGTCCATATTTCGACCATTGTTTACACCTCCACCATTTACTGTTTTTATTTACTTTTCCGTTGCAATCACTATCGCTATTCCCGCTTTTGTTTTGATCCTTTGCAAACTACAAGGCCAGAGAGATTGACAACCTCTCTGAACTCGTTCGGAGCAAAGTTATTTGTTGTGTGCGCAGTTCCACGTCTTCTTCTAGTGCCAGAGCAGAGGACACCTAATTGTTGATCCTCGGAGTCTTCCTGGTTCGATAAACCTTACAGTCCCGTGTAAGGGAAATCTGCTGCTGACTACATCTAAACCTTCCACTTGGGGTAACAAATGAGGGGCGATAAGTATATCCATCAACTCGTCATCAAGAAAATATCTGGCGCCGTTGCCGGGGACTCCAATCTTCAAGATAGGGGAGTTGGACACTATCTTTTATATTTGCTTTTTAGTCTTGTTAGTTTGCTTTCTAGTTTTTGCTTTAGAGTCTTATACCAAAAACTACAAAAAAGGAGTAGTTACTTTGCTTTGTTTAGTCAGTATGTCTAAGTCCCTTGCCTTTGGTGTTGTACCCGAAGGAGAGATTCTTACCTTCAAACAAAGGGTTGGAGAAAGTTTGAAAGATGCTTAGTATAGAATTAAAGATTCTCAAGATACACCCACCAAGAAGCAATCCACCACTATTTTGCTTAGAAATTTTTATAATGGTATTACTTCTTGGAATAGGTTTGTTCTAGACACAACAATAGGTTTGGAGAAGAGGAACCTGGCTGATCATGCATCAGCCGATTAGGGAAATGAATATGTTGTTCTAATATTGTTCTTATATATGAAGGTGAACTAGCTGCATGCTCTACTATGTTGTTTTCAGGTCGCTATCGTGTTGTGATGTTAAAATATATTTATTTGGCTGATATGAAATTCGCAAACAACTGTTAGATATGAAATGTGAATTTGTGTAATATTGTAATTAATAGTTGTATTCTAATAATCCTGCTAAATGGGTCATGGAACTTTGCAAAGGGTTCTAGCAGTAAAAGCGGTTGTGATGGATAGCTGATACGTCCCAAATGTATCTATAATTTATGCTTATTCCATGATCTTTTGGGTGACATTGTTATATATTTTGCTACACTTTTATATCATTTTACACATATTTGGACTAACCTACTAACTCAGTGCACCCAGTGCCAGTTTCTGTCTGCTGATGTCTATTTTGTAGGGGTTTTACCAAATTTTCCGAACCCCGAAAAAACCCAAAAAAAGATATATAAATAATCAGCGATACAGAAGCTTCCAGATCACCGAAGGAGGGCCAGAGGGGGGCCACGTGCCTCCCAGGCGGCGTGCTGGCGTGGCCAGGCCCTAGGCCACGCGAGAAGGTCGCCTGGGTGGGTCCCAGCTCCTCAGGTGCCCTCCTTTGGCCTAAATTTAGAGTCCCGAGAGGAAACCCTCGCGGACGTTCTGCAATCATGAATTTCTCAATCGTTCCGCCGCCGCAGCGTTTCCAACATCGGGAGCATCAGGAGACCTCTTCCCGGCACCCTGTCGGAGGGAGGATTGACCTCCGGGAGCTTTTCCACCGCCATGGACGCTTCTCGGGCGTGTCGTGAGTAGTCCTCCTTGGACCATGAGTCCATGACCAGTAGCTATGTGATGTCTTCTCTCCAATCTTGTGCTTCAATGGTTAGTCCTTGTGAGCTGCCCTACATGATCAAGGCATCTATGGAATTCTCTTGCTATTGCTATGCTCGGTTTGTCGGGATCCGATGGATTATGAGATTATGTTCACATTGTTTTGAGCTATATATTTGATTATCCTTTTATATTATGTTCCTTAGTGATTCATGCATGTTCACCGTTGCTTTTATTGCTTTGGCCAAGTAGTAGATCATAAGTCCAAGAGGGAGCGTTATGCATGATTCTGGGTTCAGGCCCCTCGATGTCTAGCTTGAGTGACAGAAACATGAGACTAGGGGATGTGCTTGTTGCCACAAGGGAGAAAACGATGGTGCTTGTGACCATGGTTGCAAGGATTGTTTACCTTACATATAGTTCGTTAATGCAGTTGTCCGTTGCTTTGAGTTTACACTTTGGGTGGGGCTCGCAACTTAATACCGGAGAGATGTTCCGAATAGATATCTCAAGGTGGATCATTAGTAAGTAGATGCTGATGAATAAACAGTCTACTTGTCTTGGCATATTGCCCATTACTATTGAACCTCTAACTATCAAGGAGCATAATTAGCATTGCGGTGCGATCATAATTCTGTCAATTGCCAAGTGTGATTTGTTTACCCTAGCATAGTTGTCTATCGTCTTTTGGGAGAGAGACATCACTAGTGAATGTCATGTGACTCTGGTCCATATCACCATCATTGTTTACACCTCCATCATTTACCATTTTCATTTTTCCGTTGCAATCACTATTACCTTCTGCTTGTGTTTTGATCCTTTGCAAACTACAAGGCTGGAGAGATTGACAACCTCTTTGTACTCGTTAGGAGCAAAGTGATTTTTTATGTGTGCAGGTCCATGTCTTCTGCTAGCGCCAGGGTGGAAGGCACCTACTTGTTGAGCCTAGGAGTCCTCCTGGTTCGGTAAACCTTACAGTCTCCGTGTAAGGGAAATTTCCTGCTGACTACATGTCCACCTTCCACTTGGGGTAGCCAATGAGGGCGAGAAGTATATACATCAACTCGTCATCAAGCGAATTTCTGGAGCCGTTGCCGGGGACTCCAGTCTTCAAGATAGGGGAGTTGCGCACTATTTTCTACCATTGCTTTTTAGTCTTGTTATTTGCTTTCTAGTTTTTTATTTACAGTCTTATACCAAAAACCACAAAGAAATTAGTTACTTTGCTTCTAGTTTTTAAGCATGTTAAGGTTTGATTCTTGGAAGGAATCCGATGTCCTAGATTTCCATCAAAGGAATGGATAAAATATGAAGGAAGCATGGGATAGAATTTCTGAAGCGCACAAAAGAATTATGCCTTGGATACCTATCAAAATTGTGCTTAGAATTTTTTACCATGGTCTCTTTATATGGTGCAAACACTCTCTTGATATTATATCTAAAGGAGATTTCTTAGAGTGTGATGAAGCAATAGCTCTTGATATTATACATGGTCTATCTAATAATCTTGTTTATAATCATGGTTATGACACTATTATAGATAGACTTGCTACTATTCAAGGGAAAATAGATGCTATAGACTTAAGAGAAAGAGAGAAACCCATGGTTGATAAGGAGCAGATTTTGAAAATAGATGATGACTAGGAACCTTTTGTTAGAATTGACATCTCTAACCAAGACTTGCTTATTGTGATATTGGATCCATGGTTTCTATTATGCCAAAAGTTGTTTATGATTTTCTATGGTTAGACATGGAATTTTTTTTCATCTTTTCATGAACACGCTAAAGGTGATATTTCTGAAATCCAGGGAAAGGTAAAAAATGTCCAGGTTACATTCTCTAAAACGAATGCAACAATTGATTTCTTCATCATGGAGCACAACAAAGGGAATATAGTGCTTGGAAGGGACTTCCTCGGAGCCATGAGAGGCTTCATTGATATAGGTAAAGGACATATACGCTTACGTGGGAAAGCGAAAGGTACATACCCGTTCCCTAAGAAAAATAAGGATGCACTTGTTGAGGATCCGTTTGAAGGTTTTTATAATTCCGATGACTTCGGAGAACCTTGATCCTCCTTCTTGCATTATGCCTAGCTCAAAGACATAAAAGAAAGCGCTTGTTGGGAGGCAACCCAATTTGTTTTTTTACTTTCTGTTTTAGTGGTCTTGATGTTTGTTACTACTGTAGCAACATCACTGTATCATTATTTTTAAGCTTTGTGCCAAGTTATAGGCTCCGATTGCAAGAAAGTTCAAAAATTGTGACATGCTGTCTAGAAACATATTTTGTATGCTTGATGGAAAAATTCGCGAAAAATCACCAGATCATCTTTTTGATCTGAATGTTTTTGACAACATGCTCTATATAATTTCCTTTCTGACATATGTTATGAGTTTTTTTATTTGAGTTGCATAAGTGCCCCGAATAAATTATTTACTACTTGTTGTTCTATTTTTCACAGATTCTGCCATGTTTTCTGTTTCCATTGTTTTGGGAATCCTAAGCTTACTTTTTATTTGCAAAAATCCTTTGGAATTCATGAGAAGCAGTAGCTTTTCATGAAAATCTTTATTTCCAACAGGTATTGAATTATTTTATTAAGGGTACTAACCACTCTAATCAGCTTATGATGAGTTTTGTATGAAGGAAGTTTTCAAGTATGCGATGGAAAGATGATGAAAGAAGATAAAGGAGTGTCAAGCGCTCAAGCTTGGGGATGCCCCCATGGTCGTCCATCTCCATGCGATATTTTTATCACTTGATATGAGATGTGCTATGCTTGGAGCGTCCCGCTATTTCCTTTTTAGTTTGTTTTAGTTTTGCTTGCTATTCATAACAAGTCGGAACCTAGCCTACCTTGTTTGGGAGAGAGACACGCTCCATTCCACTCTAGAACACAACATAGGTTTTCATGCTTATCTTTTTGTGTGTTCTTCATTTTTTCGTAGCTACTGTCATGCTTAGCTCTTAGTTTTCATGCTTATCTTTTTAAGAGCTATTATTTAGGTTGCTTTTGGAACTCTCTTGAGTCGTCATGCTTATCTTGTTTAGAGAGTTGGCTCGTTGCACTGAGTTGTGTGTCTTGCATCAGTAGGTAATTGATGTTGCTATTTAAGTATAGTAGTAACATGCAATAGTTTTGAGTTATTGATTTGAGTAATATTTGGACTATTTGTGCCAAGAGCTTGAGCCTATTAGTGATAGGTGTCGTATTTTGAGAAATCCGTGTGTTTTTCAAAAACTAAAAATTAGTTGAGAACTCTAGCTACTAACTTGATCGCTAACCTATGGAGGGGTTGGAATACATAGAGTACCCTCACGTTACCATGAGTCGAGGATGCGCAAGGATAACCAGACCCCCAAACACTCCTCCTGTGGGTACTTGTCTCTTTGTGAATTTCCTAACTAGATAGAGAGTTACCGATAATAAGTGAATGAGTTCTTCGGACTAATGTGAGTATTCGATTGTTGGCACTTCCACCATCCCTATTTTGCTAGACTCTTCGGTACCGTGCATTGCCCTTTCTCACATTGAGAGTTGGTGCAAACTCAGCCGGTGCATCCAAACCCATGACATGATACACTCTGTCATACATAAGCCTCATTATATATTTCCTCAAAACAGCCACCATACCTACCTATTAAGGCATTTCCATAGCCTTTCCAAGATACATTGCCATGTAACATCCATCATCTCATGACTTGATCTTCCTGTCATACATGCTTTTTCTTGATCATAGAGCCGCATGATAGTTGGGCCTTGCCCTTATTACTACTACATGACACGCTAGTATCATTGCATATCCTGCTACACTCGGAGAGGCATACATTTGCATACATCATGAGTGTGATGATTTTTCTTTTTATTCATGTAAAACATAGAGTGTTGCCCTTAAGAGAGGAAAAGATCCCAAAGAGGAAAAAACAAAAAGATCACGAAGAGGACAAATGAGAGATAAAAGAAAGAGACAAAGAGGCCACAAAAAAGAAAAAGAAAAAAAATAAAGAAATAAAAAGAGAGAAGGGGCAACACTACTATTCCTTTTGAAAGATCCCCACTCGTACTCCAATATTACTATATTGGTACTACATAGAGATTAGCATTCATGCATAACTATGTGGGGATCCTTATACTATAGAACTTGGTTTGCATATTCCAATGATGATCCTCCTCAAATGAGCTCTAGGTCTGCATGAGGAAACAAGTTGGATGCACCCCACTAGTTCCATTGGAGAGCTTACCTTAGCTCATATGTGCATCCGTTACATGGCAATCCCTACTCCTCACATCATATCTATCATTTGGCTTTCTCTCACCTATGGTTTTCCTCATTTATGTGAGACTTTCACACCTTTTTGTCTTCCTTCCCCATCATTATTCTATTTGCCATCCTAAGTGCCAACATATCTTGCTTACGCTCATCCATTCCATGAGTGCTCAAAGTCAAAAGGGAGAGGATCATTATGACTTGTGGCTGACTAGTGGTCTAGGGATGAATCGAAATAATATTCCAAAGGAGACTAAGTGTGAAGTTTAGTAGATTGAGTTCTCAATTAAAAAAATATTTTATGATCTCAAACCATCTCCCACTTCTTGCATGCAAACACCATTTGGAGACATTCGAGTCACGGACAGCGAGAGCTCTTGCACCTTTATGTTCTTACTTTGCTAAATTCAATACAGGATATAGACTCTTTATTGTTATTGTCTTGACTTGAATTGCATATCTCACTTGCTTTACATTGAAGTTCTTATATGTGTGTTAGCAGGTCACCAAAGAAATTATTGTGTTATCATTTATCTACTCGAGGACGAGCAGATATTAAGCTTGGGGATGTTGATACGTCCCAAACGTATCTATAATTTCTAATTGTTCCATGATCTTTTGGGTGACATTGTTATATGTTTTGCTACACTTTTATATCATTTTTCACATATTTGGACTAACCTACTAACTCAGTGCACCCAGTGCCAGTTTCTGTCTGCTGATGTCTATTTTGCAGGGGCTTTTACCCAATTTTCCGAAGCACAAAAAAATCCAGAAAAAATATATAAAAAATCAGCGAAATAGAAGCTTCCGGATCACCAAAGGAGGGCCAGGGGGGCTAGGGGCCTCCCAGATATCCTCCTGGTGCGGCCAGGCCCTAGGCCGCGCCAGGAGGTCGCCTGGGTGGGTCCCACCTCCTCCGGTGCCCTCCTTTGGCCTATATTTAGAGTCCCGAGAGGAAACCCTTGCAGACTTTCTAGAATCATGAATTTCTCCATCGTTCCTCCACCGCATCGCTTCCGAGATCGGGAGCGTCCGGAGACCTCTTCCCGGCACCCTACCGGAGGGAGGGTTGACCTCCGGGAGCTTCTCCACCGCCATGGATGTTTCCCGGACATGACGTGAATAGTCCTCCTTGGACCATGAGTCCATGACCAGTAGCTATGTGATGTCTTCTCTCCAATCTTGTGCTTCAATGGTTAATCCTTGTGAGCTGCCCTACATGATCAAGGCATCTATGTAATTCTCTTGCTATTGCTATGCTCAGTTTGTTGGGATCCGATGGATTATGAGATTATGTTCAGATTGTTATGAGTCATATATTTGATTATCCTTTATATTATGTTTCTTAGTAATTCATGCATGTTCTCCGTTGCTTTTTATTGCTTAGGCCAAGTAGTAGATCGTAACTCCAAGAGGGAGCGTTATGCATGATTGTGGGTTCGGGCCCCTCGATGTCTAGCTTGAGTGACAGAAACATGAGACTAGGGGATGTGCTTGTTGTCACCAGGGAGAAAACAACGGTGCTTGTGACCACGGTTGCAAGGATTGTTTACCTTACGCATAGTTCGTTAATGCAGTTATCCGTTGCTTTGAGTTTACACTTTGGGTGGGGCTCGCAACTCAATACCGGAGAGATGTTATGGATAGATATCTCAAGGTGAATTATTAGTAAGTAGATGGTTATGAATAAATGTTCTACTTGTCTTGGCGTACTACCCATTACTACTGAACCTCTATCTATCAAGGAGCATAATTAGCATTGCGGTGCGATCATAATTCTATCAATTGCCCAACTGTGATTTGTTTACCCTAGCATAGTTGTTTATCGTTTTTTGGGAGAGAGACATCACTAGTGAATGTCATGTGACTCCGGTCCATATCACCATAATTGTTTACACCTCCATCATTGACCGTTTTCATTTACTTTTCCGTTGCAATCACTATTACCTTCCCGCTTGTGTTTTGATCCTTTGCAAACTACAAGGCCAGAGAGATTGACAACCTCTATGTACTTGTTAGGAGCAAAGTTATTTGTTGTGTGTGCAAGTCCACGTCTTCTGCTAGCGCCAGGGTGGAAGACACCTACTTGTTGAGCCTAGGAGTCCTCCTAGTTCAATAAACCTTACAGTCTCCGTGTAAGGGAAATTTGTTGCTCACTACATCTCCACCTTCCACTTGGGGTAACCAACGAGGGGCGAGAAGTATATACATCAACTCGTCATCAATAGCCTAATGCTATATAGTTTTCTTCATAAAATCATGTGCGATATAGTTGAATAAAGAAAACGGTTAATGAAGGCATAGCATGTGTGATCGTTACAGCTATCACAAACGAGGCTATACACAAAACTGTGTGGGATGTATATACGAACACAAACGTTAGTCGAGTATTCATTGTGTGGTATATGCACACGAACGCAAACATTTTTCTGGGATTCAATGTGTGGGATATGCAGACGAACAAAAACGTTTCTTTCGGATTTACTGTGTGGGCTGTGTAGAAGAAGGGAAACGTTTCTCTCGGAATCACTGTGTGGGGTGTATCTACAAACGAAAATGATGTCTAGCCCAATCACACATGAGCTCATTTTGCGCAGCGTGTGTGACCGGAGGGTCTATCCCTGTCAGTTTCCGGGTCATATGGGAAGGACCCCCCTATTGCCCACACTCACTAGGTGACAATTTAAAATGTCGTTGCGGCGAAGGGTTAAAAAACAATTGTATAGCACGTCGCTGCATGAGTGAGTGTTCGGCTTCACCGAGCTATGGCCAAACATGTCTCCGGACAATATTAGGTACCATCAAGGACCTACCTAGCATCAAGCTAACATATACGACGACTTATCAAGATTCTCTCTTAAAAGAGGTCTGCCCGCCAATTACTACCTCCTCCAAACGGAGAACCAACCCTTGGAGAGAAAAGGCGCACACGTGTAGCAGGGCATAGTAAACGACGTCAAACCACTCGAAAAGGCCGTGTGCAAACCTTTCCTCTCTAAATTTATTATAAAAAGTATTTGTAACAATTGCCTGGGCAGTCTGGATTATACGGATATACGTCACGAGTTCATCATAAATAAAGACCAATTTTTACGGTCCCATGGAAGTCATTTATAAATTGCATAGCCCTTTTCTCTTTCTCTCCGACACCATAACAAACCAGTTCGATACATATTTTAGATGTGTCCGGCTAATTGATCGAGGACTTGACTATAAAGCTCTCCCCAACCATCACTCCGACACCATTTTTATCATATGTGCTTGGCGTCTTGGATATTGCGTTATATGCATCAGTTTCGAATTATGTCTTGGGTCAATAGTTGGGTTGGCCGGCTCCTGTGTTTACCCCCTTACCTTCTGCATGTTCGGGTAAAAGGGTAAAGGGAGAACCACTATAACTGTACTTCTAGATCGCCTGGTTAAGTACCTCAGTGGAGAAAGCCGAAAACCGACTGTCATAATACGCGCGAACCGGTCTGCCATCCGATGACAAGTGTTAAACTAAAAGTCTATGGAGCTTACACTGTGTTATACGAAGGGCTTGTAGTTATACAAACCAAGTGATAGTGGTTTTAACCTCGGTATACCCTAACATCTCAACCACAGGGGGCTAGTAACTAGTCTTCGCGGTCAAGCTCCTACGGCTAAGTGAAAGCATTAAAGCCGCATAGTCTGATTGCCTCATTTCCTTCTGCACTACCACCTCCGGGCACCAAGACGTTGGCTAAGGGTAATAGTGTGTAACTCCCAAGATGCGATCTTGTCCTTATTTTGGCACGAGGGCCTCGACAGGGATAGAAGCGCATCTCATCGTTTTGCAAGAATGGATATCGTTACAAGTACATGTACAGAAGAGGTGAGTATATGGAATTGGCTTACAGTCGCCACAAGCTACAACAATATCACATCAATTCAACAACATAATCAATCATCATGAAGAAGAGCAGGGCCCGACTATGGATGAAAACAAATGATAAAAGAACGACATCCACCCTTGTTATCACAGGCTGTCGGCCTAGAACCCATCCAAGATCGATTAAGAAGAAGAAGAAACTCCAAATAGGACAATCATCACGCTCATGTCATGGCATCGCTTTACTTGTACCTGCAACTGGTATTGTAGTAATCTCTGAGCCATATGGATTCAACAATCTCATTTCCAAAGGTATCAAGACTAGGAAAGCTTAATGGGTGAGGTATGGTTAGGTGGTGAGGCTGCAACAGTGACTAAGCATTTATTTGAGTGGCTAACTTACGAGTACAAGAATAAGAGGGGGATGATCTACGCATAATCGGACGGGAACTACTGATGATCAAATGAGTGATCCTGAACACCTACTTACGTCAAACATAACCCCGCCATGTCCTCAGTTGGAGAAGGAACTCACGAAAGAGACGACCACAGTTACGCACACAGTTGGCAAGTTCTAATTTCAAGTTGTCTAGAACAGGATGTTAAACAAAGTTTCCAAGTTTTCCACATAACTGTGGGCACGACTTTCTGAAGGATTTAAGCCTGCAGGGGTGCCCCAACTAATCCATCACAAGCTGCATAGAAAGCCTCGATCACGAAACTCGTGATCTCCTCGGATTCCTTAGTGCAAAATCTCAACTCTGGGATAGCCCAAAGCATCACCGGAATCCCGATGCACAAGATATTTCGTAAAAGGTAAAACAAATCCAGAAAGGCCGCCCGACATGTCGACGAACCCAATAGGAGCCGCGTATCTCGTTCTCAGGACAAGACCGTATGAGACTAGCTACGAGTAAAACCAATCCTCGAGTTTCCTCGTGGTGGCCCCGTAGGCAGCCCGTTTTGGACCAAAACTCATGAGGAGCACTGGCTCGGGGGTTGATTAAGTATTCTCGGGTTAATTACTCCCTATGCGTTTCATTAGTTATTAGGCTAATAGTACCAAAGTTGGGCCTTGCAAACCAGTTTTAAATGAAGGCAAATTATCAAGGGGGTCCCCATAACAACCTCGAAACTAAGTCGGCAAAGGTGGAACAAAACACCACGCTAGAAGGCCAAGCCTTCCACATTTTACCAAGTATATAGGTGCATTATATTAAGTACCAATTATATGGTGATATAAAAAGGAACCCATGTTTTCACATGGAAGCAACTGCACCTGCAACTAGCAACGCTAACAAAAAGGTTGAGCCAACGGTAACATAGCCAAACAGTGGTTTGCTGGGTTGTGGAAAGGTTAGAGGGTTTTCATGGCAATGTTGGAAGGCTGACAAATAAGTGGTAGGAAACAAGACATAGCTAAAGAAACGAGACAACTAGTAGGGAAATGATAGTAATGGTATCTAGGGAAATGGTCATCTTGCCTGAGATCCCGCTTGGAAGAAGAACGAATCCGTGAAGCAGACGAACCAACATAGTCGAACAGATACTCACATTCCGATACGCTTGCGGAACTCTATCGAGAAGAAGCAACCCGGAAACAAGAATCAACACATGATATCCACCATGACACATGCACGATATGATGCACAACACATATGATGCATGACCGGTTTCAATTATGCAAGGCATGACATGACAATTCACAACAATGAAACACTACACATTAAGTGAAGCTCAATATGCCATGACTTGCATATTGAAGAAACTCCACATACGAATTATTTAGTTCACTCCTGATTTGGTACACGACAACATTAAATGTTGTTTAAACATGGCAGGGTGAAGCACAAATAAACTACCTACCTAGGCATTTTAAATGAGGTTAGAGACGACATATAGCATTTCTGGAACGACCCCACACGTTAAAATCGAAATCTATCGAAATTAGACCTAAACATATTTTATGTTTTTTAAACGGCAAAATAAAGTGGAGCATATGAAATTACACGTCAATCTAGTCGGTTTACATATATAGCTCATCTCCAATGGAGCTACGGTTAACTAGCTATGAATTAAATCATTTTTAACACGTTATAACGCAAACCAATGCAAACAACATGTTAAATTATTTTTAACATCCATGAAAGTGGCAAAATATTAATCTACCCGAAATTATACACATTTTACATATAAAATTTATTTCGACTCGACGCACGGTTTAAAAGTTATGGGCGTTTTAAAATAATGCATTTTTTCTGAAATATGCAGATTCACAAGTTAAATAAAAACGACTACGGGCCAGGTCTACAGCAGTGGGGCCTACAGTACCTAGGCGCAAGACAACTAAACAGTGCACGTGGGCGGGACTTAGTGTGGGCGCGCTCACCTTTGTGGGCTTCGGCCGGACGGTGTGGGATGCCGGGCAACAGAGCATACCGGGCTGGCCCTGCGCGACCCACACGAGCCCTCGCTCGCTCGATCAACTCAGGAAGTGGTCGAGCCCTCCTCCTGTCGTCTTTCCGCTCGAGGATGGGGCCACGGCGGCGCGACCTCGCGGGCACGGCTCCGGGAGGCCAGAACAAAGCGGCGACGATGGGGATCCGGCGGTGCTGGATGGATCCGGCATAAGGGAACCCAATCCCGGTGGAGAGCAGATGCATGGGAGCTCCAGAGGGCACTGGCCATGGCGGCTCCGGGGTACCTGCGGGAGGGAGAGAGAGATCTGGTGAGGGGGGAGAGCAAAAGAGGGGCGAAGAGAGAGAGAGGAGCAGGGAGGCTCCGGCCGCGCGCTGACACAGGTCCGACAAGGTGCAGCTCCGGCGATCACGCCGCTATGTGAGGCGGCGCTGGTGGTGGGAACGGCGGCTCAGGAGGATGCTCGGGCAAGCAATGGCTGCGGGGGCTTCGGGGGCCTGGTGGCGGCGCGACCCGGGCCCAAGAGGTCTAGATCTGGGCTTCGGCGGGCCTGGCGGGAGGAGAGGGTGCGGCGGCTAGGGTTTGGGGCATGGGAAACGAGGCAGCTAGGGTTTGGGTCCGAATTAGGCAGTGATGGTTGTTTATATAGGGAAATGGGGCTAGGTTTAGGGGAATTAGCCCTTTTTTGAACCCTCCGATCGTGATCGGACGGCCCTGATCACAGGAATGGCTAGGTGGGTTTAGGGGCTGTGTAGAGGGGGTGTTGGGCTAAGACGAGAGGGAAATGGTAGCCCGTGGCACAAGGTTAAAATCACCGAAAAATGTTTGATAATAAATGGATGACGATGCCGCTACGGTCGACCGTTCGGGTACTAAATGGACAATGATTGCAACAAAATTTGGCAGGCAGCCTACCTACATTAAAATTAGACCACACGCCAAGTTTCAACCCAATCCGAGAATGTTTTATACACACTTTTAAAAACAAAATTTTAACAATGCTGCATGAGCGTGCATCTGTGGTTGGTATCGAAACGGTCAACGACAAAAACAGAGAGAACCGATAACTAATAACGGATGCAAGTTTTGAAAACACACGGCAATGGAGTGCCGATGCAATGCGGATGATGCGATGATGAATGCGACAAACAAATAAAAACAGGGTGGCAACGGAATAAAAGGGGAATCTTCTGGAGTGTCGGTTTCGGGCTGTTACACAGTGCGGAGGTTGCAAACACCCCTTGCAGCATCTACAAGGGGGTTGAAGCCAACGACTTGTAACTTTCAGATTGAAATGGGCACACATGAGTCAAGATGAAAAAAGAAAAGCATCGTATAGTGATACATCTCCAACGTATCCATAATTATTTTTGTTCCATGCTGTTAAATTATCATCTTAAGATACTTTTGGGTCACAATGCACCAATTTATATTATTTTTAACCACTAACCTATTAACCCACTGCCAAGTGCGAGTTGCTGTTTTCTGTGTGTTTTTTGTATTCCACGTTTTCAGTACCAAACGAAGTCCAATTGCCATGAAACTTTTTTATGATTCTCTGTGGATCAAAAGAAGACCTCAAAGCTTCGGGAGGAAACCTTAAGCTGCACAAGGAGCCCACAAGGAAACATGGCGCGATCAGGGGGGTGGTCCTGCCCTGATGCTTTGTCGCCTTCCTTTGGCCCCTCTTGCCTCGTTCTCTAGCCTATTAATTCCCAAAAAATTCTGAAAACCTGAAGATATCCACGAAACACTTTTTACGCTGCCGCAAGTCTTGGTTCCATGGCGACACCATCTAGAGCTTCATTTCGGCACATTATTGGAGGGGGATCGATCACGGAGGGCCTCTTCATCAACCTTGGTGCCCTCGTGATGATGTGTGAGTATTTCACCAGGGACCCCACGAGTCCGTAGTTAGTATCTAGACGGCTATCTCTCTCTCTCTCTCTCTCTCTCTCTCTTGATCTTCAATACAATGCTCATCGCATCTTTGCTTTGATCTGTCTGATGCAATTCTTTTGTATGGTGTATTTGTTCTGATCCGATGAAGTATGGGTTTATGTTCAGATTATTCATGAAACGTATTTGAATCTGCTTTGACTTTTATGATTCTTATTGGCATGATCATCATATCTTTGTAAATCTATCTGATCTATTGAATTGCTTTGGCCAAATAGTTTGATATTTTTATAGTGCTAGATGTGTGTTCTAGTAGGATCAACCTGGTGAATTTCTATATCCCAGTGATAGATGGGGACAAGATGCGTCTTTGTGTTGCTGACACTAAGGATAAAATGATTGGGTTTATTCATATTGATTGAGTTTACTTTGTCTACATCATGTCATCATTCCCCAAGCATTACCCTGTTTTACTTAATACTCTAGATGCATGCTGGATAACGGTCGAAGGGTGGAGTAATAGTAATAGGTGGAGGTAGGAAACGTCCTATTTGCTTATGTAAGTGATGCCTATATACACATAACTATCTGCATAAAAATCGCATAACTATCCGCTATTCTATCAATTGCCCAACAACAATTTGTTTACTCACCATCTGTTGCTTTCATGAGAAATGCCACTGGAGAACACTATGCCACCATGTCTATTCACTTATATATTCAAAAAACTTATAGTTTCCTCGCTATTATTATTTGTCTTTTATTTTATTTTGCAAGTCACAACTATCTACAATTATCTACACACCTTATTCACTTGCAAATACTGAGATCAAGGGGATTGACAACCCTCTAGTCCGCGTTGGGTGCAAGTTGTTTGCTATTTTATGTGCAGTCGCTGAAAACAGTTGAGGATTGATATTCCTATTGTTTCGATAAACCTTGGTTCCTTAATCGAGGGAAATACTTACCCGCATTTTGCTGTGATAGCCCATTCCTCTTCACGAAAAACCCAACGTAGATCACAAGAATCAGGAAGGATTTATCGCGCCATTGCGAGGGAATATCATCGCCAACTATCAAGTAACTTCACACAAATTATCATTATCATTCACTTGTTCTTCTTTTTGATTTTTTTTATATCTTGCTTGCTTAAAAAAATACAAAAATACAAAAATATTTACCTTAGCTTGCTTAGCTTGTCACTAGTTTGCATCTTTGATGTGTAGTTAACTTGTCCTGCTTGTTACTTTGCTTGCTCGACCACCATGTCCCAAGATAGATTCCACAATATCTCTTATTACCAAGGAATGTTGGAAATAAAAAACTCTATGAAAACTTTCATGACTTCGCAATTTGAGCATAATGAATTCCTATGAAATTAGGAAACATTCAACTTTGCTCGACGCTATTAGTAATCGACTTAATGAAGTCAATAAAGAAGTATCTAATCTCCAATAAATTTGCCAAGACCGAGGAGTTTTTAGGGAAGATCTGTGGTAAGCATACCACTCTAGTAAATAGGATGGCCGGTAAACCAAAACCTCTCCCTATTAATAACCATGATGAAGATCTTAAAATGATCGGCACTTTTCCTATTTAATCTTTATTTACTTCTGAGAATGTTGATAAAGGGGGTGGAGATGAGTCAGCTTTAGCTAGTGAGCATCCCGTTTGCTTGGAGGGTGGTGATTCTAATGCTAAAACTAAAAAAATGAGTTTGGAGAGGTCAAAACTTTAACTAGTGATATGCACACTATTTTGGATTACAAGAACTTTAATTATGAAAGCTTCTATTTAATAGAATGTATTTCCTTGTTGCAATCCATTATCAGCTCTCCCAATTCTTAAGAAGAAAACAAGGCTTTCAGTAATCATATAGTGGAAGCGATGATAAAAGCATATGATTGGAAACTTGAACTTCAAGTTTCTATTCCTAGAAAATTGTATGATGAGTGGGAAGCTACTATCAAAATAAAGATAAATAAATGCGAATGCTATGCTTTGTGTGACCTTGGTGCTAGTGTTTCAACAATACCTAAATCTCTATGTGTTGTGGTTGGTCTCACTAATATTCAAGAGTGTTCCTTAAACTTGCATCTTGCAGATTCTACCGTTATGAAACCTTTAGGTAGAATTAATGATGTTACAATTATTGCAAATAGAAATTATGTGCATGTATATTTCATTGTGCTTGATATTGATTGCAATCCTACTTGTCCAATAATACTTGGAAGACCTTCCTTACGAACTATAGGTGCAATTATCGATATGAAAGAGGGCAACATAAGGTTCGAATTTACATTAAAGAAAGGTATGGAACACTTCCCTACAAAGATAATAAAACCATCTTATGAATCTATCACAAGGTCTACTTATGGATTGAGTGACAAAGATGACAACAGTTGATCATATGCATTATGCCTAGGTAGGGGCATAAAACAATAGCACTTGTTGGGAGGCAACCCAATAGTTATATTAAATTTTGCTTTATACATTCTGCTTTCGTGTATTGACATGCTTATTGACTATAATATTGTGTTTTTGTGTTTAAATTAGTGTTTGTGCCAAGTTAAGCCTTGGGGGTGACTTGTATGATAAGTATAATTGATATGGTGCAAAACTAGAAACTTTGATGCCCAGCGATTTTACTAGAACGTCTTTTTATGTTGAATGTTTTACACAGTATTTTTGTACAAATTACTCAGGTTTTCCTAATTTTCCAGAATGTTTGGAGTTATAGAAGTATAGGTTCATTACAGATTACTACATACCGTTCTGTTTTAGACAGATTTTGTTTTTGCTTGCATGGTTTGCTTGTTTTGATGATGCTATGGATTGTATCAGGGGGTATAAGCCATGTAGAAGTTAGAATACAGTACCTATTATGCAATAAGGAAATAATAAGAAATTTACAACAATATTTATGTATTTGTTATGTTGCTTATACTAACGGAGCTCACAAAGTTTTGTTGAGTTTTGTGTGATTGAAGTTTTCACGTTTTGGGTGTTATCGTGATGGACAATGGAATAAAGAGCAGCAATACCCTAAGCTTGGGGATTCCCAAGGCACCCCAAGGTAATAATTTAGGAATACTCAAGTTTCAAAGCTTGGGTATGCCCCCTAAGGCATCCCATCTTTCGTCTCAATCCATCGGTATGTCACTTGAAACTACATTTTTATACATCACATGATATGAGTTTTGCTTGCAGCGTTGTTTCCTTTAGTTTTCTTTTATTTTAGTTTGCCACAATCACCTATTGTTGGACACACCAACCTGAGAGAGATACACATTTATCATGATTTGTTAGAATACTCTTTGTGCTTCACTTATATCCTTTGAGCTAAACAATTGCTCTAGTACTTCACTTATATCTTTTTGACCACGGTGGCGTGTAGATTTTATAGAAATATTTGAACTCTAGTTCTTCACTTGTATTTGGTTGAGAGGTAATAAACAATAGCGGTAATTTTCATGGGTCATAAAGCTAGTCCAAAAATAATAACTATCCAATGGATGATAATCAAAACCATTGTGTAGCACATAAAGAGAAATTGTGGGTTAATGATTTTGATGTGGTAATAGGAAAAGGTGTGAGTGCATCATTATTGATTCGTAGAAGTAGAGGTATTAAGAGGCGTTAATTCCTTGTTTATGTGAATATTAAAAAGGTATGGCGGGGATGTGTGAGCATTTCTATTCCTCGTTGAAATCCTAGTGTTGTTTCGAGTCGGAGTCGCGTGATGGTTAACTCCTCCCAACCCTCTCCCTCGGGGCATGCGGGTAGTGCTTTGATTTGTGATGAACTAACAAAAATTAGCAATACGTATATGCTTTCTTCATAACTAATATGAAACCATGGACATATGCAATCTCACCTCCTCATACTTTGCTAGCCTCGGTACCGTCCATTGCCCATTCTCACTTCGAGGATCGGTGCGAACTTCATCGGTGCATCCAAAACCCATGGCATGGTATTATCTGTCACAAATAAACCTTTCTTTATCTTCCTAAAAACAGCCACCATACCTACCTATCATGGCATTTCAATAGCCATTACGAGATATATTGCCATGCAAATTCCAACGTTACATCATATAACTAGTTCATTCATCATGATATTGCTTTGCATGATCATATAGAACTGAAATAGCATTTGTGGCAAAGCCAAAATTCATTACATTGTTGATACATGTCGCGATAGATCATTGCACATCCTGGTACACTGGCAGAGGCATTCATATTGAGTGATATCGAGCTTTCATGAGTTGTAAGTAAATAAAAGTGTGATGATCATCATTATTAGCACATTTTCCAAGTGAGGACAGGATGAAGGAGACTACGATTCCCACACAAGTCGGGAAGAGACTCCGGACGAAAAATTAAAATGGGGGATGCCAAATGAGCCCACCATACAAAATTATGACAAAATAATGAGAGAAAAATAGAGAAGGGACTTGCCACTATCCTTTACCACACTCGTGCCTCAAATAGGCACCATGTTCGTCATCTAGAAAGTCTCAATACATGTCATTTTCATATGCTAGTGGGAATCATATTGTCATTTTCATATGCTTCCTTAAGTGCCTGATGTCTTCATGAGCAGGCAAGTTGGATGCACACCCCACTTAGCTTCATTTGAGCTTTCATACACTTATAGCTCTAGTGCATCATTTGCATGGCAATCCCTACTCCTTGCATTGACATCTGTCGATGGGCATATCCATAGCCCGTTGGTACTCCTAGTTGATGTAAGACTATCTTCTACACTTTTACCCCTTTTATACCTACCACCATATTCTATTCCACCATATGCTATGTCCATGGCTCACGCTCATGTATTGCGGGAAGAATAATAAGTTGATTCACTTTGAAAAAGTATGATCCAATTGCCTGACTTGGACACCGTGGTGCTTAACATTTGTATTAATGTGGTGAAGATGGAGCCATGCTTTGCTAATATGAAAGATTAATGGGGTAAAAGATTCTTTTAGGATCGTATACTTTGAAAGATTGATGATTGTGTTGCTTGTGCTTATAATTATTACTATGTTTATGTTTTTTAATTCATCATTTATGAATGATCATACATGCAAAATATTACATATTGGATAGCATGTCACCTAAAAATTCTATTCTTATCATTTACCTACTCGAGGACGAGCAGGAATTAAGCTTGGGGATACTTAATACGTCCAACGTATCTATTAACTGAGTGCCCATTGTTGGTTCCTGTTTCCTACGTGTTTTTTGTTTTTCAGGTTTTCAGTACCAAACGAAGTCCAATTGCCATGAAACTTTTTTATGATTTTTTGCGGAGCAAAAGAAGACCTGGAAGCTTCGAGAGGAGACCTGAAGCCCCACGAGGACCTCACAAGGCAACAGGGCGTGACGAGGGGGTGGTCGTGCCTTGATGCCTTATAGCCTCCCTCTGGCCCCTCATACCTCGTGCTTTTTACGATCTCGTAAGTCTCTGTTCCATGGTGACCCCATCTGGAGCTCCATTCCGGCACTCTACCAGAGGGGCGATTGATCACGGAGGGCCTCTTCATAAACCTTAGTGACCTCGTGATGATGTGTCACCACAGACCTACGGGTCTGTAGTTAGTATCTAGATGGTTATCTCTATCTCTCTCTTGATCTTCAATAAAATGATAATCGCATCTTCACTTTGATCTATCCGATGTAATTCTATTGTATGCCGTGTCTTTGGGATCTGATGAATTGTGGGTTTATATTCAGATTTTTCATGAAAAGTATTTGAATCTTCTCCGAGTTTTATGATTCTTATTTGCATGATCATCATAGCTTCGTAAATCTATACGATCTATTGAATTGCTTTGGCCAAGTAGTTTGATCTTTCTTCAGTGTAAGTGTGTGTTGTAGTGGGTTCAACCTGGTGAATTTGTATATCCCTGTGATAGAAGGGGACAAGATGTGTCTTTGTGTTGTTGCCACTAAGGATAAAATGACATGGTTTATTCATATTGGTTGAGTTTAATTTGTCAACATCATGTCATCGTTCCCCAAGCATTACTCTGTTTTACTTAATACTCTAGATGGATGTTGGATAGCGGTCGATGGGTGGAGTAATAGTAATACGTACAAGAAGAAGTCAACCTATTTGCTTATGGACATGATGCCTATATACGCAGGATCATTGCCATGAAAAGTGCATAACTATCTGCTGCACTATCAATTGCCCAACAATAATTTGTTTACCCACCATAGGTTGCTTTCAGGAGAGATGCCACTAGAGAACACTATGGCCCCCGGGTCTATTCACTTATATATTCACAAAACTTATAATTTCCTTCCTGTTATTATTTGTCTTTTATTTAATTTTTCAAGTCACAACTATCTACAATTATCAACACACCTCATTCGCTTCCAAATGACGAGATCAAGGGGATTGACAACCCTCTTGCCCGCGTTGGGTACAAGTTGTTTGCTATTTTGTGTGCAACCGTTGAAGACGATTGAGGATTGATATTCCTATTGGTTCGATAACCCTTGGTTTCTTAATCGAGGAAAATACTTACCCGCATTGTGCTACGATAGCCCGTTCCTCTTCACGAAAAACCCAACGCAGATCACAAGCATCATATACGATGCAAAGCAACAACAATATAAAGCACAAAAGTTTAACTATCAACAAACATACATGGTAGTACTCTCACTCAAGAATTACGTCCTTCGGGCACAGGGCCTCTATCGCCCGAGCACCATCCATAACGGTGGGAAAGTACTGCTCTCGGTGCCTATGCTCCTTTCCAGACGGCGGGGGCATGGTGGCCATTTCGGTCGGCTTTAGCTTCGTCCAGTGCACCATGGTCTTCGCGAACGCCATCCGAGCTCCCACAATGCATACAGAATGCTTAGGATATCAATCTGGGGCACGATATCGATCAGCTGCACCAAGCCAAAGTAGCTGCTGGGTAGCGGCTTTATAGGTCATAGCGTGATACATATGTCCTTCAGGGCCGGCTCCGCCATCTGATGTAACTCCAACAGCTATTTCATCTGATCGGAGATGAGAAGAGGTTGCTCGTGGGCTTGAAATTGCGTGCATAACAACCTCAGATCGGCATCTCCCTCTTGGGATGCATAGTACCTTGCCGCATCCGCCGCACTCCTCCGGAGATTCACAAATGTGCTTGGATAATTCCACACTCTTGTGAGCAATGTGTAACAACTAAGATGCGGTCCTTTCCGATCTGGGGATCGAGGCCCCGAATTGGAAAGAAGCGCATCTAAGCGTTTCCGAACATGGTAACATAGCACATACATAAGTAATAGAGGAATGACAATAAGGGATTCAACAGTCATCTCATTAATATATCAGAGTACATCACACATCCAAACAAGGTAGTTCCGCTACGGACTACAAAACATGAGAAATGACTATGCTACCCTGCATGCTGGCCCATGATCACGACCACGCCTCAATCTTCTGGATAGTTCACATACTGCCACGCCAGCTGCGTGCCGTCGGGATCACCTTCTCGGGGGAATTGAACCTGTTGGTGTTGTGAAGGAATCTGTGAGCCACAGGGACTCAGCAATCTATGACCTCGGTGCCAGAACTAGTCAAGTTATTAGGTCGGATAGGTGGAGTATTTAGGTTGCAGCATCCTAAGCTTTACATGGTGGCTAGCTTACGTAGAACATGTATGAAGGTGGTCTATTCTAGCGGTCGATAATAGATGATCACTAAGTGATCCTGTTAACCTACCTACGTCAATCATAACCCCACCGTGTTCCCGATCGAAGAGAGATCTTCAAAGGGGACAGTCACGGTTACGCACACAGTTGGCAATTTTATTAGCTTATGTTTAAGTTATCTAATACCGGATGTTAACAAAGTATTCCAAGTTGCCACATAACCGCGGGCACGGCTTTCCGAAAGATTAAACACTGCAGGGGTGCTCCAACTAGTCCATCACAAACGTACACGGGCCACAAAGTAATCCTCTATCACGAATCTCGTGATCTCGTCGGATTTCTTAGAGGAAAACCTCAACTCTGGGGAGAACCAAAGCTTCACCGGGATTCCTATACGCAAGATATATCGCTAAGGTAAGACGAGGCTAGCAGGACCTCCCGGTGTGTCGACGACCCTGATAAGAGCCGCGTATCTCTGTCTCAGGACAACACCGTCTATGCATAGTGGACAAGGACCAAACCTCAAGTTTCCTTGGGGTGGTTTTGCGGACTGCTAGGTGGGTGGACCAACACTCATGAGGAGCACTGGCCCGGGTTGTTGATTAAATTCCTCGGGGTAGCTATTCCCTATGCAGATTATTATTAAGTGATTAGCAGATTAAAACCAATGTTGGGTCCTGCGGCACAAGTCTTAACAATACGCGATTTATCGAGGGGGTCCCCATAACAACCCCAAACGTGTTAGCAGCGAGCATTATGGAATCAAACACCGGTAGCCGGTAACTATGGCGGCAATAACGGAACAAAACACCCGGCAAAAGGCTAGGCCTTCCGTTATTTACCAAGTATATAGGTGCATTAATTAAACAACAGAATTAAGATAATGATATCAAGCTCATGTTATCACATGAGAAAAGCACCTGCATCTAGCAACACTAACATTAGAAGCTTAGCAAAGCCTACTTAGCCATTCAAGATTTGCTAGGAAGGGATAAGTGTTTGGGTTTCATGGCATATCAGGAGGCAATTATTTCAGTGGTAGGCAGCGAGCATAAGATGGAAGAAACGTTATCTAGCATAACAAGTCTAGAGAGGGAATCAAGGTCATATCATAACAAGTCTAGCTGGTGATATCCTCAGCTTGGAACGGTTCTTGTTCGTCCTGCACATACTCTCCCGAATCCACGTACTCGTTCTCCGAACCCGGTGCAACCCACATAAGAATAACATCCAATGAACAACAGCACCTCAAGATGCAACAATCACATGATGCATGAGATGTATATGAGCATGCATCACTATTTCTATCACTAGCACAAGCATAAGAAGTAAATACATGTTCCTTGACAGAAATGCATCGTAAGCTATCTTGACATGCATGAGAATGACATGATCAGATGCGTCACGTGAAAACGATGCAAAACCATATAAAGAACTTTGCAAACGGAGATACGGATCAACGGGAAACAACGAAATAAGATATGAGGCCCTACTTGTCAAATTCATCACCACACACTCCAATGGCTCAACTCTGGTATTTCCAGGTAGCCAAGACATAAAACAAACCAACATGGATGGGGTGGAGCAAAGAAGAACACAACACCATCATCTAAGCACACACAAACATAAAAAATACCAAAACTACACAATCTGCCATAAAATGCATCATAGCACTTTGTGAGCTACATGCAAAGCACCTAGAGCCACCTAAACATGCCAAATAAGATATGTGGTTGTATCTATCCAAGAGTACTACAAGCACAAGCAAAAATGTCACATAAAGGAGTTAAACAAAGAAAGTTACATAGCTGCAAACTTGCCCAAAAATATCAGATTTCAGGGACTTGGTGAAAATTCCAGATTCTCACTATCTGCTTATGCTCTGAAGCATTTTGACAGCAGCCAAAACAATATCTGCAGGACTCCAAATGGAATGAAAATTTAACAGGAGATAGAAAAACATACAAGCTTCAACTGTCCAGTTGAAAGCTAAGGCTGAATCACAACACATTGACCTGCACAACCTCATCTACAGGAGAAGAAAATATAAACAGATTCTTAGACTTGGTGAAAATCTCAGATTTTCACTAATCTGGAATTTCAGCCACATGCCTATTTTGAATGGGCACAACTTGCACATATGGATTTCTAGGCATGAAACAAAATCAATATGTGGTAGAGGGGGTCACCCTCTACTACCACAACCAAGAAACAAACCCTTGGGCTCACCACATCACATGGAACCAAGCTCTAAACATGGTACAAAACTGAAATATGTCATCTACAGAAAATGTTCCAAAGGCAATAATGACTTCACCAATGGATTCCTGGGATCTTTCTACCCCAAAAACATATATAAAACATATGCACTTGCTTGGAACAAGTGGGCACAAGCTAGGTAATGAAATCTACATAGAATCATCTCTACTGAATAGTGCATCTTCACATGTGCTATTCACTGGAACAAAACCTACATAAGCATATACACATGACCACAATATCGATGGTGTACATCAGGGGTAGACCTCATGTCCATGTACCTTGGCACACCACCACACCACCACATGAGACAAGCACTACACAGATAAAACACCTACATAACTAAATAGATGGCACTACTCACATATCTCACACAAATACTTCTACACAACCCATGATATCTTGCACATGTGCTCCCCAAGTCATATATTGCTATGACATGGGTGAGAAACACACTCATGATCACACACATACCCACAATCATAGACACTAGTTAGGACACACTCACACACATGTTATGTGGTGAGGGGGGACCCTCTCACACACATACACATACTTGCACAAGGCCTCCACCACATTACACCTATATCAAGCACTCTTCCAATGTGTGCTACCACACACATATCTACCAACACCATCACACTCCCACACCACAAAACACAACCTGCATCATCAAGTACATGCACCACTAGCTACGAGGACTAGGCAACAACAAAGAATGACTTGGAGCAAAAGGAATAGAAGCCACATGCTGTTGATAGCTACAAAAATAAATACCTCAACTCTACCTAGTGCACACAACATTTACACAGCCCAGGAAACAACAAAAGGAAGTAAATAAAAAACAAAAATAAAAATGGGGGGAAAGAGGATTTGATCCCTGCATACCCTGGAACACTAAACTGCTCTCTACCACTCTGCTAGGGAGGCCCTGCTTGACATAACAGAGGCATACAACAGGATAAGCTGCTCTGGTGCGCTATACTACTGCCAGAAATAAAAATGCAAAGGGGGGGGTTGCATCCCCTGGGACTCGAACCCATGAGCTCACGAGATCGCACAAAAGTTGTTACCACTGCGCTACGAAACGTTGTCTGACAGAGGGGAGGACTAAAACAGGGTAAGCTACCACTACTCCTGTCTCTGCTCTACACCTGCGCGTTGGCGACAGTGAGATCACCGGAGCTGCAAAGCTACTGCTACTGCGCTACGAGGGGCATGCCGTCTACACTATGCACACACTACAAGGGGAAGCAAGGCCCTGCTCTGCATCTAGCTCTACCGAGCAACCATAGCAACACATCAACACCTGCAACTACCGATCTACACCTGGTACAGAGACTCGTCGGCGTCGATCTACGCGAAGCTACCCGAGGAGGAAGGAAGGAGGAGACGTTCCTTACCTATGGAAGGAAGAGGGGAGGCCGAAGCTGCTTGGAGGAGAAGTCGGAGTGGAAGAAGACGATCGGAGGAATCCCCTGCTGCAGGTCGACATAGAGGAAGGAGATCATCGTGGCCGAGGCGTTGACGATGAACAGGCCGTCGACATGGGCGTTCGCCGGCCTCAGCGAGGTCGGGAATGGGGGCGCGGGGAGCCTCCACGAGCTCCTGGACATGGCGGCCGCGCCAGACGACGGTGGACACGCGAAGGACGACAGCGAAGACCTTCTCTCCCTCTCTACACCTAGGCTACAGAGACTTACCTCAGGGGAGAAAGAGAGAGGAGGGAGATGGGGAATGGAGTGGCGGCGGCGGATGGAAGAGAGGGGAACCCTAGGACGAGGGAGGCACCGATGTCCACAAATATAGGGGGGCCTCGATGTTTGTGCTCACGGCGGCAACTTCTTCTCTCTGATGCGGACGGAAAGCAAGCAGAGGGGGGTGAACGGCGTCAAAGGAGGAAGGAGGGACGTGGAAGTGGGCTTTAGCACGAGAGAGAGAGGAAGTGGGCCGCCAGGGAGGGAGAGAGCCCACCTGAGGCGCCACTTGAGAGGTAATTAAATCCTGAGGCTTTTTCTATTTATAGGAAAAGCCAGAGAATAAACAAAACAAAGCAAAAATTCCACTCGGGATAAAATCAAACAAAAATACCCCCTGGACATAGAAAAATATGACCTATTCGAATAAAATGCAAAATGAATATTTGGGGCAACTAAATATTTACAAAACAGGATTTATTAGCACTATTTTGTGAATATTTGCTCCACTTGCACACCTATTTAAAACAGCAATTGCACATCACATTACTACGACAAAACAAGGCTAGCACTTGGGCATTTTTAATTCAGGGTAGGCTCAAGTGAATCTTGAGCTTGGAATAAAAGGGAGAGGGAACTTTTTTTTTAAACCTAGGCAATCCCAAGGTTGATCCTACTAGAACAAAGCATACACCACACAAGTTTCATACCTCACCTCACTACATAAGATCACAAGCATCACATGAATTCATCAGACCACAAAGCAACAACACATGTCACATGGAATGAAATGGAATGCATGCATGCAAAGGAAGAAAAAAATAACAAGTGACATCACATGAAATCACATGCATTGATAACTCTCATGCCATTGACAAGGTGGAACCACATAAGAAGGTTCCAAAAGGGGAAGATTACACACTTGGGGCATTACAAACTCTCCCACACTACAAAAAGATCTCGCCCCGAGATCTATGCCTGAAAGAACTCCGGAAATTCAGAACGGAGGTGATCCTCGCGTTCCCAAGTAGCCTCTTAATCGAAATGGTGTGCCCATTGCACTTTGAGAAATTTGACAGACTTGTTGCGGGTCTTGCGCTCAGTTGCCTCGAGAACCGCAACTAGATGCTCACGATAAGATAGGTCAGGCTGAAGGTCGATGTCTTGAAGATGAACAGTGCGCTCGGGGGTCTTGAAGCACCTCCAGAGCTGAGAAACGTGGAACACATCATGCACATTTGCAAAGTTTGACGGGAGCTCGAGCTGGTACGCAAGGTCGCCTCTCTTGCCAACTACTCTGAACGGACCAACGAAACGAGGCGCAAGCTTGCCTTTGATGCCAAAGCGCTACATACCCTTCATAGGCGACACCTTGAGATAGACGAAGTCATCAAGATCATAAGACATGTCATGATGCTTCCTATCATAATAGCTCTTCTAACGGGACTGAGCTGCTCTGAGGTTGTCGCGAATGACCCTCAAATCTCCTCAGCTTCTTCTATCAAACCAGTTGAGCGGGGTACGACACTTCTTGCCCTAGAGAATGTCAAACGGAGCCTTGCCAGAACTAGCTTGATAACTGTTGTTATATGAGAACTCCGCAAAAGGCAGACAATCCTCCCACTTCATGCCAAAAGAGATAACATAGGCTCTCAACATATCCTCAAGAACTTGATTGACTCGCTCCACTTGACCACTAGTCTGAGGATGGAACGTTGTGCTGAAGTGGATCTTCGTGCCCATAGCAGACTGAAAAGAGTCCCAGAACTTAGAAGTGAAGATACTTCCGCAATCTGAAGAGATCATCATAGGCACGCCGTGCAAAGACACAATCCTGGAGGTGTACAACTCTGCAAGCTGAGCTGCGGAAATGGATTCCTTGACTGGAAGAAAATGAGCCACTTTACTCAACTTGTCGATGACGAAGAAGATGGCATCATTACCCTTCTTAGATTTCGGAAACCTGGTGACGAAATCCATCTCAATATGATCGAACTTCCACTCGGGAATCGGCAAAGGCTGCAAAAGACCTGCCGGACATTGATGCTTTGCTTTCACCCTTCGACATACATCACATTCATTTACGAACTCAGAAATCTCACGCTTCATACGAGTCCACCAGAAGGTCTGTTTCAAGTCCTGGTACATCTTGGAGCTTCCAGGATGAATAGAGAGCAGAGAGTTATGAGCTTCTTCCATGATTACCTTTCTGAGATCACCTTTCGGGACGACAAGACGATCCTCGAAGAACAACGTGTCCCTAGCATCAACACTGAAGCACTTATACTTAGGAAGACTCTTTGCCACACCAATCTTGACTTTCTTCACCATAGCGTCAAGAAGTTGTGCTGCTCGGACCTGATCTTCCAAGGTAGGAGAGATCTGAAGGTTTGCAAGAAATCCCTGAGGTACTAACTGAAGGTTGAGCTTCCTGAAAGACTCACAAAGACCATGCTGGAGAGGTTGCAGAATAAAACTGTTGTAGTACGCCTTCCTGCTCAATGCATCTGCCACGACATTAGCTTTGCCTGGCGTGTACTCAACACTCGGATTATAATCTTGGATCATTTCCACCGAACGTGTTTGCCAAAGATTCATGTTAGGTTGAGTGAAGATGTACTTGAGACTCTTGTGATCGGTGAAAATTTCAACCTTTCGTCCCAACAAGAGGTGTCTCCAAGTCATCAGAGCGTGTACCACAGCTGCTAGCTCAAGATCATGCACATGATAGTTCTTCTCCGTTGGCTTCAACTGCCTGGAGGTATAAGCAACCACTTTCTTCTCTTGCATCAGAACTGCACCAAGACCCTGGAGAGAAGCATCGCAAAACACCTGCTAAGGCTTGGAATCATCCGGAGGAACCAAGACTGGAGTGGAGGTGAGCTTCTCTCTCAGTGTGTCGAATGCCAACTGACACTCTGGAGACCAAGCATACTTCACACCTTTCTGAAGAAGACTTGAGAGTGGCTTCGCAATCTTGGACAAGTTCTCAACGAACCTTCTGCAATAGCTTGCGAGCCCGAGAAAGCTTCGAAGCTGCTTCACATTTTGCGGAGGTTCCCATTCAACAATGGCCTGAACCTTAGACAGATCAACTTTAATGCCCTCTGCAGAGATAACGTGACCAAGATAGACACCTTCTTTTAGCCAGAACTCACACTTGGAAAACTTGGCATACAACTTGTACTCTCTCAGCTTGTCAAGCACCAATCTCAGATGTTCTTCATGTTCTTCCTCAGTTTCAGAAAAGACCAGAATGTCGTCAAGATAGAGCAAGACAAATTCATTCTTGAACGGAGAGAATATGTAGTTCATCAACCGACAGAATGTCGGAGGAGCATTAGCCAGACCAAAATACATGACCGTATACTCATACGAGCCAAAACTAGTCCTGAAGGTAGTCTTCGGAATATCTTCTTTGCGAATGCGAATTTGATGATAGCCCATGCTGAGATCGAGCTTGGAGAAGACCTTAGCACCTTTCAACTGTTCGAACAACTCAGTTATGTTCGGAAGTGGATATTTGTTCATGATTTTCTTCTTGTTCAATGGACGATAATCGACACACAGTCGGTCTGTGCCATCCTTCTTCTTGACAAATAGAACACCACATCCCCACGGAGACGAGCTCGGTCTGATCAGACCCAAACGCTCCTGCTCATCGAGTTGCCTCTTAAGTTCCTTCAATTCTTCTGGATCCAATTTGTACGGCCGTTTGCACATGGGATCGGTGCCTGGCTCAAGCTCAATGACAAATTCAACTTCTCGGTGCGGAGGCATGCCTGGAAGCTCTTCAGGAAACACATCTTCATATTCGCAGACCACTGGGACTTGCGAAATAGGATTAATCTCACCCTTTTAATTCAAAGAGAACAGACGGATTGTATCATCGCGCGCCACGAATATAATCACGTCCTCCGAAGAGTGGGTAAGCTTCACTTCTTTAGCTTCACAATCTATTGATGCCTTGTTCATGGCCAACCAGTCCATACCAAGGATCAAATCAATGTCGGAATTTCCCAAGACAATAGGAGATGCCAAAAAAGCATAAGCACCCATCTTGACAGAAACATCCGGAACCATCATGTGGGAATTCATGATCTTGCCAGGAGACACAATTGATAGAGGCTTAGGCAAATCACGAGTAGAGAACCCGTGCTTAAATGAAAATGGCCTTGAGATAAACGAATGCGATGCACCAGAATCAAATAACACTTTAGCAGGAATATCATTGACGAGGAGGTTACCCATGATCACATCTGACGAGTTTTCTGCCTCAGCCGCATTCACCATCTTGACTTGAGCTGATCTAGGGTTGAACTTGACAAGAGCATTACTTGGAGGTTTTCCTGGAGCATGAGGCGGCAGTCGGAGCTGAGAAGTACACTTGTTGGCATAATGACCATTCTGACCACACTTGTGACAAGTAACCTCTGCTGGCTGCCGGAACTGAGTCTGAGGAGGCCCTTGCTTCTGATGCTGGAACCTCTACTGAAAGATAGGGTTGGGTGGATGGGAAGAACCACGACCACCAGAGTGCTTGAGCTGCTGCGAGTGCCGAGGAGGAGGAGGAGACACCCAAAACTTATGTTGCTTCTGAACCACTTGAGTAGAGGAAGAGGTGGAATCTCTAAAGCGCTTCTTAGAATTCTCCACCCTGAGCAAGGCTGCCTCTGCTCTGAGAGCTAGGTTGTAGAACTTGTCGAACTCCTCGGGATCGTGCAAAGCAAGAGCTAACTGCAAATCTTCTTTCAAACCACCTCTGAACTGATAAATCTAGCTCTTTTGATCAGGGATATCCTACAAGGCGTACTGGCTAGCTCGTGGAACTCAACGTTGTACTTGTACACGGAGTTACCACCCTGCTTCAAACGCGTGAACTTCTCACGCATCTCCTCCACAAAGCTGGAAGGAATGTAGTGGGACCTGAAGTCACGACAAAACTCATCCCAAGTAATCACTCTAGCGCCTCTCGAATCCTTCAACTGTTGCCACCAGATAGAAGCCTTCCCCTTCAACTGGAATGTAGAAAATTTGACAAAATCCTCAGGACGAACATTGCTACACTCGAAATGCTTGTTCATATCACGGATCCAATCCTCGGCATCAAATGGCTGGTCACAAGAAGTGAAAGTCTTTGGCTTATTCGACAGGAACTGACTCAGATTAGCAAATTGATTGCCACCATGCTGGAAATGGCCTTGCTGCTGATTAGCTCTCTCTTGCAACAACTGTAGCAACATCTGAGTATTTGCATTAGTAGCAGCCATCACCGCTTGCCAAGCCTCAGCAGGAGGAGGCGGCGGCGGAGGATTTTCCGGAGGAGGAGGTGGTGGTGGCACATCCTCACGCCCTGGGTTCTGACGCGTTGGTGGAGCCATCCTGAAGACGGACAACACATTAGCCCACACATTAAATTGAAGATATAGATGAATCAAAATGACAGGAATATCTGAACAGGAATAAAGCAATTGCATTCGAACAAAATAGTAAGGATGCTTCCTCAAAGTTACGGTCAACCAAATTCTAATTAAGACCACTACAAACAAGTATGAGCTAGAACTGCTTGGAAAAAACATATGATCGAGATTTCATCTGATATCTTCGTGGATAAGATCGCACGGGCTCGAATTTACAGTAGTCATCCTGTGCAAGGTAGTGCACACGACATACGAAGTATCCCCGAGTCGTAGCGAGCTACAAGGGCTCTTTAAGACACAATGATAACCGTTGTAAGACGACCGTGAACAAACATACCCACTGAACATCGAATCCCAACCTTAATCATACATCTGTAGGAAGATAGTCCTATAAGATACTACTTGATATCCCACCTATGAATTCCCGAAATAACTGGTCATGCAATCTGGTACACGGATACAAGGAGTAATATCACACAACTCCTATACTAACCCGTCACCTGTATCACATCCGTCAAGACACAACCAGCATCTCAGACCTTCATCTACAAAAGACCCTCGTGATCACAATGATACCAAGTATAGCAGTACTCCCAAACAATCTGCACCAGTACCGGGGACATCGGGGTTATATCGCCACTACCAGTATTGATGCAATAACGAACATCCCTCGTTCTTAGATACTCAGAAATCTGAATGATGGCGATGTGCGCAAGAATCCCCTGGAGCTCAACTCCCCGGAAGAAATCAAGGCACACAGGAGGCACAAAGACAGAACTCCGTCACATCGAAATCATATAGATTTCACAAATACCCGCGTGATCCTAAATTTTTTTTGAGCGTGAAGAGGAGTAGAATAAAGATTTCCTAAGACGGGAACCTCACCAGAGCATGGAAGAGGAGAAAAAAGAATCCTACTCTCCGATATAACTAAGACTCAAAACCTTTTAACTAGACTCGACTCGGCCAAGTACGATCACACAAAGGCTCCTATGGTCGTAAGGCTCTGATTACCAACTTGTAACGACTAAGATGCGGTCCTTTCCGATCTGGGGATCGAGGCCCCGAATTGGAAAGAAGCGCATCTAAGCGTTTCGCAAACATGGTAACATAGCACATACATAAATAATAGAGGAATGACAATAAGCGATTCAACTGTCATCTCATTAATATATTAGAGTACATCACGCATCCAAACAAGGTAGTTCCGCTATGGACTACAAAACATGAGAAATGACTATGCTACCCTGCATGCTGGCCCATGATCACGACCACGCCTCAATCTTCTGGATAGTTCACGTACTGCCACGCCAGCTGCGTGCCGTCGGGATCACCTTCTCGGGGGTACTTGAGCCTGTTGGTGTTGCGAAGGAATCTGTGAGCCACAGGGACTCAGCAATCTATGACCTCAGTGCCAGAACTAGTCAAGTTATTAGGTCGGATAGGTGGAGTATTTAGGTTGCAGCATCCTAAGCTTTACATGGTGGCTAGCTTACGTAGAACATGTATGAAGGTGGTCTATTCTAGCGGTCGATAATAAATGATCACTAAGTGATCCTGTTCACCTACCTACGTCAATCATAACCCCACCGTGTTCCCGATCGAAGAGAGATCTTCAAAGGGGACATTCACGGTTACACACACAGTTGGCAATTTTATTAGCTTATGTTTAAGTTATCTAATACCGGATGTTAACAAAGTATTCCAAGTTGCCACATAACCGCGGGCACGGCTTTCCGAAAGATTAAACCCTGCAGGGGTGCTCCAACTAGTCCATCACAAACGTACACGGGCCGCAAAGTAATCCTCTATCACGAATCTCGTGATCTCGTCGGATTTCTTAGAGGGAAACCTCAACTCTGGGAAGAACCAAAGCTTCACCGGGATTCCTATACGCAAGATATATCGCTAAGGTAAGACAAGGCTAGCAGGACCTCCCGGTGTGTCAACGACCCTGATAAGAGCCGCGTATCTCTGTCTCAGGACAACACCGTCTATGCATAGTGGACAAGGACCAAACCTCAAGTTTCCTTGGGGTGGTTTTGCGGACTGCTAGGTGGGTGGACCAACACTCATTAGGAGCACTGGCCCGGGTTGTTGATTAAATTCCTCGGGGTAGCTATTCCCTATGCAGATTATTATTAAGTGATTAGCAGATTAAAACCAATGTTGGGTCCTGCCAGACAAGTCTAAACACTACGCGATTTATCGAGGCGGTCCCCATAACAACCCCGAACGTGTTAGGAGCGATCATTATGGAATCAAACACCGGTAGCCGGTAACTATGGCGGCAATAACGAAACAAAACACCCAGCAAAAGGCTAGGCCTTCCGTTATTTACCAAGTATATATGTGCATTAATTAAACAACAGAATTAAGATAATGATATCAAGCTCATGTTATCACATGAGACAAAGCACGTGCATCTAGCAACGCTAACATTAGAAGCTTAGCAAAGCCTACCTAGCCATTCAAGATTTGCTAGGAAGGGATAAGTGTTTGGGTTTCATGGCATATCAGGAGGCAATTATTTCAGTGGTAGGTAGCGAGCATAAGATGGAAGAAACGTAATCTAGCATAACAAGTCTAGAGAGGGAATCAAGGTCATATCATCTTGCCTGTGATATCCTCAGCTTGGAACGGTTCTTGTTCGTCCTACACGTACTCTCCCAAATCCACGTACTCGTTCTCCGATCCCGGTGCTACCCAACATAAGAATAATATCGAACGAACAACAGCACCTCAAGATGCAACAAGCACATGATGCATGAGATGTATATGGGCATGCATTACTATTTCTATCACTAGCACAAGCATGAGAAGTAAATACATGTTCCTGGACAGAAGTGCATCCTAAGCTATCTTGACTTGCATGAGAATGACATGATCAGATTCTTCACATGAAAACGATGCAAAATCATATAAAGAACATTGCAAACGGAACTACGCATCAACGGGAAACAACGAAACAAGATATGAGGCTCTACGTGTCAAATTCATCACCACACACTCCAATGGATCAACTCTGGTATGTCCAGGTAGCCAAGACATAAAACAAACCAACATGGATGGGGTGGAGCAAAGAAGAACACCAAACCATCATCTAAGCACATACAAACATAAAAAAATACCAAAACTACACAATCTGCCATAAACTGCATCATAGCACTTTGTGAGCTACATGCAAAGCACCTACAGCCACCTAAACATGCCAAATAAGATATGTGGCTGTAGCTATCCAAGAAAAAATGTCACACAAAGGAGTTAAACACAGAAAGTTACACAGCTGCAAACTTGCCCAAAAATATCAGATTTCAGGGACTTTGAAAATTCCAGATTCTCACTATTTGCTTATGCTCTGAAGCATTTTGACAGCAACCAAAAAAATATCTATAGGACTCCAAATGGAATGAAAATTTAAAGGGAGATAGAAAAACATACAAGATTCAACTTTTCAGTTGAAAGCTAAGGCTGAATCACAACACATTGACCTGCACAACCTCATCTACAGGAGAAGAAAATATAAACAGATTCTCAGACTTGGTGAAAATCTCAGATTTTCACTAATCTGGAATTTCAGCCACATGCCTATTTTGAATGGGCACAACTTGCACATATGGATTTCTAGGCATGAAACAAAACCAATATGTGGTAGAGGGGGTCACCCTCTACTACCACAACCAAGATACAAACCCTTGGGCTCACCACATCACATGGAACCAAGCTCTAAACATGGTACAAAACTGAAATATGTCATCTACAGAAAATGTTCCAAAGGAAATAATGACTTCACCAATGGATTCCTAGGATCTTTCTACCCCAAAAACATATATAAAACATATGCACTTGCTTGGAACAAGTGGGCACAAGCTAGGAAATGAAATCTACATAGAATCATCTCTAGTGAATAGTGCATCATCACATGTGCTATTCACTAGAACAAAACCTACATAAGCATATACACATGACCACAATATCCATGGTGTACATGATGGGTAGACCTCATGTCCATGTGCCTTGGCACACCACCACACCGCCACATGATACAAGCACTACACAGATAAAACACCTACATAACTAAAGAGATGGCACTACTCACATATCTCACACAAATACTTCTACACAACCCATGATATCTTGCACATGTGCTCCGCAAGTCATATATTGCCATGACATGGGTAAGAAACACACTCATGATCACACACATACCCTCAATCATACACACTAGTTAGGACACACTCACACACATGTTATGTGGTGAGGGGGGAACCCTCTCACACACATACACATACTTGCACAAGGCCTCCACCACATTACACCTATATCAAACACTCCTCCAATGTGTGCTACCACACACATATCTACAAACACCATCACACTCCCTCACCACAAAACACAACCTTCATCATCAACTACATGCACCACTAGCTACAAGGACTAGGCAACAACAAAGAATGACTTGGAGCAAAAGGAATAGAAGCCACATGCTGTTGATAGCTGCAAAAATAAATACCTCAACTCTACCTAGTGCACACAACATTTACACAGCCCAGGAAACAACAAAAGGAAGTAAATACAAAAGAAAAATAAAAATGGGGGGAAAGAGGATTTGATCCCTGCATCCCCTAGAACACTAAACTGCTCTCTACCACTCTGCTAGGGAGGCCCTGCTTGACATAATAGAGGCATACAACAGGATAAGCTGCTCTGGTGCGCTATACTACTGCCAGAAATAAAAATGCAAAAGGGGTTGCATCCCCTAGGACTCGAACCCACGAACTCATGAGATCACGCACAAGCTGTTACCACTGCGCTACGAAATGTTGTCTGACAAAGGGGAGGACTAAAACAGGGTAAGCTACCACTACTCCTATCTCTACTCTACACATGTGCACCGGCGACAGTGAGATCACCGGAGCTGCAAAGCTACTGCTATTGCACTACGAGGGGCATGCCGTCTACACTATGCACACACTACAAGGGCAAGCAAGGCCCTGCTCTGCATCTAGCTCTACCGAGCAACCACAGCAACACATCAACACCTGCAACTACCGATGTACACCTGGTACAGAGACTCGCCGGCATCGATCTACGCGAATCTATGGGAGGAGGAAGGAAGGAGGAGACGTTCCTTACCTAGGGAAGGAAGAGGGGAGGCCGAAGCTGCTTGGAGGAGAAGTCGGAGGGGAAGAAGACGATCGGAGGCATCCCCTGCTGCAGCTCGACGTAGAGGAAGGAGATCACCGTGGCCGAGGCGTTGACGATGAATAGGACGTCGATGTGGGCGTTCCCCGGCCTCACCGAGGTCGGGAATGGGGCGCGGGGAGCCTCCCCGAGCTCCTGGACATGGCGGCCGCGCTGGACGACAGCGGACACGCGAAGGACGAGGCTAAGACCTTCTCTCCCTCTCTGCACCTAGGCTATAGAGACTTACCTCGGGGGAGAAAGATAGAGGAGGGAGATGGGGAATGGAGTGGCGGCGGCGAATGGAAGAGAGGGAACACTAGGACGAGGGAGGCACGAACGTCCACAAATATAGGGGGGACCTCGACGTTTGTGCTCACGGCGGCAGCTTCTTCTCTCTGATGCGGATGGAAAGCAAGCAGAGGGGGGTGAACGGCGTCAGAGGAGGAAGGAGGGACGTTGAAGTGGGCTTTAGCACGCGAGAGAGAGGAAGTGGGCCGCCAGGGAGGGAGAGAGCCCACCTGAGGCGCCACTTGAGAGGTAATTAAATCCTGAGGCTTTTTCTATTTATAGGAGAAGCCAGAGAAGAAATAAAACAAAGGAAAAATCCACTGGGGATAAAATCAAACAAAAATACCCCCTGGACATAGAAAAATATGGCCTATTTGAATAAAATGCAAAATGAATATTTGGGGCAACTAAATATTTACAAAACAGGATTTATTAACACTGTTTTGTGAATATTTTCTCCACTTGCACACCTATTTAAAACAGCAGTTGCACATCACATTACTACCACAAAACAAGGCTAGCACTTGGGCATTTTTAAATCAGGGTAGGCTCAAGTGAATCTTGAGCTTGGAATAAAAGGGAGAGGGAAGTTTTTTTTAAACCTATGCAATCCCAAGGTTGATCCTACTAGCACAAAGCATGCACCACACAAGCTTCATACCTCACCTCACCACATAATATCACAAGCATCACATAAAACCATAAGACCACAAAGCAACAACACATGTAACATGGAATGAAATGGAATTCATGCATGCAAAGGAAGAAAAATAACAAGTGACATCACATGAAATCACATGCATTGATAACTCTCATGCCATTGACAAGGTGGACCCACATAAGAAGGTTCCAAAAGGGGAAGGTTACACACTTGGGGCATTACACAATGCGAACTTGTTATCACCAATGACGCATTGCAGTATGTATTACTTACCATTCACAATACAATTGCTTTAGTGGGGCTCCATCTGGTGGACTTGCACTTCCATTCACACCTCCTGGATCGCCGAAGCCAGCGAGGTCAGCTCGGAGGCTTGATATTTATTATTTTTCTCAAGGACCTTACATTTAGTGATGGCGTCCTTGAGCTCTTGTTGCATGTCAGAAACCCTAGCCTTATGCTTATCACTAGTAGTCTTTGCCGACGATAGTTTGGCGGATGCTTGTTTGGCCGCTGACTTCTGTTCGGCCGCATCTTGCCTCGCTTTCTTCAGCTCGACCTTGAGGTTCTCGACTTACGCGGCGATAACTACAGTTGTCAAAAAACAGCTCGCACTTAAGGCTGAAGGAAAATACCTCATGTAAATGAGGTAAATAATGATATTAAAAGTAGTCCAGTTTGGAATTACCTTGTGCGTCATCGAACTGCTTGTTGAGACAGTCACGATCATCCTCAGAGCTCTTGAGGTTCTGATTCATCTCTACCAGCTCCACAGCGTTGTGATCTACTGCCGGAGGTGAGGCATGTGTAAACATTTTACATGTGTGATACTCCCAAATTATCGAATTTTGAATTCTCTGCCAGGATTTTTTCAATCCCGCCAGAATCTTGGGAGCTACAGCTCAATTAAATATTACACATGTTTGTTCCGCACTATTTGACCCCCGCGAGAGTTTTTCAAACTGACACATGGCTTGGGGGATACTCTATATAGGAATTGCATATAAACCCGTAGATTAAAATTTCCTTGTAAAAAGGAATGGTATATGATTTACCTTGAAGCCCGTCATAAGGCTGTTGAAAGCTTCCTTCAATCCATTGTCGATAGACTGAATGCTTTCTAAAACCACACCTAGAAGAGTGTGGTGTTCTTTGGTGATGGAGGAGTTGTTTAAACTCTCCATCATCATGACCCCCACCTAGTCTGGGCCAGCTCTATTGCAGGCGGCTCCATTGGTCACACTTTGGTTTCTCCTCTCAGAGAAGCCGAAATAGACGACTCCGGAGGCCTGGTGGTGTCCGCAATTGTCTTCGAAGAGAGCTCGGGCTGAGCGGGCTCCCGCTCTTTGCTTGCCAGAAGGTATTGACCCTCCTGGTCTTCAGGGAAGGAGGTGTTAACCTCGAGCATGATATCATCACCCCCGCCCCTTGTGTCCAGCTTCGGGGGGGGGGGGGCTTTGGGATACCATTTTCCCGTTCTCCTCGCCGACCGAGGGAAGTCTGTTGTGTGATGCGGTCCCGCTCTTCACCAGTTCAGCTGGTATGGAATCCCCCTTTGATGCCTGCTCGGTGAGGAGATTACGCGATAGAGTGCAATATGAAAAGTATGCACATATTCAATAATTGAACTCCAATACAGAAAAACGATGGAGTCTTCATACTCATACCTTTGGGCAGGGGATTTGACCTTGGGGATCCTTAGAGGAACCCTCTCAAAAGCCTCAGACTCCTTAGCGGAGCCGGAGGTGTCGTCCAACACGGCCTTTTGGGGGTGGTCTTAGGTACATCTCCCTCGATGTCTTCGGATGCCGCCCTTTTCCTTGTGTGGGGGGAGTCACTCTCCTCCCCGCCCTGTTCCTAATCTCCTTCAAGAGAAGAAGGACGTGGGTGTCTTTGGACCTAGTCTCTAGAGGTTGTTTTGAGCGGAGGCTTCATCACGCCTACTTCTTATATTCCTTACTATTTTCCTTCTTCCCTAGCACCACGTATGGCTTTTCGAGTAGCACGGCCGTCAGTAAGGCCATCCTGGGGCCCTCCGACATCGGTGTGATAACCCACAAGTATATGGGACCGCGACAATATTCAGACGTAGTCTTTCACCCTAATTCATTGATTCCACACAAGGGGAGCCAAAGAATATTTATTGGCCTTGACAGTTGAGTTTTCAATTCAACAGCACCTAGGATATCTCTCTCCAACAAGGATTTAGGTGCACAACAAATCATGGCTGTAACACTAACAGTGGTAGCAGCAATTTTGGTAACAGTAGTAACAATAGCAATTGAGTAGCAGGTGTGAGAGTAAGAGCAACAGTAGTAACATAGCAAGATTGAGTATACGTAAAGCATAGGCACATGGATCTGTGATGGATAATGATTTAGATGACAATGATCATGTAACATTTACACACTAGGGCGACACTTAACTAGCTCTAATTCATCAATATAATGTAGGCATATATTCCACATATAGTCATACGTCTTTGCGATAAGAACTTTCATAACATGTTTTGTCCTACCCTCCCGTGGAAGCGGGGTCCTATTGGAAACTAAGGGATATTAAGGTCTGCTTTTAATAGAGAACCGAAACAAAGCATAAACACATGGTGAATACATGAACTCCCCAACCTACGACAATCATCGGAAAGAATCCCAATTATTGTCACCTTGGGGTATGTGGATCAACACACATAATTGGTGCATACAAATTTCAAGATAGGATCCAAATAAATATTATATTCATGAAAACATAATATGTTCAGATCTGAAATCATGGTACTCGGGCACTAGTGACAAGCATTAAGCATAGCAAAGTCATAGCAACATCGATCTCACAACATAGTGGATACTAGGGATCAAGCCCTATCAAACATAACGCGATTACATAGTCAATCTCATCCAATCCCACCATCATACACCAATCCTACAAAGGAATTACTCACTCCGGGTGGTGAGCATCTTGGCGGTGTTGATGGAGAGGGTTAGTGATGAAGATGGCGATGAATCCCCCTACTCGGAGCCCCAAACAGACTCTAGATCAGCCCTCCGGAGGAAGAACAAGAGGTGGCGGCAACTCCATCTCATAAAACACGATGAAAACTTCTCTCTAATTTTTTCTCCAAAGATGTGATTTTATAGGACTGGAATTAGGGTCGGAGGAGCCACGTGGGCCCCACAAGCCATCAGGGTGAGGCATGAGGGGGGGGCTGTTGCCTTGTGGCCCCATCGCAACTTCCCTCCGGCAGAGTTTTTCTTCAAAATTCATTATAAATCCTAGAAATAATTGATACATCTCCAACATGTCTATAATTTTTTATTGTTCCATGCTTATATATTATCATTCTAGAATACATTTGGGGTATTTATTTATCATTTTATATTATTTTTGAGCACTAACCTATTGATCGAGTGCCCAGTGCAAGTTGCTATTTTGTGCATGTTTTCCACTTTTCAGGTTTTGCGTACCAAACGAAGTCCAATTGCTCCGAAACTTTTTGGTGATTTTTCTAGACCAAAATAAGACCAACGAGCGTCGGAAGAATGCTGGAGGCCTCATGAGGGGCCCATAAGCCAATAGGAATGACCTAGGGGGGCATGCCGCGATGGCTTGTGCCTCCTTCATGGCCCTCCTGACTCTGTTCTTTGGCTTGTAAATTCTCATCTACCCTAAAACACCAGAGCGAGTCCCAAAATACTTTTTATGCTACCAGTAGTCTCTGTTCTGACGAGAGGCCATCTAGAGCTCTGTTCCGACACCCTGCTGGAGGGGGGTCGATCACGGAGGGCCTCTTCGTCAACCTTGCAATCCTCACAATGATGTGCGAATAGTTCACCACAGACCTACGGGTCCATAGTAAGTATCTAGATGGAAATCTCTCTCTCTTTTTGATCTTCAATAGAATGATCATGGCATCTTTGCTTTGATCCATATGATGTAATCCTTTTGTGCGGTGCGTTTGTTGGGATTCGATGAATTGTGGGTTTATGTTCAGATTATTCATGATAAATATTTGAATCTCCTCTTAATACTTATATGATTTTTATTTGCATGATTACAATAGCTTCATAATTCTCCTCGATCTATTGAAATAATTTGACCAACTAGATCGATATTTCTTCGGTGGGAGAGGTGCGTTGTGGTAGGTTCAACCTGGTGAATTTCTATGTCCCAGTGACAGAAGGGGACAAGATGCATCTTTGTGTTGGCGCTACTAACGATAAAACGATGGGGTTTATTCATATTGCTTGAATTTACTTTGTCCACATCATGTCATCATTCTCCATGCATTACTTTGTTTTACTTAATACTCTAGATGCATGCTGGGTAGCGGTTGATGAGTGGAGTAATAGTAATAGGTGCAGGTAGGAGTCATACTATTTCTTTATGTATGTGATGCCTATATACACATGATCATTACCGTGAATATCACATAACTATCCTCTTTTCTATCAGTTGCCCAACAGTAATTTGTTTACCCATCGTATGCTATTTTTCATGAGAGATGCCATTAGGAAAAGCTATGCACCCTGGGTTTATTCACAACATATTGATAACACCTTTATTACCTTGTTGTTATTTACTTGTTTATTTTATTTTATCTTGTATTTACAATTATCTACACACCTCACTTGCTTGGAAATAACAAGACAAGAGGATTCACAACCCTCTTTCCTATGTTGGGTGCAAGTTGTTTGTTCTTTTGTGTGCAGCCGCTGAAGACGGTTGTGGTTGCTATTCCTATTGGTTCGATAAACCTTGGTTTCATAACTAAGGGAAATACTTACCCACTTTGTGTTTTGGTAACCCGTTCCTCTTCACGAAAAACCCAACGCAGATCACAAGTATCAATAATTCACAAAAAGTTCCATCCAATTCCGTGAACTTTTATTTCTGCACAAAAATAACACCAAGGTAGTTCTGCTAAAAACAATGTTAGTCCGGGTTAGTTTCATTCAAATCATGCAAATTAGAGGTAAAAACCAGAGCAGAAGTGTTTGGAAAAGTAAATACGTTGGAGACGTATCAACTCCCCCAAGCTTAACTCGTTGCTTGTCCTCAATTAATTCAGTTGATAAGCTGAAAGTCATAAAGAATTTTTTTTACAAACTCTTTTGTTCTTGTCGTTATACACATGCTTAGCTAGTGTTCAAGTCTTCAGCATAAATCATAAATAACCACATCCACGATAACAACTAAATATCTCATCTACTCATGGAAATACATAACTAACTAGCAAGCAATAATAAGATATCTCATATGCCAATAATTTGTCAAAATAATCATGATACAATATAGTGACATGGTCTTTCGATGGCCCTTTCCGAGCTTGCAAAACATAAATGCAGATCACCTCTGAGATTCAAGCAGTGACTAAACATTATATTTCAGAATAGAAAAGGTCCTAGTCATGCTCATATCCAACATTGACTCGACTTAATGCATAGAAATGAAAATAGTGCTCTCGAGTGTGGTGTTGTAGGTAAGAGGGTGATGACTAAGCATGCAAATAAATAGATAGGCCCTTCGAAGATGGAAGCATTGATTTGCAGAGGTGCTAGATCTCAAAGTTTAAAATAGGAGTGCAAGTAAAGTTTTTGGGAGGTGCGCTTTTCTTGTCAATGTTACGACAAAGGTTTTTAGTATCTTCCATGCTAAACTCAGTATTGACGATTAACAAACAGAATTGTAAAGTTTACTCCTTTCCACCATCCATACACAAACCATGGCTAACCGAATCCACGGGTGCCTGCCAACATACAACTGTCCCAAGGGGTTTTGTTTAATTGATTTTGATTATGCATGACTGGGCATCCTTTTTACGAGCCTCTCTCGTGCAATGATAGTGAATAAATGACCAACTTGAGAATAACTCACTTAACATGGAAGATACCAACCGCCTCGTCACTCCATGAGAGGGACGAGTGCACAAATCAGATGTTCATTTGAATATTGAGCTGGCATGTGCAAATTTATTTGGAACGCCGGTGCAAAACCACATATAGGTAGGTATGGTGGACTCATGCGGAATAACTTGGTTTTAAGGATATTGGATGCACAAGCAGCATTCCCGCTTAGTACATGTGAAGGCTAGCAAAAGATTGGGAGGCGGACACCTAGAGAGAGAAAACGGTCATAAGCATGAATTGAAAATAATCAACTTTGGACATAGCACGAGTAGGATATAAAAATGAATTTAAGTATCATGAAGGCTGCATTGGTTTTGAATCAACTACATTTTGTACATGGGCCAAGTCAAACCATTCGAATTAATCAGACGGAAATACCATACTACCATATCACATCATAACCATTTTAATGCATGTTGACACAGAAGATAAATCATTATCCACTCCTAGCTATTGAAGCATGGCATGAGAAACTGTAATATTTAATTGTCATCATAAACATGTCTACTCATGATATACCGAATCAAGATCAAACTGGCTAAACATATTTACAAAGATGGAAAACAAGAAGAGTTCATACCAGCTTCCTTTGCCACGAACACTTCGTCAAATATCGTCATTATTGTCTTTCATTTGCACAATCATATGTTGTGATAATAAGAGTACAAGCATACCATGGACTAAGCTGGAATCTGCAGGGCAGTTTCATACAGAGGAGAAGACAAGGCAATATTGCCTCATTATTATATTGTCAATAAATCATAGAGGAGCCACTCAACATTTTCATCGTGGTCTTGTCCTTTGACAACTCAACAAAAAGGAAAAGAAATTCAGAGAAACACACTAAAATAGTTTTGGAGTTTTTGTTTTTCTTAAGCAAGCAAAATAAACTAAGGGAAAACAAGAATGCGAAAAACTATTTACATGGGAAAACTCCCAACATGCAAGAGGAAGTATTTTTGGGTTTTCTTTTTAATACTACAACTAATTAAACGGTAAAAGAAAATAAAAAAGAAATGAGAAATATTTTTGGGTTGTCAAAGTTTTTCAAACATACAAGAGGAATGTAGAAAAATAAAGCTAACATGGATATACAATGAAACTGGATGAACACCAATAATTTGTATGAAGTGTGTGAACATGAATGAATTGTCAGTGAGAAATACATACTCCCCAAGCCTATGTTGTCACGTCAAGGAAAGTGTTTCTGCGGCTGCACCTGAGCATCCCAATCCTATGCCTCGGCCTCCGCAGCAGCCCACTTGTTATGGTATGCAAATATGTCTTCTCGCATGATGGTGTATCCATTCGAGGCATGAAAGTCAAACAAAGAGGGTGCAAGAAACACAATAATATCGCGAGTGTTCCTGTTGTATACTAAGTTATAATTGATTCCCTGCGGTAGCTTAGTTTCCGCACTGAATTGATGTTCTAACATAGATTGGTGGTCGAGATAAACCCAAGGCAACAAGTAATCACTAGGGCATATATATTAAGACACTTTGCCAAGTGTGTGGCATAAACACCACCATGAATCTTGCCTTTGGTTCAGTTAATATGTAAGGAGCATGTGACAATAGCTCCTAGGTTGTAACTAATATCACCATAAAGTGCACGACGCAAAGTAGCTAGGGTTAGGGTAGTGCGACCAACACCCTGCTCCATAGCAGTTATGCATTTTCCTATAAACAGAGAAAAATAGTGCATAAAAGGAAAATGCAAACTAGTGGCCCTGGCATTTGATACACACCTAGCTTCCCCCACAATTAAGGTGAGGAGGAAACCCGCAAATTCCTTAGGCTTAAGCTCACGTATCCCCCTGTCAGAGGGGAGAAAGAAAATCTCAAAAAAATCATCTAAAGGCATTTCAAAGTTGGCTGCATAAAGAGGAAAGCGTACTTTGGCAGCACGAGGTGTGTTTACGAAGTGAAAGTTCTGCACGAAGGAATTAGTTAGGAGATTGTATTGGTCACACTCATCTGTGAGGAAGTTGGTCAGCCCGACATTTGCAACGAATTGCATGAGTTCTTCATAAAAACTAGCTTCACTCATGAAATGTGTATGTGGCCATTCACAATTCCTAACCTCCGCGTTGCAAAAAATGTTGACATCGCGATCTTGAGTCCTCCTAGGAATTCCCTTGGGGCTATGGCTAGAAGAACCTTTCCTTAAGAAATTCATTCTCCTAAGCACATATTTTTGAATTTTTTGAGCTAGAAATTTATGTCAACAGAATTCTATGAGATTGATAGCAACTACTCATATGGATACTTAGAGGCTATATCAAGCATTCATACTACTTGGAACTCAAAGAATTTAACATGCAAGCCCATTTTCTGTAGCACCAATTGCAGCAATTTATGCAAAATATAAAACACTATAGCAAAAAATATATAGAGGGATGGAGGAGTCACATACCAAGGAACAATTTCCTCAAAACTGTTTCAGAAAAGGAGTTCTGAACAAAGAGATTGAAAATTTCAGTTTCTAGAGGAAGGACACGGGATAGAGAGAGCTAGGGACTTTTTTCTCGAGGTAGAGTATGAACTGAGCTGAAGGGATAAGGTAGGGGGGCCTGTAGGCTTGTGGCCCATAGGTGCTTTTCCACCGTGTTATTTTCATGCCAAAAAATTGTAATATAATCTAGAAAAAATTCTTGTTAATTTTTTTAGCAATCTGAAACTTCTTATTTTTGGGTCATTTTTATTGCACGGAAAAAATAATCAAAAAACAGGAAAAGTCAAACTAATTTATCTTTCTTAACTAATAATAACAGAGAACAAACTTGTGATACACACAGTTGTGAATACTCAATTCATAAATCACATGTCTTTCAAAAAGGATCCACTAATAAGGTTTCAAAAAGTCTTGTTAATAATTGTTTCTGATTAAAACTAAATCGAAGAATTTTTGTATATCACTAGGTTAACTCGACGAGGATTTGCATATCCCCAAAAACAAGATTATATTATTTCATTTTCTTGGCATTAGGAAGAGGGATTGTAAAATCTCCAATGATGATCGTGGGAATGGGCACAATGACATTAATATTGTTAACCAAAGTTTGCTTCTTCGGAAAATGCACAATATGTTGTTTGCCATCAACATTAAAAGTGACCTTGATTTTGTTGCAATCAATAACATCCCCTGCGGTATTTAGGAAGGGTCTACCAAGGATGATCGGAATATTGTCGTCCTCGGACATATGAAGAATAACAAAGTCTGTTAAGATAGTAACATTTGCAACTACAACGGGAATGTCATTGCAAATTCCAATAGGTAAAGTAGTGGATTTATCAACCATCTGCAAAGATATCTCAGTGAGTGTAAGCTTACTAAATTCAAGTATTTTATATAGGGAGAAAGGCATAAGACTAACACCGGCTCCTAAATCACATAAAGCAGTTTTAACATAATTTCTTTTAATAGAGTAGGGTATTGTGGGTATACCCGGATCTCCCAACTTCTTAGCTACTCCACCATCAAAAGAATAATTAGCAAGCATGGTAGCACTTTCAGTTTCGGGTATCTTTCTTTTGTTGATAATAAGATCCTTCATATATTTAGCATATAGAGGCATTTTCAATATATCAGTCAAACGAGTGTGCAAAAAGACAAGTCTAATCATTTCAGCGAAGTGTTCAAAATATTAATCGTCCCTAATTTTAGAAGGCTTTTGAGGGAATGGCATGGGTTTTTGAACCTATGGTCCTCTTTGCCTTCCATGTTTTCTAGCAACGATGTCTCTACTATCATAATGTTTATTTTTAGGAGGAGGGTTATCAAGACCCTCAGCAGGTTCTATATCCACATCATTATCACTTCTTTATTACTATCCGGTGGAACATCTACTGTCGGGAACCCGATCCTAAGCCATAGGAATCCAGCCTCTAACACATCGCATCCCTTTGTGGTCTCACGCACGGTTAACTCCACGGCTGCAGCCTTACCTTAGCCCGGACCGTTTGCGTCTTTTGACTCACGTATGCGATAGTGTCGCTAGCAATCCAATGTCAAAGAACCCGGATCGACATGTCTAGTCATAAGCCAAAGTGGCAGTACCGCACAAGGACAGGCATACATGACCCAACAAAGCAGGTGTCGGTCATCAACGAATGTAGACGAGTCGTAGCAAGCTACAAGGACTCCATTACATTGCGTGACATTTCCCCAAAGGGGACAGACACAGCAGCTAAGAAGGACACATGCAGGTCAACCATTGTGTCCGAAGCACTAGCGAACTACCAAGGCTCGTTGGATCACAAAGGGGCATTTCCTTGTAAGGAGTGCTACTAAAGTTCACGACTAAGTAATCGAACCCCATACATATCAAGTACGACACACGTACGCATGGCATACCGATATGTATAGATACATCGATGGCATCACAACATAACCATAAACATACAACCTTTATTTAAGAGGCTCGGAAGAGCCGCACACATAATATTACACATTAAGGGTCTCACGACCCATAATAGCAATCATACAATTACAAGCCAGCGGAAGGGTTATAAACTGTCTGGGTACAGACATGGCAACTAGAAGGCACATGGCCTGACTATACTACAGAGCCGACGTAGGGCCAGATCGTAGCTGGGACACCAGCTACTCGTCGTCGTCGATGTCTACGAAGAACCCTCCATTAGGGTCATTAGCAACCTCTGCAACATTTATTAAGCAAACATGAGTACGAAGGTACTCAGCAAGACTTTAGGATAACTAACTACTCATGCAAGGTATCAAAAGGTATTGTGGGGTTTCATGCGGAAAGCCAGCATATGACTCGTGGCTAGACACTTACATTTTTAAATAGTTTTGACAACTTGATTTCTCGCACACGATTCCACTAACACCACAACAATACACTATCGTGGAATCATTCCGTCTCCGTACGGAAATGCCGTCCACGACACTCACGCTTATCTTGGCAATTTTATGAGAAGCCATTGAAGTTATCTATGAACAACATATGTCTCCAAGTAGTCCATATCCGCGGACGCGGCTATTCGAATAGATCATAACCCTGCAGGGGTGTACTTCGTCACACACGCTCTCGCCACTTATCGCCATGTGCACGTCATGCACCTCGGCAACCTTCAAGCGGAAGCCCAGCGAGGGAGTCGGCCACGACCGTTAACCACACTAGTACCTACTCCAGGTTTATCGCCTATCTGAGAGTAACCCGTACGGAAGTCCGGCCGAGGTTTCCGCCACGGCCTCAAACGATGTGCGCAGGGTTCCCAAGCCCACCATCCGGGTGCCACTTGGTACACCGTGCCACTGCCTACCGCATCACGGTCCACCTCTCAGGTCAGCACCATGCACGGCCTCCAGCATTACTATAAACACCAGAAACTACTTGCAACTCCTGGACCGAGTACTACGCGATTAATAGGCCGAGCGGGGTCATATTTCAGGGCCCAGCATGTGGTAGTATCTAGTCTTGGATTACATACACGGAACTCAGTTCCTAAGGACGGTTCCAATGAAACAACCCGCCATGTACTCCTACACGGCCTTTCGCCGGTACCTTTACCAACTCAAGTTCAACACACAACCTTTGCTCACCAAACACATTCCACAATTCTGTTCATCTCCCAGATGACAGACCATACACAACTCTAAGCATAGCATGCATAGCAGGATAAGGCACATCACAGCTCAAGCAACTACCAGGTATGCTAGGTTGCAAGGTTTGGCTATTTACTGCGACAAGGTTAAGTCATGCAAAGGAAGTGGGTTCAACTATCGTAGCAAAAGCAGATGAAGCATTTGATCCTAATGCAATGAATAAGTGCAGGAGCAAGAACATGTGAATTATCGGGATGATCAAAGGGGTTGCTTGCCTTGTTGCTCAGAGGAGGAACTATATCCGTCAGACGGATATTCGGTGGAATCCGGGGGTGCGGAGCCTACCGAAATGAATGGCAACATCCAATAACAATCATATGCACTCAAAATGATGCATGAGCATGGCATGAGAATGCAAGGTGATAAGTTATTATTTTCAACATGTATTAGGTTTAGAGTTGATTTGAATCACATTCGAATATCAATTCAAACGGGGTATTCTCGGATACCGTTTTAATTGATTCGACCTGATGTTCAGATCAACTTGATGTTAGCTTGCATGAGATGTCATGTTATGGTACTGATTTGTAACTAGGACAGTGTGTGATCATTGCATTCATGATGAAATTTGAATAATTTTCCAAATTCCATTTAAAAAGTAATTATAAGAATTGAATTATTCCTTATTCCACATTTTAGGGTTCTGTAACCTTTTCAAACATAGTTGAAAATAGCATATTCAGAATCCTTGAATTTTTCTGATACTTTTTCATATATAAATTATTTTCATTGGAGTTACAGATTAATTTCTATGAATTTTGGAAGTTTTAAACATTTCTGGAATTATTTTTATACTGGAAAATACTTTTATTGCATCAGCATGACATCAGCAGGTCCATCTCGCCGTTGAAAGTCAAACCTGACCAGTGGGACCCACTGGTCAGTCTCTCTGGTCAATTTTAGATTAAGTTTAAACTTAATTAACTGATTAACCTTGCTGGACCCACATGTCAGTGACTGATTAACTTATTTGATTTATTTTTATTAGTTTTAAACTTGCCAGAGGCTGGCCCCACCAGTCAGTGGCTCAGGCCAGCCGAGATCCACCGACGGCGAGGTCGTCCTCGCCGGCAGGGAGCCTCCGGCGAGCACCAGCACGGCGGAGGGGCTCGGAAACGGCGCACAGGGGGCCAAATGCTGCGGGGAGAGCACCAGAGGAAGGGCACATCTCCCGCAGCTCCATTTCTGCACTTAGCCGGGGCTGATCTGGCCGGAGATGACGCCGGCGACGAGCTTGGCGGCGGCCAAGGCTCGGGCGTCATCGGGGTCTTTGATTCAGAGGAAACTACGCTCGGTTCTTAGCTTCTACAACATCTACGCGTCGACCTGAAGCTGCTGGTGCCCTCGGAAGGACGAGCTGATCATCGGAGGGCTACCGGCGACGAGGGGCAGCGGCGGTCCTCATCGGGCTCCGGTGAAACTAGAGCTAGAGGAGGGGATCGACGGGAAAAACTTAGGGGAAACGACCGTATGCTCACGGGGAGTGCAGAGCAGGGCTTAGACGGCTCGGGGAAGGCCTGGGCGCGACGAATCGACAGGAGAGGTCCGGCGGCCGGAGGTGGAAGACGATGGCGCCGCGGGCGTTGCAGGGCTCGGGGTGGCTTCGGCTTCTGCAGGGAGGACCAGACCGACGAGGCGGAGCTAATGGCGTGCTCTCGGAGGGGATCCTATGGCTAGGGGCACGGGCAGCTCGAGCTTTGCTCGGCTCCAATGGCGGCAGCAAGGAGGAGGAAGAGATCCGGGAGGAGGGAGAGAGCCGATGAGGGGAATGGATAGGTGAGGCCTCGGGGAGCTTATCCCTGGCCTTGCCAGCACGAGGCGGCGGCCAGGCAGGCGCACAGGTGCGTGGCCGCGCCGGAGGAGGCAGCGGCCACCTCCTGCTGCCTACTGGCGGGAGGAAGACGACAGGGCTTAGATGGGCTGGGCCAGGCTATAGGCGATAGGTAACTCTTTTCCCTTTTTCTTCTGTTTTTGTTTTTTTCTATTTTGCTAACTATTGTTTTGCTATTTATTTCAGCTCCAAAACAAACAGTAAAAACTATTTTAGACCTCCTGAAATATTGTTATAATATTCCCAACCATTTCCAAAGTTTTCAACATTTTTGAAAATTTATAGTTTCTCATTTCAAATTTAAAGTTTGAAACCAGTGGCTTTTGCATTAATTTAAAATGCTTAAAGTGTCAAGAAAATAGTTTTCTCCAATGCTCATTTACTTTCATGATTTATCAGAAAGTTTGAACATTTCTTGAGGCCATTTTGGGTTCATTGATTTGAACTAGTTTGAGATTTTCTTTATTTAAAGTACTGGCTAGGGTTTTGAGTTTTTCCTTTGCCACTTTCTTGTTCTTGTTGAAAATTCTTAGATGCCAATGCAAAGAAGACATGAGCACAAGACTAACTTGCTTAAGGGTTAGGGATGTGACATCTACATGCTCCTTATTACTTTCGTATTCATTTTCATTATCACTAGGTGCATGATCAGAACCGGATCATGTCTAAGCATCAGAAATAGAAACATCATTGTGATTCTAAATAGATTTTCCTGTAAGTGATTTACTAGAAGCATGCAAAGTCCTATCATCTTTCTTTTTATTTTTCCTATTAGGTGGACTAGGTGCATCATCATTTATCCTATCAGAATCTTGTTCAATTCTTTTAGGGTGACCTTCAGGATAAAGAGGTTCTTGAGTCATTCTACCTCCTCTAGTCACTACCCTAATAACATGATCATTAATATTATTGTTCATTTCAGCAAGCAAATCATTTTGTGACTTATCTACTTGATCTAGTTGGGTGTGAACCATTGTAGCATGTGTACCTAGAAATTTCACATCATTAGAAATTCTAAACATCAAGTCCCTTAAGAGGTCTATCATCATGGCATTATTTCTCAATTGATCCTTAACATAGTTATTGAAGTGTTTTTGCTTAAAAACGTGATTATCGAATTCATCCATGCATTGATCAGGAGTTTTAGCATAAGGTATATAATTTTCATTAAAGTAACAGAGAGAGTTTACCTCTACTACCTATGTCGGGGTATCAAGTCCATGTATTTCTTCAATTGGTGGTAATTTCTTGACATCCTCAATTTTAATACATTTATCTTTCATAGATCTATTTGCTTGTTGCATATCTTCAAGGTTGAGGAATAGAAGACCTCTCTTCTTTTGAATAGGTTCCGAAGGTGATTTAGGAAGTGTCCAGTCATCGACATTTTGCAATATATTATTTAATAAGTCTTTAGCTTGTAAAACTCTTCTTTCCCTGAAAACACAACGAGCACAACAATCTAAGAAATCCCTAGAAACATATGTTAGTCCATTATAAAAGATATCAAGAATTTCATTCTTCTTAAGAGGATAATCACGCAGAGCTCTAAGTAATAAGAGAAGCCACCCCCAAGCTCGAGGGAGATTCTCTTCTTTAATTTGCACAAAGTTAAATATTTCCTATAAAGCAACTTGTTTCTTATGAGTAGGAAAGTATTTCTCAGAAAAATAATAAAGCATATCCTGGGGACTACGCATACAACGAGAAGCAAGGGAAAGGAACCATTCCTTGGCCTCGCCTTTCAGCGAGGAAAAAGCTTAAGGATATAATAGTAACATATATTTTCATCATTGATAAACAAGGGAGTAATATCTTTCAGTTTCATAAGGTTTTCGACCATAGTTTCATTTTCATAACCATGGAAAGGATCAGACTCTACTATAGGAATCAATTCAGGATCTATAGTGAATTCATAGTCTTATTAGCGGAAAATATAGGAGAAGTAGCAAATTTAGGATTATATTTAATTTTCTCCTTCATAGATTTTTCTTTTAGTTCGCATAGTAATCTCTTCACATCATCTCTATTTTCACAAGCAAGAAAATCGCTAGCTATCTAACAATCCATAACATAACCTTCAGGAGGATGAGGTGTAGAAGGTGATTCAAAGTCATCATCAGTTTCAACATTTTCATGTTCGATAGTTCTAGCGATATGAGGTGAATCGAAAGAAGAGCTAGATGGCAGTTCCTTACCAACTCTCTTGCGAGAGGGAGTGATCTTAGTTCAATTACCTTTCAGATTCTTCATAGTGGCAATTGGATACCCACAAGTCAACATAATAAATAAATCTATGTTCTGCTGCAACGACGCCAAAAAAAGGTCTTGATAACCCACAAGGATAGAGGATTGTGTCAGTCTTCATGGGTACTATTTCGTCCTTATTTATTGCTTCAACATAGGGGGATACAAAGAATATTTATTGGCCTTGACAGTTGAGTTGTCAATTCAATCGCACCTGGGATATCTCTCTGCAGCAAGGATTTAGTAGCACAATGAATGATAGTAGTATAAGTAACAGTGATAACATCAATTTTGGTAATGGTATTAACAGTGGCAATTGAGTAGCACGTGTCAAAGTAGTATCAACAGTAGCAACTTAGGAAGAGTCGGTATACGTGAAACATAGGAACGTGGATCAGCGATGGATAATATTTTAGATGACATTGATCATGTAACAGTTACACACTAGGGCAACACAGAACTAGCTCCAATTCATTAATATAATGTAGGCATATATTCCATATATAGTCATACATGCTTGCGATAAGAACTTGCATGGCATCTTTTGTCCTACCCTCCCATGGCAGCGGGGTCCTATTGGAAACTAAGGGATTTTAATGTCTCCTTTTAATAGAGAATCGGGACAAAGCATTAACACATGGTGAATACATGAACTCCTCAAACTATGGCAATCACTGGAAAGAATCCCAATTTTTGTCACCTTGGGGTATGCGGATCAAGACACATAATAGGTGCATACAACTTTCAAGATAGTATCCAAATCAATCTTATATTCATGAAAATATAATACGTTCAAATCTAAAATCATGGTACTTGGGCCCTAGTGACAAGCATTAAGCATAGCAAAGTCATAGCAACATCAATCTCAAAACATAGTGGATACTAGGGATCAAGCCTTATCAAACTTAACACGATTACATGGTCAATCTCATCCAATCCCACCACCGTCCAGCAAGCCTACAAAGTAATTACTCACTCCTGGTGTTGAGCATCATAGCGGTTTCGATGGAGAAAGGTTTGTGATGCAATGGCGACGAATCCCCCTCTTCGGAACCCCAAACGGACTCCAGATCAGCCCTCCGGAGGAAGAACAGGAGATGGCGGCGGCTCCATCTCGTAAAATGTGATGAAAACTTCTCTCTAATTTTGTCTCCGAAGATGTGATTTTATAGGACTGGAATTAGGGCCGAAGGAGCCACATGGCCCCCACAAGTAATCAGGGCGCGACCTTGGGGGCGCCGGGGGGGGGGCGCCCTATTGCCTTGTGGTCCCATGGCAACCTCTCTCCGACAGATATTTGCTCCACTATTCATTATAAATCCCATAAATAATTCACAAAAAGTTTCATCCAATTCCGAGAACTTTTATTTCTGCACAATAATAACACTAAGATAGTTGTGCTGAAAGCAGCGTCAGTCCGCGTTAGTTTCATTCAAATCATGCAAATTCAAGGTCAAAACCATAGCAAAAGTGTTTGGAAAAGTAGATACATTGGAGATGTATCAAGGGGTCGTACGGGTGCGTCCGCGGGAGTATAGGGGGCTGGATTTGCCAGGTGCAGCTCTAAATGCTCTACGGCCTCTTTGATTCGCAGGATTTTCAAAATGTAGGAATAGAAAAAGTAGGGGTGTGTCTAGGGCACATCCAGATATGACATAGTTATTGCACATCAGAATGACTAAATCAAGCACAAAAAGAAAAAGAAAACGAAAATAAAAATATGTCGTCATGTTCGTGTTACACTGGTTCACGCGCCCGACAGTGTATTACCGCCACGGCTGCACCATCGGCTACCATGACTACGGAACTAGGAACGACAATGTGGCCACATTCCCGCCAAGGTGTGTGGAGCACGCGATGTTCCACACCGTGCTATGAGAGCTCGCATGCCTCGACGAGCGAAGCATGGGAGGAGCGAGAAGGGTGTGGTGCGGGCGGACTCGACCAGGTGGGGGCATCCGTTTTGGTTGCAGCAATTTTACAAAAAAGACCTTGGTTACCAGCGTATTTGAGCGGATAGGACGCCATGGCGGTCAACAAAGGCGTGGCTTGAGTTGATCGATGCCAAATCAGTGAATACATAGAGAAAATCGTAGAATGGATCGTATGTAACCGATAGAACAAGTTTAAAGATCATATTTCAGTTATTTTGAACTAAAGGGACTAAAGTGACCACCGACGTAGGTTCAAAGACGTATACTGAAATTTTCTCAAGATTGGTAAATAGTGATGAAAACAAGCGAGGTGGGACTATGTAATTTATTAGCGAACCTTGTTGAGACCATATTTTGGCATGGAAGAAAGCATTATTGAGATGGCTTCAAATGAAGAAGTGCTATATATGAAAAAGTTTCATAGTGTTGACATGAACATCTTTGAAGTTTTGGCCATCACCATTCGATTTCATCTTGAAGGCCGAAACTATGCTCAAAACACTAAGATTTCATATTTATAATATTGTAGCAGATTAAGCCTCCAAGACAACATCATATTAGAAAAAGATCTAGAAGGATTGTCTTCTACTCGTCAAAATGATCGATTTTGATATAAAGATTGTTCCAATCCAAGGTCGTATGTAAAAGTTAAAGCTGGTACACTCTTGACCGATAATGAGAAAAACTGGTTCGGGGCATCAGACACGTTTGTGGGTTATGTACGATGGGTCGCCCGGGCGACTCGGCCCTTAATATGGCTTCGAATAAAAAAATCAACATGAAAGTTATTTGTCTCATCGAAACTGTTAAAATTGCTTTTGGGCTCATTTTTATCCTAGTCGTTTACTGCCTCAAAAATGTCCCACAAGATACAAGATCAATCAGTTTTGGAAAGTTTGGATCAACCCGTTCGAAGTGTACTAGGGTTTTGGACATGAATCCAAGCCTTTTCCTTACATGGAAAGTCCAGCCATCTCTTATATACATAAGGGTTGACGACCGACTGAAGAACACACAATCGAACAAATCAATCTACTACTTTTTCGTGTTCATCTATTTTTATCCCTCTCATTTGTGTCTTCTTTATCGTTCTTCATTCGTTCTATTTTTGGAGGCCAGCGATCCACGAGGCCCTATGGGCAATCAGGCCGACCTAGGGCAGTTTATAGCTGTCGCGTGCCGTGATAGGGTCCCTCCAGGGAGTGTGAGGTTTCGGGTCCTCAAAAGCACTCGCTTGACTACTTGCGTACCGTGCTTCTAGACGGGCCTCCTTCGACGTGAGCTGTGGTGCATCGCCCCCGCGTCGAGGGTACATAGTTGAAAGGATAGATATGAATGACTAGAAGGGGGTGTATAGGCAACTACCAATTTTTAGCTCATCTTTAAGAAATTAGGTTTAGCAACAAATAGGTTGTCTAGATATGCAACTAGGCGAGCCACCTATATGATGCTGGCAACAAAACAAGCAAGTAATAAAACAAAGTAAAGGTAAGAAGTAACCACAAGTGGAACCGATGAAGACGATTATGTGTTACCGAAGTTCCTTCCCTTTGAGGGAAGTATGCCTTCGTTGGAGTGGTGTGGAGGCACAATGCTCCCCAAGGTGCCACTAAGGCCACCGTATTCTCCTCACGCCCTCACACAATGTGAGATGCCGTGATTCCACTAGTCGTGCACTTGAAGGTGGCGACCGAACCTTTACAAGTAAGGTTGGTGCAATCTCCACAACTTAATTGGAGGCTCCCAACAATACCACGAAGCTTCACCATAATGGAATTTGGTTTCGAGGAGACCTCAACCGTCGATGGTGCTCAAACACCCAAGAGCAAAAGATCCGCAAGGGATTAGTGGGAGAATCAAATTTCTCTTGGTGGAAGTGTAAATCAAGGCCCTCTCAAGCAAACCCTAGAAGAGCAACAAGTTTTGTTGGCTAGGGGGAGAGATCGGGTGGAAATGGAGCTTGGAGCAAAAATGGATCTTAGGTTGGAAAAAGGTAAGTTTCTTGGTTGAAGAAGACCTCCTTTATATAGTGAGGGAACAATTCCAGCCGTTACCCACTCACACGGCCCGCACATGAGCGGTACTACTGGCCATTTGAGGTAGTACCGCTCCTGGGGAGCAGTACTACTGTTGCGGCTCCAAAGTAGCAGATCAGGAGGGAGGCAGTAGGAAGGTAGTTCCGCTAGAGCGGTACCACCGTTGCCAGGAGTGGTGCTACCGCCCATAATGGGTAGTACCGCCTCCAACAACCGCTCCAGACCCGCTGAGTGTCTAGCCCAAGAAAACATGGGTGGAAGTGGAGCGGTAGTAATAATTGGTACTACCGGTCAAAGAGAGGTACTACCGCTTAAAAATACCGGTCAAAAACTGCATAGTCCAACACGAATAGTGTCGAGACCCTGAGACAATGACACAAGCGAACAACACTGGTGTTAGGGAATTTTCCTACCTTAGTGTTTTGGTGATGATGAGAACTCATTATGTGATCTAATTGTGTGTCAAGTTCTTCATGTACCTCACTTTGTACACAAGATGATTGGGCTTTCCCTCCGGACGAAAAAGAACGAAGAAAGTGTTGTCGACGTCTTTATTACTTTGGTCGTAGGGAACCCATACTATTAAGAGGGAATTCTCATAGGAAGGTAATGGGTGGATCAATGCACGTAGACATCCATTATCACCCACCCAAGATTCATTCTGATCTTTGAGAGAGGTCGTCATTTCTTCTCCACTCTATCTTTTTCTCTCCTAGTGGTTGTACTGCTCGTTCTAGCGGTTGTACCGCTCGGATGGGTACGTCAGGTAACTGCCACTTCAAGGGTGAAACCCTCGAGTTGTTGCTCTCAGGGTGCTATCCAGTGGTTGTACTGCTGCCTCCGGGCGGTTGTACCACCAATGTCTGGCTAACCCTCGAGTGGCGACAACAGGTGGTTGTACCGGCCGAGTACCGCCGCACCATCGGAATCGGCTCTGTTGTGGTGTTGTACTTGTGCGGTTGCGGGCTGATAGTTCATGTCATGACTAATTGACCGGTACTACCGATGTACTTGGCCGCTGGCGGGCCGATAGTTCTTGTCATGTCTTATTGACCGGTACTACTGGTGTCAATGGCGGTTGTACCACCCATGACTTAGACGCATCCTCGTATCTCTCCTAGCGGTTACACAATGGAAACCACCGCCCTAACAACGTTGGAGGGTAATCCCTCTATGTTCCCAAGCGGTTGTTGGGCGGTGGTAGGGCGGTTGTTTCGATCCTCTTGGATGACCGGTACTATGACCCTATCGACTGGTGTCTACTACACAACCTTCTTCTTGTAGACTCATGTTGGGCCTCCAAGCGCAGAGTTTTGTAGGACAGCAGCAAATTTCCCTCAAGTGGATGACCTAAGGTTTATCAACCCGTGGGAGGTGTAGGATGAAGATGGTCTCTCTCAAGCAACCCTGCAATCAAATAACGAAGAGTCTATGGTATCCCCAACACACCCAATACAGTGGTAAATTGTATAGGTGCACTAGTTCGGCGAAGAGATGGTGATACAAGTGCAGTATGGATGGTAGATATAGGTTTTTGTAATCTGAAAATATAAAAACAACAAGTTAACAAATAGTAAGCAGCGAGCAAAACATTGTATAAATGCTTGAAACAAGGCCTAGGGTCCATACTTTCACTAGTGCAAGTTCTCTCAACAATACTAACATAGTTGAATCATATATAACTCCCTCACGCGCGACAAAGAGTTCACTCCAAAGTCACAAATATTGGAGAACAAACAAAGAAATTATTGTAGGGTACGAAACCACCTTAAAGTTTTCTTTTCTGATCAATCTTATGAGCTATCCCTATAAGTGTCACGAACAGCCCTAGAGTTCGTACTAAAATAACACCTTAAGATACACATCAACCAAAACCGTAATGTCACCTAGATGCTCCAATGTCACCACAAGTACCCATGTGCATGATTATATGATATGCATCACATAATTTCAGATTCATCTTGTTCAATTCAACACAAATAACTTCAAAGAGTGCCCCAAAGTTTCAACTAGAAAGTCAAGACGAAAACATGTGCCAACCCGTATGCATAGATTCCCAAGGTCACGGAACCCGCAAGTTGATGACCAAACCATACATCAAGTGGATCAATAGAACATCCCATTGTCACCACAGATATCCCATTGCAACACATACATCAAGTGTTCTCAAATCCTTAAAGACTCAATCCGATAAGAAAACTTCAAAGGGACAACTCCATATGATTCATCTATATTAATAAAGCTCGCGATACATCAAGATCATGACATCTCAAGAACATGAGAGAGAGAGAAATATTGAACACATAGCTACTAGTACATACCCTCAGCCCCGAGGAGGATTACTCATACATTATCATGGTGACAAAGAGAGATTTGTTGATGTAGAGGTGAAGCCCGAAGAGATGGAGGCGATGGCGGCCACGACACCGGCGACGGGCGGCGGCCACTTGCCCCTCCTTCTTTCTTGGTCTTGGTGCTGCAATGGAGGAGCCTCCACCCTTCTTGGCAACTGCCAAGAGAGAGGCAAATTTGTGGCTCTTGGTGGCTCTACCAAAATTAGGGTTTTCTCTTCTTATATGTGCCTCTGTGGTGCTCTATGGCCCTCCGATGGATGGACCCTTGATCCAATGGCTCTCGGGAATCTATAGAACCTTCCTAGGGGCTCCTCACAGACCTCATGAGTCTCCAAAGTCGTGCCTTGGCCGAATATATCACATATGTTAAGAGTTGGACTCAATCACGTCAACAATTTCTGTGATCCCGTAATCATATATTTTACTTCAGTAAAACGGGTCTTCAGATTGCATACGAACTCCATTTTGAACGAACATATAGTTCAGAATCATTGGCATAAAATTCACCACACTTTCCTAGTTTTAGCTTTTTACATTTAAGGCCGTCTTCTGTGGTCAAACCGACGATCTCTTAAAACTTTTGTGGACATATTTCAGGAGAGTTAGAGTCCTCTTCCAACAAGGCTCCTTTTGCGTTTTTCGACAATTTCTAATTAATTCCTACAAATGAAAGTGTGAAATAAGGACTTTTGCAATTTTGTAACCATTAATAGGTTATTCCTAAAAAATAATATAAAGTTGTAGTAAAATGATTGTAAAACATCCAAGAATGATAATATAACACCATGGAACAAGCAAAAATTATAGATACGTTGGAGACGTATCAACGACCGGTTGTACCGCCCCTTTGGAAAAACAGTTGTAATGGTTGGAAAGGAGGGGCACTATATAAAGTGGTGCTTCTTCCACCTACCATTCACCTCTTACGTCTCTCTCTCTCCACCATTGATGCCCTCCAAGCTTTCTTGCCCGATCTCTCTATCTAGCCACTCAAACTTGTTGATGTGCTAGGGGTTGAAGGTGGAGATCTAGATCTACACTTCTATCAAAGGAAACTTGATTCCCCAACTTTCTTGTGTGGATTTTGTTTCTCTTGGGAGTTTGAGATCCCTAGACGGAATAGGTTACCTTGAAGCCATAGTCCATTGTGGTGAAGCTTCATTGTTTCGTTGGGGGCCTCCAATTCAGTTGAGGAGATAGCCCCAACCTTGTTTTTAGAGGTTTGATTGCCGCCTTCAAGGGTACCACTAGTGGAATCATGACATCTTGCATTGTGTGAGGGCATGAGGAGAATACGGTAGCCTTAGTGGCATCTTGGGGAGCATTGTGCCTCACACATTCTAACAAAGACGTACTTCCCCTCAAAGGGAATGAACTTTGGAAACACATCCTCATCTTAGTTCGTCTTCATTGGTTCCACTTGTGGTTACTTCTTACCTTCACTTGTATTTGTTACTTGTTTTTTGTTGTTGTTGTTGTTGTTGTTAGCATCACATAGGTTGCTCACTTAGTTGCATATCTATACAATCTATTTGTTGCGAAACTTAATTTGTTAAAGAAAATCTTAACATTGGTAGTTGCCTATTTACCCCTCCTCTAGTCAACCATATCGACCATTTTAATTGGTATCAGAGCTACATATCTTTGTTAGGGGTTTGACCATCCAAAGAGTATGGCTGACGAAGGGGATCAGGTTGTGGAGTTGCCCGAGGCCGGGTTTGTGAACTCGATCACCCGACAGGATCTAAATGAGGCTATTTCCTCTCTTAGATCCTCAGTGGCTATCGAGGTCAAATCCAGGCTTAAAGATTTCCTCGAAGGCCTCAAACTTCCTACCGATCCGTTGCATGTGGTTAATCCCATAACTTCGGAGTCATAGGACAACTTCGAGAAGGACAATGCTAGTAGTGATAAGAATAAGTTGCCTCAAAGAACGAGTGGGGAGGATACCTATGCCTGTGTTCCTCCTCCCGTAGTCTATGGAGGACCGTTTCACCCACCACATATTATTAACCTTGGTCCTCCTCCTAAACTTATTGAGAATGATTTTTCTAATTGGGGTTTTCATATCAAGGCTCATTTGAATCACAGCTTAACATAACTTTGGAGAATCATTGAGTAAGGGTACTACCCACATGATCCAAGCAACCTCACTGCAAGACAAGAGGTCGACAATCAGCTCAATCACTCCGCCTTGTTTATCCTTCAAGCAGCTATTCTCATTGAAGATCTTGCTCACTTGCGTCCCTTCACTCGTGCCAAAGATTGTTGCGAGCACATTTTTTCCATGTAGAAGGGTAGCTCAAGTATTAAATGGTCCAACTATGAACTGATTCTTGATGCAGCCGATGAATTTTTTATGCTTGATGATGAGGACGCTCGTGAGCTCTACCGAAGAGTGACAACCCTTGTCGTTTCTCTTCAAGATCATGGAAGCAAGGGTGTGGATGACAATTTGATGAAGAGAAAGTTCCTCAAGGCTATCATGCCTTTCGACAAGGCCATGTCCTCCGTAATCCGGCAAAGGCTGGATTTCCACTCAGTGTCCTCAAGCGATGTATTGGATGAATTCATAGCCATGAACATATTGAACAAGACCATCAACAATGCTCTAGCTCGTGTCCAATGGTCAAGAAAAGACTCATCCAACCTTGCTTTGAATGCCAAGGCTGTTTTGGGTGAAGATGATGAAGAAGAAGAAGAAAGTTGTCCCGAAGACACCAAATATGCTTACCACGAACACATATCTCTTGCGTTAAGGAAATTTTGGGGCAACAAGAGAAACTCAAGGCCCAACTTCTCCAAGAACAACTCAAGTGGGTCCAAGGGCAAGCAACACGTGAAGACTTGCTACAATTGTGGCAATGTGAGTCACTTTGTGGTAGACTGTCCTTATGAGAAGAGGGAAGACAATGCTGGAAAGATTATTCGCAAAGACAAGGCCGAGCCCTTCCCTACCAAGAACAACTATTCCAAGGATATGCCCCAAAAGGTGTTGGTGGCTCAAGAAGAATACCTCTCCAATGAGTATGATGACGATGACAAAAGTGGTGAAGTAATGGGAATGGCCATGGTGTCCATTGCATCCTCTTCTCCAAGCAAGGTGTCCCTCTTCGACGCCCCCAATGAGAACGACATTGCCAAGTGCCTTACGACCAAGGCATCGAACAAGGTAACCTCAAACATCAAAAGTACTGTTTCCACTACCCCTTATCCTATGGATAGTGGAGATGAAAAAGAGGAGGTAGATGTTGAGGAAAATTCCTTTGATATATTCATGATAAAGGTCAAGGGTAAAACCAAGAAGCATTTTTTTGCTCTCTTGGAAGAACTAGGAGAGACTAGTGACCTCATTGAAACTCATGAAGAAACTATCTCTGCGTTACAAATACATAGTCGTCACTATGCTGATGAGATAACGGATCTTTCCATTGATCTCGAGGAAGATCAAGGTATTTGCTTGGCTCTTGAGGAGTCACACAACGATGACCTTGCTAAATTACAAAAATATCACGATCATGCTCTTATTCTTACTCGTGTGCTCCAATACAAAAAAGTTGCACTTGGGATTGACCTTGATAGACTCAAGAAAGAGTTTTTCACCCTTGACATGGCTCACAAGGCTTTGAAGAGTGTTCAAGCTTCTTTAAAAGAGTCTCAGGTTCAACTCCAAGTAAAACTCACTAAGGAAATAACCACGTGTTCTCCTGTTGTATTAATTGATAATGCACATGATACTAACCTGTGTTGTGAGCATGTGCATCTTGTGGAGGAGAATGCCAAATTAAAAGGGCAACTTGAGAAAGGCCTTATGACATGCATCCAAGGAGAAAAGAATCTTAATGGCCTTTTGAGCAATCAAAAGGAAGTGGTTGCAAAGGAAGGAGTTAAGTTTACACCCAAGTCCAAGAAGATCAAGAATAAGCAACCTCCCACGCTTAAGGAAACATTTGTTAAAGCCGGGGAGGGTACTCGTGAGAAGAAGAAGGGCAAAGCTAAGTGTGATAATGCCAAGAATGGAAAAACCCTCCCTCCCAACAATGCCGACGACTTTAACCCCTCTTATGTTTTATGCCGTGCTAGTGATGGAAATGTCTTTGCTAAATTTGTTGGTTTGCCTTATGAGTACATTGAATGGTCTATTTGGGTTCCTAAGATCCTTGTTACTAACCTGAAAGGACCCATTAAATAATAGGTACCTAAATCCAAGCATTTATCTTATGTAGGAGTTTGCTTCCGATGACGTGTCATGGTTACTTGATAGCAGAGCGGCAAAAAATATGACCGAAAACAAGGACTTGGTGGTGGACGTTCATCTCGAACCATCAGTGGCCACCCAAGTCTCCTTTGGTGATGATGCGATTTCAAAGCTATTGGGTCTTGGCAAGGTGGTAATCTCTCCGGAACTTTCTATTGAGAATGTCATGCTTGTTGAGACCCTTGCATACAATTTACTTTCCATTCATCAACTTGCACTCATGGGTGTTAGTACATTCTTTGGTGTTGACTCCGTGGCCCTTTTGTGGGGGCAAGACTCTTAAAGTAGGCTTTGTTGGGCAGGTCTGGAACGGCCTCTATGTGGTTAACTTTTTGGAGCCACCACTAAGACCACAGCTTGGCTAATGGCTGAAGTTGATGTGGGATGGCTTTGGCATCGCCGGCTAACCCATGTCAATATGAGAACTTTTCAAAGTCTCCTCAAAGGAGATCACGTTCTTGTACTAACAAATGTGAGTTTTGCCAGAGATCGTGCTTGCAGTGCTTGTATTGAAGGAAAGTTACATGAGACAACTCACCGCCCCACAACTACCATATAGTCAAAAAGGACCTTGGAGCTCCTCCACATGGATCTCTTTGGTCCTCCATCTTTCTATAGTCTAGGGGGAGGAAAGTATTGCTTGGTCATAGTGGATAATTACTCATAATATACTTGGGTATAGTTCTTCAATAGGAAGAGTGAGACCTAACAAACTATCATCAACTTTGCCAATGAAGCTCAATGTCAATATGAGGCAAAGATTTTGATGATTAGAAGTGACAATGGGACTGAATTCAAGAACTACGTTGGGAATCGGGGTTCCGCAGACCCAACAAAAGGTTCGAACTCTAGGGTGCGCTCTCTCTCCTACCCTGTTCTACCTCTCAGCTTCACGGCGACTCTCCAGTGGCTCGAGCTAAGGGAAGTGTACTAGAACACACGACAGTTTACCCAGGTACGGGCCACCTTGCGGTGAAAACCCTACTCCTGCTTGTTTTGGGATTGCTCGAGGTGGACGATGAGTACAATGGTGGGTCCTTGCCCTAGCGGAGGCAGTGGGGATCCAATCCCCTACTATGGAGGCTAGGTCTCTCTTTTATACATGCCCTGGTCCTCTTCCTCACCCCCCCCAAACATTGGTGGGAAGGGTTGCCACAACGACCCTTTTGAAAGGGAACACAACTGCAGTATGCCCTAACAAAGGTGGTCTTCGCCTACAAAAGCCTCTCTCCGTGACGCACTGGTGGGCTCGAGGGTGTCCTCCATCCTTCCGAGCCCCCAGCCTTAGTCCTCTTGCATTGATTGGGAAACCTTTGGGAGCTGCGTTGGGAGCCTGTCAGCTTACCCTGCTCCCTTAGCATGGAAGTGAAAATTATCCCTGCCCGTGCCTGCTTGCACTTCTCCTGGGCTGCCTGTGCAGCGTGCATCACCCACGTGAAGGCACAGGGTCACGGGACCCTGCTAGATTGCCCTCGGCGGGCCCACCCCGTGAGAGCCGCACGGGTGTCCTCGGGACGCGCCCTTGCAGCGGGTGACCCCTCGTGATCCTCGACGATGAACCCTTCACGCTTGACTCGTGAGGCAGGGGCCCTTAAGGAGGTCTTCCTTGCCGACCTTGTCGATGGGAAAAACTAGGCTTGCCTAGCCGCATCGCGCCCGGGCCCACAGGCCGACGAGCCTGGGTACCTGCTACGGCGACAGAAATCCTTCTGTCGTCTCTTGAGCTTGCGTTGGTTTTTCCCTTGAAGAGGAAAGGGCGATGCAACACAGGAGCAGTAAGTATTTCCCTCAGTTTGAGAACCAAGGTATCAATCCAGTAGGAGAATCGCGTCAAGTCCAGAGTACCTGCGCAAACACAAAAGAGCTTGCACCCAATGCTATAAAGGGGTTGTCAATCCCTTCAAGATTGATTGCAAAGTGAGATCTGAAGGCGGAAGTGCAACGAAGTAAAATTGTAAGGCTGAAAATATGGTGTGAGGTAGACCCAGGGGCCATAGTGTTCACTAGAAGCTTCTATCAAAATAGCAAATAATACGGTGGGTGAACAAATTACTATTGAGCAATTGATAGAACCGCGCAAAGTCATGACGATATCTAAGGCAATGATCATACATATAGGCATCATGTGCGAGACAAGTAGACCGATACTTTCTGCATCTACTACTGTTACTCCACACATAGACCACTATCCAGCATGCATCTAGTGTATTGAGTTCATGAAGAACATAGTAACGCTTTAAGCAAGATGACATGATGTAGAGGGATAAACTCAAACCAATGATGAAAACCCCATCTTTTTACCCTTGATGGCAACAACACGATGTGTGCCTCGCTACCCCTTTTGTCACTAGGTGAGGTCACCGCATGGTATGAACCCAAAACCAAGCACTTCTCCCATTGCAAGAATCATAGATCAAGTTGGCCAAACAAAACCCACAACTCGAAGAGAATTACAAGGATATGAAATCATGCATAAGAGAGATCAGAAGAAACTCAAATAAGATTCATAGATAATCTGATCATAAATCCACAATTCATCGGATCTTGACAAACACACCGCAAAAGAAGATTACATCGGATAGATCTCCATGAATATCATGGAGAACTTTGTATTGAAGATCCAAGAGAGAGAAGAAGCCATCTAGCTACTAGCTATGGACCCGAAGGTGTTGAGTAACGGAGCATAAATTCAAAAAAAATCTTACGCATATTCAGATCTTCCTATGGAGAGACCAGCAACGAGAGAGGGGTGAGTGCATCTTCATACCTTTGAAGATTGCTAAGCGGAAGCGTTACTAGAACGCGGTTGATGGAGTCGTACTCGCGGCGATTCAGATCGCGGTGTGAGTCCGGTCTAGTGCCGAACCACAGCACCTCCGCGTTCAACACACGTGCAGCCCGGTGACGTATCCCGCACCTTGATCCCGCAAGGAGGAGGGAGAGGTTGGGGAAGATCTCCGGCAGCATGACGGCATGGTGTCGATGGAGAGACGAGGTCTCCCGGCAGGGCTTCGCCAAGAAATGACAACTTAGGTTTCTTGCCAAACCATAGTTCATACGGTGTCGTCTCAACGGATTTACACGGTGCCCTATTTAAAGTGAATGATGTAGTTTCTAATGCGTATCCCCAAAATGATAGCGGTAAGTCGGTACGAGACATCATAGATCGTACCATATCTAATAAAGTGCGATTACGACATTCAGACACTCCGTTGCGTTGCGGTGTGCCAGACGGCGTCAGTTGTGAAACTATTCCACACTTCCTTAGGTGTGTGACAAACTCGTGACTCAAATATTCTCCTCCATGATCAGATCGTAGACACTTAATTTTTTTGTCACGCTGATTCTCAACCTCACTCTGAAATTCCTTGAACTTTTCAAACATCTCAAATTTGTGCTTCATCAAGTAGATATACCCATACCTACTCAAATCATCGGTGAGAGTGAGAACATAACGGTAGCCACCGCGAGCTTCAACGTTCATTGGACCACACACATGAGTATGTATTATTTCCAATAAGTCGGTCGCTCTCTCCATTATTCCTAAGAATGGAGTCTTAGTCATCTTGCCCATGAGGCACGGTTCGCATGTGTCAAATGATTCAAAGACAAGAGACTCTAACAGTCCATCAGTATGGAGCTTCTTCATGCGCTTAACACCGATATGACCAAGGCGGCAGTGCCACAAGTATGTGGGACTATTATTATCAACTTTGCACCTTTTGGTACTCACACTATGAATATGTGTAACATCACGATCGAGATTCATCAAGAATAAACCATTCACCAGCGGAGCATGACCATAAAACATATCACTCATATAAATAGAACAACCATTATTCTCTGACTTAAATGAGTAGCCGTCTCGCATTAAGAAAGACCCTGATACAATATTCATGCTCAAAGCTGGTACTAAATAACAATTATTAAGGTTTAAAACTAATCCTGACGGTAGATGTAGAGGTAGCGTGCCGACGGCGATCACATCGACCTTGGAGCCATTCCCAACTCGCATCGTCACCTCGTCCTTGGCCAGTCTCCGCTTATTTCGCAGTTCCTGCTTTGAGTTGCAAATGTGAGCAACAGCACCGGTATCAAATACCCAGGAGCTACTACGAGCGCTGGTAAGGTACACATAAATAACACGTATATCACACATACCTTTAACGTTGTCGTCCTTCTTGTCCGCTAAGTACTTGGGGCAGTTCCGCTTCCAGTGACCTTTTCCCTTGCAATAGAAGCACTCAGTCTGAGGCTTGGGTCCATTCTTTTTCTTTTTCCCGGTATCTGTCTTACCGGGCGCGGCAACGGATTTGCCGTATTTCTTGAAGTTCTTCTTACCCTTGCCCTTCTTGAAACTGGTGGTCTTGTTGACCATCAACACTTGATGCACTTTCTTGATTTCTACTTCTGCAGACTTGAGCATCGAGTACAACTCGGGAATGGTCTTCTCCATCCCTTGCATGTTGTAGTTCAGCACAAAACCTTTGTAGCTTGGTGGGAGAGACTGGAGGATTCTGTGAATTATAGCATCATCCGGAAGTTCGACTCCAAGTGAAGACAGACGACCTTGTAACCCAGATATTTTGAGTATGTGCTCACTGACAGAACTGTTCTCCTCCATCTTACAGCTAAAGAACTTGTCGGAGACTTCATATCTCTCGACACGGGCATGAGCTTGAAAAACTAGTTTCAGCTCTTGGAACATCTCATATGCACCGTGTTGCTCAAAACGCCTTTGGAGCCCCGTTTCCAAACTGTATAACATGCCACACCTGACCAGAGAGTAGTCATGACTCCGCGTTTGCGAGACATTCAGAATGTCCTAGGCTGTTGCGGGAGCGGGAGGGTCACCTAGCGGCGCATCAAGGACATAAGCCTTTTTAGCTGCTTCAAGGATGAGCTTCAAGTTGCGGACCCAGTCCGCATAGTTGCTACCATCATATTTTAGCTTGTTTTTCTCTAGGAATGCGTTGAAATTGAGGTTGACGTTGGCCATAAAAAATATTTATAAAGACAACTTTTAGACTAAGTTCATGACAATTAAGTTCATTTAATCAATTTAAGTATGAACTCCCACTTAAATCGACATCCCTCTAGTCATCTAAGTGATACATGATCCATGTTGACTAACCCATGTCCGGTCATCACGTGAGACGGACTAGTCGTCATGGTGAGCAACTTCATGCTGATCGTATTCAACCATATGACTCATGTTCGACCTTACGATCTCTTGTATTCAAGGTCATCTCTGTACATGCTAAGCTCGTCGAGTCAACCTAGGTGTTTCGCGTGTGTAAACCTGGCTTACACCCGTTGTATGCGAACGTTAGAAGCTATCACACCCAATCATCACGTGGTGCTTCAAGACAACGATCCTTCGCAATGGTGCACACTTATGGGAATACGTTCTCGAAATTTTAAGAGGGATCATCTTATTATGCTACCGTCGTTCTAAGCAATAAGATGAAAAACATGATAAACATCACAATGCAATCATATAGTGACATGATATGGCCATTATCATCTTTGCTCTTTCGATCTCCATCTTCAGGCATCGCATGATCATCATCATCACCGACGTGACACCATGATCTCCATCATCGTGTCTCCGTGAAGTCGTCACGCCAACTACTACTATCACTACTACTATAGCTAACCATTAGCAATGAAGTAAAAGTAGTAAGCACATGGCGTTGCATCTCATACAATAAATTAAGACAACTTCTATGGCTCCTGCCGGTTGTCATACTCATCGACATGCAAGTCGTGAAACCTATTACAATAACATGATCATCTCATACATCATACATGCAACATCACAACTTTGGCCATATCACATCACATGTCAACCCTGCAAAAACAAGTTAGACGTCCTCTAATTGTTGTTGCAAGTTTTACGTGGCTGATTTGGGTTTCTAGCAAGAACGCCTTCTTACCTACGTGACAGCCACAACGATGATATGCCAAAGCTATTTACCCTTCGTAAGGACCCTTTTCATCAAATCCAATCCGACTAGAGTGGGAGAGACAGACACCCGCTAGCCACCTTTATGCACGGTGTGCATGTGTGTCGGTGGAACCAGTCTCACGTTAGCGTACGTGTAAGGTCGGTCTGGGCCACTTCATCCCACAATACTGCCGGAAAAGAATAAGACTAGTAACGGCAAGCAATTGACAAATCATCGCCCACAACCTTTTGTGTTCTACTCGTGCATAGAATCTACGCATAGAAAACGTGGCTCTGATACCACTGTTGGGGAACGTAGCATAAATTCAAAAAAATTCCTACGCATATTCAGATGTTCCTATGGATAGACCAGCAACGAGAGAGGGGTGAGAGCATATTCATACCTTTGAAGATTGCTAAGCGGAAGCGTTGCTAGAACGCGGTTGATGGAGTCGTACTCGCGGCGATTCAGATCGCGGTGTGATTCCGATCTAGTGCCGAACCATGGCACCTCTGCGTTCAACACACGTGCAGCCCGGTGACGTCTCCCGCACCTTGATCCAGCAAGAAGGAGGGAGAGGTTGGGAAAGATCTCCGGCAGCACGACAACGTGGTGTCGATGGAGAGACGAGGTCTCCCGGCAGGTCTTCGCCAAGCACCGGTAGAGTGGAGGAGAAAGAAGGGGGGCAGGGCTGCGTTGAGGGAGATGGGAAATCGTGTGTCCAACAGCCCAAAAACCCCACTATTTATAGGAGGAGGGGAGGGGGTGTGACACCCCTAGGGTTCCCACCCTAGGTGGTGCAGCAGCCCATCTGGGAGAGGGGGCGGCGCCCTAGGTGGGCCTTGGGCCTCCCCTGCGCCTAGGGTTTCCCCTCCCTCCCTCTCAGGTGCGCATGGGCTGGGTGTGGGGGCGCACCAGCCCACCTAGGGGCTGGTTTCCTACCACACTTGGCCCATGTAGCCCTCTGGGTCTTGTGGCCCCTCCCGGTGGGCCTCCGGAACCCTTCTGGTGGTCCCGGTACTTTGCCGGTGGTGCCCGAAACATTTCCGGCGTCCACACCCATGCATCCTATATATCAATCTTTACCTCTAGACCATTCCGGAGCTCCTCGTGACGTGCGGGATCTCAACCGGGACTCCGAACATCCTCCGGTAACCTCGTATAACAATTCCCTATAACCCTAGCGTCATCGAACCGTAAATGTGTAGACCCTACGGGTTCGGGAGACAAGTAGACATGACCGAGACACCTCTCCGGTCAATAACCATCAGCGGGGTCTGGATACCCATGGTGGCTCCCACTTTCTCCACGATGATTTCATCGGATGAACCACGATGTCAGGGATTCAATCAATCCTGTATACAATTCCCTTTGTCTATCGGTATAGAACTTGCCCGAGATTCGATCGTCGGTATACCTATACCTTGTTCAATCTCGTTACCGGTAAGTCTCTTTACTCGTTCCGTAGCACGTCATCGTGTGACTAACTCCTTTAGTCACATTGAGCTCATGATGATGTTCTACCGAGTGGGCCCAGAGATACCTCTCCGTCACACGGAGTGACAAATCCCGATCTCGATTCGTACCAACCCAACAAACACTTTCAGAGGTACCCGTAGTGCACCTTTATAGTCACCCAGTTACGTTGTGACGTTTGATACACCCAAAGCACTCCTACGGTATCCGGGAGTTGCACAATCTCACGGTCGAAGGAAAAGACACTTGACATTAGAAAAGCTTTAGCATACGAACAATACGGTCCCAATGATGTGATCCCGTTCTCAATGACATCCAATGCCCATGATCAGGAAACCATGATCATCTATTGATCAACGAGCTAGCCAACTAGAGGCTTGCTAGGGACACATTGTGATCTATTTATTCACACATGTATCACTGTTTCGTGTTAATACAATTATAGCATGAACAATAGACGATTATCATGAACAAGGAAATATGATAATAACCATTTTATTATTGCCTCTAGGGCATATTTCCAACACCTTCTCGGTGCCCTGCCGGAGGGGACTTTGGAGCTGGAGGGCTTCTACATCAACATCATCGCCCCTCCAATGACTCGTGAGTAGTCTACTTCAGACCTACGGGTCCGTAGTTAGTAGCTAGATGGATTCTTCTCTCTCTTGGATCTTCAATACAAAGTTCTCCATGATCTTCATGGAGATCTATCCGATGTAATCCTCTTTGGAGGTGTGTTTGTGGAGATCCGATGAATTGTGGGTTTGTGATCAGATTATCTATGAATTATATTTGAGTCTTTGCTGATTTCTTATATGCATGATTTGATATCCTTGTAAGTCTCTCCGAGTCTTGGATTTTGTTTGGCCAACTAGATCTATGATTCTTGCAATGGGAGAAGTGCTTGGTTTTGGGTTCATACCGTGTGGTGACCTTTCCCAGTGACAGAAGGGGCAGCAATTCACGCATCATGTTGTTGCCATCAAGGGTAACAAGATGGGCTTTCATCATAGATTTGAGATTGTCCATCTACATCATGTCATCTTGCTTAAGGCGTTACTCTATTCTTATGAACTCAATACACTAGATGCATGTTGGATAGCGGTCGACGTGTGGAGTAATAGTAGTAGATGTAGAAAGTATCGGTCTACGTGTTTTGGACGTGATGCCTATAGATATGATCATTGCCATACATAACGTCATGACTTTGTGCGGTTCTATCAATTGCTCGATAGTAATTCGTTCACCCTCCGTCTACTTGCTTTCATGAGAGAAGCCACTAGTGAACACTACGGCCCCCGGGTCTATTCACAACTATCGTCTCCACTTTTACTTTTACTTTGATTTGTTTACTTTTTGCTTCCAGTTCTCACTTTGCAAACAATCTATAAGGGATTGACAACCCCTTCATAGTGTTGGGTCCAAGCTCTTTGTGTTTGTGCAGGTACTTGTGACTTGATGCGATCCTTCATATGGTGGTCTACGCGAGCGGTCGAAGACTAGGTTGATCACTAAGTGATCCTGAACACCTACTTACGTCAGACATAACCCCACTGTGTCCTCGATCGGAGAGCGAGCTCCAAAGGAGACCGTCACGGTTACACACACGGTTTGCAGTTTTATTAGAGTTACTTCAAGTTGTCTAGAACTGGATGTTAACAAAATATCCAGATTTTCCACATAACCGCGGGCACGGCTTTCCGAAAGATTAAACCCTGCAGGGGTGCTCCAACTAGTCCATCACAAACTGCCACGGGCCGCAAAGTAATCCTCTATCACGAAACTCGTGATCTCGTCGGATTCCTTAGAGGAAAACCTCAACTTTGAGGAGACCCAAAGTTTCAACGGAATCCATGTACGCAAGATATATCGCTAAGGTAAGACAAATCTGGCAAGACCTCCCGACGTGTCGACGATCCCGATAGGAGCCGCGTATCTCGTTCTCAGGACACGGCGGATGAGCACTACGTACGGTGGCCGGGTAGACGTCCCCCGAGTTGCCCCAGGTGGCCCCGCAAGTGCCTCTAGTTTTTGGACCAACACTCATGAGGAGCACTGGCCCGGGTTCTTTATTAAATCCTCGGGGTAACTATTCCCTATGAAAAATATTATTAGGTTATTAGCAGATTAAAACCAATGTTGGGTCCTGCCAGACAAGCCTTGACACTACACGATTTATCAAGGGGGTCCCCATAACAACCCCAAACGTGCCAGGAGCGATCAGTTATGGAATCAAACACCGGTATCCGAAACTAAGGCGGCAACAACGGAACAAATCACACGGCAAAAGGCTAGGCCTTTCGTTATTTACCAAGTATATAGGTGCATTAATTAAATAGGAGTTTAATCATAATGATATCACAATACCCATGTTATCACATGGGACAGCTAGCACCTGCAACTAGCAAAGCTATCCATTAGGGGTTAAGCAAGCCTACTTAGCCAAACAACATTTGCTAGGAGATGGAAGTGTTTGGTGTTCATGGCAAAGACAGGTGGCATTTATATCAAGTGGTAGGCAGCGAGCATGTAACAAAGGAAACGTGATTCTAAGCAAAACAAAGCTAGATACGGTGCCAAGGTCACGTCATCTTGCATGTGATGTCTTCAGCTTGGAACTGCTCTTGATCTTCTTGCACGTACTCTCCAGAATCCACGTACTCGCTCTCCGATCCCGATGCTACCCAAGATAAGATAACAGCCAATGAACACCGTCAAAACATAATGCAACAATCAATATGATGCATGTGTGAAGAAGGGAGCATGCATCACTATTCTAGTCACTTTCATATGCATTTTTTGAGTTAATTGAATTCTGGACAGAACCTCATATTAAGTTATCTTGACATGCATGAATATGGCATGAACACGTGCATCACGAGAAAACGATGCAAAAACATATAAAGAACATAGAGAATGGAGTCACGGTTCAACCGGAAACTACAAAACAAGTTTCAAAGGCCTACGGTTCAAAACAGCCACAAGCACACTCTAATGGGCACTCACTGGTGTAACCAGGTTGCCACATGATCAAGCAACAAATTATAAGTGGGGTGGTGCATGGGAACACACCACACCATCAACAATGCAGACACAAGCTTCAAAACAATAAGAACATACAATCTGTTTTCAACAGCAACATAGCAGTTTGACTACGAGATTTGAAGTAGCTATAGCCTTCTAAATAAATCACACAAGGCATGAAACTGAAGCCATTTAAAATCTCGACAACCCTGTACAAGAAGCTAATGCAAAGGAATCACCCATGAGCAGATCCATGGACACTAACTTGGACAAAATATCATAGTTTTTGGGACTTAGTGAAAATCACAGATTCTCACCAGCTGCTTATGCTCTGAAGCATTTTGGTAGCCTCCAAAATGATATCTACAGGAAGTGTATAAGCATGAAATTTAACAGGGAGCTAAACAAACCTAAAAGCTCACAAACATTAGTTTGTTATTCCCAACACAGGAGCTAATTCACACAAGACAACATGGGAAGAAAATAACTCCAGAATCCCAGACTTAGTGAAAATCACAGGGTTGCACAAATCTGACATTTTCAGCCTAGTGTCCACTTTGACAGGGCACAATAGGTGCATACAAATCCCTAAGTACAAAATGAAAGTTCCATGCTGTAGAGGGGCTCACCCACTACCATTCCATCAAGGAATTATCCACAAAGGGCCAAAGCACCACCTAATGTAAAGCTCTAAACATGGCATCATATCAGAAAATAACAGTTTTATGAAGTTGATCTGAAGTGAAATCTGACTGCACCAATGGATTCCAGGGATGATTCTACCCCAAATCCATATATCATACATGGGTACTTGCATGTAACAACAATGCACAAAGCTAGATCGAAAAATCACAAAGAATCTTATAAGCTACAAATGAGTATCATCACATGTGAAAACTATCACAATGGCATCATCTACACATGCACATACACTAGGACAAGAACAACCTATCTAGGCATAGAATGGACTCATTAACATGGTCACACTAACATATAGAAATGTGGTCATCCACACACATACACTACCTCTTGTGCAACATGGGGGAAGAAAAAGAAAACATCAAGCACACCACCTAATGTAAAATGAAGCAACACAAAAAAATATAACAGCAAAAGAAAAGAAATGAAATAAATAAAAAAATAAAAGGGGAGGGTGTGGGGATCGAACCCACAACCCCCTAGTACACCAACCAGATACACACCACTTGGCTAGGCATCAGCGCTTACCAGAGAGAGGGCCATATGCAAGGTTAGCCCTCTCTGGTGCTGCACCTCCACTAGGCGAAAACAAAAGAAAAAGGGCGCCCGAGGGGGGGGGTCGAACCCGCGACGCATGCGCAGGCGCTCGGCTCTATTGCCACTGCGCTACGCTAACTGAACTTAACAGAGAGAGGGGGTGTTGCTCTTTTGAGCAGCCCCCTGTGCTCTACCTGCAACTAACACGGCCGGAACAGGGGATTCCCTTCGGCGATACTCCGGTGATCTACACGTCGCGGGGACTAATGGCGCTCGACGCAGGTTGATAGGGGAACTCATTCCCGGGCTTACCACGGCGGGAGAGGGCCCGCAATGGTGGCCGACCTACGCGGCACTTCTACAGACACTGCGGCGTTAGAACGCCGGCGAGCAAGCAACGGCGCGACTAGGGAAGAAGGAGGAGGGGAAAAGAGACGGCGTGCTCACCCTGGGCACACCCGAAGCCGACGCAGGGGAAGAAGAGCCGCAGATGCCTACGGTAGTCGAAGCAACATGAACACGTCGAAGCAGAACGACGGCGAGGAAGAAGAGGAAGTAGTCGTCGCTGCAGTGGCCTCCCGGGACTCCTATCACCGGGAACGAAACGCGGGGAGAACCCCCGAGGTCCTGGACATGCCTGTCGGTGCCGGGGACGACGCAGCGCGGAGGGGAATGCCGGCGACCTGCTCTCTCTCCCGGGTCTGCTCTTTGAACCTACAGGGACTTACCTCGGAGGGAGAGAGAAATGGAGGAGGAGGAGGAAGAAGAGGGCCGCGGCGCGATGAGGAATAGGGGGAAACCCTATTGGGAACGCACGTCGAGGGTTAAATAGAGGGAGGAGGAGACGACAACGGTGTGCACGACCTCCCTCTCTATCTCTCTCTGAACCCTGACGGAAAGAAAACAAGAGGGGGACGGCTTCAGAGGAGGAAGAAGAGGAATGGGGAGAAGGCTGTGCGGGCGAAAGAGAGAAGAGGCCGAGGTGGAGAAGGAGAGAGCCGGCTCACCTGGGCTCTCTGGCGCATGGCTGAAAAGAATAAAAGGGGTTTTTCTTTTTAAATAAATAAAACAACAAACAAAACCCTCAAGGCCACACGGGGATGTGAAAAAGAAAATAAATTCAAATAGGGCATGAGGGATTTATGCCCTATTTAATAAAAATGCAAACCAGATTTTTAGAACAATTAAATTATACACAAAACATGAATTATAATGTTGTTTTATTAAAAACCCCATGGACCTAAAGTCTAATACTACAATGAGAGTTGCCCCCTCAAACACAATTAAATTCACTAAATGTTTAACATTTTTAAAAACAGGACCAAGCAAGTCTAACACACAAGTTTAAAATAAGCAAAGGTTGAAGGGTTTTTATCATGGTTTGAAAGGATTGTTTGAACACACCACAACATCATCAAACCACTCAAAGCAAGCTATCACTATCATGATGGATCAACTCCTAGCAACAGAGAAGGAAAGCAATGCAATTGATGAGGATGCCATGATGCAAGATGATGACATGAAATGAAGCCACATGAAATGATAAACTTTATAACATCCAAAACATGGTTCCACAAAATAGGAAAGGATCCAAATATGGAAAGGAATACATTTGGGTTGTTACACCGTCCTCCATCCGCAGTCAAGTGGCACGGGGCCTCGAGATACATGCGGTATTGAGCCCCCCCCCCCATCTCTCCCTAGGCACGCGGCGTGTGGCCTGTGGATATGGGCGATTCTGGAGGGGCTCCCCACCCTCCGTCTCCAGGTGCGCGACGTCCAGCCTAGAGACATGGGCGCCTCTAGGGGGGTGCTCCCCGAGAGTGTTCTTCTCTGACATTTCCTGCCCCTCGGCATGGAAACACATACGTCGGAACAACACTCTCGTGGCACAAGCGTGCGAGCCATCACACCCCATATGGCCTGAAGAGTCTGATCGCTAGACAGGGGCTTGACACTAAAGCTTAGGATTATCGAAAACAATACCATCTCAAGTGAAAGTTAATCAAGTTCATTACACATTCAGGAAACATCTCCTCGGAGCGATACAAAATACCAGGAACTGTTTAACCCGAACGGTCCCAAAAGGCACTTGACGGGCCAATCATTACTCGCACGTCGGGCTGTGTATCATAATGTACCGCGGGGGTTCACCTTGCTGGCAGGGGGCAGTTTGGTCGAGAGGTTGTTGGCCCTTCAAGCTTTATGAGCCCACGGGATCCCGACACCTCGCAGGTGCACACAACCTACAATCCTTGCAGTTTGCCAACCTCCCGAATTGCGAACTCCCATGACCTTGTCGCTTGGCATCACTCTCCTGGCCCGTGGGGGAACTCATCGGGGTGCGCTTCCGTGGGCCCCCATGTGCCTCCTTGCCGCACCGGCCATACCCGGTGGCCCCAGTATGGAGCCCCCGAGCCCGATCTGACGGGGGCGCCTGATGTAACACCTTACATGGAACCTCTCTTGCGACGGCTCGGAGCGCGAGGTCCATGACTCCAGCGCCCGACGAGGCACCTTGAGACGTCTCCAACGTATCTATAATTTATGAAGTATTCATGCCATGTTTACAATAAATTTATATGATTTTGGTATGATTTGATTAGAACTAACTCGGGATGACACTGTTTTCAATAGAACTACCGTGGTGTTGTTTTTGTGTAGAAATAGAATTTCTCTTAATGAGCTGAAAATTAACGAAGAATCTTTTTGGAAAATATAAAAAATACTAGTGAAAGAATCAACCGGAGGGGGTCCACCACCTGGCCACAAGCTAGGGGGCGCGCCCCCTGTCTTGTGGGACCCTCGGGCACCGTCTTGACGTGAGATCGACACCAAAAATTCCAATAAATCAAGAAACCTCCACAAAAAAACCTAGTTTCAGAGTTCCATCGGCACAAGCCTCCAGAGCCACGAAAAACCAATTGGGGGCCCATTCCGGCACCCTCCCGGATGGGGAAACCATCACCGGAGGCCATCTTCATCATCCCGGCGGTCTCCATGACGAGGAGGGAGTAGTTCACGCTTGGGGCTGAGGGTATGCACGAGTATCTATGTGTTTTATCTCTCTCTCCCGTGCTCTTGAGATTGCACGATCTTGACGTATAGCGAGCTTTATTAATATAGATGAATCATATGGAGTTTTCCCCTCTCTATCTTCTTGTCATGAATTGAGTTTTCCCTTTGAAGTTCTTTTATCGGATTGAGTCTTTAAGGATTTAAGAACACTTGATGTATGTATTGCAATGGGATTTCCATGGTGACAATTGGGTGTTCTATTTATCCTTGATGTATGTTTTGGTGGTCAACTTGCGGGTTCCATGACCTTGGGAATCTATGCATAGGGGTTGACACATGTTGTCCTCTGGACTCTTCCATAGAAACTTTGGGGCACTCTTTGAAGTTCTTTGTGTTGGATTGAACATGAAGTAACTGAAATTGTGTGATGCATATCATATAATCATGCCCATGGGTACTTGTGGTGACATTGGAGTATCTAGGTGACATTACGGTTTTGGTTGATGTATATCTTAAGGTGTTATTTTAGTATGAAATCTAGGGCTATTCGTGACACTTATAGGGATAGCTCACAAGATTGATCAGAAAAGATAACTTTGAGGTGGTTTCATACCCTACATTAATTTCTTTGTTTGTTCTTTGCTATTTCTGACTTTGGAGTGAACTCTTTGACGCACGTGAGGGATTTATATATGATCCAACTATGTTAGTATTGTTGGGAGAACTTGCACTAGTAAAAGTATGGACCCTAGGCCTTGTTTCCAAGCATTTATACAATGTTTTGCTCGCAATTTAATATTTGTTACCTTGCTATTTTTATATTTTCAGATTACAAAAACCTATATCTACCATCCATATTACACTTTTATCACTATCTCTTCACCGAACTAGTGCACCTATACAATTTACCATTGTATTGGGTGTGTTGGGGACAGAAGAGACTCTTTGTTATTTGATTGCACGGTTGCTTGAGAGAGACCATATTCATCCTACGCCTCCCATGGATTGATAAACCTTAGGTCATCCACTTGAGGGAAACTTGCTATTGTCCGACAAAACTCTGCGCTTGGAGGCCCAACACGAGTCTACAAGAAGAAGGTTGTGTAATAGACATCAAACTCTTTTATGGCGCCGTTACGAGGGAGGTGAGTGCTTCAAGGTATATCTTTAGATCTTGCAATAAAATATTTTAGTTTATTTTTTTCAATTGTTTGTGTAAGTGCATCTAGTGCCCCTTAGTGATTTTGGTGGTTTGAAGACTTATAGGTTAAGTATCTAATGTGTTCGTGAGTGTACACATGATCTATAAGTCGTTGAGGAGTTTGAAATATTCGATGAATATCGACCCCTAAAAATGTATATCTTCGGCTGAAGAAATTGGTCTGAAGTTGAAGAATTGAATCGCGAAGAAATTGCAATGAAATTTATATTCCTCATGAAGATATTGAAGATGAGTAATTCGGTGTGTCCTGAAGAAAATCAATTTGAAGACTTTGAAGCATGAAGATTTATTCTATCTGTTTTATTTTCTTCACTCTTGAGTCATAGGAACACCGTACTGTTAAAGGGGGTCGAGGTAACACTTTGGAATGAATTTCCTCATGATACTCAACCCAAGCCTAATCCTACCAAAAGCCTCAAGTGAGGAATATGAGAGACATGAGGAATCTCACAGTTGAGGTTCACGACCGTTGCCGCAAGTCGCGCCACATCACCGATTTTATCCACACCAACGGTCATATTATTTAAGGGCATTAATGTCAAATCATGTTGGGATGCTCCCAGGCTATAAATAGCCGCCCCCACAACCATTAGCTGGTTGGCTGCTCCGTTAGAAACTGACACTTTTCATAAGAGCAACCCAAATTCCTCAGAGTCTTCGAGAGTAATTCATCAGTGAGGAAATACCCCAAACACCAAACCACAAACCAAAAACCTATTGATTGAGCATCACTGAAGAAGTTGTTCCTGTGTGGGACTAAAGCCTTTTACCTTTGAGGACTGTGCATCCTCCAGACGGTTAGGCGTCATGGTCTAGAGCAATCCAGCAGTCAATTGTGGATCGCCAGGTGACCAAGTTTGTGAGGGTTTGGAAGTTTGCCCTGAAGACTTACCATGAGTGTTGCGCGAGGACTGTGTATTCTTAGCCCAAGGAGAACACGGTAGGGAATGTGTGTCCCGGGACTGTGTGTCTTTGGTTTTCGATACCAAGCCACTCCAAACCAGATGTACAACTATCACAGCAGTTGGAACTGGGTCATCAACCACTGTCTTCACTGTGAAACGGGTTCTATTTCTTTAGCTCTTTCAATTCCTCATATTGTATGTTGAAGATTTTCATTGCACTGTTTGAAGAATTTGCTGAAGACTTTCTCTGAAATTCCTCAACCCCGAATTCGTCACGCGAGTTATTCTTCACCTGTTTTCTCTGTGCCTGCTTACTGTGCAAACTGCTTTTCATATTCGTCACCTTTTAAACTGTTGTAGTGATACTTTGCACTCCTGATCCTTTGATGTATCCGCTGCAAGTTAGTCATCAGTGAGGAATTTCCTCGGTGATGAAATTCTAAAAATATCCTATTCACCCCCCTCTAGTCGACATAACGCACTTTCAATTGGTATCAGAGCAAGGTACTCCCTTGTTCTGTGTGATTTTGGTTTAACCACCTGGAGTTTTAGTTATGTTGACTACTGGCATGATCAAGTTTACTGCAGGATGTCCTACTTTCGAAGGAAATGACTTTCTCTTTTGGAAGACCAAGATGCAGATGCATCTACAAGCTATTGACAATGATCTGAAGTATATTGTGGAACATGGTGTCCCTATCGTTACTGCTACTGTCTCTGCCGCTGTTGTGAAGAAATCCAAGCAACTTGATTCTCAAGCGAAGAATATCATCTATGGCCATCTGAGCAAAGGTTAGTATGGCTGAGTGAGTGCTTTGGGCTCAGCAAAACTTATCTGGGAAAGGTTGTCCAAGGTTAATGAAGGAGTATCAACCCAACATGATTCTCGTGTTGATGTTCTTCGAAATCTCTTCAATCGCTTCAAGAGGCTTGACAATGAAAGCTGCCAAGATACCTTTGATCGCCTCACTGACATATCAAATGAACTGCAAGCACTGGGAGCTCGAGACATTACTGATCATGAAGTTGTGAAGAAACTGCTAAGATCTTTGGATTCTTCATTTGATACTTTAGTTCTAATGATTCAAGGAAGACCAGACTACAAGATGCTTGATCCTGTTGATATACTCGAAAGACTCAATACTCATGAATTCCAACAAGAAGAAAAGAGAGATCTATATGGACCAAGCTATTCTAGACCTCGTGCACTGAAGGTCAAAGCAATTTCCTCATCTGAAGAAGAAGACTCGGATGGTAGCATTGGTGATCCTGAAGAATTTGGACAAGAGCTTGAAATGCTCGTGAGGAAATTCCAGAAGTTTACAAGATGTGGCCAGCTTGGTAAATCTTCAAGAAGAGATATGAGGAAATCAGAATCTTCATCTAAGGACTACAAGAAAAGAACCTGCCACAAATGCAAGAAATCAGGTCACTACATTGCTGATTGTCCTCGTTGGGGAAAGGAATCAAAGATGAAGAAATACAAGGATGAAAGTTCTGATGACTCGAAGAAAAAGACGAAATCTTCAAAATCCTCATCCTCAAAGTCCGCATCGCACAAGAAGACTAGTTTCAGAAAGGCTCGGGCACTTATTGGCAAGGAAATGGATTCTGAGGCAGAATCCGAGGAATGTGATGAAGAGGAGGGTTGTGATGAAGACTCAGAATATGGACAGGCTATCCTTGCACATGCAACCACATTCGTGAGCAAGTCAATCTTCAACCTTGAATAAAATGGTAACACCATCCACCCTGATGACTATGCTGATGACTTTGCTCCAACCTATAGCTTCATGGGAAAAGGTTCAAAGGTATCGAATGATGCTTCCTCCTCTGATTCAAGTGACTGTGAACCTGATGATTATAAAAAACCCAGTTACAGTAAACTTACTATCATTGCTACTAAACAACAAACTGTCCTAGAAAAGCTTCAGAAACTACTAGACAAAAGTGATGATCTATTGAATGATGAAATGAATCTTTCCCAAATCCTCACTGAAGATATGAAAAGTCTTCAGTCCAGATTTTATAATCTTCCAGATCGTCATGTTACACTCCTCGCTGATCATGAGAAACTTTCCTATGAATTTCTTCAAAGGAAACTTGATCTTGAGAAGCTGAGGATTTCTCATGATGATCTTCGTATGGAAGATGATTCATTACTAGCTCAACAGATCAGTGCTGCTCAGGCTGAATTCATTCCTCCATGTCTTAAATGCATCGAACGTGAAACTGCTAATTCTTCACCAGAACCATCAAATGCTTCTATTGCTACAAATTCTTCAACTGCTCCTCTAGTTTCAAATTCCTCACTTGAGGAAACCACAAATGTCACTGATGAAAATGCAGGGCTGAAGGAATTGTATGTGACAGGCATATAGAAAAGTCTCAAAGGACACCAAACCCTTTGTGATGTGCTCCAAAAGGAGATCTTGAACAGGAACCCGAGGAAAGAAGGAATTGCCTTTGAGAGGAAATTGAATGCTAATGGATCATACTGGAAACCAGGGCAGTATCCCAAAACCTCATGGGTTGCTACTAAAGGGCCTCCTTTTGATCCATCAAATCTAACAGGCTTTGCATGTGAATTATCCTATTCCTCAGATGAGTCATTTGACTCCAACTATAAACTGTTCAAAAATCAATCTGGTGAAGTATTTGCTCGATATGTTGGAACTAACTGCAAGAATGGGCCTCCCCTGAAGAAAATCTGGGTTCCCAAAAGTTGCCTTGAAAATCTTCACGTGAATGTCCTCATGACACCACCTATGAAGGATTTGAACCCCACATCAAATTCCTCAGGAGGACCAAAGTCTTCAAGAGGATCGAAATCCTCAACTGGTCAATACTATGCTCGTACCCGTGCTAATGCTTCTAACATGCAGGGAAATTACAAGGAATATGAATATGAGTGTTATTCTTCAAATCATTATGTTCATAAATCCTCAAAGAAACTGTCTGCATATTCATTTGAGTACTTTAACCCCCCTACTGTTAAGAGAAGTGCATTAGCTTCAATGCCCCCTTTCTCATATGGTGCTCGCAGGATGATGAATACTTTACCACCCCTTCACATGTGGGTGGTGAAGAAATTGAACTAATCACTTCTGCAAGTCAGGTCTCCAGATGAGAATCATCATCTGAAGAATTTGCTGGAAACCTGAGGAAAATGCTTGATTGGACGCAAGCTAATATTTATGAAATAAAAAAAATTCACACGTCCTCATAATTACTGTTTATGATTAAATTCCTATCTGATGAAATTGATATCATATTCTTCAAGTCTGAAGCATATGAGATGGTAAGTTGTACTAATTCATCTGTAGGATGACAAACCCAAGAGTACTGACTGGGTTCTTGATAGTGGCTGCACACATCACATGACTGGTGACAAAAGCTTGCTAATGAATATGCCACTAGCTCCATCACCCATGAAGCAAATCACTTATGCTGACAAAGGTAAAAGCAAGGTATTGGGACTTGGCAAAGTGGCTATTTCCAAGGACAGGCACATGGACAAAGTGATGCTTGTTGAATCCCTTGGGTTTAACCTCATGTCAGTCTCAATGCTTTGTGATCTTGATATGGTTGTTATCTTTGGAAGATATAGATGTGTTGCAATCATGGAATCTGACAGATCCAAAGTCTTCGAAGGTGTTAGAAGAGGGGATTTGTACATTGTCGATTTCTCTACAGGTCCTCAACCAGCCACTTGCTTACTAGCAAAAACCTCAGAAGGGTGGTTGTGGAATCGAAGACTTGGTCATGCACACATGAGGAATTTGCACACGCTTGCGAAGAAGAAGCATGTCATCGGCATCGAGTCAGTCAAAATCCTCAATTACCACCTGTGCGGTGCTTGTGAGTCTGGGAAAATGACCAGATCCAAGCACCCCTCGAAGACCATCATGACCACTACTCATCCATTTGAATTGCTTCACATGGATCTATTTGGACCTACTCATTATGCCACTCTAACAAATGCAGCATCTTTATATGGCTTTGTCATAGTTGATGATTATTCCAGATACACTTGGGAGCATATCATTTTGTATAAAACTGAAGTGCAGGAAGTCTTCAAACGATTATCCTCAAGGGCCTCGACGAACTTCGGTGTCAAGATCAAACACATCAGGAGTGATAATGGAACAGAATTCAAAAACACTAGTCTTGATAATTATCTTGATGAACTTGGTATGACTCACGAATTGTCTCCTCCTTATACTCCTCAACAGAATGGTGTCGTTGAAAGAAAGAACAGGACTCTGGTTGAGATGGCAAGAACCATGCTTGAAGAATATCAGACTCCTCGTCGTTTTTGGCCTAAAGCAATCAATATTGCATGCCATATCATCAACATAGTATATCTTCACAAATTCCTCAAGAAAACCTCATATGAACTCCTCACTAACAAGAAACCCAATGTAAGTTATTTCAAAGTTTTCGGTGCAAAATGCTGGATTGGAGATCCTCACCACAGCTCAAAATTTGCACCTAAGGCACATGAGGGTTTTATGCTTGGTTATGGAAAGGACTCGCACACCTACAGAGTCTTCAACACCTATCACAACAAGGTTGTTGAAACTGTAGATGTGTGATTCGATGAATCTAATGGCTCGCAAAGAGAGCAATTGCCTCCTGATCCAGATAAGTTGTCTCCTGAGGAAGCAATAAAGCTCAAAGCTACTGAAGACATTGTTCCCACCGAGGAAATTGATGAAGAAATCATTCCCAACACTGATGAAAATCAAGAAGATGCTCCTGAGGAAATTGCTCCAGAACCAATTGCTCAGCCCAGACAAAATCCTCAACCAGCTCATCCGAGGATTGCAAATGAAGTAGAACTTAACAAAATCCTCGATGACATCAACGCGCCAGGTCCTCTCACTCGCTCAAAAGCTTCACACTTAGTTAACTTTTGTGGGCATTTTTCCTTTGTGTCTATCACAGAACCTTCAAAAGTTGCCGAGGCTTTCATGGAACCGGAGTGGATTCAAGTCATGCAAGACGAACTTCTTGAATTCAAGCTGAATGATGTATGGGAGCTCATCAAACGACCAGATCCTCGCAAGCACAATATCATCGGCACCAAGTGGATTATCCGAAACAAGCAAGATGAGGATGGTCAAGTGGTGAGGAATAAGGAACGACTTGTAGCCCAAGGCTACACACAGGTTGAAGGAATTGATTTTGATGAAACTTTTGCACATGTTGGTAGACTTCAATCTATTCGAATACTACTTGCTTATGTTAATCATCGTAACATTATCTTATATCAAATGGATGTGAAAAGTGCATTCCTCAATGGTAAGCTTGAGGAAGAAGTATATGTTGCTCACCTCCCAGGTTTTGAGGATCCAAAGAATCCAAACAAAGTCTTCAGACTCAAAAAGGTGCTCTATGGTCTCAAGAAAGCCCCTCGGGCGTGGTACGATACATTGAAGGAATTCCTCATGAAGAAAGGCTTCAAACCTGGTTCACTCGATCCAACTCTTTTCACTAAATCCTATGATAATGAACAATTTGTGTGCCAGATATATGTCAATGACATCATATTTGGCTGTACTGACAAACATTACAGTGATGAATTTGCTTACATGATGAGTGAAGAATATCAGATGTCTATGATGGGGGAGCTGATATTCTTCTTAGGTCTTCAAATTCGTCAACAACGCAATGGGATCTTCATACCATAGGATAAATACCTCAAGGATGTTCTGAGGAAATTCGACATGCATGAATGCAAAGGTGCCAAGACTCCCATGCCTACCAACGGCCACCTCCGCACTGACGAAAATGGTAAAGAATTCGATCAATAGGTATATCGCTCCATGATTGTCTCTTTACTGTATTTGTGTGCATCTAGGCCAGATATAATGCTTAGTCTTTGCATGTGTGCACGTTTTCAAGCAAAACCGAGGGAATCACACCACAACGCTGTGAAGCATATTCTTTGATACTTAGCTCACACACCAACACTAGGATTATGGTACCCCAAGGGCTCAAATCTTCATCTAGTGGGATATTCTGATTCTAACTATGTTGGTGACCGTGTGGATCGCAAGTCAACCTCTGGCACATGTCATTTCCTCGGAAGATCATTAGTCCGCTAGTCCTCAAAGAAACAAAATTGTGTTTCACTCTCCACTGCCGAAGCTGAGTACATTGGTGCTGGTTCATGTTGTGCTCAATTGCTATGGATGAAGCAAACCCTCAAGGACTACGGCATCAACATGAAGAATGTGCCTCTCTACTGCGACAATGAGAGTGCAATCAAGATTGCATACAAGCCAGTACAACACTCGAAGACGAAGCACATTCAGATTCGTCATCACTTTCTTCGGGACCATGTCCTCAAGGGCAATATCCTCATCGACCATGTGAAGACTGGCGATCAACTAGGAGATATCTTCACTAAGCCCTTGGATGAGAAAAGGTTTTGCAAGTTGCGGTGTGAGCTAAATATCTTAGAATCTTCAAATGTTTTGTAAAAACATGCACACATCCTAACACTTATGCAAAATTATTGACTTAGCTGTGCAACACACGAAGAATCGATTTTCTTCAACCAATGAAGAATATCACTATTAGTGTTAGGAAATTAATGAACAATTTGGTTCTGAGGGCCCTACGATAACTGTACACGGCGCCTGAAATCATCATTCTTATACGGTGGGTCATGCCACCACCCAACTTTGAAATTCCTCAAGATGAATTTCTTCAAAGTTGTCTTTCCTCAAAGTTGTATTTCCTCAAAGTTGTTCTTCTTCAAGGTTGATTTTCTTCAAACATGTTTTTGTTCAAAGCTAAAATTCATCAACATGACGCTCTGTCACAAAATCCTCAAGTAAATCAAAATTCTTCAAAAACACTTGATGATTTTCATTTGCCTAGATGTATATATATATATTGTGATTTCAAAGTCCTCAACAGCATTCACTTATAGCTATTTCTTCAACTTGATATTTCCTCTAAGTGAATGTGATTGGACCCTACTTCCTCTCTATGCTATACTCACCCACTCTATTCAATTCTTCATATGCATTCTACTTGAAACTTTGTTCAAAATCCTCACTACGTCCTTGTCAGCTGATGATTTTGTAACAAAATCCTCAAAAATGATTTTAATATTGTTACACAGTAACTGAACCCCACTTCCTACGATCAGATAAGCACGATCTCCACCGCTTTAAACGGTTGCTACACGTTGATACGTCTCAAACGTATCCATAATTTTTGATGGTTTCACGCTGTTATCTTGTCATCTTTGGATGTTTTATGTACCTTTTATATCTTTTTTGAGACTAACTTATTAATTCAGTGCCAAGTACCAGTTCCTGTTTTTTCTGTGTTTTTGGCTCTTTTCATATCTGATTTTGGAACGGAGTCCAAACAGAATAAAATCCCCGAAATGATTTTTTCCCGAACAAAAGAAGATCAGGGGGGCTGTGGGCCAAGCCAGGAGGGCTACAGGGAGCCCACAAGCCACCACTCCGCCACCAGGGGGGCAGCGGTGGGCAGGCTTATGGCCTCCCTGGCACCCCCGTGACCTAGATCTTGCGCCTATATATTACCTAAAAATCAGAAGAAGAAAAATGAAGGGAGCCACGAAAATACTTTTCCGCCGCCGCAAGCTTCCGTTTCCGCGAGATCTCATCTGGAGACCCTTCCCGGCGCCCTGCCGGAGGGGACTTTGGAGTTGGAGGGCTTCTTCATCATCATCATCGCCCCTCCAATGACTCGTGAATAGTTCACTTCAGACCTACGGGTCCGTAGTTAGTAGCTAGATGGCTTCTTCTCTCTCTTGGATCTTCAATACAAAGTTCTCCATGATCTTCATGGAGATCTATCCGATGTAATCTTCTTTGGCGGTGTGTTTGTCGAGATCCTATGAATTGTGGATTTGTGATCAGATTATCTATGATATATATTTGAGTCTTTGCTGATTTCTTTTATGCATGATTTGGTATCCTTGTAAGTCTCTCCGAGTCTTGGGTTTTGTTTGGCCAACTAGATCTATGATTCTTGCAATGGGAGAAGTGCTTGGTTTTGGGTTCTTACCGTGTGGTGACCTTTCCCAGTGACAGTAGGGGCAGCAAGGCACACATTGTCTAGTTTCCATCAAGGGTAACAAGGTGGGCTCTGTCGTAGATATGAGACTGTCCATCTACATCATGTCATCTTGCTTAAGGCGTTACTCTGTTCTTTTGGACTTAATACACTAGATGCATGCTGGATAGCGGTCGACGTGTGGAGCAATAGTAGTAGATGCCGAAAGTACCGGCCTACTTGTTTTGCACGTGATGCCTATAGATATAATCACTGCCATAGATATCATCACGACTTTGCGCGGTTCTATCAATTGCTCGACAGTAATTTTTTCACCCATCGTCTACTTGCTTTCATGAGTGAAGCCACTAGTAAACACTACGGCCCCCGGGTCTATTCACACCTATCGTTTCCACTTTCGCTTTCACTTTGCTTTGTTACTTTGTTGCTTTCAGTTCTCACTTGGCAAACAATCTATAAGGGATTGACAACCCCTTCATAGCGTTGGGAGAAAGCTTTTGTGTTTGTGCAGGCTCTTGTGATACTCCTTCACTGGATCGATACCTTGGTTTTCAAACTGAGGGAAATACTTACCATCGCTGCGCTACATCACCCTTTCCGCTTCGAGGGAACACCAACACAAGGCTCCAAGGCCACAGGGGAAATCCTTTGCATATTTGCCTAGGAAGTACCTCAAGGCGTAGCCGTAGCAGAAGGATTCCTGGTGCCGTCGACACACCTATTTCTGGCACCGTTGGAAGGTCTTTTGTTGCAGTAGCACACGTGTCTTGCGGAGACGAAAAGGCAGGGGTAGTTCAGTCCGAAAGAATCGGCCGGACTGTTTTCACCTGAGCTATAAATATGTCCTTACCCCCTCCGGTCAAAACTCTTCGTTCTCTCTCGACCTCCTCTCCGCTGCAGCAAAGCCCTAGCTCCACCGCTAGAAGTTTCGTCGCCGGCGAGGAAAAGCTTTACTGCCTCGACCTCTCCGTCGTTGAAATCACGCCGGAACCGGAACGTCTTCATCCGCCGCCGACGAGGATATTTTGGGGGCTTATAAACTTTATTTAACTTACAAACTCTTGGCTCTTCTGAAGTGTTTATGTAATGAGTTGTAACTTAAGCCCGATGGTATTCTGACGCTTTTGAACGTTTTTCTTCACATGCTTATTCCTCAAAATATTAATGCATGCATGCTGGAATTCTTCAGATACCATTTCTCATCATGCATTCTCAATTTCTTCATACTATATGTCATATGTATGCATGATTTACAAGACTGAGGGGGAGATCTCCATGATATAAATCATCAATGTGCATTTGTTGTGAAAAGCAAAATCCTCAAGATATGCACATCTTCAGGGGGAGTCTCGCTGTATCTTGATTTCAAATTCCTCAAATGAATATTTACACTTCATATTTTTATCCGCGTTGAAGACTTAACCTAATTGTCATCAACCACCTAAAAGGGGGACATTGTAAGTGCATCTAGTGCCCCTCAGTGATTTTGGTGGTTTGAAGACTTATAGGTTAAGTGTCTAATGTGTTCGTGAGTGTACACAGGATCTATAAGTCGCTGAGGAGTTTGAAATATTCGATGAATATCGACCCCTCAAAATGTATATCTTCGGCTGAAGAAATTGGTCTGAAGCTGAAGAATTGAATCGCGAACAAATTGCGAGGAAATTGATATTCCTCATGAAGATATTGAAGATGAGGAATTCGGTGTGTCCTGAAGAAAATCAATCTGAAGACTTTGAAGCATGAAGATTTATTTTGTCTGTTTTATTTTCTTCACTCTTGAGTCATAGGAACACCGTAATGTTAAAGGGGTTCGAGGTAACACTTTGGAATGAATTTCCTCATGAAGCTCAACCCAATCCTAATCCTACCAAAAGCCTCAAGTGAGGAATATGAGAGACATGAGGACTCTCACAGTTGAGGGTCCCGACCGTTGCCGCAATTCGCGCCACATCACCGATCTTATCCACACCAACGGTCATATTATTTAAGGGCATTAATGTCAAATCATGTTGGGATGCTCCTAGGCTAAAAATAGCCACCCCCAGAACCATTAGCTAGTTGGCTGCTCCGTTAGAAACCGACACTTGTCATAAGAGCAACCCAAATTCCTTAGCGTCTTCGAGAGTAATTCATTAGTGAGAAAATACCCCAAACACCAAACCACGAACCAAAAACCAAGTGATTGAGCATCACTGAAGAAGTTGTTCCTGTGTGGGACTGAAGCCTTTTACCTTTGAGGACTGTGCATCCTCCAGACAGTTAGGCGTCATGGTCTAGAGCAATCCAGCAGTCAATTGTGGATCGCCAGCTGACCAAGCTTGTGAGGGTTTGGAAGTCTGCTCTCAAGACTTACCACGAGTGTTGGGCGAGGACTGTGTGTTCTTATCCCAAGGAGAATAAGGTAGGGACTGTCTGTCTTTTGGTTTCAATACCAAGTGGCTCCAAACCAGATGTACAACTATCACAACAGTTGGAACTCGGTCATCAACCACTTTCTTCACAGTGAAACAGGTTCTATTTCTTCAACTCTTTAAATTCCTCATATTGTATGTTGAAGATTTTCATTGTCACTGTTTGAAGAATTTGCTGAAGACTTTCTCTAAAATTCCTCAACCCCAAATTCTTCACGCGAGTTATTCTTTGCATGTTTTCTCTGTGCGTGCTTAGTGTGCAAACTACTTTTCGTATTCGTCACCTTGAAAACTGTTGTAGTGATACTTTGCACTCCTGATCCTTTGCTGTTTCCGCTACAAGTTAGTCATCGGTGAGGAATTTCCTCAAAAGGAATTTCCTAAGTGATGAAATTCTAAAAATCTCCTATTCACCCCCCTCTAGTCGATATAACGCACTTTCAGTTTGGTTTTATAAAAGAAAACTATAAAAAAAAGGAATTGAAGTTGCCTCATATGCTTCATCTTTTCAATATATTTTGTGAAAATTATGGAAGGGAAAATTGTGCTCAAGTGTTAGAAGAGGAAGTTATTAAAATGTTTGGCACTAAATATTTGAGTGATGAGCATGATAGAAATATTTTTAGTATGGATTCTCTGAATATCCATGATGTTAATGATATGCAAAGCCAGAATCTTGGTGATGTTATGCTTGATGAATATGATATTTTTAGTCCCCCAAGTTTTGATGAGCAAAACTATTATAATGATTGCATGCCTCCTACTTATGATCACTATTGTGATGATACTTATGCGATGAAAAAGAGTGATGATTACTATTATGTTATTTGTCATAATTATGAATATACTTTTACTGAATATTATTCATTTAATGTGGAACCAATTTGTAGTATTCAATTTTTTTATGATACTCCCACTATTAGTCATGAGAAGAAAATTTCTTATGTGGAGAGTAGTAACATTTATGCTTATTGATCATGAAAAGAATGCTTTATGTGTTGATTATATTGTGAAATTCCTTCATGATGCTACTAAAAATTATTATGAGGGAGGAACATATGCTTGTAGGAATTGCAATAATATCAAGTTTCCTCTCTATGTGTTCATAGTTTTGAAGTTATGCTTGGTATGCCTTCCTATGCTAGTTGATTCTTGCTCCCATAAATTTTTTGTTCACAAAATACCTATGCATATGAAGTTGGTTAGACTTAAATGTGCTTGTCATGAGATTCATTATGCTCTTTTGCATGTTATAATTATTATTCCTATGTGAGCATCATTGAAATCATCATGCCTAGCTAAAAGGCTTTAAAGAAAAGCGCTTGTTGGGAGACAACCCAACACTTTTACTTTCTGTTTTTGGTGTTCACATGATTAAGCTACTGTAGTAATCATGTTTTATGCCTTTTACAATAAAGTGTCAAATAAAGCCTTTGGGATAGTGTGGATGATAGCTCACATGATTCTGTGCAAAAACAGAAACATTTTCTCTCAGTCAAGGAATTTTTAAAATTCACTGGAACATGATTTTGATCTGAAATTTTTATACATGATTTATATACAAATTTCCTAGATTTTCCTAATTTTCAGAATTTTTAGAGACAGGGAAGTATGGTTACACTACAGATCTTCACAGACTGTTCTGTTTTTTGACAGATTCGGTTTTGCATGCATAGTTTGCTTGTTTTAGTGTTTCCATAGCTTATATTAAGTGATATAAATTATGGGAATAGTAGAATACAGTAGGTATCATGGGGGAACAATTATGAATCTTGTCTTGACAGTACCTAAGTGAATGATCATTATTTATTATACTAACCCATCTCATGAAGTTCCATTAAGTTCTGTGTGATTGAAGTTTTCATGTTTTGGGTGAGAAACTGATATGAGGAGAATAAGGAGTGACAAGAACCTAAGCTTGGGGATTCCCAAGGCACTCCCAAGGTAATATCCAAGGAAGACTCAAGCGCCTAAGCTTGGGGATGCCACGGAAGGCATCCCCTCTTTCATCTTCAACATTATATGTATATCTTACTTAGAGCTATATTTTTATTTGTCACAAAATATGTGTTTTGCTTGGATTGAACATGATGAATCTGGAATTGTGTGATGTATATCATATAATCAAGCCCATTGGTACTTGTGGTGACATTGGAGTATCTAGATGACATTAGGGTTTTGGTTGATGTGTATCTTAAGGTGTTATTTTAGTACGAACTCTAGGGCTGTTCATGACACTTATAGGGATAGCTCATAAGATTGATCAAAAAAGATAACTTTGAGGTGGTTTTGTACCCTACAATCATTTCTTCGTTTGTTCTCTGCTATTTGTGACATTGGAGTGAACTCTTTGACGCACGTGAGAGATTTATATATGATTCAACTATGTTAGTATTGTTGGGAGAACTTGCACTAGTGAAAGTATGGACCCTAGGCCTTGTTTCTGAGCATTTATACAATGTTTTGCTTGTTGTTTACTATTTGTTACATTGCTGTTTTTATATTTTCAGATTGCGAAAACCTATATCTACCATCCATATTACACCTGTATCACCATTTCTTCGCCGAACTAGTGCACCTATACAATTTACCATTGTATTGGGTCTGTTGGGGACACACGAGACTCTTTGTTATTTGATTGCAGGGTTGCTTGAGAGAGACCATCTTCATCCTACGTCTCCCACGAATTGATAAACCTTAGGTCATCGACTTGAGGGAAACTTGCTATTGTCCTACAAAACTCTGTGCTTGGAGGCCCAACACGAGTCTACAAGAAGAAGGTTGTGTAGTAGACATCACACCTCTCTCGCCGGGGGTCGTGGGCGTGGCGGCAAGGCGACGCTGTCCTGGTGGCGCACATCGTGTGAGCACCCACGCCAAGCATAATTTTGGGGTGTACCGCTTCCGCCGTCGCCACGGGGTTGGTGGTTACCAAGGTCGCCACTTCCTCCGCCGTCGTGGTCGCCTTCGCGGTCGGCGGTGATGGAGCGGTCTCGGGGTCGTGCAGTGCAGCGCACTTGCTGTAGGGGACCCTGACCGCGTGGCAATCATCCGTGTTGTGGGTGTGCATGTTGTGATGGGTGCAGAACATCCCGTCGGTCTCTCCAAACGCGTCGCAGACGAGGGCTGCCGGAGGCCCAAACCCACTCACTAGGACCCTGAGGAGTAGGAGCACAACATGAGGGGGCCTCCTCGAGCCACTCGGGCTGCAGATTGAGCGAGCCATAGTGTGGGGGTGGGGGCGGCTTGCTGGATGAGCCCCCTACCTCCCGCGCCGGGGGCCGGAGTGAGGCATAGGGTGCCAAGGGAATCCTAGCAACAGAGACGAGTTCGGCAATGTCGTCCGCCCAAGCGTCGTATCCTACGCGTGTCGGGCGGTGGCAGAGCAGCTCACTCGCCATGAGCAATGCGTCCTGTGCGTTCAGGTCCCTCACGTGAACGCAGGCCGAGACAGACTCCATGTGGGACGTAGCAGGGCAGCCGCCTTGCTGTGCCGGTGGCCACATGAAGCCCTGCCACCCATGAGCGGCGGGGGCGAAACGATGCTGGCGGGTCGGTACTGTCCGTCAAACATCGAGCCCCCGGGGCGCTTGTAGTGGGCGTCAGCCATGGGGTCGGTGAAGCCAGAGCGAAACTAGTGCCGAAGAGCGTCTACGCACCCGTACCTAGCGTACCAAATGTCATAATTTGGGCTCCGCAGACCGAACAAAAGGTGCAAACTCTAGGGTGTGCTCGCTCTCCTACCCTGTTCTACCTCTCAGCTTCATGGCGACTCTCCGATGGCTCGAGTTAAGCGAAGCGGACTCGAACACATGGCAGTTTACCCAGGTTCGGGCCACCTTGAGGTGTAAAACCCTACTCCTACTTGTTTTGGGATTGTTTGAGGTGGAAGATGAGTACAAAGGTGGATTCTTGCCCTAGCGGAGGCGATGGGGATCTGATCCCCTACTACGAAGGCTATCCCTCTCTTTTATACACGCACTGGTCCTCTTCCCCATGAAAACATTGGCGGGAAGAGTCGCCACAACGACCATTTTGAAAGGGGACATGACTGCAGTCCGCCTGACAAAGGTAGTCTTCGCCTCCAAAAGCCTCTCTGCATGACTAATACGTCTCAAACGTATTGACTTTTCCAAACACTTTTTCTATAGTTTTGGCCTCATTCTTGCATGATTTGAATGAAACTAACCCGGACTGACGTTGTTTTTAGCAGAGCTGCCTCTATGGTTTTCTTGTTTGCAGGAAAATGGATATTTAGACGTCCCATAAAATTCCCATAAAAATAGAGAAAATCCACGCACCGGGAGGAACCTTGGTCTAGAAGATGGGCCAGAGGGGAGCCACAGGGCCCCTAGGCGACCTGCTGGTGCGGCCTACCCACTAGTCGCGCCGGGAGGCCGCCTGGGTGGGGTCCACCCCCTCTGGTGCCCTACTTTGGCTCATATTTTAACCGCGACGAGAAAATCCCAGAACAGAAGTCGTTTTGCAAGTACTCGACGCGGAGCCGCTGCCACCCTCGGTTATTCTTCGGGAGAGCTAATCTGGAGGCTGTTTTGGCCTCCGGGGAGGGGAAATCATCGCCATCGTCATCACCACCACCACTTCATCATCCTCCCATGGATTCTCCCATCATGTGTGAGTAATTCCTTGTTGTAGGTGAAGGGGGTGGGAGAGATTGGATGAGTTAGATAATGTAATAGTTTGTCGGATTGTTGGGGGCATGTTGCCTATCATCTACTATGGTGTTTATCATCTTTGATACTATTTGTTACTCTTGATGCTTGTCACTTTGGGCCCGAGTGCCATGATTTCAGATCTGAAATCAATATGTGTTGATGAATATATTTGTGTTCTAGATCCTATCTATGAGTAGTATGCACCTATTATAGTTCGGAACCGGAGATCCCAATGGTGACAGCTTGGGACACCAAAGGGGATAGACTATAGTTTGAGGATTCCATGTATCCATTGATTGTTAATGCTTTGTTCCGGCGCTCTTTGACAGGAGCACCTTAATCTCCATAAGTTCCTTTTGGCCCCGTTGATAGCGGGATGGTAGGACAAAAGATGATGTGCAAGTTCTTATTGCAAGCACGCACGACTACGTTGGGATACATGGATAATGTTTGATATACGCCTAGATGATCATTACTTTTCTATGTGCCTTGCCCCAGGTGAAATACATGATATCTCTCATCCATGACCAACCATCCATCTCCCTAGCCTACAGTGTTTCAATACTGCTAGTTACAAGTTACTCTACTTTCACCGTTTTACTTTCATTGCTTTGCCACTATTATTTTCGTTGCCACCTTCACTTCCATATCACCGTTGCTACTAATATTTCGTTGCCAAGCAAGTATCTTTCAGGTGCAGTTGAATTGACAACTCAACTGTTAAAGCTTATAAATATTCTTTGGCTCCCCTTGAGTCGAATCAATAAATTGGGTCAACTTACCCGCGAAGACTGTTGCGATCCCCTACACTTGTGGGTTATCAATGACGCGCTCGTGGGCTCGGGTGTGATGCACATCCTGCCGAGCCCCCAGCCTTACTCCTCTTGCACCGATCAGGAAACCATTGGGAGCCCGCCAGCTAGCCCCGCTCCCTTAGCATGAAAGCGGAAATTCTCCCTGCACATTCCTGCTCGCGTCGCTCGTGCGCAGTGTGCGCAGCATGCATCACCCACGTGAAGGCACAGGGTCACGGGACCCTGCTAGGTTGCACTCGGCGGGCCCGCCCCACGAGAGCCACATGGGTGGCCTCGGGACGCGCCCTTGCAGCGGACGACCCCTCGTGATCCTCGGCGATGATCCCTAGATGCTTGCCTCATGAGGGGGGGGGGACCTCGCGAGGGTCTTCCTTATTTAGCTTGCCGATGGGCTAAACCAGGCTTCCCTAGCCTCGTCGTGCCCGGGGCCGCAGGCATATGGGCCTGGGTACCCCCAGTCTACTTGGAGTTATTTTGCTTGCTGTGATTTATTCACTATGGGTAAGAAAGGAGACCCCAAGGTTCCAATTTTAATATCCACTACGAGAAAAGGTATTGTTCTTAGCACTAGCGCTACGCTTGATTCGCCTTCCATTATGAGTAAGTTTGCTTCACCACCATCACATGCTGCTTCTACCTAGTATGTCACTATGCCTGGTACTTTTGATGATGCTTCCACTACTATTGATGAGCCTGGTTTACTTGGTTATTTTATTGAGTCTCGGATTGCTAAAGCTGCTAAGCAGTCTAGAATTGAACTTCGTGTTACACGCTACCCCATTGGTAGATCTTTTGGTTACCCAGACTTGAGTGGTCTCAAGGAAAGAATTCTTGATGATGATTATATTGAACTTGATGATGATTTATGCAGGGAACTTACAGAGTGTGCTGACTCTGACCCTGCTTCTGTTAAGAAGCTGCTTGAAAAGCATTCTATGAAGAACAAGTTTACTCGTGATCCTTAGTTTGCTTCATCTCCTATTTGTATTGAGGATGCTGATTTTGATTTCTCTATTGATCTTTCACTTATATCCATAGTTGAAGTTGACCCCTTTTATGGCAGAGAAGATAACGATGTTATTGCACACCTTACCAAACTCACTAAGTTGGGTGGCTTATTCACTATAGAGGACAAGAAGAGAAATTATTATGTTACTAAGCTACTTCCTTTATCTTTGAAGGAAGATGCTAAAGCATGGTATGATGCACTACCATGTGGTTCCATTAAGAGTCCTCAAAATTTAGCTCAATATTTTGTTGCTAAATATTTTCCTCCTCATAAGCAACATGCTGCTTTACAGAGAATTTATAACTTTAAACAGTTGCAGGATGAGCACCTCCCTAAAGCTTGGGGAGGTATTGCACTTTGCTCAAGGCTGGACTGGTACATGGAATCCCTAAGAATGAATTGCTTGATATATTTTATGTTGGTCTAACCGATGAATCTAGAACCTATCTGGATAGTTGTGTTGGTTGTGTTTTCAGGGAAAGAACACCGGACGATGCTAAAGAACTAATGGGCAAGATAGCTAAAAATCATGATGATTGGTCTGTTCCTGAGCCATCTCCACCACCTAAGAAGAGGGGCATGCTTTTCTTGATCCCTGAAGTTATGCAAGAAGCAAAGAAGTCTATTAAACAGAAAGGTATTAAAGCTGAAGATGTGAAGAATCTACCTCCTATTGAGCATTTACGTGAGCTTACCACTCACCCACCTATGGTAGAGGTACACTCTCTTTTAGAATTCAATGCAGGTGACGTCCCTCATGGTAAGCCCCCTGATCAATGTTTAGATGAGCTTGATAATTTTATTATCAAGAAAAATCACTTTAATGAGAGGATTCAAAGCCAATTGCATGGTAATTCCCTTGCTATCAAAAGTTTGCTTGATGTCTTAAGTAGAACTGTCAATGATGTTAAAGGTCTTGTTAAGCATTTTTCATATGTTTCAAACTCAGCTTGAACAAATTTCTAATGTGCAAAAAGATTTGCTTGCTAACAATACCAAACAAGTTGATACGCACACATATGGTATAAAGACCCGAGGAGGTACACATACCCAGGACCCCTTTATCCGGAGGGGCATCCAAAGAGGATCGAGCAAGATTCTCAATTGCAGGAAGAAGACGTTGTCAGCTCTCCGAAGGAGAAGAAGAAACACAAGGGGGCTGACAACTCCAATGATCCCATAATTGATGAAGAACCTGTTGTTAATCCTAATAGTATATATATTTCCGATGCTGAAATTGAAGATGGTGCTGAACCTGATAAAGATAATTACAAGATTGATCCACCTGAGATACGAGAGGAAGCAGCACCCGACAAGCGCAAGAGATATACTAGAGAAGAATTTATTGCAAGGAAAAATGGGAAGGAAAGAGAACCATGGGTACAGAAATCAATGCCCTTCCCAGGTAAGTCTTTCAAACCCAAAGAAGAAGAGCATTACAATAAATTTTGTGAATGGATGAAACCTCTTTTTCTTCAAATTCCTTCGACTGATGCTATTAAGTTGCCTCCGTTCTCGAGGTATATGAAAGATATTGTTACTAATAAAAGAAAAGTTCCTAATGAGGCAATATCTAGTATGCTTGATAATTACTCTTTCAATGGCAAGATTCCTGAGAAGCTTGGTGATCCAGGTATACCCACTATTTCTTGCTCCATAAAAAATAATTATGTCAAAACTACTTTATGTGATCTTGGTGCAGGGCTGAGTGTTATGCCTTTCTCTCTTTACAAAATGCTATGTCTAGATAAACTAAGCCCTAAAGATATTTCTCTTCAAATGGCTGATAAGTCAACAACCGTTCCTGTAGGTATTTGTGAGGATGTTCCCGTTGAAGTTGCTAATTGCTTGATCCTTTCTCACTTTGTTGTGCTTGACATGCCCGAGGATGGGAGCATGTCTATTATTCTTGGTAGACCTTTTCTTAACACCGCAGGTGCTATTATTGGTTGCAATAAAGGAAAGGTGGCCTTCAATGTTAATGAGAAGGAGCACACGGTATATTTTCCGAAGAAGATTGATAAAAGGCATGGCCTTAATTCTATTGAGAATATCGAGACCGTGAAGGTTGGAGAGTGGGATTGTCCTCTACATGTGCACCACAAATACAAAACCATTATGGTGGGGACAATATCCATTGAAATAAGGGTTAATTGGATTCATGCCACTGCAACTTTCACGACTTGGAAAAATGCCATTACAAAAACTGAAATTGGAAATATGCCATTAGAACTTTTACATACTTCTACATATGCCACTTTCAACAATACCCACCCATATACTACCCATATATGCTTGTAAATAACTTTCATTATACGTCCAGAGCTCTGAGAACTTGTCGCCTCTGTCCTCCAGCCGTCGACACCGTGCTGCCCGTCCGCTCCAAGTCATCGGCCCTGACCTGCCTGAGCTCCAGCTGCATCTTCACCCCATCGAAGCTGCGACACCGACGAGCTTTCCATCTCTGCCCGTTGCGTTCGTGATCCTCGACAAGCTTGCCACCACGCCGCTGCACTCCACCGCACGGGAGGAGCTCCCTCACCATGCTGCATCCGCCTCTTGGCAGCACCCAAGTCCCCAGCCCCGTCGCGTTCTTCACACCTCTATGACCTCCAGCCGTTGAATCTCACATGCGTGCGTTATGTTACCGGCCGGCGGCAGAATCGATCCGCCAAGGCTGATGTGTACGTGCATGAAAGCCAAATCAATCTGTGTATGTGCGCATTTTGCCGGTGCTACCTGCTTCCAGGTTTAATTAGGAGCGGAATGGCGGAAGTCAGCTTGCTAGCTGTGTACACCGGAAGTAGATGGAGTGACAGAAATCTAATTTTGCAATGTAATTGTCCGGTGAGCACATGGATAGTATGATTAGTATTGAAATACACGTTGAAATACAAGTCTTTTTTGAGCTGTTTTTCTATTAACTAAAGAAAATGGCATATGTAGTGGCATGAAAAAGTTGTAGTAGCATATTTCCAACTTCAGTGTTTGTAATGGCATTTTTCCAAGTCATGAAAATTGCAGTGGCATGAATCCAATTAACCCTTGAAATAAAGGTACCATGATTAATTTATAAGAAGTGAAACTTTTTGCTCAAATATAACACCTATTTGGTAGTAAGACTTGATCAACCTTGCTAACAAATATGTTTTTATATGAGTAAAAAGAGAAGCTTGTTATGTTTCATTTCCTTTATCTTTCATCCTCCTTGAAGTACCAAAGTTTAATGTTTTTGAAGCTTCATATATTTCACCAGTGTTTCGAGCTTTCCGGAAGTTTTGCAGCTTTCAGTATTTCAAAAAAAATTCAAAAGTGAAGTTGTGAGAAAAAATCCAGAAAATTTATAATAAAAATTTCCATCAAAAAAGAGACGCGGGGGCACGTGGTGCTAGCCAGGGGGTCCACCCTTGGTCCACGCGGCCAGCTGGCGCGGCTTGCCCCCTGGCCGCACCCACAGGTTGCCTGGGCCCACCTGGGATCCTTTCCACGTACTTCTTCCTCCCTTCTCTCCCTCTCACTCCAAAAATCCCTATTTTTCTCCTCGATCTTGAGTTCTTGCTATTCTTGGTGGCAAATTTCGATCTCTCTCTACAGCCCATCATTTGCATTAATAAATTAAGCATTTGCTCCCTGGTATGTGAGTCCTCCACTCCTCCAACTAAAATTTTGATTGGTGGTCTTATTTGTGAGTATTTAGGAGTCCTTGGTGTTGTTCATATGAGCTTGCATGCATGTTTAGAAAAAAAATTGTGAAGTTTTGATGCAAGTTAATGCACCAGGGAAGTGAGTAGAATAATTTGCTCCAACTCATTTTTTCTTAAACCTCCATTTTTGTGTTGAACCAAAAATTTCAGAAAAGAGTTTGTTTGGAAAAGCAAAAGGATGGCTTGGGAAGAAGAGACCCAAGCCTACTGATAGACTAACTAGAGCTGCAGCATCATCCTCTACTATGAGGACAAGTTACAATGATGATATCGTGCCACCGGAGTTATTCCATGAGACAGACACGGCACGTGCCATGGCATACCCGTGTTCAGATTTCCTTATGGCGGCAGGTATTAAGGATGAGTTTGATAACCTTTGTGCAGTTGCAGGTTTGACACATCTCGTAACACGACGTGTGCAATAATATCCAAAACTCACATATCATTTTGTCAACTGGTTCAGATATAATGATAAAACTTCCATGATTCAATTTAGATTATATGAGAATGTCTTCACCATGTGTTTGGCAGAATTTTGTGATGATATAGGTGTGCGGAATATCGGGAAGACGACCAAAATGAATGTTCATCCCTACGAGCTGAAATCCCTATTCACTTCCCTTAGCAGTAAGGACCCGCGAGAAATTCACCAGGGGAAGATCTCCAGCATCTTGTTTCCGCACATCAGGTATTTCGCATACTATATTTCTCGAGGAGTGCTAGCTCGTAACAACACGAGCAACATTTCGGCTCTGGATCTCGCCATCTTGGCAGCCGCCCTCTTAGGAGATAACACATATAATATTGGTGCTTTGATTACTCGTCGCCTCGTCGCTAATAGCGGCAAAGGGCCTCACTTCGGTGGCATTTATGCCACGCTTATCCTCGAGCACCTCGGGCGCACTGTGCGCACGGATGATACACCTTTTTCATTCATAAGCTTTGATCTTACCGCTATGAAGAGACATGAGTTTGTTACTAGGACTTCCAAGGTTGGTAACCTTGTTTATATTATGAGGTTTGGCGAGCTTACTACTCGCAAGATCCGTCTACCTGCACCACTTTTGTTTTATTACACTGGCAGGAACGGGTGATCTTTCACCACAACCACATGGAGGAGGTTGTTCCCGAGGAAGAAGAGCCTTCTCCTTGGGAGGCCAGCCGGGCATCGGTGTACGTGCCCGAGGCCTCGTATGATTCTTGGAGCCATCAGTACCACTCGGGAGCCGAAGGAATCTCCTCGAGCCCGCAAGTAGCCAAGCTCAACTTAGGCCAAAAGCCTAAGCTTGGGGGGTATGTATCCTTCTCCCCTTTCATTGTATCATCCATAGTTTCCTTTTTACATCTTTTCAGAGTTTTTGCTTGTTCTTCTTTGTTCTTTCTTTGCAAAAACAACAAAAATATTTCTATTTTCTTTTGCTTTCGTTTAATCTTTAGAAAACCCAAAAAGATTTCTTTCTCTCTTTAGTTGCTTTGTTTGTAGAGTTCAGCTCACGTCCATGGTTGCAATTGCACTTGGTTATATCTTTCTACGTTCGATCGTGCAAGTGATGATGCAATAATGACGAAGATCGACAGAAGGAATGCAACAAGGAAAGCCTATATGAACTTTGTTTGTTTCTACTTTTGTACATATGCATGTACTTATGATCTAGAGACCAGCTTGTAGCGACATAGTGCTATGATTACAATGCTCTCCCAGTAGTTCATGCTTTCTTTGTGACTAGTCTCAAATAGCTGGAGTGCATAATGTGTTATTGAAATGTTTAGCATGCATTGCATTGTTCATGGTTTGGCATATTAGAGTGGTATTTCCCTTTGCAGAGTTTTTGGATTGACTTGGCACATGCTTACACATGTTTATGACTAGAAGTCTATCAAGCCTTGACGATCTTTTTATTTCAGAATAGTTATATCACTCCCATGCCCGATTCAATGTTGCTTTGTCGCTCTGCATGATTATGACCGTTATTGCTCTCTAGTTGGTCGTGTCTTTTGTTAGCCTTCTCCTGTACTAAGCGGACTCACTGCTTGTGCATCCAAAATCCTTGAAACCAGTTGCACCATATGAGTCCACCATACCTACCTATGTGCGGTATTTATGTGCCGTTCTAAGTAAATTTTCATGTGACGTATTCTAAATTTTCAAATAAATATTTTGTTTTGTATGCCCGAATCGCTCATGTAGCGACTAGGGAATATTAGTATATTCCATGCTAAGTAGGTTATTCTCAAGATATGTGTTGATTCACTATCATTCACGAGAAAGTGGCTGGTAACCGGGATGCGTAGTTCCATGCTCAGAGTCAAATCAAATTTAATGAAACAAAACTACCCCAGGATTGTTGTTTGTATGGACGGCACCCATGGATTCGACCCGCCGTGGAGTGTGATTGATTGGTGGAGGGGGAGTAAAAACTTTACTATTCTGTTTGGGAACCGCCTATAATGTATTTAGCATGGAAGATATTGAGATCGCTTAGTTGTTACTTTGACAATGAAAGCATACCACCCAAAATTTTTATTTATCTTTGTTTTAAATCTCAAGCTCTCGCACCTCTGCAAATCAATGCTTCCCTCTACGAAGTGCCTATCCATTTTACTTTCCTGTTGAGTCTTCCTCTTCTTATAAAAAGCACCAACTATGGAGAGCATAATTGTCATTCTGAGTGTAATGTGCATTGTCCCAAAGTATCACACTGTCTTCTGTATGATTGTGATATCACTTATTCTGAAATATTTATTTCTAGTCTCCTTAAGACTTCGAAGGAACGTCTGCATTTATGTTTTGCTTCACTCATGGGGGCTAGCGAGATACCACTCTAGTATGTCCAAGTCATGTGCATTGTGATCTCGTTATGATTTTCAGTTACATATTATTCATTCTTAGTTGTTTGAAACTCTTCACATGATCGAAGGATTCCTTCGTGCATTGTCTTTGTGGCATTACTGCAATACTTGTTGAACTTGTTCGTAGTGAATGCTTATATACATCTGATGAAGCAAAAGAGTTTGTCAAAGTTTTCTTTGTCGCGTTCAGTTCGTTAAACTAAATTGCTTGAGGACAAGCAATATGCTAAGCTTGGGGGAGTTGGTACGTCTCAAACGTATCGACTTTTCCAAACACTTTTGCCATTTTTTTGGCCTCATTCTTGCATGATATGAATGAAACTAACCCAGACTGACGCTGTTTTCCGCAGAGCTGCCGGTATGGTTTTCTTGTGTTTGGGAAAATGGATATTTAGACGTCCCGAAAAATTCCCATATAAATAGAGAAAATCCACGCACCGGGAGGAACCTTGGGCCAGAAGATGGGCCAGAGGGGAGCCACAGGGCCCCCAGGCGACCTACTAGCGCGGCCTGCCCCCTGGCCGTGCCGGGAGGCCGCCTGGGTGGGGTCCACCCACTCTGGTGCCCTACTTTGGCTCCTATTTTTACCCGTGACGAGAAAATCCCAGAACAAAAGTCGTTTTGCAAGTTCTCGACGTGGAGCCGCCGCCACCCTCGATTCTTCTTTGGGAGAGCTAGTCCGGAGGCTGTTTTGACCTACGGAGAAGGGAAATCGTTGCCATCATCATCACCATCACCACTCCATCATCCTCCCATGGCTTCTCCCATCATGTGTGAGCAATTCCCTGCTGTATGTGAAGGGGATGGGAAAGATTGGATGAGTTAGATCATGTAATAGTTCATCGGATTGTTGGGGGCATGTTGCCTATCATCTACTATGGTGTTTTTCATCTTTGCTACTACTTGTTACTCTTAATGCTTGTCACTTTGGGCCCGAGTGCCATGATTTAAGATCTAAATTCATTATGTTTTCATGAATATATTTGTGTTCTAGATCCTATCTATGAGTAGTATGCACCTATTATAGTCCGGAACCAGCGATCCCAATGGTGAGAGCTTGGGACACCAAAGGGGATAGACTATGGTTTGAGGATTCCATGTATCCATTGATTGTCAATGCTTTGCTCCGGTGCTCTTTGACAGGAGCACCTTAATCTCCATAAGATCCTTTTGGCCCCGTTGATAGCGGGATGGTTGGACAAAAGATGTTGTACAAGTTCTTATTGCAAGCACGCACGACTACCTTGGGATACATGCCTAATGTTTGATATACGCCTAGATGATCATTACTTTTCTATGTGCCTTGCCCCAAGTGAAATACATGATATCTCTCATCCATGACCAACCATCCATCTCCCTAGCCTACAATTTTTCAATACTGCTAGTTACAAGTTACTTTACTTTCGCTATTTTACTTTCGTTGCTTTGCCACTATTATTTCTGTTGCCACCTTCACTTCCATATCACCGTTGCTACAAATATTTCATTGCCAAGCAAGTATCTTTCAGGTGCGGTGGAATTGACAACTCAACTGTTAAAGCTTATAAATCTTCTTTGGCACCCCTTGTGTCGAATCAATAAATTGGGTTAACTTACCCGCGAAGACTGTTGCGATCCCCTACACTTGTGGGTTATCAATGACGCGCTGGTGGGCTAGGGTGTGACACACGGTGTGCCAAGCCCCCAACCTTAGTCCTCTTGCACCGATCAGGAAACCTTTGGGAGCCCGCCAGCTGGCCCCGCTCCCTTAGCATGGAAGTGGAAATTCTCCCTGCCCGTTCCTGCTTGCATCGCTCCTGCGCAGCCCGCGCAGCGTGCACCACCCAAGTGAAGGCACAGGGTCACAGGACCCTGCTAAGTTGCACTCAACGGGCCCGCCCCACGAGAGCCACATGGGTGACCTTGGGACGCGCCCTTGCAGCGGACGACCCCTCGTGATCCTCGGCGATGATCCCTAGATGCTTGCCTCATGACGGGGGCCTCGCGAGGTTCTTCCTTGTTGAGCTTGCCGATGGGTTAAACCAGGCTTCCACAGCCGGATCGTGCCCGGGGCCGTAGGCCGATGGGCTTGGGTACCCCCAGTCCCAGCAGCCCGACTACTACACCTTGAACAAATTTCTTAGTGATGAGGGGATCAAGAAGCAATACTCTGCACCATATACCCCTCAACAAAATGGTGTAGCAGAAAGGAAGAACCGGACGTTGATGGATGCGGCAAGGACCATGATGGCGGAGTTTATACCTCCGTATAACTTTTGGGCCAAAGCCATCAAGACCGCATGTCATGCATCTAATCGGCTCTACCTCCGCAAAGGCTTGAACAAGACTCCTTATGAAATTCATACTGGTAACAATCCCAACCTCTAGTACTTTTGGGTGTTCGGTTGTAAGTGTTTCCTTCTCAAGAAAGGTGCTCAGTTGTCTAAATTTGAACCTAGAGCTCAAGTGGGCATTTTTGTTGGTTATGCTACAAACTCTCGTGCTTACGTGTCCTCAACAAGTCTAACAAACTCACTTAGGAGACATGTAACGTGGAGTTTGATGAAAATAATGGTTTCCAAGTGGAGCAAAGTGGTCTTTGGGATGTATGTGATGAAATTTTTCCCCGAGCCATAAGAAGAATGGGTGTGGGACACTTCCTACCCGTTGAGGAACCCCTTGTGGCCAAAGGAGAAGAACAATGTTCCACACAAGTGGAACCATCACTGACGCAAGACCCACATACTTCCAAAGAACAAAATAAAGTCCCTCAACCTTGTGACCAAGATCAAGGATAAGATCAACCTCATGATGGTGGTTCACCAAGTGATGTCCCTGATCAAGGTCACCCATCCGAGCAAGTTCAAGATCAAGATCAAGGCCAACTCAAGATCAAGAGCAAGCTCATGATGAAGTCAAGATCAAAAAAAGATTCATCCTCAACTTTCCATGGAGGAGATTTGAGAAAGACGTGCCGCGAGGAATGCTTCCAAGCTTCAAAAGAGACAACATGTGTTGGAGAATGTCTATGGTAGCTTGCAGAGAGGGGTAACCACTCATAGACAATTAGTAAACTTTAGTGCACATCACATGTTTGTTTCTTGCATTGAACCCCTAAAGGTACAAGAAGTGCTCGAGGACATGGAGTGGCTTGAAGACATGCATGATGAACTCAACAACTTTGAGTGCAACAAAGTGTGGCGGTTTGTGCCAAGACAAAGGAGAACCACAATGTCATTAGAACCAAATGGATCTTTAAGAACATGCAAGATGCAAATGGTATCGTCATTCCCAACAAGGCAAGATTGGTAGCACATGGCTACTCCCAAGTCGTGGGTATCGACTATTATGAAATCTTTGCTCATGTTGCTCGCCTTGAATCTATTCGCATGTTGCTTATCATCATAACTTCAAATTATAGCAAATGGATGTGTAGAGTGCATTTCTTGATGGTCCCGTTAAGGACATGGGATATGTCAAGCAACCTCGAGGGTTCGAGGATCCCAAGTTCCCCAATCATGTATACGTTCTCGATAAGGCACTTTGTGGCCTTAAACAAGCCCCACATGTGTGGTATGAGCACTTTACCAAGATGCAACAAGATCGTGGGTATGAAATTGGAAAAATTGATCACAGTCTTTTCACTAAGAAGGTCGAAGGGAGCTTGTTCATATACCAACTATATGTTGATGGCATTATCTTTGGTTCTCCTAACAAAACTTTTAATGAAGAGTTTGCCGCGCTAATTACCAAAGAGGTTGAGATGTCTATGATGGGAGAGTTGAAGTACTTCCTTGGAACGAATTCAAGTAATGAAGTCAAGGAACCTTCATCAATCAAGCAAAATATACTCAAGACATGCTCAAGAGGTACAAGATGGATGATCTCAAACCGGCCAAGGCAAACACTCCCATGCCTCTCAAATGCCCATTGACTTAGATCCCAATGGTAAATGTGTGGATGAAAAGGTATATTGCTCTATGATTGGTTCTTTGCTTTACCTTTGTGCATCTAGACCGAATATGATGTTGACTGTGGGAATTTGTGCACGGTTTGAATCCGCACCAAAGGAGAGTCACTTGGTGGCTGCCAAGTGATCTTTCGATATTTGTCTTATTCCCCAAACTTTGGCTTATCGTATCCCAAAGGTGCTTCATTTGATCTTATAGGATATTTGGACTCGGATTGGGCGGGAGTTTGTGTGGAGAGGAAGTCAACTTTTAGAGGTTGCCAATTCCTTGGTCGCTCTCTGGTAAGTTGGTCTTCAAAGAAACAAAATTGTGTTTCTCTCTTGTCCACCGAGGCAGAATTTGTTGCTGCTGCAAGTTGCTATTCTCAGTTGCTCTGTATGAGGTAAACTTTAATGAATTACGGTGTCACGTGTGATAAGGTGCCTTTTATTGTGACAATGAAAGTGCAATCTCGATCTAGAACAATCCAGTTCAACACTACAAGACGAAGCACATTGATATTCATCATCATTTCATTCGGGATCATATCAAGCGTAGGGAGATTTATCTTATCCACCTCAACAGTAATAAAAAACTTGCAGATATTTTCACCAAGCCATTGGATGAAGCAAGATTTGACGAGTTAAGGCATGAGCTAAATATCATCAATTTGAGCAATGTGGATTGAAAGTAGGCACGCCCCACCACTCTCATCATACTATCTTGTTTAGGTGTAGGCATGGATTTAGGGAGAGTGTTGTTCTCTCAGTGAACTCTTCCTCCCCCTATTATGCATAAATTGACAAGTCTTTCACATTAGTCATCTTGATGACACTTGTGCTTCAAAGACGAGCTTTGTTCATGGGCCCAAGGTTCAGATCTTCGCGGTGCCATACCAATTGACTCAAACATAGGTGGATTCGGCCACCGCCCACTCGTGTTCATGATCTTTTTGCATGTTTCTTGGATCTTATTCTCTTTTGTTATTTTTCTTTGAGATCCTAGGTGTGTGTATCCCTCTAGAGTGGGTCCTTTGTCTGTTGACTCTTTTACACATTTGGGGAATACCTCACCATATATCAGTGCATCAATTCCATCCTAGGCCATCCTCTTACCAGAAACCCTCTCTTCCAATTGTATGCATATTGATCATATCGTTGGTGACTGTGGCCGGACGCTCTCGCGGTTCAACTTCTAAGTCCACTAGTTGTACCACTGTTTAGCATATCTCTGGCAATGGCTAGACAAATGTATTCTCGATTGCTCAAGAATTAGAAATTGTCTTGCAATGACCCACCAACGCGTGGGATCGAGGCAGTTTTCGAGGGTAGAGTATTCGACCCAAATTTGTTGATTCCCAGTCAGGAAGTGAGAGGATACTCTCAAGTATTAGCAGCTGAATGTGTCAGATTCAACCACACCTGAAAGATTAGTATCTGCAAGCAAAGTATCAACAGCAAAGTAATATGATAACAACGGTGTCAGAAACGATCTGTTGATGGCAGACTATTCCTAACGATTGTATCAATGGCGCCAGAAGTTGCCGGTAGACGGGAAATATTATTTCCCGTCAACGACGTGCGAACCAGTATTGTACCAGGTAGCAGCAGTGTAACGAGTAGCAGGAGTGGCAAGGAACAGCAGTAGTGACAGCAGTAGCAAGTAGCAACAGTAGCAAGTAACAGCAGAGCAAGCAACTAACAGCAGCAGCAACAGTAGTAAGAGGAGCAGAGCAAGACAAGTAACAGCAGCAGTGGGAGAAACTCGTAGGCAATGGGTCGGTGATTTTTTTTGATGATATTCATCATGCAACAGTTATAACACGGAGAGATATGTGGCTAGCTCCCGTTCGTCAATGTGATGTAGGCATGCATTCCGTGTGTCGTCATACGTGCTTAGGGAAAAGAACTTGCATGACATCTATTGTCCATCCCTCCCATGGCAGCGGGGTCCAAAAGGAAACTACGGGATATTAAGGTTCTCCTTTTAAAAAAGAACCGGACCAACGCATTAGCACTTGGTGAACACATGAACTCCTCAAACTATGGTCATCACCGGGAGTGGTTCCGGTTATTGTCACTCCGGGGTTGCCGGGTCATAACACATAGTAGGTAACTACAACTTGCAAGATCGGATCTAAAACACACATATATTGGTGACAACATAATAATTTCAGATCTGAAACCATGGCACTCGGGCCCTAGTGACAAGCATTAAGCATGGCAAATTAGTAGCAACATCAATCTCAGAACATAGTGGATACTAGGGATCAATCCCCGTCAAAACTAACTCGATTACATGATAGATCTCATCCTACTCATCAATGCCCAGCGAGCCTACGAATAGATTACTCACGAATGATGAAGAGCTTCATGGAATTGGATAGGGAAGAAGGTTGATGATGACGATGGCGACGATTTCCCCTCTCCGGAGCCCAAAACGGACTCCAGATCTGCCCTCTAGATGAAGAACAGGATGTGGCGGCACCTCCGTATCGCAAACGTGACGAAATCTTCTCTCTTGATTTTTTCTGGGACGAAAGTAAATTTATAGAGCTGAGTTTGGGGGCGGCTGGGCCACGTGGGCCCCACAAGCTTGCTAGCCGCCACCAGGGGGTGGTGGCTACAGGGCTTGTGGCCCACTGGCCCATCCCCTCCGGTGGATCTTTGCGCAGGTATTTTTCATATTTTCCACAATATTCTCCGTAAATTTATAGGACATTCTGAGAACTTTCATTTCTGCACAAAAACAACACCAAGGCAATTCTGCTGAAAAAGCGTCAGTCCAGGTTAGTTCCATTCAATCATGCAAATTAGAGTCCAAAACAAGGGCAAAAGAGTTTGGAGAAGTAGATACGATGGAGACGTATCAACCACCCCAGCGGTAACAACCGGTGTGGCTCCGGCGGTTCAACTGCTAAGTCCACCTGTTGTACCATCCCTCCGGTAGAATCGATGCAGCCCAGGTGGTTCGACAACTAACTTCTTGGCGCGGTACAACCGCCCGGTCGAGCGGTACAACTGCTCGCGGTGATACAAGTACTTAAAGGACTCAGGATGAAGGGGTATTCAGTTTTCCCCCACGTGTTTGACCTCCTCTGTTTCCCTAGCCGCCGCTCACTGCCATCACCATCGTCCCGGAGTGCTCTCCGACGCCTCGTTCTGCGAGACTCTCTCGGATCTGCTCCGAGGAGGCCCCCTCCTCTCCAATATGTTTCCATGGACACCGGTAATGCACTATTTTCCTCTCCCTTGTTCCTCCCCTTGGATCCACCATTATTAGGGCATTTCTTGGAGTTCCGTGTTTTGGTCCAAACTATTCGGTGAAAGAGATCCTAGTGTTGAAATCTATTGCTTGCGTTAGTCTAGAAATTTAAATATTGCTACATGGTTCGAATCCACGTACATTGGTTTCTCTTCAACGTTGGGCTGCATATGCTCAGCGGTCCAACCGCTTTTACGAGCGGTACAACCACGGCAGTGGTTCAACCGCCGAGTGGACCAGTTCAACCGGACTCTCCGAATCCTGTAGCATTGTTTCAATTCCTCTACTACATGGTCAAAATAATCCTTAATTTTTGCGTACAATCCCCTTATCTTTTCCGGATTTCTTGTGTGCTTCTCGCATGTGTTTGCAGGTGGCTCAACTTCTCGCTCTTCTCCTCAACGGAAGACCAAGAAGCGACCCCGAAGGATCAAACGCGCTGATGACTATTCAGAAGAGGAAGTTATCTCTCCCACCAAGCCAACTCATCATGAGAAGTCCATGGTTTTCAAGCAAAAGACTCATATTCCCTTGAGGAAATGGAAGCTACCAGAGTGGGAGAGGTTTCGTATCCAAAATCCCTGTGTGGTCCCAGATGCTCCCCGTTGGACCTCTACTCAGTTCAGAAATTAGATGCATATCAGGATTGTGCACAAGCTATTTGAGCACCACAAGAACAAGTTCACCAAGCAATGGATGATTGATCTTGATCACTGGAGGGCTAATGCAGATTACTTTGCTGAGGCCTTGGCACTGTGCGAGAAGTTTCAATTGATTAAGCTCATGACCATCAACTATGACTTTGATGTACAACTTGTTCATCAGTTCTACGCCACTGTTCACTTCGGCACTTACGACACCCATACCCTATCATTCATGTGCCATGATGAGTTCTTCAGTGTTCCCTGGAGGGGGTTTGTAATGCTCTGGGTTACGATGATGCCGATATCTCCGGCACCGGTGGCATCTGCCCTCACGACCATGTTCTTTCTGAAGTCAGTTTGGGATGTTCGTAGGCCTGGTGAGGCGCTATATTCTTATGACAACCTTACGTGCATGATATCAAGCATCTCAGGAAGAAGAAGGATGCTCTGCCTTGCATTCCCCCTTATCACCTTGAGGATGTTTTTTCCACTTCCAGCGATAGTGACTTTGAGCTTGAGGCTGGGGCCAAGCCCTCTTGGGTCATCAAGCTCACTGACAAAGTAAGGAAGACTTTCTGCCTTCAGGCTCATGTTGAGAAGAAGCTCTATAATGCCCATGTTAACGAGAAGCTAGCCACACACAGACAGATTCAGATTATGTGGGATATTAAGAGTCAGACCGAGAGTGGTTCTGAAAAGACCATCACTCCTGAGAAGAAGTGGATTTACGAGCACAACACCTGGAGTGATGATGAGGCCTCGGGCCATCCTGCTACTGCCTCTTCTGCTCTTGCTACTAATGACATTATGGAGGAAGATGATGAGCCTGCTGCTGATGATGATGATGTTGATGATGATTCCGAGGAGATTGAGGAGTTAGAGGAGGAGGACTAAGATCTCGGGCGCTAGCATCGCTCTTTTCCTTTTTGGTGTCCGGATGACAAAGGGGGAGATAGTTATATTAGGACGGGATTTGCATGGGTGTGTTTATTTGTAGTCGAGCTTTTTATGGCATTTCAGTTGTGTTTATGGACCATGTGTGGAGACTTTGTGCATGATGTGAGACATGAGGTCCCATCTTTATATTAGTATCCCATCTTTATCTTAGCCTATCTAGTAGATCTTGCATAGTCCTGTTTCTCTCTATTATGCTCTACTTATGCATGTGCTTGTTGCTGTCTATTTTTAGTAATACTCTGTTATCGGTTTATTAGCTGAAGGGGGAGCTCTTTCACGTTTATGGACATATCAATAATGCACGCACTCATGGGGAGGTCCCTTTTTGTAAGACCAACAACACAAATTGTGTAGTTGTCATCATCCACCAAAAAAGGGGAGATTGTTAGGGCATTTTCCTACCTTAGTATTTTCGTGATGATGACAACTCATTCTGTGATCTAATTGTGTGTCATGTTCTTGAGGTACCTCACTTTGCACATAAGATGATTGGGCTTTCCCTCCGGACGGAAAAGAACGAAGAAGGTGTTCTCGACGTGTTCATTTCTTTGGTTGTAGGGAACTGGTACTATTAAGAGGGAATTCTCATCGGAAGGTAGTGGGCAAATCATCGTACATATCCTTTATCTCCCACCCAAGGTTCCTTCCGATCTTTGAGAGAGGCCCTAATTTCTCCTGTAGTATGTCTTTTTCTCTCCTAGCAGTTGTAATGCTGGTTCCAGTGGTTGTACCGCTAGGATGGGTATATTAGGTATAACTGCCACTCTAGGGGTGAGACCCTAGAGTTGTTGCTCTCAGGGTGCTACCCAGCGGTTGTATCGCCAATGTTTGGCTAACCCTCGAGTGGCAGCAATAGGCGGTTGTACCGGCCTAGTACCGCCTCACCACCAGACTCGGCTCTATTGTGGTGTTGTACTTGGACTGTTGCGGGTCGGTAGTTCCTGTCATGACTAATTGACCGGTACTACCGGTGTCTTGGGCGGTTGTACTGCCCAGGCGGTTGCACCGGCCTAGTACCGCCTCACCATCGGACTCAACTCTGTTGTGGTGTTGGACTTGGGTTGCGTCCGATAGTTCTTGTCATGTCTTATTGACCAGTACTATCGGTGTCAAGGGAGGTTGTACCTCCCATGACTTAGCCGCATCCTTGTATCTCTCCTAGCGTTTGCACCGTGGCAACCATCGCCCCAACAATGCTTGAGGGTGATTCCTCTTTGTTTCCAAGCCTTTATTGGGCGGTGGTAGGGCAGTTGTTTTGGTCCTCTTTGATGACTGGTACTACTGTCGTGACGACCGATTGTACCGCCCTTTGGAAAAATGGTTGTAATGGTAGGAAATGAGGGGCACTATATGAAGTGGAGATTCTTCCAGCTACTACCCACCTCTTACCTCTCTCTCTCTCTCCGCCATTGATGCCCTCCAAGCTTTCTTGCCCGATCTCTCTCTTTAGATACTCAAACTTGTTGATGTGCTAGGGATTGAAGGAGATCTAGATCTACACTTCCACCAAAGGAAACTTGATCCCCCATACTTTCTTGTGTAGATTTTGTTACTATTGGGAGTTTGAGCTCCCTAGACAGAAGAGGTCACCTCGAAGCCATAGTCCATTGTGGTAAAGCTTCGTGGTTTCATTGGGAGCCTCCAATTCAGTTGTGGAGATAGCCCCAACATTGTTTGTATAGGTTCGGTTGCCGCCTTCAAGGGCACCAGTAGTGGAATCCTAACATCTCGCATTGTGTGAGGGCATGAGGAGCATTGTGCCTCCACACCACTCTAACGGGTACGTACTTCCCCTCAAAGGGAAGGTGTAAGTGCATCTAGTGCCCCTTAGTAAATTTGGTGGTTTGAAGACTTATAGGTTAAGTATCTAATGTGTTTGTGAGTATACACAGGATCTATAAGTCATTGAGGAGTTTGAGATATTTGAAGAATATCGATCCCTAAAAATATATGTCTTCAGTTGAAGAAATTGGTCTGAAGCTGAAGAAATGAATCGCGAGGAATCTGCGATGAAATTGATATTCCTCGTGAAGATATTGATATTAAGAAGATCGGTGGTTCCTGAAGAAAATCGTTCTGAAGAAATTGAAGCGTGAAGATTTAGTTTTCTGTTTTATATTCTTCGCATTTGATGAATAGGAACACCGTACTGTTAAAGGGGGTCAAAGTAACACTATGGAATGAATTTCCTCATGATGCTCAACCCAAGCCAAATCCTACCAAAAGCCTCAAGTGAGGAATATGAGTGACATGAGGACTCTCACAGATGAGGGTCCCGACCGTTTCGATAACCACGCCAAGTCACTGGTCTTATCCACTCCAACGGTCATATTATTTAAGGGCATTAGTGTCAAATCATGTCGGGATGCTCCCAGGCTATAAATAGCCGCCCCCCACAACCACTAGCTGGTTGGCTGCTCCGTTAGAAACTGACACTTGTCATAAGAGCAACCCAATTCCTCAGAGCCTTCGAGAGTAAATCATCAGTGAGGAAATACACCACCCACCGAAACCACAAACCAAACCTAGTGATTGAGCATCACTGAAGAAGTTGTTCCTGTGTGGGACTAAAGCCTTTTACCTTTGAGGACTGTGCATCCTCCAGACGGTTAGGCGTCATGGTCTAGAGCAATCCAGCAGTCAATTGTGGATCGCCGGGTGACCGAGTTTGTGAGGGTTTGGAAGTCTGCCCTGAAGACTTACCACGAGTGTTGGGCGAGGACTGTGCGTCCTTAGCTCAAGGAGAATACGGTAGGGACTGTGTGTCCCGGGACTGGGTGTCCTTTGGTTTCAATACCAAGCCGCTCCAAACCAGATGTACAACTGTCACAGCAGTTGGAACTGGGTCATCAACAACAGTCTTCACCAAGAATCGGGTTCTAATTCCTCAACTCTTTACTTTCTCTGTATTATGTGTTGATGACTTTCACTGTGACTGTTTGAAGAATTTGCTGAAGACTTTCTCCGAATTTCCTCAACCCCAAATTCTTCACAATGGTTAATCATCATCTGTATTCTGCATGCCTGCTTACTGTGTAATCTGTTTTCATAATCTTCACTCTGTAATACTGCTGTTGTGAACATTTGCACGACTGATCCTTAACTGTTTCCACTGTAAGTTAGTCATCAGTGAGGAATTTCCTCAAAAGGAATTTCCTCAGTGATGAAATTCTAAAAATCTCCTATTCACCCCCCCTCTAGTCGATATAACGCACTTTCAATTGGTATCAGAGCAAGGTACTCCCTTGTTCTGTGTGATTTTGGTTTAACCACCTGGAGTTTTAGTTATGTCGACTGCAGGCATGTTTAAGGTGACTGCAGCATGTCCTACCTACGAGGGAAAGAACTTTCCCTTCTGGAAGAACAAAATGCAAATGCATCTACAAGCTATAGACAATGATCTCTGGTATATTGTGGAAAATGGTGTCCCCATCATTTCTGCTAGTGTCACTGCAGCTGATGTGAAGAAATTCAAGCAACTCGATTCTCAAGCGAAGAACATCATCTGTGGTCATCTTAGCCCTGGTCAGTTTGGAAGAGTAAGTGCCTTAGGCTCTGCAACACTGATCTGGGAGAGACTGTGCAAGGTAAATGAAGGAGTATCAACCCAACGTGACTCTCGTGTTGATATTCTTCGCAATCTCTTCAATCGCTTCAAGAGACATGACAATGAAAGCTGCCAAGACACCTTTGATCGCCTCACTGACATATCAAATGAACTGCAAGCACTGGGAGCTCGAGACATCACTCATCACGAAGTTGTGAAGAAACTGCTGAGATCTTTGGATTCTTCATTTGACACTTTAGTTCTGATGATTCAAGAAAGACCAGACTACAAGATGCTAGATCCTGCTGATATCCTCGAAAGGCTAAATACTCATGAATTCCAGCTAGAAGAAAAGAGAGATCTATATGGACAAAGCTATTCCAGACCACGTGCACTGAAGGCAAGAGCAATTTCCTCATCTGAAGAAGAAGACACAGATGACAACAGTTCTGACCCTGAAGAATTTGGTCAGGAACTTGCAATGCTTGTGAGGAAATTCCAGAGATTTACACGACGAGGCCAGTTCGGTAAATCATCAAGAAGAGACATGAGGAAATCAGAATCTGCATCTGAGGACTACAAGAAACGGACCTGTCACAAGTGCAAGAAATCAGGTCATTACATTGCTGATTGTCCCCGCTGGGGAAAGGAATCAAAGAAGAAGAAATACAAGGATGACAGTTCTGATGACTCAAAGAAGAAGAAGAAATCTTCAAAATCCTCATCTTCAAATCCTCCTCACACAAGAAGACTAGCTTCAGAAAGGCTCGGGCACTTATTGGCAAGGAAATGGATTCCGAGGCAGAATTAGAGGAATGTGATGAAGAAGAAGGCTCTGGAGAAGAATCAGAATCCGGACAGGCTAGTCTTGCACTAGCAACAAATTTCGTCAGCAAGTCAATCTTCAATCTTGAAGAAAATGACTACACCATCCATACTGATGACTATGCTGATGACTTCGCTCCAACCTATTGCTTCATGGCAAAAGGTTCAAAGGTATCAAATAATGCCTCCTCCTCTGATTCAAGTGACTGTGAACATGATGATTACAAAAAACCCAGTTACAGTAAACTTGCCATCATTGCCACTAAACAACAAACTGCTCTGGAAAAGCTTCAAAAACTGCTAGACAAAAGTGATGATCTGTTGAATGATGAAATGAATCTTAATCAAATCCTTGCTGATGACATGAAAAATCTTCAGTCTAGATTTGATAATCTTCAGGATATTCATGATACACTCCTCACTGATCATGAGAAGCTTTCCTACGAATTCCTTCAAAGAAAGCTTGATCTTGAGAAGCTCAGGATGTCTCATGATGATCTTCGTATGGAAAATGATTCATTACTAGCTCAACAGATTAACGCTAGTCAAGTTGAATTTATTCCTCCATGTCTTAAATGCATTGAACGTGAAACTGCTAATTCCTCACCAGAAACATCAAATGCTACAAATTCTTCAACTGCACCTGCTGTGTCTATTTCCTCACTTGAGGAAAACACAAATGTTACTGATGAAAATGCAGGGTTGAAGGAATTGTATGTGACAGGCATGTACAAAAGCCTCAAAGGACACCAAATCCTTTGTGATGTGCTCAAAAAGCAGATCTTGAACAGGAACCCAAGGAAAGAAGGAATTGCCTTTGAGAGGAAATTGAATGTTGATGGATCTTATTGGAAACCTGAGCAGTATCCCAAAACCTCATGGGTTGCTGCTACTGGGCCTCCTTTTGATCCATCTAATCTAACTGGCTTCTCATGTGAATTATCCTATTCCTCGCATGAGTCATTTGATTCCAACTATAAACTGTTCAAAAATCAATCTGGTGAAGTATTTGCTCGATATGTTGGAACTAACTGCAGGAATGGCCCTCCTCTGAGGAAAATCTGGGTTCCCAAAAGTTGTCTTGAAAATCTTCAAGTGAATGTTCTCATGACATCACCTCTGAAGAATCTGAACCCCAGATCAAATTCCTCAGGAGGACCAAAGTCTTCAAGAAGATCAAAATACTCAACTGGTCAAAACTATGCTCGTACCCGTGCTTATGCGTCTAACATGCACGAAAACAACAAGGAATATGATTATGAGCGCTACTCCTCAAATCATTATGTTCATAAATCCTCAAACCAGTTCTCTGCATACTCATATGAGTAATTTAACCCCCCTACTGTTAAGAGAAGTGCATTAGCTTCAATGCCACCTTTCTCATATGGTGCTCGCAGGATGATGAACGCTTTGCCACCCCTTCAGATGTGGGTGGTGAAGAAATCAAACTAATCACTTCTGCAGGACAGGTCTCCAGATGAAAATCATCATTTGAAGAATTGGCTGGAGACCTGAGGAAATGCTTGATAGGACGCAAGCTAATGATTGATGAAATAGAAATATTTCACACGTCCTTATATTTCTGTTATGATGAAATCACTGAACTGATGAAATTAGTATCATATTCTTGAAATCTGAAGCATATGAGATGGTAAGCTGTACTAATTCATCTGCAGGATGACAAACCCAAAAATACTGAGTGGGTTCTCGATAGTGGCTGCACACATCACATGACTGGTGATAAAAGCCTACTGATGAATATGCCACTAACTCCATCACCTCTGAAGCAAATCACATATGCTGATAAAGGTAAAAGCAAGGTATTGGGACTTGGCAAAGTAGCTATTTCCAAGGATAGGCATATGGACAAAGTGATGCTTGTTGAATCCCTTGGTCTTAACCTCATGTCAGTCTCGATGCTTTGTGATCTTGATATGATTGTTATCTTTGGTAGATATAGATGTGTAGTCATTATGGAATCTGACAGATCCAAAGTCTTCGAAGGTGTAAGAAGTGGGGATTTGTACATTGTTGACTTCTCTACAGGTCCTCAACCAGCCACTTGCTTACTAGCAAAAACCTCAGAAGGATGGCTGTGGCACCGAAGACTGGGTCATGCAGGCATGAGGAATTTGCACACACTTGCAAAGAAGAAGCATGTCATTGGCATCGAATCAGTCAAATTCCTCAAGGATCATCTCTGAAGTGCTTGTGAATCTGGGAAAATGACCAGATCCAAGCATCCCTCCAAAACCATCATGACCACTACACGTCCATTTGAATTGCTTCATATGGATTTATTTGGACCTACACACTATGCAACACTAACCAATGCAGCATCTCTATATGGCTTTGTCATAGTTGATGATTATTCCAGATACACTTGGGTGCATATTATAGTGTATAAAACTGAAGTGCAGGAAATCTTCAAACGATTTTCTTCAAGGGCCTCGACGAACTTCGGCATCAAGATCAAACATATCAGGAGTGATAATGGAACCGAGTTCAAAAACACTGGTCTTGATGATTATCTTGATGAACTTGGTATTACTCACGAATTGTTTGCTCCTTATACTCCTGAGCAGAATGGTGTCGTCGAAAGAAAGAACAGGACTCTGGTTGAAATGGCAAGAACTATGCTTGAAGAATATCGGACTCCTCGTCGCTTCTGGCCTGAAGCAATCAACACTGCATGTCATATCATCAACAGGGTATATCTTCACAAATTCCTCAAGAAAACCTCTTATGAACTCCTCACTGACAAGAAACCCAATGTAAGTTATTTCAAAGTCTTCGGTGCAAAATGCTGGATTAGAGATCCTCATCATAGCTCAAAATTTGCACCTAAGGCACAAGAAGGTTTTATGCTCGGTTATGGAAAGGACTCGCACACCTACAGAGTCTTCAACAACTACCACAACAAAGTTGTTGAGACTGTAGATGTGCGGTTCGATGAAACTACTGGCTCGCAAAGAGAGCAATTGCCTTCTGATCCAGATAAGCTGTCTCCTGAGGAAGCAATAAAACTTAAGCCTACTGAAGACATTGTCCCCACTGAGGAAATTGGTGAAGAAACGATCCCCATCGCAGATGAAAACCAAGAAGATGCTCCTGAGGAAATTGCAACAGCATCACTTCCTCGGCCCAGACAAAATCCTCAACTAGCTCATCCGAGGATTGCAAATGAAGTAGAACTTGACAAAATCCTCAACGACATCAACGCGCCAGGTCCTCTCACTCGCTCAAAAGCTTCACACTTAGCTAACTTTTGTGGGCATTTTTCCTTTGTATCCATCACAGAACCCTCAAAAGTAGCTGAGGCTTTTCTGGAACCGGAGTGGATCCAAGCCATGCAAGACGAACTTCTACAATTCAAGCTGAATGACGTATGGGAGCTCGTCAAACGAACAGATCCTCACAAGCATAACATCATCGGCACCAAGTGGATTTTCCGAAACAAGCAAGATGAGGACGGTCAAGTGGTGAGGAACAAGGCACGACTTGTAGCCCAAGGCTACACCCAGGTTGAAGGAATAGATTTCGATGAAACTTTTGCACCTGTTGCTAGACTTGAAGCTATTCGAATTCTACTTGCTTATGCTAATCATCATAACATCATCTTATATCAAATGGATGTGAAAAGTGCATTCCTCAATGGTAAGCTTGAGGAAGAAGTATATGTTGCTCAGCCCCCAGGTTTTGAGGATCCAAAGAATCCACACAAAGTCTTCAGACTCAAAAAGGCTCTGTATGGCCTCAAGCAAGCCCCTCGGGCATGGTATGATACATTGAAGGAATTCCTCATGAAGAAAGGCTTCAAACCTGGTTCACTCGATCCAACTCTTTTCACAAAATCTTATGATAATGAGCTATTTGTATGTCAAATATATGTTGATGACATCATATTTGGTTGTACTGACAAAAGATACAGTGATGAATTTGCCTATATGATGAGTGAAGAATATTAGATGTCCATGATGGGGGAGCTGAAATTCTTCTTAGGTCTTCAAATTCGTCAACAAAACAATGGAATCTTCATATCACAGGAGAAATACCTCAAGGATGTTCTGAGGAAATTCGACATGCATGAATGCAAAGGTGCCAAGACTCCAATGCCTACCAACGGTCACCTCGGCACTGATGAAAATGGTAAAGATTTCGATCAGCAGGTATGCCATTCTATGATTGGCTCTTTATTGTATCTGTGTGCATCTAGGCCAGATATAATGCTTAGTGTTTGCATGTGTGCACGTTTTCAAGCAAAACCGAAGGAATCACACCATAAGGCTGTGAAACATATTCTTCGATACTTAGCTCACACACCAACACTAGGATTGTGGTATCCCAAGGGCTCCAATCTTCATCTGGTAGGGTATTCTGATTCAGACTATGCTGGTGACCGTGTGGATCGCAAGTCAACATCTGGCACATGCCATTTCCTCGGAAGATCACTAGTTTGCTGGTCCTCAAAGAAGCAGAACTGTGTATCACTCTCCACTGCCGAAGCTAAGTACATTGCTGCTGGTTCCTGCTGTGCTCAATTGCTATGGATGAAGCAAACCCTCAAGGACTACGGCATCAACATGAAGAATGTGCCTCTCTACTGTGACAATGAGAGTGCTATCAAGATTTCCTACAACCCAGTGCAGCACTCGAAGACCAAGCACATCCAGATTCTTCATCATTTTCTTCGGGACCATGTCCTCAAGGGCAATATCCTCATCGACCATGTGAAGACTGATGATCAACTGGCTGATATCTTCACTAAGCCCTTGGATGAGAAAAGGTTTTGCAAGTTGCGGTGTGAGCTAAATATCTTAGAGTCTTCAAATGTTTTGTAAAAACATGCACACATCCTAACACTTATGCAAAGTTGATGACTTAGATGTGCAACACATGATGAAACGATTTTCTTCAACCAATGAAGAAAGTCACTCAGAATGTGAAGAAATTAACGAACAAATTGATTCTCATGGCCCTACGACAATTGTACGCGGCGTCTGTAATCAACATTCTTATATGGTGGGTAACGCCACCGCCCAATGTGAAATTCCTCAAGTTGATTTTCTTCAAATGGTCAATTTCCTCACAATGCATTTTTCTTCAAAACAGATGTTCTTCATTGTGATGATCTATTACAAAATCTTCAAAAATACTTGATGACTTTTATTTGCATAGGTAGACTGTGATTTCGAGTCCTCAACAGCATTCACTTATTGCTATTTCTTCAAGTTGATGTTTCTGCTAAGTGAATGTGATCGGACCCTACCTTCCCTCTATGTTATACTTATCCAGACTATTCAATTCATCATATGTGTTCTACTTGAAACTTTGTTCAGAATCCTCACTGCATCCTTGTCAGCTGATGATTTTGTAACGAAAATCCTCAAATCCTCAAAAATTGTTTTCTTTAAAAAGAACAGTAACTGAATTCCACTTCCCACGATCGGATAACCACGATCTCCACTATCTCCACCGCATCGTACGGGAGCTACACGTGTCCTGCGGAGACGTAGAGGCACGGGCTATTCGGTCCGAAACTTTCGCGCCAAACAGTAACTTTCGGGCTATAAAAAGGTCCTTATTCCCCTCGGTATATTCTTCTTCGCCTCATCGCTCTCCTGCCATCACACTCTCCATCGAACCCTAGCGCCACCGCTGGTTGTCTTGTCGCCGGCAAGGAAGAGCTTCACTGCCTCAACCTTTTCGCCGCCAGGATCACGCCGGAGTCGGAACATCTACGTTCGCCGCCGCCGTAGACGTCCTCTGCTGCCAAGTTAGGGTGCATTGGACACTTGACCGAAGAGCCTCTCCAACACCACCTTTTGTGTTCTTCGCTCGCACCTTCTAGGGTAAATATACTCCATTTTTACAGCAGCTCAGATCTGAAATTTTACCTCTCCCATGTGAAATCTGTTTTTCCTCAAGATACGATGCGCACATGATTCCTCAAACACTATCCATCACCACAATCATTGATGAACTAGCTAAGCATCTAAGATTTTCACGAGATTCCTCAATTGTGCGAATTTTCGGATCTGTACAACTCTGGAACCCAAGAACAGTATGCTTAAGCAAATTCCTCAACCACTGGTTATATTCCTCAAACTGTCAAACTTTTTCATTTTCTTCAAATCTGAGAACGCATATGACCTCTCCAAATTCCTCGCAACTATACTCTGTTCACAGGTACACACATGTCAGCTGATGAATCTCTTGGTTCTCATCACATTAACTCATTTGCAGCGTTTCTGGAAGAAACTCTTCAAGGCTCATCAGAATCTTCAAGAGTTCAAAATCATCAGCAAATTCCTCGTCTGAAGAAAATGGAGGAAGAAAGGAAATAGAAGGGAGGAAAGAAACTGGAGCAGAACATAGCTGTTGATATTCCTGATGACATATACATGGACTATTGCATGCCTGATGAAGAACCTGAGACAATGACTAAAAGAAATATTAGGCTGCAGAAAATTGAAAAAAGATGGGCAAAGGAGTGGAAGGAGTATCGGTTTGTGACCCCAAAATATGCGAAGAAATTCGCTTTGAAGCCTCCTGGCAGAAGGGCTCCACTTGAGGATCATCAAGTAGCTCATCCCTCAAGTCTTATGACACTTGATGACTACCCAGATGAAAAAGAAAGGCATCTGGCCAAGCTCAAGAAGCAAGCCGAAACAGCAGTGAAGGAATTTAATGAATCCTCGGCTGCTGCCTCCGGTGCTGCTCATTCATCAGCAGCAGAAACTTCAGGCTCAGAGATTCCTCAAAAGCAGTCTGCGCCATCAAAGCCAAAGGCTCCAAAGCCTCAAGAGAAGTCTGGACAGGCTTCTGTCACAAAACCCTCAGCTCCAAAACCCTCAGTTCCAAAACCGTCAACACCAAAACCATCAGCGCCAAAACCCTCAGCACCCATCTCATCTACACCAAAGTCCTCAGCTCCACCTCCAAAACCAGTACAGAAGAAAGTCGTGAAGCCTACGACTGCCAGCTCCAGCTCCTCACTCCCAGCTGCAACTAGCTCAGAGACAAAGTCTTCAACACCCCTTGTGAAGACCTTGACAACTACTGAACCTGCACCTCTGCCCAGCCCCAGCAAAATTATCGCTGTCCCGTCTGCATCAGAGGGAAGTGATGATTATGATGATGAATCCCTGGAAGCCATCATCAGGAACAAGCAAGAAAGGGTAGCACAAGCATCAGGCAGTGCTATTCCTCTAGCCATGGACCCCAAGGTCCTCCTCGACTTCATCAATGTATGGTATGAAGACCCAAACACACCCATTGATGATTTGAAACTTCCACCTGGCGTCAGCCACATGGTGGCCACCTTCATAAACGAAGCCAAGTGGAAGGAACAGAAGGCCAAGCAGGCAAAGATTGCAAAGGCCAAAAAGGAGAAATTCCTCACGCAAAATCTCCTCAAGCTGACGCCTGAAGCATTGGTGTCAACCCAGGCAGAGCTGCAAGTCTTGACTGACAAGTGTGACAAACTGTCAGACCGCAAAAGCATCAAACGCAATTTCATCAAACTAGCCACTAGTGCTGTTGATGACTACAACAAGAGACACCCACAACCAGCACCAACTCCTCAGCCCCTGGTTGAGCAGCCAGAAGATGCATCTCCTGATGAGGAGGAAATTCCTCAAGGTGAGGAACAACACCAAGAGCGCCGTGCTGATGAGCCGGCCATTGAAGAAATCATCACCGAGACCGCTCCTGATGAAACTGCAACCCCTGATGCAACTGCTCCTGATCCAGCTGCTTCACCAAAGCAGGCTGATGACTCTCTTCCAGCTGGTTCCTCACTACCAGCTGAAGAATTTGTAGAGAAAACACCTTCACCAAAAGCTTGAAAGGTGAAGAAGGTAATCCCGTCTGCACCAGACGCGAAAAAGACAAGAGCTGCTGAGAAGGAAGCGAAGAAGAGAAAAGCTTCCTCAGCAGAAGAAAAGATTGAGGCAAAACGCCTCAAGGAAACTGAAGAATCTGCCCCACTGGACCCGGTGCCTCTAAATGTTGCACCTTCATATGAAATGGTCTTCATTGGTGACCAAACTACAAGGGCAGATGAGGAAATGAAGGATGCTGCCTCTGAGGAGCATACTGATGAGGAAATCCAGATTGATGAAAGTCCTCAACCTCATGTTCCTCAGACAAAGACTACTCAAGCTTCAGCTGCAGCAGCTGATGAATCTGCTTCTGCCACAAAGTCAGCTGATGAAAACCAAGCTGAAGAAAATGTCCAGTCTGAGCAGGCTCCTCCCACTGAACAGGCTGACCAAACTCCTCAAGCTGAGAAGGAAGAAGAAATTCCTCAGCCTGAAGCTCAGCCAGAGCAAGAAATACCAGCTGATGAAATTCCTCAACCTGAGGAAACTGCTGAAGAAAATGTTCCCGCCCCTGACAATGAATTCATTGTGCTCAACCCAGAGACTGCCATGGTTGTTTCCCCTCCCATTCCTCAGCATAATATCAAGCCAGTTCAGCGCCAGCCATTCTCGTAGCGGCCAAAGTTTCAGAAAGAAAATTTCTTTGAGGAACGCATGTATTTCATCGGAGAGAATCCCTATGACAAGCCTCAAATGAGGCATCTGAAGTTTTGGACCAGGACTCAGATGAACTATTATGCTTCTGTGCTCTGTGGACGCAACAAGATATTCCAACACAGGCACATTCCTCATGATGAACTTGAAGAAATTCCCTGCATGGAACCAGTCCTCAGTGTACTCCATGATGCAGGTTTGCTCCCTATGTGCTCAGACATATCAGATTGGAATAGTGAGCTTATTTTTCAGTTCTATGCAACTCTGCACATCTCGGGCAATGCTGATGACATCAACATTTGGGTGTTCGACTGGATGACCCAAAACACTCACTACAAGGCTCCAGCGTCTGAACTCCTCAGAGAACTGCCCGTACCAATTCCTTCAGACGGGGCAGTGAAGCTTTATGGTGAGCGTGAGCTGCCCAATGGAATGATGGAAGTCCTCATGAAGCCTTTGGCTGCCGGCAAACCTTCAAGAACCACATTCCTCGTCCATGAGCTCAAATACACACCACGGTCTGTCTACCGCATTCTCTGCAGTGTGCTAGCGCCAATCAAAGGCCATGATGATGAAGAAGATGTCGTCGGCCTCATGAAGAATATCCTCTTCAACATCATTCACGGTATTCCCATGAATATCCATGATTTCTTCTTGAGGACTTTGGCTGACAATGCAATGTGCCCCTATGATCACAAAATTTATGCACCATGGATCATGAGATTCCTCAGGACAAGGACAGGCATCAACTTCCACGCAGATTTCCAGAACCATGTTGGTTATATGCCTCCTATCCGGGTCAACAAGAAGACTTTCGAGCCCATTGAGGGAAAAGGAAAGTCTGTGATTGATGAAGGCAGCAGACCGCTTGATGGTCAGTTTAAAGAACCAGACGCTTATTCTTCATGGGACGATACTGAGACTCGTCCACCCAGCCCTGTTCCTCCTCGCGTGCTAAACACCAGAGAGCTTCTTCTCAGTCTTCATCAGAAGGTAGATCACAACCACAAATGGGTCAAACGCCAGTTTGGTGCCATTGTGAAAACCCTCACTGAGACACAGAACTCTATGAAACTTAATCATCACTATCTGCATGAGGTTTTCGATCGCACCTGGGCTACTCTTGCACATCTGAAGACCTAGACTGAGCTTGAAGAAATGAACTTTGAGCAAGACTTTGAGTGGTCGTGGCCTCCCAAGAAGAAGTTCAGGCCCATTCCAGTGCCAGATCTTGAAGACAGCTCCTTCTCGTCATTCCGCACCGCCGAATCTGATGAGGAACAACTTGACACCGCAACAGGCCCAAGGAAGAAGACTACACCCAAGAAGCGCCAAGGATCTTCATCAACCGCCAAGAAATGAAGTCTTCACGGGCGTTAGTCCTCAGTTTGTCCCTTTTTGTCACTTGATGACAAAGGGGGAGAAACTTGAGAGTTAGTCTTCAAGCGGGATATTTTTGGGGCTTATAAACTATAATTAAGTTACAAACTCTTGGCTCTTCTAAAGTTTTTATGTAATGAGTTGTAACTTAAGCCCGATGGTACTCTGACGCTTTTGAACGTTTTTCTTCGCATGCTCATTCCTCAAGTTTTAATGCACGCATGCTGGAATTCGTCAGATACCATTTTCCATCATGCATCTTCATTTTCTTCAAATGAAATGTTATATGTATGCATGATTTACAAGATTCAGGGGGAGATCTCCATGATATAAATCATCAATGTGCATCTGCTATAAAAGCATAATCCTCAAGGTATGCACATCTTCAGGGGGAGTCTCTGTGAATCTTGTCTTCAAATTCCTCAAATGAGTATTTACACTTCATATTTTTTTTATCCCTGTTGAAGACTTAACCTAATTGTCATCAACCACCAAAAAGGGCGAGATTGTAAGTGCATCTAGTGCCCCTTAGTGATTTTGGTGGTTTGAATACTTATAGGTTAAGTATCTAATGTGTTTGTGAGTATACACAGGATATATAAGTCATTGAGGAGTTTGAGATATTTGAAGAATATCGAACCCTAAAAATATATGTCTTCAGTTGAAGAAATTGGTCTGAAGCTGAAGAAATGAATCGCGAGGAATCTGCGATGAAATTGATATTCCTCGTGAAGATATTGATATTAAGAAGATCGGTGGTTCCTGAAGAAAATCGTTCTGAAGAAATTGAAGCGTGAAGATTTACGTTTTCTGTTTTACTTTCTTCGCACTTGATGAATAGGAACACCGTACTGTTAAAGGGGGTCAAAGTAACACTATGGAATGAATTTCCTCATGATGCTCAACCCAAGCCAAATCCTACCAAAAGCCTCAAGTGAGGAATATGAGTGACATGAGGACTCTCACAGATGAGGGTCCCGACCGTTTCGATAACCACGCCAAGTCACTGGTCTTATCCACTCCAACGGTCATATTATTTAAGGGCATTAGTGTCAAATCATGTCGGGATGCTCCCAGGCTATAAATAGCCGCCCCCCACAACCACTAGCTGGTTGGCTGCTCCGTTAGAAACTGACACTTGTCATAAGAGCAACCCAATTCCTCAGAGCCTTCGAGAGTAAATCATCAGTGAGGAAATACACCACCCACCGAAACCACAAACCAAACCTAGTGATTGAGCATCACTGAAGAAGTTGTTCCTGTGTGGGACTGAAGCCTTTTACCTTTGAGGACTGTGCATCCTCCAGACGGTTAGGCGTCATGGTCTAGAGCAATCCAGCAGTCAATTGTAGATCACCGGGTGACCGAGTTTGTGAGGGTTTGGAAGTCTGCCCTGAAGACTTACCACGAGTGTTGGGCGAGGACTGTGTGTCCTTAGCTCAAGGAGAATACGGTAGGGACTGTGTGTCCCGGGACTGGGTGTCCTTTGGTTTCAATACCAAGCCGCTCCAAACCAGATGTACAACTGTCACAGCAGTTGGAACTGGGTCATCAACAACAATCTTCACCAAGAATCGGGTTCTAATTCCTCAACTCTTTACTTTCTCTGTATTATGTGTTGATGACTTTCACTGTGACTGTTTGAAGAATTTGCTGAAGACTTTCTCCGAATTTCCTCAACCCCAAATTCTTCACAATAGTTAATCATCATCTGTATTCTGCGTGCCTGCTTACTGTGCAATCTGTTTTCATAATCTTCACTCTGTAATACTGCTGTTGTGAACGTTTGCACGACTGATCCTTAACTGTTTCCGCTGTAAGTTAGTCATCAGTGAGGAATTTCCTCAAAAGGAATTTCCTCAGTGATGAAATTCTAAAAATCTCCTATTCACCCCCCCCCCCTCTAGTCGATATAACGCACTTTCAGAAGGAACTTCAGAAACACATCCTCGTCTTCATCGGTTCCACTTGTGGTTACTTCTTACATTTACTTGTATTTGCCACTTATTTATTGTTGTTGTTGTTAGCATCATATAGTATGCTCACTTAGTTGCATATCTAGACAACCTATTTGTTGCTAAACGTATTTTGTTAAAGAAAAGCTTAAAATTGGTAGTTGGCTATTCACCCCCCCCCCCCTCTAGTCAACCATATCGATCCTTTCAACTGGTCAAGGCACTTCCGCCCAAGAGCGGTACTACCATTGAACAGGGTGGTACTACCGCGTATAAGAGACAATACCGCTCCTGGGAGCGATACTACCACTTGTGTCTTTTCGGGCTAGTACTCTAAACCTAGTATAAATGACCGCTGGGGTCCGTTCCCCAAGTCTAGTAGGCCTTGAGCCCTGGGAACTATAACTCCACCTCCGCAACATGCGAGGTGGCTAGTGAGCCGACTATTTGAGCCCAGCAAGTTTGGCTTCTGCATGAGCGAAAGAGCGTGAGACCCCAGCACTGCAGACCTTCCATGATCTACTCTTCCACGCACTGGCGGCACTTGCGGACGTGTCGTCTTCATGTTCATGACAGCGGGGCATGGGTGCGGTTGAGCTAGCGGGGCATGGGCATGGGCGTGTCTGATGGAAGCTCATCGCCAGCGGTCACAGCGGATGTCGTCGATGAAGCAGTAGGAGTCGAGAATAGTCTCCTACTCGAGCACGCCCATGTCTGACACAATGGACGTGTCGGGGGCGAGTTGCTTCTCCATGCATCGGTGCTTGTCGAGGAGGTGGAAGTTATAGGCCCGGTCGGTCTGTGCCTCACGGAACAAGGCATGCCGCTCATCCAACACGATATCGGTGTAGTGTGCACGTGCCTCGTTCGTGGTGATGCCGGCTTGGGCCGATGGGGACGGGGCTCGTCGTCGTTCGTCTCCTCCATTTGTTTGTTCACAACGCTGGCCTTTTGCTGCTTATCGTCCCGCCTCCCATTTAACCATATAATATTAATTACTAATCCTTCGATATTAAATATACGATATTTTCTCATACTATGACAATGTTAGGAAAACCTCTTATAGTTTGATATGGAGGGAGTACTTATTTACAAAATTTGGATTCTTTAAAAAAATCATCAAGTTTCAAATAGATTAGCGGGTGATTATCGTACATGGATGAATGGGTTCGGTTATGTTGGTACATCTCGGGTAATTTGTAGCATTACAATTTGTAACGGATTAAAAAGTACTAGAAGGGTTAGGCGTGCTTTGCGGCGTCGTTATTGTTGGGTTTGCTTTTTTTATTCCATCTATTTAAAAATGTATGGTGTATTTTTTTTAAAGTAAAAACTTTTTTAAGTTTGATCAAATATGTACACACATATAACAATATTCATAATATCAAATAGGTATCATTGGATTCATCGTGAAATATATTTTTATATTTTATTTATTTAGTACACCATTCATAACTTAATATAAGACATTTTTTGACATTATCTATGTCAAAAAAGCCTTATATTAAGTTATAGATATAGTTTTGTGAATATTGATATTTTTCCTCTAAACTTGGTCAAAGTATAGGAATTTTGACTTCTCAAACACTTAACATTTTGGAATTGAGGAAATATTTGCTTTGGTGAGGGGGCAAGATGTTGAAGTATGTTTTTTCTTTATTTATTGCAGTGTTTTTGTTGGTATTTCGTCGTGTCATTATTTGTTATCTGCTAATCAATTCATATTTATATGAGAAAATTTTCTACATCAATAACTACGTGTATTATATTGATGCTACAGTATTATATGTTGGCACTACTTTTTTTCTAGGTGATGAGAGGGTGCGCTGGGTTGATATGTTTTTATTGGCCGGTTGGTGCCGATTGATTTGTGTAATCATTGACCCCGTCAAAGTGTGAAGCAAATTCAAAATTGTATATGTTAAACAATTGTGAGAGCTCCAAAACTAGGAAGCATTTTAATTAAAAAAATTGAATGAGAATGCTCATTGAGAGATTGTTGGCCTGGTCAAAATCGGAGTGTCCTAATTAATAATTTCAATTAAGGACTATGCTGACGTCGAGTCGACTAGACGTTAAGCAACAGATTCGCACGATCGTAACACAACTCCCTCTCGTCAACCGCACGCTGCATTCCAATCCAGCAATTTTTTTCTTCTCTCGAAAACCGCATACGCCAATAGTAAATCGTTAGTGGTTTTTCTTGTTTTTGGCTACACAATATGAAAATAAAATATAAGTGCTAGAAAGGGGACTTGAACCCAGGTCTATTCATTAGACTTTGAGCCCAATAACCAACTAAGCCACCTTTAGTTGTTGTCTATTGTATATCGTTGTTGTCTATTTTATATCACTACGAGAAGAAAGCCTACCACTAACGCTGGTTTTTCCCTTACTAGTAGCGTTGGGGGAGCGCTACTGCTAACGCGCTATAGCTAACCTACTAGCAGTAGCGCTGGAGTTAAAGCGCTGCTGGTATCTATGTTAGCAGTAGCGCTGGAATATATAAAGCGCTACTGCTAAGCCAGCGCTACTCCTAATATTCCTGCTTTTAGAATTTAATTCTCGTCATATTTATGCCCCCCTATGTATTTGTGCATGCTCTCAACAATAGTTTCATTGTATCATAATTAACATGCATTATTCTCATCATATCGTAGACATAAAGTAGTCTCGTCATTTATACCATTATCATCATTATCCAACATATATATCGTTATCCAACACAAATACCATCAAATCTCGAAAATAGCGATGCACAGAAGTCATGACACAAAAGTCATGTCATATAACTCATCATCGTCTTATGTACTCATCTAACAACTCATCATCATATTAATCATATACCAAGTTAAAATCTCATAAAACAGAAAAACATCATAATAGTCAGCATATGCATGCATCCTAATCGATCATGCCAAGTTAATATAAACCAGAAAAACTTGTCTCTCATAAGACCTAGTCCTCGCTCCTAGGTATAATGTCATAAAACATAATAACACCTATGTCTCCATGATGAACCACAGAGATCCAATGGTCTCCAACTTGTGGCTTGCAATCCTTCTTTATTTCCCTACATGCTTCAATTTGGAGACTTTTTGATTTGCGGTTAGTCGAGTATGAAGCATCGCACTCAACCCTCAATGGGATTTTAATTTTCATATGACCTTCTGGGTGCATCAATAGAGGCACTACATCATTTGGCAGTTGCTATTGAAGAACATAATAATAACCTAGTTAGCAACGTAATCAACACCATTTATGCAATAGTAGAGCGTACTTAATTAGCAAACACTTACCAAGATATTTCGGCGAATGTCATCCGCCCTCAACCTATGCACTAGTGGCATGCAAAATGTATAATTTGGGCCAATTCCCAAATTATACGGGAAGTTATCCCTACCAACCAGGACACCAACAAGAAAGTAGGGAAGAACATCCTTCTCCTCCCAAGTTAGATGTGATCTATACGTGTAGTGTGTTGTGTCAATTAATTTCTGTAAATCATTCGAATCACCTAAATAAGCTGTAACTTATAATTTAACAAATTTAGTATATGGATGAACACCAACTATTTCTATAGAATGCAAATTACTTGACAAATATGGTTGAGGAACTCACATGGAGGTAAAACAGGAAGCATATCAACAACCACCCAAATGTCGATGTTGCCCGACATATTATCTTCAGAACGAAGATCGAAGGTTATTTCCATACCCTCTTGAAATCCATATGCCTTGCAAAGATCTTCCCAATTTGGACACCCTATTTCTGTGTTAAAAATTGAATTCACTACTTTGATCAGAAATGTGTGACCATGTATAGTCCTCAGGTTAGCTCTCCTTGTCTACATACTCTCGTGGTCTTTGAAACCGAGCCTCCCTAACACATATCTTCTTGAATGTCAAGGGAGGAACTAGTCGAATTGTATAAAATATAAATTACACGTTGAAGCAAAGAAACAGAAGTCATGCATGCTTAATTACAAAAAACATTGTCATCATTGCGTACCATACGATCTATGAAGGTCTCGTCAAGCTTGATGCTGAAGAAACTATCGTCTCGCAAGTGAGGTGATGACCCACACGTATAGGGGATCTATCGTAGTCCTTTTGATAAGTATGAGTGTCGAACCCAACGAGGAGTAGAAGGATCTGACAAGTGGTTTTCAGCAAGGTAATATCTGCAAGCACTGAAATTATCGGTAACAAGTAGTTGTGTCACAAGATGATTCGTAGCAAGTAGCAAGTAACAAAAGTAACAACGGTGCAGCAAAGTGGCCCAATCCCTTTTGTAGCAAGGGACAAGCCTGGACAAAGTATTATAGGAGGAAAAACGCTCCCGAGGACACACGGGAATTTCTGTCATGCTAGTTTTGATCATGTTCATATGATTCGCGTTCGTTACTTTAATAGTTTGATATGTGGGTGGACCGGCGCTTGGGTACTCCCCTTACTTGGACAAGCATCCCACTTATGATTAACCCCTCTCGCAAGCATCCACAATTATGAAAGAATAATTAAGACAAAGTCTAACCATAGCATTAAACTAGTGGATCCAAATCAGCCCCTTACGAAGCAACGCATAAACTAGGGTTTAAGCTTCTATCACTCTACAAACCCATCATCTACTTACTACTTCCCAATGCCTTCCTCTAGGCCCAAATAATGGTGAAGTGTTATGTAGTCGACGTTCACATAACACCACTAGAGGAAAAACAACATACAACACATCAAATTCCCGAACGAATACCAAATTCACATGACTATTTATAGCATGACTTATCTCATGTCCTCAGGAACAAAAGTAACTACTCACAAAGCATAATCATATTCATGACCAAAGAGGTAATGAGTAGCATCAAAGATCTGAACATAAACTCTTCCACCAAGTAATCCAACTAGCATCAACTACAAAGTGTAATTAACATTACTAGCAACCTTACAAGTACCAATCGGAGTCGCGAGATGGAGATTGGTTACAAGTGATGAACTAGGGTTTGGAGATGAGATGGTGTTGATGAAGATGTTGATGGTGATGAGTCCCCTCCGATGAGAGGAGTGTTGGTGATGACGATTTCCCTCTCCGGAAGGGAAGTTTCCCCGGCAGGATCGTCCTGCCGGAGCTCTACATTGGTTCTGCTCAAGTTCCGCCTCGTGGCGGCGGCGATTCCTCCGAAAAGCCTCCTCCTGATTTTTTTCCAGACCGAAACCCTTCTTGTAGCAAAAGAGGGGGGCCAGTGGGCCAGCGGGGAGCCCACAAACCCCCTAGGCGCGGCCGGGGGGTGGCCGCACCTAGCAGGCTTGTGGCCACCTGCTGGTGCCCCTCTGGCACTTCTTCGGCCCAGTATTTTTTATAAATCCCAAAAACAATCCACGTTGATTTTCACGGCTTTTGGAGTTGCGCAGAATAGGCATCTCAAACTTGCTCCTTTTTCAGGCCAGAATTCCAGCTGCCGGCACTCTCCCTATTCATGTAAACCTTGCAAAATAAGAGAGAAAAGGCATAAGTATTGTACCGTGAAGTGTAATAACAGCCCAAAAAGCGATAAATATCAACATGAAAGCATGATGCAAAATGGACGTATCAACTCCCCCAAGCTTAGACCTCGCTTGTCCTCAAGCGAAAGCCGAGATCAATAAATATGCCCACATGTTGAGGGAGAGAGGTGTCGTCAAAACAAGATACAAACATGCAGGCATCATGATCATGATCAGAACAGCAATACCAACATATAATCTCTCATGCTAAAGTGACAATTCCTTCACAAAGTAAAGTATGAATCAAGAACCTTACCGAGAAGTAACAGCCGATAGCCTTTAGTCATTGAAACAATTGCAATTTATCACAACATCAGAAAGAGTCAAATAAGAGCTTGTAAAGCAAATCCACATACTCAATCATCCTTTCGTTCTCTACAATTTCTACTACTCACGTGGTACTCATGAGATCAAAGTTTCAGCTGGACACAGAAAAAGATAGGGGCTTATAGTTTCGCCTCCCAACTGCTTACCTCAAGGGTAATGTCAACAATAATAGTTCATGAATATTTACTTCCAAGTTGACATATGAATATAGATCTTTCCCAAGCATATGATGTTAGCCAAGATAAAGGCGAAATAAGGAATTGGTGAAGATCACCATGACTCTTTCAAGGGCAAAAAGTAAAGGTACAAGATAGGCCCTTCGCAGAGGAAAGCAGAGGTTGTCATGCGCATTTGAGGTTTGGATGTGTGTCCTCTTAGTGCGGAGGAACGTCACTTTATATTGCCTCTTGTGATAAAGAACTTTATTATGCAGTCTGTCGCTTTTATGTCTTCCTCATCACAGGTTCGTACAAAGCTTATTTTCCACACACTAATAGATCATACATATTAGGGAGCAATTTTTATTGCTAGCACCGATGACGACTTACTTAAGGGATCTTATTCAATCCAAAGGTAGGTATGGTGGACTCTCATGGCAAAGCTGGGTTGAAGGTTTGTGGATGCACAAGTAGTTTCTCTACTTGGTGCGGGAGTTTTGGCTAATATGAGGTGGAAGCAATCGTCACATGCTTAGGGATCTCTAATCATATAACATTGTTCGGAACCAAGCAAACACAATTCATTATGTTGTCTTCCTTGTCCAACATCTACTTCTAAGCATGCAATAGTTTAGTGAGTGTTCGCAATCATAGATGGTGTCAAAGATGATATATTTATATGTGAACCTCTCCTTCTTTATCGCTTCCTATTAATTGCAACAATGACCAAGGTCTACGTTTGTCTACCCTCAACAAGTTTCAATCATCATTCTTTTTATTTGTGAAGCCATGACTTCCCATAAGATTATTACATGATATTTCATGCTTTTGTTCTTTTCTCAATCTTTTGATCATGGCATGAGGCAAGGCCCTCAACTAAGACACTCTTTATTATATGGCTCACGAGCTCGAATACATCGGGGGTGACACAAAGCAAAACTCAAGCCTAAAACACTAAGACCTTTATTCTACTTGAGAAAGTGATAACTGAAAAGGAACAAACTAAAACAAAGGTAAAGGCAAAAGATGTGATGGTGATATGATACCGGGGCAACTCCCCCAAGCTTGGTACAAGCCAAGGGGATTTCCCATACCCATGCTTAGTTGTCTTCCTTTGGAGGTAATGGTGGTGGAGTTGTTGCAACATGGGTTTGATCCTCCGTCTTCCAAGGCATAGGTGCTCCATCATGGAAAGATGAACGAGTCTCCGGAATCCTCAAATCTGCAGCCAACCGTATTGATTTAAATGTATACTCATACTCACAGTTTTGGTTCTGCAGGTCATAGATCTGGGCCTCGAGGTGATCAATCCTGTCATAGAGCCTGGAGAGGTGCTTCCCAATATCGTTGGCATCGATCCTATGCTTGCTGGTGAACTCCGTGATCATCATGTGGTTGGCGTTGAGTCCACGCTCCACCATCCCTTGGCACCTGAAGACCTGTTGCTCCATTGCTTTGAGCCTCGCCTCCATGCTTTCGGTCTTCTTGGGCCCCTCAACATCACGGATGTGCAACATCCCCTCATGCATCTCGATAGATTGAGGGTGTTGCAGCACTCCCGAGAGGTAGGGATTGATGACCTTCTCGAAGATCTTGTCCTTCGGGGCTTTTGGGGACGTCATAGCGATCTAGATCTGCAACAGAAATAGGCTCGAAACGAAAACAGAGGAAATTTGCGTGATACGAGAGTCAGACCTTTCGGGAGAATATATAATGATTTTTTCTAGATTAGAATGAGTTCTCCGCACGAAAACGGAGTACGGGAGGCACACGAGGTGGCCACAAGCCCCCCAGGCGCGGCCAGGGGGGTGGCCCGCGCCTAGCAGGCTTGTCGCCTCCTCGTGTGCTTTCCGGACTACTTCAATTTTTTGTATTTTTCATATATTCCAAAAGGGAGAAAAATTCCTACTGGAAAATTTTTGGAGTCTGTTTTCTTACCGAATCACATACCTCTTCGTTCTCGGAGTCTGAAATAGGCTGATAAATATCCCTTAGGTATTCTTCCGGAGTTATGGTATTGATAATATTGCTTTCAACATTTATGGGAGTACCTGAGATATAATGCTTGATTCTCTGCCCATTTACCACTCTCGGACAATTACCTTCCGTGTTTTTGATCTTGATACCACCTGAACGATATACTTCCTCAACAATATAGGGACCTTCCCATTTAGAGAGAAGCTTGCCTGCAAAAAATCTTAAACGAGAATTATATAGCAAGACATAATCACCTACATTGAACTCACGCTTTTGTATCCTCTTATCATGCCACCTCTTAACCTTTTCTTTGAACAACTTGGCATTCTCATATGCCTGAGTTCTCCATTCATTAAGCGAGCTAATGTCAAATAACCTCTTCTCACCAGTAAGTTTGAAGTCAAATTTGAGTTCTTTGATTGCCCAATAAGCTTTATGATCTAGCTCAAGAGGTAGATGACATGCTTTACCGTACACCATTTTGTACGGAGACATGCCCATGGGATTCTTATAGGCAGTTCTATAAGCCCACAGTGCATCATCGAGCTTCTTAGACCAATTCTTTCTAGACCTGTTAACAGTCTTTTGCAGAATCAGTTTAATCTCTCTATTTCTTAGCTCTACTTGACCACTGGACTGAGGGTGATAGGGAAACGCAATTCTATGGTTGACATCATACTTAGCAAGCGTTTTACGGTAAGCACCATGAATGAAATGTGAACCACTGTCGGTCATTATATATCTAGGGACTCCAAATCTAGGGAAAATAACTTATTTAAGAATTCTGATATAGGTGTTGTGATCATCACTACTGGTGGGGATAGCTTCTACCCACTTAGTGACGTAATCAACAGCAAGTAGGATATGAGTATACTCGTTGGATCTTGGAAAAGGTCCCATATAATCAAAGCCCCAAACATCAAATGGTTTAATGACAAGTGAATAGTTCATAGGCATTTCCTGATGTTTACTAATATTACCTATTCTTTGACATTCGTCACAAGACAAGACAAACTTACGGGCATCCTTCAAGAGAGTGGGCCAATAGAAACCTGATTGCAATACCTTGTGTGCAGTTCTATCTCCCGCATGGTGTCCTCCGTAGGCCACGGAGTGACACTTCTGTAGGATCTGTCCCTGTTCATGTTCAGGTACACAATGTCTAATAACACCATCTACTCCTTCCTTATAAAGGTGAGGATCATTCCAAAAGTAATGTCTCAAGTCAAAGAAGAATTTCTTCTTTTGCTGGTATGTGAAACTAGGTGGTATATATTTGGCAACGATATAGTTTGCATAATCAACATACCACGGTGCACTACGTGAAGTATTGATGACATTCAGTTGTTCAACGGGAAAGCTATCATCAATAGGTTGTGGGTCATCAAGAACGTTCTCCAACCTGGACAAGTTATCTGCTACGGGGTTATCAGCATCCTTCCTGTCGACAACGTGCAAATCAAATTCTTGTAGCAAGAGAACCCATCTGATGAGTCTAGGTTTAGCGTCTTTCTTCTCCATTAGGTACTTAATAGCAGCGTGATCAGTGTGAATAGTGACTTTGGAATCAACTATGTAAGACATGAACTTTTCACATGCAAACACGACTGCTGAAAATTCCTTTTCCGTAGTAGCATAGTTTCTTTGGGCAATGTCTAGAGTTTTACTAGCATAGTGAATAAAATTCAACTTCTTATCAACTCTTTGTCCTAGAACAGCACCAACAGCATAATCACTGGCAACACACATGATTTCAAAAGGCAAGTTCCAATCAGGTGGTTGAGCAATAGGTGCAGTTATCAAGGCCTTCTTAAGTATTTCAAATACTTCCTCACAATTATCGTCAAAAACAAAAAGGAATATCCTTTTGCAAGAGATTGGTAAGAGGCCTAGAAATCTTAGAGAAATCTTTAATGAACCTCCTATAGAAACCAGCATGACCAAGGCAACTTCTTATGCCTTCGATATCTGTGGGGTATGGCATTTTCTCGATTGCATCAACCTTAGCCTTATTGACTTCAATACCTATTTCAGAAATTTTATGTCCTAAGACGATGCCTTCATTAACCATAAAGTGGCACTTCTCCCAATTCAAGACAAGGTTGGTGTCTTTACATCTCTGCAAGACTCGCCAAGGTTGCTGAGGCAATCATCAAAGGAAGACCCATAAACGGAGAAGTCATACATGAAAACCTCAAAAATCTTTTCACAAAAATCAAAGAATATAGCCATCATACATCTTTGAAAGGTGGCAGGTGCATTACATAAGCCAAAAGGCATACGTCTATAAGCAAAGGTACCGAAAGGGCAGGTGAAAGTGGGTTTCTCCTCATCAGCTTGTGCAACTGGTATTTGGGAGAAACCACAATAACCGTCTAGAAAGCAGAAGTGTATGTGTTTAGACAGTCTTTCTAGCATTTGGTCAATAAAAGGCAAAGGGTAATGATCTTTCCTAGTGGCTTTATTCAATTTCCTAAAATCGATCACCATCCTATAGCCAGTAATAATCCTCTGTGGGATAAATTCATCCTTATCATTAGGGACAAAGGTAATACCTCCCTTCTTAGGGACGTAATGCACCGGACTCACCCAATCACTAAGAGCAACAGGATAGATAATACCTGCTTCCAGGAGCTTTAGTATTTCTTTTCTTACTACCTCTTTCATCTTAGGATTTAATCTCCGTTGATGATCACCAACTGGCTTGGAATCAGGATCAGTTTTGATCTTGTGCTGGCATAGAGTGGGACTAATGCCCTTAAGATCATCAAGAGTATATCCAATAGTAGCACGGTGCTTCCTCGGAGTTTTTAGTAACTTCTTTTCTTCATGCTCTGAGAGGCTAGCACTAATAATAACATGATATGTCTCTTTTTCATCAAGATAAGCATACTTAAGAGTATCAGGCAACTGTTTAAGCTCCTTCATAGGATCACCCTTTGGTGGTGGTGGATCCCCAAGAAGTTCAACACGTAGATTATTCTTAAGGATAGGATATTGTTCTAAGACAATTATATCTATCTCATCCCTTTCATCCATATGCATATCATTTTCATGCTCGAGCAAGTATTGCTCTAAGGGATCAGTAGGAGGCACGGCAATAGAAGCTAGGGCAATAGTTTCATCCTTACTAGACAACTCTTTTTCATGAGGTTGTCTACCAAACTTGGAGAAATTGAACTCGTGTGACACACCTTCAAAGCCAACAGTGACAGTTTGCGTCTCACAGTCAATATGAGCATTGACAGTATTGAGAAAAGGTCTACCAAATATGATGGGACAAAAGCTATATTGTGTGGTAGCAAGAATGAGGAAATCAGCAGGATACTTCGTTTTACCACACAAGACTTCAACATCCCTAACAATTCCCACAGGGCAGATAGTAAATCTATTGGCAAGCTGAATAGTGACATCAATAGGTTCTATCTCAATAGGTGCAATCTCGTCATTGATTTCATCATATAAGGATTGAGGTATTGCACTAACACTAGCACCCACGTCACATAAACCATGATAGCAATGATCTCCTATCTTAACAGAAACAACAGGCGTGCCAACAACAGGCCTATGTTTGTCTCTAGCGTGTGGTTTAGCAATTCTAGCAGCATCTTCACAGAAGTGAATATTATGGCCATCAACATTGTCGGACAGGAGATCTTTGATAATAGCAATGCTAGGTTCAACTCTAATTTTCTTAGGGGTGTAGGTGTTCTAATGTAGCCTCTACGTATGACAGTTGAAGCTTTAGAATGATCCTTTATCCTAACAGGGAAAGGTGGTTTCTCAATGTAAGCACTGGGAACAATAGGATCATTATAGCCAATGAATTTCTCTTCAACTCGATTGGGTTTAACTACATTGACTTCTAAGGGAGGATGATATTTAAACCACTTCTCTTTGGGGAGATCAACATCAGCAGCAAATGATTCACACAATGAAGCTACTATCTCACATCAAGTCCATACTTAGCGCTAAAGTCACAAAAAGTATTTGTTTCAACAAAGGATTTAACACAATCAAACTTGAAATACATACCTGACTCCTTACCTTCTTCAAGCTCCCAATCTTCAGAGTTGCGTTTGATTCTTTCCAATAAATTCCATTTGAAGTCAATATCTCTCTTCATAAAAGAACCGGTACAAGAAGTGTCAAACATGGTGCGATCATCATGAGAAAGACGAGCATAGAAGTTCTGAATGATAATTTCTCTCGAGGGCTCATGGTTGGGGCATGAATATAACATTGATTTAAGCCTCCCCCAAGCTTGAGCGATGCTTTCTCTGTCACGAGGCCAAAAATTATAAATATAATTCCGATCACAATGTACTAAATGCATAGGATAAAACTTTTGATGAAATTCCAATTTCAACCGATTGTAGTTCCATGATCCAGTATTGTAAGTGCATCTAGTGCCCCTTAGTGATTTTGGTGGTTTGAAGACTTATAGGTTAAGTATCTAATGTGTTTATGAGTGTACACAGGATCTATAAGTCATTGAGGAGTTTGAGATATTTGAAGAATATCGACCCCTAAAAATGTATATCTTCGGTTGAAGAAATTGGTCTGAAACTGAAGAAATGAATCGCGAGGAATCTGCGATGAAATTGATATTCCTCATGAAGATACTGAAATTGAGGAAGTCGGTGTGTCCTGAAGAAAATCACTTTGAAGAATTTGAAGCATGAAGATTTACACTTTTTGTTTTACTTTCTTCACAGCTGAGTAATAGGAACACTGTACTATTAAAGGGGTTGAAGTTACACTTTGGAATGAATTTCCTCATGATGCTCAACCCAAGCCTAATCCTATCAAAAGCCTGAAGTGAGGAATACGAGTGACATGAGGACTCTCACAGTTAAGGGTTCCGACCGTTTCGATAGCCACGCCAAGTCATTGGTCTTATCCACTCCAACGGTCATATTATTTAAGGGCATTAGTGTCAAATCATGTCGGGATGCTCCCAGGCTATAAATAGCCACCCCCCACAACCATTAGCTGGTTGGCTGCTCCGTTAGAAACTGACACTTGTCATAAGAGCAACCCAATTCCTCAGAGTCTTCGAGAGTAATTCATCAGTGAGGAAATACACCATACACCGAAACCACAAACCAAACCTAGTGATTGAGCATCACTGAAGAAGTTGTTCCTGTGTGGGACTGAAGCCTTTTACCTTTGAGGATTGTGCATCCTCCAGGCGGTTAGGCGTCATGGTCTAGAGCTTTCCAGCAGTCAATTGTGGATCGCCGGGTGACCAAGTTTGTGAGGGTTTGGAAGTCTGCCCTGAAGACTTACCACGAGTGTTGGGCGAGGACTGTGTGTCCTTAGCTCAAGGAGAACACGGTAGGGACTGTGTCCCGGGACTCTGTGTCCTTTGGTTTCAATACCAAGCCGCTCCAAACCAGATGTACGACTATCACAGCAGTTGGAACTGGGTCATCAACGACTGTCTTCACTGAGAAACGGGTTCTAATTCCTCAACTCCTTACTTTCCTCGTATTATGTGTTGATGAATTTCGTTGCGACTGTTTGAAGAATTTGCTGAAGACTTTCTCTGAATTTCCTCAACCCCAAATTCTTCACGCCAGTTAATCCTCATCTGTATTCTGCGTGCCTGCTCACAGTGCAATCTGTTTTCACATTCTTCACTCTGAAAAACTGTTGTTGTGAAACTTTGCACTTCTAATCCTTTACTGTTTCCGCTGTAAGTTAGTCATCAGTGAGGAATTTCCTCAAAAGGAATTTCCTCGGTGATGAAATTCTAAAAATCTCCTATTCACCCCCCCCCCTCCTCTAGTCGATATAACGCACTTTCAATTGGTATCAGAGCAAGGTACTCCCTTGTTCTGTGTGATTTTAGTTTAACCACCTGGAGTTTTAGTTATGTCGACTGCAGGCATGTTTAAGGTGACTACGACATGTCCTACCTACGAAGGAAAGAACTTTCCCTTCTGGAAGAACAAAATGCAAATGCATCTACAAGCTATTGATAATGATCTCTGGTATATTGTGGAACATGGCGTCCCCATCATCTCTGCCAGTGTCTCTGCTGCTGATGTGAAGAAATTCAAGCAAATCAATTCTCAAGCGAAGAACATCATCTGTGGCCATCTGAGCCCAGGCCAGTTTGGAAGAGTAAGTGCTTTGGGCTCTGCAACACTGATCTGGGAGAGACTGTGCAAGGTAAATGAAGGAATATCAACCCAGCGTGACTCTCGTGTTGATATTCTTCGAAATCTCTTCAATCGCTTCAAGAGACATGACAATGAAAGCTGCCAAGACACCTTTGATCGCCTCACTGACATATCAAATGAACTGCAAGCACTGGGAGCTCGAGACATCACTGATCACGAAGTTGTGAAGAAACTGCTGAGATCTTTGGATTCTCCATTTGATACTTTAGTTCTGATGATTCAAGAAAGACCAGACTACAAGATGCTTGATCCAGCTGATATACTTGAAAGGCTAAATACTCATGAATTCCAGCTAGAAGAAAAGAAAGATCTATATGGACCAAGCTATTCCAGACCACGTGCATTGAAGGCTAGAGCAATTTCCTCATCTGAAGAAGAAGACACAGATGACAGCATTGGTGACCCTGAAGAATTTGGACAGGAGCTTGCAATGCTCGTGAGGAAATTCCAGAGATTTACACGACGTGGCTAGTTTGGTAAATCTTCAAGAAGAGACATGAAGAAATCAGAATCTTCATCTGAGAACTACAAGAAACGAACCTGCCACAAGTGCAAGAAATCAGGTCATTACATTGCTGATTGTCCCCGTTGGGGAAAGGAATCAAAGAAGAAGAAATACAAGAATGATAGTTCTAATGACTCGAAGAAGAAGAAGAGATCTTCAAAATCCTCATCTTCAAAGCCCTCATCGCACAATAAGACTAGTTTCAGAAAGGCTCGGGCACTTATTGGCAAGGAAATTGACTCCGAGGCAGAATCAGAGGAATGTGATGAAGAAGAGGGTTCTGATGAACACTCGGAATCCGGACAGGCTAGTCTTGCACTGGCAACCACTTTCGTCAGCAAGTCAATCTTCAATCTTGAAGAAAATGATTGCACCATCCATACGGATGACTATGCTGATGACTTCGCTCCAACCTATTGCTTCATGGCAAAAGGTTCAAAGGTACCAAATAATGCCTCCTCCTCTGATTCAAGTGAGTGTGAACCTGATGATTATAAGAAACCCAGTTATAGTAAACTTGCTATCATTGCCACTAAACAACAAACTGCTCTGGAAAAGCTTCAGAAACTGCTAGATAAAAGTGATGATTTGTTGAATGATGAAATGAACCTTACCAAATCCTCACTGAAGATGTGAAAAGTCTTCAGTCTAGATTTGATAATCTTCAGGATCGTTATGATACACTCCTCACTGATCATGAGAAGCTTTCCTATGAATTTCTTCAAAGGAAGCTTGATCTTGAGAAGCTGAGGATGTCTCATGATGATCTTCGTATGGAAAATGATTCATTACTAGCTCAACAGATCAGTGTTGGTCAAGTTGAATTGATTCCTCCATGTCTTAAATGCATTGAACGCGAAACTGCTAATTCCTCACCAGAATCATCAAATGCTACCATTGCTACAAATTCTTCAACTGCACCTGTTGTGTCTATTTCCTCACTTGAGGAAAACACAAATGTTACTGATGAAAATGCAGGGTTGAAGGAATTGTACGTAACAGGCATATACAAAAGCCTCAAAGGACATCAAACCCTTTGTGATGTGCTCAAAAAGCAGATCTTGAACACGAACCCGAGGAAAGAAGGAATTGCCTTTGAGCAGAAATTAAATGCTGATGGATCTTATTGGAAACCTGAGCAGTATCCCAAAACCTCATGGGTTGCTGCTACTAGGCCTCCTTTTGATCCATCTAATCTGACTAGCTTTTCATGTGAATTGTCCTATTCCTCAGATGAGTCATTTGACTCCAACTATAAACTGTTCAAAATTCAATCTGGTGAAGTATTTGCTCGATATGTTGGAACTAAATGCAGGAATGGCCATCCCTTGAGGAAAATCTGGGTTCCCAAAAGCTGTCTTGAAAATCTTCAGGTGAATGTCATCATGACACCACCACTGAAGAATCTGAACCCCAGATCAAATTCCTGAGGAGGACCAAAGTCTTCAAGAGGATCAAAATCCTCAACTGGTCAAAACTATGCTCGTACCCGTGCCAATGCTTCTAACATGCAGGGAAACTACAAGGAATATGAATATGAGCGTTACTCCTCAAATCATTATGTTCATAAATCCTTAAACCAGTTCTTTGCATATTCATATGAGTACTTTAATCCCCCTACTGTTAAGAGAAGTGCATTGGCCTCAATGCCACCGTTCTCATATGGTGCTCGCAGGATGATGAATGCTTTGCCACCCCTTCAGATGTGGGTGGTGAAGAAATCGAACTAATCACTTCTGCAGGTCAGGTCTCCAAATGAAAATCATCATCTGAAGAATTTGCTGGAGACCTGAAGAAATGCTTGATAGGACGCAAGCTAATGAGTAATGAAATAGAAATATTTCACACGTCCTTACATTTCTGTTATGATGAAATTATTGATCTGATGAAATTAGTATCATATTCTTCAAATCTAAAGCATATGAGATGGTAAGCTGTACTAATTCATCTGCAGGATGACAAACCCAAGAATACTGAGTGGGTTCTTGATAGTGGCTGCACACATCACATGACTGGTGATAAAAGCTTACTGATGAATACGCCACTAACTCCATCACCTCTGAAGCAAATCACATATGCTAACAAAGGTAAAAGCAAGGTATTGGGACTTGGCAAAGTGGCTATTTCCAAGGATAGGCATATGGACAAAGTGATGCTTGTTGAATCCCTTGGTTTTAACCTCATGTCAGTCTCGATGCTTTGTGATCTTGATATGATTGTCATCTTTGGTAGATATAGATGTGTAGTCATCATGGAATCTGACAGATCCAAAGTCTTCGAAGGTGTAAGAAGAGGGAATTTGTACATTGTTGATTTCTCTACAGGTCCTCAACCAGCCACTTGCTTACTAGCAAAAACCTCAGAAGGATGGTTGTGGCACCGAAGACTAGGTCATGTAGGCATGAGGAATTTGCACACGCTCGCGAAGAAGAAGCATGTCATCGGCATCGAATCAGTCAAATTCCTCAAGGATCATCTCTGCGGTGCCTGTGAATCTGGGAAAATGACCAGATCCAAGCACCCCTCGAAGACTATCATGACCACTACACGTCCATTCGAATTGCTTCATATGGATTTATTTGGACCTACTCACTATGCCACACTAACCAATGCAACATCTTTATATGGCTTCGTCATAGTTGATGATTATTCCAAATATACTTGGGTGCATATCATAGTGTATAAAACTGAAGTGAAGGAAATCTTCAAACGATTTTCTTCAAGGGCCTCGACGAACTTTGGCATCAAGATCAAACATATCAGGAGTGATAATGGAACCGAGTTCAAAAACACTGGTCTTGATGATTATCTTGATGAACTTGGTATTACTCACGAATTATCTGCTCCTTATACTCCTCAGCAGAATGGTGTCGTCGAAAGGAAGAACGGGACTCTGGTTGAAATGGCAAGAACTATGCTTGAAGAATAAGAGACTCCTCGTCGGTTTTGGCCTGAAGCAATCAACACTGCATGCCATATCATTAACAGGGTATATCTTCACAAATTCCTCAAGAAAACCACATATGAACTCCTCATTGACAAGAAACAAAATGTAAGTTATTTCAAAGTCATCGGTGCAAAATGCTGGATTAGAGATCCTCACCATAGCTCAAAATTTGCACCTAAGGCACATGAAGGTTTTATGCTCGGTTATGGAAAGGACTCGCACACTTACAGAGTCTTCAACAACTATCACAACAAAGTTGTTGAGACTATAGATGTGCGGTTCGATGAAACTAATGGCTCGCAAAGAGAGCAATTGCCTTCTGATCCAGATAAGCTGTCTCGTGAGGAAGCAATAAAGCTCAAACCTACTAAAGACATTGTCCCCGCTTAGGAAATTGGTGAAGAAACGATTCTCATCACTAATGAAAATCAAGAAGATGCTCGTGAGGAAATTGCACCAGAACCACTTCCTCGTCCTAGACGAAATCCTCAACCAGCTCATCCAAGGATTGCAAACAAAGTAGAACTTGACAAAATCCTCAACGACATCAACGCGCCAGATCCTCTTACTCGCTCAAAAGCTTCACACTTAGTTAACTTTTGTGGGCATTTTTCCTTTGTATCCATCACAGAACCCTCAAAAGTTGTTGAGGCTTTTCTTGAACCGGAGTGGATCCAAGCTATGCAAGACGAACTTCTTCACTTCAAGCTGAATGACGTATGGGATCTCGTCAAATGACCAGATCCTCGCAAGCACAACATCATCGACACCAAGTGGATTTTCCGAAACAAGCAAGATGAGGACGGTCAAGTGGTGAGGAACAAGGCACGACTTGTAGCCCAAGGCTACACCCAGGTTGAAGGAATAGATTTCGATGAAACTTTTGCACATGTTGCTAGACTTGAAGCTATTCGAATACTACTTGCTTACGCTAATCATCATAACATCATCTTATATCAAATGGATGTGAAAAGTGCATTCCTCAATGGTAAGCTTGAGGAAGAAGTATATGTTGCTCAGCCCCCAGGTTTTGAGGATCCAAAGAATCCAGACAAAGTCTTCAGACTCAAAAAGGCTCTTTATGGTCTCAAGCAAGCCCCTCGGGCATGGTATGATACATTGAAGGAATTCCTCATGAAGAAAGGCTTCAAACTTGGTTCACTCGATCCAACTCCTTTCACTAAATCCTATGATAATGAGCTATTTGTGTGTCAGATATATGTCGATGATATCATATTTGGCTGTACTGACAAACGATACAGTGATGAATTTGCCTACATGATGAGTGAAGAATATCATATGTCCATGATGGGGGAGCTGAAATTCTTCTTAGGTCTTCAAATTCGTCAACAAAGCAATGGAATCTTCATATCAGAGGGGAAATACCTCAAGGATGTTCTGAGGAAATTCGACATGCATGAATGCAAAGGTGCCAAGACTCCAATGCCTACCAACGGCCACCTCGGCACTGATGAAAATGGTAAAGATTTCGATCAGCAGGTATATCGTTCTATGATTGGTTCTTTATTGTATCTATGTGCATCTAGGCCAGATATAATGCTTAGTGTTTGCATGTGTGCATGTTTTCAAGCAAAACCGAAGGAATCACACCATAAGGCTATGAAACATATTCTTCGATACTTAGCTCACACACCAACACTAGGATTATGGTATCCCAAGGGCTCAAATCTTCATCTGGTAGGGTATTCTGATTCTGACTATGCTGGTGACCGTGTGGATCGCGAGTCAACTTCTGGCACATGCCATTTCCTTGGAAGATCACTAGTTTGTTGGTCCTCAAAGAAGCAGAACTGCGTATCACTCTCCACTGCCGAAGCTGAGTACATTGCTGCTGGTTCTTGTTGTGCTCAATTACTATGGATGAAGCAAACCCTCAAGGACTACGGCATCAACATGAAGAATGTGCCTCTCTACTGTGACAATGAGAGTGCTATCAAGATTGCATACAACCCAGTACAGCACTCGAAGACCAAGCACATCCAGATTCGTCATCATTTTCTTCGGGACCATGTCCTCAAGGGCAATATCCTCATCGACCATGTGAAGACTGATGATCAACTGGCAGATATCTTCACTAAGCCCTTGGATGAGAAAAGGTTTTGCAAGTTGCGGTGTGAGCTAAATATCTTAGAATCTTCAAATGTTTTGTAAAAACATGCACACATCCTAACACTTATGTAAAATTGATGACTTAGATGTGCAACACATGATGAATTGATTTTCTTCAACTAATGAAGAATGTCACTCTGAATGTGAAGAAATCAACGAAGAAATTGATTCTCAGGGCCCTACGACAATTGTACGCGGCGTCTGTAATCAACATTCTTATATGGTGGGTCACGCCACCGCCCAATGTGAAATTCCTCAAGTTGATTTTCTTCAAATGTTCCATTTCCTCAAAATGTGTTTTTCTTCAAAAACAGTTGTTCTTCAGTGTGACCATTTATCACAAAATCTTCAAAAACACTTGATGACTTTCATTTGACTAGATAGACTGTGATTTCAAGTCCTCAACAGCATTCACTTATAGCTATTTCTTCAAGTTGATATTTCTGCTAAGTGAATGTGATCGGACCCTACTTTTCCTCTATGCTATACTCCTCGAGTCTATTCAATTCTTCATATGCGTTCTACTTGAAACTTTGTTCAAAATCCTCACTGCATCCTTGTCAGCTGATGATTTTGTAACGAAAATCCTCAAATCTTCAAAAATTGTTTCTTTAATGCACAGTAACTGAACCCCACTTCCCACGATCGGATAACCACGATCTCCACTATCTCCACCGCCTTGTTCGGGAGCTACACGTGTCCTGTGGAGACGTAGAGGCAGGGGCTGTTTGGTCTGAAATCTTCGCGGCAACAGTAACTATCTGGCTATAAATATGTCCTTATCCCCCTCGGCAAACTCTTCTTTGCTCCATCGCTCTCCTGCTACAGCAAACTCCACCGAACCCTAGCGCCATCGCTCGAAGTCTCGTCGCCGGTGAGGAAGAGCTTCACTGCCTCGACTTCTCCGTCGTCAGAACCACGCCGGAGTCGGACCATCTTTGTCCGTCGCCGCCGTAGACGTCCTCTGTCACCGGGTTAGGGTGCATTGGACACGCGACCGAAGAGCTTCTCTACACACCTTTCTGTGTTCTTCGTGTGCACCTTCCAGGGTAAATAAAATCCCATTTTTACCGCAAGTTAGATCTAAAATTTTACATCTTCTATGTGAAATCTGTATTTCCTCAAGAATCGATAAGCACTTGATTCCTCAAACACTGCCTATCACCACATCATTGATGAACTATGCTAAGCATCTAAGATTTTCATGAGATTCCTCAATTGTGCGAATTTTCGGATCTGTACAACTCTGGAACCCAAGAACAGTATGCTTAGGCAAATTCCTCAACCACTCGTTATATTCCTCAACTGTCAAACTTTTTCATTTTCTTCAAATCTGAGAACGCATATGACCTATCCAAATTCCTCGCAACTATACTCTATTCACAGGTACACACATGTCGGCTGATGAATCTCTCGGTTCTCATCACATTAACTCATTTGCAGCGTTTCTGGAAGAAAATCTTCAAGTCTCGTCAGAATCCTCAAGAGTTCAATCTCATCAGCAAAATCCTCAGCTGAAGAAAATGGAGGATGACAGAAAACAGAAGGGAGGAAAGAAACTTGAGCAAAACACAGCTGTGGATATCCCTGAGGATATTTACTTAGACTATTGCACACCTGATGAAAATGAGATAATGGCCAAGAGAAAGATACGGCTGCAGAAGATAGAACGCCGATGGGCGAAGGAATGGAAGGAATACAGGTTTGTGACTGCCAAGTATGCGAAGAAATTCGCTCTGAAGCCCCCTGGCAGACGGGCCTCACTTGAGGATCATCAAGTAGCACATCCCTCAAGCCTCAAGACCATTGATGACTATCCAGATGAGAAGGAAAAGCGTCTCGCTAAGCTCAAGAAGCCGGCAGAAGCTGTAGTGAGGAAATTCAATGAATCCTCAACTGCTGCTACTTCCTCTGCCGCTGAGACTTCTGGTTCATAAATTCCTCTGATGCAGTCTGTACCGTCAAAACCAAGGGCTCCAAAGCCTCAAGAGAAGTCTACTCAGGCTTCTGCCACAAAACCCTCAGCACCAAAACCATCAGCGCCAAAGCCATCAGCGCCAAAACCATCAGCGCCAATCTCCTCAGCTCCAAAATCCTCAGCTCCTCCACCAAAGGCTCAAGAGACACCTGCACAGAAGCAAGTCATGAAGCCTATGACCGCCAGCTCCAGCTCCTCACTCCCAGCTGCAACCAGCTCGGAGACAAAGTCCTCACCACCTCCTGTGAAGAGTCGGGTGTCTGCTAAACGAGCAACTATGCCGAGCCCCATCAAAATCATCACCGTCCCGTCTGCATCAGAGGACAATGATGAATATGATGATCAAACCCTGCAAGCAATCATCAGAAACAAGCAGGAAAGAGTAGCTCAAGCATCAGGCAGTGCCATTCCTCTAGCCATGGACCCTAAGGTCCTCCTTGACTACATCAACATCTGGTATGAGGACCCAAACACTCCTCTTGATGATTTGAAACGTCCCCCTGGCATTAGCCACATGGTGGCCACTTTCGTAAATGAAGCCAAGTGGAAAGAACAGCAGGCCAAAGTCGCAAAGCTTAAAAAGGAGAAATTCTCAAGCAGAATCTCCTCAACTTGACTCTTGATGCACTGGTATCAATACAGGCAGAGCTGAAGCAATTGACTGACAAGTACTCCAAGCTGTCAGATCGTAAGAATCTCAAGAGCAATTTCATCAAGCTGGCCACTAGAGCTGTTGATGACTACAATAAGAGAGTTGCACCCCCAGCACCAACTGCTCAACCCTTGATTGAGGAGCCAGCAGACGAATCTCCTCATGATGAGGAAACTCCTCAAGCTGAGGAAGTACACCAAGAAAGCCGTGCAGATGAACCGGCTATTGAAGAAATCATCATGGAAACTCCAGCTGATGAATTTGCTGCAGCTGATGAGACTGCCCCTGACCCAGCTGCTTCATCAAAGCAAGCTGATGAATCTGTTCCAGCTGGTTCCTCAATACCAGCTGAAGAATCTGTAGAGAGAACCCCTTCACCAAAAGCTTCAAAGGTGAAGAAGATGACTCCGTCTGCATCAGATGTGAAGAAAACCAGGGCTGCTGAGAAGGAAGCCAAAAAGAGAAAGGCCTCCTCAGCAGAGGAAGAAACAGAGGCCAAGCGCCTCAAAGCACTTGAAGAAACTGCTCCTCTGGACCCTGTGCCCCTGAATGTCACTCCTTCTTATGAAATGGTCATCATTGATGATCCAGCGAAAAAGGCAGATGAGGAAATGAAGGATGTCGTCTCTGAGGAACACACTGACGAAGAAATTCGTATTGACGACAGTCCTCAGCCCTTCATTCCTCAGAAAGACACTGCTCAAGGATCAGCTGCACCAGCTGATGAAACTGCATCTGCCACCAAGACAGCTGAGGAAGAACAAACTGAAAATCCTCAAGCTGATGACATTCAACGCTCTGAGCAAAATCCTCAAGCTGAGGAACAGGCTCACCCAACTCCTCCAACTGAGCAAGAAGAAGCTATTCCTCAGCCTGATGCACAGCCAGAGCAAGCCCCTCAGCCTGACGCCCAGCCAGCACCATCTCCTCAGCCTGAAGTACCAGCTGCTGAAATTCCTCACCCTGAGGAAAATGCTGAGGAAAATGCACCTGACCAAGACAATGCATTCGTTGTGCTCAACCCATAGAATGCCATTGTTGTCTCCCCTCCTGTTCCTCAGCAAAATCTTTAGCCAGTTCAGCGTCAGCCATTCTCCAAGCGTCCAAAGTTTCAAAAGGAAAATTTCTTTGAAGAACGCACGTACTTCATTGGAGAGAACCCCTATGACAAGCCTCAAATGAGGCATCTGAAGTTTTGGACTAGGACTCAGATGAATTACTATGCCTCTATGCTATGTGGACGAAACAAGATATTCCAGCACAGGCATATTCCTCATGTGGAACTTGAAGCAATACCGTGCCTGGAGCCAGTCCTCAGTGTACTCCATGATGCTGGTTTACTACAAATGTGCTCTGACATCTCTGACTGGAACAGCGAGCTAATTCTTGAGCTCTATGCCACTCTTCACATATCCGGCAACCCTGAAGACATTAACACTTGGGTGTTTGATTGGATGACACAAAACACTCACTACAAGGCTCCTGCTACTGAACTCCTCCGAGAACTGCCTGTACCAATTCCCTCAGATGAGGCTGTGAAGCTTTATGGTGAGCGTGAGCTTCCCAATGGGATGATGGAAGTCCTCATGAAGCCTTTGGCTGAAGGAAAACCTCCGAGAACAACCTTCCTCATCCACGAGCTCAAGTACACACCCAGATCTGTTTACAGAATCCTCTGCAGTGTGCTCGCGCCAATCAAAGGCCATTATGATGAAGAAGATGTTGTAGGCCTCATGAAGAATATCCTCTTCAACATCATTCATGGTATTCCTATCAACATCCATGATTTCTTATTGAGGACTTTGGCCGACAATGCTATGTGTCCTTTTGATCACAAGATATATGCTCCATGGATCATGAGGTTCATCAGGACAAGGACAGGCATCAACTTCCATGCTGATTTCCAAAACCATGTTGGTTATATGCCTCCTATCCGGGTCAACAAGAAGACTTTCGAGCCCATTGAAGGAAAAGGCAAATCAGTGATTGAAGAAGGCAGTAGGCCCCTTGATGGCCAGTTCAGAGAGCCAGAAGCTTATTCTTCATGGGATGATACTGAGACTCGTCCGGCAAGCCCCGTTCCTCCTCGCGTGATGAATACAAGAGAGCTCCTCCTCAGCCTTCACCAGAAGGTGGATCGCAACCACAAGCGGGTCAAACGCCAGTTTGGCACCATTGTGAAAACCCTCACTGAAACACAGAACTCTGTGAAGCTCAACCATCATTATCTGCATGAGGTTTTTGATCGCACCTGGGCTACACTTGCACATCTGAAGAATCAGACTGAGCTTGAAGAAATGGACTTTGAGCGAGACTTTGACTGGTCGTGGCCTCCCAAGAAGAAGTTCAGGCCCATTCCAGTTCCAGACCTTGAAGACAGCTCCTTTTCTTCATTTCACACTGCTGAAACTGATGAAGAACAGCTCGACACTGCTACTGGTCCAAGGAAGAAGACTACTCCCAAGAAGCAGCACGGCTCTTCATCAACCTCCAAGAAGTAAAGTCTTCACGAGCATTAGTCCTCAGTTTGTCCCTTTTTGTCACTTGATGACAAAGGGGGAGAAAACTTGAGAGTTAGTCTTCAAGCGGCATATTTTTGGGGCTTATGAACTATATTTAAGTTACAAACTCTTGGCTCTTCTGAAGTTTTTATGTAATGAGTTGTAACTTAAGCCCGATGGTACTCTGACGCTTTTGAACGTTTTTCTTCGCATGCTTATTCCTCAACTTTTAATGCACGCATGTTGGAATTCATCAGATACCATTTGTCATCATGCATTTTCATTTTCGTCATATGATATGTTACATGTATGCATGATTTACAAGACTTAGGGGGAGATCTCCATGATATAAATCATCAATGTGCATTTGCTGTGAAAAGCAAAATACTCAAGATATGCACATCTTCACGGGGAGTCTCTCTGAATCTTGATTTCAAATTCCTCAAATGAGTATTTACACTTCATATTTTTGATCCCTGTTGAAGACTTATCCTAATTGTCATCAACCACCAAAAAGGGGGAGATTGTAAGTGCATCTAGTGCCCCTTAGTGATTTTGGTGGTTTGAAGACTTATAGGTTAAGTATCTAATGTGTTTATGAGTGTACACAGGATCTATAAGTCATTGAGGAGTTTGAGATATTTGAAGAATATCGACCCCTAAAAATGTATATCTTTGGTTGAAGAAATTGGTCTGAAGCTGGAGAAATGAATCGCGAGGAATCTGCGATGAAATTGATATTCCTCATGAAGATATTGAAATTGAAGAAGTCGGTGTGTCCTGAAGAGAATCACTTTGAAGAATTTGAAGCATGAAGATTTTCACTTTCTGTTTTACTTTCTTCACATTTGAGTAATAGGAACACCGTACTGTTAAAGGGGGTCGAAGTTACACTTTGGAATGAATTTCCTCATGATGCTCAACCCAAGCCTAATCCTATCAAAAGCCTCAAGTGAGGAATACGAGTGACATGAGGACTCTCACAGTTGAGGGTTCCGACCATTTCAATAGCCACGCCAAGTCATTGGTCTTATCCACTCCAACGGTCATATTATTTAAGGGTATTAGTGTCAAATCATGTCGGGATGCTCCCAGGCTATAAATAGCCACCCCCCACAACCATTAGCTGGTTGGCTGCTCCGTTAGAAACTCACACTTGTCATAAGAGCAACCCAATTCCTCAGAGTCTTCGAGAGTAATTCATCAGTGAGGAAATACACCATACACCGAAACCACAAACCAAACCTAGTGATTGAGCATGACTGAAGAAGTTGTTCCTGTGTGGGACTGAAGCCTTTTACCTTTGAGGATTGTGCATCCTCCAGGCGGTTAGGCGTCATGGTCTAGAGCTTTCCAGCAGTCAATTGTGGATCGCCGGGTGACCAAGTTTGTGAGGGTTTGGAAGTCTGCCCTGAAGACTTACCACGAGTGTTGGGCGAGGACTGTGTGTCCTTAGCTCAAGGAGAACACGGTAGGGACTGTGTCCCGGGACTCTGTGTCCTTTGGTTTCAATACCAAGCCGCTCCAAACCAGATGTACGACTATCACAGCAGTTGGAACTGGGTCATCAACGACTGTCTTCACTGAGAAACGGGTTCTAATTCCTCAACTCCTTACTTTCCTCGTATTATGTGTTGATGAATTTCGTTGCGACTGTTTGAAGAATTTGCTGAAGACTTTCTCTGAATTTCCTCAACCCCAAATTCTTCACGCCAGTTAATCCTCATCTGTATTCTGCGTGCCTGCTCACAGTGCAATCTGTTTTCACATTCTTCACTCTGAAAAACTGTTGTTGTGAAACTTTGCACTTCTGATCCTTTACTGTTTCCGCTGTAAGTTAGTCATCAGTGAGGAATTTCCTCAGAAGGAATTTCCTGAGTGATGAAATTCTAAAAATCTCCTATTCACCCCCCCCCCCCTCTAGTCGATATAACGCACTTTCAAGTATCATCACATAGCCTATACCATGTCAATGCCTTATCCCTCAAAGATAAGGGAAGTACCTTCTTCTTGACCTCATCCTCGGGCAAACCTGCAAGCTTAAATAAACCACAAACTTCATCTACATAGATTAGATGCAAGTCTGGATGTGATGTTCCATCTATTGTAAAAGGATTAGCCAGAAGTTTCTCGAGCATACCCGAAGGAAATTCAAAGCAAATATATTCAGTAGGTGAAGCAGGTTGAGGAGCAACTCTTTGTGCTTCCGTTCGAGGTGAAGATACCCCGAACAAGCCCCTCAAAGGATTAGTTTCCATAGTGACAAGTGACAATAAATTTCAAAACACTATATTAATGTTTCCTTACCAATTTCCACTTACCAAAGGTGTTTCACTCCCCGGCAACGGTGCCAGAAAAGAGTCTTGATGACCCACAAGTATAGGGGATCTATCGTAGTTCTTTCGATAAGTAAGAGTATCAAACCCAACGAGGAGCAGAAGGATTTGACAAGTGGTTTTTAGCAAGGTAATATCTGCAAGCACTGAAATTATCGGTAACAAGTAGTTGTGGGGCAAGATGATTCGTAGCAAGTAGGAAGTAACAAAAGTAACAACGGTGCAGCAAAGTGGCCCAATCCCTTTTGTAGCAAGGGACAAGCCTGGACAAAGTCTTATAGGAGGAAAAAACGCTCCCGAGGACACACGGGAATTTGTGTCATGCTAGTTTTCATCATGTTCATATGATTCACGTTCGTTACTTTGATAGTTTGATATGTGGGTGGACCGGTGCTTGGGTACTGACCTTACTTGGACAAGCATCCCACTTATGATTAACCCCTCTCGCAAGCATCCGCAACTACGAAAGAAGAATTAACACAAAGTCTAACCATAACATTAAACTAGTGGATCCAAATCAGCCCCTTACGAAGCAACGCATAAACTAGGGTTTAAGCTTCTATCACTCTAGCAACCCATCATCTACTTACTACTTCCCAATGCCTTCCTCTAGGCCCAAATAATGGTGAAGTGTTATGTAGTCGACGTTCACATAACACCACTAGCAGAAAAACAACATACAACGCATCAAATTACCGAACGAATACCAAATTCACATGACTATTTATAGCATGACTTATCCCATGTCCTCAGGAACAAAAGTAACTACTCACAAAGCATAATCATATTCATGACCAGAGAGGTAATGAGTAGCATCAAAGATTTGAACATAAACTCTTCCACCAAGTAATCCAACTAGCATCAACTACAAAGAGTAATTAACACTACTAGCAACCTTACAAGTACCAATCGGAGTCGCGAGACGGAGATTGGTTACAAGTGATGAACTAGGGTTTGGAGATGAGATGGTGCTGATGAAGATGTTGATGGTGATGAGTCCCATCCGATGAGAGGAGTGTTGGTGATGACGATGGCGACGATTTCCCCCTCCGGGAGGGAAGTTTCCCCCGGCAGGATCGTCCTGCCGGAGCTCTAGATTGGTTTTGCTCAAGTTCCGCCTCGTGGTGGCGGAAAATCCTCCGAAAAGCCTCCTCCTGATTTTTTTAGACCGAAACCCTTCTTGTAGCAAAAGAGGGGGGTCAGTGGGCCAGCAGGGAGCCCACAAGCCCCCTAGGCACGGCCAGGGGGGTGGCCGCGCCTAGCAGGCTTGTGGCCACCTGCTGGCGCCCCTCTGGCACTTCTTCGGCCCAGTATTTTTTATAAATCCCAAAAAAATCCACGTTGATTTTCACGGCTTTTGGAGTTGCGCAGAATAGGAATCTCAAACTTGCTCCTTTTTCCGGCCAGAATTCCAGCTGCCGGCATTCTCCCTCTTCATGTAAACCTTGCAAAATAAGAGAGAAAAGGCATAAGTATTGTACCGTGAAGTGTAATAATAGCCCAAAAAGCGATAAATATCAACATGAAAGCATGATGCAAAATGGACGTATCATGAGGCCTGTTGCACAAACCCCGATAGTCACCCCAATATTCACACTTGCAATAATCATCGTGAGACATTTCTATTTTAATGTGGTAATTTAACTTATAATCCGTGGAACATGTTTGTAAATGCGTAAACAACAACCGTGACACTATATCGAAAGAATTGAACATCTATATATAAATAGAATCTTGAATAATAAAAGGGGGACTATATTTGGTCGGAATGTTGATTCATTTTCCTTTCCGGCAATTCCCGAGCACTCAATATGTCCTAGTCTAGCACAAGGCATGCCGAAATTCATGGAAATTTTCGGCATGTCATTTGCTAAAAAGTGGACATATGGAGCGCGTGAAATTTGCGGGAACGGAAATGAATCAGCATTCCGGAAAAACATAGGCCACTCTGACATTCCGGCAAAATTGAGGATATTTTTAATTCGCGTGACCATGGCAGAAACGACCAACATTACTGAATGGAGTACTTAATTAACACAAAACAATATGTGATGAATTAACACAAAGTTAGCAAGCAAAATTAATACGAATAGCAATCAAATGACAAAAAAACAGATTTAACCTAGCACACTAGCTAACCTATTTCTTCTTCTTCCTTTTCTTCTCTTCTTCTTCTTCTTCTTCTCCACTTATTCTTCTCCTCTTTTTCTTCTACTTCTCCTCTTCTTCTACTTCTCCTCTTCCTCTATTTTTCCTCTTCTTCTCCTCTCCTCCTCTCCTTATTCTCCTTCTTCTTCTTCTTTTCTTCTCCTCCTCTTATTATTCTCCTTCTTCTTCTTCTTTTCTTCTCCTCCTCTTCTTGTTTTCCTTTTTACTATTCTTATTTTATTCTTCTCCTCTTTATCTTCTTATCTTCTTCTTCTTCTTATTCTCCGCTTCTTCTTCTCCCCTTTTTCTTCTACTTCTCCTCTTCTTCTACTTCTCCTCTTCTCCTCCTCTTCTTGTTTTCCTTTTTCCTATTCTTATTTTCTTCTTTTTGTTCATCTTTCTTCTTCTTCTAACCCTAACCTAATTCTAAATATTACTAACCCTAATAATCTAGCACTAACCTAATAACAATATATAGCAATTAAATGACAAAAAATAAAATAAAATAAATTCTAAATATTTTTCTTCTTCTCCTCCTCTTCTTCTTCCTTTTCTTCTCCTCTTTTTCTTCCTTTTCTTCTCCTCTTCTTATTCTCCTCCTCCTCTTCTTCTACTTCTCCTCCTCTTCTTCCTTTTCTTCTCCTCCTCTTGTTGTCCTGATCTCTAACTACACCACAGCATGGGGAGGAGGGGTCGGGGGCGTCCGACGCGAGGGACAGAGGCATGGGGAGGAGGGGGCGGGGGACTTATCGAAACGGCAAGGGAGGGGGGTCGAAGGCGCATGTAGGGACGGGCAGGAAGGGCTCCGACGGGCGGTGGCGGCGACACATGAGCGCGCAGGGGAGTGTGTGAGAGGGAAGGAGTGGAGGGAGAGTAGGGTATTTGGGAGCCGACACACGAACACACGTATCAGTAGCGCTGATTCCCCAAGAGCCCTATTGTTATTCTACTTAGCAGTCGCGTTTTTCCCAAGCGCGCGCTGCTACTACTGCTATCGTCGGTGGGCTCGGTAGGCCACGTTGAGCAGTAGTGTTATTTACAAATCAAGCGCTACTGCTACGGCCATGACCAGTAGCGCTTGTCACATCCAGCGCTATTGCTAAGTAGCAGCAGCGTGTGCCATATTCCAGCACTACTACTAGCCTCCTACCTATAAGGTTTTTCCTACTAGTGTATAAACAAGGTTATTGTAACTTTTCTTTTTTCTGGCATATCAGCGATAATATTTTTTTTGATTGATAACTTTGGCATGACCAACGTGATAACTATGACTTGAGCAATATGATAACTATACTATGATAAGCCTGATAACTATAATATGAGAAGGTTAATGACTATACCATGAGAAGCATGATAACTTTAGAATGGGGTAGTGGTAACTTCACACTGGGGTATGTTTCGCCAAAAAAAGTTAACGGGACATGTTGCAATAACATTTTTCACATGGGTAAAAATTTATCAATGTGTTGTATGTAAGTTATAAGGTGTCTCGTGCATAAACTACAATGCTATTTGCACTAGGCAGGGCATGTTTCTAGAGCTTTTCGCCCAACGTGAAAAGTTATCAATGCGTTTATATCTAAGTTACCAGGTTAATTGTACGTAAGTTATCATCTTTTTTACACAGAAGTTACCGGGGATATATTGTAACAACCTTTTCACCTTGGATGGTAAAAAATGGTATTTTATTCGAACTTCTGAGGAGCCAAGTAGTGGATGAGTTGGCTAGTGTGTTAAGATCTCAATATTGAAGTCTTGAGTTTAATTTCCAACTTTAGCATATTTTTTACCTATAAAACTACAATATGAAAACTACTATCATCAAGATTGTTTCCAACACATTTTTCTCCCAATATAGTTATCTATCATGCTGGTTATGTCAAAGTTATCAAGCCAATCTTTGTTATTTTTCTGGTTTTTCGCTGTTCGAATACCATCCTTGCCCGCTATGTGATTTACCGTGTGATTGTACAACACCCCCTATCCGCAAGTCAAAAATAGGTATCATGTCTCGGCTAAGTAAGTTATCAACGCTGATTTGCATATATAGATTACCATTCTAGTAGACATGAGCTACCAGGGAAAGGCGGTTCAATAACTTTTCCCCCAGGTCAAAAAAAATACCACATTTCGGCTAAGTAAAATATCAGCTTTATTATGCGTATATTATCATGTTATTTTTTCATATAAATTATCAGTGTATGTTTGTTAACAACTTTTTTCTTGGGTCAAAAGTTATCACGATGTGTGTGCGTGAGTTATCAGCCACGATGAGCGTGTATTATCATGTACTCCCTTCGTTCCGAAATAAGGGTCGCAAACTTTGTACTAGATTAATACAAATTTTGTACTAGATCAACGATACTTATTTTAAGACGGTGGGAGTATTTACATGAAAGTTATTAGGGTATGTAATCAACAACTCACACATCTCGAGGTATGTAAATTATCGTGGACGTCGGCGTCTTTGAAAATCTTTCCACCAAAAGCACCATAAAATTAGCAACTCATTCATATTTTTAATCTTTAAACAAAGAGCCACTATGCATTAAATTCAGAGTGTGATCAGTTTGGAAAACAACAAAGTCTAGATGAGATATTTAGTGTGGTGATGCACTTGCAGGAGGTCGGCTGTTCGAATCCCATCCTTGTCCGCCCCCTTTCATTTTCTCACTCTAAAGCCGGTGTTCTTTTTAGGTGGCGACTGTTCGATCCGAAATGGACGACATCCAGATTGTGCGGATTTGTCGCGAACTTCCAGTCGAGTGGAAGTTAGCATTGTCCTTCAATTAATTGTGAAGATTTAATAATTAAAAAGCATTGTGTATTGTATAAAAAATAGATGAGAGAGCTTTGAAAAATTGTTGACCGTTTATAATCTTGTGATCAAATTTCAATTGGAGACATCAATTGATTATGAGGCCTCTAATCCTAAAAAAGTTTAATGACATAATATATATCTCAATTTTAACTCGGGTTTTTTTATAACAAGCCGATTGAGTCAGAAGGTGAATGATAAAGCTGAGAATAAAAGAAATAGGCAGGGAAGAAACAAAACATCCGGACCGACATTTTATATTCCGATGAACTTTGACTATTGGAGGCTAACGACTCAAACTTAAAACTCTGACACGGACACGATGCTACGACGATTTATTCAGCTCGGCCATGCCGGACGACGCCCACCGAAAAGCCGAGGAAGAAGAGAATTGCTCGCCCGCTCAAACAAACTTCTTCTTGGGCCTCAGCTGAAATTGAATACAGTGGTTAAATCAGATCAAAGCATCAACACTACCACGTGATAAGTTGATTAGAGACTAAGGCTAGCTCTCACCTCGTTGGAGTGGCCGCACTTCTTCTTGCGGCAGTTGGCAGCCCTGGGCGGCAGGCGCGCATAACACCTAAACACAAGAAGAGAATCAGTCATATGTAGGACGCTTGCATGCAGCTGCATGACATGTTTAATGGAATGTGTACGCACTTGCGGCAGATCATCATCTTCTCGTTGTGCTTGAGAAGAGTTTGTGAGACCTACTTGGATAGATCTTGATTTCTCCTTCCCCGCAACGGCGCCAGAAATACTTCTGATGTTTGCTATGTATCCCTTGCAACGGCGCCACGAAATAGTTGTGTCCACGGCACGAGGAATCCTTCAGCTACGGCTACGTCTTAAGGGACTTCCTAGGCAAGTATGCAAAGGATTTCCCACGTGGCCTTGGAGCCTTGCGTTGGTGTTCCCTCGAAGCGGAAAGGGTGATGTAGCACAGCGACGGTAATTATTTCCCTCAGTTTGAGAACCAAGGTATCAATCTGGCGGAAGAGTATCTCAAGATCCTGCACAAACACAAAAGATTGCACGCAACGCTATGAAAGAGGTTGTCAATCCCTTATAGATTGTTTGTCAAGTGAGAACTGAAAGCAACAAAGTAACAAAGCAAAGTAAAAGCGAAGATGTAAACGATGGATGTGAATAGACCCGGGGGCCGTAGTGTTTACTAGTGGCTTCTCTCATAAAAACAAGTAGACGGTGGGTGAACAAATTACTGTCGAGCAATTGATAGAACTGTGCAAAGTCGTGATGATATCTATGCAATGATTATTTCTATAGGCATCACGTCTGAAACAAGTAGACCGATACTTTCTCCATCTACTACTATTACTCCACACGTCGACCGCTATCCAGCATGCATCTAGTGTATTAAGTCCATAAGAACAGAGTAACGCCTTAAGCAAGATGACATGATGTAGAGGGATAATCTCAAACCAATGATAAAAACCCCATCTTTTTACCCTTGATGGCAACTACTTGATGTGTGCCTTGCTGCCCCTACTGTCACTGGGAAAGGTCACCACATGGTAGAACCTAAAACCAAGCACTTCTCCCATTGCAAGAATCATAGATCTAGTTGGTCAAACAAAACCCAAGACTCGGAGAGACTTACAAGGATATCAAATCATGCATATAAGAAAACAGCAAAGACTCAAATATATATCATAGATAATCTGATCACAAATCCACAATTCATCGGATCTCGACAAACACACCGCCAAAGAAGATTACATCGGATAGATCTCCATGAAGATCATGGAGAACTTTGTATTGAAGATCCAAGAGAGAGAAGAAGCCATCTAGCTACTAACTACGGACCCGTAGGTCTGAAGTGAACTACTCACGAGTCATTGGAGGGGCGATGATGATGATGATGAAGAAGCCCTCCAACTCCAAAGTCCCCTCCGGCAGGGCGTCGGGAAGGGTCTCCAGATGAGATCCCGCGGAAACGGAAGCTTGCGGCGGCGGAAAAGTATTTTCGAGGCTCTCCTGATTTTTTGTGGAATATTTGGGAATTTATAGGCCAAAGACCTGGGTCAGGGGGCGACGAGGGAGGCCACAAGCCTGCCCACCGCCGCCTCCCCCCTGGTGGCGGAGTGGGGGCTTGTGGGCTCCCTGGAGCCCACCTGGCTTGGCCCAAAATCCCCCTGGTCTTCTTCCGTTCGGGAAAAAATCATTTCGGGGTTTTTCTTCCGTTTGGACTCCGTTCCAAAATCAGATCTGAAAAGAGTCAAAAACACAGAAAAAACAGGAACTGGCATTTGGCACTGAATTAATAAGTTAGTCCCAAAAAAATATACAAAAGGTACATAAAACAACCAAAGAAGACAAGATAACAGCGTGAAACCATCAAAAATTATAGATACGTTTGAGACGTATCAAGCATCCCCAAGCTTAACTCCTGCTCGTCCTCGAGTAGGGAAGTGATAAGAATGATTTTTTTATGCTTTCATGCTACCTAGCATTGGTGTCCTTTGTAATTCCTCTTATGTGACGTGAATGTTCAGATCCATTAGATTCAAAACAATAGTTTGCTATTGACGTGGAAACAATAATAATTCAAGCAAACTAGCAAAGTAATCATGAACTTTCAAAATAACAAGGCCAAAAGAAAGTTATCCCTACAAAAGCATATAGTCTGGCTATGCTCTATCGTCATTACACAATGAATTTAAATCATGCACAATCCCGGTATTGGCCAAGTAATTGTTTCACACCTTTACTTTCTCAAACCTTTTCAACTCTCACGCAATACATGAGCGTGAGCCATGGTTATAGCACTATAGATGGTGTGGAATGTAGTGGAGGTTGCAAGACAAAAAAGGAGAAGATAGTCACATTAACTAGGTGTATCAATGAGCTATGGAGATTCTCATCAATAGATATCAATGTGAATGAGTAGGGATTTCCATACAAATGATGCACTAGAGCTAAGAGTATGTGAAAGCTCTTAAAGAAAACTAGTGGGTGTGCATCCAACTTTCTTGCTCACGAAGACCTAAGGCAAATTTGAGGAAGCCTATCATTGGAATATACAAGCCAAGTTATATAATGAAAATTTTCCACTAGCTATATGGTGGTAACAAAACGAGAGACTCTCAATCATGAAGATCATGGTGCTTAATATGCACAAGTGTGGAAAAAGTGGTAGCATTGTCCCTTCTCTCTTTTTCTCTCATCATTTTTTTAATTATTTTATTTGGTGGGCTCTTTGGCCTCTCTTTTTTATGGGCTTCTTTGGCCTCTTTTATTTCCTCACTGTCGGGACCCCGATCCTGAATCATAAGAACCCAGCCTGTAACACATCACATCACTTTGCGGCCTCACGCACGGTAAACTCCACGGCTGCCACCTTACCTTGGCCGGGACCGTTTGCATCTTTTGGCTCACGTATGTGAATATGTTGCTAGCGTTCAAATGACAAAGAACCCGGGTCGACATGACTAGTTATAAACCCAGGCGGTACATCCGTACAGGGACAGGCATACATAACCCAGCAAGGTAGGTGTCCGTCATCAGCATGTGTAGACGAGTCGTAGCAAGCTACAAGGACTCCATTACACCGCATGACATTTCCCTGAGGGGACAGACACAGCAGTAGAGAAGGATACATGCCGGTCAATCAATGTGTTCCGAGCAGTAGCAAGCTACCAAGGCCCGATGGAATCACAAAGAGGCATTTCCCTGTAAAGAGTACTACCAAAGGCAAACAACTAGGTGTCGAATCCCACACATATAATGCATTTCAAACATACACACATTATGCACGACATGTGTAGATACAACATGGCATCACAACATAACTCTATGACTCAAGCATTTATTAAAGACTCATAAGAGTCATCATAGTATGATATTACAAACAGGGGTCTCGAGACCCGACACTCAAGTCATACAAACAACAAGCGGAAGCAATTCATGTCTGGGTACAGACATCTACTAAAAGTGGCTGGAAGAGCCTGAAAAGCTACTACGACCCTACCAAAGGAGCCAGACCTCTGTCTGGGATTCCCAAGCTATTCCGATCAACATCAAACACATCGCGTAGAACCTTTAATGAGTCTAAGTCTTCTCTGCAAAACATAAATAAAGCAACCGTGAGTACAAAGGTACTCAGCAAGTCTTACATCAGAACTATCTACATATGCATCATGTTTCAATGAAAGGATTGTGGGGTTTGATTACAGCAAGCCAGCTTTGACTCTTGGCTAACCTGTACTACGACTACAAGTTCTTTCTTTGAGGTGGGATAGCGCACACGAGTCCACATATTCACCAATTCAATACACCACTATGGATCCACTCTCGTCTCCCTACGAGAAGGCCTTCCATAGCACTCACACTTATCTTGCATGTTTTAGAGTATCCATTTAAATTGTCTATGTACCACGTAATGTTTCCAAGTAGTCCATAACCGAGGACGCGGCTATTCGAACAGATTGAATCACCCTGCAGGGGTATACTTCTTCACACATGCTCCCACCACTTAGCACCATATGCACGTCATGCATCTCGGCAACCTTCAAGCGGAAGCACTGGCATGGGTGTCGGCCACGACCGTTAACCACACAAGACCCTAGTCCAGGTTTATCGCCTATTTGAGACTGAACCCGCAAGGAAGTCCGGCCGAGGTTTCCTCTACGGCCCCAAACGATGCACGCAGGGTTCCCAAGCCCACCATTCGGGTGCCACTTGGTACACCGTGCCACTGTGTATCTACCATAGTGAAGCCTACCCCGTCGGGCAGAGCTAAACACGGCCGCCAACACTTTTCCTACAAACACCAGAAACTAATTGCAACTCCTGGACAGAGATCTAGGCAATTAATAAGCCGAGCGGGGTCATATTTCAGGGCCCAATGCATGGTAGTATCTTGTCTTGGATAACACACACAGAACTCAGCTCTTAAGGACGGTCCCAATGAGACAACCCACCATGTACTCCTACATGGCCTCTCATCGCTACCTTTACCAAATCAGATTCACACCTTTACTCTCACACTGTAAGACATGAACACAACCATTCCGATTCATCATCCAGACGGATCAGACCCGACACGACTCTAAGCATAGCAGGCATTGTAAACAAGCATGGATGAGTAAGCACATCAAGGCTCAAGCAGTTGCTACTCATGCTAAGTGGTTTCAACTATTTACTGTGACAAAATCAGGTCATGCAGAGGAATGGGTTCAACTACCGATAACATGTACAGTTGAATCGTGTTTGTCCTAATGCAATAAAAGAGAGTAGGAGCGAGGGAGTGGGTTTATTTCAATATGCTCAAGGGGGGTTTGCTTGCCTGACACGTCTGAAGATAGCAATGAGTCTTCATCAATGTCAACGATCACATCGTCGGAAACATCGTTTAGCGAGGGGGAAACAACACCGACAAACAAGAAAGAACAACAATTACTTCACGGAAATGCAACACTATGATGCATGCTCAAGACATGAAATGAAAGGTGGCAGGGCTAATGTGGCTATCATTTCTTAAGTTGAAGTTGGTTTGGATTAGGATTCAAACATCACGTCAAGCCGGGTATCTTTCCAAGTACCCTTATAATTGATTCGACCTCATGCTCATAACAAATTGTTTCAACATGTATGGAGTTAGTATTTTGAGGTACTGATTTGCATTGACCAATGTTTGGTCATAACAATTGAAGTGGAATTCCAATAAGTATCAAATTCCATCTCCAAACTAATTATGAAATTTATCCTATTCACCATTTTGCCTATTTGGTGATGTTAACTTTTTCAAACATGCAGGAAAATGCCATAATCAGATTCCTTGGATTTTTCTGATACTTTTTCATATATAAATTATTTTCATCCGAGTTATATTTTAATTTCTATGATTTTTACAAGTTTTGCTATTATTCTGGAATTAATTAAAATCAGAAAAGCTTTATTGCGTCAGGCTGATGTCATCCCTGCGTCAGCAGGTTAACCAGCCGGTCCAGGTCAAACCCTGACAGCGAGGGCCCACCAGTCAGTGAGATAGGGCTAATCCCCGGTCAAACCTAAGGCTAACTAGGCTTTGACCCCTGTGGGGCCCTCTATCAGTGACTGGGGGGTTATTAGTGGTTAATTAGGGTCTAAACTAATCCTTGACCGATCGGGCCCACATGGCAGTGGCTCGGGCTGGCGAGGTTGACACCGGCGACCAACAGAGTGACGGAGGTTTGCCGGAATCGCGACATCGGCGTCCATTCAGGGCGCGGGTGGGTGGAAGGGGTTACTGGGGGTGCGTTGCTTCTTTTGGTGGCAGCTAAGTGGCTGGAGGGGCACCGGAGGTACGCCGGCGACGAGCCTAAGTGGCGGCGGGGTTCGGCCATGGCGGGAAGCGGGGCTACGGGGTATGGGAGAACGTGGAAAGAGAGGGGAAAAGACGGTGAGCTCACGTCGGTTCCATTTGCGGTGACGGGGAGGTCGGGGTTGCGTCGGAGGGGGTGAATCGATGGAAGGGGCCGGCGGCCGGAGGTGAGGAAGACCACGGCGATGGCGACGACAGGGGATGTCCGGGCTCGATTCCAATGGCGAGGAGGAGCAGGGCGTTGAGGCGGTTCTTCTGGGCTTCTCGGAGAGGCGAGGGAAGGCCGGAGACCAGAGAGGCGAGCTCGAGCTCTAGCTCGGCAATGGAGGCAACGAGGGAAGCAGAGAGAGAGAAGGGGAAACTGGAGAGAGGAGAGGAGGATGAGCTCGAGGGGGGGTCTGGTGCTTCCACGGTGAGGAGATAAGGACGGGGCGAGCAGGAGGTGGCCAGGGGACGTGGCGGTGCCCGGCGATGCGTCGGGCACGCAGCTGCTTCTCCTCCTAGCAGGAGGAGGAAGACAGCGGTGCCCCTGGTGGGCTGGGCCGCTTCAGGTGAGCGCGGGTAAGGACTTCCCTCTGTTTTCCTTTTTCTGTTTTTTATTTCTTTCTGGCATTTTAGGTTTAGGATTTTAATAAAACATTTAATCATTTTATAAAATCCTAGGATAGTATTATGTGACAGTAGTAAAAAGTAATCAATGCCACAAAATAGTTTCAACATTTTATAAAACTAGGAAGTATTTGAAATCAATTAATTAATTGATTTCAGTGGCTTTTGAGTTTAAAATAAAATGCCAAAAGTATTTTGAAAATATATATCACCCCTGATATTTTCTTTCCAACATTTATCAAAAATGATGGACTTTTATGAAAACCATTTTGGTTCATTGATTTGTCACCACTTTTGAATTGTTTTGCATATAGAGTTGCTAGGGTTTTGTTTGAATATAGAGTAGCTAGGATTTTTCTCTTGTTGAACCTATTTGGATGTTGTTTGGTGTTAGGGTTTGGTCATCCCCATTTGTAGATCATCCAAATTGAATTAAATTGATTTGAATGCATTCATGAATGCTTAATGATGCAACTAACTACAAGATATAATCTAGGGCTGTGACACTCACATGGGACAATGCTCCATTAATGATGATCATCACACTTTCAACTCAAAACTTAGAGTAACTATGACTCTATATGGAATGCCTTCGGTAGTGTACCGTGGCAATGATCTAGCATGGCATAGACATCAATGGAAACATCATGCTAGCAATCTTACGATCGTGCAAAGGCAAGTAGACGTGGTGGCACATGTCATGGTGGTAGTTGCATGGCAATATATCTCGGAATGACTTTGAAAAAGCCATGGTAGATAGGTATGGTGGCTGTTTTGAGGGAGGCTAGTGGTGGGTTTTGTGCACCGGCAAAAGTTGCACGGCACTAAGAACATAGTGATGGTGGAAGGTGAAAGTGCATCTAAACCATGGACTCAACTTTAGTCATGAAGAACTCATATACTTGTTGCAAAAATTTTGTTAGTAATCGAACCAAAGCATTCAACGCATACTCCTAGGGGAAGGGTTGGTAGGTATAAACCATCGCGCGATCCCGACCGCCACGCAAAGGATGACAATCAATATACTAATCATGCTCAGATTTCATCACATAGCGGTTCACCATACGTGCATGCTACGGGAATCACTAACTTCAACACAAGTATTTCTAGATCCACAACACCTTACTAGCATGACTTCAATATTACCATAACCACAACTCAAAACTAATTGAGATGAATCAAACTTCTCTAACTATTCAATGCACATGAAGGTGGAAGTTTTCGTATCCCTTTGGATAACTACCCCTTTTGAGACTACTTTCAAAGCATAGATCAACTACCAAGCCACGCACCGCAGTGCTCTAAAAGATATAAGTGAAGCACATAGAGCAAAAGTATCTAGCTCAAAAGATATAAGTGAAGCACATGTGAGCTGAATTGTCTACCAAAAGATATAAGTGAAGCTCGACAAAATCACGGTGTGTGCATGTATCTCTCTCTCTCTAGGTGTGCTGCAAGGATGATTGTGACACAACAAAAATAAAATACTCCTACGATACAGGACGCTCCAAGCAAAAACACATAACATGTGGTGAATAAAAATATAGCCCCAAGTAACGTTACCGATGGATTGAAGACGAGAGAGGGGATGCCTTCCCGGGGCATCCCCAAGCTTAGGCTTTTACGGAATCCTTGAATCTCTTGGGGTGCCTTGGGCATCCCCAAGCTTGAGCTCTTGCCACTCTTTATCTCTTTGTCCATAAGAACTTCACCCAAAACTTGAAAACTTCACAACACGAACCTTAAACAGAAACTCATGATATCATTAGTACAAGAAAGCAAACCACCACTTCCTTAGGTACTATTGAAAACTTAAATTCTATTTATGCTGATGTTGGGTTACTGTATTTTCTATCTTCCATGGCTAATGCCCCCTGATACTATCCATAGTTTCATCAAAATAAGCAACCAACACAACAAAAACAGAATCTGTTAACAGCAAACCAGTCTGTAGTAATCTGTATTTTTCGTATACCTCTGGTACTTCAAAATTCTTAAAAATTACGACCGTCTGAAGAATTTGCGTAGAAATCAGCAGCAAAAAGAATCAACTCAAAAGCTCTTACAAAAAAATGAAAATTATTTTCGTGAACAGAAAGTTTCTGTCTTTTCGAACATGACCAAACGATCACCCCCAAGACTAATCATCACGGTTTTGCTTGGCACAAACGCAAAAAGAAACACAAAAAACACAATCATAACAGAATTATGAAAGTGTGGAAAACACAAAACAGAAAGAAAAACGATAGATTCGTTGGGTTGCCTCCCAACAAGCGCTTTTGTTTAACGCCCTTAGCTAGATATTCAATGATGCTCTCACAAAAGACAAGAATTGAAGCACAACGAGAGCATCCTAAAGCATTTGAAAACCACATCTAAGTCTAACATACTTCCTATGCATAGGCATTTTATAATAAAACAAATTGGCAAGACAACCAATAGTTACCAAATGCAAGGAAGAAGAAAGAGACAATAGCAATCTCAACATCACGAAAGGTGATTTGGTAACATAAGAGTTTCTACCAAAATATTTTCCTCTCTCATAGCAATTACATGTGGGATCATATTCAAATTCAACAATGTAACTATCACATAGGATATTCTTTTCATGATCCACATGCATGCAAAGTTGACGCTCTTCAACAATAGTGGGATTATCATCAAATAAAGTCATGACTTCTCCAATCCCACTTTCAGTATTGTTGCAAATATCATATTCATCATGAGGTTTGAATAAATTTTCAAGATCAAAAGAAAGATCATCACCCCAATCATGATTATTGCAACAAGTAGTGGTTATAGCAAGACCAGCATCCCCAAGCTTAGGGTTTTGCATAATCTTAGCATGATTGTCACTAATAGGATTTATAGTGAAATCATTGCAATCATGCTTTTCATCCAAGGAGCCCTCGTGAATCACTTCATGAATTTCTTCCTCACAATTTTCAGATTCACGCATCTTACGCAAAACTCCAAAGAAATAGTCAATTGCCCTTAACTCACTAGCAATTTGTTCCACACGAGTGGGTCTCTTAAAGAGATTAGCTAGTGGATGATGATCCATATCAATGGATTTTTAGCAAGCAAAGATGCAAGCTAAAAGAAGGCACATGGTAACACAAGCAAACAGAAAGCGAGCGGAAGAAGGGCGAACGGAAAAAGGCAAATAAAAACGGCAAATGTGAAGTGGGGGAGAGGAAAACGAGAGGCAACTGGCAACAAAAGTAAATGCAAGAGAAGAGTTTGTGAGACCTACTTGGATAGAACTTGATTTCTCCTCCCCGGCAACGGCGCCAGAAATACTTCTGATGTTTGTTGTGTATCCCTTGCAACGGCGCCACGAAATAGTTGTCTCGACGGCACCAGGAATCCTTCAGCTACGGCTACGCCTTAAGGGACTTCCTAGGAGAGTATGCAAAGGATTTCCCCCGTGGCCTTGGAGCCTTGCGTTGGTGTTCCCTCGAAGCGGAAAGGGTGATGTAGCACAGCGACGGTAAGTATTTCCCTCAGTTTGAGAACCAAGATATCAATCCGGCGGAAGAGTATCTCAAGATCCTGCACAAACACGAAATCTTGCACCCAACGCTATGAAGGGGTTGTCAATCCCTTATAGATTGTTTGCCAAGTGAGAACTGAAAGCAACAAAGTAACAAAGCAAAGTAAAAGCAGAGATGTAAACGATGGATGTGAATAGACCCGGGGGCCATAGTGTTTACTAGTGGCTTCTCTCATAAGAGCAAGTAGACGGTGGGTGAACAAATTACTGTCGAGCAATTGATAGAACTGTGCAAAGTCATGACGATATCTATGCAATGATTATTTCTATAGGCATCACGTCCGAAACAAGTAGACCGATACTTTCTGCATCTACTACTATTACTCCACACGTCGACCGCTATCCAGCATGCATCTAGTGTATTAAGTCCATAAGAACAGAGTAACGCCTTAAGCAAGATGACTTGATGTAGAGGGATAATCTCAAACCAATGATAAAAACCCCATCTTTTTACCCTTGATGGCAACTACTTGATGTGTGCCTTGCTGCCCCTACTGTCACTGGGAAAGGTCACCATATGGTAGAACCCAAAACCAAGCACTTCTCCCATTGCAAGAATCATAGATCTAGTTGGCCAAACAAAACCCAAGACTCGGAGAGACTTACAAGGATATCAAATCATGCATATAAGAAAAGAGCAAAGACTCAAATATATATCATAGATAATCTGATCACAAATCCACAATTCATCGGATCTCGACAAACACACCGCCAAAGAAGATTACATCGGATAGATCTCCATGAAGATCATGGAGAACTTTGTATTGAAGATCCAAGAGAGAGAAGAAGCCATCTAGCTACTAACTACGAACCCGTAGGTGTGAAGTGAACTACTCACGAGTCATTGGAGGGGCGATGATGATGATGAAGAAGCCCTCCAACTCCAAAGTCCCCTCCGGCAGGGCGTCGGGAAGGGTCTCCAGATGAGATCTCGCGGAAACGGAAGCTTGCGGCGGCGGAAAAGTATTTTCGAGGCTCTACAGATTTTTTGCGGAATATTTGGGAATTTATAGGCCAAAGACCTAGGTCAGGGGGCGGCCAGGGAGGCCACAAGCCTGACCACCGCCGCCTCCCCCCAGGTGGCGGAGTGGGGGCTTGTGGGCTCACTGGAGCCCACCTGGCTTGGCCCAAAAGCCCCCTGGTCTTCTTCCGTTCGGGAAAAAATCATTTCAGGGTTTTTCTTCCATTTGGACTCCGTTCCAAAATCAGATCTGAAAAGAGTCAAAAACACGAAAAAAAAACAGGAACTGGCACTTGACACTGAATTAATAAGTTAGTCTCAAAAAAAAGATATAAAAGGTACATAAAACAACCAAAGAAGACAAGATAACAACATGAAACCATCAAAAATTATAGATACGTTTGAGACGTATGAGGAACCATCAAAAATTATAGATACGTTGGAGACGTATGAGTGAGTTACATGATCTCATGGTCATAGGAATGAATACTTTGTTGGAAATATGCCCTAGAGGCAATAAAAAAATTGTTATTATTATATTTCTTTGTTCATAATAATGTTTATTATCCATTCTAGAATTGTATTGATTGAAAACTCAAATACATGTGTGGATACATAGACAACACACTGTCCCTAGTGAGCCTCTAGTTGACTAGTTCGTTGATCAAAGATGGTTAAGGTTTCCTGGCCATATGCAAGTGTTGTCACTTCATAAACGGGATCACATCATGAGGAGAATCATGTGATGGAAAATACCCAAACTATGAACGTAGCATATTGATCGTGTCGTTTTATTGCTATTGTTTTCTGCATGTCAAGTATTTATTCCTATGACCATGAGATCATATAACTCACTGGCACCGGAGGAATACCTTGTGTGCATCAAACGTCACAACATAACTGGGTGACTATAAAGGTGCTCTACAGGTATCTTCGAAGGTGGCCATTGAGTTAGTATGGATCAAGACTGGGATTTGTCACTCCGTGTGACGGAGAGGTATCTCGGGGCCCACTCGGTAATACAACATCACAACAAGCCTTGCAAGCAATGTGACTAATGAATTAGTTATGGGATCTTGTATTACGTAACGAGTAAAGAGACTTGCCAGTAACGAGATTGAACTAGGTATGAAGATACCGACGATCGAATCTCGGGTAGGTAACATACCGAAGGACAAAGGGAACATCATACGGGATTAACTGAATCCTTGACATAGAGGTTCAACCGATAATATCTTTGTATAATATGTAGGATCCAATATGGGCATCCAGGTCCCGCTATTGGATATTGATCGGAGAGTGTCTCAGGTTATGTCTGCATAATTCTCGAACCCGCAGGGTCTGCACACTTAAGGTTCGATGACGTTTCGGTATAGTTGAGTTATAGATGTTGGTAACTGAAAGTTGTTCAGAGTCCCGGATGAGATCCAGGTTGTCACGAGGAGCTCCGGAATGGTCCGGAGGTAAAGATTAATATATAGGAAGTCCTGTTTTGGTCACCGGAAAAGTTTCGGGCTCATCGGTAGTGTACCGGGAGTGCGGGGAGGGGTGCCGGGGACCATCGGGAGGGGTGTCACGCCCCAAGGGGTCTCATGGACTATGGGAAGAGATAAACCAGCCCCTAGTGGTCTGGAATAAGTTCCCACTAAGGCCCATAAGGTTTGAGAAGGAAAAAAACACAAGGTGGAAAGAGTTTCCAAGTGGGAAGGTGGAATCCTACTCCAAGTAGGATTGGAGTAGGACTCCTCCATCTCCAATTTGGCCAAACCTTGAGGTTTTGAGGCTGCCTCCTCCCCTCCCTCCCTCCTATATATAATAGTGATTTAGGGCTGATTTGAGACAACTTTTTGCCACGTGCAACTCAGATCTAGACACCATAGTTCTTACTCTAGATCGTATTTCTACGGAGCTCGAGCGGAGCCCTGCAGGATTAGATCGTCACCACCATCGGAGCGTCGTCATGCTGCCGGAGAAATCTTCTACCTCTCTGCCCCCTCTTGCTGGATCAAGAAGGTGGAGATCGTCATCGAGTTGTACGTGTGCTGAACGCGGAGGTGCCGTCCGTTCGGCACTAGATCGGAATGGATCATGAAGACGGATCGCAAGACGGTTCATGAGACGGATCGCGGGACGGTTTGTTGGACGGATCGCGGGATGGATCGTGGGATGGATCGCGGGACAGTTCATGGGACGGTTCGTGGGGCGGTTCGAGGGACGTGAAGACGTTCCACTACATCAACCGCGTTTCTTAACGCTTCCTGTTGTGCGATCTACAAGGTACGTAGATCCAAATCTCCTCTCCTAGATGGACATCACCATGATAGGTCTTCGTGTGCGTAGGAAATTTTGTGTTTCCCATGCAACGTTCCCCAACATACTTGACACGCATAAAACAATAGCAACAAAATGACACGATCACATGCTACGTTCATAGTTTGGGTCTTATCCATCACATCATTCTCCCAATGATGTGATCGAGTGATCAAGTGACATCACTTGCATATGGTCAGAAAACCTTAACCATCCTTGATCAACTGGCTAGTCAACTAGAGGCTTACTAGGGACATTGTTTTGTCTATATATCCACACATGCATTTATGATTTCATTCAATACAATTATAGCACGGATAATAAACGATTATCTTGAAACAGGAAATATAATAATAATTATTTTATCATTGCCTCTAGGGCATATTTCCAACACCCCCCCTAGTATGACTATCTATTAGTGAAGGATTCTTTTAAGTTGGTTACCACGACTAACAGTTGACTAGATTCACCTCTAAAAGCTTTACATAATTAAACAATGATGATCAGTTGCCTATGATTGATGATCAGTTGCCTATAATACTGTAAAATTGCTCAATTTTGATGCGCAGTTGCCTATTACTAATGGTCAATTGCCTACGACTGATGTTCAGTTGCCTTCCATTAATGCCCAGTTGCGTGCTATTTGTGAATAGTTGTCATAATTGGAGTCGGGTATCACAAAAATTAAGCAACTTTTAGTTTATTTTTTGCGCAAATCCAATGCATTCAACAAGCCACTCATGTGTATACACACGATGTAATTCATCTAGCATCAAAGTTACTTTTGTTTAGCACTAGAATTGCCTCATCTAGCATCAAAGTTGCTTTTGAAAAAAATTTCTTTTAAACATATTCATATGGGATCTTGTTTTGAAGAGTTTGCCACGGGGAACCCAATGGTGAAAACATATCATAACTCCGACAAACGGTTTGATAGTAATATATTTTTGAATTTTTTATACAGGAATTAATGGAAATCCAACGTATGGGGAGCCGAGCATGCACATCCGACGCATAATTTAATCATTTCAGTTTGGAAATAGCTGACCACATTTGCCATGTGGTTGCTAAAGGGTGAAGTTATTTAACCTTCTAGTCACGATAGATAATTTTGGAAGACTTTTCGTTGATAGGCGATCATACTACGCACACTAATAAAAAGTTGTTTTTATTTAGCACTAAAGTTGCTTAAATATCACCCCAAAGTTGCTCAAAAAAAGTTTTCAAAACTTGTTCATATGGGATCTAGTTTTAAAGAGCTCGTCGCAAGAAACACACCCGTGAAAATGGATCGTCGTTCTGACGCTTGGTTCAAAAATTATAGTATTTAAAAAACGACATAAAGTGGAATGACTTGCTCCACACTTCCGTGTGAGGGATGAACTCGTTCCAGTCAAAAAGTACAGCTGCACCTTTTAGTACTTAGGTACGAAAATGCTCTACAATATTTCCAACTGCAACAAACCTTATTTCCGGTACAGATATGTTTGCCAGTAATAACTAATCGAGCCAGCCGCACGAGCCGTAACAAGTCGTTTTCCTCATCCCTGGAGGCTGGAACCCTAGCCGTCACCAGGAGAGGCCAACTTCCAGCGCCGTCCTCCGGTGGCGACGAACCACGTTTCAAAACTTGGTGACGTTGATCAGGATGATTTGCCAGCAAAACGACGACGACTTCACGTTGCTTGACGAATGATATACATGTTGTAGGGTGCAATGTCCTTTCCTGTGTGAAATGTTTCATGCAATTGCCGCCAGAATGGCTCCCCCCTAGTCCAGCCTACTAAATTCGCGGATGCGGCCAACCACGCATCGCACAACAACTCATCCTTCATGGTCGAGTAGCTCATCATCCTCCAAACTCTAAAACCCGACATAGCATTTAAAAATAAGCTCAATGGCATTTGATTGAACCCCTATCGAGCATGGTGACTGCCACGAGGTCGTCGACGGGGGACGAAGTGTACCTGGTTACAAACGGCTCCGGGGTGGAAAGCTCTGCCGTAGACAACGAGCGGGCGCGTCGGTGCTGGTTGCGAACGTCGACAATGCCTCTTTGGCATCCAAAGACGTACAAGGAGCAGCGGAGGCGAAGGTGGAGGGTGGAAAGCAAGGGGTAGAAGAGGCGGAGTGCAAGTAAATGGGACTGGAAAGGGGGGATTGGGTGGGTCGGAGGTGTCGGATAGCGACGTTTCTCGTGTCCGGACCCCCGCAAAGCTCTCCGCTTTTGTCTCTAATTTGCGGGAGAAACCACGTCGGACCGTGTCGTAGATAGATACATAATCGCGTTGGATGGCTTCCGCGGATCGGATCGCGCAGTCCGAACCGTTGCGGGAGGTTGGCGGATCCGCCTTGCAGATGCCCTAAGGAAAAATTAATATTGGCCTTGGTGTATCCTTTTTAGCAAAAAGAAACAATAAAATCTAAAACAAATAGTGAAATTTTCCGCACAAAATATATATAATCTGTGCGCTTTTTAAAAGTATGCAAGAATAAGCATATAACAACGGATATTTTTCAAAGTAAAATTTCTAAATGAAATAAATTAATGACATTGGTATTACCCTTAAAGAAGAAATGAAATGAAATAATAACTAAATCAAAATAACAAAGTTTTATAAGAAGCAACGAATTCATGTGATTGCTATTACTCTTTTAGAATAAAAGATAATGAGAAAAGTGAAAAAAAACTTGCACATAACCTGCACTAAAAATGCACTTATGTAGTATGCAAACAAAAACAAAAATCATAGTAATGCATTTTCTGCACATAATAAATAGTATTTGTGTGTGTATATTTACATTCACCCAACATCCAAAAGATAGCTATAAATTAAAAATAAAATAAAATAAATAATAAAGAAAATAAAATTAAAGTAAAAGGAGGAACGCGTAAAAACAAAAAACAAAAACAACGGAAAAGAGGGATAGGATGAGCGGTACAAATAACTGGCCTTCAGACCATAGCAAATCGACTGACCCGAATACGTGTCAGCCAGAAAAAGATAATTACCAAACCAGCTCATAGAACAACATCCATGAAAGAAAAACACAGCACAAACCTCGTAGCAGAATCAACAGCCAATGACCCAAATTGAAAAATTCAGACAACTTACATATAGTTAAGGTGGAAAAAAATAAAGTATAGAGCAGAAGTGATATATATGATCCTCGGGTCCCATCATCGTCCTGCCTCGAAATTTCTTCTCTTTGTACAGCGCCATCTTCCGGCCGAACCACGAAAGGGCCAATGACTCCATAGGTGATCGAGTGCAACAGACATCATAAAAGAAAAAACACAGCACAAACCTCGTAGCAGAATCAACAGCCAATAACCCAAATTGAAAAATTCAGACAACCTTTTTTTGAGGGGAGAATTCAGACAACTTACATATAGTTAAGGCGGAAAAAAAACTGTAGAACATAAGTGATATACGTATATGGTACTGTCTCTGTTTTATACAACAGAAGGGTGTATATGTCCTATACAAGCTGCGAGGCAGAGTATCTGCATACCCTGGCCTCTGTAAACACAAGCCCCGTTCTGCAGTAGTATCCTTGCTCCGGGCTGCAGTGTCTGTCCTCCGAGCAGACGCATCCCCCGTCCAGCGCGCACCCATCCTCCTTACCGAGCTCCTTGCCGCCGACGACGTCGTCGGACCACGGGCTGTCGAACAGTCCCCGCGGATCCAGCTGCCGCTTGGCCGCGGCGAACCTGGCCCATCCCGGATACTTCCCCTGCACCCCCCGGAAGGCCACCATCCTGTTCTTGGCCCAGTGCGGCCGCGCCCCGTGCTTGACGAACGCCATCTGCTCCACCTCCTCCCACACGTCCTGGCTGAGCCGCGCCGCCGACGGGTCCGCCGCGCGGTAGTAGTTGAAGTCCACCACCACGGAGTCCTCCGGCTGCCCCAGCCAGGCCTCCGACCTCCTCACGAACCGGACCAGGAGGCCGTTGTACACGTCCACGCCGCACATGCTGTCCGGGCTGAGGTCGCGCAGCCGCTTCACGTCGAGCACGAAGGACCGGAACCGCGCCGGCGAGAAGATGGCCGTGCTCTCGTAGAAGAAGAGACCCTTGAACCTGGGGTCCCACGCGCACGCCGTGAGCGGGCTGGAGGCCGGCGACCGCGCGCAGGAGCCCGACGTCTGCATCTGCCCCTGGAACCCCACGACGGGGTAGCCGGTGAACAGCTGGCCGGCCTTCCTGCGCAGCCCGTTGCCGATCAGCCGCTTGGCGGCAATCTCCGCCGCGGCCATCGCGCACTTGCCCTTGACGTTCCTCGACCCTTCCAGTGCGGTCTCTAGCGCCCTGACCCCCTGGGAGACCGCGATGAGCGTCGACCGGAAGCCGATGAAGTCGTTGACCCCGTCGCCGGTGGCGTTGAGCGGCGCGCGGTCGTCGAGCCTGTAGACGGCCTGGTGCTGGGACGGGTACCAGGCGATGTCGGCGAACTCGTGCCGCGCGGCGTGGTCCGCGAAGTCGTCCTGGAAGGTGGAGTCGTCCCTGTAATCGTAGGTCACGCTTCTCTTGAATCTTGGCTCCAGCGCCAAAGTGACCTGCAGTGGCATCCACGCCAGCAGTATATCTTCCATGCGTCAGTTGGGAGTTGGAGATCAAACATAGGTAAAAACAAAAGCTTGCATCTGAACTCTACGTTTCGGATGGATAATTAGCAACTAGCCATTCTCCGCACATGCCAATCCTTGACAAAACTTGTGGTATATATCTTTGCAAATTTCGGTGAAGGAGCATGCCATGCCACTGCGTCGTACTCCGTATTATCTCTTCCTAATAATAAAGCGTAGAATGCTTTTGTCGTCCGTCGTGGTTATTTTGCAAAAACACCCCTCATTTTTCCAGTATTCAACCCGTAGTCCGTTTTTAAGTCAAAAAACGAATCTTTTTTGTATTTTTCAGAAAACCCCCTGATGTTTCAGGTAATCAATCCACAGTCCGAATTTAAGTCAGAAAACGAATCGTTTTTTTGCATTTTTCCGAAAACCCCGTGATGTTTCAGGTAATCAACCCGCCCTCCATATTTTAAGAAAAAAAACCTAACTTTCAGTTAATCAATCCACATTTTATCTAAAACAAAATTATCCATATCTTTTAAACCCTAACTACGATTTTAACATGTTATATATGAAATTTGATTAAAAAATTGTGTAGAATCTAAATAGGATGTCACTTTTGGTTGTTGAATACTTTTTAAATATTATTTTTGGTGCAAACTTAATTTGTAGTGCACGGTTCTTTTTTTCTTTCTTTCCGACGACGATATGAATTGCAATAAACATCCATCAAATTAAAACTAAATTGAAAGGAAAGAAAACATCGTTAACAACATATGCACATCTTTCGAAAACCTCATGGGGAGAAACAACATATTTCTCATCTTATTTCGAGTGACTGTATATTCAAACGCGTTTTCATTGTGTGAGCACTAAAGCCATCGTCGACAACACAAATGTGATGTCATGTAAAAATATATTGCGTTCAGAGCGTGTGTTATTTTCTCTTCCGTTGCAACGCACGGGCTTTTTTGCTAGTTAATGACAATGCGTGCAAGCATGCATTTTCCCTGCCTTCACTAGCCTTTTTCATAGTTCTTGTGTGCGTTCCTTTTCCTAAAGCTTCTCTGTACTGCATTCATAGTGACAGCAAAGCAAATTATTTGCGCTCCACATTTTCGGCAGCAACAGTGTATTAACAACATGTAGCACATGTCTCCCTTGGATTAGGATCTATTCCCTCCGTTCCTAAATAATTATAGTTAAGGACAACTAAACTAGTTATTTTCAACTATAATTATTTAGAAACATAGGGAGTAGATCTGATGATGTTGTTCGTGTTTCATCCGATGAAGAAAACATAAGTTTGGTCGTAGTGAGAAGTATCATGTACTAATATCATGCATATGATACTACTCCTTTCGTTCTTAAATATAAGTCTTTTTGAAGATTTTATTAGAAGACTACAAACAAAATGGATGAATCTACGGTTTAAAATATGTCTATATATACATTCGTATATAGTTTTCTAGTGAAACCTTTAAAAAGACATATATTTAGGAACGAAGGGAGTAGTGTATGATATGAGAACAGACGTTTGGTGACCGAGCTCATTGGAGCTAGAAATTTTTAAAGAATTCAGAATTCATACTTTTCATTTTCAAAAAATCTGAAAAATTGTGCAAGTAAACAAGGATGTTATGTGTATGTGTGTAAATTTTTAAGATGAAATACCTTGAAATACAATTTATGCAAAAAAACCAAATTCATGGCCTCAAAGGATAAATAGTATCATGTGTTAAAAAACCCAAATTTATCTTTTTTGCACGGGCCTCTTTCAACGTATTTTGTCCTGAAAATTTACACACATGTGTGTTATGCCTTCAACTATCTCTATATATATTTTAGAATTTTTTGAAATGTAAAAATATAAATTTTTAAGAATTTTAAATTTTACATTTGAAGGCCTTCATGGAGCTCGGTCTCCAAAAGCAATTTTCGTATATGATACTACCTCACAGTCATCTTATCACACCTTGGTATCATAATAGTTCTATTTATTGTTATTCAAGACACATACTAATAAATCATTTAATATGATATGGTAGTATCATATTTAGTTGGACTAGTATGCTCGTCGCTGTATTAGCACACTCATGACCATATAGAGTTATGTCGTTTAGGGGAAGCACAAATTTGAAGTTTTCATAATTGTTGTCCCCATAATCACGAGACCATGTGTTATTGAGACATATTTTTTTACTTTAATTGTTTAAATAAAGATGGACTAGACTACGTAACGGCGCCGCACGTTAGTCTTGCCGTGTTGCGGTTGTAGGAAGCCCACCATGCATGCGTGAGAACTGTATGCTGCATGCATGCGGTAGTAGCCGGTCTAAACAAGAAAACACTATTTATGATTATGAATGCATGTCGCTATCGCGGGTTATTAAAAAGATGGATTCAATGGCGTCCCGCATGCACATGCACCTAAAAATAGGCAGAATGATTCTCTTCAATACTTGAAATTCCAAAAGTTTTATCTTTAAAACCATTAATTCAATCAATGATTTGTTTTCACCGTTAGCTTTGTCGCGACAAGACTTTCGAAACGAGATCCCATGTCGACATGTTTCGACAAACTTTTTTTTCCTTCCATAATTGCCACATTGTTCCACTCACTTGCCATATTATTAACCACTTACTTTTCCAATAAAAATAACTTAATTTCCATATATTTTTGATGTCGTTTCGTGCAAAAGATTGTCGATGCTTATAAATGCAGTCCCCAAAATGTTTTAATGTGCTTGTCATTTTTATTCTATGAAGTTGTCATGTGGTCTCATAAAGCTTGTAGGTGCTTATAAAATCACAGTTGCCACATATATTTTTTTGTGCTTGTCATTTTAATCCTACATCGTTATCATATTTGTCTCATACAACTTGTCAGTCATTGTAAATATGACAAGTTGGTATATTTTAAATTGACAAACACAACCAACAACATGCTTTTATATCATGTATAATTAAATCTGTTACAAGGCTTTTGTACGAAACAACATTAAAAAGTGACAATTAAGTTATTTTTTTCGAGGCAAGTAAGTGGTTAATAATATGGCAAGTGGGTCAAAAAATGTGGCAAGTATGAACGGAAAAAAATAGTTGACGAAACATATCGACATGGGATCTAGTTTCGAAGAACTCGTCGCGAGAAAGCCAATGGTGAAAACGGATCATCGATTAAATTAACGGTTTTATAGATAAAACTTTTTGAATTTCAAACATCAAAAGAAATTGCACGTTGTCTGTAGCATGCAAAACTTTTTCCTTTCCTTAATCTAACGGTCTCACATGATACGCTTAGATTAGACGGATCGGTCTGCCCGCCGCACGGCAAAGCAGCTATGGGCACGCTTCCAATTAAATTTTCCCAATAAAGATACACATGAATGTGAGGATCACATGTACTTTTCTTCACGCCAAACACAACTATTTTCCGAAGCCCACTTTAAGAGGCGCCCCGAGACTTCATATATGAAGGATGAGAGGCCATATATGAAGGTCGTTTCATAAATTATGACGACTCCTAACAAGATAGTAACTCTGCTAGTGTGCCTTTTTTTATACTTGAATCGTCGTATTGATGATTAGGGCCACTTTGATTTGTAGAATTTTAAAACAAGGGAACAAAAAAAACATAGGATTAAAATGGCATAGTCATCTCAAACCTATATGATTTGGGCTTGTTTCATTGCGTCACAGAAAAAACAAAGGATTCTTTCAAAGATGTTTGAATGATGCTAGAAATCCATTGTGTAATAGTACAAAGGAATCATTTGAAAAAGTTCCTATATGAACCTATATAGGAAAAATCCTAAGGATTCTAATGCTCCAAAATTCCTACGAAAATCATTTAAATCAAAGGAGCCCTTATTATGGCGATTTGCTCAAAATGACGACTCGGTTAGAGTTGCTCGAAATGTGTCGTTTCAACTCTCATGTTGATAGTAGAGTAAATATGACTTTTTAACCCTCTTAGTTGGCTTTTTTTTTACGGGATTTGCCATGTTTAAGAGACTTTCGTCCGTTATCCCATTTAACAAAACACATGCTACATTTTTACCCTTTTCATTTATTTGTCAGTACATGTTGTAGTCAGTCAAGCTTGTGTGACAAGTGCATGGCGTCGAATTCGGGGTAGTCCATGCCTATTTTCAAAGTACACTTACTTTCATGTCAAACAAAGTAGATTCTGTCCAACAAAAACCTATATAGTTTGCATATTTTTTTAGAAAATTATGTGCAACTTGAATTTCTTACTGTATTCACTGAAGTTGCACAAAAATGAAATGTGTTTTGTTTTTATTTTATTTTGTATCCATATATGCTAGTAGTACATCATACTCCAAAGTCCTACTAGCAGAGAGGATACATGTATCTAAAGTACCAAAAAGCTCAGAATCAGCACATGAGGCTTTCCTTAGTCTTGCTACTAGTAGTACGAAATAGAACACCAGAGTACAAATCGTACTAGATATAAGGATTTGACCGACAAGCTAGTGGGAAAAGTACAACAGAATGTAGTCCATTCATGAAGCTGAACTACGGCGCACGCTTGACAATCGCGCCAAGCTCGTATCTAGGGAGTTTCACACAACATTATGAGTGTGCTTGGATACGTTTTAGTCCTACGACTAAAAGTAGTGAGACTAAAACTTGCTAGCCTTACCCATGCTTGGATCCAAGTACTACCTCCGTCCAAGTGTGTAGGACATGCGCGCAGTTCTAAGTTGTCAATTTAACTAGCTAAATATATATTATATGTAATAAATAATATACCATTAGATTCATGTAGGAATGTAGTTTCTGAATATGTATTTTTTATCACATATAATATATATTTAGCTAGTTAAATTAACAAGCTAGAACTACGCGCATGTCCTATACACTTGGACGGAGGTAGTACTAAAGAGACTAAAATCAAGTTAATGAGCATTTATTATCCTCCAAACCCTCCAATCCAGAACTTGCATGAGGAGTTAAATGAGGAGAGAGAGGACTAATGCATATTTTAGTAGGGGTACCCCTGACTAAAAGATTTTAGTCTCAAGACTAGTTTTAGCCTATCTATAGTCAGGGGTGCTTGGAACTTTAGCCTCTTAAAAAGACTAGTTTTAGACTTTTAGTCAGACTAGTTTTAGTCTTTTGGATCCAAGCACCCTCTATATCTTTCATGCATCAGTTGGGAGTTGGACATGAAACATGCATCTGGACATGTGATCTGTTCACAATGACAATGCGTGTGCAAGCATGCATTTTTCCTGCCTTGTCTAGTCTTTTTCAGAGTTCTTGTGTGCATACCTTTTTGTAAAGCTTTTCTGTATTGCATTCATAGTGACAGCAAAGCAAAGTATTTGCGCTCGACTTTTTTGGTGGCAACAGTCTATTAACAACATATCACATGTCTCCCTGGCATTAGGATCTACTCCCTCAGTTTCTAAATATAAGTCTTTATAAAGATTCTACTAATAGACTACGTACGGATGTATATAGACATACTTTAAAGTGTAGATTCACTCATTTTGCTCGATGTAGACTTTTAGTAAAATCTCTTAAAATACTTATATTTAGGAATGGAGGGAGTAGATCTGGTGATGTTGTTCGTGCTTTACCTGGTCAATAAAGCATAAGTAGTTGGCCGCACTCAATTGCTAATCGATGAGTTCCTGTACGGCCTCTCAAGGCCCCTTGAACTAGAATGCTCTAATACCGTGTTTGATTGGGGGTAATTGCAGTTAGGAAATGGGATTAAAGGGGTATAAGACTACAAATCTATTACTATTTGGTTAGTGAGATTGGAAAATTATAAGGAAACGATAATGAAACTTTGAGATTCCAACTCTCGCTGTTTTATTAACAGGGAAGAGAGTGGGAGTTGAAAGGGAGTTGTTTCAATGAGTTAATCCTAATCCTTCATCATAACTTACATTAACCTCCCTTGTCTAGTCCCCTTGTCAATCGAACCAAACAGCAGAATATAATTTGTTCCCAATTCTCACACATAGTTTTTATCATGAGCCAAACTGAAAATTGAGAATAAGATGACTCATTCCATGTCTAATCTTAATACAACTCCCTACTATAAACTTCAATTCCCCTTCGCCAACATTGCCAAACACGTAGCATAGTCGTTGTATTGGCACAGTCCCTGTCCATATAGAGTTATGTTGTCTACGGGGTGCGTAAATTTGGAGTTTTCAAATTGTAGTCTCCACAATCATGAGACCGCATGATGGAGGTCATGGAGAAGATCCAGAGCACCCAGACGTCACGTCGGCTCGTCATGGTTAGGCGACTGGTTGAGTTTTCTTTATTCACTTTGCTGGCATCCTTTTCGATTTTTAGGAGATTGGACAATCGGGCCAGCAACATTATTGTGCTATTTGATGCTGCCCATCTCTTGGTTTAGACTTGTGGTTAATTGATGTTATCTATGGTCTGTAAGCGCTGGATTGTCCCTCTGGGGGTAGCTGGGTCTGGGCCAGAGACATAGCTGATATTCCGACGTCGCACACTCTGGGGGTCCTTCCTCGCGGAGCCGGCAGGGTGGAGGAGATGGAGGGATTCTCCCCACCAGACAGGAGAGTTGCGCCGCCGCCGGCTACGGCGGAGTACACCATGCTGATTCACGTCGACAGGGTGGAGGACTGGACACAACCCTCTCCGCGCTCCTCCCATTCCGCCCATAGCGGTCTGCCGTCGTCTGGCTCCGACGACGAGGGCCCTCCTTTCCCCTTGGTGGCCCCTGCGTCTTGGACGCTGGGGGTGGAAGACGGCCAAGGAGGAGACCGCTCGCAGCGACTGCCTCGTGCACCTGTAGCCAGCGTAGGGTGCCGGGGCGCCCCTAGAGACGGTCGTCCGAGGGATGGGGACGGTGAGGGAGGATCGGGTGCAGGCGGCCACAGGTCCTGGAAGGACGTCCTCCTGCGCCGCGGCGCCTCGCGTGCCCCTCCTGCTTCACCTTCTCGACGCCGCCGCAGCAGATCACCGCCGGCCGGACGCGGCTCGAGGGAGTCCTCGAACCGCCGCTCGGGGGCCGGGAGGAGCACTGCGCCGGCTAGGCGCCAGTCGAGGCGCCCTAGTGTTAGTGCAACCCCGACAGTGATTGCCAAGACCGCGGGCGCTGCTGCAGCGGCCAGCCAGCCCGCGCCAGTCGCGAGGTCCAGTGCCGCCGGCGAGGACCCGGTTGAAGAGTTCTTCAGGACCGCAAAGAAGCCTTCCCCGGCCTCCGTCGTCATCGACGGCCTGGCGACCGACGTCCACACCGCCGCGGAGGCGACAGTGGCAGCCCCCCTCGACTTCATCGACGCCTCCCTGCTCCAGGCCTCGGGGGAGTCAGTGGAACTGGACGCCTTCAGTCCTACACTGTCGGCCGCGGCATCTGAGCTGGGACAGTTCCACAAGGCCACCCCATCAGCAGCCAACACTTTGGAGGTCCAGCTCGGGGCTGTCACTGGACGCGTCAGGGAGATGGAGATCGGAGGGAAAGTAGCCGGGCCGGAATCGCGAGGCCTCTTCCGGACCTCCAAGCAGCAGCCCCTCATTGCCATTGCACCCGCGCGCCGTCCCGCGGCGCCACCGAAGACTAGGGCCACCTCTACCCCGACCCGCTCCAGCGCGCGGCAAGCTGCCATCGGGTCGTCAGTACCGGTGGCACAACACGCTTCCTTGCGCATCGTGAAGGAGCTCGGCCTGCTCGGCCCTCGGGATAGGCTGACGGCAAAAGTCGCAAAGGCGCTCCTGCAACGCTTCGAAGAGCCCCTGTCCGACAGCGACATCTCGGTCATCGCCAGGCTGACCCACCTGGATGGTGAGGCGCTGCGGGTCATGGCTCGCATGAACGGCCCCGACGGAGCTGCCGATGAGGCCACCGTGTGATCATGTTAGTTGTCTTTAGTCTTAGCCTCCGATGGCGACCGATCCCCGACCGGTTCAATCTAGTTTGTTTCCCAGTTCGTAGGGACAGTAGGATGTATCATCAGAGCCGGTGCATCTTGGGTACTGCTGGTGGGCGCCGGCCCCAGCCTTGTATGATGGTGGTGTCTTCTCTTGGCCTTGGGCCGCCTTGTTTTAGTCATCGGAGATACTTTTGTGTTTTAGATGCATGACAAGATTCAACCCATTATGTGCTGGAACGTTCGTGGCTTGAACAACCCAGCCAAGAGGGCGGCAGTCGGGGAGCTGGCGGCCGCCCAGCGCACAGCCATTCTCTGCATCCAAGAGACCAAGATCGCCGCCTGGTCACCGGAGCTAGTCCGCGAGATAGGGGGCGCTAGGCTAACAGGATGTATCGCTCTTCCGGCAATAGGGACTAGTGGAGGTGCGGCGATCCTTTGGGACAAGGAGTTGGCCATAGTCTCATCGCATGCCATAGGGATCTTTGCTATTACAGCTAAAGTGACCTTCCTCGGACAGGCTCAGGATTTCTGGCTATCGACAGTCTACGGTCCGGCGGACGACGCGAGAAAGGAAGATTTCCTTCGGGAACTTTCACTCTCGGCGCCACCACCAAACGATCCTTGGCTTATCAACGGGGATTTCAACCTCATATACGAGGCGCAGGACAAGAACAACACCAATCTCAACCGTAGGTTGATGGGTAGGTTCCGATCAGCCATCGACGCAAAGGGCTTGAAGGAGATCAAATGCAAGAACCGTAGATACACGTGGAGCAACGAGCGCCACGATCCGACCCTAGTGAGCATCGATAAATTCTTCTGCAATACATCCTGGGAATGCATTTTCCCATCCGTGTCGCTCATCGCAGCGTCGACAGCAACATCAGACCACTGCCCGCTGATTCTAGCTGACACTTCCGCCGCCCCCCGGACAACCCTATTCAGATTCGAGAGCTTCTGGCCCAGCTTCCCTCGTTTCCATGCAACGGTGGAGCGGGCGTGGAAAAGGCCGGAGCGGTCCTCTTGTCCTTTCCAACGTCTTGCCACGAAGATGGCTAGAACTGCAAGGGAACTTAAGAATTGGAGCAAGAGTTTCTTTAGCCAGGCCAAGATGCAATTCCACATGGCGGCAGAGATAGTGCTACGTCTAGATGTCGCACAGGAGAGACGCCGTCTCTTAGACGCAGAGCTTACCCTCCGAAAGCTGCTGAAGCTCCGTCTGTTGGGACTCGCGGCACTTGAACGTGCTCGCAGGCGATAGGCCTCACGGCTCACCTGGCTCCAGCTAGGAGATGCGGGCACTAAGTTCTTTCATGCCAAGGCAACAACAAGGAAGCGGAAGAACTTTATTCACTGCCTCCGAGTAGGAGACGACCTACTTACGGCTCACGAACACAAGGAGGAGGCGATTCACAACCACTTCAAACTCTCCATGGGTAGCAGGGTAGAGCGACCTCTGCAAGTGGACTGGTCGATCTTTGACCTACCTTCTGTCCACAATAGAGGCTTAGACAACCCTTTCTCTGAGGAAGAGGTTTGGGAGGCGATCAAAGCATCACCGGTGGAGAAGGCCCCAGGACCGGATGGATTCTCCGGGGTCTTCTACAGATCCTGTTGGCACATTATCAAAGTAGACATCATGGCAGCATTCACTAATTTCTACAACCTGTCTAGAGGGGACTTCGACAAGTTAAACACAGCCCTGGTAATACTGTTACCAAAAAAGGACGGTGCAAGTACGATCCACGATTATAGACCGATTAGTCTAATTCATTCGGTGGCCAAGCTCATCACCAAAGTCCTCTCCAGGCGCCTATGCACGGTGATCAATAGCATAATCTCACCGGCGCAATCAACATTCCTTAGCTCCAAATCAACGCAAGATAGTTTCCTCTACGTACAGAATATAGTGCGATCTCTGCATAGGAAGAAACAACCAGCCCTACTGCTTAAGCTAGACATTGCAAAAGCTTTCAATAGCGTCTCATGGGAGTACCTTCTAGAGGTAATGCAACAACTTCATTTCCCGGCACGCTGGCGGGACTGGGCCTCCCTGCTCCTCTGCACGGCCTCTTCGGCCGTCATGTTAAACGGCACTACCGGCAATTACTTCACACATCAGCGAGGCCTACGGCAAGGAGACTCCCTCTCCCCATTGCTTTTCATCATCGCCATTGACACCCTCCACCGTCTCCTAGAGAAGGCAACGGAGTTGCAAGAAATTGCACCGCTACCAGGCAGGGGAATCCCCCTCAGAGTGAGCCTCTATGCAGACGACGTCGTCATCTTCGCCAATCCGGCAACAGAAGAAATCGAAGTTCTGATGGCTATTCTACGTGACTTTGGACGAGCATCGGGGCTGCTCATCAATCCGTCAAAATCCACAGCTGCTCCAATTAGATGCGACGGCGCAGACCTGCAACACATCTTAGCTAGCTTCGGAGGGAAAGTCGTCGCCTTCCCGCTGACTTACCTAGGGCTTCCGATAACTTTGTCGAGGCTTAGGCTAGTCCACATTCAGTTCATCTTAGACAGGATCAGAGCTAGGCTAGCTGGATGGAAGGGCAAACTTCTTAACGTTGCCGGCAGGCGAGTCTTGGTCCGAAACGTCCTCTCAGCCCTACCCACTTTCGCACTATCTGTGCTAAGGGCGCCAAGGAAATTCTTCGATGAGGTAGATAAAGCTAGACGTCGTTTTCTGTGGGCACAAGAGGACGGCAAGCTAGGTGGAGGCAAGAGTAAAGTAAATTGGCCCACAGTCTGCTCCCCTATGGAGAATGGGGGTCTTGGCATCCTTGACCTAAACCGCTTCAGCCGGGCCCTCAGGCTAAGATGGCTTTGGCTGCAATGGACAAGCAATGACAGGGCCTGGCGGGGCATGAATCTGCCTTGTGACGAAGCGGACAGAGACCTATTCAACGCATCAACAACTGTCACCCTAGGCAACGGCGCAACGGCATCCTTCTGGCATTGCTCGTGGACGGGAACAAGCTCCCTCAAGACAATGTTCCCATCCCTTTTTAAGCACTCCAGGAGGAAACAAAGAACAGTGCAGGAGGCACTTCGGAACAACACCTGGTTAGCAGACTTAGCGCATGGTAGCAATGCGCACCTTTGGGAGGACGCGATTAGGCTACACAGATGGCTACAAGGCAGGAATTTACAACTCCATGCAGAAACAGCTGACACTATCACATGGAACCTTGAGGCCTCGCAAACATACTCGGCCAGGTCGGCGTACAATGCACAATTCCAAGGAATGTTAAAGTCCGATTTCAAGAAGATAATCTGGAAGACTTGGGCACCCCCTAGGCTCAAGATTTTTGCCTGGCTACTCCTACGCGACAGGCTATGGTGCAATGACCGACTGCAACGACGTGGATGGCCAAACGGCTATTTCTGGGAGCTATGCCTGCGGAACTTAGAGACATCAGCTCATTTGCTCTGGGAATGCCCCATGGCACTACAAATCTGGACACATGCCGCCTCGAGGGCTGGATGCGCCTCTTTGTACCCTTCCACATGGGCAACAAAGACGGGGGTCAGCGGAGATAATAGCCACAATGATAGGAACGGCTCAACCACTACACCGCAAGGCTACCAAGACGATGATCATCCTGATCCTATGGGAGATTTGGAAACACAGAAACGATTGCACCTTCACAAACAAGCAGGCGCACATGCAAGATATAAAGTGCGCAATCACGAGAATCGTCGAGCTATGGAGACAAGCTGGAGCATCTTTTTTGGAGCACCCTTTCTAGGAACTACCGTGAAGGATCGTCTCTGTTCCTTCCCTCTCACTTTCTTTTCCCTTTTCTTTCACCTTTTTCTCCTTGATCTTTAGATCGTATCCCCCGCCCCTTTTGTAACCATATTTCTACCTGCTATGTTCTAATATATGCCAGCATTCCAAGCTGGATCTTTAAAAAAAATGATACTTTGTGGATGATGCCTTGTTATTTTATTAATTTAAAACCGAAAGCGACTAGCGTCTTCGTTCCAAAAATAAATAAATTGGAACCATGTGTTATTGGGACATCTTCTTTTTTATTATTTAAATAAAGATGCATGTAAGGTGAGGATCACAGACTTTCCTTCAAACCGCACACAACTATCATATCAAGTGCACTTTAAATGCCAGCACCGAGACTCCATATATATGAAGGCTGAGAGGCCATGTATAAAGGCCGTTCTATAAATTATGGCGATTCCTAACAGGATACTTCCTCCGTTCCTAAATATAAGTCTTTAAAAAGATTTCACCAGAGGTCTACATACGAAGCAAAATGAGTAAATCTATACTCTAAATTATGACTATATACATCTGTATGTAGTCTACTATTGAAATCTCTTAAAAGACTTATATTTAGGAACGAAGGGAGTAGTAACGAATCTGCTAGCGTGCCTTTTTACCTGAATTGCCGTATTGAAGGTTAATTATGGCGGTTTGCACAATATGACGACTCTTAGCTATCATTCCAATTATCATGTTGATAGAGTAAATATCAATTTTAACCCTGTTAGTTGGCATTTTTTTTACGGGATTTGCCCCGTTTAAAAGATTTTCGTCCGTTATCCCATTTAACAAAACACGTGACACATTTTTGCCCTTATTTATTTATTTATTTGTCAGTACATGCTCTAGTGGGTCGAGCTTGCGTGCACGCTGTCAAATTCGGGGCAGTCCATGCGTATTTCAAAGTACATTACTTTCATGTCAAACAAAGTAGATTTTGTCCAACAAAAACCTATATAGTTGCATATTTTTAGAAAAATATTTGTAATTTTCATTCCTTACGGTACTGCAGTGAAGTTGCCCACAAATTAAATGTGTTTTGTTTTTCTTTTATTTTGAATCATATATGCTAGTAACTACTTCCTATGTACCAAAATATTCGTGGTTTTAGTAGGCTAATAACTTATAACCTACTAAAATTACAAATATAGAGAAAGTACATCATACTCCGAAGTCCTACTAGAACGCTAGTAGGAGTAGGAAATAGAACGCCACGGCACAAATGGTACTACATGCAAGATTTGACCGACAAGCTAGTGGGAAAAGTACGCTCGACAATCATTCTGAAGCTCACATCTATGGCACAGTCCAGTATAGTGATCAGTAGTTCGATAGTACTCTACTAACCTTGGATATGACTCCGAGCAGGCCAAGCGAGACGAGCGCGGCGGGAAAGAGCGCGTCACCTCTGGCGAGCGGCACCACCTTGGCCCACCCATCGGCCGCTCCGGCGGGCACGACAAGGCTGAGCCCCACGACGTGGTCGTGCAGGGCGCCGCCCCGGCCCCACCACGAGCTGCCGTGGGACCCGGTGCTCACGGCCCCGCCGACGCTCACCCCCTCCCAGTACGGCGACGCCGGCAGGCTCAGCCCGCTCGCCTCCGCCGCGTCAATCACGGCCCGCAGCGGGGCGCCGGCGTCCGCGGTCACCGTCCGCGCCGCCGCGTCCACCTCCACGCCGGCGTACCTCGCCGTGCTGATCAGCAGAGACGCCGCGCTGCCGTTCCCGCCGCCGCCGCCCCCGGGGCAGGCCAGCTTCGGGATGGTGTGCGCGAAGCCGCTGACGGCCTTGACCCGCATGCCGCCCGCGCTGGCGCGCGCGACGGCCGCGACCACGTCCCGCTCGGACGCCGGGTACGCCACGGCCGACACGGGGCAGTCGGCGCGGTCGCTCGACCAGGCGCCGTACGCGTTCGAGAGCACGCAGCCCGCGTCGCCGCAGCGCACCGGCGGGCGGGGCGGGACGGAGAGGGCGCCCGGGGCCAGCGAGCAGAGCACGAGCAGGAGAAAAGCGGCCATCGTTGTGTTTGCTCTTCTCCGGGCCGTGCGTGCGAGTGCGAGTGCGCGTTGCCTTGGCTAGCTCTAGGCTGTAGCTCGTCTCTGCTTTTGCTTTGTTGGTGTTGCGGCGGTGGTGGTGGGGAGGCTGCTCCGTCAAGCAAGGCGTGTTTGGCTGGAAAGGTTCGCCAGGGTTGCCTTATAAGGATTCGCGGTGGATCGGATCAAGTTTGTTCTTGCTCCGGTATACTAAGCATTTTGTGTCTGTGTAACTTTTCTGGCCTGGTTTGATGAGCACGCACGTCAAATTTAAAATGGCACTCCAGTATATAGACACCTTCTATTGGACCTTCGGTCAGCCATGAACCATAGTCCGTGTAATCCGTTTTACTTCACAATTTCTTTTAAAACGGTCTTGCTAAAACACATCTAGATATAAAATAAATATTGCAAATTTAAGTCCTCCCCCCTTCCCTCGTGTGTATCTAAACAATTATAGTTCGAAAGAACTAGTCTAGTTTTTTTCAACTACAATTATTTAGGTACATAGAAAGTATATCATATCTTACATGAAGATCTGTGTGGGTATTTTCTATTCATTTTGTTTTTCTTTTTATGCTTGATTTATTTATTTAGACGTGTAATAACTATGTCACATCTTCTAGACACACCCCTTTAAGAATAGATCCGGGAGAAGGAAAATACACTTTGATTTCTGGTTGTAGATGAATCCTGTATAAATATATATTTTATACAATTAAATTAAAATCAAAATTGTTCAGAAGTTTTTTTTAAAATAAACTTGATTTTCTTTTACACTAGTATATAAAGTTTCAAATAAGAAAAATCAATGTTGACTTCGGGGCAAAAAAGACGGAAATTATTTGTTATTTAGGTCACTATTCACACTATTTTGGTCAAAAAATTGTCTTCTTCAAAAAGGACTCAAATGGGGATTTTACTTTTATGCATTATTTTTCTCACAAGTACAATGAAGGGTCAAGTTTATTTCCTTTTTTTATAGAATTTGTAACTTTTTGTTGAATTACTACATTATTTTTTCATACAAGTTGTAATACATCGAACTATTCAGTAATCACGGGACTAACCCAGAGATCACTACCCCCCCCCCCCACGCGTGGCCGCCCTCGTCTCGCGACTCGAGGGGGGAGGATTAGGTCTACCCCAGAGGCGTCGACACCCATCTTTGCGCAACCCCTCGTCGTCATTGTCGCCGGCCTTTGGTCGGGGTCGGCGGCGGTGGCGAGGTGCCTGTGCTTCCACCTCTAATCCTCTCGCGTTGCTTCTCTCTCGGGATGGCGCTGATCTCTGTTCCTGATGCGTGGCCGATCCAGATCGGATAGAGTCACGAGTCTCGTCTCGGGCATCCATGCCCCTGGCTGGGTGTGACCGCTCGGCGGCCTCATGGCTGGGAGGCACGACGGCTTGTATTGGGGTTGGAAAGGTGTTGGTGTGCTCTATTACAGCGGTGCTGTTGAGCGCACGGTCGCGACTGCCGCTCCCAGACGCCGCTGGTTGCAAGTCGGTGCAGGGGCAGGGCTTACCCCACCTTGGTCGCGTCACTTCCTAGCCCGGAAATGCCCTCTTCCCCTTGGTTCCCCTTGGCTACCTCATGTGGGTGTCGCCGAGGATCAGATCCATGCCTTATCTTGAGCCGATGACCCCGGCAAGTCGAGGGGAAGCGCTCGTGGTTGTGATGGAGCGCCGGTACATCAACTGGGTTGGTCGGATGCGTACTTGCGGCTCGCCTCTTAGTCGAAGGTGTGTGAGGTTGGGTTTTTTGGTGGTGCCAAAACAATGGCTTTAGAAGGTGGGATGGTGGCGCCTTTGTGGCGTGTCCCTTCTTGCGGGTGCTCGTGTCCCATCATGGTTCGAATGCAAATTGCTAAGATTTTATGTTGCAATATTTTGAAGCCTTTGATTCAGCTTATCATCTTCATCCTTCATATGTGGTATAATGTTATTGTCTGCCTCCAGGATGGCTCGAGCAACTCGCCATAATCCGAACCATGATGGAGAGCAGGCTGACCCTCCGCCACCCCTCCTCCCCCTCCTACTCAAGAGAAGGGGCAATTTTTGGTGGCTGCAACCAATGCAAACACTCAGATGTTGCTTCAAATTATGCAACAGAGGAACCAAGGCCAACAAGGAAATTTCAACAACTAGCAGCCGTTTGCTTCTCTCAATCAATTCCTGGTAAATCAACCCAAGTCCTTCACTTGTTGTGAACAACCGTTTGATGCAGATGATTGGCTACGTGACATCAATAAGAATTTTGAGTGCAGCAATGTCAGGCCTAAGGATTTTGTCAGATTTGCTACTTTACAGCTGAAGGGTCACGCGGTCGAGTGGTGGGAGCATCTCAAGGATTCTAGATGCGACCGTCTGATCAGTTGGGATGACTTTTACCGTGATTTCAGAGCCCATCATATTCTAGCAAACTTTGTTGAGCGCATGCGTGAGAAGTTCAGGAGTGTAAAGCAAGGAAGCTCATCTGTTTATAATTACAACATTGAGTTCCAGAACCTTGCACGCTATGCCAAGCAGGATTTCCAGATGATAAGAGCAAGATCTATCTATTTCGAGGTGGTCTCAAGGAGGATTTGCAGTTTTCTCTTGCCTTGCATGACCCTCTCGAGTTTGATCAGTTCTATAACTTAGCTCTCACGGCTGAGTTAGCTTTGCTTAGGGTCGAAATTCAAGGAAGCGCTTCACGGACTCTCATTCCTCTTCGTCCTTAGCTCAGATTGTCCCAAAGCAACAGAAGTTATGTGTTCCTCCTCTGCCTCGTCAGCCTCAGCAGTTCAAGCAGTCTGGTGGTCGTTGATCTTCCCACCCGCCCAACCCAGCTTTCCAACAGAAGTCTCAACCGCCTAAGTGAGGAGCTCCTCCAGATCACTTCCGTCCGCTGTCACAGGTGACTTGTCACAAGTGTGGTCAAAAGGGCCACTACTCCAACAAGTGTACCAGTCAGCGGCGTCTTCCGCCTCCTCCTCCAATAAGGCCCCCAGGCAATGCAATGGTGAAGCATAATCCCAAGGCAGTAAGGGTGAACATGGTCAATGCAGCTGACGCAGAAGATTCCTCACATGTGATTATGGGTAATCTCTTGGTTAATTCTATTCATGTGAATGTTTTATTTGACACTCGTGCATCACATTGTTTCATGTCATATCCATTTGCATCCAAGCACAATTTGCATCATGAAGAGTTGCCAACATCTTTACAAGTTGTTTCTCCCGACAAGCGCTTGAGTTCTTGTTGGGTGGTTCCGGATGTTTCTGTTAGATGGGCAATTATTCCTTTGTGGTCTCTCCAATTTTTCTTGGCAATTACAATATTGATCTTATCCTTCGCATGGATTTTCTGGCGATGAACAAGGCTTTTGTCGGTTGTGAAGCCAAAGAAGTCAAATAGACTCATCCTTCTAAAGACATGATCATTTTCGCGGCTCGCCATGACACGATTCGCCTATTCTCTCTCGATGAGAAGGGTGAAATTTCAGCCATTTCTCAAGTGCCACTTGTCTGTGAGTATGAAGATGTCTTTCTAGAAGAATTGCCAGGAATGCCTCCTCACCGGACAGTAGAGTTTGTGACTGAACTCGAGCCTCGAACTGAACTGGTTTGCAAGCGTCCTTATAAGCATGGTCCCGAAAAGCTGAAAGAGTTAAAAAAATAGCTAGATGAACAAGAACGTCTGGTCTGATCAGACCAAGTTTTTCTTCTTGGGGTTATGGTGTTCTTTTAGTCAAGAAGAAAAATGGCACGAATTGGCTTTGCATCGATTACCGTCCATTGAATAAGAGGACAATCAGGAGCAAGTATCCACTTCCCAACATTAATGAATTATTTGAGCAATTGAAAGGGGCCAAGATTTTATCTAAGCTTGTTCTTCGGGTGGGCTATCATCAAATCCGCATTCGTGAAGAAGATATTCCCAAGACTACTTTCAGGACAAGCTTTGGCTCTTATGAGTACACAGCGATGTCTTTTGATCTCGCCAATGCTCCTTCGACTTTATCTTGGGTGATGAATTATGTCTTCTCTCCCTTCAAAAATGTATTCGTCTTGGTGTATCTTGATCACATTATAGTATTTTTGGAGAGTAAGGAAGAACATGCAGAATATCTCGGGCTTGTGCTTGATAAGCTAAGAGAGCATAAATTCTATGCTAAGTTCCCAAAATGTGAGTTCTCGCTCAATGAAGTGGTCTACCTTGGGCACATCATCTCTGCCAAGGGCATCAAGGTGGATGCTGAAAAGGTTCAAGCCATTGTTGAGCGGGAGCCTCCTCAGAATGTGAAGAAGCTTCGAAGCTTTCTCGTGCTTGCAAGCTATTGCAGAAGATTCATTGAGATCATCTCCAAGATTGCTAAGCCTCTGTCCAACCTTCTTCAGAAGAGCGTAAAATATATCTGGACTCTAAATTGTGATTTGGCCTTCAATACACTCAAGGAGAAGCTCACCTCAGCTCCGGTTCTGACTCCTCCTGATGATTCCAAGCCATTCCATGTGTTCTGTGATGCCTCTCGGCAAGGACTTGGTGGTATTCTGATGTAAGAGAAGAAAGTGGTAGCTTATACCTCGAGGAAGTTGAAGCCAAGTGAGAAAAACTACACCACTCGCGATCTTGAGTTGGCGGTAGTTGCCCATGCTTCGGTGACTTGGAGACACCTCTTGTTGGGAAGACAGGTTGAAGTCGACACCGATCACAAGAGTTTGAAATACATCTTCACTCAACCGAATCTCAATCTTCATCAAACACGTTGGGTGGAGATGATCCAAGATTACAATCCAATCATTGATTATACTCTAGGCAAAGCAAATGTGATTGCAAATGCTTTTAGCAGAAAGGCTTACTACAGCAGTCACATCCTCAAGCCATTCCAGTCTGATCTTTGTGAATCTTTCAGGAAGCTCAACCTTTAAGTAGTTCCTCATGGATTTCTTGCCAACCTCCAGATTTCTCCTACCTTGGAAGACCAAGTCCGCCAAGCTCAACTTCTTGATGCTATGGTGAAGAAAGTGAAAATAGGCTTGGCAAAGAGCATTCCAAAGTATAAGTGCTTCCGTGTTGATGACAAGGATACTTTGTTCTTCGAGTATCGCCTTGTGGTTCCAAAAGTAGGGCTCAGGAAAGTTAACATGGATGAAGCCCATAGTTCCCTTCTCTCGATACAGCCACGCAGCTCTAAGATGTATTAGGATCTAAAGCAAACCTTCTACTGGACTCGCATGAAACGTCAGTTTGCTTAGTTTGTGAACGAGTGTGATGTGTGTCGCAGAGTGAAGGCGGAACATCAATGTCCAGCAAGTCTTCTTCATCCTTTGCCTATACCCGAGTGGAAATTCAATCATGTGGAAATGGATTTCGGAACTGGGTTCCCCAAGTCCAAGAGGGGCAACGATGCCATCTTTGTGGTCATCAACAAGTTGACTAAAGTTGCTTATTTCCTTCCGGTCAAAGAGTCTATCTCGGCAGCTTAGCTCAGAGAGTTGTAGACTTCAAGGATAATTTCTTTGCACGGTGTTCCTATGCTCATTTATACAGATCGTGGAAGCATCTTTACTTCCATGTTCTGGGATTCCTTTCAGACTGCAATGGGTACCAAGGTCCGTTTCAGCACTTCCTTCCATCCTCAGACAAGTGTTTAAGTGGAGAGAGTCAATCAAATCCTTGAAGATATGTTGAGAGCTTGTGTGGTTTCTTTTGGCATGAAGTGGAAAGACTCCCTCCCGTTCGCCGAGTTCTCATACAACAACATTTATCAAGCAAGTTCACGCAAGGCCCCATTTGAGATTCTTTATGGCACAAAGTCTCGTGCCCCGCTCAATTGGTCTGAAACTGGTGAGCGTCAGATTCTTGGGAATGACATGATCACTGAAGTAGAAGAAATGTGTCTTGTCATTCGGGATAATCTCAAAGCTGCTCAATCGTGTCACAAGATCTACTATGATAGCAAGCATCATGACATGACTTTTATGATCGATGATTTTGTCTATCTCAGAGTGTCTCCCATGAAGGGAACTCAACACTTTGGCATCAAAGGAAAGCTTGCTCCATGCTTTGTGGGTCCTTTCAAAGTTAGAGCTTCCACCCAATTTCTCCAATGTGCATGATGTGTTTCACGTCTCTCAGCTACGAAGGTGTATAAAGACCCCCGAGCGCACAGTTGACTTTCAAGACATTGATCTTCAGCTAGACCTTTCTTATCATGAGCATCAAGGTGACATTCTTGAAGAGACTGAATGCAAGAGTCACAACAGGTCTATCAAATTCCTCAAAGTGAAATGGTCACACCATTCCAATAAACAAGCCACTTGGGAACACGAGGAGCTTCTATGTTCCGAATATCCTGAGTTCCTTCGATCCTAGTTCTCATGCCGAGATCATGTTGTAGTGTGGGGGGGGGGCAAAATGGAAAAATCTGACCCTTGGACTGAAAGAACTCGCAAACTGGACCGTCTTCGCAATTTTTTTGCCCAACTGACCCTTTTGTGTGGCGCCCGACGCGTAGGTGTCACACTACACTGTGTGATGCCTAAGCCGTCGGCGCCACACCGCCGTCCATGCTGGCGCTGCAGGCCCCACCCCGAGCAGTGTGACGCCTAAGGCTCAGGCGTTGCACATGCGGCAATGTGGCGTCGAGCTCTTAGGCACCACACCTTCAGTTATCCAGCCGCGGGCCGACCCCTCCCCCACCCCCTCCCCACTCATTTTCCCCAACACAACGTGGCGGCAGCTGCCTCATCTCCTCCTCTCAATCCCCTCTTCGAAATCCTTCAGATCTGTTGATTTCTTTCGTGGATTTATCCCCCAAATTGGTCTAGGAGGCAATCTCTTCCGTTTCCCATCTTTATATCCAAATAATATTGCAAAATTTTTAGATTTGTACTAGTTTGGATGAGAGCCATGTTTTGATTGGATTTGAAATATATATGAGGAGTTAGTGGTATTTTATGAATTCTAGATGAGTACATGATTAGATTTGGTATATGACTATTCCTATGAGTAGATGGTGTGGATTTTATGAGTACATGAGTACATGTTTTTTTTAAGATGATTAGATTCCTATGGGTATTTTTTGTAATATGTAGAAAAGTGGATGAGTAGATGACTATTCCTATATGTATATGTGTACATGACTATTCCTATATGAGTAGGATGAGTAGATGACTATTCCTATTCCTATATGTAGATGAATAGATTCATATTCCTATAAGAGTAGATGAATATATATGAGAAGTTAGTTGAATTTTTTTGTGATATGTAGGATGGTGTGGCTTTTGAATGATGTCTATGATGTTGAACACCGGGCCTACTTGATGTCGAAGAAGTGGATGGTAAATACAACATATCATTATCTTCAAAAATCATGTATTTATTTAAAAAGATCAAACTGTAATCATATCACTCCTGTATGTTTGCAGAAGCTTATGCCCTTGAAGATTCGGTCTCATGGTACGACATGACAATCGATTGTCATGTCGTACGATGAGCGGTACACACCATACATTGAGATGACACGACTCGTTCCATTCATTCAGCTTGTGAGCCGGTCAACGCCCAACCTTAACGGTGTGGCAATCAATACATTTACTGATCGGTGGAGGCCGTAGACCCGTAGTTTTCACCTCCAGGCCGGAGAGATGACAATGACTCTTCAAGATGTTTCCATGATCACCGCACTTCCGATCGAGGGGAAGCCTCTTTGTATGAGCACTAATTTTGAGGGATGGAGGCAACAAATGGAGGCCCTTATTGGTATGTCACCTCCAGATCCGGAGGCAGAAGATGGAGGGAAGAAAGATAGAGTCTCGGCTGGTACTCCTTTCACTTGGATTACAACCAACTTTGCTCATTGTCCTAAGGACGCCAATGATGATGTGATCCAGACTTATGCTCGCGTGTACATGTGGTATGTTATCTCTAGGACTATATTCGCTAACGGCAGTGTCAAGAATGCTCAACGGATGTGGCCCAAGGCGTTGAAGGTTTTTGATAACAAGTTCAACTCGGGGTCGGCCACATTGGTCTACTTGTACCGACAGGTAATAAATTGTGGATAGTAAGTTTTTGTTTGTCTTATACTTTTTGCGCTTAACTGATCCATGTTTGTCTTTACTTGTAGTTGGATGAAGCTTGTCATAGGTCCACAAGAGACGGCGGAATTGGTGGTTGTATGCTCCTACTTTCGGTATGGAGCTGGGAACGCCTTCCTGTTGGACGCCCTAGAGACGTAATGTTCAAGCCCTGGGATGACCACGACAACTATGTACGGCTTCTGATGACCCACAAATGTAGGGGATCTATCGTAGCCTTTTCGATAAGTAAGAGTGTCGAACCCAGCGACGAGCAGAAGGTATTGATAAGCGATCTTGAGCAAGGAATAACTGCAAGCACTGAAAGGTAACTTTTATGGGTTTTCTGGTATAAGCAACAATGAAATAAATGCAAGGAAAGTAAATGGTGCTGAGGTGCAGCAAGTGGCCCAATCCTTTTGAACACAAAGGATAAGCCGGGGGACTAAACTTATAAAGACTAAGGCGTTCCCGAGGACACACGGGAGAGATAGTCAAGTGCTTTCGCCATATTCCGTCTAGTACTATGTTTTGTATTGATAAGTGTTATGTGGGTGGATCTTTGCTAGTGCACCATCTAGGCTAAGACAAGTACACTCTTATGGTTAAACCCCTTGCAAGCATCCGCAAATACAATAGAGAAATTAAGGCAAAGCCTAATCATAGCAATAAACTTTAGGATCCAACACTCCCTCGTGCAAAAGCATGCGAACTGGGTTCAGGTTTCTGTCACTCCGGCAACCCACCATAAGCATTCTTTATACACGATGCATTCCCCTAGGTCCTTAAAAAGGCGAAGTGTTATGTAGTCGACGTTCACATAACACCACTAGAAGAATAACATCACAACTTAAATATCAATCAACACATATTACTTCAACATCATATGACTACTAGCAACTAGACTTCTCCCATGTCCTCAAGAACTAAAGGAACTACTCACAAGACATAAAAGAGATCATGATCGAAGGGGATGAAAATATGATGAACAATCTGGTCATAACAATAATTCTCCAACAAAACTCAATAGCATTCACCACAAAAGAGTAATCAACACCAGTAGAGTAAAGGGGATGAATAGTGCAAGGTACAACTCCGATTGCAATGGTAAAGTGATATGGGGTGAAGATGGAGATGGCGCTGGTGATGAATATGATGGTGATGATGATCTCAATGATGCCCGTGACGATGGTAATGACGATGAGGACGATCTCCCCCCTCCGGGAGGAGTTCTCCCCGACGGAATCTGCTCGCCGGATAGGTCTTTTCTTCTCTGTAGGTTTCCGCCGTGGAGCGGCGGTGGAACTCCGAAAACTCTTCTTCTCCTCAGGATTTTTAGGTGACGAGGGTCATATAGGCCAAAGGGGGGCACTGGAGGTGGGCCCACCGCCCAGGCAGCCACCTGGTGCGGCCTCGGGGGGACCCGCGCCACCAGGGCGCCTGGGTGCCTGGTGGCCCCCCTCCGGCCCTTCTTCGGCCTGTCTTCGTGATTTATTCGGAAACTTCTTCCCCGTAAATTTCAGCTCAGTTGGAGATATTATGATATGGCAACTCTCCATGCTATTTTCTCCGCTGAATCCCGCGTCTGCTGTTTTGGCACCAGAAAGTTGTAAACTGTGTAAAATAAGCCAAAACACTATAAGAACAACATCATATTGTGAAATATATCAATGAATAGAGACAAATTATGATACAAAATAGTGATGCATTTTGGATGTATCAGCTTCCCACCTCGGCTTACAATTGGGACATGGTATCGGAGGTGATGAACGATGTGAATCTCTTGTACAAGCTATACACCAACGAGATGGATTCGCTTACCGACGAGCATGTAAACATCACTGAGCTGACTCCCTAAATGAAAGTAAAATTTAATGGTTCCTTTTTTGTTGCGTTGTAGGTAGAATGGCAGTCATATGGTGTCGGGGCAAGATTTGGTGATGCACACACATTCCAGCTCAATCCAATATGCTTGTCGGAAAAAGCTTGACAACATTCTTAAAGATCACCCGTCAACTCCTTGCTACCACATGCCTAGTAGAAGTTTGCACAGAAATGCCTCATGCACCATCGATGGTGCAAAGGAGCATGGCCGGGAATGACAATGTCAACTGCATTAAGTATTCCTTGATGGCGATCCGATATCACACAGATTTTCCTTCAGACGGTAATACCTTAGTTCTCAAAATATGCAAGAACCATTCCCATTTAACATTGTTCTCCGCCTCAACGAAAGCAAAAGCCAAAGGCATTAACCAGTTATTGGCATCACTTCCTATTGCAACCAAGAGAGTGCCCTTGAATTGTCTGGTCAAGAACGTGCCATCGATGGAGATGACTGTCCGACAGTACTGAAAAGCCCTCATACATTGCTCAAATGCTCAAAATACACGACCAAATACATGGACCGTCTTTCCATTGTGAATCCTTCTTTTCTCCCCATACGGCTCGACCACATGAACCATGCCCGAGTTAGTGGCGACAATAGCTCCCAACAATTTAGGTAGTCGATTGTATGCTTGCTCCTAATCACCATACAACATCTTGAATGTGGATTGCTTCGTTTTCCATGGCTTCCCGTATTTCACCTCATAGTGAAAGAGGGCTTTCACAAGGTCTTGTACATTTTTATGCTCATTGTAGGAAGAGAGGAGATGGAGTTGGAAAGCCTATAAGTGATGAACTCGGAGGTGAGTTGTCTATGGTTTTGCGACGAAAGCTTGCCATCAACCCTCTTGCCTCGCACAGGTGAGGCATACAACTGACAGTGTTCCATCCAGGCCCTCCTTTCCATGGTCTTGCATGGAAAATCCATGGACATCCTGAATCCTCACATGCAACCGTGTAACGCAACTTCATGTTTGAATGGACAACTTTGTGTGGCCAATAATGCGTAATTGGAATATTCATCCAACCACATCTTCAGTTCAAAGAATGTTTCGAACTTTGACCCCGGCAAAATAATATTCTTCCCATGTTTGTCCCGGTGATAAGGTGGCCTAACTCCAAACAATATGCCTTTGCCTCCGTCAACCATGGCTTCATCCGCAAGACTAAGATCCTCGAACAATGGTGTCCGGTGATCCGGCCCTAATACCTTCGTGAAAGCTTCAGCCTCCTTTGCCGTGAACCCTTCCTCATCAACTTCTTCATCGGGACCATCATCGTCCGACTCTAATTCATAGCCACGTGAGTACGGAATAGAATGGTCCATGTCTCTTGCAAATTATATTTGTCCAAATCACCAAGGCTGTTGTCATGGAGAAAAGTATCATCATCATGCTCATCATTCTCCTCTAGCAATGGTTCATGTTGGATCTTCAAACTTTGGGTCCTCGATTGTTGTGTCAAAAGAGGTTTAATGTTGGCCTCTTCGTTGATGCATGGATGACTAGCTTCAACAATCAGAGAGACAACCCGGTTCAAATCCAAGTGCAAGTTAGGATCATTTTTTATGGCAAATAACTCTAGAGCCTTGTCTAGTGATTCGGCCACCGTATCCTTGTATGCAAGCCAACGTTGCTCGGAGTTGACATGCATGGTCTTCCAAAGAATGTGCATTCCGAATCCCACATTATACCTACCATCAAACTCAACAACATCACTTGGGTCCATCTAATTCAAATCCTTTCGGACTTGTTCCAACAATTCAGCATAGCTAGGACAGTAATCGAACACCATGTCAAGCTCATCCGGGTCTAGATCAATATTGCCTTTTAAAAAGGCATCCTTGTCCACGTGATGAACATAAACACATGTTCTTCCCATCCCTAAACAACGCAACATACAATATTTTCTATAAGCAATCATCCAAATACTACAAAATGTGCTTAATAAAAATAAAATATATTCCTAACATCCAAACAACCATAATCCTAACCCCATCTTACCCCTAACCCTAACACAACCATAATCCAAACATCCAAACAACCCTAATCCTAACCCCATCATACCCCTCATCCTAACAGACAAATAAATGAAACAATATCATATACATCCTGAATTTCATGAAGAACTAGGGTTTCCTCACATTTGCAAAAAAGTAACCAAATGAGATTTTTTTTGGGATGAGAAGGAGGGGATCGGGGGGATTACCTTAAGGGAGGGATTGGAGATGAAATGTCGGACCAAACCTTCACATCTATTAATTTGGAGAGGGATTTGAGGAAGGAGGCGACTTGACCTTGAGTTGAGAACTCTCTATGGTGATGGGGGTAAATGAGGAGAGGGTGAGGGAGGGGGCCGGCCCGTGGCTGGATAACTCAACATGTGGCGCCTAAGCGCTCGGTGCCACACTACCGCATGTGCAACGCTTGAGCCTTAGGCCTCACACTGCCGGGAGGGTGGGACCTGCAGCGCCAGCGTGGACGGGGGTGTGGCGCCGATGGCTTAGGAATCACACAGTGTAGTGTGGCGCCTACGCGTCGGGCACCACACAAAAGGGTCAGTTGGGCGAAAAAAATCGTAGACGGTCCATTTTGCGAGTTCTTTCAGTCCACGGGTCATATTTATCCAATTTTCCTAGTGTGGGAGAGTTGTAACATCCCAAGTGCATTACCTTGCCATCTTTGTAAAATTCTATGTATGAACCTTCCAAGTTAGCCCTCATGTGTTAAGTTTAATAAATTGTGCTTCATGACATTCATCATGGCATCATGGCATCATCACATGAATTATTGTTGCATCATAAGCTTGTGCTTGTTGTGGTGAGAGTGTATGTGTGGAGAGGTGTGCTTGCAAGTGAATTGTGTGGTGGATCCCCAACCAAACCCCTTTTACAAAACTTGCATAAAACCCTTTTTTATTGCAATGCTAGTTATGTGTTGTTTTTTTACTTGCTCTAATCAAGTGAATAAAATGTTGCCAAGCTCCCCAATTTACTCAAGGTGATTTTAAAAGTAACACTTGACCATGTGTGGTTATTTTCCTTTTGTGACTTTTGCTAAAACAACTTCTAAATTTTATTTAAGTGGTTTAAATATTTGCTCTGAAAATGCTCAAACCATTTTTGTTAAATGGAGCCCATTTTTGTGAGTACCAAACTATTTTCTCTTCTCAAATAATTCTCATTCAAACTTCATGGCATTTATTTTCTTGTGTCCGTCTTAATTTTAAATAAAACCCCTTTGTTTTTTTCGGGTGAGGGAGAGAGTGAGCCTAGCCGGGCCAAACCAGCAGCGCAACCAGCCTACACTCGACGTAGCCCAGCTGTGCGCGCGTGTCGCGTCCCTCGCCAACATGGACCACTTCACGGGCCACCTGTAGCCTCTCAGCCGCTCATCGTCCTCGACCTCCTTTCCACCTCCCTCTCACAGGGGAGGCAGAGCGGGGGCCGCGCCATGGCCATGAGGGCAAGGACCTAGGCCCTCCTCCGACCTATTTAACTTTCTGCTAGCCCCGGGGTTTGCTAGCTCTCCCCGGCAACGACACTAGAAGAATGTTGTTGATGAGTCCTTGACTTGATGCCTTCGTGACAACACAGCCAGAACTAGTCCCAGTTGCTCAACAATTAGCAATTGTCTTGCAATGGCCCACCAACGCGTGGGTTCGCGGCAGTTTTCGAGGGTAGAGTATTCGACCCAAATTTGTTGGTACGCCAGTCAGGAGGTGAGAGAATACTCTCGAGTATTAGCAGCTGAATGTGTCAGATTCAACCACACCTGAAAGATTAGTATCTGCAAGCAAAGTATCAGCAGCAAAGTAGGATGATAACAACGGTGTCAGAAACGATCTGTTGATGGCAGACTATTCCTAACTGTCGTATCAATGGCGCGAGAAGTTGCCCGTTGACGGAAATTGTCTTTTCCCGTCAACATCGAGCGAACCTGAATTGTAGCAGGTAGCAGCAGTGTAATGAGTAACAGCAGTGGCAAGGAACAACGGTAGTAACAGCATTAACAAGTAGCAACAGTAGCAAGTAGCAGCAGAGCAAGACAAGTAACAGCAGCAGAGCAAAACAAGTAACAGGAGCAGTAGGACAAACTCGTAGGCAATGGGTCGGTGATTCGTTTGGATGATATTCATCATGGAACAGTTATAACATGGAGAGATATGTGGCTAGCTCCCGTTCGTCAATGTGATGTAGGCATGCATTCCGTGTGTAGTCATACGTGCTTAGGGAAAAGAACTTGCATGACATCTATTGTCCATCCCTCCCGTGGCCGCGGGGTCCAAAAGGATACTACGGGATATTAAGGTTCTCCTTTTAATAAAGAACCGGAACAACGCATTAGCACTTGGTGAACACATGAACTCCTCAAACTATGGTCATCACCGGGAGTGGTTCCGGTTATTGTCACTCCGGGGTTGCCGGGTCATAACACATAGTAGGTAACTACAACTTGCAAGATCGGATCTAAAACACACATATATTGGTGACAACATAATAATTTGAGATCTGAAATCATGGCACTAGGGCCCTAGTGACAAGCATTAAGCATGGCAAAGTAGTAGCAACATCAATCTCAGAACATAGTGGATACTAGGGATCAATCCCCGTCAAAACTAACTCGATTACATAATAGATCTCATCCTACTCATCATCGCCCAGCGAGCCTACGAATAGATTACTAACGAACGATGAAGAGCTTCATGGAATTGGAGAGGGAAGAAGGTTGATGATGACGATGGCGACGATTTCCCCTCTCCGGAGCCCAAAACGGACTCCAGATCTGTCCTCCAGATGAAGAACATGATGTGGCGGCGCCTCCGTATCGCAAACGCGACGAAATCTTCTCTTTTGATTTTTTTTCTGGGCGAAAGTGAATTTATAGAGCTGAGTTTGGGGGCGGCAGAGCCACGTGGGCCCCACAAGCTTGGTTGCCGCGGCCAGGGGGTGGCCGCGCTAACAGGGCTTGTGGCCCACTGGCCCATGCCCTCTGGTGGATCTTTGCGCAGGTATTTTTCATATTTTCCAGAAAAATTCTCCATAAATTTTCAGGACGTTCCGAGAACTTTCATTTCTGCAAAAAACAACACCATGGCAATTTTGCTGAAAAGAGCATTAGTCCGGGTTAGTTCCATTCAAATCATGCAAATTAGAGTCCAAAACAAGGGCAAAAGAGTTTGAAAAAGTAGATACGACGGAGACGTATCAACTCCCCCAAGCTTAAAACCTTGCTTGTCCTCAAGCAACTCAGTTGACAAACTAAAAGAGAAAGAAAAACTTTGACAAACTCTGTTTGATCTTGTTGTTGCAACTATGTCTAACTCATAACCAGAATTTCAGCAAGATCACAAGTTAACCACATAAGCAAGTGACACAAAGGTCTCACGGTAAACTAATATCAATGGCATAATCAGCTAGCGAGCAAATAATAATGAGTTTCAGATACCAACAATTAAATCAAAACAGGCATGAAGCAATATGAATAGGTGGTATCTCGCTAGCTCTTTCTGAGACCGCAAAACATAAATGCACAACACTTTCAAAGATCAAGGGCTGACTAAACATTGTAATTCATAGCAACGAATATCCAGTCATAGTCATACTCAATATCAATCAAAAGCAAAGCATAAAAATGACAGAGGTGCTCTCTAATTGGTGCTTATATAAGAAGAGGATGACTCAACAGGAACGTAAATAGACAGGCCCTTCGCAGAGGGAAGCATTGATTTGCAGAGGTGCCAGAGCTCAAGCTTTGAAAACAGAGATAATAATTTTGGGTGGCATGCTTTCATTGTCAACACAATGACCAAGAGTTCTCAATATCTTCCACGCTATTCACGCTATAGGCGGTTCCCAAACAGGAAAGTAAAGTTTTAACTCCCCCACCACCAAGCAATCACACTCCACGGCTAGCCGAATCCTCGGGTACCGTCCATACTAACATCAATCGGGGGGAGTCTTGTTTTACAATTATGTTTTCGATTTAAGCGTGGAACTGGGCATTCCAATTACCGGCCCCTTTCTCGTGAATGATAGTGAATAAACACATGTCGAGGATAACACGCCTAACATGGAAGATATCAATAGCCCCATGTCACCACATGAGCGGTTCGGGCATGCAAAACAGAATATTTCTTGAAGGTTTAGAGAATGGCACATGCAAATTTACTTGGAACGGCAGGTAAATACCGCACATAGGTAGGTATGGTGGACTCTCATGGGAAAACTTTTTGGGTTTATGGAAGTGGATGCACAAGCAGTATTCCGCTTAGTACAAGTGAAGGCTAGCAAAAGACTGGGAAGCGACCAACTAGAGAGCGACAAGAGACATCAAGATGCAATGAGTTTGACTAACATGGAATGCAAGCAGGAACATGATATAAATCACCATGAACACGAACATCATAGAGGCTATGTTGATTTTGTTTCAACTACATGCATGAACATGCGCCATGTCAAGCCACTTGAATCATGCAAAGGAGAATACCATCCTATCATACTACATGATAGTCATCTCAAAATCTATGTTGGCATTCAAGACAAACAATTATAAGCTCCTAGCTAAATAAGCATGGCATCAGAAACTATGATCTCTAAGTTGTCATTGCAAACATGGTTCTCTCACAACAAAGCTGAATCTGGGATGACAAGCTAGTCATATTTACAAAAACAAAATAGACAGAGTTCCTACCAGCTTTTCCAGTCTCAGTCACTTCATCATATATCATCATTATTGCCTTTCACTTGCACGATCGAACGATGTGAACAATAATAAGAGTGCTCATGCATTGGACTAAGCTGAATCTATGGGCAAACACAAAGGAGAAGACAAAGTAATATGGCTTTTTGAAAGTTAAACAAGTATGCATGCAAGAGCCACTAAACATTGTAAACAATATCTTCTACCTTGACCCAAAGAAAGAGAAAACTATTTACACGGGGAAGCTCCCAACAAGCAAAAAGAAGAAAGGAAAATCTTTTTGGGTTTTCTCAAAAGGACACAAAACAAGAAAACAAAAATAAACTAGCATGGATAATACAGTGGCAAAGTGTGAACACCGACGAACAAAGTAAAAGCATAAGCATGAATGTAAGGTCGGTGAGAACACGTACTCCCCCAAGCTTAGGCTTTTGTCCTAGCTTGGTCTACTCCCAAGGCGGGAAATAACCAGCTCCGGGATACTCCGGAGTGGACTCTGGATGCCACTGCCGTGTGAGCTCCTCTGGCTCCCACTGATAAACTGGTGTCGTACTCGACTGGTGGTTCGGGCACGGGCACCTATGGTTGGGCTAAGCCCCAATATGCGTAGATGTCCGAGGGCATAATAGTGTACCTGCCTGCATGAAGATCGAACAAAGAAGGAGCAGGCAAAGTAATAGTCTCTCGAGTACCCTGACTAAATACCAGGTTATAAATCATCCGTCTACTAGCATCTCTATCCAGAAAATCATGGCGAACCATGCTGTCACAATCCATATATTTCTGAGGAAGAAGCATCTCTTCTTCCTCGCGAAGTCTAATAGGTATCTCAAAGTGTCTAGCAAGACGAGTAGCATAGATACCTCCATAGACGACACCTTTGGAATAGTTTGTGTTCAACCGCTGAGCTACTATAGCACCTAGGCTATAAGTCTTAGTGCTATAAAGGCCTTCGCGCAAAACCGCAAGGTCTGGAGAGCTAAGTGATCCAGCCTCCCCACGCCCAATCAAACATTTTCCCACAAATAATGAGAAGTACCGAAGCACAGGAAAATGTATGCTAGCAATTCTAGCGTGAGACACTCCTCTCTCCTCTCCCACATCAATAATACCTATGAAATCCTCCAAGTCCCGTGGACGAGGGTCATGAATATCCCCAACATAAGGTAATTTGCATGCATTGCAAAAATCCTATAGTGTCATGCACTGGGGGATATCGTATAACATGAACTCAACCATGGGAGGATTCTTCCTCGGGTAAAAGTTGAAGCTTTGAACGAAAATATTGGTGAGAAGGAGGTATTGTGGGCACTTATCTTCAACGAACGCGGTAAGACCCGCGTTCTCCACCAAGTAATAAAAGTCTTCATAAAGCCCGGCAGCGCGCAAAAATTCATCACCTGGCCACTCGCAAGCTCGAACTTCCGTGACTTGAGGAACCACGTACTTGGGGAGGTTCTTCTCATCCTCCTTGGGGTTACGGCTTGAAGAGCCTCTCAAGAACCTCCCCATCTTTTTTCCTTTTCTAGCTCTGAAAATTCTGAAATTTTTAGAGACTTCGAAAGAAAAGTGAATAAAGATTAACCCAACTCGTAGCAACTACTCCTACTAGTGCCTAGAGACCGTATCACATGCTAAAACTACTCGGGACCAGCTAAAATCAACATTTCAAGCTCAAGAGTAGGGTGACCAAGGTAGCAAGAATACGTGAAGGATAAAGCACTAGAGCAAAAACTAATTGGACCAATGGAGGAGTCACTTACGAAGGAGTAATTTCCCCAAAACGGTTCGGAGAATGATGCTTTGAGCAAGGAGATCGAAAATCACAGCCAAATGAGCAAGAACACGGGTTTGAGCTGCGAAAGGATTTTTTCTGGAGGAAGAAGAAAAGGATGGGAGCTGGAATGAGTGGAGGGGGCCCTGTGGGCCCCACAAGCTTGCTTGCCGCGGCCAGGGGGGTGGCCGCGGTGACATGGCTTGTGGCCCACAGGCCAACTCTCAGTCCTAGTATTTTTCAAATATTCCAGAAAAAATCATACTAGATTTTTAGGACCATCGGAGAACTTTTATTTTCGGGGTATTTTTCTCCGAGACACTAAAACAGAAAACAGGGAAAACTAAACTAAGCCTATCATTTTTCTTCTAAGCAAAAGAAAGTGAAAGCTTAAAATAGAGGTATGTGACTCTTTAATTCATCCATTTCATGGTCATCGGAAGAAATCCGTCAATGGGGTTGATCAAATCCTCATGACAAAACTTTCTCGAATCACAAAAGAGAACGGAGAATTTTTGAATAGTCACTAGGTCACCTCAATGGGGATATGAAACTCCCCAACAAGCAAATCATACTTCATCTTGACATGAGGAATTGGGCATTCAAAGCTCCCAATAAGAATCGATGAAGTTTTTTCGATAGCATTGATGCAATGTATTTGATATCGTTTCTTCGGAAAGTGCACTGTATCCTCATTACCGTTGACATGGAAAGTGACATTGCCTTTGTTGCAATCTATAACAGCCCCTGCAGTGTTTAATAAGGGTCTTCCGAGGATGACAACCATGGCATCGTCCTCGTGAATATCCAAGATAACAAAGTCTGTTAAGATAGTGGTGTTAGCAACCACAACAGGCACATCCTCGCAAATGCCGACAGGGAAATCAGTTGATTTGTCGGCCATTTGCAAAGAAATTTCAGTGGGTGTCAACTTATCCAGTTCAAGTTTACGATAAAGAGAGAGAGGCATAACACTAACTCCAGCTCCAAGGTCACATAAGGCAGTTCTTACGTAGTTTCCTTTAATGGAGCAAGGTATAGTGGGCACTCCGGGATCACCAAGTTTGTTAGGAGTTCCACCTTTGAAAGTGTAATTGGCAAGCATGGTGGAGATCTCAAGATCTGGTATCTTCCGTCTATTGGTCACGATATCTTTCATGTACTTGGCATATGGAGACATTTTGAGCATATCAACTAACCGCATCTTCAGAAAGACGGGTCTTATCATTTCAATAAAGCGCTCAAAATCCTCATTATCCTTTTTCTTGGATGGCTTAGGAGGAAAGGGCATAGGTCTCTGAACCCATGGCTCTCTTTCTTTACCATGCTTCCTAGCAGTGAAGTCATTCTTATCGTATCTCTTAGGTTGTGGGTTATCAGGATTAACCGTAGGTTCAATCTCCACATCCTTATCATTGCTAGGTTGAGCATCATTATGAACATCGCTGTCCACATTGTCATCAGGTTCATGTTCATCACCAGATTGTGTTTCTGCATCAGATGCAGAAATATCATTTGGTTCTTCAGGTGTGACAGTATTTGGTGAACTAACATGCAGGTTTCTATCATCCTTCTTCTTCTCCTTAGGATGACTGGGTGTATCAACATTAATTCCTTGAGAATCTTGATCAATTCTCTTAGGATGTCCTTCAGGATACAAAGGTTCCTGAGTCATTTTGCCTCCTCTAGTAATGACTCTGACAGAGTTGTCATTTAGTTCATTGAGCAGGTCATTCTGAGCTTTAAGTACTTGTTCTACCTGAGTAGTAATCATAGAGGCATGTTTACTCAGAAGCTTCAGATCATTGACATTTCTGTCTACACAAGCACTTAAATGACTAAGCATACGAGTACTTTGTTCCAAATTTTTGCTAACATAATCATTGAAACTCTGTTGTTTGGCAACAAAGTTGTCAAATTCATCAAAGCATAGGCTAGCAGGTTTGTCAAAAGGAATATCACTCTTATCAAACCTACGCAGAGACTTTACTTCCACTACCTGTATCGGGTTATCGAGACCATGGATCTCTTTGATAGGTGGCAGATTTTTGACATCTTTAGATCTAATGCCTTTCTCTTGCATAGATTTCTTGGCTTCTTGCATATCTTCGGGACTGAGGAATAGAATACCTCTTTTCTTCGGAGTTGGCTTAGGAGGTGTTCGGGAATAGTCCAAGCATTATCGTTGATCAAGATGTTATTCAATAGAGTTTCAGCTTGTTCTACAGTTCGTTCCCTAAAAACACAACCGGGACAACTATCTAGATGGTCTCTAGAAGCATCGGTAAGTCCATTATAGAATATATCAAGTATCTCGTTCTTCTTGAGAGGGTGATCAGGCAAAGCATTCTGTAGCTGGACGAGCCTCCCCCAAGCTTGTGGGAGACTCTCTTCTTTGAGTTGAGCAAAGTTGTATATTTCTGCAAGGCAGCTTGCTTCTTATGGGCAGGGAAATATTTCTCACAGAAGTAATAGACCATATCCTAGGGACTACTCACACATCCAGGAGCAAGAGAAGTGAACCAGGCTTTAGCGTCATCCTTTAGAGAGAAAGGAAACAGATTAAGGATATAGTAGTGGCGGATCTTCTCCTCACTATTGAAAAGGGTGGCTATATCGTGTAGTTTGGTAAGATGGGCTACGACTGTCTCCGACTCATAACCGTGGAAAGGATCAGATTCGACTAGAGAGATTATCTCAGGATCGACAGAGAATTCATAATCCTTATCGGTGATAAAGATAGTTGAAGTGGCAAACTTCGGGTCGTATTTCATCCTAGCTTTCAGAGATTTTTTACTTCCACTTAAGAAGTAATTTCTTAGCGTCATAGGCATCCTTACACGCAAGAAAATCCTCAGCTATCTCTCCCTCCATAACGTAACCCTCAGGTATATCAGGCAATTCATATCTAGGAGAGCTAGATCTAGCATGAGCAAAAGCAGGTTCTATCTCAATAGTATCGGCAGTTTCAGAAGCATCACGAGCATTGGCAGTAACTCTAGCAATATGAGCATCAAGAAATACCCCTAGTGGCACATTAGGCAAAGTAGCATCTCTAGCAGTATCAAGCATAGCATCATCAGGCAAAGCAGTATCTCTAGCATCATCACGCAAAGCAGTATCAAGCATAGCATCTCTAGCAGTATCAGGCATAGCATCTCTAGCAGTATCAGGCATAGTATCTCTAGCAGTATCATGCATAGTAGCATCAAGCATAGTAGCATCATAAGCATCATCAAGCACATGAGACGTATCAAGATTTCTAGCAAGAGGTGATGTCGCAAACTTACTCATAACTGAAGGTGAATCAAGTGCAGAGCTAGATGGCAGTTCCTTACCTCCCCTCATGGTTGAGGGCAAGACTTTGGTTTTCGGTTCTTTTAGATTCTTCATAGTGATCAGCAGATATAAATCCCAAGTGTCTCAGAGAATATAGCAATCGCCTCCTGAAAGTGCGTTATATCGACTAGAGGGGGGTGGTGAATAGGAGATTTTTAGAATTTCATCACTGAAGAAATTCCTTTTGAGGAAATTCCTCAGTGATGACTAACTTACAGCGGAAACAGTAAAGGATCAGAAGTGCAAAGTTTCACAACAACAGTTTTTCAGAGTGAAGAATGTGAAAACAGATTGCACAGTGAGCAGGCACGCAGAATACAGATGTGGATTAACTGACGTGAAGAATTTGGGGTTGAGGAAATTTAGAGAAAGTCTTCAGCAAATTCTTCAAACAGTTGCAGTGAAAGTCATCAACACATAATACGAGGAAAGTAAGGAGTTGAGGAATTAGAACCCGTTTCTTAGTGAAGACAATCGTTGATGACCCAGTTCCAACTGCTGTGACACTCGTACATCTGGTTTGGAGCGGCTTGGTATTGAAACCAAAGGACACACAGTCCCGGGACACACAGTCCCTACCGTATTCTCCTTGAGCTAAGGACACACAGTCATCGCCCAACACTCGTGGTAAGTCTTCAGGGCAGACTTCCAAACCCTCACAAACTTGGTCACCCGACGATCCACAATTGACTGCTGGAAAGCTCTAGACCATGACGCCTAACCGTTTGGAGGATGCACAGTCCTCAAAGGTAAAAGGCTTCAGTCCCACACAGGAACAACTTCTTCAGTGATGCTCAATCACTAGGTTTGGTTTGTGGTTTCGGTGTATGGTGTATTTCCTCACTGATGAATTACTCTCGAAGGCTCTGAGGAATTGGGTTGCTCTTATGACAAGTGTCAGTTTCTAACGGAGCAGCCAACCAGCTAGTGGTTGTGGGGGTGGCTATTTATAGCCTGGGAGCATCCCGACATGATTTGACACTTATGCCCTTAAGTAATATGACCATTGGAATGGATAAGACCAATGACTTGGCGTGGCTATCAAAACGGTCGGGACCCTCAACTGTGAGAGTCCTCATGTCACTCGTATTCCTCACTTGAGGCTTTTGGTAGGATTTAGGCTTGGGTTGAGCATCATGAGGAAATTCATTCCATAGTGTAACTTCGACCCCCTTTAACAGTACGGAGATCCTATTACTCAAATGCGAAGAAAATAAAACAGAAAGTGTAAGTCTTCATGCTTCAAATTCTTTAGAGTGATTTTCTTCAGGGCACACCGGACTTCTCAATATCAGTATCTTCATGAGGAATATCAACTTCATCGCAGATTCCTCGCGATTCATTTCTTCAGCTTCACACCAATTTCTTCAACTGAAGACATATATTTTTTGGGGTTGATATTCTTCAAATATCTCAAACTCCTCAATGACTTATAGATCCTGTGTATACTCACAAACACATTAGATACTTAACCTATAAGTCTTCAAACCACCAAAATCACTAAGGGGCACTAGATGCACTTACAATCTCCCCCTTTTTGGTGGTTGATGACAATTAGGTTAAGTCTTCAAAAGGGATCAAAAATATGAAGTGTAAATACTCATTTGAGGAATTTGAAATCAAGATTCAGAGAGACTCCCCCTGAAGATGTGCATATCTTGAAGATTTTGCTTTTCACAGCAAATGCACATTGATGATTTATATCATGGAGATCTCCCCCTGAGTCTTGTAAATCATGCATACTTGTAACGTATCATATGAAGAAAATGAAAAATGCATGATGACAAATGGTATCTGACGAATTCCAGCATGCGTGCATTAAAACTTGAGGAATAAGCATGCGAAGAAAAACGTTCAAAAGCGTCAGAGTACCATCGGGCTTTAGTTACAACTCATTACATAAAAACTTCAGAAGAGCCAAGAGTTTGTAACTTAAGTATAGTTCGTAAGCCCCAAAAATATCCCGCTTGAAGACTAACTCTCAAGTTTCTCCCCCTTTGTCATCAAGTGACAAAAAGGGACAAACTGAGGACTAACGTCCGTGAAGATTTCACTTCGTGGCAGTTGAGGAAGAGCCGTGATGCTTCTTGGGAGTAGTCTTCTTCCTTGGACCGGTAGCAGTGTCGAGCTGTTCTTCATCAGTTTCAGCAGTGCAGAATGAAGAAAAGGAGCTGTCTTCAAGGTCTGGCACTGGAATAGGCCTGAACTTCTTCTTGGGAGGCCACGACCATTCAAAGTCTCGCTCTAAGTCCATTTCTTCAAGCTCAGTCCGAGTCTTCAGATGAGCAAGTGTAGCCCAGGTGCGATCAAAAACCTCATGCAGATAGTGATGGTTGATCTTCACAGAGTTCTCTGTTTCAGTGAGGGTTTTCACAATGGCGCCAAACTGGTGTTTGACCCACTTGTGATTATGATCCACCTTCTGGTGAAGACTGATGAGGAGCTCTTTTGTATTCATCACGCGAGGAGGAACGGGGCTTGTCGGACGAGTCTTAGTATCATCCCAAGAGGAATAAGTTTCTGGCTCTCTGAACTGACCACCAAGGGGCCTACTGCCTTCTTCAATCACAAATTTGCCTTTTCCTTCAATGGACTCGAAAGTCTTCTTGTTGACCCGGATAGGAGGCATATAACCAACATAGTTTTGGAAATCAACGTGGAAGTTGATGCCTGTCCTTGTCCTGATGAATCTCATGATCCATGGGGCATATATCTTGTGATCAAAAGGACACATAGCATTGTCGGCCAAAGTCCTCAAGAAGAAATCATGGATGTTGATAGGAATACCATGGATAATGTTGAAGAGGATATTCTTCATGAGGCCTACAACATCTTCTTCATCATCATGGCCTTTGATCGGTGCGAGCACACTGCAGAGGATTCTGTAAACAGACCTGGGTGTGTACTTGAGCTCGTGGACGAGGAAGGTTGTTCTCGGAGATTTTCCTTCAGCCAAAGGTTTCATGAGGACTTCCATCATCCCATTGGGTAGCTCACGCTCACCATAAAGCTTCACAGCCTCTTCTGAGGGAATTGGTACATGCAGTTCTCTGAGGTGTTCAGTAGCAGGAGCTTTGTAGTGAGTGTTTTGTGACATCCAATCAAACACCCAAGTGCTAATGTCTTCTGGGTTGCCAGATATGTGAAGAGTGGCATAGAACTGAAGAATTAGCTCGCTGTTCCAGTCAGAGATGTCGGAGCACATTGGGAGTAAACCAGCATCATGGAGTACACTGAGGACTGACTCCAGGCAATGTATTGCTTCAAGTTCAACATGAGGAATATGCCTGTGCTGGAATATCTTGCTTCGTCCACATAGCATAGAGGCATAGTAGTTCATCTGAGTCCTAGTCCAAAACTTCAGATGCCTCATTTGAGGCTTGTCATATGGGTTCTCTCCAATGAAGTACATGCGTTCTTCAAAGAAGTTTTCCTTTTGAAACTTAGGACGCTTGGAGAATGGCTGACGCTGAACTGGCTTAAGATTTTGCTGAGGAATTGGAGGGGAGACAACAATGGCCGTCTCTGGGTTGAGCACGATGAATGCATTGTCTTGGTGAGGTGCATTCTCCTCAGCATTTTCCTCAGGGTGAGGAATTTCAGCGGCTGGTTCTTCAGGCTGAGGGGCTTGCTCTGGCTATGCATCAGGCTGAGGAATAGCTTCTTCTTGCTTAGTTTGAGGAGTTGGGTCAGCATGTTCCTCATCTTGAGGATTCTGCTCAGAGTGTTGAATTTCATCAGCTTGAGGATTTTTAGTTTGTTCTTCCTCAGCTGGCTTGGTGGCAGATACAGTTTCATCAGCTGGTGCAGCTGATGCTTGAACAGTGTCTTTCTGAGGAATGAAAGGCTGAGGACTTTCGTCTATCTAAATCTCCTCATCAGTGTGTTCTTCAGAGGCGACATCCTTCATTTCCTCATCTGCCTTTTTCACTGGATCATCAATGATGACCATTTCATAGGAAGGAGCGACATTCAGTGGCACAGGGTCCAGAGGAGCAGTTTCTTCAAGTGCTTTGAGGCGTTTGGCCTCTGTTTCTTCTTCTACTGAGGAGGCCTTTCTCTTCTTGGCTTCCTTCTCAGCAGCCCTGGTTTTCTTCACGTCTGATGCATACGGAGTCATCTTCTTCACCGTTGAAGCTTTTGGTGAAGGGGTTTTCTTGACAGATTCTTCAGCTGGTATTGAGGAACCAGCTGAAACAGAGTCATCAACTTGCTTTGGCGAAGCAACTGGGTCAGGGGCAGTCTCATCAACTACAACAAATTCATCAGCAGGAGTTTCCATGATGATTTCTTCAATAGCCGGTTCATCCACACGGCTTTCTTGGTGTACTTCCTCAGCTTGAGGAGTTTCCTCATCATGAGGAGATTCATCTGCTGGCTCCTCAATCAGGGGCTGAGAAGTTGGTGCTGGGGGTGCAGCCTTCTTATTGTATTCATCAACAGCACTAGTGGCCAGCTTGATGAAATTGCTCTTGAGACTTTTGCGATCTGACAGCTTGGAGTACTTGTCAGTCAATTTCTTCAGCTCTGCCTGTGTTGACACCAGTGCATCAGGAGTTAATTTGAGGAGATTCTGCTTGAGGAATTTGTCCTTTTAAATCTTTGCAACTTTGGCCTGCCTGTCCTGCTGTTCTTTCCACTTGGCTTCATTGATGAAAGTGGTCACCATGTGACTGATGCCAGGGGGAAGCTTCAAATCATCAAGTGGAGTGTTTGGGTCCTCATACCAGATGTTGATGTAGTCAAGGAGGACCTTGGGGTCCATTGCCAGAGGAATGGCACTGCCTGATGCCTGAGCAACTCTTTCTTGCTTGTTTCTGATGATGGCTTGTAGGGTTTCATCATCATATTCATCACTGCCCTCTGATGCAGACGGGACGGTGATGATTTTGCTGGGGCTTGGCAGAGTTGCACATTCAGCAGTTACCACAGTCTTCGCAGGAGGTGTTGAAGACTTTGTCTCCGAGCTGGTTGCAGCTGGGAGTGAGGAGCTGGAGCTGGCAGTCATAGGCTTCATGACTTGCTTCTGTACTGGTTTCTCTTGAGGCTTTGGTGGTGGTGCTGAGGATTTTGGAGCTGAGGAGATTGGTACTGAGGGCTTTGGCGTTGATGGTTTTGGTGTTGAAGGTTTTGGTGCTGAGGGTTTTGTGACTGAAGCCTGAGCAGACTTCTCTTGAGGCTTTGGAGCCCTTGGCTTTGGCAGCACAGATTGCATTTGAGGAATTTCTGAGCCAGAGGTTTCTGCGGCAGAGGAAGTAGCAGCAGCTGAGGCAGTAGCTGAGGATTCATTGAATTTCCTCACTACAGTTTTTGCCTGCTTCTTGAGCTTAGCCAGATGCTTTTCTTTCTCATCTGGATAGTCATCAATGGTCATGAGGCTTGAGCGATGTGCTACTTGATGATCCTCAAGTGGGGCCCGTCTGCCAGGGGGTTTCAGAGCGATTTTCTTTGCATACTTGGGAGTCACAAACCTGTATTCCTTCCATTCCTTCGCCCATCGGCGTTCTATCTTCTGCAGCCGTATCTTTCTCTTAGCCATTGTCTCATTTTCATCAGGCGTGCAATAGTCCAAGTAGATATCCTCAGGGATACCCACAGCTGTGTTTTGCTCAAGTTTCTTTCCTCCCTTCTGTTTTCTGTCATCCTCCATTTTCTTCAGCTCAGGATTTTGCTGATGAGATTGAACTCTTGAGGATTCTGATGAGACTTGAAGATTTTCTTCCAGAAACGTTGCAAATGAGTTAATGTGATGAGAACTGAGAGATTCATCAGCTGACATGCGTGTACCTGTGAACAGAGTATAGTTGCGAGGAATTTGGAGAGGTCATATGCGTTCTCAGATTTGAAGAAAATGAAAAAGTTTGACAGTTTGAGGAATATAACCACTGGTTGAGGAATTTGCCTTAAGCATACTGTTCTTGTGTTCCAGAGTTGTACAGATCCGAAAATTCGCACAATTGAGGAATCTCGTGAAAATGTTAGATGCTTAGCATAGTTCATCAATGATGTGGTGATAGGCATGTTGGAAATATGCCCTAGAGGCAATAATAAATTAGTTATTATTATATTTCTTAGTTCATGATAATCGTTTATTATCCATGCTATAATTGTATTAATTGGAAGCACAATACTTGTGTGGATACATAGACAAAACACTGTCCCTAGTAAGCCTCTAGTTGACTAGCTCGTTGATCAAAGATGGTCAAGGTTTCCTGGCCATAGGCAAGTGTTGTCACTTGATAACGGGATCACATCATTAGGAGAATCATGTGATGGACTAGACCCAAACTAATAGACGTAGCATGTTGATCGTGTCATTTTGTTGCTACTGTTTTCTGCGTGTCAAGTATTTGTTCCTATGACCATGAGATCATATAACTCACGGACACCGGAGGAATGCTTTGTGTGTATCAAACGTCGCAACGTAACTGGGTGACTATAAAGATGCTCTACAGGTATCTCCGAAGGTGTTCGTTGAGTTAGTATGGATCGAGACTGGGATTTGTCACTCCGTGTGACGGAGAGGTATCTCGGGGCCCACTCGGTAATACAACATCACACACAAGCCTTGCAAGCAATGTAACTTAATGTAAGTTGCGGGATCTTGTATTACGGAATGAGTAAAGAGACTTGCCGGTAAACGAGATTGAAATAGGTATGCGGATACCGACGATCAAATCTCGGGCAAGTAACATACCGAAGGACAAAGGGAATGACATACGGGATTATATGAATCCTTGGCACTGAGGTTCAAACGATAAGATCTTCGTAGAATATGTAGGATCCAATATGGGCATCCAGGTCCTGCTATTGGATATTGACCGATGAGTCTCTCGGGTCATGTCTACATAGTTCTCGAACCCGCAGGGTCTCCACAAATAAGGTTCGACGTTGTTTTATGCGTATTTGAGTTATATGGTTGGTTACTGAATGTTGTTCGGAGTCCCGGATGAGATCACGGATGTCACGAGGGTTTTTGGAATGGTCCGGAAACGAAGATTGATATATAGGATGACCTCATTTGATTACCGGAAGGTTTTCGGAGTTACCGGGAATGTACCGGGAATGACGAATGTGTTCCGGGAGTTCACCGGGGGGGGGGGGGCACCCACCCCGGGGAAGCCCATGGGTGTTTGGGGTGCCGCACCAGCCCTTAGTGGGCTGGTGAGACAGCCCAAGAGAGGCCTATGCGCATAGGAAAGAAAATCAAAGAGGACAGAAAAAAAAGAAGGAGGTGGGAAAGGGAAGAAGGACTCCACCTTCCAAACCAAGTGGATTTCGGTTTGGGAGGGGGAGACCTTCCCCCTTGGCTCGGCCGACTCCCTTGGGAGTCCTTGGACCCCAAGGCAAGTCTCCCCCCTCCTCCTCCTATATATAGTGGGGTTTTAGGGCTGATTTGAGACGACTTTTCCACGGCAGCCCGACCACATACCTCCACGGTTTTTCCTCTAGATCGCGTTTCTGCGGAGCTCGGGCGGAGCCCTGCTGAGACAAGGTCATCACCAACCTCCGGAGCGCCGTCACGCTGCCGGAGAACTCTTCTACCTCTCCGTCTCTCTTGCTGGATCAAGAAGGCCGAGATCATTGTCGAGCTGTACGTGTGCTGAACGCGCAGGTGCCGTTCGTTCGGTACTAGATCGTGGGACTGATCGCGGGATTGTTCGCGGGGCAGATCGAGGGACGTGAGGACGTTCCACTACATCAACCGCGTTCACTAACGCTTCTGCTGTATGATCTACAAGGGTACGTAGATCACTCATCCCCTCTCGTAGATGGACATCACCATGATAGGTCTTCGTGCGTGTAGGAAATTTTTTGTTTCCCATGCGACGTTCCCCAACAGTGGCATCATGAGCTAGGTTCATGCGTAGATGTCTTCTCGAGTAGAACACAAAAGTTTTTGTGGGCGGTGATGTGCGTTTTGCTGCCCTCCTTAGTCTTTTCTTGATTCTGCGGTACTGTTGGATCGAAGCGGCTCGGACCGACATTACTCGTACGCTTACGAGAGACTGGTTTCATCGCTACGAGTAACACCGTAGCTCAAAGATGACTGGCGGGTGTCAGTTTCTCCAACTTTAGTTGAATCGGAATTGACCGAGGAGGTCCTTGGATGAGGTTAAATAGCAATTCATATATCTCCGTTGTGGTGTTTGCGTAAGTAAGATGCGATCCTACTAGATACCCATGGTCACCACGTAAAACATGCAAACAACAAAATTAGAGGACGTCTAACTTGTTTTTGCAGGGTATGCTTGTGATGTGATATATTGGATGTATGAGATGATCATGTTGTAATAGTTAATATCGACTTGCACGTCGATGGTACGGCAACCGGCAGGAGCCATAGGGTTGTCTTTATAACTAACGTTTGTGCTTGCAGATGCGTTTACTATTTTGCTAGGACGTAGCTTTAGTAGTAATAGCATGAGTAGCACGACAACCCCGATGGCGACACGTTGATGGAGATCACGATGATGGAGATCATGGTGTGACGCCGGTGACAAGAATATCGTGCCGGTGCTTTGGTGATGGAGATAAAGAAGCACGTGATGATGGCCATATCATGTCACTTATGAATTGCATGTGATGTTAATCCTTTTATGCACCTTATTTTGCTTAGAACGACGGTAGCATTATGAGGTGATCTCTCACTAAAATTTCAAGACGAAATTGTGTTCTCCCCGACTGTGCACCGTTGCTACAGTTCGTCGTTTCGAGACACCACGTGATGATCGGGTGTGATAGACTCAACGTTCACATACAACGGGTGCAAAACAGTTGCGCACACGGAACACTCGGGTTAAGCTTGACGAGCCTAGCATGTGCAGACATGGCCTCGGAACACATGAGACCGAAAGGTCGAGCATGAATCGTATAGTTGATATGATTAGCATAGAGATGCTTACCACTAAAACTATTCTCGACTCACGTGATGATCGGACTTGAGATAGTGGATTTGGATCATGTACCACTCAAATGACTAGAGAGATGTACTTTTTGAGTGGGAGTTCTTAAGTAATATGATTAATTGAACTAATTTTCATGAACATAGTCTAATGGTCTTTGCGAATTACGATGTAGCTTGCGCTATAGCTCTACTGTTTTTATATGTTCCTAGAGAAAATTTAGTTGAAAGTTGATAGTAGCAAACTTTGCAGACTGAGTTTGTAAAACCGAGGATTGTCCTCGTTGCTGCACAGAAGGCTTATGTCCTTAATGCACCACTCGGTGTGCTGCACCTCAAGCGTCGTCTGTGGATGCTGTGAACATCCGACATACACGTTTCTGATGACTACACGATAGTTCAGTACAAAAATACTTAATGGCTTAGAAGCAAGGCGCCGAAAACGTTGTAAAACGTCACGGAACATAAGTGATGTTCTAAAGAGATGAAATTGTGATTTCATGCTTGTGCCCTTGTTAAGAGGTACGAGACCTCCGACAAGATTCTTTGTCCACAAAGTAATGGAGAAAGGCTCAATCGTTGAGCATGTGCTCAGATTGTCTGAGTACGACAATCGCTTGAATCAAGTGGGAGTTAATCTTCCAGATGAGATAGTGATAGTTCTCCAAAATCACTGCCACCAAGCTATGAGAGCTTCGTGATGAACTATAACATATCAAGGATACATACAATGATCCTTGAGCGATTCGCGATGTTTGACACTGCGAAAGTAGAAATCAAGAAGGAGCATCAATAGTTGATGGTTTGTAAAACCACTAAGTTTCAAGAAGGGCAAGGGCTAGAAGGGATACTTCGTGAAACGGCAAAACAGTTGCTGCACTAATGAAGAGACCCAAGATTAAACCCAAACCCGAGACTAAGTGCTTCTGTAATGAGGGGAACAGTCACTGAGGCGGAGCAACTCTAGATACTTGGTAGATAAGAAGGCTGGCAAAAGTCGAAAGAAGTGTATTTGATATAAATGATGTTGATGTGTACTTTACTAGTACTCCTAGTAGCATGAGGGTATTGGATACCGGTTCGGTTGCTAAGTGATTAGTAACATGAAATGTAAGCTACGGCATAAACGGAGACTAGCTAAAGGCGAGGTGACGATACGTGTTGGAAGTGTTTCCAAGGTTGATATGATCAAACGTCGCACGCTCCCTCTACCATCGGGATTGGTGTTAAACCTAAATAATTGTTATTTGGTGCTTGCGTTAAGCATGAACATGATTGGATCGTGTTTATTGAAATGCGATTATTCATTTAAAGAGAATAATGGTTACTCTATTTTCTTGAATAATCACCTTCAATGGTTTATTGAATCTCGATCGTAGTGTTACACATGTTCATGATATTGGTGCCAAAATATACAAGTTGATGATGATAGTACCACTTACTTGTGCCACTGCCGCTTGAGTCATATTAGTATAAATTGCATGAAGAGGCTCCATGCTGATGGATCTTTGTACTCACCTGATTTCGAATCACTAGTGACATGCAAATCATACCACATGAGCAAGGCCTTGTTTTCATTGAGATGAAATAAGATAGTAACTTGTTGGAAGTGATACATTTTGATGTATGCAGTCCAATGGGTGCTGAGGCACGCAGTGCATATCATTATGTTCTTACTTCACTGACGATTTGAGTAGATACAGGAGTATTTACTTAATGAATCACAAGTCTGAAATGTTGAAAAGTTCAATTCCGTTTCAGAGTGAAGTTTGTCGTAACAAAAGGATAAACTGTCTGCGATATGATCATGGAAATGAATATCTGAGTTACGAGTTTTGGTACACAGTTAAGACAATGTGGAAATTGTTTCGCATTTCATGCCACCTGGAACATCATAGTGTGATGATGTGTCTGAACGTCATAGCGACGCACTATTTGGTATGGTGCATACTATGATGTCTCTTATCGAATTACCACTATCGTTTATGGGTTATGCATTAGAGACAACCGCACTCACTTTAAATAGGGCACCGCGTATTTCCGTTGAGATGACACAGTATAGACTGAGGTTTAGAGAAATCTAAACTGTCATTTCTTGAAAGTTTGGGGTTTCGACACTTATGTGAAAAAGTTTCAGTCTGATAAGCTCGAACCCAAAGCGGATAAATGCATCTTCATAGGATATCCAAAACAGTTGGGTACATCTCCTATCTCAGATCGGAAAGCAAAGTATTTGTTTCTAGAAACGGATCCTTTCTCGAGGAAAGTTTTCTCTCGAAAGAATTGAGTGGGAGGGTAGTAGAACTTGATGAGGTTACTGAACCATCACTTCAACCAGTGTGTAGCAGGGCGCAGGAAGTTGTTCATGTGGCGCCTACACCAATTGAAGTGGAAGCTGATGATGATGATCATTGAGCTTCGAATCAAGTTACTACAAACCTCGTAGGTCGACAAGGTCGCGTACTGCTGCAGAGTAGTACGGTAACCCTGTCTTGGAGGTCATGTTGTTGAGCAACAGTGAACCTACGAGTTATGGAGAAAGCGATGGTGGGCCCAGATTCCGACAAATGGCTGGAAGCCATGAAATCCGAGAGAGGATCCATGTGTGAAAACAAAGTGTAGACTTTGGTAGAACTACTTGATGGTCATAGGACTATTGAGTATAAATGGATCTTTAAAAGAAGACATACGATGATGGTGATAAGTCACTATTAAGAAAAGCTCGACTTGTCGCAAAGATGTTTTCGACAAGATCAAACAGTTGACTATGATGAGACTTTCTCACTCGTAGCGATGCTAAAAGTCTGTTAGAATTATGTTAGTTGTTGATGCATTATTTATGAAATATTGCATGTAGGATGTCAAAACATTGTTTTCTCGACGGTTTCCTTGAGCAAAGATTGTATGTGATACAACCAGAAGGTTTTGTCGATCCTAAAGATACTAGCAAGTATGCAAGCTCCAGTGATCCTTCAATGGACTGGTGCAAGCATCTCGGAGTTGGAATATACACTTTGATGAGATGATCAAAGATTTTGGGTTTGTACAAGGTTTATGAGAAACTTGTATTTCCAAAGAAGTGAGTGGGAGCACTATAGAATTTCTGATAGGTATATGTGGTTGACATATTGTGGATCAGAAGTAATGTAGAATTTATGTAAAGCATACAAGGTTGTTTGAAAGAAGTTTTCAAAGGAGTACCTGGATTACGCTACTTGAACGTTGAGCATCAAAGATCTATGGAGATAGATCGAAAGCGCTTAATAGAAGTTTCAACAAGATGCATGCCTTGACAAGGTTTTGAAAGAGTTCAAAATAGATCAGCAAAGAAGGAGTTCTTGGTTGCGTTGTGAGGTATGAATTTGAGTAAGACTCAAAACCCGACCACGGCAGAATAAAGAGAATAGACGAAGGTCGTCTTCTATGCCTTAGCCGTAGAATCTAAAGTATGCCATGCTGTGTACCGCACCTGATGTGTGCCTTGACTCAAAGTATGTTGAGAGGTACAGAGAGTGATCCATGATTGAATCACTAGCAGCGGTCGAAATTTATCCTTAGTAACTAATGGACTAAGGAATTTTTCTCGATTATGGAGGTGGTTAAAGAGTTTGTCTTAAAGGGTTACATCAATGCAAGCTTTGACACTAATCCGAATAACTATGAGTAGTGAAACGGATTCGTATAGTAGAGTAGATATTTGGAGCATTTCCGAATAGCACGTAGTAGCAGCATCTATAAGATGACATAAAGATTTGTAAAGAACGCACGGATCTGAAAGTTTCAGAACCGTTGACTAAAACCTCTCTCACGAGAAAGACGTGATCAGACCCCATAACTATATGGGTGTTGGATTCGTTGGAATCACATGGTGATGTGAACTAGATTATTGACTCTAGTGCAAGTGGGAGACTGTTGGAAATATGCCCTAGAGGCAATAATAAATTAGTTATTATTATATTTCTTAGTTCATGATAATCGTTTATTATCCATGCTATAATTGTATTAATTGGAAACACAATACTTGTGTGGATACATAGACAAAACACTGTCCCTAGTAAGCCTCTAGTTGACTAGCTCGTTGATCAAAGATGGTCAAGGTTTCCTGGCCATAGGCAAGTGTTGTCACTTGATAACGGGATCACATCATTAGGAGAATCATGTGATGGACTAGACCCAAACTAATAGACGTAGCATGTTGATCGTGTCATTTTGTTGCTACTGTTTTCTGCGTGTCAAGTATTTGTTCCTATGACCATGAGATCATATAACTCACGGACACCGGAGGAATGCTTTGTGTGTATCAAACGTCGCAACGTAACTGGGTGACTATAAAGATGCTCTACAGGTATCTCCGAAGGTGTTCGTTGAGTTAGTATGGATCGAGACTGGGATTTGTCACTCCGTGTGACGGAGAGGTATCTCGGGGCCCACTCGGTAATACAACATCACACACAAGCCTTGCAAGCAATGTAACTTAATGTAAGTTGCGGGATCTTGTATTACGGAACGAGTAAAGAGACTTGCCGGTAAACGAGATTGAAATAGGTATGCAGATACTGACGATCGAATCTCGGGCAAGTAACATACTGAAGGACAAAGGGAATGACATACGAGATTATATGAATCCTTGGCACTGAGGTTCAAACGATAAGATCTTCGTAGAATATGTAGGATCCAATATGGGCATCCAGGTCCCGCTATTGGATATTGACCGATGAGTCTCTCGGGTCATGTCTACATAGTTCTCGAACCCGCAGGGTCTGCACACTTTAAGGTTCGACGTTGTTTTATGCGTATTTGAGTTATATGGTTGGTTACCGAATGTTTTTCGGAGTCCCGGATGAGATCACGGATGTCACGAGGGTTTCTGGAATGGTCCGGAAACGAAGATTGATATATAGGATGACCTCATTTGATTACCGGAAGGTTTTCGGAGTTACCGGGAATGTACCGGGAATGACGAATGGGTTCCGGGAGTTCACCGGGGGGGCCCACCCACCCCGGGGCAGCCCATGGGTGTTTGGGGTGCTGCACCAGCCCTTAGTGGGCTGGTGAGACAGCCCAAGAGAGGCCTATGCACATAGGAAAGAAAATCGAAGAGGAAAGAAAAAAAAGAAGGAGGTGGGAAAGGGAAGAAGGACTCCACCTTCCAAACCAAGTGGATTTCGGTTTGGGAGGGGGAGACCTTCCCCCTTGGCTCGGCCGACTCCCTTGGGAGTCCTTGGACCGCAAGGCAAGTCTCCCCCCTCCTCCTCCTATATATAGTGGGGTTTTAGGGCTGATTTGAGACTACTTTTCCACGGCAGCCCGACCACATACCTCCATGGTTTTTCCTCTAGATCGCGTTTCTGCGGAGCTCGGGCGGAGCCCTGCTGAGACAAGGTCATCACCAACCTCCGGAGCGCCGTCACGCTGCCGGAGAACTCTTCTACCTCTCCGTCTCTCTTGCTGGATCAAGAAGGCCGAGATCATTGTCGAGCTGTACGTGTGCTGAACGCGGAGGTGCCGTCCGTTCGGTACTAGATCGTGGGACTGATCGCGGGATTGTTCGCGGGGCAGATTGAGGGACGTGAGGACGTTCCACTACATCAACCGCGTTCACTAACGCTTCTGCTGTACGATCTACAAGGGTACGTAGATCACTCATCCCCTCTCGTAGATGGACATCACCATGATAGGTCTTTGTGCGCGTAGGAATTTTTTTGTTTCCCATGCAACGTTCCTCAACAAGGCAGTGTTTGAGGAATCAAGTGCTTATCGTTTCTTGAGGAAAAACAGATTTCACATAGAAGATGTAAAATTTTAGATCTAATCTTGCGGTAAAAATGGGATTTATTTACCTTGGAAGGTGCGCATGAAGAACACAGAAAGGTGTGTATGGAGAAGCTCTTCGGCCGCGTGTCCAATGCACCCTAACCCGGCGACAGAGGACGTCTACGGCGGCGGTGGACGAAGATGGTCCGACTCCGGCGTGGTTTCGGCGACGGAGAAGTCGAGGCAGTGAAGCTCTTCCTCACCGACGACGAGACTACCAGCGATGGCGCTAGGGTTCGGTGGTGTATGCTGTGGCAGGAGAGCGATGGAGCGAAGAAGAGTATGCCGAGGGGGATAAGGACATATTTATAGCCAAAAGTTACTGTTGGCGCGAAAATTTCGGACCAAACCGCCCGTGCCTCTACGTCTCCGCAGGACACGTGTAGCTCCCGAACAGTGCAGTGGAGATAGTGGAGATCGTGGTTATCCGATCGTGGGAAGTGGGGTTCAGTTACTGTGTATTAAAGAAACAATTTTTGAAGATTTGAGGATTTTCGTTACAAAATCATCAGCTGACAAGGACGCAGTGAGGATTTTGAACAAAGTTTCAAGTAGAACGCATATGAAGAATTGAATAGACTGGATGAGTATAGCATAGAGGGAATGTAGGGTCCGATCACATTCACTTAGCAGAAATATCAACTTGAAGAAATAGCAATAAGTGAATGCTGTTGAGGACTTGAAATCACAGTCTATCTAGTCAAATGAAAGTCATCAAGTGTTTTTTGAAGATTTTGTGATAAATCAACTTGAGGAATTTCACATTGGGCGGTGGCGTGACCCACCATATAAGAATGTTGATTACAGACGCCGCGTACAATTGTCGTAGGGCCCTGAGAATCAATTTCTTCGTTGATTTCTTCACATTCAGAGTGACATTCTTCATTAGTTGAAGAAAATCGATTCATCATGTGTTGCACATCTAAGTCATCAATTTTGCATAAGTGTTAGGATGTCTGCATGTTTTTACAAAACATTTGAAGATTCTAACATATTTAGCTCACACCGCAACTTGCAAAACCTTTTCTCATCCAAGGGCTTAGTGAAGATATCTGCCAGTTGATCATCAGTCTTCACATGGTCGATGAGGATATTGCCCTTGAGGACATGGTCCCGAAGAAAATGATGACGAATCTGGATGTGCTTGGTCTTCGAGTGCTATACTGGGTTGTATGCAATCTTGATAGCACTCTCATTGTCATAGTAGAGAGGCACATTCTTCATGTTGATGCCGTAGTCCTTGAGGGTTTGCTTCATCCATAGTAATTGAGCACAACAAGAACCAGCAGCAATGTACTCAGCTTCGGCAGTGGAGAGTGATACGCAGTTCAGCTTCTTTGAGGACCAGCAAACTAGTGATCTTCCGAGGAAATGGCATGTGCCAGACGTTGACTTGCGATCCACACGGTCACCAGCATAGTCGGAATCAGAATACCCTACCAGATGAAGATTTGAGCCCTTGGGATACCATAATCCTAGTGTTTGTGTGTGAGCTAAGTATCAAAGAATATGTTTCACAGCCTTATGGTGTGATTCCTTCGGTTTTGCTTGAAAACGTGCACACATGCAAACACTAAGCATTATATCTGGCCTAGATGCACATAGATACAATAAAGAGCCAATCATAGAACGATATACCTGCTAATCAAAATCTTTACCATTTTCATCAGTGCCGAGGTGGCCGTTGGTAGGCATTGGAGTCTTGGCACCTTTGCATTCATGCATGTCGAATTTCCTCAGAACATCCTTGAGGTATTTCTCCTGTGATATGAAGATTCCATTGCTTTGTTGACGAATTTGAAGACCTAAGAAGAATTTCAGCTCCCCCATCATGGACATCTGATATTCTTCACTCATCATGTAAGCAAATTCATCACTGTATCGTTTGTCAGTACAGCCAAATATGATATCATCGACATATATTTGACACACAAATAGCTCATTATCATAGGATTTAGTGAAAAGAGTTGGATCAAGTGAACCAGGTTTGAAGCCTTTCTTCATGAGGAATTCCTTCAATGTATCATACCATGCCCGAGGGGCTTGCTTGAGACCATAAAGAGCCTTTTTGAGTCTGAAGACTTTGTCTGGATTCTTTGGATCCTCAAAACCTAGGGGCTGAGCAACATATACTTCTTCCTCAAGCTTACCATTGAGGAATGCACTTTTCACATCCATTTGATATAAGATGATGTTATGATGATTATCATAAGCAAGTAGTATTCGAATAGCTTCAAGTCTAGCAACAGGTGCAAAAGTTTCATCGAAATCTATTCCTTCAACCTGGGTGTAGCCTTGGGCTACGAGTCGTGCCTTGTTCCTCACCACTTGACCGTCCTCATCTTGCTTGTTTCGGAAAATCCACTTGGTGCCGATGATGTTGTGCTTGCGAGGATCTGGTCGTTTGACGAGCTCCCATACGTCATTCAGCTTGAATTGAAGAAGTTCGCCTTGCATAGCTTGGATCCACTCCGGTTCCAGAAAATCCTCAGCAACTTTTGAGGGTTCTGTGATGGATACAAAGGAGAAATGCCCACAAAAGTTAACTAAGTGTGAAGCTTTTGAGCGAGTGAGAGGACCTGGCGCGTTGACTTCGTTGAGGATTTTGTCAAGTTCTACTTCATTTGCAATCCTCGGACGAGCTGGTTGAGGATTTTGTCTGGGCTGAGGAAGTGGTGCTGGTGCAATTTTCCCAGATTCACAGGCACCACAGAGATGATCCTTGAGGAATTTGACTGATTAGATGCCGATGACATGCTTCTTCTTCGCGAGCGTGTGCAAATTCCTCATGCCTGCACGACCTAGTCTTCGGTGCCACAACCATCCTTCTGAGGTTTTTGCTAGTAAGCAAGTGGCTGGTTGAGGACTTGTAGAGAAATCAACAATGTACAAATCCCCTCTTCTTACACCTTCGAAGACTTTGGATCTGTCAGATTCCATAATGACTACACATCTATATCTACCAAAGATAACAATCATATCAAGATCACAAAGCATCGAGACAGACATGAGGTTAAAACCAAGGGATTCAACAAGCATCACTTTGTCCATATTCCTATCCTTGGAAATAGCTACTTTGCCAAGTCCCAATACCTTGGTTTTACCTTTGTGAGCATATGTGATTTGCTTCAGAGGTGATGGAGTTAGTGGCATATTCATCAGTAAGCTTTTATCACTAGTCATTTGATGTGTGCAGCCACTATCAAGAACCCACTCAGTATTCTTGGGTTTATCATCCTTTGAACCTTTTGCCATGAAGCAAAAGGTTGGAGCAAAGTCATCAGCATAGTCATCAGTGCGGATGGTGCTATCATTTTCTTCAAGGTTGAAGATTGACTTGCTGACGAAAGTGGTTGCCAGTGCAAGACTAGCCTGTCCGGATTCAGAGTCTTCATCAGAACCCTCTTCTTCATCACATTCCTCTGATTCTGCCTTAGATTCCATTTCCTTGCCAATAAGTGCCCGAGCCTTTCTGAAACTAGTCTTCTTGTGCGATGAGGGCTTTGAAGATGAGGATTTTGAAGATTTCTTCTTCTTCTTTGAGTCATCAGAACTGTCATCCTTGTATTTCTTCTTCTTTGATTCCTTTCCCCAACGGGGACAATCAGCAATGTAATGACCTGATTTCTTGCACTTGTGACAGGTTTGTTTCTTGTAGTCCTCAGATGAAGATTCTGATTTCCTCATGTTTCTTCTTGAAGATTTACCGAACTGGCCACGTCGTGTAAATCTCTGGAATTTCCTCACGAGCATTGCAAGCTCCTGTCCAAATTCTTCAGGGTCACAAATGCTGTCATCTGTGTCTTCATCTTCAGATGAGGAAATTGCTCTAGCCTTCAGTGCACGTGGTCTGGAATAGCTTGGTCCACATAGATCTCTCTTTTCTTCTAGCTGGAATTCATGAGTATTTAGCCTTTCTAGTATATCAGCTGGATCAAGCATCTTGTAATCTGGTCTTTCTTGAATCATCAGAACTAAAGTATCAAATGAAGAATTCAAAGATGTCAGCACTTTCTTCACAACTTCGTGATCAGTGATGTCTCGAGCTCCCAGTGCTTGCAGTTCATTTGATATGTCAGTGAGGCGATCAAAGGTGTCTTGGCAGCTTTCATTGTCATGTCTCTTGAAGCGATTGAACAGATTGCGAAGAATATCAACACGAGAGTCACGCTGGGTTGATACTCCTTCATTTACCTTGCACAGTCTCTCCCAGATCAGTGTTGCAGAGCCCAAAGCACTTACTCTTCCAAACTGGCCTGGGCTCAGATGGCCACATATGATGTTCTTCGCTTGAGAATCGAGTTGCTTGAATTTCTTCACATCAGCCGCAGTGACACTGGCAGAGATGATGGGGACGCCATGTTCCACAATATACCAGAGATCATTATCAATAGCTTGTAGATGCATTTGCATTTTGTTCTTCCAGAAGGGAAAGTTCTTTCCTTCGTAGGTAGGACATGCTGCAGTCACCTTAAACATGCCTGCAGTCGACATAACTAAAACTCCAGGTGGTTAAACCAAAATCACACAGAACAAGGGAGTACCTTGCTCTGATACCAATTGAAAGTGCGTTATATCGACTAGAGGGGGGGTGAATAGGAGATTTTCAGAATTTCATCACTGAGGAAATTCCTTTTGAGGAAATTCCTCACTGATGACTAACTTACAGCGGAAACAGTAAAGAATCAGAAGTGCAAAGTTTCACAACAACAGTTTTTCAGAGTGAAGAATGTGAAAACAGATTGCACAGTGAGCAGGCACGCAGAATACAGATGTGGATTAACTGACGTGAAGAATTTGGGGTTGAGGAAATTCAGAGAAAGTCTTCAGCAAATTCTTCAAACAGTTGTAGTGAAAGTCATCAACACATAGTACGAGGAAAGTAAGGAGTTGAGGAATTAGAACCCGTTTCTGAGTGAAGACAATCGTTGATGACCCAGTTCCAATTGCTGTGACAGTCGTACATCTGGTTTGGAGCGGCTTGGTATTGAAACCAAAGGACACACAGTCCTGGGACACACAGTCCCTACCTTATTCTCCTTGAGCTAAGGACACACAGTCCTCGCCCAAAACTCGTGGTAAGTCTTCAGGGCAGACTTCCAAACCCTCACAAACTTGGTCACCCGGCGATCCACAATTGACTGCTGGAAAGCTCTAGACCATGATGCCTAACCGTCTGGAGGATACACAGTCCTCAAAGGTAAAAGGCTTCAGTCCCACACAGGAACAACTTCTTCAGTGATGCTCAATCACTAGGTTTGGTTTGTGGTTTCGGTGTATGGTGTATTTCCTCACTGATGAATTACTCTCGAAGGCTCTGAGAAATTGGGTTGCTCTTAGGACAAGTGTCAGTTTCTAACAGAGCAGCCAACCAGCTAGTGGTTGTGGGGGGTGGCTATTTATAGCCTGGGAGCATCCCGACATGATTTGACACTTATGCCCTTAAATAATATGACTGTTGGAATGGATAAGACCAATGACTTGGCGTGGCTATCGAAACGGTCGGGACCCTCAACTGTGAGAGTCCTCATGTCACTGTTATTCCTCACTTGAGGCTTTTGGTAGGATTTAGGCTTGGGTTGAGCATCATGAGGAAATTCATTCCATAGTGTAACTTCGACCCCCTTTAACAGTACGGAGTTCCTATTACTCAAATGCGACGAAAATAAAACAGAAAGTGTAAGTCTTCATGCTTCAAATTCTTCAGAGTGATTTTCTACAGGACACACCGGAATTCTCAATATCAGTATCTTCATGAGGAATATCAACTTCATCGCAGATTCTTCGCGATTCATTTCTTCAGCTTCAAACCAATTGCTTCAACTGAAGACATATATTTTTAGGGGTCGATATTCTTCAAATATCTCAAACTCCTCAATGACTTATAGATCCTGTGTATACTCACAAACACATTAGATACTTAACCTATAAGTCTTCAAACCACCAAAATCACTAAGGGGCACTAGATGCACTTACACCTCCCCGGCAACGGTGCCAGAAAAATGCTGCTAGCACTCCCCGGCAACGACACTAGAAGAATGTTGTTGACGAGTCCCTGACTTGATGCCTTCGCAACAACAGAGCCAGAACTGCGCCGAGTTGCTCAACAATTAGCAATTGTCTTGCAATGGCCCACCAACGCGTGGGTTCGCGGCAGTTTTCGAGGGTAGGGTATTCGACCCAAATTTGTTGGTATGCTAGTGAGGAGGTGAGAGAATACTCTCGAGTATTAGCAGCTGAATTTGTCGGATTCAACCACACCTGAAAGATTAGTATCTGCAAGCAAAGTATCAGCAACAAAGTAGGATGATAACAACGGTGTCAGAAACGATCTGTTGATGGCAGACTATTCCTAACTGTCGTATCAATGGCGCCAGAAGTTGCCCGTTGACGGAAATTGTCTTTTCCCGTCAACATCGAGCGAACCAGAATTGTAGCAGGTAGCAGCAGTGTAACGAGTAACAGCAGTGGCAAGGAACAGCAGTAGTGACAACAGTAACAAGTAGCAACAGTAGCAGCAGAGCAAGACAAGTAACAGCAGCAGAGCAAAACAAGTAACAACAGAAGTAGGACAAACTCGTAGGCAATGGGTTGGTGATTGGTTTGGATGATATTCATCATGCAACAGTTATAACACGGAGAGATATGTGGCTAGCTCACGTTCGTCAATGTGATGTAGGCATTCATTCCGTGTGTAGTCATACGTGCTTAGGGAAAAGAACTTGCATGACATCTATTGTCCATCCCTCCCGTGGCAGCGGGGTCCAAAAGGATACTACGGGATATTAAGGTTCTCCTTTTAATAAAGAACCGGAACAACGCATTAGCACTTGGTGAACACATGAACTCCTCAAACTATGGTTATCACCGGGAGTGGTTCCGGTTATTGTCACTCCGGGGTTGCCGGGTCATAACACATAGTAGGTAACTACAACTTGCAAGATCGGATCTAAAACACACATATATTGGTGACAACATAATAATTTCAGATCTGAAATCATGGCACTCAGGCCCTAGTGACAAGCATTAAGCATGGCAAAGTAGTAGCAACATCAATCTCAGAACATAGTGGATACAAGGGATCAATTCCCGTCAAAACTAACTCGATTACATGATAGATTTCATCCTACTCATCACCGCCCAGCGAGCCACCGAATAGATTACTCACGAACGATGAAGAGCTTCATGGAATTGGAGAGTGAAGAAGGTTGATGATGACGATGGCGACGATTTTCCCTCTCCGGAGCCCAAAACGGACTCCAGATCTGTCCTCCAGATGAAGAACAGGATGTGGCGGCGCCTCCGTATCGCAAACACGATGAAATCTTCTCTTCTGATTTTTTTCTGGGTGAAAGTGAATTTATAGAGCTGAGTTTGGAGGCGGCAGAGCCACGTGGGCCCCACAATCTTGTTTGCCGCGGCCAGGGGGGTGGCCGCGGCAACAGGGCTTGTGGCCCACTTGCCCATGCCCTCCGGTGGATCTTTGCGCAGGTATTTTTCATATTTTCCGGTAAAATTCTCCGTAAATTTTCAGGACGTTCCGAGAACTTTCATTTCTGCACAAAAACAACACCATGGCGATTCTGCTGAAAACAACATTAGTCCGGGTTAGTTCCATTCGAATCATGCAAATTAGAGTCCAAAACAAGGGCAAAAGAGTTTGGAAAAGTAGATACGACGGAGACGTATCACGGTTCCAGTCTCATCCTCCTCTCCCCCTCCTCCTCCGCCACCGTGTAGGTTAGCCACTGCAACCGTCGCCGCCATGGACAAGGGAGGAGCTCTGTCCTGTTCGGCGTGATTATCGCTGCCGCAGCCTCCCCGTTGGCTAGCGTGAGGTCCTCGTCTTCCCCAGCTTCCTCGACAGCGTCACGGGACCGAAGGAGCCGCGTCAAGCCTCTTCTTCCCCGTCCTTCCCAAGCGCGTCGTCAACTCGCTGCCGCCGTCGTGCTCGCCATCGTCTCCGTCATATCTAGGTGAGGAGCTGTGTCCCCTTCCCTCTCATTAGGCCATTCCATAGCATTGGGTGATCCCCATAGCATAGCTCCGATGATGGCCGTTGTGTCGTGAGTTCCGCTAGCGCCGGCACATCATGCCCCTCTGTACATCGCCGACTTGGGTCCAGAAATGGATTCCCAGCCGTGTTCCACGTCCATGCAGCTGCTTGTGTGCCTCGAAGGTCGCCAGAGGCCTCGCCGACACCGTCGTTGCCTCTGTGTCACAGGACAGAGGAAAGTAGGGCCTTTTTGGAGGTCAAAAGGGGCAACGCCCCCCTTTGGTCAGCAAGTCATGCCTAGCCCAGTGGTTAGCGTCCCGCCCTTGACCCAGGAGGTCGCAGATTTGAACACCCCCAGTCCTTTTAATTTTCTCCGTCGTGTGCGTCTTGCTGGGTCACTAACACTAGGTCGTGGCCCCACATGTCATCCCCACGGGGGGCCTCATGTCTATGCCAGTGGAACCCCCCTCTGTGTTTTTTCTGTGATGTTTTTTATGATTAAATTCATTTAGATTCCTTTCCTTTTGGGGAAATGTACAAATTTGGACATGGCCAGATCTGGCAGCTGCCATATCTGGCAAGTATTGACTTATAACTAAATATGTATATTTAGTGATCTGGTTTGTGGGTGAATTCTCTACAGTAACATAGGGGTGTAATGTATGATTTTGGGGTAGAAAAATCCCAGGAATCCAATTGTGGCAATGGTTTTTTCACTTGAGCAAGTTTGCAATAATGTTTTTTTGTGATAAGATGCCATTTTATTATTTTTGCATGATTTAATCCTTGCACTATTGAGTAAACTTGTCAACATGAATGTGGTAGAGTTTTGAGGTTACTAGGCCCTCGTATTTTTCTTTGCCATGATAAGCTTGTGGATTTGTGGGTTTCTTGTTGTAAACATGCTAAGAAAATAATGTTGTTTCACATGCTCAAATATTTCTAAGTATAGAATCTCGTTATTTTGTTGCTATGTTGTCTTGATGATTCCCATGAATAGGTTGTTCCTTTGTGGTTTGTCCAGTGCCATGTATTACAATGCTTGTTGCCCTCTGTCAAGTGGTGCCACCACCTTGCCAAATAGGTTTTGCATCTTAGAGTTTCTTCCTGTCAAATATGCTATGATGTTATAAATTGTTGTAACTTCTCTTGGTGAAATTTGACTAAGTCTGGCAATCTACTATTATTTTCATGCCATGTTTAGAGTATGCTACCATGTTTTCTGTGAAGTTTTAGCTCACGCTTAGTTAGAGTGGTTTGTATTATTTGTTGCCCTCTAGCAGTATGCTAAATTTCATTCCATGAAAGTTACTGTAGAGTAGAGTTCTATTGCTGCCAACATGTGAACATATTGAAAACTGCAAGTACAAATTGAATTTTTCACTAAGTCCTAGTCTATATCATTTCGTGTCATGTTGAGAGCTTGTTTGCCATTGTTTCATGGACCTATCAATGTTGCTGTTAGTTAGAGATTATTGATCACTTCGATAGCTTCATATTCATGTGTTGGTTAAACTTGTTGAGTGGTTGTAGCTACTAGTTTTCACATGATCAAAGTGGTATGTTGCTATCTGTGGACAAATTGGTTGCTAAATTGTTTTTATTATATTTCCTTGTTCATGATAACCATTTATTATCCATGCCAGAATTGTATTGATTGGAAACTCAAATACATGTGTGGATACATAGACAACACACTGTCCCCAGTAATCCTCTAGTTCACTAGATCCTTGATCAAAGATGGTCAAGGTTTCCTGGCCATAGACATGAGATATCATTTGATAACGGGATCACATAATTAGGAGAATGATGTGATGGACAAGACCCAAACTATGAACGTTGCATATGATCGTGTGAGTTTATTGCTACTATTTTCTCCATGTCAATGTATCTGTTCCTGTGACCATGAGATCATGCAACTCCCAGACATCGGAGGAATACGTTGTGTGTATCAAACGTCGCAACGTAGCTGGGTGACTATAAAGGTGCTCTACATGTATCTCCGAAGGTGTTTGTTGGGTTGACATGGATCAACACTAGGATTTGTCACTCCGTGTGACGGATAGGTATCTCAGGGCCAACTCGGTAATACAACATCACAACAAGCCTTGCAAGCAATATGACTAAGGAGTTAGTTGCGGGATATTGTATTACGGAACGAGTAAAGAGACTTGCCGGTAACGAGATTGAACTAGGTATGGAGATACCGACGATCAAATCTCGAGCAAGTAACATACCAACACACAAAGGGAACAACAAACGGGATTAACTGAATCCTTGACATAGAGGTTCAACCGATAAAGATCTTCGTAGAATATGTAGGAGCCAATATGGGCATCCAGGTCCCGCTATTGGTTATTGACCGGAGAGTATCTCAGGTCATGTCTGCATAGTTCTTGAACCCGCAGGGTCTGCACACTTAAGGTTCGGTGACGATTCAGTATTATTGAGTTATGTGTGTTAGTGAACAAAAGTTCTTCGGAGTCCGAGATGAGATCCCCGATGTCACGATGAGCTCCGGAATGGTCCGGAGGTAAATATTGATATATAGGAAAGTTGCATTTGGCTTCCGGAAAGGTGGCGCACCAGCCCGTGGTGGGCTAGTGCGGTTAGCCCAATAAGGCTATTTCAGCCAAGGTGCAAAAAGGAAAGAATAGGAAAAAGGGGAAGGAGGAAACCAAGTAGGAAGGGAGTCTTTCCACCAAACCGAATTGGAGGAGGACTCTCCTCCCGTGGCTCGGCCGAAGCCCTCCTCCTTGGAGAAGGAGGTAAGGCAACCCTCGCTCCTATTCCTCTTTTATATAGTGGAGGTTTTGAGGGCAAACTTCACCAGAAAATAGCCATGTGCTGCCCTCTCCTCCATAGATCGTCTCCCTCGTCTAGATTAGTCCGACATACCTTGGCGAAGCCCTGCTGGATTAGTTCACCACCACCACCACCACCACACCGTCGTGCTGGAGAACTCATCTACCTCTCCGCCTCTCTTGCTAGATCAAGAAGGTGGAGATCGTCATCGAGCTGTACGTGTGCTGAACACGGAGGTGCCGTGTGTTTGGCACTAGATCGGGAAGGATAGTGATAAGATCGCAGGATGGGTCATGATGAGATCGCGTGACGGATAATGATTGGATCGCGAAGACATACGACTACATCAACCGCGTTATATACGCTTCCTCTTAGCGATCTACAAGGGTATGTAGATGCACTCTCCCCTCTCGTAGATGGTCATCACCATGGATAGATCTTGTGTGCGCGTAGGAATTTTTTTGTTTCCCATGCAACGTTCCCTATCAGCGCCATCATGAGCTAGGTCTATGCGTAGATGACATCTCGAGTAGAACACAAAGGAGTTTGTGGGCGTTGATATTCAGATTGCTGCCCTCTTTAGTCTTTTCTTGATTCGGCGGTATTGTTGGATGAAGCGGCCTGGACTAACATTACTCGTACGCTTGTGAGAGACCGGTTTCGTCGATTAACATGCAACTTGTTGCATAAAGATGACTGGCGGGTGTCTGTTTCTCCAAATTTAGTTGAATCGGATTTGACCGAGGCGGTCCTTGGAGAAGGTTAAATAGCAACTTGCATAGCACCATTGTGGTTTTGCGTAAGTAAGATGTGATCATACTATATACCCATAGCAGCCATATAAAATTTGCAACAACAAATTAGAGGACATCTAACTTCTTTTTACAGGGTATGTTGTGATGTGATATGGCCAAAGACATGATATGATATATTGGATGTATGAGATGATCATGTTGTAATAGTTAAATATCGACTTGCACCTCGATGCTACGGCAACCGGCAGGAACCATAGGTTTGTCTTTTATTATTTTTGCGCCCGGTGATGCTTTACTTTATCGCTAGTTCAGTAGCTTTAGTAGTAACATCATAGGTGGAGCGACAACCTCGATGGCAGCACAATGATGGAGTTCATGGTGTAGCGCCGATGACGATGGAGATCATGTCGGTGCTTAGGTGATGGAGATCAAGAAGCACAAGTTCATGGCTATATCATATCACTTATAATTTGCATGTGATGTTAATCCTTTTATGCACCTTATTTTGCTTGGGACGACGGTAGCATTATCAGGTGATCCCTCACTAAAATTTCAAGATAAAATTGTGTTCTCCCCGAGTGTGCGGTGTTGCGACAGTTCGTCATTGCGAGACACCACGTGATGATCGGGTGTGATAGACTCTATGTTCACATACAACGGGTGCAAAACAGTTGCACACGTGGAACACTCGGGGTTAAACTTGAGGAGCCTAGCTTGTACAAACATGACCTCGGAACACAAGATACAGAAACGTCGAACATGAGTCATATAGTAGATATGATCAACATAGAGATGTCCACCATTGAAGCTAGCTCAAGTCACGTGATTATCGGACTTGAGTTAGTGAATTTGGATCATGTCTCACTCGAATGACTAGAGGGATGTCAATTTGTGTGGAGTTCTTAAGTAATATGATTAACTGAACTTATTATCATGAACATAGTCAAAATGTCTTTGCAAATTATGTTGTAGCTTGCGATGTAGCTCCACTATTTTTGATATGTTCCTAGAGAAAACTTAGTTGAAAGATGATAATAGCAATTATGCGTACAGGGTCCGTAAACTAAGGATTGTCCTCATTGCTGCACAGAAGGCTTATCTCCTTAATGCACCGCTCGGTGTGCTACCCCCTGAGTGTCATGTGTGGATGTTGCGAAAATCTGACATACACGTTTTTGATGACTACGTGATAGTATAGTGAGTAATGCTTAGCAGCTTAGAATTTAGGTGGCCAAGATGTTTTGAACGTCATGGAACATATGAGATGTTCCAAGAGCTCTGAAAGGATTCTTTGCATGCAAAGTAAGGGAGAAAAGCTCAATCATTGAGCATGTGCTCAGATTGTGTGGGTGCAACAATCGCTTGAATTGAGTGGGAGTTGATCTTCCAGATAAGATAGTTATTGACATAGTTCTCCAACGTCATTGCAACCAAGCTACTGGAGCTTCATGATGAACTATAACATATCAACGATGCACAAGATGATCCCTGAGTTATTCGCGATATTTGACGTCGCGAAAGTAGAAATCAAGTAGGAGCATCAATTGTTGATGGTTAGTAAAACCACTAGTTTCGAGAAGGGAAAGGGCAAGAAGGGTGTTAGGGCATATTTTGTTCTAAGTAGTTTTGGTGATTGATGACAACATCTCTTCAGACTAATCATGTGCAATGAGCATTTCATATAATACATCGCATGGCACAAGATGATTCGTCGCCCCTGGTGTTTTTGAAGCACGGTGTTTCCTACGGTTCTCTTTGGTGGTTTTGAGTCGTAGGAAAGCCGTACTATTAAGAGGGGGTCCGCGTCAGAAAGGTTTGGGTGGAATCAACTCACACACGCGCACATTTTCTTTCCACCACCTTCACTTTGTGGCAATGGAGCACCCCGCTTGTTCTATCCTTGCATTTGCAAAGGGTCCAACGGTAGTACCGCTCAAGCTGAGCGGTAGTACTGCTCCATATGAGCGGTAGTGCCGCTAGTCGAGCGGTGGTACCGCTTAGAGACGGTAGTACCTCTCTCTCTGAGTGGTTGTACTTTGTCGGACTTTTTGCGAATACTTTTGCAGTGGTGGTAGGCTCGGTAGTAGTATTTCTACTATCGTGGCTTTGAGTCTACCAAGCGGTAGTACCTCTCCCACCAGGCGGTAGTACTGCTGGGGCTCGCAGTAGTATCGCTCACCCCAAGCAGTAGTATCGCTAGAGGCAGCGTTCTGTTAGTGGAGGTAACGGTTGGGTTTGTTCCCCCACTATATAAAGGGTTCTTCTACTTTGTGAACCCTACCTTTTACCCTCTAAGACTCCATTGTTTCTCCCTAAGCTCATATGTGCCCGATCTCTCTCCGTAGCCAATCAATCTTGTTTATTTCCTAGGGATTGGTTGAGAAGGCCAAGATCTACAGTTCCACCAAGAGATATTTGATTCCCCCCACTAATCCCTTGAGGATCTTGTTACTCTTGGGTGTTTGAGCACCCTAGACGGTTGAGGTCACCTCAGAGCCATATCCATTGTGGTGAAGCTCCGCGGTCTTCTTGGGAGCCTCCGAGCATTGTTGGAGATAGCCCCAACCTTGTTTGTAAAGGTCTGGTCGCCGCCTTCAAGGGCACCAATAGTGGAATCATGGCACCTCGCATTGTGTGAGGGTGTGAGGAGAATACGGTGGCCCTAGTGGCTTATTGGGAAGCATTGTGCCTCCACACCGCTCCAACAGAAACGTACTTCCTGTCAAAGGGAAGGAACTTCGGTAACACATCCTAGTCTTCATCGGTTCCACTTGCGGTTATGTCTTACCTTTACATTGTGTTTGCTATTGTTGTAGGGTATTTCTTACTTGCCTTAGTAGTCATAGTAGGTAGCATCACATAGCTAGGTTGCTCACCTAGTTATTATTTTAGAGAACCTTTATGTTGCTAACCTTAACTTGTTAAGAAAAGGTAAAAAATGGTAGTTGCCTATTCCCCCCAACTCTAGTCAACCATATCGATCATTTCAATTGGTATCAGAGCCATGTCTCTTTATTAAGGGTTTCACCACCCGAAGAGTATGGCTGACAACGAGGAGGGAGTCCATGGACCACCCAAGGCCGTGTCCTTGAATTCGTTCATAAGGGACGACTTGAATGCGGCTATGTCCAACCTCAGGACGCCTTTGACCAACGAAGTCAAGACCACGTTTAAAGAGTTGCTTGAGGGGATTAAAAGTTCTCCCAAACCGGCGTTGGTGGTTAAACCTACCAACACGGAATCGAAGGCCAATTCCTCCAAGGAAGCGGCTAAAGGTATGCAACCTTCTTCCCCTCTCGACAATAATGGGACTGGAACCTTTGCCTCGGTTCCACTTCCCCTGGTCTATGGAGGACTAGTTCCTACACTGCGTATCAAAAATCTTGGTCCTCCTCCTATGCTTGTTAAGGGTGAGTTTGCTAACTGGGTGTTTTGCATTTAGTCTCATTTGAATCACAACTCAACAAACTTATGGAGAATCATTCAGCAAAGCTACTATTCGCATGACCCAAGCAACTTCACTCCAAGAGAAGAAGCGGACAATTAATATAATCACTCCGCATTATTCATTCTCCAGTCCGCAGTGCCTTCTGAAGATCTTCCTCACTTGCTCCCCTTCACTCGGGCTAAGGACTGTTGGGAGCACATCATGGTGTTGTACAAGGGAAGCTCAAGCATTCAACGGTCCAACTATGAAGTGGTTCTTGATGAGGCCGATGAGTTTGTGATGAAGGAAGATGAGGACCCTCGAGATCTCTATCGAAGGGTGACTGCTATTGCTGTTGCCGTCAAGGATCATGGAAGCAAGGATGTGGATGACACATGGATCAAGCGCAAGCTTCTCAAGGCCATCATGCCATTCAACAAAACCATGTCTTCCGTCATTCGCCAACGGCCAAATTTTCACTCCTTGTCCTCCAGTGAGGTGTTGGATGAATTCATTGCGATGACTATCGTGAACAAGACTGCTGATAATGCTCTTGCTCGCGTTCGGTCAAAGACAGGTTCACCCAACCTTGCCTTAAAAGCCAAGGCTGCTTCTAAAGAAGAAGAAGAGGAAGAGGACGGCTGCCCTGAAGACACTAAGTATGCCTATCACGAGCACATGGCTCTTGCGTCAAGGCAATTGTGGGGCAACAAGAGAAACTCAAGGCCTAATTTCTCCAAGAATAACTCAAGTGGGTCCAAGACCAAGCATCGTGTGAGGACATGCTATAACTGCGGCAATGTGAGTCACTTCATGGCAGATTGTCCCTATGAGAAGAGGGAAGACAACGGTGGCAAGCTCATTCGCAAAGACAAAGCCAAGCCTTTCCCAAACAAGAACAACTTTGTCAAGAAACCCCATACAAAGGGTATGGTGGCACTTGAAGACTACACCTCCGATGATGATGAGGATGATACGGTGGCTACGGCTACTGTAGCCATTGCCACCTCCTCTCCCAAGGTGTCTCTCTTTGGCGCCCCCACGATAACCACATCGCCAAGTGCCTTATGGCTAAAGGTATCGACCAGGTAACGCCCAACATTAAGACCACCACCACTACTGCTCCTTCATTGTTAAACCGCGTTGATGATAGTGATGTTGTGGAACTTAATGAGCATGATTTTGACAAATTTCTGCGTAAAATCAAAGGAGAATCCAAGAAGCACTTTGTTGCTCTTTTGGAACAACTGGGTGAGACTAGTGACCTCATCGAGGCTCATGAGGAGACTATCTCTGAGATGCAAGGACATAGTCGTGACTATGCCGATGAGATTGCTGAATTATCTATTGCTCTAGAAGAAGAGCGCAGTCTTCGTTTGGCTCTTGAGGAGTCACACAACAATGATTGTGCTAAATTACAAAAGGAGCTAGATCACGCTATTGTCCTTACACGTGTGCTTAAGTCTGAAAAGGCTATACTTGGGGTTGGCCATGACAAACTCAAAGAGGAGTTTGATACACTTGACAAGGCCCACAAGGTATTGAAAGGTGCTCATTTCTCCCTGAAAGAGTCTCATGATCAACTCCAAGCAAAGCTTACCAAGGAAATCTATACCTGTCCTCCCTTTGTTATAATTGATAATGCTTGTGCAACTAACCCTTGTTGTGAGCATGTAAATCTTGTGAAGGAAAATGCTAAGTTGAAGGATCAACTTGAGAAGGGCCTTGTGTCATGCATCCAAGGTGAGAAGAACCTAAGCAACCTTTTGAGTAATCAAAAGGGAGTTGTAGGAAAGGAGGGACTTGGACTTACATCCAAGTCGAAAAGAAAAAGGAAGAACAGGAACAAGCGATCTCTTATCCTCATGGACATTTTTGTCAAAGATGGCGAAGGGACTCAAAAGGAGAACAAGAACAAGGTAGAGGATGGTACTGTCAAGAAGGGCAAAACCATCCCTACCAACACAGCCGACATATTTAATCCCTCTTATGTTTTATGTCGTGTTGGTGATGGGCATGTTTATGCCAGATTTGTTGGTTCTTATTATGAGTCCATTGAATGGGCTATTTGGGTTCCTAAGACCCTAGTTTCTAACATCAAAGGACCCATTCAAAAATGGGTACCTAAAACCAAGCCTTGATCTATTGCAGGAGTTTGCTTCCAGTGGGGTGTCATGGTTGCTCGATAGTGGAGCAACAAATCATATGACCGGAAGCAAGGACTTAGTGGTGGGCGTGCATCCTACCCCATCTATGCACAACCATGTCCAATTTGCTGATGCTTCAACGTGCAAGGTATTGGGATTTGGTAAGGTGGTCATCTCTCAAGATTTATCTATTGAGAAGGTCATGCTTGTTGAGTCCCTTGCTTACAATTTACTTTCTGTTCGTCAACTTGCAATTATGGGCTTTGCCACATTCTTTAATCTTGATATCGTGGTCCCCTTGTGGAGCAAGACTCTTAAAGTAGCCTATGTTGGATATGTAGAAAATGGTCTCTATGTGGTGAAATTTTCACAGTGACCCACTAAGAGTGCGACTTGTCTAATGGCTAAAGTTGATGTGGGCTGGCTTTGGCATCGCCGACTAGCTCATGTCAATATGTGATCTTTGCAAAGTCTCCTCAAAGGGGACAATGTTCATGGACTAACGAATGTGAGTTTTGCCAGAGATCGTGCTTGTATTGAAGGGAAGATTCATGAGACTGCTCATCGTCCCACGACTCTCATTTACACTAAGAGACCCTTGGAGCTCCTTCATATGGATCTCTTTGGTCCCCCATCTTTTGATAGTCTTGGGGTAGAAAGTACTTCTTGGTGATTGTTGATGATTACTCAAGATACACTTGGGTACATTTCTTCAAGAGGAAGAGTGAGACTCAACAAACCGTCATCAACTTTGCTAATGAAGCTCAATGTCAACATGAAGCAAAGATTTTTATGATTAGAAGTGATAACAACACCGAGTTCAACAACTACACAATGGATGAGTTTCTTAGTGATGAGGGGATCAAGCATCAATATTCCGCACCATACACCCCTCAACAAAATGGTGTGGCGGAGAGGAAGAACCGGACGTTGATGGACGCGACAAGAACAATGATGGCGGAATTCAAATCTCTGTACAACTTTTGGGCCGAAGCCATCAACACAGCATGGCATGCATCCAATCGGCTCTATATCTGTAAATGCTTGAACAAAGACTCCATATGAGATTCTCACCGCAAACAAACCCAACCTCAAGTACTTCACGGTATTCGGGTGTAAGTGCTTCATTCTCAAGAAAGGTGCACATTTAGCTAAATTTGATTCTAGAGCTCAAGAGGGCATTTTTGTTGGTTATGCTACAAACTCTCATGCTTACCGTGTTCTCAACAAGTCCATCGAGCTAAATGAAGAGATGTGTAACATGGAGTTTTACGAAAATAATGGCTCCCAAGTGGAGTAAAGTGGTCTTTGTGATGTAGGTGATGAAATTCCTCCCCAATCCATAAGAAGAATGGGGATTGGTCAAATACTCCCCATTGAGGAACCCCTTGTGGCTGAAGGAGAAGGACAATGCTCTACTCAAGTGGAGCCATCACCCTCGCTAGCCCCACACACTTCCGATGAACAAAGTGAAGACCCTCAACCAGCTGAACAGGATCAAGGGCAATATCAACCACACGAAGGTGGTGATGCACCAGATGATGTCCAAGTGCTTACACAAGGTTCCGAATCTGCTCAAGATCGAGATCACGTACAACCACGAGATCAAGATCAAGAGTAGCCACAAGATAAAGAACAAACGAGTGAGCTTGCTCAAAACGAAAATCAAGTTAATGTGGATGCTGCTCCTCAATTTCCTATTGCAGCACCTAAGAGGGGTCGCGGTGCCAAGGCAGGATCAAAAATCAAAGCCAAGGCCAAGCAACGTGATCAAGTTGCTGCTCCCCAATTAACAAGCGCGGAACTCTTGGAGCATCGCGCAGCCAAGATAGCATCCAAGCTGAGAGTCAAACCACATCTTATGAAAGACATGCTTGGAAGCTTAAGAAGGGGAGTATCCACTCATCAACAAATTTTAAATTTTCGTGAGCATCACGCATTTGTTTCGTATTGTGAACCTCAACAGGCACAGGAAGCGCTCGACGATGTGGATTGACTTATGGCCATGCATGAAGAACTGAACAACTTCAAGCGTAATCAAGTCTGGGAATTAGTGCCAAGACCAAAGGAGGAACATAATGTCATTGGGACCAAATGGATCTTCAAAAACAAGCAAGATGCCAATGGGATTGTGGTTCGAAACAAGGCAAGATTGGTGGCTCAAGGCTACTCCCAAGTCGAGGGTATCGACTACGGTGAAACCTTTGCCCCTGTTGCTCGTCTAGAATCTATTCGCCTGCTGCTTGCATTTGCATCTCATCATGATTTTAAATTACAACAAATGGATGTGAAAAGTGCTTTTTCTTAATGGTCCTTTAAATGAGTTGGTATATGTCAAACAACCCCCGGGATTCGAACATCCCATGCTCCCCAATCATGTATACAAACTTAATAAGGCACTCTATGGCCTTAAACAAGCCCCGCATGCGTGGTATGAGTACCTTACCGAGTTGTTACAAGATCGTGGATTTGAAATTGGGAAGATTGATCCCACTCTTTTTACCAAGAAGGTCAAAGGGGATTTGTTCATATGCCAACTATATGTTTATGATATCATTTTTGGTTCCCCTAACGAATCTTTCAATGAAGAATTCTCTGCACTAATGGCCGAGAAACTTGAGGTGTCAATGATGGGTGAGTTGAAGTTCTTCCTCGGGTTCGAGATTAAACAAGGTTTAGAAGGAACCTTCATCAAATAAGCCAAGTACACCCAAGACATGCTCAAGAGGTTCGAGCTAGAGGACGTCAAGCCGATCAAGTTTCCCATGCCAACTAGATGCAAGCTTGACAGTGATCCCTATGGTAAAGTAGTGGATCAAAACGTATATCGCTCCATGATTGGATCCCTTCTTTACCTTTGTGCATCTAGGCCGAATATTATGTTGAGTGTAGGGATTTGTGCACGGTTTCAATCTGCACCAAAGGAAAGCCATTTTATGGCTGTCAAACGAATCTTTCGATATTGGCTCATACCCCAAACTTTGGCCCATGGTATCCCAAAGGAGCAAGATTCAACCTAGTGGGCTATTCTGACTCAGATTGGGCGGGAGACTATGTGGAGAGGAAGTCAACTTTTGGAGGATGTCAATTTCTTGGTCGTTCACTGGTAAGTTGGTCTTTAAAGAACCAGAACTGTGTCTCATTGTCTTCCACCGAAGCTGAGTATGTTGCAGCTGCGAGTTGTTGTGCACAGTTGCTATGGATGAGGCAAACTTTAAAGGATTACGGTGTCACTTGTGACAATGTGCCTCTTCTATGTGACAATCAAAGTGCTATCAAGATTTCCCTCAATCCGATGCAACATAGAAAGACCAAGCACATTCATCACTTCATTCGTGAGCATATCAAGCGTGGTGATATTGAGGTTCACTTCATCAACACTGAAGAGCAACTTGCAGATATTTTCACTAAGCCCCTAGATGAAGCAAGGTTCCGGGAGTTAAGGCATGAGTTAAATATCATTGATTCAAGTAATGTGGATTGAAACAAGGCACTCTGCACCTCATTCCGCATTATATCTAGTTCTAGGTGTAGGCATGGACATAGGGGGAGTGTTGTTCTCTCAATGAACTTTCCCTCCCCCATTATGCATAGATCGATCAAGTCTTTCACATTGGTCATCATTGATGGAACTTGTGCTTCAAATATGAGCTTTGGTCATGAACCCAAGGATAACTCTTCGCGGTGTCATACCTTTTGTCTCAAACATAGGTGGCTCCGGCCACCGCCCCCTCTCTCCCCGTAAAGCAGGGTTATAATATTGTCAGTCAGTATATTTTGCTTGTGTCCTTTCTCCGGTACTGACTGGTATGTGTCCGTAGTGATTTCGTGCAGTTTTGGCAATTTCTGGAATTTTTCTGTATGTTCTGGAGTGGTACTACCGCTAGGGGGGAGCGGTACTACCGCAAGGGGGAGAAATACTATCGCCAGGGAGAGCGGTACTATCGCGATGACCCGAGCGGTACTACCGCGACGACGAGAGAGGTACTACTGCTGACTAGGGCTAGAGTCTGTACCTCCTAAGGGGGAGCGGTACTACCGCCTCATGTGGTACTACCGTGATGATCCGAGTGGTATTACCGCGATGATCCGAGGAGTACTACCACTATGACAAGAGCGGTACTACCGTGGCAAGCGGTACTACCACTAGGCCCGAGCGGTACTACCGCGACGACGAGAGCGGCACTACTGCGACGACGAGAGCGGTACTATCGCGATGATCCGAGCGGTACTACCGCGATGATCCGAGCGGTACTACCGCTATGACAAGAGCGGTACTACCGTGGCAAGCGGTACTACCGCTAGGCCCGAGCGGTACTACCACCTTGCCCGTGCTCTAGGGGGTATATAAAGAGACGGGGCAGTTTTCTCTGCTCCATTTGTTTCTTCTTCGTGGAGCTCTCCCTCTCTATCTCCTGTTCCCCCAGATTTGATCTTCCTCCACGACGCTTCTCCTCCCGTTCGAGTTGGAGGGATTGCCCCCCTTCCTCGTCCGTGTGCCATGGACTCCGGTACTGCCCCTATCCTCCTTAAGTTGTGTTGATGTTCTTGGTTCTAGGGTTAGGGGCTAGATGTATTGGCTTCATTGTTTTGGCCTGATTTTGTCTCGTACATGGATAGGAGGAGAGATGTTGGGAAGTGCCTCAATATGCTTTGCTGCATACAAACTGCATAGTTTTGGTCCCTTATGGTCTTAAATCTGCAGCATAGTGGTTAGATCCATATTTTGCTCTTCTAGATCTATAACCACGCGGTACTACCGCCCTGCCCGAGCGGTACTACTTTCCTGTCCGAACGGTACTACCGCACGTGGAGCGGTACTACCGCCCTAACCAAGCGGTACTACCGCTCGTGCACAAATTGCTATCTATGCATGCTCCTACTTGGTTCCATCTGTGTTTTCTCCTGTGTTCTGGATGTTGCCATGACTTCTTTTTTTCGTTTTCGCGTATTTGTGTTGCGTGTCTCAGGTGGTGGCTCCCGTCGTTCCAACCCTGTTCGCAACACCCAGTCCAAGAGGTACCGCAACTCTGACGAACCAGAAGGTTCTAATCCTCCGAAGTGCAATATCAAGAAGACTGCATCGGATGACAAGGAAACCAACATTAACTATGACACTATGCCTCTCAAGGAGTATGTGCGGCGCCGAAAGCAAAATCCTTATGTCACTGAGAGGGCTCAGTTCAGGGGCGATGAGATGTTCTGGTCCAAGGAGTAGCTCATGATCTATCAAGATGTCATCCTGACTCGGAAGAAGAAATATCTTCCAGTGCAGTGGATTGATCTCAATCATCTCCGGAAGGATATTTCATATTTTGGAGAGGCCCTGAGTATGATTGATCAGCTAGGTATTGAGGACATCATCACTTTTCACTTTGACTTCGATCTAGAGGTAGTGGCTCAATTCTATGTTTCTGTCCACTTCCATAATGATGAGAATCACTATTTGACCTAGATGACTCATGGAGAGAAGATGACTGGCTCTTGGGTTGAGTTCATGAAGCTTTTGAAGATCAATGACAATGGGCTACATAATCATGTTGGCCTGCGCCCTCATCAACACACTAGTACCAACCCCCAGGAGCAGTTGTTGCCTTACTATGTCAGGAAGGGTGTGCTCATTCCCTTCTTGGATATCATGCATTAGGTCTTTCGCAACACTCTGTTCCCTCGGGTAGGCAACAAAGATGAAGTTCATTCCTATCTGGTGGACATGCTCTTGATGTGTCAGGAAGGACGGACACAGACCAATGGGCCACTCGATGTCTCAAATGTGATGTTTTGCGAGCTTCAGATTGCCATATTCAACCGTAAGGTTCTCATCTATGGGCCTTACTTGTTCTACTACAACAAGACTAAATGGGTTGAGTCCTTTCCTGGTGTGACCTTTCCTGCACTCATAGAGTCCTTCAGCCATGATCCCATCAAACTGCGCCAGAAAGAGAAGTGGGACAACACCTCCACTTCACGCTTTGCTGATCACATGGAGACCGGGGAGGAGATTGCTGCTGCTGGGGCTGAGGGCGGCCCTGCTTCACAGACCCGTTCTTCTACTGAGCCATCTTGGGCCAAGAAGCTGAAGGAACAGATGGGGTCCCTGAAGGACCAGATGAGGACCTTGTTTTGCATGCAGGCAAAAGGACATTATCTAACTCATGTGGCCTAGAAGGAGAGCCGTCAGCGGGATAAGCGCATCATGAGGACGCTTGATGTGCATGTCTCTAGTGGTTCTTAGGATGTCATCACTCCAGAGGCTGCTTGGATACAGGCTAGAGACTACCAGTGGGATGGGACTGATCAGGAGGTGTCTGAAGAAGAAGATGCAGCGGGGTCTGATCACGAGGAGCAGCATGAGGATGATGAGGACACTACGGATGTGTCTGGTAACTGAGCCACCACCTGTGTTCGCGTCCTCTCTACCTTTTTGGTGTCCTGATGCCAAAGGGGGAGAGAGTGTTAGAGATTTGCCTTTGGGTTTTTCGTTCGTGTTTGAGTCTTTCTTTACTGAACTTGGTTGGTTTAAGTCTGTTGGATATTTTATTATGTGTGTGAAGACTCTTGGTCATATGGTGTGAGACATATGCTATCCTTATATTATCTCTATAATCTCTCTATATGGTTAGCCTGTGAGATCATTTATCTTGTGCCTTTATCTTTATGCTCACATGTCTATACCTTGCTTGCTTAATCAATGTTATACCTATTTATTGCAAGGAGTATCCGTCTATGACTCCTAGGGAGTGCCCTCCTCTGGATTGTGTGTTGTGTTGTTCATAGCACCATTTTAAACATGCACACATCCAGAGGGAGCCAGTCTCTTAACTCATGGACTCTGGGTTTGCCTGTGTTTTCACTAATATGTTTTTGTGCAAATCTAGTGTTGTCATCAATCCACCAAAAAGGGGGAGATTGTTAGGGCATATTTTGTTCTAAGTAGTTTTGGTGATTGATGAGAGCATCTTTGCGGACTAATCGTGTGCATTGAACATTTCAGATAATACATCGCATGGCGCAAGATGATTCGTCACCCCTCGGTGTTTTTCAAGAACGGTGTTTCCTACGGTTCTCTTTAGTGGTTTTAAGTCATAGGAAAGCCGTACTATTAAGAGGGGGTCCGCGTCAGAAAGGTTTGGGTGGAATCAATTCACACACACGCACATTTTCTTTCCACCACCTTCACTTTGCGGCAATGGAGCACCCGCTTATTCTATCCTTGCATTTGCAAAGGGTCCAGCGGTGGTACCGCTCAAGCTGAGCAGTAGTACCACTCCAGAAGAGGGGTGGTACCGCTAGCTGAGCGGTAGTACCGCTCCAGTCAAGCGGTAGTCCCACTCAGGGATGGTAGTACCTCCCTCTCTGAGCGGTTGTACTTCGTCGAACTTTTTGCGAATACTTTTCCAGCGGTGGTTGTCTCGGTAGTAGTATTTCTACTATCGTGGCTTTGAGTCTACCAAGCGGTAGTACCGCTCCCACCAGGCGGTAGTACCGCTGGGGTTTGCGGTAGTACCGCTCACCCCAAGCGGTAGTACCGCTCGGGTTTGCGGTAGTACCGCTCACCCCAAGCGGTAGTACCGCTAGAGGTAGCGGTAGTACCGCTTCCCCGAAGCGGTAGTACCGTGCTGAGCGTGTTGTTAGTGGGGGTAACGGTTGGGTTTGTTCCCCCACTATATAAAGGGTTCTTCTAGTTCGTGAACCCTACCTTTGACCCTCTAAGACTCCATTGTTGCTCCCTAAGCTCATATGTGCCCGATCTCTCTCCCTAGCCAATCAATCTTGTTGATTTCCTTGGGATTGGTTGAGAAGGCCAAGATCTACACTTCCACCAAGAGAAAATTGATCCCCACTAATCCCTTGCGGATCTTGTTACTCTTGGGTGTTTGAGCACCGTAGACGGTTGAGGTCACCTCGGAGCCACATTCCATTGTGGTGAATCTCCGTGGTCTTGTTGGGAGCCTCCTAGCTTTGTGTGGAGATATCCCCAACCTTGTTTGTAAAGGTTCGGTCGCCAACTTCAAGGGCACCTATAGTGGAATCACAGATCCTTGCATTGTGTGTGGGCGTGAGGAGAATACGGTGGCCCTAGTGGCTTATTGGGGAGCATTGTGCCTCCACACCGCTCCAACGGAGACATACTTCCTGTCAAAGGGAATGAACTTAGGTAACACATCCTCGTCTTCATCGGTTCCACTTGCGGTTATCTCTTACCTTTACATTGTGTTTCCTATTGTTGTAGGGTATTTCTTACTTGACTTAGTGGTCATAGTAGGTAGCATCATATAGGTTGCTCACCTAGTTATTATTTTGGAGAACCTTTACGTTGCTAACCTTAACTTGTTAAGAAAAGCTAAAAAATGGTAGTTGCCTATTCACCCCCCTCTAGTCAACCATATCGATCATTTGAAAGGGATACTTCATGAATGGCAAACCAGTTGCTGCTCTAGTGAAGAAACCCAAGGTTGAATCCAAATCCGAGACTAAGTGCTACTATTATGAGGCAACAATCACTGAAGCGGAACTACCCTAGATTCTTGGTAGACAAGAAGGTTGGCAAAGTCGAGAAAAGTATATTTGATATACATGATATTGATGTGTACCTTGCTAGTACTCCTAGTAGCACCGGGGTATTAGATACCGGTTCAGTTGCTAAGTGTTAGTAACTCAAAATTATAGCTACGGAATAAATGGATACTAGCAAGGGTGAGGTGACGATGTGCGTTGAAATAATTCCAAGGTTGATGTGATCAAACATCGCACGCTCCCTCTACCATCGGGATTAGTGTTGAACCTAAATAATTGTTATTTGGTGTTTGTGTTGAGCATAGACATGATTAGATTGTGTTTATTGCAATACAGTTATTCATTTAAATAGAATAATTGTTACTATGTTGACTTGAATAATACCTTCAATGGTCTTGCACCTAAAATGAATGGTTTATTGAATCTCGATCGTAGTGATACACATGTTCATAATATTGATTCCAACAGATATAAAGTAGTAATGATAGTACCACTTACTTGTGGCACTGCCACTTGAGTCATATTGGTATAAAACACATGAAGAAGCTCCATGTTCATGGATCTTTGGACTCACTCGTTTTTTGAAACATTTGAGACATGTGAACAATGCCTATTGGTATAAACACATGAAGAAACTCCATGCAGATGGATTGTTTAGACTCACTTTATTTTGAATCACTTGAGACATGCAAATCATGCCACATGGGCAAGATGACTGAAGGCCTCATTTTCAGTGAGATGGAACGAGTAAGTGAATTTTTAGAAATAATACATTTTGATGTATGCAGTCCAATGAGTGTTGAGGCACGCAGTGGATGTCATTATGTTATTACTTCACTGATGACTTGAGTAGATACCAGTGTATTTGCTTGATGAATTACAAGTTTGAAATATTGAAAAGTTCAAGCAATTTCAGAATGAAGTTGAAGATCGTCGTGACAAGAGGATAATATGTCTATGATGTGATCGTGGAGGTAAATATATATCTGAGTTGCGAGTTTGGTAAACATTTAAGACACTGTGAAAATTGTTTCACAACTCATGCCACCTGGAACATCATAGTGTGATGGTGTGTCTGAACATCATAGCCGTGTCCTATTGGATATGGTGCATACTATGATGTCACCTATCGAATTACCACTATCGTTTTTGGGTTAGGCATTTGAGAGAACCACATTCACTTTAACTAGGGCACCACGTAATTCCATTGATATGACACCGTATGAACTATGGTTTGGAGATTCTTAAAAGTTTGGGGCTGCGACGCTTATGTGAAAAAAGTTTCAGCCTGATAAGTGATACGTCTCCAACGTATCTATAATTTTTGTTGGTTTCATGCTATTATGTTGTCAAACTTTGGATGTTTTGAATACCTTTTTTTATCTTTTTTGGGACTAACTTATTAACTCAGTGCCAAGTGCCAGTTCCTGTTTTTTCCGTGTTTTTGACCCTTTTCAGAGGAGGATTTTGAACGGAGTCCAAACGGAATAAAACTTCCGAAAAGATTTTTTCCGAAACAGAAGACGATCGGGGGACTTGAGAACCAAGGCAGGGGGTCACCAGGGACCCCACAAGCCCTCATGGCGTGGCTAGGGGGGCCCGCGCCTCCCAGGCTTGTGGGCTCCCTGGGCCTCCCCTGCCCTAGCTCCTTCACCTATATATTCCCTAAAATCCAAGAAAAAATCAGTAGATCATCGAAAGTACTTTTCCTCCGCCGCAAGCTTCTGTCTCCGCAAGATCCCATACGGGGCACGTTCTGGTGCCCTGCCGGAGGGGGGATTCGGATATGGAGGGCTTCTTCATCAACACCATGACATCTCCGATGATGCGTGAGTAGTTCACCGTAGACCTTCGGGTCCATAGCTAGTAGCTAGATGGCTTCTTCTCTCTCTTGGATCTTCAATACAAAGTTCTCCATGATCTTCATGGAGATGTATCCGATGTAATCTTCTTTTGCGGTGTGTTTGTAGAGATCCGATGAATTGTGGATTTATGATCATATTATCTATGAATCTTATGTGAGTTTCTTCTGATCTCTTATATGCATGATTTCATATCCTTGTAATTCTCTTCGAGTTGTGGGTTTTGTTTGGCCAACTTGATCTATGATTCTTGCAATGGGAGAAGTGCTTGGTTTTGGGTTCATACCGTGCGGTGACCTCACCCAGTGATAGAAGGGGTAGCGAGGCACGCATCGTGTTGTTGCCATCAAGGGTAAAAAGATGGGGTTTTCATCATTGGTTTGAGTTTGTCCCTCTACATCATGCCATCTTGCTTAAGGCGTTGCTCTGTTTGTCATGAACTCAATACACTAGATGCATGCTAGATAGCGGTCGATGTGTGGAGTAATAGTAGTAGGTGCAGAAAGTATCGGTCTACTTGTTTCAGACGTGATGCCTATATGTATGATCATTGCCTTAGATATCGTCATGACTTTGCGCGGTTCTATCAATTGCTCGACAGTAATTTGTTCACCCACCGTAATATTTGCTATTTTGAGAGAAGCCTCTAGTGAACACTATGGCCCCCGGGTCTAATTCACACCATATTTTCAGCCTTACTCTTTTACTTCGTTGCACTTTCCGCCTTCAGATCTCACTTTGCAATCAATCTTGAAGGGATTGACAACCCCTTTATAGCGTTGGGTGCAAGCTCTTTTGTGTTTGCGCACGTACTCTGGACTTGACGAGATTCTCCTACTGGATTGATACCTTGGTTCTCAAACTGACGGAAATAGTTACTGCTCCTGTGCTGCATCACCCTTTCCTCTTCAAGGGAAAAACCAAGGCAAGCTCAAGAGACGACAGAAGGTTTCTGTCGACGTAGCAATAAGCTCAAACCCAAAGCGGATAAATGCATCTTCATAGGACATCGAAAACAATTGGGTATAACTCCTATCTCAGATCTGGAAGCAAAGTGTTTCTTTCTAGAAATGGATCCTTTCTCGAAAAATAGTTTCTCTCGAAAGAATTGAGTGGGAGGATGGTGGAAACTTGATGAGGTTATTGAACCTTCACTTCAACCAGTGAGTAGCAGGGCGCAGGAAGATGTTTATGTGGCGCCTACACTAGTTTAAGTGGAAAGGTAATGATGGTGATCACGAAGCTTCAGATCAAGTTACTACCAAACCTCGTAGGTCGACAAGGAAATGTACTGCTCCAGAGTAGTATGGTAATCTTGTCTTGGAGGTCATGTTTCTGGTCAACAATGAACCTACGAGCTATGGAGAAGCGATGGTGGGCTTGGATTCCGACGAATGGCTGGACGCCATGAAGTCCGAGGTACGATCCATGTATGAAAACAAAGTGTAGACTTTGCAAGAACTAGTTGATGGTTGTAAGGTTGTTAGGTATAGATGGATCTTTAAAAGGAAGACCGACGATGATGGTAAATGTCACCGTTAAGAAAACTCGACTTGTTGAAAAGATTTTTCTGACAAGTTCAAAGATTTGACTATGATGAGACTTTGTCACTCGTAGTGATGCTAAGTGTCTATTGGAATTGTGTTAGGAGTTGCTGCATTTTTCAATTATGAAATCTTGCAGATGGATGTAAAAACATTGTTTTCCATACGGTTTCCTTGAGGAAAGGTTGTATGTGATACAACCATAAGGTTTTGTCAATCCTAAGGATGCTAACAAATATGCGAGATCCAGCGATCCTTCTATGGACTGTAGCAAGCATCTCGGAGTTGGAATATACGTTTGATGAGATGATCAAAGCTTTCGGGTTTATACAAGGTTTATGAGAAACTTGTATTTCCAAGAAAGTGAGTGGGAGCACATGTAGAATTTCTCGAAAGCATATATGGTTGTTTGAAAAGTGTTTTTCAAAGGAAAACGTGAATTAAGTCTACTTGAATGTTGAGCATCAAGATCTATGGAGATAGATCAAGACGCTTGATAAAACTTTCGATGAAAGCATATCTTGACAAGTTTCGAAGGAGTTCAAAGTAGATCGGTCAAGGAAGGAGTTCTTGGCCGTGTTGTAAAGGTGTGTAATTTGAGTAAGACTCAAAGCCCGACCACGGCAGAAGAAAGATAAAGGACGAAGGTCGTCCCCTATGCATTGGTCATAGGCTCTATAGTATATTGTGATGTGTACCGCACCTGATGAGTGCCTTGCCATGAGTTTGTCAAGGGGTACAAGAGTGATCCAGGAATGGATCTCTGGACAACAGTCAAAGTTATCCTTAGTAACTAGTTGACTAAGGAATTTTTCTCGATTATGGAGATGATAAAAGAGTTCGTCGTAAAGGGTTACATCGATGCAAGTTTTGACACTAATCCAAATGACTTTGAGTAGTAAACCGGATTCATATAGTGAAGCATTCGTTTGGAATTGTTCCAAGTGAAGAGTGGTAGAAGGATCTACAGTATAAAAAAGAGATTTGTGAAGTACACACGGATCTGAATGTTTCCGACCCGTTGACTAAAAACCTCTCTCACAAGCAAGACATGCTCACACCCCAGAACTGTATGGGTGTTACATTCGTTGGAATCACATAGTGATGTGAACTAGATTACTGATTCTAGTGCAAGTGGGAGACTGTTGGAAATATGCCATAGAGGCAATAATAAATTAGTTATTATTATATTTCCTTGTTCATGCTAATCATTTATTATCATCCTAGAATTGTATTGATTGGAAACTCAGATACATGTGTGGATACATAGACAACACACTGTCCCTAGTAAGCCTCTAGTTGACTAGCTCGTTGATCAAAGATGGTCAAGGTTTCCTGGCCAGAGACATGAGATGTCATTTGATAACGGGATCACATCATTAGGAGAATGATGTGATGGACAAGACCCAAACTATGAACGTAGCATATGATCGTGTTAGTTTATTGCTATTGTATTCTACATGTCAATGTATATGTTCCTATGACCATGAGATCATGCAACTCCCGGACACCGGAGGAATATCTTGTGTGTATCAAACATTGCAATGTAACTCGGTGATTATAAAGGTACTCTATAGGTATCTCTGAAGGTGTGTATTGGGTTGGCATGGATCAAGACTGGGATTTGTCACTCCGTGTGATGGAGACGTATCTTGGGGCCCACTCGGGAATACAATATCACAACAAGCCTTGCAAGTAATGTGACTAAGGAGTTATTTGCGGGATCTTGTATTACGAAATGAGTAAAGAGACTTGCCGGTAACGAGATTGAACTAGGTAAAGAGATACCGACGATCGAATCTCGGGCAAGTAACATACCGACATACAAAGGGAACAACAAACATGATTAATTGAATCCTTGACATAGAGACTCAACCGATAAAGATCTTCGTAAAATATGTAGGAGATAATATGGGCATCCAGGTCCCGCTATTGGTTATTGACCGGAGAGTGTCCGAGGTCATGTCTACATAGTTCTCGAACCCACAGGGTATGCACACTTAAATTTCGATGGCGTTTTGGTATTATTGAGTTATGTGTGTTGGTGACCGCAAGTTGTTCGGAGTCCTGGATGAGACGTCACGAGGAGCTCCAAAATGATGCAAGGTAAAGATTTATATATAGGAAAGTTGCATTTGTCTTAGGAAAGATTTCGGGCATTATCCATAAAGTACCGAGAGTGATGAATGGGTTCTAGTGTTTTACCAGGAGGGGCCACCCACCGAGGAGAGGACCTAGAAGGCCTAAAGATGACGCACCAGCCCCTAGTGGGCTGGTGTGGTCAGCCCAATAAGGCTATTTCGGCCAAGGTGCAAAAAGGAAAGAAAAGGAAAAAGGGGAAGGAGGAAACCAAATAGGAAGGTGTTGGCAATATGGCCTAGAGGCAATGATAAATAGTTATTATTATATTTCCTGTTTAAAGATGATCGTTTATTATCCATGCTATAATTGTATTGAATGAAAACATAGATACATGTGTGGATACATAGACAAAACAATGTCCCTAGCAAACCTCTAGTTGGCTAGCTAGTTGATCAAGGATAGTCAAGGTTTTCTGACTATGTGCAAGTGTTGTTGCTTGATAACTGGATCACATCATTAGGAGAATCATGTGATGGACTAGACCCAAACTATGAACGTAGCATATTGATCGTGTCATTTTATTGCTATTGTTTTCTGCGTGTCAAGTATTTATTTCTATGACCATGAGATCATATAACTCACTGACACTGGAGGAATACCTTGTGTGCATCAAACGTCGCAACGTGACTGGGTGACTATAAAGGTGCTCTACATGTATCTCTGAAGGTGTCCGTTGAGTTAGTATGGATCAAGACTGGGGTGTGACGGAGAGGTATCTCGGGGCCCACTCGGTAATACAACATCACACACAAGCCTTGCAAGGAATGTGACTAAGTGTAAGTCATGGTATCTTGTATTACGGAACGAGTAAAGAGACTTGCCGATAACGAGATTGAAATAGGTATGCGGATACTGACGATCGAATCTCGGGCAAGTAACATACCGAAGGACAAAGGGAATGACATACAGGATTATATGAATCCTTAACACTGAGGTTCAACCGATAAGATCTTCGGAGAATATGTAGGATCCAATATGGGCATCCAGGTCCCGCTATTGGATATTGACCGAGGAGTGCCTCGGGGCATGTCTACATAGTTCTCGAACCTGCAGGGTATGCACACTTAAGGTTCGGCGATGTTTTAGTATAGTTGAGTTATATGTGTGGTTACCGAATGTTTTTCAGAGTCCCGGATGAGATCATGGACGTCACGAGGGTTTCCGGAATGGTCTGGAAACGAAGATTGATATATAGGATGGTTTCATTTGGTCACCAGAAAGTTTCGGGCAATTCCGGCAGTGTACCGGGAGTGACGAATGGGTTCCGGGAGTTCACCGGGAGGGGCCCACCCACCCGGGAGTGAGCCCAAGGCACTAGGGTGGCGCCACAAGTCCTTAGTGGGCTGGTGGAGTCAGCCCATGGGGACCATGGCGCCACATAAAGAAATACCAAAAGAAAAGAAAAAGAAAAAGGGAAAAAGGGAGGTGGGAAGGAAGAGGAGGACTCCTCCTTCCCCAAACCGAATTGGAGGAGGAGTCCTCCACCTCCTAGCGCCGGCGCACCCTTGAGGTCCTTGTCCCTCAAGGCAAGCCCCTCCCCCTCCCTCCTATATATAGTGGTGTTTTAGGGCTGATTTGAGACAACTTTTTCCACGTGCAACTCAAACCTAGACCACATAGTTCTACCTCTAGATCGGATTTCTACGGAGCTCGGGCGAAGCCCTGCAGGAGTAGATCATCACCACCACCGGAGCACCGCCACGCTGTCGGAGAACTCATGTACTTCTCTATCTTGCTTGTTGGATCAAGAAGGCCGAGATCATCATCGAGCTGTACGTGTGTTGAACGCGGAGGTGTCGTCCGTTCGACGCTAGATCGGAACGGATCGTGGAACAGATCGCGGGATGGTTCGTGGGACGGATCAAGGGACATGAAGACGTTCCACTACATCAACCGCATTTCTTAACGCTTCCTACTGTGCGATCTAAAAGGGTACATAGATCGAAATCCTTCTCGTAGATGGACATCACCATGATAGGTCTTCGTTTGCGTAGGAAATTTTTTGTTTCTCATGCAACGTTCCTCATCAGTGGCATCATGAGCTAGGTTCATGCGTAAATGTTATCTTGAGTAGAACACAAAAGGTTTTGTGGACGCTGATGTTCGATTTGCTTCCCTCCTTAGTCTTTTCTCGATTCGGCGGTATTGTTGGATTGAAGTGGCCCGGACCGACATAACTCGTACGCTTACGAGAGACTGGTTTCATCGGTTGACATGCAACCTCGTTGCATAAAGATGACTAGCGGGTGTCGGTTTCTTCAAGTTTAGTCGAATTGGTTTTGACTGAGGTGGTCCTGGGAGAGGTTAAATAGAAATTTGCACATCTCTGTTGTGGTTTTTGCATAAGTAAGATGCGACCATACTAGATACCCATAGCAGCCACGTAAAACATGCAACAACAAATTAGAGGACGTCTAACTTGTTTTTGCAGGGTATGCTTGTGATATGATATGGCCAATGACGTGATTTGATATATTGGATGTATGAGATGATCATGTTGTAATAGTTAATATTGACTTGCACGTCGATGCTACGGCAACCGGCAGGAGCCATAGGGTTGTCTTTACACTAACGTTTGTGTTTGCAGATGCGTTTACCATATTGCTAGGACGTAGCTTTAGTAGTAATAGCATAAGTAGCCTGACAACCTCGATGGCGACACGTTGATGGAGATCATGATGATGGAGATCATGGTGTGGCGCCGGTGACAAGAAGATCGTGCCGGTGCTTTGGTGATGGAGATCAAGAAGCACATGATGATGGCCATGTCATGTCACTTAAGAATTGCATGCGATGTTAATCTATTCATGCACCTTATTTTGCTTAGAACGACGGTAGCATTATGAGGTGATCTCTCACTAAAATATCAAGACGAAATTATGTTCTCCCCAATTGTGCATCGTTGCTACAGTTCGTCGTTTCGAGACACCATGTGATGATCGGGTGTGATAGACTCAACCTTCACATACAACGGGTGCAAAACAGTTGCACACGCGGAACACTCGGGTTAAGCTTGACGAGCCTAGCATGTGCAGACATGGCCTCGGAACACATGAGACCGAAAGGTCGAGCATGAATCGTATAGTTGATATGATTAGCATCGAGATGCTTACCACTGAAACTATTCTCAACTCACGTGATGATCGGACTTGAGTTAGTGAATTTGGATCATGTACCACTCAAATGAGTAGAGAGAAGTACTTTTTGAGTGGGAGTTTGGCAAGTAATTTGATTAGTTAAACTCTAATTATCTTGAACATAGTCTAAGTCCACTTTGAAATATTTGTGTTGTAGATCAATGGCTCACGCAATAGTCACCCTGAATTTTAATACGTTCCTAGAGAAAGCTAAGTTGAAAGATGATGGAAGCAACTTTGTAGAATGGGCTCGTAATCTTAAGTTGCTCCTGCAAGCCAGGAAGAAGGATTATGTCCTTAATGCTGCGCTAGGAGATGAACCACCCGCTACGGCTGACCAAGATGCTAAGAACGCTTGGTTAACACGTAAGGAGGACTACTTAGTAGTTCAATGTGCAGTCTTGTATGGCTTAGAGCTGGGACTTCAACGTCGCTTTGAGCGTCATGGAGCATTTGAGATGTTCCAGGAGTTGAAGTTTATCTTTCCGAAGAAAGCCCAGATCGAGAGGTATGAGATCTCCGATAAATTCTATGCTTGCAAGATGTAGTAGAATTCATCTGTCAGTGAACATGTGCTCAAAATGTCTGGGTACTCAAACTGCCTAGCTGAGTTGGGGATTGAACTCCCGCAAGAGGCTATCATTGACAGAATTCTTCAATCATTGCCACCAAGCTACAAGAGCTTTGTGTTGAACTATAACATACAAGGGATGAACAAGTCACCCGGCGAGTTATTCGCGATGCTGAAAGTCGCAGAGTTAGAACTCCGTAAAGAGCATCAAGTGTTGATGGTGAATAAGACCACTAGTTTCAAGAGAAACAACAAAGGCAAGAAGGTTAATTCCAAGAAGAGCGGCAAGCCTGTTGCCAATCCGACGAAGAAACCCAAGGCTGGACCTAAGCCTGAAACGAAGTGTTATTATTGCAAGGGACTGGGTCACTGGAAGCGCAACTGCCCCAAGTATCTGGCTGATAAGAAGGCGGCCAAGAAAAAATCAGGTATATTCGATATACATGTTATTGATGTGTACTTAACACGCTCTCGTAGTAGTGCCTGGGTATTTGATACCGGTTCTGTTGCTCATATTTGCAACTCGAAACAGGAACTCCGGAATAAGCGAAGGCTCGCGAAGGATGAAGTGATGATGCGCGTGGGAAATAGTTCCAAGGTTAATGCAATCACCATCGGCACAGTTTCACTTCAGTTACCATCAGGATTAGTTATGAACTTAAATAATTGTTATTTAGTGCCTGCGTTAAGCATGAACATTATATCTGGATCTTGTTTATTGCAAGACGGTTACTCGTTGAAGTCATAGAATAATGGTTGTTCTATTTCTATGAGTAATATCTTTTATGGTCATGCACCCAATGTGAGAGGATTGTTCATATTGAATCTTGATAGCGATGATACACATATACATAACATTGAGACCAAAAGAGTTAGAGTTAACAATGATAGCGCCATGTTTTTATGGCACTGCCGCTTAGGTCATATTGGTGTAAAGCGCATGAAGAAACTCCATTCCGATGGACTTTTGGAGTCTCTTGACTTTGATTCACTTGACACGTGCGAACCATGCCTCATGGACAAGATGACTAAGACTTCGTTCTCCGGAACAATGGAGCATGCAAGTGACTTGTTGGAAATCATACATACCGATGTGTGCGGTCCGATAAGTGTGGAGGCGCGCGGCGGATATCGTTATTTTCTCACCTTCATTGACGATTTGAGTAGATATGGTTATGTCTACTTGATGAAACACAAGTCTGAAACATTTGAGGAGTTCAAGCAATTTCAGAGTGAAGTTGAAAATCATCATAACAAGAAGATCAAGTTCCTACGGTCTGATCGTGGGGGTGAATATCTTAGTTTCGACTTTGGTGCTCATTTAAGACAATGTGGAATTCTTTCACAGTTGACACCGCCCGGAACACCACAGCATAATGGTGTGTCCGAACGTCATAATCGTACTTTGTTAGAAATGGTGCAATCTATGATGTCACTTACCTATTTGCCTTTATCGTTTTGGGGTTATGCATTAGAGACAACTGAATTCACTTTACATAGGGCACCATCAAAATCCGTTGAGACGAGACCATATGAACTGTGGTATGGCAAATGACCGAAGTTGTCGTTTCTTAAAGTTTTGGGATGTGATGCTTATGTCAAAATGCTTCAGTCTGAAAAGCTGGAACCCAAAGCGGAAAACTGCGTCTTCATAGGTTACCCAAAAGAGACAGTTGGGTATACCTTCTATCTCAAATCTGAGGGCATAGTGTTTGTTGCTAAAAACGGAGCTTTTCTTGAGAAGGAGTTTCTCTCGAAAGAATTGAGTGGGAGGAAGATAGAACTTGATGAGGTTGTCGAACCTCTAATCCCTCTGGATGGTGGCGCAGGGTAAGGGGAAACCCCTGTCGTTGCAACGCCGGTTGAGGAGGAAGTTGATGATGATGATCATGAAACTTCGGATCAAGTTCCTATCGGACCTCGCAGGTCAACAAGATCACGTACAACTCCTCAGTGGTACGGGAATACTGTCTTATCAATTTTGTTGTTAGACAACAATGAACCTGCGAATTATGAAGAAGCAATGGTGGGCCCGGATTCCAACAAATGGCTGGAGGCCATGAACTCCGAGATAGGATCTGATGGGGTTATAGTCCCAGGGTAGGGTCATAGGCCTGCCCTATAGGTCCTACCCAAGGACTACCCTTCATAAAGGACAAGGCCCTTAGTCAGTTCCGACTGAACTAAGGACTCCCCCACCATCCAGTCGGTGACGAGCATTCGGAGCGTATTTAACGTACCGACTGAATTCCACTCTGTACATCGTAACCTCCCAGGAGGGCAACGGTCATACGTTTTCATACACCATTATTAGCATTTAAGGCATACGTTACTTGTAACGTAGGCATTTATTCACCACTATTCCACCCCTGTCCACCGAGCCGTTGTGGAGGGCAGCGCACTCTATATAAGCTGCCCTTCCCCACTGGTACAGGGGTTGGCATTTACTGTAATCCTATATTCCACTCGACACTAAGCTCCCAAGAGCACAGAGACGTAGGGCTTTTACCTCCACCGTAGAGGGGCCTGAACTCATACAACCTCGCCGTAGCTAAGGCTCTGCCCATCCTTTCGTACCCTCCACATCTACTATCATACTTATACCCACGACATCTACTGTCAGACTTATACCCACGACAGTTGGCGCCCACCGTGGGGCAGGCGTCTAAGCGACTTCCGGCGAGTTTGGCTCCATCAAGCATCTACAGCTGGGCAGATCTGTCGCGAGTCTTCATCAGGACCTTCGAGGGCACGTGCAAACGCCCTGCTGGTCTCGTGGAGCTCCAGCACTGTGTCCAGAAGCAGAATGAGCCCCTGCGCGATTTCATCTAGCGTTGGACGACCCTCTACCACACGGTGGAGAACGTCACAGAGCACCAAGCAGTCTGCACCTTCAAGGCAGGCGTGCGGTACAGAGATCTGTACCTGAAGTTCGGTCGGACGGGCGAAATCTCCATGAGCAAGATGATGGAGATAGCCGCACGCTATGCAAATGGCGAAGAAGAGGACCGCATACGTAGCGGCAAGCATAAGGCAGTCACCGATGGAGATGGGAACAACAATCGTAAGCAGAAGCAGAAAGCTCCGTCCACTCCGCAAGCAGAGGCAGCAGCCGTTACCAATGCCAAGTTCAAGGGCAAGGGGAAAGCTCAGTACACCCCCAAGAAGAAACAGTTCGGGAATTCCATCCTGGATCAGCCATGTCCAATCCACATGAAGATGGATGAAGAAGGCAACGCCATATTCCCGAAGCACACCACTCGACAATGTTGCCTCCTGATCCAAGGGTTCGGCGAAGGGCAGCCGAGTGAAAAGGACAACGAGCAGGATGATGAGGACAAGGAGGACCCGTTCCCCCAAGTCCATGCAACATTGATGATTTTTGCTGACGTGGAAAACAAGAGTCGATTGAAGCTGGTGAACAGGGAGGTGAACATTGCAACCCCAACCAACCCCACGTTCCTCAAATGGTCTCAGACTGCGATCACCTTTGATCAGTCGGATCATCCAGCACACGTGCCCACCCCAGGGACGCAAGCTCTGATCATCGACCCGGTGGTGGAAGGAGTCCGACTCCGCAAAGTCCTCATGGATGGCGGCAGCGGCTTGAACATCATGTACGCCAACACTCTCAAGGGGATGGGCATTCCGATGTCCAAACTTAGCGAGAGTAGCATGCAGTTCCACGGAGTCGTCCCAGGACGAAAGGCCAAGTCACTCGGCCAGATCGCGTTGGACGTCGTTTTCGGTTCCGACAAGAACTTCCGCAAGGAAAAACTGACATTCGAGGTGGTGGACTTCCAGAGTGCATACCATGCAATTCTGGGCCGTCCGGCGTATGCACGTTTCATGGACCGTCCATGTTACGTGTATTTGAAGCTGAAGATGCCGGGTCCCAAAGGTGTGATCACGGTCACGGGCAATCGACAGCGGGCCGAGGAGTGTCTGCAGCAAGGGTCGAGGATTGCCGATCAGCAGATGGCTATCCTCGAGCTGGATGAGTACAAGAAGACAGCCGACCCCGCTGACTTGATGTGTTCGAAGTCCGCATTCCAGTCGGCGGGCGACACGAAGAAAGTCAGCATCCACCCGACGGACGACACCGCCGCCCGACGAACATCTCCACCACCCTTGATCCAAAATAGGAAGCCGAGCTCATCCAATTCCTCCGTGAGAACTGGGACATTTTTGCATGGAAGCCCGCTGACATGCGAGGTGTACCCAGGGAGTTGGATGAGCACCGACTGCATGTGGATCCTGCTGCTCGGCCCGTCAGAGAACGCCTGCGTCGGTCCGCCGCACACAAAAGGAAGGCAATCGGAGAGGAGGTGGCTAAACTTTTGGCAGCCAACTTCATTCGCGAGGTACACCACTCCGAGTGGCTCGCCAATGTTGTCATGGTGCCCAAGAAGGACAAGTCTCTCCGTATGTGCATCGACTTCAAGCATCTCAACAAGGTCTGCCCGAAAGATCATTTCCCGCTCCCCCGCATTGATCAAATTGTTGATTCGACTGCGGGTTGCGAGCGTTTATCATTCCTTGATGCCTATTCGGGCTATCATCAGATTCGTCTGTATGGTCCGGATGAATTAAAAACAGCCTTCATCACCCCATTCGGGTGTTTCTGCTACATCACTATGCCATTCGGTTTGAAGAATGCAGGAGCAACTTTTATGCGCATGATCCAAAAATGCCTCCTTGACCAGATCGGTCAAAATTTGGAGGCATATCTGGACGATATCGTAGTCAGATCACACAAAGGTTCCGACCTACTGACTGACTTGGCAGAAACATTCGCCAACCTTCGTAGGTACGATATCAAGCTCAACCCTGCCAAGTGTTCATTCGGTGTTCCCAGCGGGAAGTTACTCGGTTTCTTCGTTTACGAACGAGGGATCGATGTCAACCCCGAAAAGATCGGGACCATCGTCCGAATGGAGCGGCCGGTCAGAATGCATGATGTTCAAAGGCTCACAGGTTGCCTAGCGGCTTTGAGCAGGTTTATCGCTCGACTCGGCGAGAAGGCGTTACCTCTGTACCGACTCATGAAGAAATCAGATACTTTCGAGTGGACAGACGAAGCCCAAATTGCATTCGACGACCTCAAAGCCCAGCTTTCCACCCAGCCGGTTCTTATTGCCCCACTCAGTAAAGAACCCCTTCTTTTGTACATCGCGGCTACAAATCAAGTCGTCAGCATTGTTCTCAGAGTCGAACGCGAAGAAGGCAAAGCGTACAAGGTTCAGTGGCCAGTATATTACGTCTCCGAAGTCCTGACTCCTTCCAAGCAGAGGTACCCCATTATCAAAAGCTTATTTATGGGATCTACATGACTGCAAAGAAGGTGGCTCATTATTTCCAAGGCCACTCGGTGTTTGTCATTTCTGATGCTCCGTTGTCGGAAATCCTCCACAATTGAGACGCATCAGGCCGAGTGGCGAAGTGGGCTATGGAGATGTTATACTGCGACATCAAGTTCGAAGCCAAGAAGGCTATAAAGTCTCAAGCTCTGGCTAACTTCATAGCAGAATGGGTAGAACAACGGCAACCGACTCACATCTACTCGGCTCATTGGACTATGTTCTTTGATGGGTCCAAGATGTTGAATGGCTCCGGCGCTGGCGTAGTGATCATATCGCCAAAAGGTGACAACTTAAGTATGTGTTGCAGATACATTTCGATTATTCCAACAACGAGGCAGAGTATGAAGCTCTCCTTTATGGATTGTGCATGGCCATCACACTCGGCGTCCGTCGCCTGATGGTCTATGGCGATTCAGATTTGGTGGTTAATCAAGTGATGAAGGGGTGGGATGTAAGGAACCCCACCATGACTGCATACTGCAACGCAGTAAGGAAGCTCGAGAAGAAGTTTGAAGGTCTGGAACTTCACCACGTTCCGCGACTGAAAAACCAAGCAGCTGATGAGTTGGCAAAACTTGGATCCACTCAGAGACCGGTCCTGAGTGATGTATGCCTCGAGCACCTACACCTTCCCTCAGTAAAAGAAGATCCTTTCACAGAGGAACCAGTACAACCGAAAAGCTCCACAGATCCGACTGAAGTCGAGGTCCCTGCCGTGGTTGATTTGATCATGGAGATTCTTGCTCTCATCCCCGAATGGACCGTGCCGTTCATTGCGTACATCCTGAGGCAAGAGTTACCAGAATACGAAGTCCAAGCTAGGCAGATCGTTCGCATATCGAAGTCCTTCACCGTCATCGATGGCCAGTTGTACAAGGAAAGTGTTTCAGGCGTCCTTCAGCGGTGCATCTCCCGTGAGGAGGGACAGTTAATCTTGGAAGAATTTCACTCGAGAACCTGCGGCCATCATGCCTCCTCAAGAGAAATCATCGCCAAAGCATTCAGAGCTGGCTTCTTCTGGTTGCAGGCGAATGAAATGGCAAAAGATATGGTCGACTGATGCGAAGGCTGTCAGTTCTATTCGAACAAGTCCCACAAGCCAAATCTGCACTGAAGACAATCCCTCTTGTTTGGCCGTTTGCCGTGGGGGATTAGATAAAGTCGGACCATTCAGAACAGGCCAAGGGGGATTCACTCATCTGTTGGTAGCAGTCGACAAGTTCACCAAGTGGATTGAAGCCAAGCCCATCAAGAAGCTCGACGCCCTTACGACCATCAAATTTGTCAGAGACATCATCGCTAGATTCGGAGTCCCGCACAGCATAATCACTGACAATGGCACAAACTTTGACTCGGATAGATTCAAGGGTTTTTGCACAGGCCAAGGTATCCGAGTGGATTTTGCATCTGTGGCGCATCCCCAAACAAATGGGCAAGCAGAGCGGGCGAATGGACTTATTCTTCAAGGGTTGAAGCCTCGACTCTTGCGAGAAGTTGGACATGCCGCCGGCGCATGGGTCACCGAGCTGCCTTCGGTGTTATGGGGCCTCCGCACAACTCCAAATAGATCTACACGACGATCCCCGTTCTTCCTCGTTTATGGAGCAGAGGCGGTCCTTCCGAGTGACTGGCTTCACAACTCTCCACGAGTCGAACTCTTCTCCGAAGCCGAAGCAGAGCAAGCCAGGCAAGACGGAGTGGATCTACTAGAAGAAGAGCGCGAGATGGCACTGACTCGCTCAACAATTTATCAACAAGATCTGCGGCGATTTCACGCGCGGCACGTCAGGAGTCGCACATTCCAAGCAGGCGACCTGGTGATCCGAGTGGACCAGCAGAGGCCTCACAAGTTGGCTCCCGCCTGGGAAGGACCCTTCATCATCTCTAAGGTGCTGAACAACGGAGCATATCGACTCTACAACCTCGGCAGCGAAACGACGAGCCACGAGCATGGAACGGAGATCTCTTGAAGCGCTTCTACATGTGACCGCCGACGGGGGAAATGTAAAGAACAAGTATCATTGAAGTAATACAAAGCAGGTTGATTTCTTGCAGGTTCAAAATTCTTCCACGTTTGCAGACTCCGGTCTAAAAAATTCTCTCCGAGTGCGCACTAAAAGTCGCACTCGGGGACTTAGCTGCGACCCAGAGTCGCCTAAGTACAAACTCCCTCTGAGTGCGCACTAAAAGTCGCACTCGGGGACTTAGCTGCGACCCAAAGTCGCCTAAGTACAAACTCTCTCCGAGTGCGCACTAAAAGTCGCACTCGAGGACTTAGCTGCGACCCAGAGTCGCCTAAGTAAAAAACTCTCTCCGAGTGCGCACTAAAAGTCGCACTCGGGGACTTAGCTGCGACCCAGAGTCGCCTAAGTACAAACTCTCTCCGAGTGCGCACTAAAAGTCGCACTCGGGGACTTAGGTGCGACCCAGAGTCGCCTAAGTAAAAAACTCTCTCCGAGTGCGCACTAAAAGGCGCACTCGGGGACTTAGCTGCGACCCAGAATCGCCTAAGTACAAACTCGCTCCGAGTGCGCACTAAAAGTCGCATTCGGGGACTTAGCTGCGACCCAGAATCGCCTAAGTACAAACTCGCTCCGAGTGCGCACTAAAAGGCGCACTCGGAGACTTAGCTGCTATCCAGAATCGCCTAAGTACAAACTCGCTCCGAGTGCGCACTAAAAGTCGCACTCGGGGACTTAGCTGCGACCCAGAATCGCCTAAGTACAAACTCGCTCCGAGTGCGCACTAAAAGCCGCACTCGGAGACTTAGCTGCGACCCAGAATCGCCTAAGTACAAACTCGCTCCGAGTGCGCACTAAAAGTCGCACTCGGGGACTTAGCTGCGACTCAGAATCGCCTAAGTACAAACTCGCTCCGAGTGTGCACTAAAAGCCGCACTCGGAGACTTAGCTGCGACCCAGAATCGCCTAAGTACAAACTCGCTCCGAGTGCGCACTAAAAGTCGCACTCGGGGACTTAGCTGCGACCCAGAATCGCCTAAGTACAAACTTGCTCCGAGTGCGCACTAAAAGCCGCACTCGGAGACTTAGCTGCGACCCAGAATCGCCTAAGTACAAACTCGCTCCGAGTGCACACTAAAATTCGCACTCGGGGACTTAGCTGCGACTCAGAATCGCCTAAGTATCAACTCACTCCGAGTGCGCATGAAAAGTCACACTCGGGGACTTAGCTGCGATCCAGAATCGCCTAAGTATAAAGCTTCCTTCGAGTGTATCCTCGAGATCCACTCGGAGGCTTAGCAGACCCTCATTGAGGCTCATGTGGATGTGAAGACAACTGACAACTACATGAGTATCAACTCACTCCGAGTGCGCACAAGATGCCGCACTCGGGGACTTAGTTGTGATCCAGAATCGCCTAAGTAAAAAGCTTCCTTCGAGTGAATCCTCGAGATCTACTCCGAGGCTTAGCAGACCCTCATTGAGGCTCATGTGGATGTGAAGACAACTGACAATTACATGCTCCGCATGTTTGCCATTGTCTTCACCATGAAACGCCAAACAAAAACCACGAGCAAAAATCGTGTAAAAAAAACCTGGCGAAAGAAGAGCAAAATATTCGATTCGAATTCAAAGTTGGATCTACGATCAGTCGGCTCGGTGTGGATCAAGCTTATCCACTCCGAACCACGAATGTGACGGCCAACAGCAGTGGCCAAAGTTTGATACAGATAAGACTCGGCATTCCGAGGCTAAAGTGCGTTCACCATAAAGTTTTTCAAGCATCACCAGGACTGGCAGGCTCCACAAAGGTGTCAAGGTCGATCCCGTCTGCGATGCGAGTGGCTGTGTCGATGAAGGTCTCCATGAAATCTTTGAATCGAAGCTTCTTGGTGTTGTCGACCTGCAATGCCTTCAGCTTTTCTTCGCGAGCTTCTTTGCAGTGCACTCGGACCAGAGATAGCGCCACGTCCGCACCACAATGAGCGGCAGACTTCTTCCATGCCTGCACTCGGTTCGGGACGTCCTCCAGCCGAGTCATCAACCCTTCTATTTCTTGCCGGGAATGGTCTTCGGGCCACAACTCCTTGTCGATCCGGCCGATGACTTCTCTCAGGCGGCCGATGAAAGGTCCCACTCTGCCAAGGCGAATATGCGCTCGGAGCATGTCCCGGTTGGCTTCGTCGCCGAGTGGAACGTTCGGAACAACCGACCGTTCAATGTCGGCTGCTTCAGCCTCAGCGTCCAGACAAAAATCTTTCAAGAAAAGACAAGCAGAAAGTAAGCGCAGAATAAACTCCAAAGACAAGAAGCACTCAACAAAAAACTTACCACCAAGCAGTGCAATCATCTTCCTTGCCCAGTCGCTGACGTACTTCTCGTGCGCCATGCGCCGATTGTTCATCACCTTCATCTGACCCATCAGTTCAGTTCTTTGCTTGCCCATTTTCTCAATTTCGGCCACCAATGCCTTGTTGGTATCCCGGGACTCCTCCAAAGACTTCTCTCGGTCAGCAAGAGCCCCCTTCAAACCAGCCAAGTCATTCACAGCCGCCTCCAATTCCGCAGCAAGCTGAATCTTTTCAGCCTTCAGAGCATTGTACGCGGATCCCATTTCGCAAGTATTCTGCCAAATCAGCGCAAAGGGAAGATCAGACACATTCAACAAGGAAAACAAACAAAGCTCAAAGTTCTTCAGACCCCTGCCAATGTAAGCAATCGACAGCGGTCTCGGGGACTACACCCAGTGGGTTCACTAAGAGTGACCCCACTGGCATGAAGCTCGAACAGGCCGGCCCTATTGAGCTACATGACAAACAAACAAGCCTATGAGACTACTACTACCCGACCTGAGTAACACTACTCTCGGGGACTACACCGAGTGGGTGCACTCGGAGTGCCCCCACTGGTACCATTCGGGCAGATCAGCTCTGATCTGATCAGGTCACGGAAAATGCATATAAAGACAACTGCCGGTGCAAGCACTCGACAGAAGTCTCGGGGACTACACCCACTGGGTTCACTCGGAGTGAACCCACTGCAAACTAATCCTACCGTATCCGAGTATGTCAGTTAAACCCCCAGTGGGTAATAAGAGGAAAGTAAACACTTACTAGCGCACTTACTCGCATATCGTCCTGGAGTTCCAAGCTTCTCTTGTACAAAGACGTGATGGAGTCATACGCTCCCTTGGCGTCACCCACCATCAGCTCCACCTGCACCATGGCCTCCTTGGCGGCCCCCACTTGGTCTTCCGGGAGATGTCGGGCGTCGTACTAGACGGTCGACGGACCCGGCATGACAGAAGACTCCTTGGGCATCCCAAGTTCCGCTCCAGTCGGTTCCGCCGCGAGGGGCACCGTCTCAGTCGGCGGCACGTCCATGGTGGGAGCAGCAGTAGATGGGACAACCTCAAGGACAGGCGCCAAAGCTGGCCCTGACCCCCTTTGGTCGTCGTCCTCCAGGTGAATCACCTCCTAAGGAACCCCGACTGAACAACATGAAATTACAGAAAAGGGCAAGATTAAAGACAGCGCTCGCGAAGCAATAATACAAACTCTCGGATTCGTGCCAGCGAACCTTGCTGGGATGTGGCAGCGTTATCCGTGTCCATGGGATCATCGCCTTGGCGCGGCGGAGAGGTGGCGGAGGTAGCAGCCCTGTCGAGTAAAATCCACTCGACAGATAAGCATGAGTTCTACTAGATATTGAAACAAGATGGGAGAACAAGACACTTACGCTGAGGCGACTAGAACAACGATCCTCATCTGAGGCAAAGCTTTCCGAGGCTTGGGCCCGCTAGGTTTTGCCACCTTGGATGGCTGATCCGTGGGCTCGGCAGCAGCGTTCCTAGTCCTCTTCACGCTCCGAGCACTCGGAGCCACGGGAGAGGCTGGCGGAGCACTCGGGGCCACTGGAAGAGCCGGCGGAGCCGCATGTTCGTGACGACGCTTAGTTCGAGGCTGTGATGGTGGAGGTGGCGAGCTCTGCTCCCCAACCTCTCCCTCCTCCTCTTCAGTCTCCTCCTCCGTCTCCCCACTGTCGGAGACGTACTCGGCGCTATCCATGCTGCCTTCCTGGCTGCCCTCCTCTTCCTCAGCTGGATTCCCGTTCGAGACGGGAGAATACTAGTTGGTCCACTCCTGCACAAAACACAGTCGGCAACGTCAGACGTCAGGCGGTGGTACAAGAAAAGCGATAAATCTAAGAAGATTGAAAGCACTTGACAAGAGGTGCTCACCTCATTCGGAGGAGGATTATCGGCGCGGAAGGGCTTCACCCGCCGGGCTCCTCTGGGGTTGTCACATGTGCCTGTGATGTCGCGGACCCACGCTGTCACAACCTCCCCGGTCACGCATTCTGGATGAGTCCGAGTGGAATCCTTGGGCCCCGTGTAGTGCCACATGGCGTGGTGTCGGGCTTGCAGCAGCTGGATGCGCCGACCCAGAAAAGTCTCCAGCAAATCTGTGCCGGTGACTCCCTTGCGGACGACAGCTATTAGCGCGTCGACCAGAGGTTGGATCTGGATCTTTTCCACCTTTGAGAGCGCAAGCTGCCTGGGAGGGGCCGGACGGTCTAGGCTAAAGGGTGGCAACCCAGTCGCGGCATTCGGACAAGCGATGTCCTGGCAATAGAACCAGGTCGACTGCCAGTTCCTAACTGACTCGGACAACTTGAGAGGGGGGTAGCTACTCTTCGTTTTCTTCTGGAAGCCTAAGCCCCCGCAGAGTTGGAGGAGATGGGTTTTATCGTCCGACTGGCTAAGCTTTTTGACAGTCTGAGACCTAGCGGAGAAGATGTACTTAAAGAGCCCCCAATGGGGGGGACATCCAATAAAGCACTCGCAAAGGGTGACGAATGCAGCAAGATGGGCTATCGCGTTTAGAGGGAAATGACGGAGCTGCGCCCCGAAGTGATTCATAATACCTCTGAAGAAGGGGTGGGGAGTCAAGGAGAAGCCCCTGAACACGTGGCTGAGCAGCAGGACGCGCTCCCCCTCCTGCGGCGCCGGCTCCGTCACGCCCTCCGCAGGCAGCCTCCACGACTTGTTGGCGATCATGCCGTGCTCCACTAGCTCCAGCAAATCGTCCGCCATCACCGTGGAAGGGAGGAAATCCCCCTGGATCCACCCCGCCGGCAGTGCCCGCTGTCGCCGCTGAGCAGGGGCCGCCCCCTTCTTCTTCTTCTTCTTCTGTGACTCGAGTGTGTTGGTCTGCCCCTTCATCATGGTGAAGGCAATAGATCCGGCGAGGAGGAGAGGAAGGAGGAGGCTTGGAGCACGTAGAGAGCTACAGGAGGAGCGAGGTGAATGCGAGTAACAAGGGCAGCACAACAAGAAACCCCCGCCGGAGAGACTAAAATAAGCTTCCGACTGAGTCACTAACAGGTGGCCCCGAAATCTTATCCCCCGACCGGCTGCTGCGATGTTAGTGGAGAATATAACGGCGCGGTAATCGAGGCGTCAGAAACTACTCGATGGCGATGTCGTCATCCCCGCTGAGCGCGCGGCAACCGAAATTTGAGGATCCCGGAAAATCTGCCGCTGTCAGTTGGACCGGTCACATCGAAAGATTCCGCGAAAGCACTCGGTCCCTGACGGTTCATTTCACTGATATATTCACTCGGATCACTGGTTGAGAGGATAAAATGGATCGAGGCAAACATGGCCAAAGTCACATCCATACCAGTCGGATCCGTACTCCAGGCATCACTTCATCGTTCCAACCCCGATCCATTCGGGGACTAATGATGGGGTTATAGTCCCAGGGTAGGGTCATAGGCCTGCCCTATAGGTCCTACCCAAGGACTACCCTTCATAAAGGACAAGGCCCTTAGTCAGTTCTGACTGAACTAAGGACTCCCCCACCATCCAGTCGGTGACGAGCATTCGGAGCGTTTTTAACGTACCGACTGAATTCCACTCTGTACATCGTAACCTCCCAGGAGGGCAACGGTCATACGTTTTCATACACCATTATTAGCATTTAAGGCATACGTTACTTGTAACGTAGGCATTTATTCACCACTATTCCACCCCTGTCCACCGAGCCGTTGTGGAGGGCAGCGCACTCTATATAAGCCGCCCTTCCCCACTGGTACAGGGGTTGGCATTTACTGTAATCCTATATTCCACTCGACACTAAGCTCCCAAGAGGACTGAGCCGTAGGGGTTTTACCTCCACCGTAGAGGGGCCTGAACTCATACAACCTCGCTGTAGCTAAGGCTCTGCCCATCCTTTCGTACCCTCCACATCTACTATCATACTTATACCCACGACATCTACTGTCAGACTTATACCCACGACATGATCCATGTACGAGAACTAAGTGTGGACTTTGGAAGTACTACGTGAAGGCCGCAAGGCTAATCAGAAAAATGGATCTTTATGAAGAAGACGGACGCAAACGTTAATGTGACCGTTTATAAAGCTCGACTTATGGAAAAGGGTTTTTCAGAAGTTCAAGGAGTTGACTACGATGAGACGTTCTCACATGTAGCGATGCTTAAGTCCGTCCGAATCATGTTAGCAATAGCTGCATTTTTCGATTATGAAATGTAACATCCCAATTTTTGGAATGTTAATATAATTATTAGATTTATTGTTTATTTGTTTGAATGGTTGAAACTTGAGTGAAATTTGAAAGTTCTAAAATTTTTGGAATGAGAGGGAATAAAATGACTTTCCCCTTTTCGTGTGAATTCAAATTCATCCATTTAAAATCAGTGAGAGAAGATAGCATGACTTATTCAACTATAAAGAATTTGAATCAAGGTGGCATTTGAATTTCTTTCGATTTTTGCTTTGCATTTTATTTTTCTTCACCCACGGAATGCGTGGAACATTATCTTACCAGGTAAGAAAAAGAGAGGAGGAACATGACCCTCCAAATCAGGGGTATTTCTTTGATATATTTGAATCATGAAACCCAAGGGGTATTTAAAAAAATATTTGTGAAAAGAAAATAAACCAATTTAGGGATTTTCTGAAGAAAAAAACATTTTTTCTGAAGTACTTATTTTGACCGTGGAAAAATGTCCATCTTATTGGATTTATTTTTCTGATGATTTTAATATATAAGACCCCTATATTCTGAGTATATCCTATTTCCTTTTATATGATTTATTTCCTGTTTTTAATAAAATGGAAAGGATCTTTTATTTTTGAAAAGTCTCTCGGCCACCTTTGGAAACTCATCTGGCCCATATCCCACCTTCGTCTTCCTCCTCTCGTCACCTTCCTTCCTTGCCATGGCAGAAACTTCAAGGAAATTTACCTTCCAGTTTTCGCGAGATTTCCTTCCTCCCCAAGCCTCCCACCACCCCTATAAGAATGTCATGCCTCTCCTCGATCCGTTCCCCTAGGAAACTCATCTTCTCCCTGCCTATAAGCACCACGTCACCACCATCACTCTCCCTGCCAGGAGCCTAGACAGGACCGAACCCAGGGAAGCAGCAGCAACCCTCCATCGCCAGGGAGCCTCTCCGGAGCCCCCACTCCTCGCCGCACCCCCACTCCCCTGCCACGCCCCCACATCGCCTCCTTCCCACCTCGTCGCCCCTGCAGGCCACCCCGCACCGCACCCCTCCTTCTCGCTGGACCAGGAGATGTCCAGGAAAGTGACGAGCACACCACCACCTCGCCGTCGCGTGGAAATGCTCCGTCGCGTGCAAAATCAGCCTGCCAAGGACCCCTCCGCCGTTTCCACCCCTCCCCGCTGTCGGTTCCCTCGCCGGAGTGCTCCCCCTCGCTGCCGTTTCCTCCCTGCCGTCGCTGGTGTCCCTGTAGTGCAGCTATCACCCTCTCCTTTTTCTCTTTTTTCCTTTCTATTCCTTTCACCCTTAGATTCTAATCCTACGGTGTAGATTAGAAGGAACTTACCCCTTCGGTTCTTTAAAAAGAACTGACCGGTCGGTTAGTTATTTATTTAACCGAAAAGTTTTTCTTGCATATCGGCCGTTTGTTAGTTTTGCTCTAGCAGCGCACGGTTTCAGCCAATCACAGCATGCGAGGTCACCGTATTCGTTTCTATTTTAAATCTGTAACGGAAATAGTTCTGTTTTTGTTTTCTTAATAAATTTTAAGATACAAATCCAATTAAGGTGATTCCTTTTTGCATTAGATCACAAATTTTATGTAGTTTCCAACAATACAAAATTTGACTATGTGTGAATTTATAAAAATTGAGTTAGAACAGATTTGGTTTAAATCTTATTTTGTGAATACTGGGAGTTTAAAAGTAGATTTTTAATTGATTCTTTTTGCTACTGATCACTAGTGATCTTATTTATAAGTAGGTTTAATTTCGGAGTTTTTAGAGTATTTTATATTGGGGTTTTCAACAAAACAGATTTTGTTTTGGTTCACGAAAGACAATTTTTCCTCTCACATGTTATAGCTATTTTTGTTTGTTGTTTTATTTTCATTACTTGTCATTGTCGTGCTTATTGTGTGAATTTGTTTGTGTCGATAGATCACCCGCAGTGCGAAGCTTGTTATCTAGAAGCGTTCGAGTTCGACAGTCGTCAGCAAGGCAAGTCACGTTGATCATATTTCCTATGTTTCATATGCATTGTAGATCAACCCTTCTTCACCAATTGCATGCTAAGTAGGAACTCGAAAATTTGGTTTCTTGATGTAGTATCATCTGGTAGGCACCCATCACCCTTGTTACTTGGCCGGGACGATACATGTTATTTTGCTATGCTTAAGTAGACGGGGTTTTGGTTGAGAGTCTATCACGAGTGTTGTGAGAAAATTATAATAATCTAGACCGGATATGTCAAGACTTTCGAGACCTCGTGATGCAATATACCTTTGGGTGAAGGACGGTTTTGGTGGGCCCCCTGGGATAAACTAGCGGAGTACGCGGGATGCATGGAGGAGCGCCATGACATCTTGCGGAAAACTTCACCCAGGCACGAAGAGATGGATGGATGCTTCAAGATCCAAGGCATACCTGCACATCCACAAGTCATTATGGGCTCTGGCGTGGTTGGACAACGCCGCGGCTCTGGACGGGCGGTGCTACGATATGTAGAAGAACGGTAGGATTGGACGGGCGGTGCTACGATATGTTTTGAGTATCCGGTCCTCAAACACCCTGTAGTGCGAGGACATTCAACGAAGGCGATCAAATCTTGTGGGGAACGTGTGCAGAACTCTGCAGAGTACCGAAACCTAATCGATTAGCCGTGTCCACGGTCATGGACGACTTGAGCCGAAGGAACTGAAACTATATGGAAATTCTCAACACTATTAATAATGATGTGGGTATTATTTACAACTTGGGTACGAGAATTGGTTGGTGGAACCATCTCGTTAACAACCAACTATGTAGTAATATTTTGCTTTTAGCCCTCTCTTGCTGTAGGAGAAAACTTTGCTTTTCGCTAAAACTTATAAGCCCCACCTGCCATATATGCATGTAGAATAGATGATACTTTTCACCTCTCTGTGTTGTGACTTGCCTGCATATTCAATATGCTGACCTACACGGCTGCAACGTCTTATGTTGCAGATACTTTTTCAACGAGTAAGAGTACGATTTAGGGTTACGGTCTGCACTCAACTTGCCGTTGGTGTTTATTGGGACTCCACTCCCTTGACTGTTCCGCTGAGACATTGAGGTATATGTCAGTTTTACGTTTTTTACATGTGGTTGCACTTTGATATATACATTGATGTATTTAGTGTGCCAGCATACTGATCTAGGGATGGCACAGACACACAGAGGCTTGACTCGTTTTGAGTCGGGTCGCTACATATATGGTACCAGAGCACATGTTGACTGTAGAACGTGACCCTAGAAACTGGAAAACCCTGAGGAAAGGATCCCTCAAATTTTTTATTTTCAATAACATCCTTTACTTCTCATCCCTTCTGATTTCATCGAATGTTCTCTCTCGCCTCAAATAGTTAGACAATACCTTTTCCCCTTTGAACACATGAAGGATCAACTGAGTCCCACTTCAAAGTAAATAGAATTTCACCATGCATTTGAAGAGTTGAAGCTCACCAATTGAAGACTCTCAAGACTCGAAGAATTCGAAGACCCTGAAGCGTTCGAATATTTATATGACCATTAGAAGTCCAAACCCCTGTTATATACCCACGTTAGATACGATGATGTGTGAGCCGTCATTGGTGTGTATTTTCCGACAGCCACAAATAAAACCTATTCTCAAAAAAATACTGTTTGTATCATGTGTATCTCCCTCTCTCTCTTACCCATCTCATCCCCAAAACCTCAACCCTACCAGATGGAGTATGAAGCTGGGCTTGTAATCTCTGGACCAATGACCCAGCTGGAGGCTGATATATGGATTCAGAACATGGAGAATCACTTCGGGAGCAATTTGATTTCAATGAAATATGAAGTGGCACACGCTCTTCGGTACTTTACCCAAGGTGTTGCTATTTGGTGGAAAATGCATCATGCCATACAAGGATTTAGTGGAGCAGAAACTTGGGACAAATTCAAGAAGACTCTGTTAAGATCCCTTCTCATTCAGAAGAGCTATGATAACCCGGTGAAGAAGCCTTGTGCATGCAAGATCTGTGGAGAAATAGGACACACCCAGGAAGAACACAAGGATGGATGCACCCATTGTGAAGAAAATCACCCAGCGGAGGAATGCCCAACTAGTCAGGTGACTTGCTTCTTGTGTGAAGGAACCACCCAATACCCAACTCAGTGCAACAAGTTGTCAAGCAACAGAAAGAAGTAATGAAGGAAATGCTCAAGAACACGATTTTAGAAGAACATGTGATGAAGGAAAATCTGGAAGACCCTGATGGACAAAGCCTAACCAGATTTTTCTCCAATGCCTGTTACTCATGTGGAGAAGAAGGACATTTCTCACAGGATTGTACGAAAGAAAGCCATAAATATTTGGGAGACTTCCCGACAGAAAAAGTAGAGTTGGATCCACTTGAAATAGATGAACTAACCAGAATGAAGCAGTCCGTAAAGAAGAGAAAGTACACCAGCCAGAGTCAAATCCCTACACATAAAGACCTGAGTCATATCAGATGTTTCAAGTGTAAGGAATTGGGCCACTACAACGATATGTGCCCAAGAAGGAAGCAGGAAAACCAAGGAGTAATAGAAAACACCAAGAAGCCCCGAGACTTGTCGGAACTCATTTGTTTTCATGGAAAGGAAGCAATACATTATGCTAGTAAGTGTCCATAGGGGAAGAAACCTAAAGATGGAGTAGTTAAGTTTTGACAATGGCAATAAGTGTGACATGAATCACTCTTGTTTTCATGAGATTATGGAGTTAAATTTTGTAAAGGAAGTCTCTGAGATTGTAATAACCTCATGAATCAATGTGAATTTATTGTGTCATGATCGCCTACATTCAAATTGTATGAGTTGTTTCTCCAAGTACAAAGATCTCTGTTCATTTTCGAGGATATGAGAAAATATGGTCTATGCAGGCATGATTATATTTCATTCTAAGTGTGGTAGTAATCGGTAAACCCACAGGATCCATTGAGTAGGGATGTACCATGCATACCAAGGAGCCAAATCCACTGAATACAATTGAAGGAAATGTTGGATCATATCAAACTATGTGGGTGACAACATTTGTAACCAAGTACCTTTGAAGTTGGAATTTCGAGAATAGAATGAGGATGAAATAAAGGAATTATAATGAGGAACCAATACCTAAGGTTAAACATACCAATGGAAAGGAAAATGAGTTCAAGGAATACAACATGTACAAGGATGCATCCCAAGATTTTCATGAAAGTTGCCCCAAGAGCATGAAGGAATAAGATATGACTTGTGAGCAAACGTTTTCTTAGGAGCATGCGTAAAACCTGAGAGTGGTAAAGAATACGATAGATGTTTTGTTCAGCTTGCAGAACCAATAGATTCGTACGAACTTCATTCGTGTACAAGAGAAATTCTGCAATGCTTGTGAGGATGCCCAAGTGTTAGAATACGAGATTCACTAAACCTTATACAAGGTAATGATTTCAGTGCGACATGGCTTGGCCACCATGACGACTTACTCTTATCATTCTCTTGCTATTCGAAATGGTAAATCTAAGAGACTTACCCATAGTAAAGATAGACGACGTTCTTTGAAGCTTTTGTTTAAACCTTAGAATGGTATGATGAAAGCCCGTGTACATGGCAATTGTTGTAACGCGTAGGAAATTTTACGGTGAGGATGAAACCAAGATCCTTCTCTCTGCAGGGTAACCACAAAGGGTAGACCACCATGAAAATCATCGATAGGTTATTTAGAAGGGTCACGAGACATGTCAGTTAAGAAGACCCAGTGACGGAAGAAGCTTATATCCACGAATGACATCGGATTTTGAGGGGAACATTATGACTATAATGGAAGAGCTTCACCAAAGAAGTTACCATGAAGAATGTGAGGAGTCAGATGCCAAGGCCCCAAAGGATTGCTAAAATTCTGAGGGACCAGTAACCCTCATTTTAAGTGTGGTAGCATCCCACTTTGCAGGAGAGTGGATTTGTTAGAAGACTCCCAAACCCTAACCCTTCTTTCTAGCCTCTTCGAATCTTGAGGAGGAGATTCATTTGAAGTGTGGTAGGTTTGTAACATCCCAAATTTTGGAATGTTAATATAATTATTAGATTGATTGTTTATTTGTTTGAATGGTTGAAACTTGAGTGAAATTTGAAACTTTTAAAACTTTTGTAATGAGAGGGAATAAAATGACTTTCCCCTTTTCCTCTGAATTCAAATTCATCAATTTAAAATCGGTGAGAGAAGATAGCATGACTTCTTCAACTATAAAGAATTTGAATTTCTTTCGATTTTTTCTTTGCATTTTATTTTTTCTTCACCCACGGAATGTCGGGAGCATTATCTTGCCAAGCAAGAAAAAGAGAGGAGGAACATGACCCTCCAAACCAGGGGTATTTCTTTGATATATTTGAACCGTAAAACCTAAGGGGTATTTGAAAAAAAATTGCAAAAAGAAAATAAACCAATTTAGGGATTTTCTGGAAAAGAAACATTTTGTTTGTGAAGTACTTATTTTGGCCCTCGAAAAATGTTCATCTTATTGGATTTATTTTTCTGATGATTTTAATATATAATACCCGTATATTCCGAGTATAGCCTACTTCCTTTTATATGCTTTATTTCCTGTTTTTAATAAAATGGAAAGGATCTTTTATTTTTGGACAGTCTCTGGCCACCTTTGGAAACGCATCTGGCATCCCACCTTCTTCTTCCTCCTCTCGTCACCTTCCTTCCTTGCCATGGAAGAAACTTCCAGGAAATTTCCCTTCCAGTTTTCGCGAGATTTCCTTCCTTCCCAAGCCTCCCACCACGCCTATAAGAATGCCGTGCCTCTCCTCGATCCGTTACCCTAGGAAACTCATCTTCTCCCTGCCTATAGGCACCACGCCACCACCATCACTCTCCCTGCCAGGAGCCTAGACAGGACCGAACCCAGGGAGCAGCAGCAACCCTCCATCGCCAGGGAGCCTCTCCAGAGCCCCCACTCTTCGCCGCGCCCCCCACGTCGCCTCCTTCCCACCTCGTCACCCCTGCAGGCCACCCCTCGCTGCACCCCTCCCTATCGCTGGACCAAGAGCTGTCGAGGAAAGTGACGAGCACGCCATCACCTCGCCATCACGTGGAAAATCAGCCCGCCAAGGACCCCTCCGCCGTTTCCACCCCTCCTCGCCGCCGGTTCCCTCGCTGGAGTGCTCCCCCTCGCTGCCGTTTCCTTCCTGCCATCGCTAGTGTCCCTGTAGCGCAGGTATCTCCCTCTCCTTTTTCTTTTTTTCCTTTCTATTCCTTTCACCCTTAGATCCTAATCCTACAGTGTAGATTAGAAGGAACTTACCCCTTTGGTTCTTTAAAAAGAACCGACCGGTCAGTTATTTATTTATTTAACCGATACATTTTTCTTTAATATCGGCCGTTTGTTAGTTTAGCTCTAGTAGCGCACGGTTTCAACCAATCAGAGCATGCCACGTCATCGTATTCTTTTCTATTTTAAATCTGTAACCGAAATAGTTTTGTTTTTGTTTTCTTAATAACTTTTAATATACAAATCCAATTAAGGTGATTATTTTTTCGTTAGATCACAAGTTTATGTAGTTTCCGAAAATATAAAATTTGACTATGTTTGAATTTATAAAAATTGAGTTAGAACAGATTTGGTTTAAATCTTATTTTTTTGAATATCGGGAGTTTAAAAATAGATTTTTAATTGATTCTTTTTGCTACTGATCACTAGAGATCTTATTTATAAGTAGGTTTAATTTCAGAATTTGTATACTATTTTATCTTGGGGTTTTGAACAAAACAGATTCTGTTTTGGTTCACGAAAGACAATTTTTCCTCTCACATGTTATAGCTATTTTTGTTTGTTGTTTTATTTTGATTACTTGTCATTGTGGTGCTTATTGTGTGAATTTTTTTGTGCCGGTAGATCACCCGAAGTGTGAAGCTTGTTATCTAGAAGCGTTCGAGTTCGATAGTCGTCAGCAAGGCAAGTCACGTTGATCATATTTCCTATGTTTTATATGCATTGTAGATCAACCCTTCTTCACCTATTGCATGCTAAGTAGGAAATCGAAAATTTGGTTTCTTGATGTAGTATCATGTGGTAGGCACCCATCACCCTTGTTACTTGGCCGGGACGATACATGTTATTTTTCTATGCTTAAGTAGACGGGGTTTTGGTTCAGAGTCTATCATGAGTGTTGTGAGAAAATTTTAATAATCAAGACCGGATATGTCAAGACTTTTGAGACCTCGTGATGCAATATAACTCTGGGTGAAGGACGGTTTTGATGGCCCCCCTGGGATAAACCAGCGGAGGACCCGGGATGCATGGCGAAGCGCCATGACATCTTGCGGAAAACTTCACCCAGGCACGAAGAGATGGATGGATGCTTCAAGACCCAAGGCTTACCTGCACAGCCACAAGTCATTATGGGCTCTGGCGTGGTTGGACAACGCCACGACTCTGGACGGGTGGTGCTACGAGATGTAGAAGAACGGTAGGATTGGATGGGCACCGATAGAGGTTCAGAGGAACACTTTGAAGGACCATGTTTTGATCATCCGGTCCTCAAACACCCTGTAGTGCGAGGACATTCAACGGAGGCGATCAAATCTTGTGGGGAACGTGTGCAAAACTCAGCAGAGTACCCAAACCTAATCGATTAGCCGTGTCCACGGTCATGGACGACTTGAGCCGAAGGAACTGAAACTATGTGGAAATTCTCAACACCATTAATAATGATGTGCGTATTATTGACAACTTGGGTATGAGAATTGGTTGGTGGAACCATCTCGTTAACAACCAACTATGTAGTAATATTTTGCTTTTATCCCTCTCTTGTTGTAGGAGAAAACTTTACTTTTCGCTAAAAACTTATAAGCCCCACCTGCCATATATGCATGTAGAATAGATGATACTTTTCACCTCTCTCTGTTGTGACTTGCCGGCATATTCAATATGCTGACCTACACGGCTGCAACGTCTTATGTTGCAGATAGTTTTTTCGACTAGTAAGAGTACGATTCAGGGTTACGGTATGCACTCAACTTGCCGTTGATGTTTATTGGGACTCCACTCCCTTGACTGTTCCGCTGAGACTTTAAGGTATATATCAGTTTTACGTTATTTACATGTGGTTGCACTTTGATATACACATTGATGTACCGTGTGTGCCAGCATACTGATCCATGGATGGCATAGACACACAGAGGCTTGACTCGTTTTGAGTCGGGTCGCTACATGAAATCTGGCAGATGGATGTCAAAACGGCGTTCCTTAACGGTTTTCTTAAGGAAGAGTTGTATATGATGCAACCCAAAGGTTTTGTTGATCCAAAGAATGCTAACAAAGTGTGCAAGCTCCAGCGATCCATTTATGGACTCGTGCAAGCCTCTCAGAGTTGGAATAAGCGCTTTGATGAGGTGATCAAAGCATTTGGGTTTATACTAGTGGTTGGAGAATCTTGTATTTATAAGAAAGTGAGTGGGAGCTCTGTGGCGTTTCTAATATTATATGTGGATGACATATTGCTGATTGGAAACAATGTGGAGCTTTCGGAGAGCATAAAGGATTACTTGAATACAAGTTTCTCTATGAAGGACCTAGGAGAAGCTGCTTACATTCTAGGCGTTAAGATCTATAGGGATAGATCCATACGCCTGATAGGACTTTCACAAAGCACATGCCTTGAAGTTTTGAAGAAGTTCAAAATGGACCAGTCCAAGAAAGGGTTCTTGCTAGTGTTACAAGGTATAAAATTGAGTAAGACTCAGTTCCCAGCAGCTGCGGAAGATAGAGAACAAATGAGTTCCGTCCCCTATGCTTCAGCCGTAGGTTCTATCATGTATGCAATGTTGTGCACTAGACCAGACGTCAGCTTGGCCATAAGTATGGCAGGCAGGTTTCAGAGTAATCCAGGAGTGGATCACTGGACGGCGGTCAAGAATATTCTGAAGTACCTTAAAAGGACTAAGGAAATGTTTCTCGTTTATGGAGGTGCAAAGAGCTCGTCGTAAGAGGTTACGTCGACACAAGTTTTAACACCGATCCGGATGACTCTAAGTCACAAACCGGATACATATTTATTCTTAATGGGGGTGCGGTAAGCTGGTGCAGTTCCAAGCGAAGCATCGTAGCAGATTCTACATGTGAAGCGGAGTACATGGCTGTCTTGGAGGCAGCAAAGGAGGTTGTCTGGATGAAGCAGTTCATGACAGATCTTGGAGTTCTGCAGAGCGCATTAAATCCAATAACTCTGTTATGTGACAACACTGGTGCCATTGCCTTAGCAAAGGAACCAAGGTTTCACAAGAAGACCCGACACATCAATATTTGCAAAGTGCACACATATCTGAATGTAGCAAACCCATTGACTAAACCTCTTCCATGGGCAAAACACGATCAACACCAGAACTGTATGGGTGTTAGATTTATAACAACGTAAATCGCATGGCGATGTGAGGACTAGATTATTGACTCTAGTGCAAGTGGGAGACTGTTGGAAATATGCCCTAGAGGCAATGATAAATAGTTATTATTATATTTCCTGTTTAAAGATAATCATTTATTATCCATGATATAATTGTATTGAATGAAAACATAGATACATGTGTGGATACATAGACAAAACAATGTCCCTAGCAAGCCTCTAGTTGGCTAGCCAGTTGATCAAGCATAGTCAAGGTTTTCCGACTATGTGCAAGTGTTGTTGCTTGATAACTGGATCACATCATTAGGAGAATCATGTGATGGACTAGACCCAAACTATGAACATAGCATATTGATCGTGTCATTTTATTGCTATTTTTTCTGTGTGTCAAGTATTTATTCCTATGACCATGAGATCATATAACTCACTGACACCGGAGGAATACCTTGTGTGCATCAAACGTCACAACGTAACTGGGTGACTATAAAGGTACTCTAGAGGTATCTCCGAAGGTTTCCGTTGAGTTAGTATGGATCAAGACTGGGATTTGTCACTCCGTGTGACGGAGAGGTATCTCGGGGCCCATTCGGTAATACAACATCACACACAAGCCTTGCAAGCAATGTGACTAAGTGTAAGTCATGGGATCTTGTATTACGGAACGAGTAAAGAGACTTGCCGGTAACGAGATTGAAATAGGTATGCGGATACCGACGATCGAATTTCGGGCAAGTAACATACCGAAGGACAAAGGGAATGACATACGGGATTATATGAATCCTTAACACTGAGGTTCAACCGATAAGATTATCGGAGAATATGTAGGATCCAATATGGGCATCCATGTCCCGCTATTGGATATTGACCGAGGAGTGCCTCGGGGCATGTCTACATAGTTCTCGAACCCGCAGGGTCTGCACACTTAAGGTTCGGCGATGTTTTAGTATAGTTGAGTTATATGTGTGGTTACGGAATGTTGTTCGGCGTCCCGTATGAGATCACAGACGTCACGAGGGTTTTCGGAATGGTCCGGAAACGAAGATTGATATATAGGATGGTTTCTTTTGGTCACCGGAAAGTTTCGGGAATTCCGACAGTGTACCGATAGTGACGAATGGGTTCCGGGAGTTCATCGGGAGGGGCCCACCCACCCGGGAGTGAGACCAAGGCACTAGGGTGGCGCCACAAGTCCTTAGTGGGCTGGTGGAGTTAGCCCATGGCGCCACATAAAGAAATACCAAAAGAAAAGAAAAGGAAAAAGGGAAAAGGGAGGTGGGAAGGAAGATGAGGACTCCTCCTTCCCCAAACCGAATTGGAGGAGGAGTCCTCCTCCTCCTAGTGCCGGCGCAACCTTGAGGGCCTTGTCCCTCAAGGAAAGCCCCTCCCGCTCCCCCTATATATAGTGGTGTTTTAGGGCTGATTTGAGACAACTTTTGCCACGTGCAACTCAACCCTAGACCACATAGTTCTACCTCTAGACCGGATTTCTGCGGAGCTCGGGCGGAGCCATGCATGAGTAGATCATCACCACCACCGGAGCACCGTAACGCTGCCGGAGAACTCATCTACTTCTCTGTCTTGCTTGCTGGATCAAGAAGGCCGAGATCATCGTCGAGTTGTACGTGTGCTGAACACGGAGGTGTCGTCCATTGAGCGCTAGTTCGGAATGGATCGTGGAACGGATTGCGGGACGGTTCGTGGGACGGTTCGAGGGACGTAAAGACGTTCCACTACATCAACCCGTTTCTTAACGCTTCCTGTTGTGCTGTGGGGACCCCGACTTACGAGTCGAGATCACCGTTCTCAGTGATCCCAGGGATCAATGCTCACCTAACACATATACCAACTAAAAGAGTCTTACATCCAAGTACCGATTATTACATCACATGACCACATAGTCAAGTTCACAAAGCACGGCCTAAGGCCAAATCCCTCTGATACAACTAGTAGCGGAAATCATAAGGGCTACGCGGGTGCCCATTGATACATCTCCGTCGTATCTACTTTTCCAAACTCTTTTGCATGATTTGAATGGAACTAACCCGGACTAACGATGTTTTCAGCAGAATTGCCATGGTGTTGTTTTTGCGCGGAAATAAAAGTTCTCGGAATGACCTGGAAATTTACGAGGATTTTTTGTGGAATATATAAAAAATACTAGCGCAAGAATCAACCGGAGAAGTGGAGCATGGAGCCCACAAGCCCACCAGGCACGGGCCCCCTGGCCGTGCCTAGCAGGCTTGTGGGACCCACAAAGCTCCACGGCCTCCAATTCCAGCTTTATTTAGTCCCTTTCGTCTAGAAAAAATGAAGAAGGAGAGTTCATCGCGTTTTATGATACGGAGGCACCGCCAGCTCCTGTTCTTCCTCTGGAGGGCAGATCTGGAGTCCGTTTTGGGCTCCGGAGAGGGAAGATCGTCGCCATCATCATCACCAACCTTCCTTCATCGCCAATTCCATGATGCTCTTCACCGTTCGTGAGTAATCTCATTGTAGGCTTGCTGGACGGTGATGGGTTGGATGAGATCTATCATGTAATCGAGTTAGTTTTGACGGGGATTGATCCCTAGTATCCACTATGTTCTGAGATTGATGTTGCTACTACTTTGCCATGCTTAATGCTTTTCACTAGGGCTCGAGTGCCATGATTTCAGATCTGAACCTATTATGTTCTCGCCAATATATGTGTGTTCTTGATCCTATCTTGCAAGTTGTAGTCCCCTACTATGTGTTATGACCCGGCAACCCCGGAGTGACAATAGCCGGAACCACTCCCGGAGATGACCATAGTATGAGGAGTTCATGTATTCACTAAGTGCTAATGCTTTGTTTCGGTTCACTATTAAAAGGAGAACCTTAATAACCCGTAGTTTCCATTAGGACCCCGCTGCCACGGGAGGGATGGACAATAGATGTCATGCAAGTTCATTTCCCTAAGCACGTATGAATACATACGGAATACATGCCTACATTACATTGACAAACTGGAGCTAGTTACATATCTCTCTTTGTTATAACTGTTGCATGATGAATACCATCCGACATAATTATCCATCACCTATCCAATGCCTACGAGTTTTTCCTATTGGTCCTTGCTACATTACTTTGCCGCTACTGCTATCACTGCTGCTACTGTTACTTTGCCGCTACTGCTCTCACTTCTGCTACTGTTACTCTGTCGCTATTGCTATCACTGCTACTACTGTTACCGTTGCTACTGTTGCTATCACACTACTCTGCTACTGATACTTTGCTTTAGATACTAAGTCTTTCAGGTGTGGTTGAATTGACAACTCAACTTCTAATACTCGAGAATATTGTTTGGCTTCCCCTTGTGTCGAATCAACAAATTTGGGTTGAATACTCTACCCTCGAAAACTGTTGCGATCCCCTATACTTGTGGGTTATCAAGACTATTTTTTGGCACCGTTGTCGAGGAAGCTCAAGTCATGAATAGTCTCCCGTCAACGTGCTATTTTCTGGCGCCGTTGCCGGGGAGGCATAGCTCTATTCTCTGAGTCACTTGGGATTTAGTTCTGCCGATCACTATGAGGAATCCTAGAGATCCAAAAACTAAAGTCTTGCCCTCAACTACGAGGACATGTAAGGAACTACCATCTAGCTCTGCACTTGATTCACCTCCAGTTATGAGTAAGTTTGCGACACCACCTGCTGCTAGAAATTTTGATGTGTTGCTTGTGCTTGATGATGCTACTTCTGTTGTCCATGATGCTTGTGATGATGCTATTCTTGATACTGCTTTGCCACTAGGTGCATTCCTTGATGCACAAATTGCTAGAGTTGCTGCTAGATGTGATGATACTTCTGAAACTGCTGAAATTATTGAAGTAGAACCTGCTATTTCACCTGTTAGAACTAGCTCTCCTAGATAAGAATTGCCTGATATGCGTGAGGGTTATGTTATGGAGGGAGAGATAGCTGAGGACTTTCTTGCTTGTAAGGATAGCTATGATGTTGAGAATTTACTGCGCAAGTGGAAAGAAAAATCTTTGAACGCTAGGATGAAATACGACCGATAAGGATTATGAATTCTTTGTCGACCCTGAGTTAATCACTCCGGTCGAATCTGATCCTTTTCACAGTTATGAGTCTGAAACGGTTGTAGCCCATCTTACCAAACTGCACGATATAGCCACCCTATTCACGAGTGAGGAAAAGATCTGCCACTACTATATCCTTAAGCTGTTTCCTTTCTCGCTAAATGATGATGCTAAGACTTGGTTCACTTCTCTTGCTCCTGGTTGTGTGCGTAGCCCCCAGGATATGATCTACTACTTATGTGAAAATATTTTCCTGCCCATAAGAAGCAAGATGCCTTGTAGGAAATATACAACTTTTAGCAAGTTGAAGACGAGAGTCTCCCACAAGCTTGGGGGAGGCTCGTCTAGCTACTGAATGCTTTGCCTGATCACCCTCTTGAAAAGAATGAAATACTTGATATCTTCTATAATGGAATAACCGATGCTTCTAGAGACCACCCAGATAGTTGTGCTGATTGTGTTTTTAGGGAACGAACTGTAGAACAAGTTGAGATCCTATTGAATAACATCTTGTGCAACGAGAACGCTTGGACTATTCCCGAACCAGCTCCTAAGCCAACTCCGATGAAAAGAGGTATCCTATTCCTCAGTCCTGAAGATATGCAAGAAGCTAAGAAATCTATAAAAGAGAAAGGCATTAAATCAAAAGATGTCAAAAATCTACCACCTATCGAAGAGATCCATGGTCTTGATAACCCGACACAGGTGGTGGAGGTAAATTCTCTTCGTAGATTCAACGAGAGTGATATTCCTTTTGATAAATCTGCTAGCTTATGCCTGGATGAATTTGATAACTTTGTTGCCAAACAACAAAGTTTCAATGATTATGTTAGCAAACAATTGGAACAGAATGCTCATATGCTTAGTCATTTAAGTGCTTGTGTGGAAAGAAACGTCAATGATCTTGAGCTCCTGAGTAAACATGCCTCTATGGTTACTACTCAGGTAGAACAAGTACTTAAGGCTCAGAATGACTTGCTCAATGAGTTGAATGACAATTCTGTCATGGTCGTCACTAGAGGTGATAGAATGACGCAGGAACCTTTGTATCCTGAGGGTCATGCTAAGAGAATTGAACAAGATTCTCAAGGAGTTAGCACTGATGCACCTAGTCATCCTAGGAAGAAGAAGAAAGATGGTAGGAACCTGCATGCTAGCAAGCCTGTTGCTGTTACACCCGGGAATCCAAACGATGTCTCTGTTTCTGATGCTGAAACACAATCTGGTGACGAACATGAGCCTAATGATAATATCGATAGTGATGTTCATGTTGATGCTCAACCTAGCAATGATAAGATGTGGAGATTGAGCCTGTTGATCTTGATAACCCATAGCCTAAGAATATGAGATACGATAAGAATGACTTCACTGCTAGGAAGCATGGTAAAGAAAGGGAATCATGGGTTCAGAAACCCATGCCCTTTCCTCCCAAACCATCCAAGAAAAAAGATGATGATGATTTTGAGCGATTTGTTGAAATGACTAGACATGTCTTTCTGCAAATGCGTTTGACAGATATGCTCAAAACGTCTCCTTATGCTAAGTACATGAAAGATATTGTGACAAATAAGATGAGGATACGTGAGGTTGAGATTTCCACCATGCTCGCTAATTATACCTTCAAGGGTGGAACTCCTAAGAAACTAGGTGATCCCGGAGTGCCCACTATACCTTGCTCCATTAAAGGAAACTACATTAGAACTGCTTTATGCGACCTTGGAGCCGGTGTTAGTGTTATGCCTCTTTCTCTTTATCGTAGGCTTGAACCGGATAAGTTGACACCCACTGAAATTTCTCTACAAATGGCTGACAAATCAACTACTTTCCCTATCGGCATTTGTGAGGATGTGCCTGTTGTGGTTGCTAACGTCACTATCTTAAGAGACTTTGTTATTCTGGATATTCCCGAGGATGATGCCATGGCGGTCATCCTTGGAAGACCCTTTTTAACACTGCAGGGGCTGTTATTGATTGCAACAAAGGCAATGTCACTTTCCATGTCGATGGTAATGAGCATACAGTGCACTTTCCGAAGAAATAATATCGAGTACATTGCATCAATGCTATTGAAAAAACTTCATCGATTCTTATTGGGAGCTTTGAATGCCCTATACCTACTGTCAAGATGAAGTATGATTTGCTTGTTGGGGATATGCACATCCCCATTGAGGTAACCTAGTGACTATTCGGAAATTCTCTGTTTTTCTTTTGCGATTCGAAAAGTTTGTCAATGAGACTTGATCAACCTCATTGTCGGATTTCTTTCGATGACCATGAGACGGATGAATCGAGGAGTCACAAACCCGTGTTCCAAGCTTTCACCTTAGGTTGCTTAGAAGAAAAATGATAGATTTAGCATTAGTTTTTCCTGTTTTCTGTTTTTGCGTCACGTAGAAAAATGTCCCGAAAACAAAAGTTCTTCGAAAGCCGTGAAAATCAAGTATGATTTTTTTCTGGAAATTTTGAAAAATTCTGAGACAAAGAGCTAGTCGGGGGGATGCACCAGTGGGCAACAAGCCCTGGAGGCGCGGGCACCCCCCCTGGCCGCGCGTACCAGGCTTGTGGGGCCCACGTGTCCCCACTCCACTTATTCTAGCTCCCATCTTCTTCTCCTACCTCCAGAAAAAATTGTTTCGCAACTCAAACTCGTGTTCTTGCTCTTCTTGCTGTAATTTTCGATCTCCTTGTGCAAAGCACCATTCACCAAACTGTTTTGGGGAAATTGCTCCTTGGTATGTGACTCCTCCATTGGTCCAATTAGTTTTTGCTCTAGTGCCTTATCCGTTGCGTATTTTTGATGCCTTGGTGACCCTCTTCTTGAGCTTTGCATGCTAATTTTAGCTTGTCCCAAGTACTTTTGATGCGTGGTATGGCCTCTAGGCACTTGTCGCAGTAGTTGCTATGAGTTTCGTTGAGCCTTGTTCACTTTTCCTTAGAGTCACTAAAAATTTCAGAAGTTTTCAGAGATAGAAAAAGGAAAAGAAGAGGAGGTTCTTAAGAGGCTCTTCAAGCCATGACCCCAAGGATGATGAAAATGAGAAGAAGAAACACAAGTATCCGGTCCCCCGAGTTGCAGAAGTTCGAGCGTACGAGTGGCCAAGCGATGTGTTCTTACGCGCCGCCGGACTTTATGAGGACTTTTACTACTTGGTGGAGAACGCAGGCCTTACCGCCTTTGTCACATCCCAGTTTTTGGCTTTCCTGACTAAGTAACTTATTTCAAAATTTAGGACCAATTAAATTTTTTTTGAATGCTTGTGATGCTTGGAGTGACTATTGTGTGTATGATTGTTTTGCATGTGATTGATCCCCATTAATTCTTGCCACTCTCCTAATCACCTCCTTACTCCATGATCTCCTGCCTAATGATCATGCCATGTGTTTAGAACAAATATCTGTTTTTACCAAATATTATTTTCACCAAAAAGCTTCTCTTTGAATTAAACTTTCAAACCCCTGAGATGAGGTTTGCACTACAAGTCCTCAAATTAGGGAGTTTCTTTTGCACCAATTATTTTATTTAAAACCTATTATCAAAATGACTTCCAAAAACCATCTTATTATTATTTTGAAGGTTATTTTCTTATTTTATTTAAAATCCCTTCTATGAGGCCAGAAATGGTCTCCTATGAAGGAAAGTTATTATTATTGCCTTAAAAATATTTAAGAAAATTTAGGGAAACTCAGTGGATATATTTATTCCATATTTATGAGTTTCAACACATGGTCATGTTCAAAATATTGGGCAAATCCCTCCAAAACCATTCTTGTCTATTTCAAGCTTTTGGAATATTTCTATAAGAAATATCCTCAATAAATTCCAGTAAAATTCTAGCATGTCATCTATGATATTCTTGATGGTCTTGCCAAGTTACATTTCAATCCAAGTTGATTTGACTCCCCTAATCACTCTAGAACCCTATCTATCCAGAATCAAATTTGAGCAACTCTACATTGTGAAGTGTCTCCAATTGTGCTCAAATTTGGTGGACATGTTCCAGTACTCCAATGAGGCATCCACACCAAGTGGTACACCAAGGAGAATAGAGGAACTTGTCCTAAAACTCTCAAAACCCTCTCTGTTGATTTCTGACTTTGACAAACTTTACATTATAAAGTTTGTCCAATTGACCTCAAACTTTTTGTGCATGCCTTAATGCTCAAATAATGCCCCTACACCAAATATTGGATTTGTGGGAATTTATTTGAATAGGGTTCCAAGCAGAAACCCATTTCTGCCCCTTTCTAGGGTTTTTCAAGTCTACATTGGAAAACTTGTCCAGCAAATCCCAAATTTGGTGTGCAAGCTTATTTTCATCTATTATTTGATCCTGTGAAGTTTCATAGCCAGTGGAATCCATCTGGTAGCCTAACCACTGATCAAACACCTTGTGTGCACTCACTAATTTGGCTTCTATTGCCCCTTCTACTTTTACCCTTGAGCTCAACTTTCTACCACAGCTTCACATAATTGCATTTCACCTCCAGTAACTTTCCCATGGCCACTGGTCAATTATTGGAGAAGGTCCCTTTGTAACTCTCTCTCATTTTCACCTTGGCAGCACTATTTTACCTCTCTTTCCATTCTTCTGCTTAAGCTATCACCCCCACTTCTTTCTAGAGCCTCTCTAGTGTCTCAATGCATCATTTCAAATCAATTGATGGCATGCTCATGTAGGAAAAATGAGCAATGCTTCTTCAAATAGATTTCTTGGTGAATCATGGCTTTGAACAGCAAGTAGTAGCTATCCTCCTTTGTTTGATCTGAAACTTTGCAGTATTAAAGTCCTTCCATGCCTAAGAGTGCTAGACATGTTTTTATTCCATTATCTCCCAAGTTAGTGCCCTATCTACCCACCTTAAGTTTGCTGTTGCAAACTTAACAACAGTCAAACCCATCTTTAACCAGCCCCAAATGCTTCCAAACTCCAGAGACACTCTCCTGCGCGTGTGATTTGAGTGCTGGACAGGTTTTGCTGGCCATTTGGACCCTGTAGACACAGGTGCCCGTGGTGACCACCACTCCAGCGTGCAGTATTGGTGCTCTGCATCCTCTTCTCCTTCTGCAGCTCGGTCCCCTCCTTGGCAGCATGCCCCAGCGCGCTAGGACGCTCCCCTTGACCATTCCAAGCACCTCCATCCACCAGCTAGCCTCCAAAGCCCCTCCTGTGGTGCGTGGCATCCATGCACCGAGAGCTCCAGAGAGCTCTTGAGCCCTCTCGGCCTTCCCCTCTCATATCCCCTCCCCCCAAGCCTATCTGGTTCCCTCAGGTCCTCCTCCTCTTCCCCTGTGAACCCTCTCGAGCTTTCCCTTCTCCCCTACGCCTCCCTCCCCTCCTCTTGCTGCCATGGCCGAAGGGGGGAGAGCTTCGTCCTCTACGGGCTGGCATGCCTGGCCTCCCTTCGCCTCCTTCCTCCCTGCTGGAGATCTCGAGGCCGCTGCACCGCCTTCCCTCGAGCCCCTCTTGGCCCTTCTCCTCGCTGCAAGTGCCGAGGCAACGGCGTCGTCGGCTTCCCATAGATGCACGCCGGCTCCCCTGTGCAGCCCCTCTCCGCGGGCGCCGTGGGTGGGAATGGAGGCGGCGCGGCCTCCTGAGCCCGCCGGCGCTCTCACCTGGGCAAGGGGTGGCCCGAGGCGCGGCGTCCCCCCACGGCAACCGTGCCCTGCTGCTCTCCCGTACCGGCTGGCGGTTAGGGACGGAGCTGACGGGCGGGGCCCACCGTCAGCCTCTCCCCATCAGGCCTCTCCTTCACGTTGAAGCGCCTTCCTCGGGAATCCGCTTCCTCAAGGCCGAAGATGGCTTTCCTCTAATGTGACTTCGGCGTGGCCTTCTCCCTGGCCAGACCGAGCACTGGGCCGACCCGAAGGCCTATTTGATGCCTTAGTGGCAAGATAGCTTTTCCCAGAAGCTGAGCCCTTTATCCTTTTTCCCATATTCCTTAATCTTCTAAAATCCAATACAAATTCATACTAACTCCAAATTGCATGGTTCAAATTTCTGCAGGTTCCTAATTTCAAGATCTATCCACACATGTGCTTTGCACTTTTTTGCAAGACATGTTACTCTGGTGTCTTTATTTAAATCCAATTCTGGTTACTTTGAACCCCACCTTGTGAAAATCCCATAGGCTTCATTTCAACTGCAAATGGAGTGATTCAAACTTCCACAGACTTCTAAAATCATCCTCTACTTTTAGAGCCTTGGTCAACATTTTTATCAAACTTCATTCTGTTGCAATAAATAAATAGCTTCTATTGCTATTTAATCCTCATTGTTAAATTCCTAGTATATTCATACCATCTCTAATTCCAGTGAAACCACTTCCTAAATATTTCTAAAAGCATCCTTTGTTAAATGGGTGCCTCCACTCATTTTTAACAGACTGTTTTCTGTTGACCTCTTCAATGGTCACCTATCCCTCCTTTCCTTCCATCTAGACACCCCTGATGATTCAAACCCCTTGGCAAGGATTCATGTATTTTTCTTATGACCAGAGAGGTCCAAGAAAAATATAACTTCTATTTATAGAACAGTTTTATTCTGCTGGATATATGGTTTACTATAGTTGTTTCCGACGATAGTTGACGGTACACGGAGTATTCGGGGACGGAGCGGAAGACCTCGAAGACTTCGAGGACTTACGTGAGAAAGGCAAGCATGCCCTTTTGCCATGACTTAAGTAAATAAAATGATGCATGCTAGAATAGCAAGTATTTTCCGTTGCATATAATCACGATGCCGGTTCATCATTGATGTGATGATACCGAAGGCTTCTTCGAAGTACTTGCATTTATAGTAGTGATATTCACATGGCTCCTCGGAGCACAAACATGATGAGCTTGATCCTACCATCTACGAGGATCATGCTACTCTCATGTTGGCTAGTAGAGTAGAATCACTGCATTGAGCTTGACCCCGTGAGGGTCATGATATTATCATGTTGACAAGTAATAATAGAGCATTTTATCATGAGCATGATGATGAGTTAAATAAAGAGTTTATGAAAACCCCGTCGGGTGCCACTAATGCCCGAGGGTGATGATGAGTTGGTGATCACTTTTGGTGAAGTGATGTACCGGTGATTTTGGTGTGAGTATGGTTTCGGAAATGGATTAGATTTATGATGTGTCGACCGTCCCAACCTTACCCAGTACGACCACGATATCCCTTTATGGGACGGGGCTTTGTTGATTACTCTGGTCGGTACTAGCAAAGAGCCACATTACTAGTGGCGGGAGTGATCGGTGTCACTCTCGTGATGGGGTCGTGCCAGGTAGGACGACTATGCCATTATTATGAGTTCCAGGCACCCCGTTGGTCCCTGCATGGTTGATACAGTCCAGAGTCGGTGCTCGTAAGACGTACAATATGTGGGCTGGGTACCAATCGAGTGGACCTCTTTGTCTAGTATCGTCAGGGGAAAGATGATGATCGGGTACTTACCTCGGGTATATGTGATATACCGTGAGTCGTGGATGACACGGAAGTTTCCCGTTTCTCGTGGGTCCAGCGTACTACCTCTGCAGAGTGTAAACTATTCGAATAGCCGTGTCCACGGTCAAGGACAGTTGGGTGGTGCTGCTTAAACTACGTCCTGAGTTTCCGCATAAACCAAGTGTGTGTGTGTGTGGTGTTAAAAAGGTGTTGTTATAATCATGAGAAAATATGACCAAGTTCGGTGACTTGGCATATAGGGTAAACCCGGATGGTTTAGCCCTCATTAATACATTGAGATTATGACAAGTCCGATGACTTGGCATATAGGGTAAACCCGGATGGTTTAACCCTCAGTTGATACATGGAGGTTATGACAAGTCCGATGACTTGGCATATAGGGGGAACCCGAATGGTTCAACCCTTAGCAGATATGTTGATATTTGTAACCTGTTCTTCAAAAGTAATTCTTTAGCTTGATGCATATACATGATCATTCCACCCAGTTGAGTTACACTAAAGATGCATGATACTGTTATCCTTCACTTTCATTGTTCGTATCATGGACTGTTTGCGAGTACATTCAAAGTACTCATTGGCTTGCCACTGGTTATTTCATTGACCAGGTGTGAAAGACAGGATATGGTGAAGATTAACTCGGTGACGTTCTTGCGATCTAGGACGCTTCCCAGTCAGAATGCATGTAGGTTAAGGCTGATGGCATGGATTCACGCTTTCAACCAATAAGTCCGCTATTGGTCTAGTTTGGTGCTTTGGCCTATAAGGCCCTATCTATGTAAGATCCGACCGAAGTGGTCATTTATTGTATCGAACGGTATGTATGGATGTAAGACTCTATTATTCAGTATCTGTGTTCAGTGAGCATTGATCCTTGGGATCACTAGGCACGGCGATCTTGACTTGCCAGTTGGGGTCCACACAGAGCTGGTATCAGAGCCATCCTCACTGTAGGAAGCCCTTAGTTAGCATGGACGTTAGTTAGGATAAAACTGCTTTCCAAACCCTTCAAAATATTTACAAAACTTATATATTTTCTCAACTCTCCCAAAACTTCAAGGAACTTGAAGGTTATGCTCTAGCCTTTCACTCTTAATTTTCTTGACACTCCTTGTCTACTTTTTCAAAACCTGCTAATGGTCGCTAGAACCTTATGCCCTTCTGACCACGGGATAAATTGAAATCCTCATGGGCAGCCCGGAAGGAAGTAACCTTTCCACGCAAACACCTATGCCGAAGGAGAGAGAAGACAACTCTACGACCAGACGACACCAACAGTAGTACCTCTAAGAGGAACGAGGACATCGAGGCTTAGAAGATGGTGAAACCCTGGGCATTGTTCCAGAGTGATGCCACTCTCGCCTACGATAATCCGGACATAATATATGCAAACCTTGATCTACATCACTAATAGAGCGACCGTGTCAGTTATAAATAATTGTGTCGACCACCCCCGGTGGATGAGAATCTTGACATTTGGTCCGCCTCACCTTAGTGAGCAGGAAAATAGTTCTCTTCATCGCCCGCTCTAGGTATCGATATCGCAATTAGTATGATTGACAGATCAGAACTCTATCATGTCATGCAAATATCGGTGCATGAAGGTGTCCACCTGAGACTCTCGAAGCCTCAGAAGACAAGAGGACGCTGACAAGATCATGAAGTCAACAGAAGACCCTGTCAGTGACAGCTATGAAGAACCACCTTCGTTAGCAATTTCCCACACGAGAAGACAACCAGAGTTCCTTACAACTCAAGCGAATTGCGCCAGCAAGCTACAACAAGAGACGTGACAACACCCTGAGAAGGTCCAGAAGACTTAGCGGACTCCTCTCCGGAGCAAGAAGCAAGCACGGCTGTCGAGTCCCTGAACCTAGGATAGGATGAGTCGTGAATCCCCAATGCGAAGTCGAGTCCGTGAAATGGTTCGGATGGACCATGTTGTGTGTTGTTTGTTTTTGTTGTTTGTGCTTTGATATAAGTCGCACTTTTGCTTAGGCAACAAGCATGCGATTATATCACTTGTCTTATTTTGATGTTCAAAATAATTTTAGCACTTGTTTGAGTTGATTTTTCAACGCTTGTTTGATTGCGCTGAGACCCTTAGACCATCCCCTCTGTGCTCTTTCTCTCTCCCTCACCTCTCTCGACAACTGAATACAGAAAGACAAGACGCACCAAGGATCCACTTCGAAGGACGGCTGACGTTGAAGACAGTGACCGTGCTATGCTTAACCACACGGAGATCGTAGGAGTGTGTTTTCCCCTCGAGATTAGAAAACCACACTAGACCAGACTAACCTCCACAAGCCTTTCCGGCTCAAATTTTCTGGTCACGTGTCTAGTACACGTACTTGCCAGAACACGTGTAGGACCCCGATAAACCCCGCTGAGCACCGGGTTCCTTGTGGAACAAGTGATCACCGTGAACAAGTATCCTTCCATCCCAAGATAGCACTGTAACCTTGATGCCATAAGAGGACCGATCTCCGATATGAGAGCATTAGACTAAGATTGTTGTGATGATGATAGTTGTCTTGAGGATATAGCTAGACTATTCTGGTGGATCGTGAGACCCTTATGAAGGTAGGTGAACTTGGTGGAACAAGTTAGTACAGTAGTATAATTTACATAATCTGGAGTAAGATTTCATTTAGTAGGATGATTACGATCGCGAACTTTATTTTTGGTGGTATACATGACTTTAGCCAGTAGTTGGCATGGTTTGGAGATAATTACCGTGATGACTTGGAGTATCAAGTAGACTTCTTGTTGGGTTGAGTCTTGGATTTAAATAGGTAATCTTAATAGAATATGGAGGATGACAAAGACCACATAGTTCGGAGTAAATTGGATTTAGCTCATTAATCTTGATCATGATACCATGTTTTCTCGGTGGATATAGAGTGCATATACTTGGAGTTGTCAATTGATTTACAACCTATGTAGTTGGCCTTGGAGATTAGATGGCCATGATTATTGAAGTTGGTGGATATACTATGACGTAATTCTTGCAGTAATATGTGAGTTACGAGGACTCTAAGAGTTTATGTGGAACCTCGTCAATGTTGGATTTGTAGGAGTGATAGGTCCAGTGATGATTGATCAGATTGATGGATTACTTGATCGGATTCATAGGAAGGAAACAAAATATTGGATTGGTCTACTACGTGTTTCCTTAATATAGTAGTGTAGTACCTTGTCCGTTGGATGACTTAGGCGGACAATTGGATTTGTTGTGCCTCAGATTCAATCGTGGTAGCTGTATGTCTCCCCAAGGTCCTTGCATAGTAATGCATGTACAGTTGGGGTACGCCATACTTGTAAGTGTTTGGGTTTAGTTCTTTCCTCAACCCGGAGTTGACTAGCATGAGCGGTGTGGAGTTGACTCACGTAGGATGTATCCTTGATGAGATGAGGTGATGTTGTCTCAAGTTAGCAGTCGAGCTATTGGCATCTAAGGAATGTGCTTAGAGATAAGATGATAATTGTTCGCCCACATCCTAAGTTCCTTAAGACCCTAAAGCTTCGCTGAGTCACAAGATGGATGGATTACGACCATAGAAGACGACTCTAAGTCGTTGAAATGTGGCCAGTACCCGCCCATAGCAAGTCCCGTTCTCCTCATCTGACTTTTGAGCACTATGCTTATGTCATGTTTGGGAAGGTAGGTTGTCATCCTTACTGATGACATACTTACTCACCCAGTAAGAGGAAGAACACCTTAGCCGTGTTTGGTCGAACCCGGGAACGCCGATTGTTATACCTCTCGAGGGTACCATCATATCTTGAGAAGGTGGACTTCTCGAAGCAGTCCCAAGACGACGGAAGTCTATCTTACTCAAGTCAAGAAGAAGAACCGCCGTGACGAGGAAGCCCGACAACGACGATGAAGCAACAGAAGTCAACCACCGACTGCGCACCGACTACATCAACGACGTCAAGAAGCCTCGACGATTCAAGATGACGAAGCCCTTGGACAAGCGAAGAACCAGACGACCTCTCCTTGGTCCAAATCAAGGACGAGAGTACTAGTAGGTCATGGTGGAAACCTGCTAAAGGTGATTCCCGCTCGCCGAGTCGCAGACCTTGGGAATGGACGACTGGTCTATACTCTTGGGTAGCCAGCTACCCAGAAACCCTCGCAACTCCCAAGATAGCAAGACCTGTTCGGGACCTGAGCCTCCAAGTTTAGACTCGTAGGTGAGACCCAACCCGGACCCTTTCACGAGAAGCCTACGAAGACTAATTGCGACCATAGCTTGACTGCCGAAAGGAACTCAAGGACTTCCCCGTAAGCAGGAAGCCATGCGAAAACTTTGGTAGTGCGTTCTAACACGAGACATCTTGATGTCACTAACCGGCATGCGAAACCCCAGGACCAGATCCTAGACACACCATCTTGCCACGTATTCTCACTTGGAATACACTCGCAAGCCAGAACCTTGCACGGACTTAGCTCACCAAGCCCTTGACCTCGGTCAAGCATAACTTATTGCCAGATCCCGCTCACGATCAGTCATGGACGTGTGGACAATCGAAGTTGTATCATCAAGCACCTCAAGACTACAACAACAACATGGGGACATGAAGACTACTTCCAACTCAAGATTCTGTATCTCACCAACCCCTAGCCCAGGAATCTCGGGGACGAGATTCTCTTAAGGGGGTAAGGTCTGTCACATCCCAGTTTTTGGCTTTCCTGACTAAGTAACTTATTTCAAAATTTAGGACCAATTAAATTTTTTGTGAATGCTTGTGATGCTTGGAGTGACTATTGTCTGTCTGATTGTTTTGCATGTGATTGATCCCCATTAATTCTTGCCACTCTCCTAATCACCTCCTTACTCCATGATCTCCTACCTAATGATCATGCCATGTCTTTAGAACAAATATCTGTTTTTACCAAATATTATTTTCACCTAAAAGCTTTTCTTTGAATTAAACTTTCAAACCCCTGAGATGAGGTTTGCACTACAAGTCCTCAAATTAGGGAGTTTCTTTTGCACTAATTGTTTTATTTAAAACCTATTATCAAAATGACTTCCAAAACCATCTTATTATTATTTTGAAGGTTACTTTCTTATTTTATTTAAAAGCCCTTCTATGAGGCCAGAAATGGTCTCCTATGAAGGAAAGTTATTATTATTGCCTTAAAAATATTTAAGAAAATTTAGGGAAACTCAGTGGATATATTTATTCCATATTTATGAGTTTCAACACATGGTCATGTTCAAAATATTGGCAAATCCCTCCAAAACCATTCCTGTCTATTTCAAGCTTTTGGAATATTTCTATAAGAAATGTCCTCAATAAATTCCAGTAAACTTCTAGCATGTCATCTATGATATTCTTGATGGTCTTGCCAAGTTTCATTTCAATCCAAGTTGATTTGACTCCCCTAATCACTCTAAAACCCTATCTGTCCAGAATCAAATTTGAGCAACTCTACATTGTGAAGTGTCTCCAATTGTGCTCAAATATGGTGGACATGTTCCAGTACTCCAATGAGGCATCCACACCAAGTGGTACACCAAGGAGAATAGAGGAACTTGTCCTAAAACCCTCAAAACCCTCTCTGTTGATTTCTGACTTTGACAAACTTTACATTATAAAGTTTGTCCAATTGACCTCAAACTTTTTGTGCATGCCTTAATGCTCAAATAATGCCCCTACACCAAATATTGGATTTGTGGGAATTTATTTGAATAGGGTTCTAAGAAGAAACCCATTTCTGCCCCTTTCTAGGGTTTTTCAAGTCTACATTGGAAAACTTGTCCAGCAAATCCCAAATTTGGTGTGCAAGCCTATTTTCATCTATTATTTGATCCTGCTAAGTTTCATAGCCATTGGAATCCATCTGGTAGCCTAACCACTGATCAAACACCTTGTGTGCACTCACTAATTTGGCTTCTATTGCCCCTTCTACTTTTACCCTTGAGCTCAACTTTCTACCACAACTTCACATAGTTGCATTTCACCTCCAGTAACTTTCCCATGGCCACTGATCAATTATTGGAGAAGGTCCCTTTGTAACTTTCTCTCATTTTCACCTTGGTAGCACTATTTTACCTCTCTTTCCATTCTTCTGCTTAAGCTATCACCCCCACTTCTTTCCCGAGCCTCTCTAGTGTCTCAATGCATCATTTCAAATCAATTGATGGCATGCTCATGTAGGAAAAATGAGCAGCACTTCTTCAAATAGATTTCTGACTGAATCATGGCTTTGAACATCAAGTAGTAGCTATCCCCCTTTGTTTGATCTGAAACTTTGCAGTATTAAAGTCCTTCCATGCCTAAGAGTGCTAGACATGTTTTTATTCCATTATCTCCCAAGTTAGTGCCCTATCTACCCACCTTAAGTTTGCTGTTGCAAACTTAACAACAGTCAAACCCATCTTTAACCAGCCTCAAATGCTTCCAAACTCCAGAGACACTCTCCTGCGCGTGTGATTTGAGTGCTGGACAGGTTTTGCTGGCCATTTGGACCCTGTAGACACAGGTGCCCGTGGTGACCACCACTCCTGCGTGCAGTATTGGTGCTCTGCACCCTCTTCTCCTTCTGCAGCTCGGTCCCCTCCTTGGCAGCATGCCCCAGCGCGCCAGGACGCTCCCCTTGACCATTCCAAGCACCTCCATCCACCAGCTAGCCTCCAAAGCCCCTCCTGTGGTGCGTGGCATCCATGCACCGAGAGCTCCAGAGAGCTCTCGATCCCTCTCAGCCTTCCCCTCTCATATCCCCTCCCCCCAAGCCTATCTGGTTCCTTCAGGTCCTCCTCCTCTTCCCCTGTGAACCCTCTCGAGCTCTCCCTTTTCCCCTAGGCCTCCCTCCCCTCCTCTTGCTGCCATGGTCGAAGGGGGGAGAGCTCCGGCCTCTGCGGGCTGGCATGCCTGGCCTCCCTTCGCCTCCTTCCTCCCTGCTGGAGATCTCCAGGCCGCTGCACCGCCTTCCCTCGAGCCCCTCCGAGCCCTCCTCCTCGCTGCAAGTGCCGAGGTAACGGCGTCGTCGGCTTCCCATAGATGCACGCCGGCTCCCCTGTGCAGCCCCTCTCCGCGGGCGCCGTGGGTGGGAATGGAGGCGGCGCGGCTTCCTGAGCCCGCCGGCGCTCTCACCTGGGCAGGGGGTGGCCCGAGGCGTGGCGTCCCCCCACGGCAACCGTGCCCTGCTGCTCTCCCGTACCGGCTGGAGGTTAGGGACGGACCTGACGGGCGGGGCCCACCATCAGCCTCTCCCCATGAGGCCTCTCCTTTAAGTGGAAGCGCCTTCCTCGGGAATCCGCTTCCTCAAGGTCGAAGACGGCTTTCCTCTAATGCGCCTTCGGCGTGGTCTTCTCCTTGGCCAGACCGAGCACTGGGCGGGCCCGAAGGCCTATTTGACGCCTTAGTGGCAAGATAGCTTTTCCCAGAAGCAGAGCCCTTTATCCTTTTTCCCATATTCCTTAATCTTCTAAAATCCATTACAAATTCATACTAACTCCAAATTGCATGGTTCAAATTTCTGCAGGTTCCTAATTTCAAGATCTATCCACACATGTGCTTTGCACATTTTTCCAAGACATGTTATTCTGGTGTGTTTATTGAAATCCAATTCTGGTTACTTTGAACCGCACCTTGTGAAAATCCCATAGGCTTCATTTCAACTCCAAATGGAGTGATTCAAACTTCCAGAGACTTCTAAAATCATCCTCTATTTTTAGAGCCTTGGTCAACATTTTTATCAAACTTCATTCTGTTGCAATAAATAAATAGCTTCTATTGCTATTTAATCCTCATTGTTAAATTCCTAGTATATACATACCATCTCCAATTCCAGTGAAACCACTTCCTAAATATTTCTAAAAGCATCCTCTGTTAAATTGGTGCCTCCACTCATTTTTAACAAACTATTTTCTATTGACCTCTTCAAAGGTCACCTATCCCTCCTTTCCTTCCATCTAGACACCCCCGATGATTCAAACCCCTTGGCAAGGATTCAGGTATTTTTCTTATGACCAGAGAGGTCCAAGAAAAATATAACTTCTATTTATAGAAGACTTTTAATCTCCTAGATATATGGCTTACTATAGTTGTTTCCGACGATAGTTGACGGTACACGGAGTATTCGGGGATGGAGCGGAAGACCTCGAAGACTTCGAGGACTTACATGAGAAAGGCAAGCATGCCCTTTTGCCATGACTTAAGTAAATAAAATGATGCATGCTAGAATAGCAAGTATTTTCCGTTGCATATAATCAAGATGCCGGTTCATCATTGATGTGATGGTACCGAAGGCTTCTTCGAAGCACTTGCATTTATAGTAGTGATATTCACATGGCTCCTCGGAGCACAAACATGATGAGCTTGATCCTACCATCTACGATGATCATGCTACTCTCATGTTGGCTAGTAGAGTAGAATCACTGCATTGAGCTTGACCCCGTGAGGGTCATGATATTATCATGTTGACAAGTAATAATAGAGCATTTTATCATGAGCATGATGATGAGTTAAATAAAGAGTTTATGAAAACCCCGTCGGGTGCCACTAATGCCCGAGGGTGATGATGAGTTGGTGATCACTTCTGGTAAAGTGATGCACCGGTGATTTTGGTGTGAGTATGGTTTCGGAAATGGATTAGATTTATGATGTGTCGACTGTCCCAACCTTACCCAGTACGACCACGATACCCCTTTATGGGACGGGGCTTTGTTGATTACTCTGGTCTGTACTAGCAAAGAGCCACATTACTAGTGGCGGGAGTGATCGGTGTCACTCTCGTGATGGGGTCGTGCCAGGTAGGACGATTATGCCATTATTATGAGTTCCAGGCACACCGTTGGTCCCTGCATGGTTGATACAGTCCAGAGTCGGTGCTCGTAAGACGTACAACATGTGGGCTGGGTACCAATCGAGTGGACCTCTTTGTCTAGTATCGTCAGGGGAAAGATGATGATCGGGTACTTACCTCGGGTATATGTGATATACCGCGAGTCGTGGATGACACGGAAGTTTCCCGTTTCTCGTGGGTCCAGCGTACTACCTCTGCAGAGTGTAAACTATTCGAATAGCCATGTCCACGGTCAAGGACAGTTGGGTGGTGCTGCTTAAACTACGTCCTGAGTTTCCGCATAAACCAAGTGTGTGTGTGTGTGTGGTGTTAAAAAGGTGTTGTTATAATCATGAGAAAATATGACCAAGTTCGGTGACTTGGCATATAGGGTAAACCCGGATGGTTTAGCCCTCATTAATACATTGAGATTATGACAAGTCCGATGACTTGGCATATAGGGTAAACCCGGATGGTTTAACCCTCAGTTGATACATGGAGGTTATGACAAGTCCGATGACTTGGCATATAGGGGGAACCCGAATGGTTCAACCCTTAGCAGATATGTTGATATCTGTAACCTGTTCTTCAAAAGTAATTCTTAAGTTTGATGCATATACATGATCATTCCACCCAGTTGAGTTACACTAAAGATGCATGATACTGTTATCCTTCACTTTCATTGTTCGTATCATGGACTGTTTGCGAGTACATTCAAAGTACTCATTGGCTTGCCACTGGTTATTTCATTGACCAGGTGTGAAAGACAGGATATGGTGAAGATTAACTCGGTGACGTTCTTGCGAGCTAGGACGCTTCCCAGTCAGAATGCCTGTAGGTTAAGGCTGATGGCATGGGTTCACGCTTTCAACCAATAATTCCGCTATTGGTCTAGTTTGGTGCTTTGGCCTATAAGGCCCTATGTATGTAAGATCCTACCGAAGTGGTCATTTATTGTATCGAACGGTATGTATGGATGTAAGACTCTATTATTCAGTATCTGTGTTCAGTGAGCGTTGATCCTTGGGATCACTGGGCACGGCGATCTCGACTTACCAGTTGGGGTCCCCACAGCCTTCGTCGAAGATAAGTGTTTGCAATACCTCCTCCTCACTAATATTTTCGTGCAAAGCTTTAATTTCTATTCAAGGAAGAACCCTCCTATGGTTAAGTTCAAGCTATATGATATCCCCTAGCGCATGTGACTTCAGGATTTTTGCAATGTTTGCAAATTACCTTATGTTGGGGATATTCATGAACCTCGTCCACATGACTTGGAGGCTTTCATAGACACTATTGTTGTAGGAGAGGAGAGAGGAGTGTCTTGCGCTAGAGCTGCTAGCATACATTTTCCCGTGCTTCGGTACTTCTCATTATTTGTGGGAAAATGTTTGATTGGCCGTGGGAAAGCTGGAACCCGTAGCTCCCCAGATCTTGTGGTCTTGCACGAAGCCCTTTATAATGATAAAACTTATAGCTTGGGTGCTATAGTAGCTCAATGGTTGAACACGATCCGTTCTAAAGGCGTTGTTTATGGAGGTATCTATGCTACCCGTCTTGCTAGAAATTTTGAGATACCTATTAGACTGCACGAAGAAGAAGAGATTCTTCTTCCTGAGAGATAACTAGATTATGATAGCATGGTTCGCCATGACTGTCTTGATAAAGATATAAATAAGAGGATGGTTTATAACCTGGTATTTAGTCAGGGTACTCGTGAGACTATTACTTTGCCTGCTCCTTCTTTGTTCAATCTTCATTTAGGCAGGTACTTTATTATGCCCTCGGACATATACGCATATTGGGGCATAGCCCAACCACAGGCGCCCGTGCCCGAGCTACCAGTCGAGTACTAGACAGCTGGTTTATCAGTGGGAGCCAGAGGAGCTCACACAGCAATGGAATCCTCAATCCACTCCGGAGTACCCCGGAGACGGTTACTTCCCACCTTGGGAGTAGTCCAACTTAGGCCAAAAGCCTAAGCTTGGGGGAGTACGTGTTTCTCACCGACTTTATATTCATGCTCACACTTTAGCTTTGATAGTCGGTGTTCACACTTTGCCACTGTATCATCCATGCTAGTTTATTTCTTTTTCTCATTTTCTTCTCGTGTGTTTGTCTAGTTTGAGAAAACCCAAAAGATTTCTTGTTCTTCTTTTGCTTGTTGGGAGCTTTCCCGTGTAAATAGCTTTCTTTTTCTTTGGGTCAAGGTAGAAGACCATGGTTACAATGTTTAGTGGCTCTCGCATGCATATCTGTTTATCTGTCAAAGAGCCATATTACTTTGTCTTCTCCTTTGTGTTTTCTTGCAGATTCCATCTTAGTCCAATGCACGAGCACTCTTATTATTGTTCACATCATTCGCTCGTACAAGTGAAAGGCAATAATGATGATATATGATGAAGTGACTGAGCCTGGAAAAGCTGGTATGAACTCGATCTATTTTGTTTTTGTAAATATGACCAGCTCATCGTTCCTGATTCAGCTTTGTTGTGAGAGAAACATGTTTGCAATGACAACTTAGAGATCATAGTTTCTTATGCCATGCTTAATTAGCTAGGAGCTTATAATGGTTTGTCTTGGATGCCAACATGAATCTCGAGATGATTATGATGTAGTATGATAGGATGGTATCCTCCTTTGAATGATTCAAGTGGCTTGACTTGGCACATGTTCACGCATGTATTTGAAACAAAATCAACATAGCCTCTATGATATTCATGTTCATGGTGATTTATGTCCTACTCATGCTTGCACTCAATGTTGGTTAATCTCAAAGCATTTTGATGACTGTTGTTGCCCTCTAGTTGGTCGCTTCCCAGTCTTTTGCTAGCCTTCACTTGTACTAAGCGGGAATACTACTTGTGCATCCACTTCCATAAACCCAAAGTTGTTCCATATGTGTCCACCATACCTACCTATATGCGGTATCTACCTGCCGTTCCAAGTAAATTTGCATGTGCCACTCTCTAAACCATCAAGAAATAATTTGTTTTGCATGCCCGAACCCCTCATGTGGTGACAAGGGGCGATCGGTATCTTCCATGCTAGGTGTGCTATCCTCGATATGTGTTTATTCACTATCATTCACGAGTAAGGGGCCGGTAATTGGAATGCCCAGTTCCATGCTCAAATCGAAAAGATAATTGCAAACAAAACTCCCCCTGGATTGATGTTGGTATGGATGGCACCCGAGTATTCGGCTAGTCGTGGAGTGCGATTGATCGGTGGTGGGGGAGTCAAAACTTTACTTTTCTGTTTGGGAACCACCTATAGTATGTGTAGCATGGAAGATGGTGAAAACTCTTGGTCATTGCATTGACAATGAAAGCATGCCACCCAAAATTATTTATCTCTGTTTTAAAATCTTGAGATCTGGCACCTCTCCAACTCAATGTTTCCCTCTGCGAAGGGCCTATCTATTTATGTTTCTGTTGAGTCATCCTCTTCTTATAAAGGCACCAATTAGAGAGCACCTCTCTCATTTCTATGCTTTGCTTTTAATTGATATTGAGTATAACTGTGACTGGATCTTCTTTGCCACAAATTACAATGTCCAGTCAGCCCTTGTTCTTTGAAGGTGCTCTGCATTTATGTTTTGCGGTCTCAGAAAGAGCTAGCGAGATACCATCTGTTCACACTGCTTCATGATTGTTTTGATTGAAGTGTTGACGTTTGAAACTTATTATTATCGCTCGCTAGTTGATTATGCCATTGATATGAGTTCCTCTTGAGACCTAAATGTCATTACTTATGTGGTTAGCTTGTGATCTTGACATAATTGCAACAACAAGATCAAACAAAGTTCATAAAAGTTTTTCTTTTGTCTCTTTCAGTTTGTCAACTGAATTTCTTGAGGACAAGCAAGGCTTTAAGCTTGGGGGAGTTGATACGTCTCCGTCGTATCTACTTTTCCAAACTCTTTTGCCCTTGTTTTGGTCTCTAATTTGCATGATTTGAATGGAATTAACCTGGACTAACGCTGCTTTCACCAGAATTGCCATGGTGTTGTTTTTGCGCAGAAATAAAAGTTCTCGGAATGACGTGGAAATTTATGAGTATTTTTTGTGGAATATATAAAAAATACTGGCGCAAGAATCAACTGGAGAACTGGAGCATGGAGACCACAAGCCCACCAGGCGTGGGTCCCCCTGGCCGCGCCTAGCAGGCTTGTGAGGCCCACGGAGCTCCACCGCCTCCAATTCCAGCTCTATTTAGTCCCTTTCGTCCGGAAAAAATCAAGAAGGAGAGTTCATCGCGTTTTACGATACGGAGGCGCCGCCACCTCCCGTTCTTCCTTTGGAGGGCAGATCTGGAGTCTGTTCTGGGCTCCAGAGAGGGGAGATCGTCGCCATCGTCATCACCAACCTTCTTTTATCGCCAATTCCATGATGCTCTTCACCGTTCGTGACTAATCTCGTTGTAGGTTTGTTGGATGGTGATGGGTTGGATGAGATCTATCATGTAATCGAGTTAGTTTTGATGGGGATTGATCCCTAGTATCCACTATGTTCTGAGATTGATGTTGCTACTACTTTGCCATGCTTAATGCTTGTCACTAGGCCCGAGTGCCATGATTTCAGATCTGAACCTATTATGTTCTCGCCAATATATGTGTGTTCTTGATCCTATCTTGCAAGTTGTAGTCACCTACTATATGTTATGACCCGGCAACCCAGGAGTGACAATAGCCGGAACCACTCCCGGAGATGACCATAGTATGAGGAGTTCATGTATTTACTAATGTTAATGCTTTGTTCCGGTTCTCTATTAAAAGGAGAACCTTAATATCCCGTAGTTTCCATTAGGTCCCCGCTGCCACAGGAGGGATGGACAATAGATGTCATGCAAGTTCTTTTCCCTAAGCACATATGACTACATACGGAATACATGCCTACATTACATTGACGATCTGGAGCTAGTTACATATCTCTCTGTGTTATAACTGTTGCATGATGAATACCATCCGGCATAATTATCCATCACCGATCCAATGCCTACGAGTTTTTCCTACTGGTCCTTGCTATGTTACTTTGCCGCTACTGATGTCACTGCTGCTACTGTTACTTTGCCGCTACTGCTTTCACTGCTGCTACTGTTACTCTGTCGCTATTGGTGTCGCTGCTGCTACTATTACCGTTGCTACTGTTGCTATCAAACTACTCTGCTGCAGATACTAAGTCTTTCTGGTGTGGTTGAATTGACAACTCAACTGCTAATACTCGAGAATATTCTTTGGCTTCCCCTTATGTCCAATCAACATATTTGGGTTGAATATTCTACCCTCGAAAACTATTGCGATCCCCTATACTTGTGAGCTATCACCCATGCCATCAAGCCTTCACCGATAGGCATTCTGACTCGGAAGCGTCCTAGTTCGCAAGGGCGTCTCCAAAGACGTACTCATCTCCAAACTCCGGTTCTTCCATGTCTGGTCAATAACATAACCAGTGGCAAGCCAATAAGTACTTTGAATGTACTCGCAAACAGTCCATGATATGAACAACGAAAGTGAAGGATAATAATATCATGCATCTGGTGGATTTCATCATGGTGGAATGATCATGAAGTATGCATCAATTTAAAGAATTACTTTTGAAGAACAGGTTACGGATATCAATATATCTGTCGAGGGCTGAACCATCCGGGTTCACCCTATATGCCAAGTCGCCGAACTTGGTCATATCATTACGTTCATAACAACACCTTTTTCATCACCTCTCACACAAACACACTTGGTTTATGAGGAACTAGCTGGACGTAGTTTAAGTAGGATTACCCAACTGTCCTTGACCGTGGACACGACTATTCGAATAGTTTTACACTCTCCAGAGGTAGTACGCTGGACCCACGAGATCCGGGAAACTTCCGTGTTATCCACGACTCGTGGTATATAACATACCCGAGGTAAGTACCCGATCAATGCCTTTCCCCTGATGATACTAGACAAAGAGGTCCACTCGATTGGTACCCAGGCCACTGATGTTTGCTGTGTATCCCTTGCAACGGCGCGAGGACATAGTTGTGTCGACGGCACCAGGAATCCTTTAGCTACGGCTACGCCTTAAGGGACTTCCTAGGCAAGTATGCAAAGGATTTCCCCCGTGGCCTTGGAGCCTTGCGTTGGTGTTCCCTCGAAGCGGAAAGGGTGATGTAGCACAGCGATGGTAAGTATTTCCCTCAGTTTGAGAATCAAGGTATCAATCCGGCGGAAGAGTATCTCAAGATCCTGCACAAATACAAAAACTTGCACCCAATGCTATGAAGGGGTTGTCAATCCCTTATAGATTGTTTGCCAAGTGAGAACTGAAAGTAACAAAGTAACAAAGCAAAGTAAAAGCGGAGATGTAAACGATGGATGTGAATAGACCCGCGGGCCGTAGTGTCTACTAGTGGCTTCTCTCATGAAAGCAAGTAGACGGTGGGTGAACAAATTACTGTCAACCAATTGATAGAACCGCGCAAAGTCGTGACGATATCTATGCAATGATTATTTCTATAGGCATCACGTCCGAAACAAGTAGACCGATACTTTCTGCATCTACTACTATTACTCCACACGTTGACCGCTATCCAGCATGCATCTAGTATATTAAGTCCATAAGAACAGAGTAACGCCTTAAGGAAGATGACATGATGTAGAGGGATAATCTCAAACCAATGATAAAACCCCCATCTTTTTACCCTTGATGGCAACTACTTGATGTGTGCCTTGCTGCCCCTACTGTCACTGGGAAAGGTCACCACATGGTAGAACCCAAAACCAAGCACTTCTCCCATTGCAAGAATCATAGATCTAGTTGGCCAAACAAAACCCAAGACTCGGAGAGACTTACAAGGATATCAAATCATGCATATAAGAAATCAGCAAAGACTCAAATATATATCATAGATAATCTGATCACAAATCCACAATTCATCGGATCTCGACAAACACACCGCCAAAGAAGATTACATTGGATAGATCTCCATGAAGATCATGGAGAACTTTGTATTGAAGATCCAAGAGAGAGAAGAAGCCATCAAGCTACTAACTACGGACCCGCAGGTCTGAAGTGAACAACTCACGAGTCATTGGAGGGGCGATGATGATGATGAAGAAGCCCTCCAACTCCACAGTCCCCGCCGGCAGGGCGCCAGGAAGGGTCTCCAGATGAGATCTCGCGGAAACGGAAGCTTGCGGCGGCGGAAAAGTATTTTCGAGTCTCCCCTGATTTTTTAAGAAATATTTGGGAATTTATAGGCCAAAGACCTAGGTCAGTGGGCGGCCAGGGAGGCCACAAGCCTGCCCACCGCCGCCTCCCCCCTGGTGGCGGAGTGCGGGCTTGTGGGCTCCCTGGAGCCCACCTGGCTTGGCCCAAAATCCCCTTGGTCTTCTTCCGTTCGGGAAAAAATCATTTTGGGGTTTTTCTTCCGTTTGGACTCCATTCCAAAATCAGATCTGAAAAGAGTAAAAAGCACGGAAAAATAGGAATTGGCACTTGGCACTGAATTAATAAGTTAGTCCCAAAAATGATATAAAAGGTACATAAAACAACCAAAGAAGACAAGATAATAGCGTGAAACCATAAAAAATTATAGATACGTTTGAGACGTATCAAGCATCCCCAAGCTTAACTCCTGCTCGTCCTCGAGTAGGGAAGTGATAAGAATGAATTTTTGATGCTTTCATGCTACCTAGCATAGCTGTCCTTTGTAATTCCTCTTATGTGACGTGAATGTTCAGATCCATTAGATTCAAAACAATAGTTTGCTATTGACGTGGAAACAATAATAATTCAAGCAAACTAGCAAAGTAATCATGAACTTTCAAAATAACAAGACCAAAAGAAAGTTATCCCTAGAAAAGCATATAGTCTGGCTATGCTCTATCATCATTGCACATCGAATTTAAATCATGCACAACCCCGGTATTGGCCAAGTAATTGTTTCACACCTTTACTTTCTCAAACCTTTTCAATTTTCACGCAATACATGAGCGTGAGCCATGGTTATAGCACTATAGATGGTGTGGAATGTAGTGGAGGTTACAAGACAAAAAGGAGAAGATAGTCGCATTAACTAGGCATATCAATGAGCTGTGGAGATGCTCATCAATAGATATCAACGTAAATGAGTAGGGATTGCCATAAAAATGATGCACTAGAGCTACGAGTATGTGAAAGCTCTTACAGAAAACTAGTGGGTGTGCATCCAACTTGCTTGCTCACGAAGACCTAAGGCAATTTTGAGGAAGCCTATCATTGGAATATACAAGCCAAGTTATATAATGAAAATTTCCCACTAGCTATATGGTGGTGATAAAGCGAGAGACTCTCAATCATGAAGATCATGGTGCTTAATATGCACAAGTGTGGAAAAAGTGGTAGCATTGTCCCTTCTCTCTTTTTCTTTTTTTTTATTTGGTGGGCTCTTTGGCCTCTTTTTTGTGTGGGCTTCTTTGGCCTCTTTTATTTCCTCACATGGGACACTGCTCCATTAATGATAATCATCACACTTTCAACTCAAAACTTAGAGTAACGATGACTCTATATGGAATGCCTTCGGTAGTGTACCGTGGCAATGATCTAGCATGGCATAGACATCAATGGAAACATCATGCTAGCTATCTTACGATCATGCAATGGCAATCTAGATGTGGTGGCACATGTCATGGTGGTAGTTGCATGGCAATATATCTCGGAATGACTTTGAAAAAGCCATAGTAGGTAGGTATGGTGGCTGTTTTGAGGGAGGCTAATGGTGGGTTTTGTGCACCGACGAAAGTTGCATGGCACTAAGAAGATAGTGATGGTGGAAGGTGAAAGTGCATATAAACCATGGACTCAACATTAGTCATGAAGAACTCATATACTTGTTGCAAAAGTTTTATTTGTAATCGAAACAAAGCATTCAACGCATACACCTAGGGGAAGGGTTGGTAGGTATAAACCATCGCGTGATCCCGATCGCCACGCAAAGGATGACAATCAATATACTAATCATGCTCAGATTTCATCACATAGCGGTTCACCATACGTGCATGCTACGGGAATCACTAACTTCAACACAAGTATTTCTAGATCCACAACACCTTACTAGCATGACTTCAATATTACCATAACCACAACTCAAAACTAATTGAGATGAATCAAACTTCTCTAACTATTCAATGCACATGAAGGTGGAAGTTTTCATATCCCTTTGGACAACTACCCCTTTTGAGACTATTTTCAAAGCATAGATCAACTACCAAGCCACGCACCGCTGTGCTCTAAAAGATATAAGTGAAGCACATAGAGCAAAAGTATCTAGCTCAAAAGATATAAGTGAAGCACATGTGACCTGAATTGTCTACCAAAAGACATAAGTGAAGCTCGACAAAATCACGGTGAGTGCATGTCTCTCTCTCTAGGTGTGCAGCAAGGATGATTGTGACACAAGAAAAATAAAAGACTCCTACGATACAAGACGCTCGAAGCAAAAACACATAACATGTGGTGAATAAAAATATAGCCCCAAGTAACGTTACCGATGGATTGAAGACGAGAGAGGGGATGCCTTCCCGGGGCATCCCCAAGCTTAGGCTTTTACGACATCCTTGAATCTCTTGGGGCGATGGGCATCCCCAAGCTTGAGCTCTTGCCACTCTTTTATCTCTTTGTCCATAAGAACTTCACCCAAAACTTGAAAACTTCACAACACGAAACTTAAACAGAAACTCGTGATAACATTAGTACAAGAAAGCAAACCACCACTTCCTTAGGTACTGTAGCAAACTTAAATTCTACTTGTGTTGATGTTGGATTACTGTACTTTCAATCTTCCATGGCTAAAACCCACCGATACTATCCATAGTTTCATCAAAATAAGCAACCAACACAACAAAAACAGAATCTGTTAACACCAGACCAGTCTGTAGCAATCTGTATGTTTTGTATACCTGTGGTACTTCACAAATTCTGCAAAACTACGACAGTCTGCAGAATTTGCATAGAAATTAGCAGCAAAAATAATCAACTCAAAATCTCTTACAGAACAAAAATGAAAATTCTTTTCGTGAGAAGAAAGTTTCCGTCTTTTCCAGCATGACCAAACGATCATCCCCAAGACTAATCATAACAGTTTTGCTTGGCACAAACGCAAAAAGAAACACAAAAAACACAATCATAACAAATTACGAAAGTGTGGAAAACACAAAACAGAAATAAAAAGGATAGATTCGTTGGGTTGCCTCCCAACAAGCGCTATTGTTTAACGCCCTTAGCTAGGCATTCAATGATGCTCTCACAAAAGACAAGAATTGAAGCATAAAGAGAGCATCCTAAAGCATGTAAAATCACATCTAAGTCTAACATACTTCCTATGCATAGGCATTTTATAGGAAAACAAATTTTCAAGACAACCAATAGCTGCCATATGCAAGGAAGAAGAAAGAGACAAGAACAATCTCAACATCACGAGAGGTGATTTGGTAACATGAAAGTTTCTACCAAAATATTTTCCTCTCTCATAGAAATTACATGTGGGATCATATTCAAATTCAACATATAGCTGCCCCATAGGATATTCTTTTCATGATCCACATGCATGCAAAGTTGATGCTCTTCAAAAATAGTGGGATTATCATCAAATAAAGTCATGACTTCTCCAATCCCACTTTCAGTATTGTTGCAAATATCATATTCATCATGAGGTTTGAACAAATTTTCAAGATCATAAGAAAGATCATCACCCCAATCATGATTATTGCAACAACTAGGGGACATAGCAAAACTAGCATCCCCAAGCTTAGGGTTTTGCATATTCTTAGCATGATTGTCACTAATAGAATTTATAGTGAAACCATTGCAATCATGCTTTTCATCCAAGGAACCCTCGTGAATCACTTCATGAATTTCTTCCTCACAATTTTCAGATTCATGCATCTTACGCAAAACTCCAAAGAAATAGTCAATTGCCCTCAATTCACTAGCAATTTGTTCCACACGAGTGGGTCTCTTAAAGAGACTAGCAAGTGGATGAGGATCCATATAAATGGATTTTTAGCAAGCAAAGATGCAAGCTAAAAGAAGGCACATGGTAACACAATCAAACAGAAAGCGAGCGGAAGAAGGGCGAACGGAAAAAGGAAAACGGAAATGACAAATGTGAAGTGGGGGAGAGGAAAACGAGAAGCAACTGGCAACAAAAGTAAAGGCAAGAGAAGAGTTTGTGAGACCTACTTGGATAGATCTTGATTTCTCCTCCCCGACAACGGCGCCAGAAATACTTCTAATGTTTGTTGTGTATCCCTTGCAACGGCGCCAGGAAATAGTTGTGTCGACGGCACCAGGAATCCTTCAGCTACGGCTACGCCTTAAGGGACTTCCTAGGCAAGTATGCAAAGGATTTCCCCCGTGGCCTTGGAGCCTTGCGTTGATGTTGTTGAGGCATAATTTATGCCTAAGTAATTTTGGTGATTGATGACAGTTCCGTACAGGACTAATCGTGTGTGTCAAGGTTTCAGGCAACACTCGTCAACGGCACAAGACGACACGACTCCTCTCTTCTGGAACGGAAGCACGGCGCCCTCCTAGATTCTCTTTATTTGAGTCATAGGAAAGCCGTACTATTAAGAGGGGATCCGTAGTGGAAAGGTTTGGGTGCAATCTATCTTTGCACACGCACACCTCTCTTTCTCCCTTTCCTTTATCTTTGGAGCAGCCCTCGCCGTTTTGTTCTTTGCTTCTCTGCAAAATGGTCCCCAGCGGTAGTACCGCTGGCTGGCGGTAGTACCGCCCCTGGTCAGCGGTAGTACCGCTGGCTGGCGGTAGAACCGCCCCTGGCCAGCGGTAGTACCGCTGGCCAGCGGTAGTACTGCCCCTGGTCAGCGGTAGTACCGCTCCAGGTGCCCTGTTCCACCTACCTAGCGGTGGTTCGTGGACGGACCCTTTTGCAAAGACTTTCTCGGCGGTAGTAGTGCTTATGCACTACCAAGGGCCAGCGGTAGTACCGCTGGTGCCAGCGGTAGTACAGCTGGAAGCCCCAGCGGTAGTACCGCTGCATCCAGCGGTAGTACCGCCAGGCAGCGGTAGTACCGCTCCTTCCCAGCGGTAGTACCGCTGGATCTCGGGCAGAGAGTGGGAAAACGGTCAGAATTTTCCCCCCACTATATAAAGTGTTCTTCTAGCTGAGGAACGCTATCTCTTACCTCTCTAAGCTCCATTGTTGCTCCACAAGCTTAAAAGTGCCCGATCTCTCTCCCTAGCCAATCAAACTTGTTGATTCTTTAGGGATTGGTTAAGAAGGCCTAGATCCACACTTCCACCAAGAGAAAAGTTGATTCCCCCACCTATCCCTTGCGGATCTTGTTACTCTTGGGTGTTTGAGCATCCTAGACGGTTCAGGTCACCTCGAAGCCATATTCCATTGTGGTGAAGCTTCGTGGTCTTGTTGGGAGCCTCCAAGCTTTGTGTGGAGTTGCCCCAACCTTGTTTGTAAAGGTTCGGTCGCCGCCTTCAAGGGCACCTATAGTGGAATCACGGTACCTTGCATCGTGCGAGGGCGTGAGGAGAATACGGTGGCCTTAGTGGCTTTTTGGGTAGCACTGTGCCTCCACACCGCTCCAACGGAGATGTACTTCCTGTCAAAGGGAAGGAACTTCAGTAACACATCCTCGTCTCCATCGGTTCCACTTGTGGTTATCTCTAACCTTTACTTTGTATTTGCTTTTACTTGTGACTATTTCTTACTTGTCTTAATAGGTCTTGTTGATAGCTTCTATAGGGGTCACCTCTTTGTCATATTATTTGTGAACCCGTATAGTGTTTACCTTAACTTGTTAAGATTAATTAAAAAGTGGTCGTTGTCTATTCACCCCCCCCTCTAGCCAACCATATCGATCCTTTCAATTGGTATCAGAGCCACGTCTCTTTATTAAGGGTTTAACCACCCGAAGAGTATGGAAGGCGAAGAGGAAGTGAACCATGGGCAACACAAGGGCATGGACTTGACTTCAGTCACAAGGGACGACTTGAATACGGCTATGGCAGCCCTCAAGACGTCCTTGACGAGCGAAGTCAAAACCATGCTTAAGGAATTAATTGATGGTCTTAAAAGTTCACCCGAACCGGCTTTAGTGGTTAAACCCACCATTTCCGATTCGGAGGCCAACTCCTCTAAGGAAGCGGCTAAAGGTATGCAACCTGCTTCACCTCACGAAAAGGATGGGACTGGAACACATGCCTCTGTTCCACCTCCCATGACTTATGGAGGACCCGTTCTTGCACCTCGTCTTAATCCTGTTGGTCCTCCTCCTAAACTTGTGAAAGGTGACTTTGCTAACTGGGTATTTTCTATTAAGTCTCATTTGAATCACAGCTCAACAAACTTGTGGAGAATTATCGAGCAAGGATATTACCCCCATGACCCAAGCAACCTCACTCCAAGAGAAGATGCAGACAATCAATATAATCACTCTGCGCTGTTTATCCTTCAGTCTGCTGTGCCACCTGAAGATCTTCCCCACTTACGTCCCTTCACATTGGCCAAGGATTGTTGGGAGCATATTATGGTGTTGTATAAGGGAAGCTCAAGTATTCAACGATCCAACTATGAAGTGATACTTGATCAGGCCGATGAGTTTGTGATGAAGGAAGAAGAGGACCCTCGTGATCTCTATCGGAGGGTGACTGCTATTGTTGTGGCACTAAAGGATCATGGAAGTAAGGATGTGGATGACACTTGGGTCAAACGCAAGTTTCTCAAAGCCATCATGCCTTTCAACAAAGCCATGTCATCTGTCATTCGTCAGCGGCCAGACTTTCACTCTTTGTCTTCCAGTGAAGTGTTGGATGAGTTCATTGCAATGTCAATCATGAACGAAACAGCCGACAATGCACTTGCTCGTGTCCGATCAAAAAACACTTCACCCAAACTTGCGTTGAAAGCAAGAGTAATGCTTGAAGAAGAAGAAGAAGATGAGGAAGAGGAGAGCTGCCCGGAAGACACAAAGTATGCCTATCATGAGCACATGGCTCTTGCATCTAGGCAATTCTGGGGGAATAAAAGGAACTCAAGACCAACCTTCAACAAGAACAACTCAAGTGGTTTCAAACCCAAACAACGAGTAAGGACATGTTATAACTGTGGCAACGTGAGTCACTTCGTGGCAGAATGTCCATATGAGAAGAGAGAAGACAATGGAGGCAAGCTCATTCGCAAAGACAAAACCAAATCATTTCCAATCAAGAACAACTTTGTGAAGAAACCTCACCCAAAAGGAATGGTGGCCCTGGAGGAGTATCCTTCTGATGATGATGATGATGATACAGTGGCAACGGCAACTGTTGCTATAGCCACTACCCCTTCCCAGAAGGTGTCTCTCTTCAACGCCCCCAACGAGAATCACATCACCAAGTGCCTCATGGCAAAAGGTACCAATCAGGTAACTTCTATCATTAAGACCAACATTACTTCTGCACCTTCATTGTTAAATTGTGTAGAAGATAGTGATGTTGGAGAACTTAATGAGCATGATCTTGATAAGTTTCTATGCACTATTAAGGGAGAAACCAAGAAGCATTTTGTTTCTCTCTTGGAACAACTGGGTGAGGCCACTGACCTTATTGAGTCTCATGAGGAGACCATCTCCGAGCTTCATGGACATAGTCGTGACTATGCCGATGAAATTGCCGAATTATCTAGCACTCTAGAAGAAGAGCGCACTCTTCGTTTGGCTCTTGAGGAGTCATATAACGATGACTGCACTAAAATGCAAAAGAAACTAGATCATGATGTTGTTCTTACTCGCATGCTTAAATCTGAAAAGTATGCTCTTGAGGTTGGCCGTGACAGACTCAAAGAAGAGTTTGACATACTTGACAAGGCCCACAAAGCCTTGAAAGGTGCTCATTTCGCTCTGAAAGAGTCTCTTGATCAAGCTCTCGGTCAAGATCAATTGCCTAACAATGGTGATATGCCCACTCAAGCACTACCCCAAGACCTTGAACCAACACGAGATCAAGATCAAGAGCAACCACTAATACAAGATCAAACCAGTGATCTTGCTCAAGTCGAAGGACAAGATGATCAGGAAACTGCCTCACAATTCCCGTCTGGAGCTCCAACAACCGGCTCAAGACGCAAGAACAAACAAGCAAAACAAGGCGACGCACCTCCATTATCTAATGAAGAACTCTTGGAGCGTCGAGCAGCCAAGAATGCGAACAAGCCGAGAGTCAAATCACATCTTATGAAGAATGTTCTTGGCAGTTTAAAAAGGGGAGTATCTACTCGTCAACAGCTTTGGAATTATTGTGAGCATCACGCGTTTGTCTCGTATTGTGAACCTCAACAGGTACAGGAAGCGCTCGATGATGAGGATTCGCTTATGGCCATGCACGAAGAACTTAACAACTTCGAGCGCAACCAAGTATGGGATTTAGTGCCACGACCAGCGAAGGAACATAATGTCATTGGGACCAAATGGATATTTAAGAACAAGCAAGATACAAATGGAATTGTGATTCGAAACAAGGCAAGATTGGTGGCTCAAGGCTACTCCCAAGTCGAGGGTATCGACTACGGTGAAACCTTTGCCCCTGTTGCTCGTCTAGAATCTATTCGCATACTACTTGCTTTTGCTTCTCATCATAACTTCAAACTACAACAAATGGATGTGAAAAGTGCATTTCTTAATGGTCCTTTAAATGAGTTGGTATATGTCAAACAACCCCCGGGATTCGAACATCCCAAGCTCCCCAATCATGTGTACAAACTCAATAAGGCACTCTATGGTCTTAAACAAGCCCCACGCGCGTGGTATGAGTACCTTACTGAGTTGTTACAAGATCGTGGGTTTGAAATTGGGAAGATTGATCCCACTCTTTTTACTAAGAGGGTTAAAGGGGATTTGTTCATATGCCAACTATATGTTGATGATATTATCTTTGGCTCTCCTAACATTTCATTCAATGAAGAATTTGCTGCGCTAATGACTGAGAAGTTTGAGATGTCCATGATGGGAGAGTTGAAGTTTTTCCTCGGATTCGAGATTAAACAAGGTCTAGAAGGGACATTCATCAAACAAGCCAAGTACACTCAAGACATGCTCAAACGGTTCGAGCTCGAAGATGTCAAACCGGTCAAGTTTCCCATGCCAACCAGATGCAAGCTTGACAGTGATCCCAATGGTAAAGCAGTGGATCAAAAGGTATACCGCTCCATGATTGGATCCCTCCTTTACCTTTGTGCATCTAGACCGGATATTATGTTGAGTGTAGGGATATGTGCACGGTTTCAATCCGCACCAAAAGAAAGTCATTACATGGCTGTCAAACGAATCTTTCGATATTTGGCTCATACCCCAAACTTTGGCCTCTGGTATCCCAAAGGAGCAAACTTCAATCTAGTTGGCTATTCTGACTCAGATTGGGCTGGAGATTGTGTGGAGAGGAAGTCAACATCTGGAGGGTGCCAATTCCTTGGTCGCTCTTTGGTAAGTTGGTCTTCAAAGAAGCAGAACTGTGTCTCCTTATCATCCACCGAAGCTGTGTATGTGGCAGCTGCAAGTTGTTGTGCACAATTGCTATGGATGAGGCAAACTTTAAAGGATTATGGTGTCACTTGTGACAAAGTGCCTCTTCTATGTGACAATCAAAGCGCCATCAAGATTTCCCTCAACCCAGTGCAACATAGCAAAACCAAACATATTGACATTCGTCATCACTTCATCCGTGAACATATCAAGCTAGGTGCTATTGAGGTTCACTTCATTCACACTGAAGAGCAACTTGCAGATATTTTCACCAAGCCACTTGATGAAGCAAGGTTCCGGGAGTTAAGGCATGAGCTAAATATCATTGATTCAAGTAATGTGGATTGAAACTAGGCATATTGCACCTCACTTCACATTCCATCTTGGTCTAGATGTAGGCATGGACATAGGGGGAGTGTTGTTCTCTCAATAAACTCTCCCTCCCCCTATTATGCGTAAATCAATCTAGTCTTTCACTTTAGCCATTGTCAAATGGTACTTGTGCTTCAAAGACGAGCATTGGCCATGAACCCAAGGATAATTTTTCGCGGTGTCATACCATTGTCTCAAACATAGGTGGCCACGGCCACCGCCCCTCCATCCTCTCGTGCGTATAAAGGAGAGGATATACAATGACAAGTCAGTACATTTTCTTGGAAGTCATCCCTTCTTACTCACTTGTCTTATGCACAAGTCCCTCTCTTTTCTTAAAGCCGTGCTGCGACATTTGCAGCGGTACTACCGCCAGGGTAGCGGTACTACCTTCAGGACCCCAGTGGTACTACCGCCAGGGGTAGCGGTACTACCGCCAGGACCAAGCGGTACTACCGCTAGTGGTAGCGGTACTACCGGCAGGACCCCAGTGGTACTACCGCCAGTGGTAGCGGTACTACCGCCAGAGCTCAAAATCTAACTCGGCCGGCTGGAATATTTCTAGGGTTTCGAGGGGGAGAGGTACTACCTCCAGGGGGAGCGGTACTACCGCCAGGACCCCAGCGGTACTACCGCTAGGTCAGCGGTACTACCACTGCACCCCAGCGGTACTACCGCTGCCCGTACCCCTTGGGCTATATAAAGGGAGGGGGAGCCCGATTTTCAATCTGTTTCTTCTTCCTCGCGGCTCCTCCCTCCCCTACCCCGAAAACCCCCCGATTGGATCTCACTTCGTGGAGCTCTTTCTCCCCGTTGGTGTGGAAAGGCTGCTTCACTCCTTCTTCCTCCTCCAAAACCATGAATCCCGGTAACAAAAGCTCCTCCCTTCTTCTATTTGGTTGTTCTTCGTGTTCTAGGGTTAGGAGCATTGGGGATTGGATTCATCTTGTTGATCCTATGGTTAGTTATTGGATGGCATGAAGGAAATTTTTGAGGGGAGTATAGGTCCAATAGTTTGTTGTTATGATTGTTGCCATGGTTTAGGATTTCACCGTCTTAGATCGAATATTTGAACCTTTGGATTAGATCTAAAACGTGATCTCTCTTGCCTATGCATGTTTGTACCTCGTATTACTATGTGTTCCTCTTGTCATTAGGGCTGGGGTGTACGTCTTAATGTTCATTTTCAGTCCATGCCCTCGAAAACGAGTTTTGTATATGTAGATCTGAAAGTCAAACCCCCAGCGGTACTACCGCCAGGGGTAGCGGTACTACCGCTATGACCCCCAGCGGTACTACCGCCAGGTGTAGCGGTACTACCGCTATGACCCCCAGCGGTACCACCGCCAGGTCTGGAGGTACTACCGCTATGACCCCCAGCGGTACTACCGCCAGGGGTGGCGGTACTACCGCCAGAAGCATTCACGGTGTATTTCTCGTTTGCTTAGCAATGCATGTTTTCGTTTTCTGCTCTTTCAAGATCCATTGCCTTGACTTTTCTTGTCGCCTCTTTTTCGCTTTGTGGTCTGTGTCACAGGTGGCTCTGCTCGCCGTTCGAACCCCCCACGGGACACGGCATCCAAACAGTTTCGCAACACAGAGGCGCCCGAGGGGTCTGCCACGTCCGGTCTTCCCCCTAAGAAGAAGTCCTTTAAGAAGGTCGCTCACAAGGACAAGAGGGTGAATATCCGCACAATGTCTCCCAAGGACTTTCTGCAATTTCGCACCAAGAACCACTATCTCCAGGAGAGGGAGAAGATCGATGGTGTTGAAAATGTCTGGGTTAAGGACCATTGCAGGATATATCGAGATGTCATTGCAAACTTCAAGAAGAACTATGTCTCTGTCCAGTGGATTGATCTGGCACACCTTCAGCGGCACATAGAGTACTTTGGTGATGCCCTTGCTTTGATTGACAAGATGGGCCTCAAAAACATCATCTCCTTCAAGACGGATTTTGATCCCACGGTAGTTGCTCAGTTCTATGTCACAGTTCACTTCTCCCATGATGAACAGCGTTCCATGATATGGATGACTGGGTCACAGAAGATGACTGGTTCCTGGACAGAGTTCATGCAGTTCCTGCACGTTGATTTTCAGGGTGCTGACACCCCTCTTGGGCTGCGTCCTCACGCTCCAGCCCCCACTGATAAGGGCCTCGCAAAGGACAGACTGCAGACACTGTATCTGAGGAAGGGGGTGCTTCCCAAGCACCTGGACATCATGCACCGCATCTTTCGGAACACCCTCTTCCCTCGGAGTGGTAACTTCGATGAGGTCCATGGCTCCTTGGCTGAGATGTTGTTACTATGTGAGGAGGCTATGTCTATGGAGTCTGCTCAACTGGATATTGCAGATGTGATGTTCACAGAACTATGGAACTGCATCATCAACCGTAAGGTCCCTATCTACGGGCCTTACCTGTTTGCATACATCTGCCATAAGTGGCAACAGGCGTTTCCGGATGAGGTGCTCTACGCACAGTCTGACTACATTGTGCATGACCCAATCAAGCTGCGCGTCAAGGACAAGTGGGCCAACCCATCTTCATCTTCTCAGCACATGGACACTGATACAGAGACAGCTGCTGGTAGAGGACCTGCCTCTCAGTCCCGCTCGTCTGCCATGCCATCTTGGGCTATCAAGTTGCAGGACAAGATGAAGACTCTCTTCTATATGCAGGCCAAGGGTCAGTATCAAACACACGTGGCTCAGAAGCAGAGCCGCTAGAGGCATAAGCGTGTTCTCAGGACCTTGGATGTGGACATCTCCAGTGGCTCAGAGGACGACATCACGCCTGAGGCCACTTGGATGCAGGCTCGGGGGTACCAGTGGTCGGGTGATGAGGCGCAAGAGGAGGAGGAGACTGACCAGGAGGGGTTCGACGAGTCTGGTGATCCTGAAGACGAGGAGTAGCTACCTGTGGCATTAGGTGCGCCCCCTTTTTGGTGTCTTGTGCCAAAGGGGGAGAGAGTCTAGGGATTTGATTTCATTCGAACTTTGCATTGCTTTGCTTTATCTCGTATGATTTGCTTTGAACTTGGTTTGCTTCGTTTGCTATCTTGTGAGAGACATGATCTTTCTTATGTGAGATTAGATTTATTTCCATCATATGCTGTGAGTCATATGTCATATATCTCTATCTTTTTACTCTCATATTATTATCCATGCAAATCCGTTATTGTCATCAATCCACCAAAAAGGGGGAGATTGTTGAGGCATAATTTATGCCTAACTAATTTTGGTGATTGATGACAGTTCCGTACAGGACTAATCGTGTGTGTCAAGGTTTCAGGCAACACTCGTCAACGGCACAAGACGGCACGACTCCTCTCTTCTGGAACGGAAGCACGGCGCCCTCCTAGATTCTCTTTATTTGAGTCATATGAAAGCCGTACTATTAAGAGGGGATCCGTAGTGGAAAGGTTTGGGTGGAATCTATCTTTGCACACGCACACCTCTCTTTCTCCCTTTCCTTTATCTTTGGAGCAGCCCTCGCCATTTTGTTCTTTGCTTCTCTGCAAAATGGTCCCCAGCGGTAGTACCGCTGGCTGGCGGTAGTACCGCCCCTGGCCAGTACCGCTGGCCAGCGGTAGTACCGCCCCTGGTCAGCGGTAGTACCGCTCCAGGTGCCCTGTTCCACCTACCTAGCGGTAGTTCATGGACGGACCCTTTTGCGAAGACTTTCTCGGCGGTAGTAGTGCTTATGCACTACCAAGGGCCAGCGGTAGTACCGCTGCATCCAGCGGTAGTACCGCCAGGCAGCGGTAGTACTGCTCCTTCCCAGCGGTAGTACCGCTGGATCTCGGGCAGAGAGTGGGAAAACGGTCTGAATTTCCCCCCCCCCCACTATATAAAGTGTTCTTCTAGCTGAGGAACGCTATCTCTTACCTCTCTAAGCTCCATTGTTGCTCCACAAGCTTAAAAGTGCCCGATCTCTCTCCCTAGCCAATCAAACTTGTTGATTCTTTAGGGATTGGTTAAGAAGGCCTAGATCCACACTTCCACCAAGAGAAAAGTTGATTCCCCCACCTATCCCTTGCGGATCTTGTTACTCTTGGGTGTTTGAGCATCCTAGACGGTTGAGGTCACCTCGAAGCCATATTCCATTGTGGTGAAGCTTCGTGGTCTTGTTGGGAGCCTCCAAGCTTTGTGTGGAGTTGCCCCAACCTTGTTTGTAAAGGTTCGGTCGCCGCCTTCAAGGGCACCTATAGTGGAATCACGGTACCTTGCATCGTGCGAGGGCGTGAGGAGAATACGGTGGCCTTAGTGGCTTTTTGGGGAGCATTGTGCCTCCACACCGCTCCAACGGAGACGTACTTCCTGTCAAAGGGAAGGAACTTCGGTAACACATCCTCGTCTCCATCGGTTCCACTTGTGGTTATCTCTAACCTTTACTTTGTATTTGCTTTTACTTGTGACTATATCTTACTTGTCTTAATAGGTCTTGTTGATAGCTTCTATAGGGGTCACCTCTTTGTCATATTATTTGTGAACCCGTATAGTGTTTACCTTAACTTGTTAAGATTAATTAAAAAGTGGTCGTTGTCTATTCACCCCCCCCCTCTAGCCAACCATATCGATCCTTTCAGATGTTCCCTCGAAGCGGAAAGGGTGATGTAGCACAACGACGGTAAGTATTTCCCTTAGTTTGAGAACCAAGGTATCAATCCGGCGGAAGAGTATCTCAAGATCCTGCACAAACACAAAAACTTGCACCCAACGCTATGAAGGGGTTGTCAATCCCTTATAGATTGTTTCCCAAGTGAGAATTGAAAGTAACAAAGTAACAAAGCAAAGTAAAAGCGGAGATATAAACGATGGATGTGAATAGACCCCGGGGGGCGTAGTGTTTACTAGTGGCTTCTCTCATGAAAGCAAGTAGACGGTGGGTGAACAAATTACTGTCGAGCAATTGATAGAACCGCGCAAAGTTGTGACGATATCTAAGCAATGATTATTTCTATAGGCATCACGTCCGAAACAAGTAGACCGATACTTTCTGAATCTACTACTATTACTCCACACGTCGACCGCTATCCAGCATGCATCTAGTGTATTAAGTCCGTAAGAACAGAGCAACGCCTTAAGCAAGATGAGATGATGTCGAGGGATAATCTCAAACCAATGATAAAAACCCCATCTTTTTACCCTTGATGGCAACTACTTGATGTGTGCCTTGCTGCCCCTACTGTCACTGGGAAAGGTCACCACATGGTAGAACCCAAAACCAAGCACTTCTCCCATTGCAAGAATCATAGATCTAGTTGGCCAAACAAAACCCAAGACTCGGAGAGACTTACAAGGATATCAAATCATGCATATGAGAAATCAACAAAGACTCAAATATATATCATAGATAATCTGATCACAAATCCACAATTCATCGGATCTCGACAAACACACCGCCAAAGAAGATTACATCGGATAGGTCTCCATGAAGATCATGGAGAACTTTGTATTGAAGATCCAAGAGAGAGAAGAAGCCATCTAGATACTAACTACGGACCCGTAGGTTTGAAGTGAACTACTCACGAGTCATTGGAGGGGCGATGATGATGATGAAGAAGCCCTCCAACTCCAAAGTCCCCTCCGGCAGGGCGCCGGGAAGGGTCTCGAGATGAGATCTCGCGGAAACGGAAGCTTGCGGCGGCGGAAAAGTATTTTCGAGGCTCCCCTGATTTTTTGCGGAATATTTGGGAATTCATAGGCCAAAGACCTAGGTCAGGGGCTGCCAGGGAGGCCACAAGCCTGCCCACCGCCACCTCCCCCTGGTGGCGGAGTGGGGGCTTGTGGGCTCCCTGGAGCCCACCTGGCTTGGCCCAAAAGCCCCCTGGTCTTCTTCCGTTCGGGAAAAAGATCATTTCAGGGTTTTTCTTCCATTTGGACTCCGTTCCAAAATCAGATCTGAAAAGAGTCAAAAACACGGAAAAAACAGGAACTGGCACTTGGCACTGAATTAATAAGTTAGTCCCAAAAAAGATATAAAAAGGTACATAAAACAACCAAAGAAGACAAGATAACAGTGTGAAACCATCAAAAATTATAGATACGTTTGAGACGTATCAAGCATCCCCAAGCTTAACTCCTGCTCGTCCTCGAGTAGGGAAGTGATAAGAATGAATTTTTGATGCTTTCATGCTACCTAGCATGTGTGTCCTTTGTAATTCCTCTTATGTGACGTGAATGTTCAGATCCATTAGATTCAAAACAATAGTTTCCTATTGACGTGGAAACAATAATAATTCAAGCAAACTAGCAAAGTAATCATGAACTTTCAAAATAACAAGGCCAAAATAAAGTTATCCCTACAAAAGCATATAGTCTGGCTATGCTCTATCATCATTGCACAATGAATTTAAATCATGCACAACCCCGGTATTGGCCAAGTAATTGTTTCACGCCTTTACTTTCTTAAACCTTTTCAACTTTTATGCAATACATGAGCGTGAGCCCTGGTTATAGCACTATAGATGGTGTGGAATGTAGTGGAGGTTGCAAGACAAAAAGGAGAAGATAGTCACATTAACTAGGCATATCAATGAGCTGTGGAATTAATAAGTTAGTCCGAAAAAGATATAAAAGGTACATAAAACAACCAAAGAAGACAAGATAACAGCGTGAAACCATCAAAAATTATAGATACGTTTGAGACATATCAGCCACATGTTGTAAGTCTTACGAGCACCGACTCTGGACAGTACCAACCATGCGGGGACCAACAGTGTGACTGGAACTCATAAAAAAGGCATAGTCTTCCTACCTGGCACAACCCCATCACGAGAGTGACCACACATCACTCCCGCCACTAGTAATGTGGCTCTTTGCTAGCACCGACCAGAGCAATTAACATAGCCCCGTCCCATAAGGAGTAACGTGGTCGTACTGGTAAGGTTGGGACGGTCGACACATCATAAATCTAATCCCCTTTCCGAAACCTTACTCACACAAATACCGGGTGCATCACTTCACCAATAGTGACCACCTAACTCATCATCACCCTCGGGCATTAGTGGCACCCGATGGGGTTTTCATAAACTCTTGCTTTATGTCATCAACATGCTCATGATAATACTACTTCTATCTTTACTTGTCAACATGGTATTAGCATGACCCTCAAGGGGTAGGATCATGCTCAATGCATGTGCTCCGGGGGAGCCATCGGTAAAATCACACCAAATGATTACCGGCACATATGATCGTATGCAACGGAAATACTTTCTATTTTAATCATGCAAAGTAACTTATGCTCAATCATGGTCAAAGGGTTGCTTGCCTTGGTCAGCTAGGTATCCGGGGTCTTCGAGGTCTTCCGCTCCGATTCCCTCGTCACACGGGTTATCTATCGTCGATAAAGCAATAAATAAGAAATAGCTCACACAAAAACAGATCACAAAGTCATTTTAAAAATGTTCTTTATTACTGATAAATCTAAGTTATCATTTTGAAAAATATTTGCCTTAGTTTCCCTTAAAGGAACATTTTTGAAATGAACCAAACAGAAGCAAAACTATTCCAATTTAGTACTTTTTATTATTGTAAAACAGAATAGTTGTAGAAAAATTCATCCAATCATATTATTAAATACTACATATTTTTAGAAGAATAACAGCGGCAAAATTATATTTTTACACTGGTTAAATGTTTTTATAAAAATCTTAGAAACTAGGTTTTAAAAATAAATAGAAAATCGGCTAAACTCCTCGCCTCGCTCGGCCTGGAGCTAGGCTGGCTCATGGCCAGCCGATAACCTGCCCACACGCACGCGCCGTCAGGTTTGAACCTGACGTGCGGGGCCCTGCGGTCGGTGGCTGTGGACAGCGCGAGGGAGGAGGCTGGGCCACCGATAGGTGGGGCACACCTGTCGGGCTCGTCTCCTAACTCTGGACAGAGAGGAGGAGGAGCACGCCGGCGAGGTTGCCGACGCTCTCAACCCCCAACAAGGACTGCAATGGGTTCGCATTGCTCTCACCTACCTGCTGGTGGTCGGAACAAGGCCGGAGAGGCAGGGGTTCGTCGATGACGAGGAGGCCGTGGCGGAGGAGTTTTGGGAGGTGGTCGACAAGGTGGCTACTGCCTGTTGAGCTTGCGTTGGTTTTTGCCTTGAAGAGGAAAGGGTGATGCAGCATAGGAGCAGTAAATATTTCCCTTAGTTTGAGAACTAAGGTATCAGTCCAGTAGGAGAATCGCGCCAATCCAGAGTACCTGCGCAAACACAAAAGAGCTTGCACCCAACGCTATAAAGGTGTTGTCAATCCCTTCAAGATTGATTGCAAAGTGAGATCTGAAGGTGGAAAGTGCAACGAAGTAAAAGTGTAAGGCTGAAAATATGGTTTGAAGTAGACCCGGAGGCCATAGTGTTCACTAGAGTCTTCTCCCAAAATAGCAAATAATATGGTGGGTGAACAAGTTACTGTCGAGCAATTGATAGAACCGCGCAAAGTCATGGCGATATCTAAGGCAATGATCATACACATAGGCATCACGTGCGAGACAACTAGACCAATACTTTCTGCATCTACTACTATTACTCCACACATCGATTGCTATCCAGCATGCATCTAGTGTATTGAGTTCATGACGAACAGAGTAACGCCTTAAGCAAGATGACATGATGTAGAGGGATAAACTCAAACCAATGATGAAAACCCCATCTTTTTACCCTTGATGGCAACAACACGATGCGTGCCTCGCTGCCCCTTCTGTCATTGGGAGAGGTCACCGCACGGTATGAACCCAAAACCAAGCACTTCTCCCATTGCGAGAATCATAGATCAAGTTGGCCAAACAAAACCCACAACTCGAAGAGAATTACATGGATATGAAATCATGCATATAAGAGATCAGAAGAAACTCAAATAAGATTCATAGATAATCTGATCATAAATCCACGATTCATCGGATCTCGACAAACACACCGCAAAAGAAGATTACATCGGATAGATCTCCATGAAGATCATGGAGAACTTTGTATTGAAGATCCAAGAGAGAGAAGAAGCCATCTAGCTACTAGTTATGGACCCGAAGGTCTATGGTGAACTACTCACACATCATCGGAGAGGCGATGGTGTTGATGAAAAAGCCCTCCGTATCCGAATCCCCCTCAGGCAGGGCACTAGAACGTGCCCCAGATGGGATCTTGCGGAGACAAAAGCTTGCGGTGGCGGAAAAGTATTTTCGTGTATCTCCCTCGCAGTTTTGGAATTTTTCTGAATTTATAGGCGGAAGAGGTACGGCAGACGAGCCACAGATGGCCCACAAGCCTGCTAGGCAAGGGCCCCCTTGGCCGCACCTAGGGGGCTTGTGGGGTCCCCTTGTGGCCCCTGCCTTGGTTCTCAAGTCTCGTGCGTATCTTCTGCTCCAGAAAAAATCTTTTTGGAAGTTTTATTCCGTTTGGACACCGTTTAAAATCCTCCTCTGAAAAGGGTCAAAAACACAGAAAAAACAGGAACTGGCACTTGGCACTGAGTTAATAAGTTAGTCCCAAAAAAGATATAAAAGCTATACAAAACATCCAAAGTTTAACAAGATAATAGCATGGAACCATCAAAAATTATAGATACATTGGAGACGTATCAGTGGCTAGAGACACGAAAATGCTCGGACGAGTTGGGGGAAAGCTTTGTGAGGTTGAGAGGATCAGTTTGGTGGGTCGAGGGGCGCAGGAGCTGTCGTGTAGCCGGAGATCGACCAGAGCTCCGAGGAGGAGGGGCCTCGGTCAATCTCGAGCACCGGGGCTCTGCGGGGTTGCTGGGGTGGCTAGGGAGCTATTAGTGATCGTGGTGAAGCTTTCTGAGGGGTGCTGGAGCGAGGATGAAATGGGCCACTTTGGTCAAATGCTCGACAATAACCCATATAGAGTCATGGCCCCTGCTAGACCTTGGTAAGCCGGTAACAAAGTCCATGCCTATCTTGTCTCAGCCTTGACTTGTTGGCACACGTCGCACTTGGCAACATAAGACGCTATTTCCCTCTTCATGATGCCACCAGAATCTTTCAGGAGGTCTTGATACATCTTGGTACCACCGGGGTGAATAGAGTAGGGTGTATCATGTGCTTCCTGTAGGATTAAGTCCTTGAGTTCAGCCTTGTTGGGTACACATAAACGTTTCCCAAACCACACCACTCCTTGTTCATCCACCGATAATACTGGGGCCTTGCCTTCTTGAATCTTCTTCCTGATGCCTTCAATGCTCTTATGACCCCTCTGGGCCTCCTTGATGTCGTCTACTAGTGTTTGTTTGACTTCGAGGTTATCTCGGAATCCTGATTCCACTAGTTCCAACCCAAACTTCTCCAATTCTTCATATAAGGCGGTCTGCCTTTCCTTGAGCATGACGTTCAAGGTGCTGGTCTTTCGGCTTAAGGCATCAGCCACTACATTGGCCTTACCAGGGTGATATTGAATGATGAGGTCGTAGTCTTTGATTAACTCTAACCATCTTCGTTGCCTCATATTCAATTCCCTTTGGGTGAAGATATACTTCAGACTTTTGTGGTTAGTGTATATTTCACATCGCTTCCCCGGAAGGTAATGTCGCCATATCTTCATAGCATGCACTATGGCTGCCAACTCGAGATCATGGGTGGCATAGTTCTCCTCATGCGGGCACAGTTGCCGTGACAGGTACGCCACGACTTTTCCATCCTGCATTAGAACCCCACAGAGTCCGGTCCTGGAGGCATCACAATATATCACAAACTCCTTGCTGATATCTGGAGTCGCCAATACCCGGGCGGTGGTTAGTCTCTTCTTCAACTCTTGGAAGCTTGCTTCACACTCCGGCATCCATTCGAACTTCTTGCCTTTCTTCAAGAGCTGAGTCATGGGTCGAGAGATGCGGGAGAATCCTTCTACGAACTTGCAGTAATATCCTGCGAGTCCGAGGAAGCTCCTGACTTCCTTCACGTCAATTGGAGATTCCCACTTGGTTACCGTAGTAATGTTTGAGGGATCAACTGCCAATCCACTTGCTGTCATGGTATGACCCAAGAATCCAACTTCATTCAGCCAAAATTGGCACTTGCTGAACTTGGCATAAAGTTGGTGCTCTTGAAGCTTCACCAATACTAACCTCAAGTGTTGCTCATGCTCTTGTTTGGACTTGGAAAAGATTAATATGTCATTGATGAACACGGCGAGAAACTTGTCCAGGTATTCCATGAAGACCTTATTCATGAGGTACATGAAGTAAGTTGGGGCATTAGTCTACCCAAAAGACATGACAGTGCATTCGTACAGACCGTACCGGGTCACAAATGCAGTCTTGGGTATGTCTTCGGGTCGGATCTTCGGTTGGTAATATCCAGATCGAAGGTCGATCTTGGAGAATACCTTAGCTCCATTTAGCTGATCGAACAAGTCTTCAATCTTGGGGAGTGGGTACTTGTTCTTGATCGTGCCACATTGAGAGAATGGTAATCGACGCAGAGTCTGATGGTCCCATCCTTCTTGGACACGAAGAAAACATGTGATCCTCAAGGTGACGCACTTGGACGAATAAATCCTTTCCTGAGTTGCTCATCCAGCTGCTTCTTCAACTCCTCTAGCTCTTCGGATCCCATCTTGTAAGGATTCTTATAGATAGGCCTTGATCCGGGCATGAGCTCAATGATGAACTCGATGTCTCGGTCTGGAGGCATCCCTGGTAGCTCATCAGGAAAGACGTCCGGGTATTCACAGACTATTGGTACTTGATCGAGTCCTTCTTCTCACAGGCTGTTAACCCGTGGTACTCGAGCGGGTACTGGCTCAGAGACATACTTGACTTTGACCCCTTGGTCACTTGTCATGGTAATGGCCCTGTTGGCACAATCCAAGATGCTTTGATGCTTGGCCAACCAATCCATGCCGAGAATTACTTCTAGGCCTTGCGACTTAAGCACAATGAGATCCGCTGAGAAGTTCGTCCCATTGATAACTATCCCGACCTTCCTACACCCTAGGTTGGTCCTCAAAACTGCTCCCGGGGTTTGAATTGCCATATGCCCAAGAAACAAGGTAGGTTCTAAACCACATTTTTCCGCAAACTTCTGTGTAACAAAAGAATGCGAAGCACCACAATCGAACAATACTGTTGTTGGGGTAGAGTTGACGAGGAACGTACCCAGAATGCAGTCTGGGTCTGCCTGTGCCTCTTCTGCGGAAATATGATTAATCTGCCCCTTGTTGTGATGCTGCTGATTGCGGGGAGCATGATTCCTGCCTGGTGCTCCTTGGCCTAGATTTGGCGCATTGGGGCACGGAGCATCGGGTTTCTTGTTGGGGCACTGCCTGGAATAGTGCCATGTTTGTCCACATCGGAAACAGGTAACTTGCGCTGGAAGATTGGTCTTGACTCCACCGTTGTTCGGCGGATTGTTTGTTGGCTAGATGTTGACTTGCTGCTGAGGCTGGTAATTATGGCGAAATATCAAATACTTGTACTGCTGCTGCTGAAAGTTGGGTCTTGCTGGAGCTGACTGCCATGGTCGTGGCTTCGTGTTACTCGGTCCTCCATTACCCATTAGCTTGTGCTTACGGGTGTGGTCCATGGCACGACGCTTACCTTCCAACATAAGGGCCTTATTAACCAGGTCGCTGAAGGTCCGGCATTCACAAACAACCAGCTGATACTAGAGTGACTGTTGCAGTCCTTCCATAAAGCATTCCACTTTGGCGGTCTCAGTGCTGACATCTTCAGGTGCGTACCTTGACAAGAGGTTGAACTTCCACAAATACTCCTTGACAGATCCACTGCCTTGCCTTAAGTCTCGGAACTCCCGCTTCTTAATGGTCATCATTCCTGGAGGAATGTGAGCAGCACGGAATCCATCTTTGAACACAGCCCAAGTGATGACTTGCCCTGCTCGCATGATCTGAAATCCATCCCACCAAGCTCTGGCTGTCCCGCCGAGGCAGTGAGAAGCATAGAGAACTTTCTCATGGTCATCAGTGCACTTGACCAGTGCGAGAAGGTCTTCAATAGTACGGAGCTAGTCATCGGCATCCAATGGTTCAGTCGTCTCCGTGAATATGGGTGGTGTAGTTCGCATAAACTCAGAGAGAGTTGAGCGACCATTTCCATTCCCGTTCCGCGATGGGTTGTTCACCAAGGTTTGAGCCAGCTACTGAGTAGCGGCATTGTTGGCTTGACGCCCCTCCCGAAGGGCTTGAAGGAACTGAGCCATAGTCAAGCTTTCAGGAGGAGGTGGTGGCGGTGGAACATCGTCTTGTTGCTCGTGGTGATCTCCAGCTTGAGCTTCCCTCTGGTTCCCTGCTGCTGCCCTGAAGAGGCAGAGCCAGGGTTGCCGAAGGTGCTGTTGTGAGTTGCATTCACCATCCTGTCAGGGGAGTAGACAGGTCAATTTGCCAAACTAGTTGAAATCATAAGGGATGCTGCTCTAGTAAAGAAGGGGTCTGGTGTCGTGCTAGTGTGAAATTTTTTTAAGCCAATGGTTTTGAAAAGAACTACTGCATTAAATTTTGAAAACAAGTGATGTAGTCGCTCACAAGCTGCCTAAGGCAGAATGCGACTTGCATCCAACAGGCTTACACAACATTCGGGTTCATACAAACCGATACAAGAACTCCTACGCTCGGGGTACATTCTAATTGCCTACGTTGCTAAGGATAAGCGGCCGACTGCGCTGCCTCATAAGCCGGTTCTGCGGGATCTTCATCTTCGTCTTCATCTTCACCTTGGTTGGCGAGGTAGCGAAGAGTTCAGTGTACTCTTCCACGGTTAAGCGATGACTCAAGAGAGGAGTGGCCTCAAGCGGTGGTATTCCTCCTCGGAAAGGAAAACCAGGTGGTCCTACGGGTGCTCCTTTCTTCTTCACCTTGCGGTTCTTCATATTCTCCGTGCGAAGCAGATCCTTGACTTGGTGCAACTCTTGGCGGATCCTAGTTGACTCCTTGATCAAAAGATGCGTCAAGGTGTCGGAGGAGAGACTGAAGTAGGTCTGAAACCTTAGTGGCGTCCCGTCCTCAAAAGAAGGGTTGAGTGTCCAACTCCCGTCTACCCCATCCTTAACAAAAGGTAGGTGACGAGTAGCTGGCTTGTCAGCCATCTCAGGAAGGATGTCACGGAGTGACATGAGCGCCTCTTGTGCTACAGTCTCCACGGCCAACATCAGATCCTCCATATGTGGTCCTTCAAAGAACCAGCTAGTTGGGGAGTCATTAGCCTTCACGATCACATCCATGTGATATTCCTTGGTGTCGGCGTTGACCCAGTGCTCGTGGTAGAGGACGATGGGCCTGCGACGTACTTGACACTTCTCGAGACTATCACTCAAAAGCAGAGGAAAGCCCTTCTCTAGAAGCATCTCAGGTACGGCGGCGATCTACAAGATGTAGAGGAGAGAGTTAGAAAGTTTTTAGTGGGTGAAGGTTCTCAGGTTAAGTCCTATGTGCACTAAATGTTTCGACTATCGTACATGCTACCTAAGGCTTCCTATAGTCACGATGGCTCTGATACCAGCTCTGTGGGGACCCCGACTTACGAGTCGAGATCACCGTGCTCAGTGATCCCAGGAATCAATGCTCATCAAACACAGATACCGAATAAAAGAGTCTTACATCCAAGTACCGATTATTACATCAGATGACCACATAGTCAAGTTCACAAAGCAAGGCCTGAGGCCAAATCCCTTTGACACAACTAGTAGCAGAAATCATAGGGGCTACGTGGGTGCCCATGCCATCAAGCCTTCACCGACAGACATTCTGACTCGGAAGCGTCCTAGTTCGCATGGGCGTCTCCGAAGACGTAATCATCTCCAAACTCCGGTTCTTCCATGTCTGGTCAATAACATAACCAGTGGCAAGCCAATGAGTACTTTGAATGTACTCGCAAACAGCCCATGATATGAACAACGAAAGTGAAGGATAACAATATCATGCATGTGGTGGATTTCATCATGGTGGAATTATCATGAAGTATGCATCAATTTAAAGAATTACTTTTGAAGAATAGGTTACAGATATCAATATATCTGTCGAGGGCAGAACCATCCGGGTTCACCCTATATGCCAAGTCGCCGAACTTGGTCATATCATTACTTTCATAGCAACACCTTTTTCAGCACCTCACACATACACACTTGGTTTATGCGAAAATAGCTGGATGTAGTTTAAGCAGGATTACCCAACTGTCGTTGACCATGGACACGGCTATTCGAATAGTTTTAAACTCTCTAGAGGTAGTACGCTGGACCCACGAGATCCGGGAAACTTCTGTGTTATCCACAACTCGCGGTATATAACATACCCGAGGTAAGTACCCGATCAATGCCTTTCCCCTGACGATACTAGACAAAGAGGTCCACTCGATTGGTAGCCAGCCCACATGTTGTAAGTCTTACGAGCACCGACTCTGGACAGTACCAACCATGCGGGGACCAACGGTGTGACTGGAACTCATAAAAATGGCATAGTCGTCCTAGCTGGCACGACCCCATCACGAGAGTGACCACACAACACTCCCGCCACTAGTAATGTGGCTCTTTGCTAGCACCGACCAGAGTAATTAACATAGCCCCGTCCCATAAGGGGTAACGTGGTCGTACTGGTAAGGTTGGGACGGTCGACACATCATAAATCTAATCCCCTTTCCGAAACCATACTCACACAAATACTGGGGGCATCACTTCACCAAAAGTGACCACCTAACTCATCATCACCTTCGGGCATTAGTGGCACCCGACGGGGTTTTCATAAGCTCTTGCTTTATGTCACCAACATGCTCATGATACTACTACTTCTATCTTTACTTGTCAAAATGGTATTAGCATGACCCTCTAGGAGTAGGATCAAGCTCAATGCATGTGCTCCGGGGGAGCCATCGGTAAAATCATACCAAATGATTACCGGCACATATGATCGTATGCAACGGAAATACTTGCTATTTTAATCATGCAAAGTAACATATGCTCAATCATGGTCAAAGGGCTGCTTGCCTTGGTCAGCTAGGTATCCGGGGTATTCGAGGTCTTCCGCTCCGATTCCCTCGTCACACGGGTTTTCTATCGTCGATAAAGCAATAAATAAGAAATAGCTCACACAGAAACAGATCACAAAGTCATTTTAAAAATGTTCTTTATTACAGATAAATCTCAGTTATCATTTTGAAAGATATTTGCCTTAGTTTCCCTTGAAGGAACATTTTTTAAATGAACCAAACAGAAGCAAAACTATTCCAATTTAGTACTTCTTATTATTGTAAAACAGAATAGTTGTAGAAAAATTCATCCAATCATATTATTAAATACTACATATTTTTAGAATAATAACAGTGGAAAAAATGTATTTTTACACTTGTTAAATGTTTTTATAAAAATCTTAGAAACCAGGTTTTAAAAATAAAAAGAAAATCGGCTAAACTCCTGGCCTGGCTCGGCCTGGAGCTGGGCTGGCTCATGGCCAGCCGAGAGCCTGCCAAGGTGCGCGCGCCGTTAGGTTTGAACCTGACGTGCGGGGCCCTGCGGTCAGTGGTTGTGGACAGCGCGGGGGAGGAGGCTGGGCCACCGACACGTGGGGCACACCTGTTGGGGTCGTCTCCTACCTCTCGCTAGAGAGGAGGAGGAGCACGCCGATGAGGTTGCCGATGCTCTCAACCCCCAAGAAGGACTGGAATGGGTTTGCCTTGTTGTCGCCTACCTGTTGGTGGTCGGAACAAGGTCAGAGAGGCATGGGTTCGCCGGCGATGAGGAGGCCGTGGCGGAGGAGTTTTGAGAGGTGACCGAGGAGGTGGCTAGAGACACGGAAATGCTCGGGCGAGTTGGGGGAAAGCTTCCTGGGGTTGAGAGGATCAGTTTGGTGGATCGAGGGGCCTAGGAGCCGTCTTGTAGCCGAAGACCGACCGGAGCTCCGAGGTGGAGGGGCCTCGGTCGATCTCTAGCACCGGGGCTCTACGGGGTTGCTGGGGTGGCTAGGGAGGTATTAGTGATCGTGGTGAAGCTTTCTGAGGGGTGCTGGAGCAAGGGGGTCTATTTATAGGTCCGCGACGGTGAGCCGATTCGGGAGTGCCGGTGACTGACCATGGCACGCATGGGGGTGCAGAGAGGGGCTGGGGCCGAAACCACGGTCTCAGGACATGGTTTTGAACTACCAGAGCCATCTGCTGTAGACGGAGAGAGGGGGAAGTCGAGCATCCGTGGCCACGCAACCTTGGCTGGTTCTGGTGCGTGCGGGCACGCGTCGCACGAGCTCTAGCGCGGGAGAGGAGGGGCCCTAATGGTTGCTCGACGCAGAGAGGTTGTCGGGGAAGAGGTTGGACACCTCGAGGGAGGCTGGAACTGGACGAGAGCGCCGCCCCCACCTTGGTGGCTTCCTGTAGCGCGCCCAGAGCGCAGTTTTGGCATGCCATGGCATACTGGTGCGCTCTGAGGCACTTTGTACGTGTCTAGCATGTCCTGGCACTGGCTGGGAGTGTGGCTAGCCGTTTGGGTCTTGTGGGAGCTTCGGCTGGTCAAGGGAGACAAGAAATACTGGTGCTGTCAGCCTTGAACTGAAATCTAAATTGGGCTTTTTGGCCTTTCCACTTTGAACAGGTGAGGGGCCAGTTGACTGGGGTTAGACACAGATACTGGCCACCTAATCAATGAGTTTGGAGCAAAGGGGTTGAGTTTAGCTGCGGCTAAGGTGGGTTTTCCCTATCTGTCACAAGGTGCTCGACAGTGGTTTGAGGGGGTTGTACCCCACCACTCGTGCTGGAACTTAACAGGTTTGGGTTTGGTGGTAAATCATGGGTTTTCACCAAGTTTGAGCTTCATTGGACAAGTTTAGCTTTGTAAACTTGAAAACACTCCAATATGACTAGATTTGTCCCTTCCAAAGAGAGTGTGGGAAAACTAAGTCCCACAAATCCCATTTTTGGGGTCGAACCCTGATTTGAGGTATTAGGCACTCGTGCAAAGTTTCAGCATCATTGGATAAACTTTCCTATGTAGAGTTGCTCTAACTTGATTCTGGACAAAAGGTTTTTTTGGCTTATTTGGGGTCCTTAATCACCTTTGATCAAGGTGAAACTTTATGTAGACACCAAATATGGCTTAGGGATATCACTGGAGTTTTCTAGGAATTTATTGAGAATATTTCCTTTGGAAACATTTCAAAAGGTCAAAACAGACAGAAATAGCTTTCATGGTTTTGTTCCATAATTATAATATAAAATAGGGTTTAAAATCTTATGTATGGAAAATATATGTCCTTCTGATCATCTCCATATTTAATCAGATTTTTCTAAGGCAGAAAAGTATTTTTCCATGTAGGAATACCAATTCTGGCCTCAGAAATGGACATGTTATTTAATTAGGAAAATAATTAAAAAATAATTATCTTTGTGGTTTGAAATATAAAGATAGGTTAAAATCAGATCACCAACTTTGAGTAGAAGCACTGCTTGCTATCAAGGGCATGTAGTGCAACTCAAGGTAGGGTTTTACCTTGATCCGAAATAAGTAAAGGTTTTTGGAAATCAATGTTATTAAATAGGGTTTTATATTCACATGATCAAGCACACAAGCATACAATGTCAATCATGGCACTCAAAACATTAGTCTTGAAAAAGTTGTAACAAGCTCAAATTTTCACAATACAGATAAGTGATAGTAAAAATAGGGTGTGATATGTGAGATCTACAAGGGTACGCAGATCCAAATCTCCTCTCGTAGATGGACATCACCATGATAGGTCTTCGTGTGCGTAGGAAATTTTTTGTTTCCCATGCAACGTTCCCCAACAGAAGGGAGTCCTCCACAAAACCGAATTGGAGGAGAACTCTCCTCCCATGGCTCGGCCGAAGCCCTCCTCCTTGGACGAGGCAAGGCAACCCTCCCTAATATTCCTCCCATATATAGTGGAGGTTTTGAGGGCAAACTTCACTAAAAAATAGCCATGTGCTTTCCTCTCCTCCATAGATCGTCTCCTCGTCTAGATTAGTCCGACATAGCTTGGCGAAGCACTGCTGGATTAGTTTACCACCACCACCACCTCGTTGTGCTGGAGAACTCATCTACCTCTCCGCCTATCTTGCTGGATCAAGAAGGTGGAGATCGTCATCGACCTGTACGTGTGCTGAACGCGGAGGTGTCGTCTATTTGGCTCTAGACCGGGAAGGATCGTGATAAGGTCGTGGGACGAATCATGATGATATCGCGTGACGGATCATGATTGGATTGTGAAGACGTACGACTACATCAACCGTGTTATATACGCTTCTGCTTTGCGTTCTACAAGGGTATGTAGTTGCACTCTCCCCTCTCGTAGATGGTCATCACCATGCATAGATCTTGTGTGAGCGTAGGAAATTATTTGTTTGCCATGCAACGTTTCCCAACACTATTCCACTTGTAATTGTGTGCTCAATCCAGTGGTATACTTGGAGTGCCAAGAAATTTCTCATAGCTTTCTCTCAAATGATGTTTAGTCATTGTTGTCTTCTGTTTATGGTTTTGTGAATTTCAGGAGTTCCGTAGCTCGGCTTGCGGCGTTCCTTATATGTTTGTGCACCATTTTCTCATGATGCGTCCATTCATCCCTTGATCATGCATGCCCAAATTAATAAACTTGAGGGTCTGTACAGAATGCTACACAACTTAATAAATGCATGAGAAAGATGACTTGTTAGCATTGCCATGCTCCTGTCATAACCACACTCATGCCTCATGTTGTTTGAAGCATTGCACCATGTCGTGTGTTCATTGGATGTGTATTTTCTTTTGGTAGCATCAGGAGCTGAGAACGAGTGCGAGGATATCGTTTAGTACGTTCCTGAAGAGCAAGAGTTTTCCCTGTTTGAAGAAGCAACAAGCAAGATGACCATGACCTTGAAATTGTTTCTAATTTCATTGTGCTTGGATGACTCATTTCCTTTGCTATTTATTGTTGCCTACCACATGAATACACAGCCTCCAAACATTTCCATGAAACGCCTCTAATCCTTATACAACCTAGCAACCATTGCTTGGCTAAGATAGCGCTTGATCAACCCTCTTATAGCATTGCTAGTTGCAGGTGCAGGGTGATCCATGTGTTAACATGGGCTTTTGATTATCATCTTATTGCTGCTATTTAATTTAATGCACAGATATACTTGGTAAAATGTAGAAGGCTTGGCCTTTTGCTGAGTGTTTTGTTCCGCTTTTGTCGCCTTAGTTTCGGCTACCGATGTTACGTTCCATATTGAGCGCTCCTAATACGCTTGGGGTTGTTATGGGGACCCCCTTGATTACTCGTTTTGCTTTAAGACTTGTCTGCCAAGACCCAACTTTGTATTAAATTTGTTAAACAACTTAATAATAAAAGGCATAGGGAATAGCTACCCCGAGGATAATTAATAAACCCCCGGTCCAGTGCTCCACGGGAGTGTTGGTCCAACCCAGAGAACTGTCTGGGGCCAATCCAAGGCAACTTGGGTGATCTCTATCAGGCCATGTACACTAGCTTATTCGTCGTGTCCTCATAGTGAGATACACATCTCTTATCAGGTTCGTTGACACGTCGGGTGGTCTTGTTGGATTTGTCTTTCCCTTCTTGAGGTGTCTTGTGCATCAGGATTTTGAGGATACTTTGGGCTATCTCAAGGTTGAGGTTTTCCACTAAGGAATCCGAGGAGATCACGAGTTTTCTGTGGTTCAAGCTTCTTATGCAGCTTGTGGTAGTTTGTGATCAACTAGTTGGAGCACCCCTACAGGGTTAATATCTTTCAGAAAGTTGTACCCATGGTTATGTGACAAATTGGAAACTTTGCTTAACATCCGGTTCTAGATAACTTGAAGTAAACTTAATTAAAATATGCCAACTGTGTGCATAACCGTGACTGTCTCTTTCGCAAGCTCCTTCTCCGACTAAGGACACGATGGGGTTATGACTGACGTAAGTAGGTGTTTAGGATCACTTAGTGATCATTACGTAGTTCACGACCGTCATGCGTAGACCACTCACTTTACATTATGTTCTCATAAGTTAGCCACCATACATGCTTAGTGCTACTGCAACGTCAACACTTAACCTTCCACAACAAATAACTTTATTAGTTATGGTATCATGGTCGCAAGATTACTAAGTTCGTGTGGCTCACACATTACTACAACACCACAGGTCCAGGTACTGTAGATCCAGAGGCGTTTGATGCTACGCAGCTTCGGTGGGAGTTCGATGAAGGCAGTGGCCGCATGTACGTGACGTACCCCGATGATTATAGGACCTTGGTCGTCTCATGGAAGCGAGACAGAGTCATTGCATTTTTTCGTTTATCTTGTCCATAGGAGGACCCTGTTTTATGGATGATTGAAATAATGTTATGTGACTTGTAACTTAACTCGTGGCAAGTGTAATCCATTCCATATACTCATCTCTTCATGTATGTATTGCGATGATTTCTATAATTGCGAAACGCTATGATGTGCCTCTATCCATATTAAGACCTTGTGCCCCAAATATGTATAGTGCCACATCTTGGATGTTACATCTCAGCTCCTTTCCTATCAGTGATACGCAAATCAAATTCTTGTAGCAAGAGAACCCACCTAATTAGTCTAGGCTTAGCATCTTTCTTTTCCATAAGATATTTAATAACAACATGATTAGTGTGAAGAATTAATTTAGAATCAACAATGTAAGATCTGAATTTATCACAAGCAAATACAACTTCTAAGAATTCTTTTTCACTGGTAGCATAATTTCTCTAGGCACTGTCTAGGGTTTTACTAGCATAATGAATGACATTTAATTTATTATCAACTCTTTGTCTTAGAACAGCACCAACAACATAATCACTAGCATCACACATAATTTCAAAAGGCACGTTCCAATCAAGTGGTTGAACAATAGGTGGAGAAGTTAAGGCTTTCTTAATTGTTTCAAAGGCTTCTACACATTCATCATCAAAATAAAAGGAACATCCTTTTGTAATAAATTAGTAAGAGGCCTAGAAATTTTAGAGAAGTATTTAATAAACCTCATATAGGAACCAGCATGACCAAGGAAACTAGAGATACCTTTAATATATTTTGGGCATGGCATCTTCTCAATTGCATCAACTTTAGCTTTATCCACCTCAATAACCCGTTCGGAAATTTTATGACCCAAGACAATACCTTCATTTACCATAAAGTGGCACTTCTACCAATTCAAGACAAGGTTAGTTTGCTCACATCTCTGCAAAACTCGATCAAGGTTGCTTAAGCAATCATCAAAAGAAGTTTTGTAAACGGAAAAATCATCCATGAATACCTCAACAATATTTTCACAAAAATCAAAGAATATATCGGTCATACATCTTTGAAAGGTAGTAGGTGCATTGCATAATCCAAAAGGCATATGTCTATAAGCATAGGTTCCAAAAGGACAAGTAAAGGTAGTTTTCTCTTGATCACGTTGTGACACACATATTTGAGAGAAACGATAATAGCCATCTAGAAAGAAAAAATTTGTGTGCTTCGATAATCTTTTTAGCATCTGGTCTATGAACAGTAAAGGATAATGATCTTTTCTAGTAGCTTTGTTTAATTATCTAAAATCAATTACCATTCTACAGCCAGTCACAATTCTTTGTGGAATGAGTTCATTTTTTATCATTAGGAACAACAATAATACCTCCTTTCTTACGGACACAATGAATGGGACTTACCCATCTACTATCAGCTATGGGATAAATTATACCTGCTTCCATAAGCTTTAATATTTCATTTCTCACCACTTCTTTCATTTTGGGATTCAGTCTTCGTAGGCGATCACCAACGGGTTTAGCATCTGGTTCCATATTAATATTGTGCTCACAAAGAGTGGGACTAATGCCCTTATCATCATCAAGAGTATACCCAATAGCAGCTTAGTGCTTCCTTAAAGTTTTTAATAATTTTTCTTCTTCATTCTCTATAAGGTTAGCACTGATAATAATAGGATATATCTTCTTTTCATCAACAGAAGCATATTTCAAAGTGTTAGGTAATTGCTTTAATTCAAACACACGATCACCCTTGGGTGGAGGAGGAACTCCTAGAGTTTCAACATGCAAGTTATGTTTAAGGATAGGTTTTTCTCAAAGAACATATTATCTATTTCATTTCTTGAATTCATATGCATATCATTTTCATGGTCTAGCAAATATTGTTCTAATGGATCCGTAGGAGGAATGGCAATAGAAGAAAGACCAATTACTTCATCTTTACTAGGTAATTCTTTGGCATGGGGTTGTTTACTAAACTTGGAGAAATGAAACTCATGAGACGTACCACCAAAATCAACACTGTCCGTTTCCTTTTTGCGATCTATTTGAGCATTGATAGTGTTCAAGAAGGGTCTACCAAATATTATGGGACAAAAATTATCTTGTGGTGAGCCAAGTACTAGAAAATTTGTAGGGTATTTTACTTTCCCACACAAGACTTCAACATATCTAACAATCCCAAGTGGTGTGATAGTGTCTCTATTGGCAATTTTCATAGTAACATCTATTTCTTCTATCTCAATCGGTGTTATCTCATGCATAATTTCTTGATATAAGGTAAAAGGGATAGCACTAACACTAGCACCATATCACATAAACCATGATAGCAATGATCTCCTGTTTTGACTGAAACGACATGCATGCGAACAACAAGTCTACTCTTGTCTTTACTGTCAGGTTTGGCAATTATAGCAGCTTCATTACAGAAATAAATAACATGACCATCAATATTGTCTACCAAGAGATCTTTAACCATAGAGGTACTAGGTTCTACCTTGATTTTCTCAGAGGGTTTGGTTTTTCTAACATAACTTTTATTAACCATAGTTGAAGCTTTAGCATGTTCCTTTATCCTAACATGGAAAGGTGGTTTCTTAATGTAAGTAGTAGGCACAACTGGGTAACATTGAAAATAATAGTTTCAGCTTCAACTTTGATTGGTTCTTCAATTTTTTCTTTAATAGTTGGATGATATTTAAACCATTTCTCTCTATGGATATCAACATGAGCAGCAAAGGTTTCACAAAATGAGTCTACTATCTCAGAGTCAAGTCCATTCTCGGTACTAGAATCATTGAAAGCATCGATATTCATAAAAGATTTAACACAATCAAACTTAGGTTTTATACATGACTCTTTACCTTCGTCGAACTGCCAATCTTCAGAGTTACATTTAATTCTTTCTAAAAGATCCCACCAGAATTCAATAGTGTTCTTCATAAAAGAACTAGAGCAAGAAGTATCGAGCATGGTTTGATCATTATGAGAAAGCCGAGCATAAATATTATGAACAATAATTTCTCTCGAGAGCTCATGATTGGGGCATGAATATAACATTGACTTCAGCCACCCCCAAGCTAGAGCGATACTTTCTCCTTCACGAGGCCAAAAATTATTGATAAAATTCCGATCATGATGAACAAGATGCATAGTATAATTGTTTTGGTGAAACTCCAATGCAATCGATTCGAGTTCCAGGATCATGTATCATCACATAACCTATGCCATGTCAATGCTCCCCCCCCCAAAGATAAAGGGAAACCTTCTTTTTGACTTCATCTCCGGATAAACATGCAAGCTTAAATAATCCACAAACTTCATCCACATAGATTTGGTGTATATCGAGATGTTTTGTTCCATCTCCTGCATAAGGATTAGGTAGGATTTTCTCTATCATACCCAAAGGAATTTCATAGTAAACATTTTTAGTAGGTTCAGCAGGTTGAGGGACAACTCTTGGTGTTTCCGGTCGAGGTGTAGATACCCCGAACAAACCCCTCAAAGGATTACTTTCCATAGTGACAAGTAATAGTAAATTTCAGCAAGTAATATAAATTTCCCCTTACCAAATTCCTCTTGGCAAAGGTGCTTCACTCCCCGGAAATGACGCTAGAAAAGAGTCTTGATGACCCAGAAGTATAGCGGGTCAATCCTAGTCATTTCTATAAGTAAGAGTGTCGAACCCAACGAGGAGCGGAAAGAAATGACAAGCGGTTTTCAGCAAGGTAATTTCTGCAAGCACCGAAATAGTGGTAACAAGTTGTTTGATAAAAGATAATTATAACAAGTGACAAGTAGAAATAGTAACAATAGGTCCAGCAAGGTAGCCCAATCCTTTTGCGGCAAAGGATAGGCCGGAACAATTTCTTATAATAGGCAAAGCATTCTTGAGGGCACACGGGAACTTCATCTAGTCACTTTCGTCATGTTGGGTTAATTTGTGTTCAGTATTCTGATAATTTGATATGTGGGTGGACCGATGCTTGGGTGTTGTTCTTACTTGAACAAACCTCCCACTTATGATTAACCATCCCACAAGCATCCACAACTACGAGAAAAGTATTAAGAATAAATTCTAACCATAGCATTAAACATAGGGATCCAAATCATCCCCTTACGTAGTAGTGCATAGACTAGGGTTTAAGTTTGTGTCACTCTCGCAACCCACACTCCAATTACTACTCCACAATGCATTCCCTTAGACCCAAAATATGGTGAAGTGTTATGTAGTCGATGTTCACATAACACCACTAAGGGAATCAAAACATTCATACCATCAAAATATCGAACGAATATCAACTTCACATGACTACTTGCAACATGATTTCTCCCATGGCCTCAAGAATGAAAGTAACTACTCACAAGTGATAAAAATGTTCATGATTAGAGAGGTATTCTATAGCATAATGAATCTAACATATGATCTTCCACCAAATAAACCATAAACCATGAACTACGAGATGTAATTAACACTACTAGACACACCCCATGTACCAATCCGAGGTTCCGGTACAAGATTGAGTACAAGAGATGACCTAGGGTTTTGATAGGAGATGGTGCTGGCAAAAATGTTGATGAAGATTGGTCTCCCCAATATGAGAGGGTTGTTGGTGATGATGATGACCTCGATTTCCACCTCCGGGAAGGAAGTTCCTCGAGCAGAATCGCTTCGTCGGAGGGCAAAAGTGCTCCTGCCCAGGTTCCGCCTCGAGAAGGCGACACTTCATCTAGAAAGTCCTCCCATTAATTTTTTAGGTAGAAGGAAAATTTATACCATAGGTGGGCCAGGTGGCCCACTAGACATCGGGTCACGCCAGGGGTGCCACGCGCGTTCTGGTGTCTAGTGGCCGCCTGGTGGCCCCCTCTGGCACTTCTTCGATCCAGTTTTTTATTATAATATAAATCTCCATAAATTTTCAGCCCAATTGGAGATGTGCATAATAGGTATCTTTGCCGTAGCTTTTTCAGGTCGAGAATTCCAACTATCGGCATTCTCCCACTTGATGTAAACCTTGCATATTATGAGAGAAAAGGCATTAGAATTACTCCACCAAGTGGCAAAATTTATAAAAATACTATAAATATTAGTATCAAAACATGATGCAAAATGAACGTATCACGTAACTCTATGTTTCTCTTCCTAGAATACATCTAGAAGTAATATGAAGATTCTTACTCTCCCGGATAAGCAAAAGGAAGGCCAGTCTAACTCCATTATTTTTTTTACAAAGAACATAGTCTACAAAAGTTCTGAGCATGTATTCCCACTCCCAGGTTTTATTTACACCCCGAATATGTTTCCTTGCTATATACTATTGGCATTATTCATTGCAGTAACCTGGTTCATGTAATAAATTTATTAATTTTGTATATACGTAAATGTGTACCCAGCCCTTCTATATACAAATAATTCGCCATCATATATTACTTTACATTTTGTTTCTTTTCTCTATACCATATGTACTGGAACTTCTCTTTTTTTTCTTTGCTTCAATATACTAAAGATCCTCTATAGGTTGCTTGTTGTTTACTTTTTCTAAATATACTACATATTGTTATATATATGCAGTAGTGATTATCTAATTTTCGTTTAGATGAGAAGATAGATGAAGTGAGAGCTCCTGGGCCAATATTGTTGGCATGGATGTTTTGAGCAAACAACTAAAAGAGTATGTCATACTTGACAAAAGATTGCATGGCCTGGTAGATGCCCAAGGTATGTAAGAAGTAATTGTAACTAGTTGTGCAAGTCATGCCTGGAATATTTCCTCTCTTCATGGTGGCGTTGTATGCAGATTCATGCTTGTGCATGTTTACAAAGTGTTCGGTCAAACACTTCTATTTCATTTTGTTTTTTCTGAAACCATTTAAGTGTATGCTCAAGCTATAATATGTATGCTATTGGATATATTAATTGATGACATTTATCTTCACATTGAATGAGCAATGTTTAATCCTTAGATGAAAGGTGACATAATAGCTTGTTTTGTTTCTACAGATGTTCTAAGAAAAAACAACTGTTCTATTGTAGTAGTTGTTCTAAGGGTCTATATTACTTGCACAACAGTTCTCGTGTGAGCACATTAGCTACATTTTTCATAACTGGGAGTTGTCGTCTACAATCCTCGCCTGCTTGCCATCGATGAAGCCATTGTTGGAAGGAGGCTCACGCACGACACATCATTTTCCGATAGTAGTAGCTTAGTGGGCTCTGGCAATTCTGTGTCTCTTATGCTTTCCCTATGTTTTGTACAGTATTTACTCCTGTCAACAAAATCAATACCACTAGTATCGGGCTTAAGAACGAGCTATGTTGAATCTATGTTCTTCATCCTGTAAGGTATTTGCACTATGAATAAACTTCAGATGAGAGGCATCTATGTGGATTTCTATATTTCAGTCCCAATTGTTCATGTGCATGCAACACTTTTGAAGTTGTATATACTCTCCTATGTACCAAGTGTTTTTTTATGTGAGTTTGCTTGGCCAGTGCGATATGTTTGCGGGACTATAGTACACTTAATAAACTATTTTAGCGATTTAATATTGGCCGATCATAGTTGTAGTAGAATGCTATGCTTCAAGATACTAATACTCCCTTTGTTTGTAAGTATAAGATGTATTATTTTTTCAAAAAGTCAAACTTCTCTAACTTTGACCAAGTATATAGAGAAAAATACCAATGTGTAGAATACCAAATCATTATCACTAGATTCACCATGCAATATATTTTTATATTTCACATATTTAGTATTGTAGATTCTTATTTATTTTGCTATAAAGTTGGTCAAACATAGACAATGTTTGAAATTTTGAAAAAATAATACACCTTACATTTAAAAATGGAGGGAGTATTGGAAATCATATATTTGATTTTGCTTAATGTTACTTGTCAACGATATAGCATAAATTTGATCAATGTCTTGGTGCATATTTCATTGTTGAGAAGATTCATGCCACTTAAGCAATAATGTGCCACATGATCTTTGCTGGTTCCGTAGCGTAGAATGGGGATCTTGCTAGTAATGTTAGTGATTGTGCACTAGTAGGGATTTACAACTACCCTTGCTACTTCTTCATTTCTTTGACCCCATAAGCAATGCTATGTGTGCTTGCAATCTATACATAGCCAAGTGACTTCATCATTGCACTAATCAATGGTTAAGACCATCGCCATATCATTTTCCATGTGACATTTGGGATCGCCATGGAACAGATAGCAGGGTAACAAAAGGGCTTACTTAGCAATGACATAAGAAGTCTCACAAATGAATTGTTTGCCTAGAGATAAACATGCACAAATGTACAGCCAGCGAGTTACATTTCATTTTTCTCTCGTGGTTAGCTATTATTAATTAATAATAGCATTTGCCAAAAAATAAGCCAATACATCAGGAACTCTTATATGGCATCACATATGTACATCAAAATAGGTTAAGACAATATTATAAAGATATTAGGATGCCCCCTCTCCTCTCGCATCACAACCGCGGGCAACCCAGAGGGCGAACCCTAGCCGCCGGCTTCCTGCCCCTTCCTCCGGTCCCGTTCCCTGCCACGGTCGGCACGTGCCTGGTCGCGGCGGGCTTCCTCTCCCCTTCGCTTGGATCTTGGGGCTGGCGCATGACAACCTAGTCGCGCAAGGGCTCGTGCTCGCATGGGGCCGATGGTGTGACAGCTGGCACGTGCGGCGGCGGCGTGCTCCCAAGGGCGTATGGCGCCGACGGCATGGGCGCAGGCTCGCTATGTGGTGGTTGCGCGCAGGTGCAGTTTGCTCGAGGCTGGATGCAACGAAGGATGGATCTGCCCCGATGGGCGGCGCGGGCCGCGGGTTCGGCGTGGGCAGCTCGGTGGGTGGCAGTCCGGCGCCGTGGTGATAGGGCCGGCGGCAGGTGCGGTGGTAGTGCTGCCCTTGGCGGCAGGGCGGCCTGTTGATCGGCGATCTCGCAGGGCGGGCAGATTCGGTCTTCGGCGGGTCTTCTCCGGCTGGTATGGCGCGATACAGGAGATGGGGGCGGTGGCTCTTGTGTTGCATCTTGCTACCTCTTGAGCTTGCGTTGGTTTTTCCGTTGAAGAGGAAAGGGTGATGCAGCACAGTAGGAGTAAGTATTTCCCTCAGTTTGAGAACCAAGGTATCAATCCAGTAGGAGTATCAAGATGAGGCACCAATGTACCTGCGCAAAAACAAACAAACTTGCACCCAACGCTATAAAGGGGTTGTCAATCCCTTCATGATTATTTGCAAGGTGAGATCTGAAAGGTGAAAAGTGCAACAAAGTAATTTTGTGGATCTCAAAATAAGATGTGACGTAGACCCGAGGGCCATAGTGTTCACTAGAGGCTTCTCTCATGATATCAAGTATTACGGTGGGTGAACGAATTACTGTCGAGCAATTGATAGAATCGCGCAAAGTCATGATGATATCTAAGGCAATGATCATACATATAGGCATCACGTCCGAGACAAGTAGACCGATACTTTCTCCATCTACTACTATTACTCCACACATCGACCGCTATCCAGCATGCATCTAGTGTATTGAGTTCATAACAAACAGAGTAACGCCTTAAGCAAGATGGCATGATGTAGAGGGATAGATTCATGCAATAGTTATAAACCCCATCTTTTTACCCTTGATGGCAACAACACGATGCGTGCATCGCTACCCCTTCTGTCACTAGGTGAGGACATCGCACGGTATGAACCCAAAACCAAGCACTTCTCCCATTGCAAGGATTATAGATCAAGTTGGCCAAACAAAACCCACAACTTGAAGAGAATTACAAGGATACGAAATCATGCATATAAGAGATCAGAGGAGACTCAAATAATATTCATAGATAATCTGATCATAAATCCACAATTCATCGGATCTCGACAAACACACCGCAAAATAATGTTACATCGGATAGATCTCCATGAAGATCATGGAGAACTTTGTATTGAAGATCCAAGAGAGAGAAGAAGCCATCTAGTTACTAGCTATGGACCCGAAGGTCTGTGGTGAACTACTCACGCATCATCGGAGAGGCAATGGTGTTGATGAAGAAGCCCTCCGTGTCCGAATCCCCCTCCGGCAGGGCACCAGAACGGTCCCCAGATGGGATCTTGCGGAGACAGAAGCTTGCGGCGGCGGAAAAGTATTTTCGTGGCTCTCTCTGGTGGTTCTGAATTTTTAGAGAATTTATAGGCGTAAGAAGTAGGGCAAAGGAGCCACGTGGGGCCCATAAACCTGCTAGGCGCCCCCCAGGCCTTGGCTAGGGGGCTTGTAATCTCCCTCGAGGTCCTTTGCCTTGGTTCTGAGGTTCCCTGCGTATCTTCTGTTATGGGAAAAATCATCCTGCAGGTTTTATTCCGTTTGAACTCCGTTTAATATTCTTCTCTGAAAAAGGTCAAAAACACGAAAAAAACAGAAACTGGCACTTGGCACTGAGTTAATAGGTTAGTCCCAAAAAAGATATAAAATAGCATATTCATGCATACAAAACATCCAAAGTTGACAAGATAATAGCATGGAACCATCAACAATTATAGATACGTTGGAGACGTATCAAGCATCCTCAAGCTTAACTCCTGCTCGTCCTCGAGTAGGGAAGTGATAAAGACCGAATTTTTGATGTGAAATGCTACCTAATATATTTGTCCTTTGTAACATCTTTCTTGTGGCATGAATGTTCAGATCCGTAAGATTCAAAACAATAGTTTACTATTGACATGAAAACAATAGTACTTCAAGCATACTAGCACAATGATCATGAACTTTTGAAATAACAAGGCCAAAGAAAGTTATCCCTACAAAATCATATGGTCTCGCTATGCTCCATCATCCCCACACAACAAAATTAAATCATGCACAACCCCGGTATTGGCCAAGTAATTGTTTTTGCACTCTTACTTCCTCAAAAAAATTCAACTCTCACGCAATACATGAGCGTGAGCCATGGATATAGCACTATAGGTGGAATAGAGTGTGGTGGAGGTTGTGAGGAAAAAAGGAGGAGATGGTCACATTGACTCGGCATATCAACGAGCTATGGAGATGCCCATCAATAGATATGAATGTGAATGAGTAGGGATTACCGTGCAACGGATGCACTAGAGCTATAAGTGTGTGAAAGCTCAAAAGGAAAACTAGTGGGTGTGCACCCAACTTGCTTGCTCACGAAGACCTAGGGCAATTTTGAGGAAGCCCATCATTGGAATATACAAGCCAAGTTATATAATGAAAATTACCACTAGTATATGGAGGTGACAAAACGAGAGACACTCTATCATGAAGAACATGGTGCTATTTTGAAGCACAAGTGTGGAAAAAGATAGTAGCATTGTCCCTTCTCACCTTTTCTCTCATTTTTTTGTTTGGGCTCTTCGGCCTCTTTTTTCATTTTTTTGGTGGGCATATTTGGCCTCTTCTTTTATTTCCTCACATGGGACACTGCTCTAATAATGATGATCATCACACTTTTATTTACTTACAACTCAATACTTAGAACAATGATGACTCTATATGAAATGCCACCGACAGTGTACCGGGATATGCCACGATCTAGCTTAGCGTATGACGTTGAAACATCTTTCTAGCTCTCTTACGATCATGCAATGGCAATATGAAAGTGACGGCACATGTCATGAGATGGAACGATGGGAGTTGCATGGCAATATATCTCGGAATGGCTATGAAAATGCCATAATAGGTACGTATGGTGGCTGTTTTGAGGAAGGTATATGGTGGGTTTGTGCGGCACTAGAGAGGCTAGCAATGGTGGAAGGTGAAAGTGCATCTATACTATGGACTCACATTAGTCATAAAGAACTCATATACTTATTGCGAAAGTTTTATTAGTAATCGAAACAAAGTGCTAAATGCATACCCCTAGGGGAAGGGTTGGTAGGTGTTTAACCATCGCGCGATCCCGACCCCCGTACAAAGGATGACAATCAATAAATCAATTATGCTCCGACTTCCTAACATAGCGGTTCACCATACGTGCATGCTACGGGAATCACTAACTTCAACACAAGTATTTCTAGTTTCACAACACCCTACTAACATAACTCTAATATTACCATATCCATATCTCAAAACTAATTGAGAGGAATCAATCTTCTCTTTACTAATCAATGCACTTGAATATGGAAGTTTTTATTATATCCTCTTTGGATGCCTATCATCTTTAGGACTACTTTCATAGCACACGGCAATTACCAAGTTACTTAGAGAGAGCACTCTCAAAAAGATATAAGTGAAGATCGAGAGTTCTTATTTCTTCAAAATATGACACCTCCGTGCTCTAAAAAGATCTAAGTGAAGCACTAGAGCAAATTTATCTAGCTCAAAAGATATAAGTGAAGCACGTGCGAGCTAAATTGCCTAACTCAAAAGATATAAGTGAAGCTCAATGAGTATTCTAGCAAAATTCACGATGAGTGCATGTCCCTCTCAAAAGGTGTGCAGCAAGGATGATTGTGACAAAAAAAAGACTCTTATAATACACGACGCTCCAAGCAAAACACATATCATGTGGTGAATAAAAATATAGCTCCAAGTAACGTTACCGATGGATTGAAGACGAAAGAGGGGATGCCTTCCCGGGGCATCCCCAAGCTTAGGCTTTTCTGTGTCCTTGAATTTGGCTTGGGTTCCTTGGGCATCCCCAAGCTTAAGCTCTTCCCACTCTTTATCCCATTGTCGAGGAGAACATCACCCAAAACTTGAAAACTTCACAACACAAAACTTAAACAGAAACTCGTGATATCATTAGCATACGAAAACAAACCACCACTCTTTAGGTACTATAGTAAACTTGATTTCTATTTAGATTGATGTTATATTACTGTATTCTCACTTTTCCATGGTTAGTACCCCCTATACTATCCATAGTTTCATCAAAATAAGCAATCAACACAACAAAAACAGAATCTGTCAAAAATAGACCAGTCTGTAGCAATATGTATACTTCGTATACCTCTGGTATCCCAAAAATTCTGAAAACTTATGACAATTAGGGAAATTTGTATATCAACCAGAAGCAAAAAAGAATCAACTCAAAAGCTCTTTCTGGATAGGAAATAAAAATAATTTTGTGAGCACAAAGTTTTTGTCGTTTTCAGCACGATCAAACAACCATCACCAAAACTGATCATAAAGGTTCTACTTGGCACAAACACAAAAAGAAACATAAAAACACAATCATAACATAATTATGATGGTGTGGACACAACAAAACAGAAAGCAAAAAAGCAAAGATAAATTCATTGGTTTGCCTCCCAACAAGCGCTATTGTTTAACGCCCTTAGCTAGGCATAAGGCGATAGAATCAAGTCTGATCATCTTTGGTGCTCAAACCATAAGTAGCCCTCATCATGGATTCATAAGGCAATCTTATTTTCTTTCTAGGAAAGTGTTCCATGCCCTTATTTAATGGAAATTGAAATTTAATATTCCCTTCGTTCATATCGATGATAGCACCAATAGTCCTAAGGATAGGTCTACCAAGAATGATGGGACATGTTGGATTGCAACCAATATCAAACACAATGAAATCTACGGGCACATAGTTCCTATTTGCAATAATAAGAACATCATTGATCCTTCCCATAGGTTTCTTAATAGTAGAATCCGCAACATGCAAATGAAGAGAGCACTCATCAATCTCATTGAAGCCTAGAACATCACATACATACTTTGGAATAGCAGAAACACTAGGACCCAAATCACACAAAGCATTGCATTCATAGTTTTTAATCTTGATTTTTATAGTAGGTTCCCACTCATCATGAAGTTTTCTAGGAATAGATATCTCCAACTCAAGTTTCTCTTAAAGAGATTTCATCATAGCATCAACGATATGATTGGTAAAGGCCTTATTTTGGCTATAAGCATGTGGAGAGTATAGCATGGATTGCATCAAGGAAATACATTCAATCAAAGAGCAACTATCATAATTGAATTTATCCAAAGTAGTAATTTCATCACTACTCAAAGTTTTGAAATCATCTACTCCACTTTCAGTGCCTTTAGCATCAAGATAAATAGACTCCGAATCATTGGGGCATTTCTCAACCAAAGTGGATTCATATCTAGCCCCATCATCATTAGGATTGACCTTAGAAAACAAGGATTCAATAGGAGTCACACCAAGCTCTTTAAGATCTTCGTGCTTCTCATCACGAGAACACGCCTTTTTAAGCCATTCATGTCTAGCACGAATTTGGGTGGTTCTTTCTTTACTCTCATTCATGGAAACACGTATAGCTTTCAAAGTTTAATCCATATTAATCTTGGGAGGAGCACATATCAATTTTTCAAAGCATCAATATCAAGAGACATTCTATCAACGGTCCTAGCCAAGTCATCAATTTTGAGCAGTTTTTCTTCTATGGACGCATTGAAAGTCTTTCGCGAGTTGATAAACTCTTTAATATTACTCTCAAGATCAGAGGGTAATTTATTGTAATTTACATGAGCATTGTTGTAGGAATTGCCAAAGTTATTAGAGGGATTACTAGGAGAAGGCCTAGGATTAAAGTTACCTCTATAAGCATTGTTGTTGCCAAAATTATTCCTACCAACAAAATTAACATCAAACCTCTCATTGCTATTCTCAATCAAGGAAGACAAAGGCATATCATTTGGATCTAAAGGAGCACTTTTACTAGGAAACAATTTCATTAACTCATCCATCTTAGCACTCAAAGAGTTAATTTCTGCTATAGCATGCACTTTTTTACTAGTAGGTCACCTTCCAGTGTGCCATTGAGAATAGTTTGTCATGATATTATCTAGGATTTTTGTGGCTTCTCCTAGTGTGATTTCCATGAAAGTTCTACCGGAGGCGGAGTCCAAGATATTTCTAGAAGCAAAATTCAAACCAGCATAGAAGATTTGTATAATCATCCAAAGACTCAGGCCATGAGCGGGACAATTTCTAATCATCAATTTCATTCTCTCCCAAGATTGTGCAACATGTTCATGACCTAGTTTCTTAAAATTCATGATATCATTACGGAGAGAGATAATCTTAGCCGGTGGAAAATACTTGGAAATATAAGCATTTTTACACTTGTTCCAAGAATCAATACTATTTTTCGGTAAAGATGAAAACCATGTTTTTGCTCGATCTCGTAATGAGAATGGAAATAGCTTAAATTTAATCATATCATTATCCAGATCTTTCATCTTTTGCATATCCCATAACTCAATGAAGGTATTAAGATGGGATGCGACATCTTCACTAGGAAGGCCGGAAAATTGCTCTTTCATAACAAGATTCAGCAAGGCAGGATTGATTTCATATGATTTCGCACTAGTGGCGGGAGCAATCAGAGTACTAATAAAATCATTATTATTAGTATTCGAGAAGTTACACAATTTGATGTTTTCAGTCATGGTGACTTAGCAAGCAGACAAGCACACAAGCAAACACAAAGCAAGCGAAAGAAAAGGGCGAACGAAAAAGGCAAATATTTTTGTAAATTTTGTTTTTTCAGAAGTGGGGGGAGAGGAAAATGAGAGGCAAAAGGCAAAAAATGTAAATGCAAGAGATGAGTTTGCGATAATTACTTGGATAAGCTTCACTTTGAATACTCCCCGGCAACGGCGCCAGAAATTCTTATTGCTACCTCTTGAGCTTGCGTTGGTTTTTCCCTTGAAGAGGGAAGGGTGATGCAGCAGAGTAGCAGTATGTATTTCCCTCAGTTTGAGAACCAAGGTACCAATCCAGTAGGAGTATCAAGATGAGGCACCAATGTACCTGCGCAAAAACAAACAAACTTGCACCCAACGCTATAAAGGGGTTGTCAATCCCTTCATGATTATTTGCAAGGTGAGATCTGAAAGGTGAAAAGTGCAACAAAGTAAGTTTGTGGATCTTAAAATAGGATGTGAAGTAGACCCGAGGGCCATAGTGTTCACTAGAGGCTTCTCTCATGATAGCAAGTACTATGGTGGGTGAACGAATTACTGTCGAGCAATTGATAGAATCTCACAAAGTCGTGATGATATCTAAGGCAATGATCATACATATAGGCATCACGTCCGAGACAAGTAGACCGATACTTTCTGCATCTACTACTATTACTCCACACATCGACCGCTATCCAGCATGCATCTAGTGTATTGAGTTCATAACAAACAGAGTTACGCCTTAAGAAAGATAACATGATGTAGAGGGATAGATTCATGCAATAGATATAAACCCCATCTTTTCACACTTGATGACAACAACATGATGCATGCCTCGCTTCCCCTTCTGTCACTAGGTGAGGACACTGCACGGTATGAACCCAAAACCAAGCACTCTCCCATTGCAAGAATTATAGATCAAGTTGGCAAAACGAAACCCACAACTCGAAGAGAATTACAAGGATATGAAATCATGCATATAAGAGATGAGAGGAGACTCAAATAATATTCATAGATAATCCGATCATAAATCCACAATTCATCGGATCTCGACAAACACACCGCAAAAGAAGGTTACATCGGATAGATCTCCATGAAGATCATGGAGAACTTTGTATTGAAGATCCAAGAGAGAGAAGAAGCCATCTAGCTACTAGCTATGGACCCCGAAGGTCTGTGGTGAACTACTCACGCATCATCAGAGAGGCAATGGTGTTGATGAAGAAGCCCTCCGTGTCCGAATCCCCCTCCGGCAGGGCACCAGAACGGTCCCCAGATGGGATCTTGCGGAGACACAAGCTTGTGGTGGTGAAAAAGTATTTTCGTGGATATCTCTCGTGGTTCTGGATTTTTAGAGAATTTATAGCCGAAAGAAGTAGGGCAAAGGAGCCACGTGGGGCCCACAAGCCTGCTAGGCGCCCCCCCAGGCCATGGCTAGGGGGCTTGTGACCTCCCCCGAGGTCCTTTGCCTTGGTTCTCACGTTCCCTGTATATCTTCTGTTATGGAAAAAATCATCCTGCATGTTTTATTCCGTTTGGACTCCGTTTAATATTCTTCTCTGAAAAAGGTCAAAAACACGAAAAAAACAGAAACTGGCACTTGGCACTGAGTTAATAGATTAGTCCCAAAAAAGATATAAAATAGCATATTCATGCATGCAGAACATCCAAAGTTGACAAGATAATAGCATGGAACTGTCAAAAACTATAGATACGTTGGAGACGTATCACATCTGCTGCAGCGCGGTGGCGGGGACTGAACGGGCCCGATCTTGGCCTGGCTGGGCAAGGGGTCCAGCATGCCCGTGCGCGTGCGTCCGGCCTGCTACTTCGTGTGTCGACGGAGGTTGTCCCCTCCCTCGTGGTTGTGGTACTGTCGGTCCTATCCACAGTGGTTGTGTCTCAGTCCAGCCGGCCTCGCTGCGTTTGCTCTGGGGAGATGATGGTGGTGTCCGCGTGACTGTGGTGGCGCATGTTGGTGGGTGGTTGCCATGGTGGAGCTAAGGATTGGTTCTGGGCGGTGGGTGAGAGGGGTCGGGAGAAATCTCTGTCGGATCTGGCCGACAACGATGCGGTGACGCCTGCGGGCGCCACTTCCCTTCCTGAAGGGTGTCGAATGTACCTCTCCCCTGCCAACCTCCGTGTGCCGGGAGAAATCCTATGGCTTGTCTAGGCAGCAGCGGCATTGTCGTCGCAGTCCTTCTTGAAGGTGTTGCTTGGCACGCGGCAATCCGATGGCACTGAAGTGTGGCGGAATTATTCGATGGGCGCAATAGTTGCGGGACACTACAGCTTTTGTTGATCCGGTGTTGCTCGCATTTGTTTTTCTTATTTTTATTTGTCTTTCTTTTGGGCATGATTGTGTTGTCTGCCCCAGCACGTATCGTTGGCTGTATCGGTTGGTTGCTTTTTATACAAAGCGGGGGAAACCCTTTTTGGGTAAAGATATTAAGATGTTTGTGAGATAAAATAAAGTGGTTGCGATGGACAAAATATTTAGTAATATTTTTTGGAGAATGCATTTTAGAAAGTGTATAGGAAGAGTTGTACTGGATACATTCCTAGTCTAAAGGGCCGTTCACTACAGATATAGATAAACGAAATTTAACAACATCTGTTCGTACCATTGCAAGGGCCTCCGTCATGTCTACTATTAAAGGGGGTTGTGCCGTTGTCGTGATGGTTTGACCTACATCGATCCCCCTTGTTTCGCTAATAGTCCTCCCCCACGTCCTCCCACCGATTTTTTCCAACCCTCCGAAAACCAGAAGGTTCAATTAAAAAAATAGGTGTTGCACCGTCTCAATGCCTCACCCACGATGCTCACAATCTCCCATGCCGCTACCCAGGTTCCCACCTCCACCACAACTCCCGCAGCACCGCCACCAGAGGGCCGGCCGGCAAAGTCGTGCGGCGCCCACGGAGAAGGTGGCGGCACGTGGCAGTAGGGTGGTCTCGTTCCCCTCCCCCGTGCTTGAGACTCCCCCCCCCCCCCCCGCCCCACCCCACAACCCCCTCGAACATAGGGACACCACCGGGTCACCCCTCCAATGCCGCCTCCCTCGTCTTCGACGACGGCGTTGGCCCCCTCCTTGATGGATCTGCAACGGAGGTGCCCTAGTGTCTCCCCCGCGTGCTTGGCCTGGCTCGCCCAGATGCGATCTGGCGAAGCTCCTTCCCCACCCCGCTCCCTCTCGCTATTGCGTCCTCCAGGTCGGTGTGGCTAAAAGCTCGGCCTGATCCTCCCCTTGCCGCCTCTTCCCTCGACATCACGGAGGTGTTCCATAGTGCGAACGAGCTCAATGAAGCGGTGATAGTCCACCATGGCTGATGCGAGGGTGAGGTATGGGGATGGATTTTGGGGGATCTAGCTTCTGATTGGTTCATCGGCTAACTGAAACCGATTATAGTTTCTCTCTGGTTTGTGTTGCCATTGGCAGGACCAAATTGACAGCGACAAAGCACGAGTTGGCCCCCTTCAGAATGTCAAATATGTCTACCCCAACGTCAATGCCATTGTCACCGGACTAATCCTCATTGGGATGTTCAGGCATTCGATCACCAATCTCTGTTGTGGCAACTACAACATGTGAGATCGGTGATCATGTCCTCTATAATCACCAGAAATACAAAGAGATCAATTTAGTACTACTTGTAAAGCTACCAACTTTCTCTGCTTTCCTGGTACAACAAGGTACCAAATTGAAGTTGTCATCGTGACCCCAATTCCCTCTCACGTGCAGTATGATGGATTGGACACCCACAAGGCTGAGAAGTCAGTGCAGTAGCAGGTTGTGTAGGCAGACGCTAATCCGCATTCAAGAGAAGATGACCGGTCCACTCATGGCTCATCTTATTTTATCAATTGATTTTTTGGTTAATAGGTATATAAATAAGTTTATTTATGGCTTATCGTGAAGGCGGGAAGATATGCAGGGAACAATGACTCTGAATATTCTTTCATTATGTTAAAATTTGCCAATTACAAATAGAGGAGTTACATATAGAATAGTACAATTTTCACTTTTTATTTTACCTTTACCCTGGACCGTTAAAGAGCACTTAAAGTTTCTTATTTAGGTTGCGCACCTTCACCCTAGATATGTATTGTTGTTGCTAACTAAAACATGTTTTTTGTTCATATTTGTACACACTAACGATCGCATGGATTTTTTCTACATTCCTAATGTAAGTATTGAAGCAATAGCCCCTTTCATGTTCTACTTTTTGCCTTTTCAGATTCACAATTCCTATCAATGTACATATATACGCAAAGTGTGGTTGTCACAATTATTATAGGTTGTTAGGTTGTTAGGTTATTAGCTAGCAATATGTGGTAGTAATTGTACTTCTGCCAAGTACAGGGTAATCACTAGAACAAGCATCAATTATATAAATTATTGATGAATCTTGTCTGGTCGTAAGTTTCCTAATCTACGTTATCACGTATCTTATTTTGTCAATTCTGCCTACTAACACCCTAAGGGAGAAGACTTCTTCAAAACTTATTCCAATATTGGAGAGCTTCTTATATTTCTCTTCCTTTGGGCATAGACAAGTATTCACAATGAATACCATTATGTGGAGTACATGTATGTAGTTAGCATGGATCATCTGGTTAGTAGACAAAGTTCAGGTTTCATTGTTAATTTCCCGTTGGATTTCAAAGGTGTAACGATTTTGTTGAAGTAAAAGATATTAAAGAGAGGGTTCTGACATGGTCACAAGAATGAAGATGGAGTGGAAGAAGGATAGGAGAGAAAGATGTCTCTCTCTGTCTCTGTGCTGCAAAAAAGAGAGGGTCGTTAAGGATATGAGCAATTTTAACATACTACTTCATACTCTCTATTTTCACATGAAAGGTAAGAAGGTAAGAGTTAATGAAACTCACTACGTAATGCAATCAATGACTCAGTTTTATTTATACTCTTACCATTCATATGAAAATGGGAGGTAAGAGGGAGCATGTTAAAAAATATTTTAGCATATAAGTATGCCTCTATTATATATTTTTATCTCCGCATGTTAGTATTTCTGTCTATCACTATTCCTATCACAAGGCAAGTTTGTCCCCATGATAAAATGTTACATTCGCTTGCTTTATCAAGGGTAACTGCACAATATTGTCTTCCATTTTCTTATGGGTTTTGCAGCTTGAAGTAAACGTACATATAGTTCGAAGTTAACTGATTTTATACTATAAATTTCAGGATTTTCCTATATTCTGTTTCTGGTTGAACACATGTTCTTATTGCTAAAGTACTCCAACTGAGATTGTCCAGTGGATACCCTTCTTTTAAATAATTAGTGTTGTGGTATGTGTGTGACACTAAACAAAAAAAATATAAAGCATTATTATCACCTACTCCCAACTAAAACCATGTCACTTCTTTTGGATCGGAGGGATTGTATGTTTGTAAAGCTGAAACTTGGTACCGCGTCGCCTTGTCATCTCCTTTCTGTTTGGGCTTGTTGTGTTGTGCCCACAGTGTAAACTTGGTACTTTGTGTTGTTGTGCTACCTCGTGTGCAGCATGTGCGTGCACATGTGTGTGTGGTTGGAACTATTTTTCGAATGTTGTGGCTCGGTGGTTTGCTTTACCTATAAAGCGGGGCAAAAGCCTTTTTCGGTAAAGCTGAAACTTAAAAACAAGCATGAACTGTCAGTAGATACTAAGAGTCCCAATTATGATGTTTTGAACCTACTATCTCTGGGAGATAGAGGTCAGCATCTAAGGTATGGCAAAAAATTCTAACAGATAGGTCAAGAGTAAGGAACATAGGACAATGAAAAATTGTGTTCTCATGGTCATACTATATTGTGTTAAGTTCAGATTCCAAGGTTTTTATGGGGATCGAAGAATAAGGACCATCAAAATATGAACTCCCTTCTTCATGTGCTGAAATGTTCTTCCTTGCAGGTTATCATACATGGATCCTATCTTGAATTTCATGGCCTCTAACCATTTGTTGGAATCCGGGCCCACCATCGCTTCTCCATAGCTCGTAGGTTCATTGTGGTCCAACAACATGACTGTTAAGACAGTGTGACCGTACCACTGAGGAGCAGTACGTGCCCTCGTCGACCTACGAGGTTCAATAACAACTTGATCCGAAGCTACATGATCATCATCATCAGCTTCCTCTTGAAATTGATGTAGGATCCATAGAAATATCTTTCTGCGTTGTGCTACACTCTGGTCGAAGTAAAGGTTCAATAACCTCATCAAGTTCTATCTTCCTCCCGCTCAATTCTTTCGAGAGAAACTCTTTCTCAAGAAATGTTTTGTTCTTAGTGACAAACACTTTGCCTTCGGATCTGAGATAGAAGGTATACCCAACTATCTCCTTTGGGTATCCTATCAAGATGCATTTCTTTGCTTTGGGTTCCAGCTTTTCTGGCTGAAGCTTTTTGACATAAGCATCACATCCCCAAACTTTAAGAAATGACAACTTTGGTTTCTTGCTAAACCATAGTCCATATGGCATCGTCTCAACGGATTTTGATGGTGCCCTATTTAAAGTGAATGTAGTTGTCTCTAATGCATAACAACAAAATGATAATGCCAAATCGGCAAGAGACATCATAAAACGCACCACATCCAATAAAGTACGATTACGACGTTCAGACACACCATTACGTTGTGGTGTTCGAGGCGGTGTCAACTGTGAAATAATTCCACATTGTCTTAAGTGAGTGCAAAACTCATAACTCAGATATTCTCCTCCTTGATTAGATCATAGGAACTTAATCTTCTTGTTATGTTGGTTCTCAACTTTGCTCTGAAATTGCTTGAACTTTTCAAACGTTTAACACTTGTGTTTCACTAAGTAAATATATACACATCTACTTAACTCATCAGTGAAAGTGAGAAAATAACGATATCCACCACGCGCCTCAATGCTCATCGGACCACACACATTAGTATGTATGACTTCCAACAAGTCACTTGCGTGCTTCATTCTTTCGGAAAACGGGGTCTTAGTCATCTTGCCTATGAGGCATGGTTCACATGTGTCAAGTGATTCAAAATCAAGTGACTCCAAAAGTCTATTAGCATGGAGCTTGTTCATGCGTTTTGCAGGATCGAAAGTATGTGTATGAGGAGGTGATTAAACCACTTGACAAGATAAAAACTTAGCCTTTTCCCAATTTTAGTTGAGGGTTAGTTTTGGCATTTAAGGCAAGTCAAGTACACCCTACACATGCAGTTTTAAGAGTGTAGCAGCGGAAAGTAAAACATGCAAGTGTAAAGTAAAGGAGTAAGGTAGTGAGATCAAACGCATGAGGTTGACACGGCGATTTTTGGCATGGTTCTGATAGGTAGCGCTATCGTACTTCCATGTTAGTGGAGACTTCAACCCACGGAGGGTAACGGCTGCGACAGTCCATGGAGGGCTCCACCCATGAAGGGTGCATGAAGAAGTGGCCTTGTCTATTCCACCACGGCTTCCGTCCATGAAGGACTAGGCTTACTCATAGTAGATCTTCACGAAATAGGCGATCTCCTTGCCCTTGCAAACATTTAGGTTCAACTCCACAACACGAAGTAGGCGGGCTCCCAAGAGACACCTAACCAACCTAGGAGGCACCACCCTCCAAAAGGTAATAGATATGGTAGAATGATGAACACCTTGCTATTGTGCTTCTAAAGATAGTCTCCTTAGCACAAAATCACTCTCTCACAGAATAGGCATGGGTAGGAGAGTTTGATTTGGTGGAAAGCAACTTGGGGAGGATAGAGATCAAGTTTCAAATGATTCGAATGGAATATATTGGTCTCAACACATGAGTATGTGGCGCTCTCTCAGAAAAATCGACATGGCAATGAAGTGTGTGTTTTGAGTGCTTCTCCCACGAATGAGAGGTGGGTGAAGGGGTATATATAGGCAGCACACGAAATCCAACTGTTACACCTAAAGTGGCAAACTCGGTGACACCGAAGTCGTAAACCCGGTGGTACCGACTTGCACTGAAGGCAGCAACTTTTGAATCTCAGTGGAACCAATATATGGAACTCGGTGGCACCGAAAAGGTGGCTGACGGTTAGATGACCAAACTTGGTGACACCGATACTCAAACTCGGAAATTCCATGGGTCACTCTTCCATGTCACATACATCTTGGTGGTGCGCAACCAAGATAAGAATGAATAGTAATGCACATGACACCAATAAGATAAGTGAATGATCATCACATGGATAGCTAAAAGACAATAGTGTAGCATCAATCAAGCAAAGCGTATGATCAAACACACGTAAATGGATAAAGTCATCCACAAGATCATAGTTTTGTAAAACCAAATGAGAACAAATAAAGTCAAAATCTCTCTCTCACTCGAAGCCCTACGATCTATAAATTTCTCCCCCTTTGGCAACAAGTTACCAAAAATTTGAAAAGCGTAGAGCTAATTGTCTCTTCGGACAGCTGATGACGGAGTCAACAGGAGAGCGTCCACCAAGGCTTGTGCTGAATGTCCCGGAGCTAGAGGAGTGGATACTGGAAGTTCTTGATATGTCTCCAACGTATCTATAATTTTTTATGGTTCCATGCTATTATCTTGTCAAACTTTGGATGTTTTGTACGCATTTTATATCTTTTTTGGGAGTAACTTATTAACTCAGTGCCAAGTGTCAGTTCCTGTTTTTCCGTGTTTTTGACCTTTTTCAGAGGAGAATATTAACCAGAGTCCAAACAGAATAAAACCTTCGAAAAGATTTTTTTCCGGAACAGAATATACGGAGGGAGCTTGAGAACCAAGGCAAAGGGAACCAGGTGTGGCACCCCGACTTACTAGTCGACAATCGCCGTGCTTAGTGATCCCAAAGATCAATGCTCACCGAACATAGATACTGAATAAAGAGTCTTACATCCAAGTACCGGTTATTACAACACGTGGCCAAAAGGTCAAGTTCACAAGACAGGGCCTAAGGCCAAATCACATTAATACACTAATAGCGGAAAACATAGGGCTAAGCGGGTGCCCATGCCATCAAGCCTACACTGACAGGCATTCTGACTCGGAAGCGTCCTAGTTCGCAGGGGTGTCGCTGAAGACATACTCATCTCCAAACTCCGGTCCTTCCATGTGTGGTCAATAACATAACCAGTGGCAAGCCAATGAGTACTTTGAATGTACTCGCAAACAGCCCATGATATGAACAATGAAAGTGAAGGATAACAATAGCATGCATCTTTAGTGTAACTCATCTGGGTGGAATGATCATGAATATGCATCAAGTTAAAGAATTACTCTTGAAGAACAGGTTACAGATATCAATATATCTATTGAGGGCTGAACCATCCGGGTTCACCCTATATGCCAAGTCACCAAACTTCGTCATATCATTGCTATCATAGCAGCACTTCTCTTATCACCACACACACACTCACACTCATGCACACTTGGTTTATGCGGAAATATTAGGACGTAGTTTAAGTAGGATTACCCAACTGTCCTTGAACGTGGACACGGCTATTCGAATAGTTTACACTCTGCAGAGGTAGTACGCTGGACCCACGAGATCCAGGAAACTTCCGTGTTATCCACGACTCGCGGTATATCACATACCCGAGGTAAGTACTCGATCAATGCCTTTCCCCTGACGATACTAGACAAAGAGGTCCACTCGATTGGTACCCTTCCCACATGGTGTACGTCTTACGAGCACCAACTCTGGATAGTACCAACCATGCGGGGACCAACGGTGTGACTGGAACTCATAAAAATGGCATAGTCGTCCTACCCGGCACGACCCCATCACGAGAGTGACCACACATCACTCCCGCCACTAGTAATGTGGCTCTTTGCTAGCACCGACCAGAGTAATCCACATAGCCCCGTCCCATAAGGGGTAACGTGGTCGTACTGGTAAGGTTGGGACGGTCGACACATCATAAATCTAATCCCATTTTCGAAACCTTACTCGCACAAATACCGGGTGCATCACTTCACCAAAAGTGACTACCTAACTCATCATCACCCTCGGGCATTAGTGGCACCCGACGGGGTTTTCATAAACCCTTTCTTTATGACAACATCATGCTCATGAATAATACTACTTCCATCTTTACTTGTCAACATGGTATTATCATGACCCTAAGGGGTAGAGTCAAGCTCAATGCATGTGCTCCGGGGGTCCTTCGATAAAATCATATCAAATGATTACCGGCGCTTATGATCATATGCAACAGGAATACTTGCTATTATAACATGCAAAGTAACATATGCTCAGTCATGGTCAAAGGGCTGCTTGCCTTCTTGGTCAGCTAAGTATCAGGGGTCTTCGAGGTCTTCCGCTCCGATTCCCTCGTCACACGGATTTTCTATCGTCGATAAAGCAAAATAAGAAGTAGCTCACACAGAAACAGTCAACAAAGTCATTTTAAAAATGTTCCCTATTTCTGATAAATCTAAGATATCATTCTAAAAATATTTGCATTAGTTTTCTTTGAAGAAATATTTTTGAAAACAACCAAGCAGAAGCAAAACTATTCCATTTTAGCCCTTTTTAATATTATAAAGTAGAATAGTTGTTGGAAAAATTCATCTAAGCATGTCATTAAATACTACACATTTTTAGAAAAATAACAATGGAAGAATTATATTTTTACACTGGTTAAATTATAAAAAACTTAGAAATCCAGGTTTTAAAAATAAAAAGAAAACAGACCAGCTCCTGGCCTGGCTTGGCCCAGAGCTGGGCTGGCCCATGGCCAGCCGATGGCCTGCCCAGGCGCGTGCGTCGTCAGGTTTGAACCTGACATGCGGGGCCCTGCAATCAGTGGCCGAGACCAGCGCGGGGGTGGAGGCTGGGCCACCGACAGGTGGGGCACACTTGTCGGGGTCGTCTCCTACCTCCAGCCAGAGAGGAGGAGGAGGACGCCGACGAGGTGGCCGACGCGCTCAAGCTCCAATGAACACGGGAATGGGTCTACCTGACCGTCGCCTACCTGTCGGTGGTCGAAGCAACGACGGGGAGGCAGGGGTTCACCGGCGACGAGGAGGCCGTGGTGGAGGGGTTTCGAGAAGTGTTCGAGGGGGGTGGCTAGAGACACAAAAAAGCTCGGGCGAGTTGGGGGAAAGCTTCCTGGGATCAAGGGGGTCAGTTTGATGGGTCGAGGGGCGCAGGAACCGTCATGTAGCCGGAGATAGACCGGAGCTCCGAGGCGGAGGGGCCTCGGTCGATCTCGAGCACCGGGGCTCTTCTGGTTTCTAGGGTGTCTAGGGAGGTGCTAGTGGATGTGGCGAAGCTATATGAGGGGTGTTGGAGCGAGGGGGAGGGCTATTTATAGGCCCGCGACGGTGAGCAGATTCGGGAGCGCCAGTGACTCACCATGGCGCGCATGGGGGCACAGAGAGAGGTCGGGGTTGAAACCACGGTCACAGGACGTGGTATTGGACCGCCCGAACTGTCTGGAGCACGCGGGCACGCGTCGCGCGAGCTCTAGCGCGAGAGAGGAGGGGCCCTGAGACTTGCCCGATATAGAGGGGCTGTCGGGGACGAGGTTGGACATCTCGGGGGAGGCTGGAACTGGCCAAGGGTGTCGCCCCCACCTCGGTGACTCCCTGTAGCACGCCCAGAGCGCAGTTTTGGCATGCCATGGCATGTTGGTGCGCTCTGAGGCACTTTGGACGTGTCTAGCATGTCCTGACACTTCCTGGGGGTGTGGCTAGCCATTTGGTTTTAGTGGGAGCTTCGGCTGGTCAAAGGAGGCAAGAAATATTGGTGCTGTCCATCATGAACTAAGGTCTAAATTGGGGTTTTTGGCCTTTCCACTTTGAACCAGTGAAGGGCCAGTTGACTCGGGTTAGATATAGGTGCTGGCTACTTAATCTAAGAGTTTGAAGCAAGGGAGTTTGGTTTAGCTATAGCTAAGGTTGCTTTTTCCTATCTGTCAAAAGGTGTTCGACAGTGGGCACAGGGGGTTGCACCCCACCACTGGTGCTGAGACTTAACAGGTTTGGTTTTGGGGGTAAACCATGGAGTTCCACCAAATTTGAGCTCCAAAGGACAAGTTTAGCTTTGTAAACTTGAAATCACTCCGTTATGACCAGATATGTTCCTTCCAAAGGGAGTGTGGGCAAACTAAGTCCCACAAATCCCATTTTTGGTGTAGGACCCTCATTTGAGGTATTAGGCACTCCTGCAAAGTTTTAGCCTCATTGGACAAACTTTGCTATGTAGAGTTCCTCTAACTTGATTCTGGACAAACAAGGTTTTTGGGTTATTTGGGGTCCTTATCCACCTTTGATCAAGGTGAAACTTTATGTGGACACCAAACAAGGCTTAGGGGTATCATTGGAATTTTCTAGGAATTTATTGAGAATATTTCCTTTGGAAATATTTCAAATGCCAAAACAGACAGAATTAGCTTTTATAGTTTTAATCAAAAAATATAGTATAAAATGGGGTTTAAAATCCTATGTATGGAAAATATATGTCCTTCTCATCATCTCTAAATTTAATAAGATTTTTCCAAGGCAGAAAAGTATTTTTCCATGTTGGAATACCAATTCTGGCCTTAGAAATGGACAGGTTATTGAATTAGGAAAATAATCACAAAAATAATTATTTTTGTGGTTTTGAAATATAAATATAGGTAAAAATCAGATTATGCCGGTCAAAAAAAATTCAGATTATCAAATATGGGTAGAAGCACTGCTTGCTACCAAGGGCATGTAGTGCAACTCATGGTGGTTTTACTTTGGTTATCAAAGGTTTTTGGATATCAGTATAATACCAAAGGAATTTAGGGTTTTAAAACCTCACATGATCAAGCATACAAGCATACAATGTCAATCATGGTACTCAGAACATTAGTTTTGAAAAAGTTTTAACAAGCTCAGAATTTTACAATAAAGACAAGTGATAGCAAAAAAGGGTGTGACACCAGGGGAGGCCACAAGCCCCCTAGCTGCGGCCTGGGGGCACGCCTAGCAGGCTAGTGGGCCCCGTGTGGCTCCTTTGCCCTTCTTCTTCCGCCTATAAATCCCCGAAAAATTTGAAACCACACGAGAGAGCCACGAAAATACTTTTCCGCCGCCGCAAGCTTCTATCTCCGCAAGATCCCATCTGGGGCACGTTCTGGTGCCCTGTCGGAGGAGGGATTTGGACACGGAGGGCTTCTTCATCAACACCATTGCCTCTCCGATGATGCGTGAGTAGTTAACCATAGACCTTCGGGTCCATAGCTAGTAGCTAGATGGCTTCTTCTCTCTCTTGGATCTTCAATACAAAGTTCTCCATGATCTTCATGGAGATCTATCCGATGTAATCCTCTTTTGCGGTGTGTTTGTCGAGATCCGATGAATTGTAGATTTATGATCAAATTATCTATGAATATTATTTGAGTTTCGTCTCATCTCTTAAATGCATGATTTCATATCCTTGTAATTCTCTTCGAGTTGTGGGTTTCGTTTGGCCAACTTGATCTATAATTCTTGCAATGGGAGAAGTGCTTGGTTTTGGGTTCATACCAAGCGGTGACCTCACCCAGTGACAGAAAGGGTAGCGAGGCACGCATCGTGTTGTTGCCATCAAGGGTAAAAGGTTGGGGATTATATCTATTGCATGAATTTATCCCTCTACATCATGTCATCTTGCTTAAGGCGTTACTCTGTTTGTTATGAACTCAATACACTAGATGCATGCTGGATAGCGGTCGATGTGTGGAGTAATAGTAGTAGATGCAGAAAGTATCGGTCTACTTGTCTCGGACGTGATGCCTATATGTATGATCATTGCCTTAGATATCGTCATGACTTTGCGAGGTTCTATCAATTGCTCGACAGTAGTTCGTTCACCCACCGTAATATTTGCTACATGAGAGAAGCCTCTAGTGAACACTATGGCCCCCGGGTCTAATTCACATCATATTTTCGGCCTTACACTTTTACTTTGTTGCACTTTCCGCCTTCACATCTCACCTTGCAATCAATCGTGAAGGGATTGACAACCCCTTTGTAGCGTTGGGTGCAAGTTTGCTGTTTTTGCGCACGTTCTTTGGAGACTTGGCTTGATACTCCTACTGGATTGATACCTTGGTTCTCAAACTGAGGGAAATACTTACTGCTACTGTGCTGCATCACCCTTTCCTCTTCAAGGGAAAAACCAACGCAAGCTCAAGAGGTAGCAGTGCTTGAGCTGGAGCTGGAGCTGAAGGTGCATATGCTTGAGCTGATGAAGTCTATCTTGTCTCCGAAGCAAGTACATCAGCTGACCTAGGCCTGGTGTTGAACTGAGTAGTAGTGCGAGGAGGCGACTCTTCATCATCATCATCACTATCATCATCATTATCTCAGCGTGGAGTCTGAAGTGAGTCAACTTCATGTTGAAGCTGTTTGACTATAGTGGTCAATTATGTAACCTTCACATCCATGTCATGAAACTTTGTTTCCACGACCCACCCTAGGCTCTTCTGATTTTGTAGAAACTCCGAGATGTTCTTCTCCATACCTTGTACAGAGCTAACTAGAAATAACATTTTCTCAGCTTGAGTTCTGAGTTGTGGAACTGGTGGTCACACATTCCTAGCAGCCTCAGCTTCTGCTACCTCTGCTACCATTCTGGTTGCAGCTGAGCTGGGATCATTGTCATCCATCACCACTTCATTGTCTTCAAATTCTGGCTCAAGAGGTAAATGGGGACGATCAAGGAGATATACATGCTTGCCTAGCTTGGCGTTGATAAGCATCTGAATGTAGGGAGCATATCCACATGATCTTTTTTGATCAGCAACAGTTCTTCGGATAGTCTCTACTATTAAGTCCTTCACAACACTGATCTCTCTGAAATCATTCTGGCTATCCTCAGATCCTGACATCTTGGTAGACAAGCAACAAGCAGACCAGCAGTCAAGAAAACTTGTGAATGGATATAGAGGAGCAGAAGGGTTGAGCATCATAAAAACAAAAGGTTTTCAAAGTTTTAATTCAGAAACATAGGGTATGATCTTGTGCAGGATGTTAATCGGTAGCACCGGGTTGGCCATTTTGGAGTCACCGAGAAGTTCTACTCTACTAACAAAGACTTGGCAGTCTTTTTCGGTGTCACCGAAAAGAACTGCTTGGTCTCACCGAGTTGCTTCTTAGGAAACCTAAAACTGAAATCGATGGAACCGATTTTACCAACTCGGTCTCACCGAGTTGCATGCTGCGGCATATCAGATCCTAAATTCCAGCATTCTCTATGCTATGATATTTTCTGGTGGAAGGAGGGGTTTGCACATGGTGGCTTGTAGATAAAACTTCTAATACTCATGAGATTGATCAAAGGAGGGCGAGAGAAAACCGGATCCGTACCCTAACTTGGTAGCGGTCCGACTACGGCGGCGAATGATACATCTCCAATGTATCTATAATTTATGAAGTATTCATGCCATATTTACAATAATTTTATATGATTTTGGTATGATTTGATTAGAACTAACCCGGACTGACGATGTTTTCAGCAGAACTACCGTGGTGTTGTTTTTGTGCAGAAATAGAAGTTCTCGGAATGAGTTGAAAAATTACGGAGAATGTATTTGGGAAATATAAAAAATACTGGCGAAAGAATCAACCGGAGGGGGTCCACCACGTGGCCACAAGCCAAGGCCCCCCCGGGCGCGCCCCCCTGTCTTGTGGGCCCCTCAGGCAACACCTTGACGTGAGACTGACGCCAAAAATTACTATAAATCAAGAAACCTCCAGAAAGAAACCTAAATCAGGAGTTCCGCCACTGCAAGCCTCCAGAGCCACGAAAAACTAATCGGGAGCCCGTTCCGGCACCCGGTTGTAGGGGGAACCATCACCGGAGGCCATCTTCATCATCCTGTCGGTCTCCATGACGAGGAGGGAGTAGTTCACCCTCGGGGCTCAGGGTATGTACTAGTAGCTATGTGTTTGATCTCTCGCTCTCCCTCTCTCTCGTGTTCTTGAGATGGCACGATATTCATGTATCGTGAGCTTTATTAATATAGATGAATCATATGGAGTTTCCCCTCTCTATCTTCTTGTGATGAATTGAGTTTTCCCTTTGAAATTTTCTTATCGGGTTGAGTCTTTAAGGATTTGAGAACACTTGATGTATGTCTTGCGATGGGATATCCGTGCTGACAATGGGGTGTTCTAGTGATCCACTTGATGTATGTTTTGGTGGTCAACTTGCGGGTTCCGTGACCTTGGGAATCTATGCATAGGGGTTGGCACATATTGTCGTCTTGACTCTCCGGTAGAAACTTTGGGGCACTCTTTGAAGTTCTTTGTGTTGGATTGAACATGATGAATCTGAAATTGTGTGATGCATATCGTATAACCAAGCCCATGGGTACTTGTGGTGACATTGGAGTATCTAGGTGACATTAGGGTTTTGGTTGATGTGTATCTTAAGGTGTTATTTTAGTATGAACTCTAGGTTGTTCTGAAAAGATAACTTTGAGGTGGTTTCATACCCTACAATAATTTCTCCGTTTGTTCTCCGCTATTTGTGACTTTGGAGTGAACTCTTTGTCTCACGTGAGGGATTTATATATGATTCAACTATGTTAGTATTGTTGGGGGAACTTGCACTAGTGAAAGTATGGACTATAGGCCTTGTTTCCAAGCATTTATACAACGTTTTGCTCACTCTTTACTATTTGTTACCTTGTTGTTTTTATATTTTCAGATTACAAAAACCTATATCTACCATCCATATTACACTTGTATCACCATCTCTTCGCCGAACTAGTGCACCTATACAATTTACCATTGTATTGGGTGTGTTGGGGACATAAGAGACCCTTTATTATTTGATTGCAGGGTTGCTTGAGAGAGACCATATTCATCCTATCCCTCCCATAGATTGATAAACCTTAGGTCATCCACTTGAGGGAAACTTGTTATTGTCCTACAAGACTCTGCGCTTGGAGGCCCAACACGAGTCTACAAGAAGAAGGTTGTGTAGTAGACATCAGCGACGACGGTGAAGATTCCGACGACAGTGGCGAATCCCAACGACGGAGGTGCTCGGGGAGGCAAAGGTGACGACTAGGGGTACTTCGGGACAACTTAGGGTTTGAGACGAAGGTTTTTTTAGGAACTGATCTGAAAATCACGTCCGCCTGAATAGATACCTTTCGTTGTCGGTGTCACCGAGATTGCAAAATTGGTGTCTCCCAGTTCCTCTTTTGTCAGCAGGTAGGGAAACTCAGAGTAACCGAGTTGGTGATTTCGGTGGTATCGAGATTGCAAACCCAGATCAACTCTGGGAGTTCGGTGGAACCGAGTTTGTGGGGTTTGTTCACCGAGATTCACAAAGAGGTTTTGGAAGGCAACCTTTGACGATACGGAACTCCGAGTGCTCCTTCACACACAGGGATCGACAAGTGCTTGTTCAAGTTTTGTGATGAATCATCAATAGAACTTGTGATGAGGAAGCATAGATATCTAGGGAGTGTCCTAGGCATTCTTGTCCATCCAATTGGTAAAAGATAAATCAAGAGCCAAATAACAACAATTGGATGTCCTCGAATAAGAAACAATATGCAGACCAACATGCTCACACAATAAGATGATAGATCAAATCTGGTGAACATGCACAAACATCCTAGCATCTATCAAGCACTTGGGCGATGACAAAGTCATCTATATATGAGTATATTGACTTAGGAGCCAAGTAAGAATACTTGATCATAGGTCATACTCATCGTTAAGCACAAGTGGGGTTACCACTTTTACATAAGCATTAATGTGTTCATATCCTTAGGAGATGCTTATACTCAAGATTTAGAGTAAATCTCCCCCTTGATATGACATCGCCCCTAAGAGGGATAAACTAACCCTAGGTTTTGTCGTAGAAGACTTCAAGTAGATAAAGTAGTGGTGGATGCTCAATGTTGATGAGGATCATCTTGAGTTGGGAGCAATCCTTGTTGATTCTTACTCTTCTCACCTACATGGGTTAGTCCCAAAGCACGAGGAACATATGCAAGAATATCTATGTAAATGGAGTGAAACACAAATGGGATGATGTCCAAAGATGCATTAATTACCTTGTTCCTAGCTTACCTTTGAGGGAATGTGTGACTCCTTGAACTAATGCATATGGTTGAGGTTGATTGCTTATAGTTCTTGCCAAGATGAATGAGAGTGAATTTCATTGGCGGAGTCACCCCTCAAGAACTTGCTAGTTCTTCCTCTTGGGAATCCACATCAACTTGACGGGGATCCTTGGAGTTATGGTAGCACTAGATGAGGTAGTTATAGAAGTGTCCTTGGGAACCCACTTGACCTTGACTTGGGGTTCCTCTTCAAATAAGTCAATGTCTTCTTGAAGCTTTCCCTTGCCCTTGTGGTCTTATGGTAGAAGGTCATCTTGTGAGCTTGTTCCCTTGAGAAGAGTAGGATCATGCTTCTCATCTTGAGGAACAAAATTAGTAATGGGGTATGGACCTTCTTCCCAATCATCTCCGTTGACATTGAAGTAGCCAACACCTTGTTTCTTTCAATGTCCTCCTTGCTTGCGTAGAATTTCCTCAAATTACTTACTTCCGGCAATACTCTTGAAGACACCTCTCTCTACAATCCCTTTCAATAAATAGTTTTCTTGCTCAAGTGTAACTTGGCTAAGAGAATCATTAGTGGAATCAAGAGAGCTACTAGCAACAACATTATTAGGTTTAGTTTTAGCATGGTTGTTACTAGATGAAGAAACTTTCTTGCCTTTGTTACTAGTGTTCTTAGGTTTAACCTCTGGAACAATAGTAGACAAGAGTAATCGTTTGGCTAAATAAGAAGAACTCTTATTTCTAAGATCATCATTGATCGCTTTTAGGAACTCATGCTCTTGCTCCAAATTAAGCTTCTCGAAGTATAGCTTCTCACGAGTTCTTGCAAGTTATCTATGATCTTCTAAAGTAGTTTCATGAGCTAACTTAAGAGTGTTTAATTCTTGATATATTTGTTCAATCTCTTTCTTATCATCATCATTCGATTTCTCTTGACTATCATAATAATTAGCAAGTTCATTTTCAATGCAATCACTATTTTTATCAAAGAGCAAGTCATCTTATCCTAACAAGTCATCCTCATCACTATTGAAATCAAGATACTCGGGGTGTGATACTGATACGTCTTCGTCGTATCTACTTTTCCAAACTCCTTTGCCCTTGTTTTGGACTCTAATTTGCATGATTTGAATGGAACTAACCCGAACTGACGCTGTTTACAGCAGAATTGCCATGGTGTTGTTTTTGTGCAGAAATGAAAGTTCTTGGAATGTCTTGAAAATTTACGGAGAAATTTTCTGGAAAATATGAAAAATACCTGCGCAAAGATCCATCGGAGGGCATGGGCCAGTGGCCCACAAGCCCTGTTGCTGCGACCACCCCCCCTGGCCGCGGCAACCAAGCTTGTGGGGCCCACGTGGCTCTGCCGCCCCCAAACTCGGCTCTTCAAATTCACTTTCGCCTAGAAAAAATCTGAAGAGAAGATTTCGTCGCGTTTGCGATACGGAGGCGCCGCCACATCCTGTTCTTCATCTGGAGGACAAATCTGGAGTCCGTTTTGGGCTCCGGAGAGGGGAAATCGTCGCTATCGTCATCATCAACCTTCTTCCATCTCCAATTCCATGAAGCTCTTCATCGTTCATGAGTAATCTACTCGTAGGCTCGCTGGGCGGTGATGAGTAGGATGAGATCTATCATGTAATCGAGTTAGTTTTGACGGGGATTGATCCCTAGTATCCACTATGTTGTGAGATTGATGTTGCTACTACTTTGCGATGCTTAATGCTTGTCAATAGGGCCCGAGTGCCATGATTTCAGATCTGAAATTATTATGTTGTCACCAATATATGTGTGTTTTTGATCCGATCTTGCAAGTTGTAGTTACCTACTATGTGTTATGACCCGACAACCACGGAGTGACAATAATCGGAACCACTCCCGATGATGACCATAGTTTGAGGAGTTCGTGTGTTCACCAAGTGCTAATGCGTTGTTCCGGTTCTTTATTAAAAGGAGAACCGTAATATCCCGTTGTATCCTTTTGGATCCTACTGCCACGGGAGGGATGCACAATAGATGTCATGCAAGTTCTTTTCCCTAAGCATGTATGGCTACACATGGAATGCATGCCTACATCACATTGACGAACGGGAGCTAGCCACATATCTCTCCGTGTTATAACTGTTGCATGATGAATATCATCCAAACGAATCACTGACCCATTGCCTACGAGTTTGTCCCACTGCTGCTGTTACTTGTTTTGCTCTGCTACTTGCTACTGTTGTTACTACTGTCGCTTGCTACTTCTGCTACTTGCTACTGTTGCTACTTGCTACTGGTGTCACTAATGTTGTTCCTTGCCACTACTGTTACTCGTTACATTGTTGCTACCTGCTACAATTCTGGTTTGCTCGGCGTTGACGGGAAAAGACAATTTCCATCAACGAGCAAATTCTGGCGCCATTGATACGACAATTAGGAATAGTCTGTCGTCAACAGATCATTTCTGACCCCGTTGTTATCATCCTACTTTGCTACTGATACTTTGCTTGCAGATATTAATCTCTTAGGTGTGGTTGAATCCGACACATTCAGCTCCTAATACTCGAGAGTATTCTCTCACCTCCTGACTGGCGTACCAACAAATTTGGGTCGAATACTCTACCCTCGAAAACTGTCGCGAACCCAAGCGCTGGTGGGCCATTGCAAGACAATTGCTAATTGTTGAGCAACAGGGAGCAGTTCTGGCTCTGTTGTCGTGAAGGCATCAAGTCATGGACTCGTCAACAACATTCTTCTAGTGTCGTTGCCGGGGAGTGCTAGCAGCATTTTTCTGGCGCCATTGTCGGGGAGGCGATTGCTATATTCCCTGAGTCACTTGGGATTTATATCTGCTGATCACTATGAAGAATCTAAAAGATCCGAAAACCAAAGTCTTGCCCTCAACCTCGAGGGGAGGTAAGGAACTGCCATCTAGCTCTGCACTTGATTCACCTTCAGTTATGAGTAAGTTTGCGACCTCACCTCCTGCTAGAAATCTTGATATGTCGCCTGTGTTTGATTATGCTTATGATGCTACTATGCTTGATGCTATGCCTGATACTGCTAGAGATGCTATGCCTGATAATGCTAGAGATGCTATGCCTGATACTGCTAGAGATGTTATTCCTGATACTGCTAGAGAAGCTATGCCAGATACTGCTTTGCCTGATGATGCTATGCTTGATACTGCTAGAGATGCTACTTTTCCTCATGTGCCACTAGGGGTGTTTCTTGATGCTCATATTGCTAGAGTTACTGCCAATGCTCGTGATGCTTCTGAAATCGCCGATACTATTGAGATAGAACCTGCTTTTGCTCATGCTAGATCTAGCTCTCCTAGATATGAATTGCCTGATATACCTGAGGGTTATGTTATGGAGGGAGAGATAGTTGAGGATTTTCTTGCGGGTAAGGATGCCTATGACACTGAGAAATTACTTCTCAAGTGGAAGGAAAAATCTCTGGAAGCTAGGATGAAATACGACCTGAAGTTTGCCACTTCACCTATCTTTATCACAGATAAAGATTATGAATTCTCTGTCGATCCTGAGATAATATCTCTAGTCGAATATGATCCTTTCCACGGTTATGAGTCTAAGACAGTCATAGCCCATATTACCAAACTACACGATATAGCCACCCTTTTCACTAGTGAGGAGAAGATCCGCCACTACTATATCCTTAAGATGTTTCCTTTCTCTCTAAAGGATGACGCTAAAGCTTGGTTCAGTTCTCTTGCTCCGGGATGTGTGAGTAGTCCCCAGGATATGGTCTATTACTTCTGTGAGAAATATTTCCCTGCCCATAAGAAGCAAGCTGCCTTGCAGGAAATATACAACTTTGCTCAACTCAAAGAAGAGAGTCTCCCACAAGCTTGGGGGAGGCTCGTCCAGCTACAGAATGCTTTGCCTGATCACCCTCTTAAGAAGAACGAGATACTTGATATCTTCTATAACGGACTTACCGATGCCTCTAAAGACCACCTAGATAGTTGTGCCGGTTGTGTTTTTAGGGAACGAACTGTAGAACAAGGTGAGACTCTACTGAATAACATCTTGATCAACGATAATGCTTGGACTATTCCCGAACCACCTCCTAAGCCAACTCCGAAGAAAAGAGGTATTATATTCCTCAGTCCCGAAGATATGCAAGAAGCCAAGAAATCTATGCAAGAGAAAGGCATTAGATCTGAAGATGTCAAATATCTGCCACCTGTCGAAGAGATCCATGGTCTCGATAACCCGATACAAGTAGTAGAAGTGAATTCTCTGCGTAGGTTTGATGAGAGTGATATTCCTTTTGATAAACCTGCTAGCCTATGCTTTGATGAATTTGACAGTTTGTTGCCAAACAAGAGAGTTTCAATGATTATGTAGCATACATTTGAAACAAAGTACTCGTATACTTAGTCATTTAAGTGCTTGTGTAGACAGAAATGTCAATGATCTGTAGCTTCTGAGTAAACATGCCTCTATGATTACTACTCAGGTAGAACAAGTACTTAAAGCTCAGAATGACCTGCTCAATGAACTAAATGACAACTCTGTCAGAGTCATTACTAGAGGAGGCAAAATGACTCAGGAACCTTTGTATCCTGAAGGCTATCCTAAGAGAATTGATCAAGATTATCAAGGGATTAATGCTGATACACCCAGTCATCCTAAGGAGAAGAAGAAGGATGATATAAACTTGCATGTTAGTTCACCAAATACTGTCACACCTGAAGAACCAAATGATATTTTTGTGTCTGATGCAGAAACACAATCTGGTGATGAACATGAACCTGGTGACAATATGGACAGCGATGTTCATAATGATGCTCAACCTAGCAATGATAAGGATGTAGAGATTGAACCTACGGTTAATCCTGATAACCCATAACCTAAGAGATGCGATAGGAATGACTTCACTGCTAGGAAGCATGGTAAACAAAGAGAGCCATGGGTTCAGAGACCTATGCCCTTTCCTCCTAAGCCATCCAAGAAAAAGGATGATGAGGATTTTGAGCGCTTTATTGAAATGATAAGACCCGTCTTTCTGCAGATGCGGTTAGTTGATATGCTCAAAATGTCTCCATATGCCAAGTACATGAAAGATATCGTGACCAATAGACGGAAGATACCAGATCTTGAGATCTCCACCATGCTTGCCAATTACACTTTCAAAGGTGGAACTCCTAAGAAACTTGGTGATCCCGGAGTGCCCACAATACCTTGCTCCATTAAAGGAAACTACGTAAGAACTGCCTTATGTGACCTTGGAGCTAGAGTTAGTGTTATGCCTCTCTCTCTTTATTGTAGACTTGAATTGGATAAGTTGACACCCACCGAAATTTCTCTGCAAATGGCCGACAAATCAACTGCTTTCCCTGTCGGCATTTGCGAGGATGTGCCTGTTGTGGTTGCTAACACCACTATCTTAACAGACTTTGTTATCATGGATATTCCCGAGGACGATGCCATGGTTGTCATCCTCGGAAGACCCTTTTTAAACACTGCAGGGGCTGTTATAGATTGCAACAAAGGCAATGTCACTTTCCATGTCAACGGTAATGAGCATACTGTGACAGCCCGATGCCGACGTTCCAGAAGTTTCCCCTTCTTTCCGTTTTCATCGTGTGTCTATTTTTTCTTTTGTCGCATCATCATCGCATCATGCGCATCATTAGCATTGCATCGGCATCCCATTGTCGCCCGTTTTCAAAACTTGCATCCGTTGATAGTTGTCGGTTCTCGTCGTTGTCCGTTCTGAACCCGACCGCACTCGCACGCGCCCACGGCATCGTCGAAACCCTGTATTTAAAGTGTGTTTAAAACTTTCTCTGTTTGGATTGGAACTTGGCGTGCGGTCGTAATTAGTTGTAGCTAGGCCGCCTGTCAAGTTTCGTCGCAATCGGAGTCCGTCTGGTACCCGAACGGTCGACCGTAGCGGCACCGTATTCGGTCTACCGTCTGACGTCTGACGGTGTTTTAAAATACGTTGTCGGGTCGCCCGTTTTCCCTCTCATCTTCGCCTAGCCCCTGTGCACAGTGCGTCGACCCTGCGCGCGGCCCAGTCCGAAAACCTCCCGGAATCCGAACCGGGCGATCGTGACCGTTGGGTCCGGATCAACCCCATTTTACCGCAAAAAGTCATCAGTTTGTCCAATGGTCTCCCTAACCTAGTTATTTTCTAACCGTCTCATTTAATCGGAGGGTCCAAATACCCCTATAGACTAATGTTTTTACTTTATATAGTCCGCTTAGCCCAGATCAGACCAAAACCTAGGGATCCTCCCTGTCCCGATCCAGCCGCCGCCGCTAGCACCTAGTCTCTACCTCGTTTTGCCCACCGGTCCAACTGCAGCTCACCCGCAACCCCCTCCTCTCTCGATCTGAGAGCTGGCCCGATCCTGGCCGCAGCGAGGAGTCCTGTGGCCGCGCCTCCCAAGCCAGCCAGCTGCCCGTGCCTCAGCGCCGCCCCCTGCCGCCAGTCAGCGCCGCGCTTGCCTCCTCCCCGCGATCTGGATCAGGGATCCAGATCGGGAGCCATTCACCGCGCCGCCCGAGGCTGCGCTGGCCTCGCTCCCCCGTTGACCGCGCAGCCGCCAGCGCTCTGGCCGTCATCCCCGCTCGGCCGCCACCTGGGACAATCGCCAGCCCGATCCAGCTAGCAGCGCCCAGCGCCTCCCTCCCCTCGGCGCGTTGACCGCAGCCGAGGAAGTCAGCTGGGCCTCGCCCAGCGCGATGAGCGCCCCACGGCCTAGTCGGCCTCCCCGACCCAGCTCCACCCCCGTCGCCCCGCGGCCCAGCTCCTCCTTCCCACCAGGCCGACCCCGAAGTCCATGGTGAGCCTCTCCCGCCCCCCCCCCCCCCCCGCGCGCGCCTGTGTTTTTTATTTTTTATTTTTTTTATGTTGTGCTAGTTGTGTTGGGCCTAGTAGTAGATCGGGCCCATTAGATATTAGGTTATTTTCGGAATTGATTAAATTCCAGAAAAATTGCTAGATTTTAAACGCGTGTAGTTTCTAAACCGTGCATCGAATCAGAACGTTTGAAATATGGATTTCGCGTAGTTTTGCACGTAGAATACGTTGGCGCAACTTGCTTGTTTAGTTGACGTAGTTTAACGTGTCAAATACATAGTTTAGTGTGTTGTCCAATAGAATATAGCCCATATTATTTTTTCGCGCATGTCCGGATAGCCCGTATGCCGTAGTTTAAATGCCCATGTTTTAGGAACTAATTTTCCATGTATTTTAGAGCGGTCGTTGGTATTTTTGCGTGTAGGGTTTGTTGGTAGTTTATTTTCCCGTGTATAGGTTATTTTCTCGCATTTATGTGTGGCATTATTTTGTGTTGCAACCCCACATATTCTATATGTTTCCGGGGTAGAAAAATACATTTGATTTTTCTGTGCAATTAGTATTAGCTTTTGAGTAAGTTAGTTTGCGCGATATTTTGCCATGTTGCCCTTTTGTTTAATTCGTAGGATTTATTCCGTGCGTCGTTTGACGGAGTTGTCAACTAGAGAGTTGATCTTGGATGTTTTGTCTAGCCCCTGGTATTTTTGGTTGCAATAGAAATGCATGTTTAGGTGTGGTTTGATAGCCCTCAAGTTTGTAGAAATAGTGCTGATTTGGAGGAGCTGAAATATTTCTAAGTCTGGAATCTGTTATATTTTGTTGTTGTCTTGTCTTGCTTGTATCTTTTTATTTGTAGCTCTTTTGAGGTTGGTCCAATGGAGTTAGTTGTACCCCTTGTGTTTCTCTAGCATGCTTTAAATTTTCATGCCATTTGGAGTCCTGTAGCTATAGGTTTTGCTGCTGTCAATATGGCTTCAGATCGAAAACTGCACTTTCATGAAGTGCTATTTTCACTAAGTCTGAAATAGTGTGTGCGATGCCATGTTGTGTCTTCTTTTCCTAGTGCTCCTTGCGGCCCTGATAGTTGTTGTTAGTTGTTTGTAGTAGTGCTTCCTGCCCTCTTTCGTGTCATGCCTTGCTTGAGTTTATCGGAGTTGTGTTGCTCGTAGTTGTGGGGTGTGGAAAATGCTATGTGGCTGATTTTGGCAGATTGTAGTGATCTCTTGTTTTGCCCGTAGTTTTTGAACCGTAGCTCCGATTTGATCGTGTCCTACATAAAACTTACTTAGAATCTTGCGTAGTTTCATTTTTCTCTTGCTGGTTGTATGTTTTGAAGTGCTCGTGATCGCCGTTGCACACATATTGCATTCATGCCATCATATCTTGCGGTGCTTGTAACTTTTGGTCCGTAGCTCCGTTGGAGATGATCTCTATGTGTAGATTGCTTGAAATGACGCGTAGAATCACATGAATCTATTTGTTTTGCTGTTTAACAACCCATTATATGTGTTAATTCAGATCTGGACAGAATTGTAAATTCACCTATGAGGTCGTTTCGGAGGTGCTATAAGTCATTTCCGACCTCATTTAAAATGCCTAGATAGGTAGTTTAATTACGCTTCACCTCTTGCCATGTTTAACCACATTTAATATTGTCGTGTATCTAATCGGGATATAACTAAATAATTAACGTGGAGTTTCGTCAATATGCAACTCGTTGCATATTGAACTTCACTCAATGTCTAGTGTTTGATTGTGTGATTTGTCATGCCGTGATTGCATGTATTCAGCTGCTCATGCATCATTTGTGTTGTGCATCGTGTGGTGAATTCTGTGTGTTGATTTGTGTTTCCGGTTTGCTTCGTCTCGATAGAGTTCATCAGCGTGCCGGATTGTGAGGACTCGTTCGACTACGTCGGCTCGTCTGCTTCACGGAGACATTCTTCTACCAAGCGGGATCTCAGGCAAGATGAACATTTCCCCAGATACCATTACTATCATTGCCATGCTAGTTTATCGCTTCTATCGTTTATGTCTTGTTGCCTACCACTTGTTAAATATCAGCCTCTCTACAATGCCATGATTACCTTCAACCTGTTCGACCTAGCAAACCACTGATTGGCTATGTTGTTGCTTGCTTATCCATGTTGTTAGCGTTGCTAGTTGCAGGTGCAGATGCTTCCATGTGAAAAACATGGGTTCCTTGTCATATCACCATATTAATGTTATTTAATTTAATGCACCTATATACTTGGTAAAAGGTGGAAAGCTCGGTCTTTCTAGCCTGGTGTTTTGTTCCACCTTTGCCCCCTTAGTTTCCAGCTACCGGTGTTATGTTCCATAAATGAGCGCTCCTAACACGATCGGGTTTGTTATGGGGACCCCCTTGATAATTCGTTTTAGATTAAAGCTGTTCCGGCAAGGCCCAACATTGGTTCTACATTTGCCCAACATAATAATTTTGTTAACACTGAAATGCATAGGGCGTCATGAACCCGAGGAGTAATTTTACATAAACAGGGGGGCCAGTGTTGATGGTGTTGGTCCCAAAAGGACAGACTGCGGGGCCACCACGGGGCAACTCGAGGTTTGATACCTGTAGGCTTTTCCATCCGACGTGTCCTGAGAACGAGATACGCGGCTCCTATCGGGTTCGTCGATACGTCGGGCGGCCTTGCTGAATTAGTTATACCTTTGATGAGATATCTTATGCATCGGGATTACGGTGATGCTTTGGGTAATCTCAGAGTTGAGGTTTTCCACTAGGGAATCCGACGAGATCGCGATTTTCGTTATTGAGGATTTCTATGCGGCTTGTGGTAATTTGTGATGGACTAGTTGGAGCACCCCTGCAGGGTTAAATCTTTTGGAAAGCCGTGCCCGCGGTTATGTGGCAACGTGGAAACTTTGTTTAACACTGGTTCTAGATAACTTGAATTTAACTTAATTAAAATATGCCAACTGTGTGTGTAACCGTGACTGTCTCTTTCGTGAATTCCTTCTCCGATCGAGGACACGGTGGGGTTATGTCTGGCGTAGGTAGGTGTTCAGGATCATTCATTTGATCATCAGTAGTTCACGTCCGTTATGCGTAGATCTTCCCCCCTCTTATTTCTTGTACTCGTAAGTTAGCCACCAAATATATGCTTAGCCGCTGCTGCAACCTCACCACTTAACCATGCCTCACCCATTAAGCTTTGCTAGTCTTGATACCTTTGGAAATGAGATTGTTGAGTCCCCTGTGGCTCACAGATTACTACAACACCAGTTGCAGGTAAAGGTAAAGGTTACTTGACGCGAGCGCGTTGATTGCACATTTGGAGTTGCTTCTTCTTCTTCTTCTTCATTGATCTAGGATGGGTTCCAGGCCGGCAGCCTGGGATAGCAAGGATGGACGTCGTTCTTATTTTTCTCGTTTGTTTTCGTCCGTAGTCGGACCCTGCTCTTACTCTTGATGATTATGTAATGTACTGATGTGACTCTGATGTAGCTTGTGGCAAGTGTAAGCCAATTCTATTTATATCTCATCTTTTCAGTACATGTACTTGTAACGATATCCATTCTTGCGACACAACGAGATGCGCTTCTATCCCTGACGAGGCCTTCGTGCCAAATTAAGGATAGGGTCGCATCTTGGGCATGACACATACAGTGCACTTTCCGAAGAAACGATATCAAGTACATTGCATCAATGCTATCGAAAAAACCTCATCGATTCTTATCGGGAGCTTTGAATGCCCTATTCCTCGTGTCAAGATGAAGTATGATTTGCTTGTTGGGGAGATTCATATCCCCATTGAGGTGACCTAGTGACTATTCGAAAATTCTCCGTTCTCTTTTGCGATTCGAGAAAGTTTTGTCATGAGGATTTCATCAACCCCATTGACGGATTTCTTTCGATGACCATGAAATGGATGAATCAAAGAGTCACATACCTCAGTTTTAAGCTTTCACTTTCTTTTGCTTAGGAGAAAAATGATAGATTTAGTTTAGTTTTCCCTGTTTCCTGTTTTAGCGTCCCGGAGAAAAGTACCCCAAAAATAAAAGTTCTCCGATGGTCCTGAAAATCAAGTATGATTTTTTCTGGAATATTTAAAAAATACTAGGACTGAGAGCTGGCCTGGGGGGCAACCCAGTGGGCCACAAGCCCTGTCACCGTGACCACCCCCCTGGCCGCGGCAAGCAAACTTGTGGGGCCCACAGGGGCCCCCTCCACTCATTCCAGCTCCCATCCTCTTCTTCCTCCAGACAAAAATCCTTTCGCAGCTCAAATCCGTATTCTTGCTCATTTGGCTGTGATTTTCGATCTCCTTGCTCAAAGCATCATTCTCCGAACCGTTTTGGGGAAATTACTCCTTGGTAAGTGACTCCTTGTCAGGACCCCGATCCTAAGCCATAGGAATCTAGCCTGTAACCCATCGCATCCCTTTGTGGTCTCACGCACGGTTAACTCCACGGCTGCAGCCTTACCTTAGCCGGGACCGTTTGCGTCTTTTGACTCACGTATGCGATAGTATCGCTAGCAATCCAATGTCAAAGAACCCGGATCGACATGTCTAGTCATAAACCAAAGTGGCAGTACCGCACAAGGACAGGCATACATGACCCAACAAAGCAGGTGTCGGTCACCGGCGAATGTAGACGAGTCGTAGCAAGCTACAAGAACTCCATTACATCGCGTGACATTTCCCCAAAGGGGACAGACACAGCAGCTAAGAAGGACACATGCCGGTCAACCAATGTGTCCGGAGCAGTAGTGAACTACCAAGGCTCGTTGGACCACAAAGGGGCATTTCCTTGTAAGGAGTGCTACTAAAGTTCACGACTAGGTAATCGAACCCCATACATATCAAGTACGACACACGTACGCATGGCATACCGATATGTATAGATACATCGATGGCATCACAACATAACCATAAACATACAAGCTTTATTTAATAGGCTCGGAAGAGCCACACACATAATATTACACATTAATGGTCTCACGACCCATAATAGCAGTCATACAATACAAGCCAGCGGAAGAGTTATAAACTGTCTGGGTACAGACAGGGCAACTAGTAGGCACGTGGCCTGACTATACTACAGAGCCGACGTAGGGCCAGATCGTAGCTGGGACACCAGCTACTCGTCGTCGTCGATGTCTACGAAGAACCCTCCATTAGGGTCATTAGCAAGCTCTGCAACATTTATTAAGCAAACATGAGTACGAAGGTACTCAGCAAGACTTTAGGAGAACTAACTACTCATGCAAGGTATCAAAAGGTACTGTGGGGTTTCATGCGGGAAGCCAGCATTTGACTCGTGGATAGACAACTTGCATTTTTTTAAATTAGTTTTGACAACTTGATTTCTCGCACACGAGTCCAATAACACCACAACAATACACCATCGTGGAATCATTCCGTCTCTATACGGAAATGCCGTCCACGACACCCACGCTTATCTTGACAATTTTATGAGTAGCCATTGAAGTTATCTATGAACAACATATGTCTCCAAGTAGTCCATATCCGCGGACGCGGCTATACGAATAGATCATAACCCTACAGGGGTGTACTTCGTCACACACGCTCTCGCCACTTATCGCCAAGTGCACGTCATGCACCTCGGCAACCTTCAAGCGGAAGCCCAGCGAGGGAGTCGGCCACGACCGTTAACCACACTAGTACCTAGTCCAGGTTTATCGCCTATCTGAGAGTAACCCGTACGGAAGTCCGGCCGAGGTTTCTGCCACGGCCTCAAACGATGTACGCAGGGTTCCCAGGCCCACCATCCGGGTGCACTTGGTACACCGTGCCACTGCCTACCGCATCACGGTCCACCTCTCAGGTCAGCACCATGCACGGCCTCCAGCATTACTATAAACACCAGAAACTACTTGCAACTTCTGGACCGAGTACTAAGCGATTAATAGGCCGAGCGGGGTCATATTTCAGGGCCCAGCATGTGGTAGTATCTAGTCTTGGATTACATACACGGAACTCAGTTCCTATGGACGGTTCCAATGAAACAACCCGCCATGTACTCCTACACAGCCTTTCACCGGTACCTTTACCAAATCAAGTTCAACACACGACCTTTGCTCACCGAACACATTCCACATTTCTGTTCATCTCCCAGATGACATACCATACACAACTCTAAGCATAGCATGCATAGCAGGATAAGGCACATCATAGCTCAAGCAACTACCAGGTATGCTAGGTTGCAAGGTTTGGCTATTTACTGTGGCAAGGTTAGGTCATGCAAAGGAAGTGGGTCCAACTATCGTGGCAAAAGCAGTTGAAGCATTTGATCCTAATGCAATAATTAGGTGCAGGAGCAAGAACATAGGAGTTATCGGGATGATCAAAAGGGTTGCTTGCCTTGTTGCTCAGAGGAGGAACGATATCCGTCAGGCGGATATTCGGTGGAATCCGGGGGTGCGGAGCCTACCGAAATGAATGGCAACATTCAATAACAATCATATGCAATCAAAATTATGCATGAGCATGGCATGAGAATGCAAAGTGATAAGTTATTATAATCAAGATGTTTTAGGTTTAGAGTTGATTTGAATCACATTCGAATAGCAATTCAAACGGGTATTCTCGGATACCGGTTTAATTGATTCGACCTGATGCTCAGATCAACCTAATGTTAACATGCATGAAATGTCATGTTATGGTACTGATTTATATCTAGGGCAGTGTGTGATCATTGCATTTATAATGAAATTTGGATATTTTTGCAAATTCCATTTATAAAGTGATTAAAGAATTGAATTATTCCTTATTTCACAATTTAGGGTCCTCTAACTTTTTCAAACATAGTTGAAAATAGCATAATCAGAATCCTTGAATTTTTCTGATACTTTTTCATATATAATTTATTTTCATTGGAGTTACAGATTAATTTCTATCATTTTTGCAATTTTTAGCAATTTCCTGAATTAGTTTTAAACTGGAAATTCCATTTATTGCATCAGGCCGACGTCAGCAGGTCAGCCGACCTGTTCAGGTCAAACCTGACACGGGGGCCCCACTAGTCAGCCTCTCTGGGATTAATCCCGCGCTGACCAGCCCCTAATTGGGGTTTGACCAGGCGTGGGGCCCTTTGTCAGCGACTGAGGGGAGGGCGATTACGCCCTAATGGTCGGCCACGTCGACGCCCACCGGAGGGTGGTCGCCGGCGACCAGACCCGTGGCGGAGGGCTCACCGGAGACGACCTAGACGGCGCTGCACAGCACCAAAACGCACGCGGTTGGCAGCTACAGCATGCTCGCGAAGTGGCCGATCTGGCAGGACCAACTGGGGAGGCTAGGGTCGCCGGAAAAGGCGTCGGCGACGAGTCGGAGCGGCGGCCGAAGCTCGGGCGTCCTCGGGGTCTTTGAAATAGGGGGATCTACGCTCGGTTCTTAGCTGCTACGGCATCTACACGTCGTCCTGGAGCTGTTGGTGCCCTCGGAAGGACGAGCTGGACATCGGAGGGCTACCAGCGACGAGCGGCAGCGGCGGTCCTCGTCGGGCTCCGGTGAAACTAGGGCTAGAGGAGGGGATCGAGGGGAAAAACTTAGGGGAAACGACCGCATGCTCACAAGGAGTGCAGAGCAGATCTTAGACGGCTCGGGGAAGGCCTGGGGGCGACGAATCGACGGGAGAGGTCCGGCGGCCGGAGGAGGAAGACGACGACGTTGCGGGCGTTGCAGGGCTCGAGGAAGCTTCGGCTTCTGCAGAGACGACCAGGGCGACGAGGCGGAGCTAATGGCGTGCTCCGGGAGGGGATCCTATGGCCAGGGGCACGGGCAGCTCGAGCTCGAGCTCGGCTCCAATGGCGGCAGCAGAGAGAATGAGGGGATCCGGGAGGAGGGGAAGAACCGAGGCGGGGAATGGATAGGGGAAGCTCTGGGGAGCTTATCCCCGTCGTCGCCAGCGCGAACCGGCGGCCAGGCAGGCACGCAGGTGCGTGGCCGCTCCTGAGGAGGCGGCGGCCACCTCCTGCTGCCTACTGGCGCGAGGGAGGGGATGAGCGGGGAGATGGGCCGGGCCAGGCTTAGGCGACAGGTAACTCTTTTCCTTTTTCTTCTGCTTTTTGTTTTTCTGTTTTGCTAAATATTGTATTGATAATTAATTCAGCTCCAAAACAAAAAGTAAAAACTATTTTAGACCTCCTGAAATAATTGTTATAATATCCCCACTCATTTCAAAGACTTTCAACATTTTTGGAAAATTATAGTTTCTGATTTCAATTTTTAAATTTGAAACAAGTAGCTTTTGCATTTATTAAAATGCTTAAAGTGTCAAGAAAAAATAGTTTTCTCCAATGTTCATGTACTTTCATGATTTATCAGAAAGTTTGAACATTTCTTGAGGCCATTTTGGGTTCATTGATTTTGAACTAGTTGAAATTTCCTTTAATTGAAATGGTGGCTAGGGTTTTGAGTTTTTCCTTTGCCACTTTGTTGTTTTTGTTGAAACTTCTTAGATGCAAATGCAAAGAAGACATGAGCACAATGCTATCTTGCTTAAGGGTTAGGGATGTGACAACTCACCCCCACTCAAAAGAATCTCGTCCCGAGATTTAGAAGTCGTCGGGAATAACGCAGGATATTCGAGTCGGAGACGATCCTCTCTTTCCCAAGTTGCCTCCTTTTCAGAATGATTTGACCACTGAACTTTAAGAAACTTGAGGTTTCGATGTCGAGTGGTACGCTCAGCTTGATCAAGAATGCGCACGGGGTATTCTCGGTAAGAAAGGTTATCTTGTAGATCAAGCGTTTCGTGGTCCACTTCACGGATAGGATCCGAAAAGCAACGCCTGAGTTGCGAGACGTGGAAAACATCATGAACCTTGGAAAGATGCGGAGGAAGTTCCAACTGGTAGGCAACTTCTCCTCGTTTGGCAAGAATGCGAAAAGGACCAATGTAACGAGGAGCCAATTTGCCCTTGATACCGAATCGATGGGTACCCTTCAAAGGTGTAACCCGAAGGTAAGCCTTCTCGTCAACTTCAAAGGTCACAGCCTTATGATGACGATCATATTGGCTCTTTTGACGAGACTGGGCTGTTTTCAACTTTTCACGAATAATGCGAACCTGCTCTTCTGCATCCTGGATCATATCCGGACCAAAGAGTTGCCTCTCTCCGGTTTCTGACCAATTAAGAGGTGTTCGACATCTTCGTCCATAGAGAACTTCAAAAGGGGCTTTGCCCAAGCTTGATTGATAACTATTGTTATAAGCGAATTCGGCGAATGGAAGACACTTCTCCCAATTCATACTGAATGATATAACACAAGCTCGGAGCATATCTTCTAGAATTTGATTCACTCTTTCTACTTGACCACTTGATTGGGGATGGAAAGCAGTGCTAAAAGATAAGTGAGTCCCCATGGCATTCTGAAAACTTTCCCAGAAGCGAGAAGTAAAGATACTTCCACGGTCCGAGTTAATCTCCAGGGGAACACCATGAAGAGACACTATTCGAGAGATATATAACTCTGCTAGCTGGCTAGCTGTTATACTCTCGCGAACAGGAAGAAAATGAGCCACTTTGGAAAGACGGTCAATGACCACAAAGATAGCATTATTTCCTTTCTTGGTCTTGGGAAATCCGGTAATGAAATCCATGCTAACTTTATCCCAATTCCATTCAGGAATAGCTAAAGGTTGAAGGGTGCCAGCAGGCCTTTGATGTTCTGCCTTAACTCGACGACAAACATCGCAGTTAGCAATGAACTCAGCAATTTCTCTCTTCATCCTAGTCCACCAGAACCTCTGGCGTAGGTCCTGATACATCTTAGTACTACAGGGATGAATGGTGAGAGGGGAATCATGAGCCTCCTTAAGGATTAACTGCCTTAGATGTGGGTTCTTAGGAACCACTAAACGATTCTGAAAGAACACCACACCTTGATCATTCATGGAAAATTCTTTAGCGTTTCCGCAAAAAATATTCTCCTTGATTCATGATATACCCTTGTCACGCTTTTGGCCAGCTATAATTTGATCCTTAAGAGTAGGCTTCGCCACCAGGGTAGAAAGGAATCCTTGAGGAACAATATGAAGATTCAACTTCCGAAAGTCCTCATGGAGAAGTGGATGACCTTGTTGTAGCATCAAATTGTTACAATAAGATTTACGACTTAGTGCATCGGCCATAACATTGGCCTTCCCCGGGGTGTAAGTTATCCCTAAGTCGTAATCCGAGATCAACTCAACCCACCGTCTTTGCCTGAGATTCAAATCCGGCTGGGTGAAGATATATTTCAGACTTTGGTGATCAGTGAATATTTCGCAACGATTACCCAAAAGGTAATGTCGCCAGGTTTTTAGTGCATGGACCACAGCTGCAAGCTCAAGGTCATGTGTGGGATAATTATCCTCATTGGACGCAACTGTCGAGATGCCTCACATGACGATCTTGCATGAGAATGCAACCTAATCCTTGTCGCGAGGCGTCGCAATAGATAACAAAGTCCTTAGAAAAATCTGGTGGTAGCAACACAGGTGCGGAAGTCAGGCGTCTTTTCAGTTCCTGAAAACTATGCTCACACTATGGTGTCCACTCGAACTTTTTATCCTTCTTGAGGAGTTCAGTCAGAGGCTTTGCAACCTTGGAGAAATTCTCGACGAAGCGGCGACAATAGCTCGCTAGACCAAGAAAACTCCTAACTTGCTTAACCGATTCAGGTTGAGTCCAATCAAGGACAGCTTGAACTCTCTCGGGATTGACAGCAATACCCTTACCAGAGATTACGTGGCCTAGATAGGTCACTTCTGGTAACCAGAATTCACATTTTGAAAATTTGGCATAAAGGCGATGCTCTCGAAGTTTCATCAATACCAGCCTTAGATGCTCGGCATGTTCTTGTTCATTCTTTGAGTAGATGAGAATATCATCGAGGTATACTACGACGAATTTATCCAAATACTCCATAAAGATTGAATTCATCAGTCGAGAGAAGGTGGCTGGGGCATTGGTTAAACCGAAGGACATAACGGTGTACTCATATTGGCCATAACGAGTAACAAAGGCCGTTTTTGGAATGTCCCCGTTCTTAATCTTGATTTGATGGTATCCCAACCTCAAATCCATTTTGGAGAAGACTGAGGATCCAGCGAGCTGATCGTACAGATCGTTGATCCTGGGGAGCGGATACTTGTTCTTTATGGTGACCAGGTTAACTGGTCGGTAATCTACAACCATCCGATCCGTTCCGTCTTTCTTCTTAACGAAGAGGACGAGACAAGCCCAAGGAGAAGAGCTAGGACGAATGAAACCTTTGTTCAAGGCCTCATCTAATTGCTTCTTAAGTTTGGCTAGCTCTAAGGGTGCCATCTTATAAGGTCTTCTGGCTATTGGGACAGTTCCCGGAACAAGATCTATCACAAACTCTACATCTCTGTCAGGTGGAATCCCTGGCAGTTCCTCTGGAAAAACATCCGGGAAGTCACGGACTATCGGAATGTCTTCAAGTTCCGGAAGAGGGTTGGCATTTAGGGAATAGAGCTGGCATTTGGCAACTCGAGGAGAGACATTTACTATCTCACCCGAGGGATGGGTAAGCTGGACATTTCTAGAGTGAGTATCAATCTTGGCATAGTGAGCTGACATCCAGTCCATGCCCAAGATGATATTAATATCCGAAGATTTCAATGCTATCAATGAGGCTAGAAAAACTAGCATGTCTACTAGAATTTCATTATGATAGGTTATCCTAGAGGTTTGCCATTTACTACCAGGGGTTTGGAAAACCAATGAGGTTGGCATATCACAAAATGACATGTTATGCAACTGTGCATAACTTTCTGAAATGAAGGAATGAGAAGACCCAGTGTCAAAGAGAACGGACGCTGGGTGATGATTAACAAGGAGCGTACCCAGCATGACGTCGGGATCCTCTGCAGCTTCTTCTGCTGACACATAGTTCACACGGCCACGTGCAGGAGTTGGCTTCACATAGAACGCTTTGCCCGACTTGGCCTGCCCGAAGGACTTTCCGGGTTGCTTGGCACCCACATTCTGAGGACACTCACGGGAATAATGCCCTGGTTCTCCACACTTGTAGCATATCACCTGGTTGGCACGTGGTGCAGCATTGCTAGCTGGACCACCATAAGCTTTTGATGGAGGGTTGGCCTGATTCGTCTGAGGCGCCACGTAGGATGGCCTCGGAGTGTATCTTGGCGGCAGAGAACTGTTTGGAACCCACAGCCTACGTTTTGGAAACGCGGAACCAGAAGATGAGCCAAAGTCACGGGAGTGCTTCCTTGTGGCTTCGAAGTCAGTATGACCAGTCTCCGCACTGATCGCTTTGTTGACTAGGGCTTGAAAGCTTGCACACTCATGGAGGCGCAGGTCTCGACGGAGCTCAGGGCTCAGACCCTTACGGAATCTTGCTTGCTTCTTGGCGTCAGTAGACACCTCCTCTGTTGCATAGCGGGCGAGGTTACCGAACTCGCGGCTCTAGGCATCCACAGACAACTTGCCCTGAGTGAAGGCACAGAACTCCTATCTCTTTCTGTCCATCAGGCCCTCTGGAATATGGTGCAGACGGAAAGCTACGCTGAAGTCTGCCCACGTGGCCACTGGTTCAGCGGGACGCATAGCTTCAAAATTCTCCCACCACAGATTGGCGAGTCCCTCCAGGAAATACGCCGCAAAGGTCACCTTGTCGGCCTCAGACACATTCGCAGAGCGAATCTTGCGTGAGATGCTGCACAACTAGTCATCAGCGTCGAGGGGATCGACGGAATGATGAAACTTTGGAGGATTCAGCTTCACAAAGTCATTGAGGGACACTGCAGCATTCCTAGGCTGTCGAGCCGTATTCTCCTCAATACGCTCTAGCAGTCGGTTGGTCTCCCTTTTGTTTCTTTCTGCCTCAAGCATCACTTCTACCAGAGAAGGTGGGTGAGGCAGGTCTTCCTGCGACGCTTGACTACCCTCACCTTGCTCATGAGCAGGGGCACGGTTCAACCTGGTGAACACCATCCTGACAAACAAACTCATAGCTTAGACCAATATCATATCAATACTAGCTATGGATTAAGAATGTACTGAACACACGGAATGCGGAAATGAATATCCGAACAACATGGTAACAAGCAACTGCTATATATACACCATGGTTCATACACACCCTTACATAGCTCAGTACAACCTTAACCGTAGAGCAAACTGCTGAAATTGTGAAACTACTCATCAGAGGCGTACAAGCTTCCTATACATTATTTATCTAGGCCTCCGGAATTCGTTTCACATTACTACCATACTTCACAAGTCCGCAGGACTGTGAACGTACGGCTACTACCATACTACCCTTCCTCTCACAGCTCAGGCATCCGCATAGAACATCTCATAGAGATTACCTCCATGACCTGGAAGCTCAACCTGCGGATCAAGAAACACTCTAGCCTGATATCCCTGGGATCCATAAGGACACGGATGTGGCCTTGGTCCCCTGACTGGTGGTAAGAGGGGTCCCCGAAGAGGTGTGACTCCTCCTATAGCTGGCCAGTCAACGTGGGCCGGAAGATGGTTCCTAACAGGGTTCAGCATCTCCATCTCTCCATACCCTGTCTGGACTACCGGTGCCAGCTGCGTCAAAGATGTCCACAGACGGGCACGGGTAGCATAAAGCTCCATGCGGAGAGCACGAGCATCCCTATCTCTGTTCTCTAGCATCTCAACAGTGGACTGCGGAAGTGGATCCTCCATAGAAGAATCAAAATAGACTCCACTGAGGTATCCCTCTTCACCAGACTGAGAGGCCGGAACATAGCAGAACTCTGAATTCTGCAGCAGTGCATGTCTCGCTCTCATAATAGTCAGCATTGAATAGGCAGCATCTTGTACTGCCATGTCAACAGTGACTCCCAACCCATAGGACCAATGGATTGGCTTCTCCGCTCCAGGGTAGTCTGGAAATACCCTAACAGTGCAGATGTACTGGCTCTGGTTGAAGTCTCGGTACTGTTCCTCTACCGTGTACTCGGGGTACCAGCGGTAACCGCACACCGACATCACCCTGACCAGCATGGCCGTATGACCCGGTACATCAATGCACCTGGTCAAACGTACCACCTGACGAGAAGGACGGCCAGGCATCTGTAAGTAGAGAGTAATGCAAAAGCATTAGAGCTCTGAATGCAAAATTGGGTAGCATAACGGCTGTAAATGCTCAAAAACAAATTTTGAGACAACCCAAAATAGAATAGCGTAACCACTCAACTATCAAGTTCAACTCTCTGATCATCAAACTTACTTCGTGCTTCCTAGGAATAAAAGAAACCCAATATCTCTCGACCCGTAATCCTATAAGCTACCGATCGGAAACACGAGCCTAGGAGAAGATGAGAAATCTAGTCCTTAATTCCTGCGGAAAAGACGAGGATGACCAGGATAGAATATCTTGAGAAGAGAACAAGAGTGTTACGTTCCCTTCCACAAACAATTCCCTTATATATAACTAAGAAATTCTAGACTCAACTTCGACCAGTTTGGCTTAGTAATCCTACAGTCAGTCAGGCTCTGATACCAACGCTGTCGGGACCCCGATCCTAGGCCATAGGAATCTAGCCTGTAACCCATCGCATCCCTTTGTGGTCTCACGCACGGTTAACTCCACGGCTGCAGCCTTACCTTAGCCGGGACCGTTTGCGTCTTTTGACTCACGTATGCGATAGTATCGCTAGCAATCCAATGTCAAAGAACCCGGATCGACATGTCTAGTCATAAACCAAAGTGGCAGTACCGCACAAGGACACGCATACATGACCCAACAAAGCAGGTGTCGGTCACCGGCGAATGTAGACGAGTCGTAGCAAGCTACAAGGACTCCATTACGTCGCGTGATATTTCCCCAAAGGGGACAGACACAGCAGCTAAGAAGGACACATGCCGGTCAACCAATGTGTCCGGAGCAGTAGCGAACTACCAAGGCTCGTTGGACCACAAAGGGGCATTTCCTTGTAAGGAGTGCTACTAAAGTTCACGACTAGGTAATCGAACCCCATACATATCAAGTACGACACACGTACGCATGGCATACCGATATGTATAGATACATCGATGGCATCACAACATAACCATAAACATACAAGCTTTATTTAATAGGCTCGGAAGAGCCACACACATAATATTACACATTAAGGGTCTCACGACCCATAATAGCAGTCATACAATACAAGCCAGCGGAAGAGTTATAAACTGTCTGGGTACAGACAGGGCAACTAGTAGGCACGTGGCCTGACTATACTACAGAGCCGACGTAGGGCCAGATCGTAGCTGGGACACCAGCTACTCGTCGTCGTCGATGTCTATGAAGAACCCTCCATTAGGGTCATTAGCAAGCTCTGCAACATTTATTAAGCAAACATGAGTATGAAGGTACTCAGCAAGACTTTAGGAGAACTAACTACTCATGCAAGGTATCAAAAGGTACTGTGGGGTTTCATGCGGGAAGCCAGCATTTGACTCGTGGCTAGACAACTTGCATTTTTTTAAATTAGTTTTGACAACTTGATTTCTCGCACACGAGTCCAATAACACCACAACAATACACCATCTGGAATCATTCCGTCTCTATACGGAAATGCCGTCCACGATACTCACGCTTATCTTGACAATTTTATGAGTAGCCATTGAAGTTATCTATGAACAACATATGTCTCCAAGTAGTCCATATCCGCGGACGCGGCTATTCGAATAGATCATAACCCTACAGGGGTGTACTTCGTCACACACGCTCTCGCCACTTATCGCCAAGTGCACGTCATGCACCTCGGCAACCTTCAAGCGGAAGCCCAGCGAGGGAGTCGGCCACGACCGTTAACCACACTAGTACCTAGTCCAGGTTTATCGCCTATTTGAGAGTAACCCGTACGGAAGTCCGGCCGAGGTTTCTGCCACGGCCTCAAACGATGTGCGCAGGGTTCCCAGGCCCACCATCCGGGTGCCACTTGGTACACCGTGCCACTGCCTACCACATCACGGTCCACCTCTCAGGTCAGCACCATGCACGGCCTCCAGCATTACTATAAACACCAGAAATTACTTGCAACTCCTGGACCGAGTACTAAGCGATTAATAGGCCGAGCGGGGTCATATTTCAGGGCCCAGCATGTGGTAGTATCTAGTCTTGGATTACATACACGGAACTCAGTTCCTATGGACGGTTCCAATGAAACAACCCGCCATGTACTCCTACACAGCCTTTCACCGGTACCTTTACCAAATCAAGTTCAACACACGACCTTTGCTCACCGAACACATTCCACATTTCTGTTCATCTCCCAGATGACATACCATACACAACTCTAAGCATAGCATGCATAGCAGGATAAGGCACATCATAGCTCAAGCAACTACCAGGTATGCTAGGTTGCAAGGTTTGGCTATTTACTGTGGCAAGGTTAGGTCATGCAAAGGAAGTGGGTCCAACTATCGTGGCAAAAGCAGTTGAAGCATTTGATCCTAATGCAATAATTAGGTGCAGGAGCAAGAACATAGGAGTTATCGGGATGATCAAAAGGGTTGCTTGCCTTGTTGCTCAGAGGAGGAACGATATCCGTCAGGCGGATATTCGGTGGAATCCGGGGGTGCGGAGCCTACCGAAATGAATGGCAACATTCAATAACAATCATATGCAATCAAAATTATGCATGAGCATGGCATGAGAATGCAAAGTGATAAGTTATTATAATCAAGATGTTTTAGGTTTAGAGTTGATTTGAATCACATTCGAATAGCAATTCAAACGGGTATTCTCGGATACCGGTTTAATTGATTCGACCTGATGCTCAGATCAACCTAATGTTAACATGCATGAAATGTCATGTTATGGTACTGATTTATATCTAGGGAAGTGTGTGATCATTGCATTTATAATGAAATTTGGATATTTTTGCAAATTCCATTTATAAAGTGATTAAAGAATTGAATTATTCCTTATTTCACAATTTAGGGTCCTCTAACTTTTTCAAACATAGTTGAAAATAGCATAATCAGAATCCTTGAATTTTTCTGATACTTTTTCATATATAATTTATTTTCATTGGAGTTACAGATTAATTTCTATGATTTTTGGAATTTTTAGCAATTTCCTGAATTAGTTTTAAACTGGAAATTCCATTTATTGCATCAGGCTGACGTCAGCAGGTTAGCCGACCTGTTCAGGTCAAACCTGACACGGGGGCCCCACTAGTCAGCCTCTCTGGGATTAATCCCGCGCTGACCAGCCCCTAATTGGGGTTTGACCAGGCGTGGGGCCCTCTGTCAGCGACTGAGGGGAGGGCGATTACGCCCTAATGGTCGGCCACGTCGACGCCCACCGGAGGGTGGTCGCCTGCGACCAGACCTGCGGCGGAGGGCTCGCCGGAGACGACCTAGACGGCGCTGCAGAGCACCAAAACGCACGCGGTTGGCAGCTACAGCATGCTCGCGAAGTGGCCGATCTGGCAGGACCAACTGGGGAGGCTAGGGTCGCCGGAAAAGGCGTCGGCGACGAGCCGGAGCAACGGCCGAAGCTCGGGCGTCCTCGGGGTCTTTGAAATAGGGGGATCTACGCTCGGTTCTTAGCTGCTACGGCATCTACGCGTCGTCCTGGAGCTGTTGGTGCCCTCGGAAGGACGAGCTGGACATCGGAGAGCTACCGGCGACGAGCGGCAGCGGCGGTCCTCGTCGGGCTCCGGTGAAACTAGGGCTAGAGGAGGGGATCGAGGGGAAAAACTTAGGGGAAACGACCGCATGCTCACAGGGAGTGCAGAGCAGATCTTAGACGGCTCGGGGAAGGCCTGGGGGCGACGAATCGACGGGAGAGGTCCGGCGGCCGGAGGAGGAAGACGACGGCGTTGCGGGCGTTGCAGGGCTCGAGGAAGCTTTGGCTTCTGCAGAGACGGCCAGGGCGACGAGGCAGAGCTAATGGCGTGCTCTGGGAGAGGATCCTATGGCCAGGGGCACGGGCAGCTCGAGCTCGAGCTCGGCTCCAATGGCGGCAGCAGAGAGAAGGAGGGGATCGAGGAGGAGGGGAAGAACCGAGGCGGGGAATGGATAGGGGAAGCTCTGGGGAGCTTATCCCCGTCGTCGCCAGCGCGAACCGGCGGCCAGGCAGGCACGCAGGTGCATGGCCGCGCCTGAGGAGGCGGCGGCCACCTCCTGCTGCCTACTGGCGCGAGGGAGGGGACGAGCGGGGAGATGGGCCGGGCCAGGCTTAGGCGACAGGTAACTCTTTTCCTTTTTCTTCTGCTTTTTGTTTTTCTGTTTTGCTAAATATTGTATTGATAACTAATTCAGCTCCAAAACAAAAAGTAAAAACTATTTTAGACCTCCTGAAATAATTGTTATAATATCCCCACTCAATTCCAATGCTTTCAACATTTTTGGAAAATTATAGTTTCTGATTTCAATTTTTAAATTTGAAACCAGTAGCTTTTGCATTTATTAAAATGCTTAAAGTGTCAAGAAAAAATAGTTTTCTCCAATGCTCATGTACTTTCATGATTTATCAGAAAGTTTGAACATTTCTTGAGGCCATTTTGGGTTCATTGATTTTGAACTAGTTGAAATTTCCTTTAATTGAAATGGTGGCTAGGGTTTTGAGTTTTTCCTTTGCCACTTTGTTGTTTTTGTTGAAACTTCTTAGATGCAAATGCAAAGAAGACATGAGCACAATGCTATCTTGCTTAAGGGTTAGGGATGTGACACTCCTCCATTGGTCCAATTAGTTTTTGCTCTAGTGCTTTATCCTTCGCGTATTCATGCTACCTTGGTGACCCTGCTCTTGAGCTGGAAATGTTGATTTTAGCTGGTCCCAAGTAGTTTTAGCGCGTGATACGGTCTCTAGGCACTAGTAGGAGTAGTTGCTACGAGTTGGGTTAATCTTTATTCACTTTTCTTTTGAAGTCTCTAAAAATTTCAGAATTTTTCAGAGCTAGAAAAGGAAAAAGATGAGGAGGTTCTTGAGAGGCTCTTCAAGTCGTAACCCCAAGGAGGATGAGAAGAACCTCCCCAAGTATGTGGTTCCTCGAGTCACGGAAGTTCGAGCTTGCGAGTGGCCAAGTGATGAATTTTTGCGCGCTGTCGGGCTTTATGAAGACTTTTATTACTTGGTGGAGAACGCAGGTCTTACCACGTTCGTTGAAGATAAGTGCCCACAATACCTCCTTCTCACCCATATTTTCGTTCAAAGCTTCAACTTTTATCCGAGGAAGAATTCTCCCATGGTTGAGTTCATGTTGTACGATATCCCCCAGTGCATGACACTACAGGATTTTTGCAATGCATCCAAATTACCTTATGTTGGGGATATTCATGACCCTCGTCCACGGGACTTGGAGGATTTCATAGGTACTATTGCTGTGGGAGAGGAGAGAGGAGTGTCTCGCGCTAGAATTGCTAGCATACATTTTCATGTGCTTCGGTACTTCTCATTATTTGTGGGAAAATGTTTGATTGGCCGTGGGGAGGCTGGATCACTTAGCTCTCGAGACCTTGCGGTTTTGCGCGAAGGCCTTTATAGCACTAAGACTTATAGCCTAGGTGCTATAATAGCTCAGCGGTTGAACACAAACCGTTCCAAAGGTGTCGTCTATGGAGGTATCTATGCTACTCGTCTTGCTAGACACTTTGAGATACCTATTAGACTTCGCGAGGAAGAAGAGATGCTTCTTCCTGAGAAATATCTGGATTATGGCAACATGGTTCGCCATGATTTTCTGGATAGAGATGCTAGTAGACGGATGATTTATAACCTAGTATTTAGTCAGGGTACTCGAGAGACTATTACTTTGCCTGCTCCTTCTTTGTTCGATCTTCATGCAGGCAGGTACACTATTATGCCCTCGGACTTCTACGCATATTGGGGCTTAGCCCAACCACAGGTGCCCGTGCCCGAGCCGCCAGTCGAGTACCAGACGCCAGTTTATCAGTGGGAGACAGAGGAGCTCACACAGCAGTGGCATCCACAGTCCGCTCTGGAGTATCCCGGAGCTGGTTATTTCCCGCCTTGGGAGTAGACCAAGCTAGGCCAAAAGCCTAAGCTTGGGGGAGTACGTGTTCTCACCGACCGTACATTCATGCTTATGCTTTTACTTTGTTCGTCAGTGTTCGCACTTTGCCACTGTATTATCCATGCTAGTTTATTTTCGTTTTCTTGTTTTCTTGTTTTGTGTCCTTTTGAGAAAACCCAAAAAGATTTTCCTTTCTTATTTTTGCTTGTTGGGAGCTTTCCCATGTAAATAGTTTTCTTTTTCTTTGGGTCAAGGTAGAAGATATTGTTTACAATGTTTAGTGGCTCTCGCATGCATACCTGCTTAGCTTTCAAAGATCCATATTACTTTGTCTTCTCCTTTGTGTTTGCCTGCAGATTCAGCTTAGTCCAATGCACGAGCACTCTTATTATTGTTCACATCGTTCGATCGTGCAAGTGAAAGGCAATGATGATGATATATGATGAAATGACTGAGACTGGAAAAGCTGGTATGAACTCTATCTATTTTGTTTCTGTAAATATGACTAGCTTGTCATCCCAGATTCAGCTTTTTTGTGAGAGAACCATGTTTGCAATGACAACTTAGAGATCATAGTTTCTGATGCCATGCTTATTTAGCTAGGACCTTATAATGGTTTGTCTTGAATGCCAACATAGATTTTGAGATGACTATGATGTAGTATGATAGGATGATATTCTCCTTTGAATGATTCAAGTGGCTTGACTTGGCGCATGTTCATGCATGTAGTTGAAAAAAATCAACATAGCCTCTATGATGTTCGTGTTCATGGTGATTTATATCCTGTTCATGCTTGCATTCCATGTTAGTCAAACTCATTGCATCTTGATGACTATTGTCGCTCTCTAGTTGGTCGCTTCCCAGTCTTTTGCTAACCTTCACTTGTACTAAGCGGAATACTGCTTGTGCATCCACTTCCATAAACCCAAAAAGTTTTTCCATGAGAGTCCACCATACCTACCTATTTGCGGTATTTACCTGCCGTTCCAAGTAAATTTGCATGTGCCATTCTCTAAACCTTCAAGAAATAATCTGTTGTGCATGCCCGAACCGCTCATGTGGTAACAGGGGGCTATTGATATCTTCCATGTTAGGCGTGTTATCCTCGACATGTGTTTATTCACTCTCAATCACGAGAAAGGGTCCGGTAATTGGAATGCCCAGTTCCACGCTTAAATCAAAAACATAACTGTAAAACAAGACTCCCCCTGGATTGATGTTAGTATGGACGGTACCCAAGGATTCGGCTAGCCATGGAGTGTGATTGATTGGTGATGGGGGAATTAAAACTTTACTTTTCTGTTTGAGAACCGCCTATAGCATGAATAGCATGGAAGATATTGAGAACTCTTGGTCATTGCGTTGACAATGAAAGCATGCCACCCAAAATTATTATCTCTGTTTTCAAAGCTTGAGCTCTGGCACCTCTGCAAATCAATGTTTCCCTCTCCGAAGGGCTTGTCTATTTATGTTCCTATTGAGTCATCCTCTTCTTATATAAGCACCAATTAGAGAGCACCTCTGTATTTTATATGCTTTGCTTTTGATTGATATTGAGTATGACTATGACTGGATATTCGTTGCAATGAATTACAATGTTTAGTCAGCCCTTGATCTTTGAAAGTGCTCTGCATTTATGTTTTGCGGTCTCAGAAAGAGCTAGCGAGATACCGCCTATTCATATTGCTTCATGCCTGTTTTGATTGAATTGTTGGTATCTGAAACTCATTATTATTTGCTCGCTAGCTGATTATGCCATTGATATTAGTTTACCGTGAGACCTTTGTGTCACTTGCTTATGTGGTTAGCTTGTGATCTTGCTGAAATTCTGGTTATGAGTTAGACATAGTTGCAACAACAAGATCAAACAGAGTTTGTCAAAGTTTTTCTTTTTCTTTCAGTTTGTCAACTGAGTTGCTTGAGGACAAGCAAGGTTTTAAGCTTGGGGGAGTTGATACGTCTCCGTCGTATCTACTTTTCCAAACTCTTTTGCCCTTGTTTTGGACTCTAATTTGCATGATTTGAATGGAACTAACCCGGACTGACGCTATTTTCAGCAGAATTGTCATGGTGTTGTTTTTGTGTAGAAATGAAAGTTCTCAGAACATCCTGAAAATTTACGGAGAATTTTTCTGGGAAATATGAAAAATACCTGCGCAAAGATCCACCGAAGGGCATGGGCCAGTGGGCCACAAGCCCTGTTGCGACCACCCCCTGGCCGCGGCAACCAAGCATGTGGGGCCCACGTGGCTCTGCCGCCCCTAAACTCAGCTCTACAAATTCACTTTCGCCCAGAAAAAAATAAGAAGAGAAAATTTCGTTGCGTTTGCGATATGGAGGCGCTGCCACATCCTATTCTTCATCTCGAGGACATATCTGGAGTCCGTTTTGGGCTCCGGAGAGGGGAAATCGTCGCCATCGTCATCATTAACCTTCTTCCCTCTCCAATTCCATGAAGCTCTTCATCGTTCGTGAGTAATCTATTCGTAGGCTCGTTGGGCGGTGATGAGTAGGATGAGATCTATCATGTAATCGAGTTAGTTTTGACGGGGATTGATCCCTAGTATCCACTATGTTTTGAGATTGATGTTGCTACTACTTTGCCATGCTTAATGCTTGTCACTATGGCCCGAGTGCCATGATTTCAGATCTGAAATTATTATGTTGTCACCAGTATATGTGTGTTTTAGATCTGATCTTGCAAGTTGTAGTTACCTACTATGTGTTATGACCCGGCAACCCCGGAGTGACAATAGCCGGAACCACTCCCGGTGATGATCATAGTTTGAGGAGCTCATGTGTTCACCAAGTGCTAATGCGTTGTTCCGGTTCTTTATTAAAAGGAGAACCTTAATATCTCGTAGTATCCTTTTGGACCCCGCTGCCACGGGAGGGACGGACAATAGATGTCATGCAAGCTCTTTTCCCTAAGCACGTATGACTACACACGGAATGCATGCCTACATCACATTGATGAACGGGAGCTAGCCACATATCTCTCCGTGTTATAGCTGTTGCATGATGAATATAATCCAAATGAATCACCGACCCATTGCCCACGAGTTTGTCCCATTGTTGCTGTTACTTGTTTGGCTCTGCTACTTGCTACTGTTGTTACTATTGTCGCTTGCTACTTCTGCTACTTGCTACTGTTGCTACTTGCTACTGCTGTCACTACTGTTGTTCCTTGCCACTGTTGTTACTCGTTACACTGCTGCTACCTGCTACAATTCTGGTTCGCTCGGCGTTGACGGGAAAAGACAATTTCCGTCAACGGGCAACTTCTGGCGCCATTGATACAACAGTTAGGAATAGTCTGCGGTCAACAGATCATTTCTGACACCGTTGTTATCATCCTACTTTGCTGCTGATACTTTGCTTGCAGATACTAATCTTTCAGGTGTGGTTGAATCCGACACATTCAGCTGCTAATACTCAAGAGTATTCTCTCACCACCTGACTGGCATACCAACAAATTTGGGTCAAATACTCTACCCTCGAAAACTGCCGCGAACCCACGCGCTGGTGGGCCATTGCAAGACAATTGCTAATTTTTGAGCAACTGGGAGCAGTTCTGGCTCTGTTGTCGCGAAGGCATCAAGTCAGGGACTCGTCAACAACATTCTTCTAGTGTCGTTGCCGGGGAGTGCTAGCAGATACCTTGGGGCCTTTATCCATGAAGTTGTTTCCGAATCCTTCATTTGGTGAATAAAATAAGTCATAGGAGTTGGAGGAAACAAGTGCAATGTTGGCAACACCTTCATCTTGACTATAGTCGGAGTTGGAGTGGTAGCTTCTCTCGTATTGGTTATCAAACTTCGAGCGAGAAACCCATTCAGGAACATGAGCTTGATGTCTTCTTCTTGAACTGCTCTTGGTGCATTTGTCCTTCTTCTCCGATTCCTTGCCTCTCTGTGAGTATCTTCGTTCATAATGGTCTTCTCTAATCCTTCTCTCTGTGCGAGGTGACTCATCTCTTGAGCTTCGTCTTCCAGGTGACTCTCCTCTTCATTTGTAGGGAGTCGAGCACTCATTGGAGTAGTGTCCGGGCCTCCCGCAGTTGTAGCAATTTCGATCACAACTGGATGAACGCCTCTCATCATGTCTTGAGCTTGAACTTCTCTCTTTGCCTCTACTCTTGTAGAACTTGTTGAATTTTCTGACCATGAGGCTTATCTCTTCATCAGTGACAAGATTGTCTTTTGAAGTAGCGGGAGCATCACATGAAGCTTTGTAAGCACCGCTTGACTTGTTGTGCAACTCATCTTTATCCTTGAGTGACATCTCATGAGCAACAATCCTACCAATGACTTCAGCTGGCTTGAGATCTTTGTAGTTTGGCATCATTTGAATCAATGTGGACACGGTGTCATACTTTCCATGAAGATCTCTAAGTATCTTCTTGATGATGAATTTGTCATTCGTCTCTTCGCTTCCTGAGCTGGCAATCTCATTGGTGATGAGAGCTAGCCTAGAGTACATTTCAACGACACCTTCACCATCCTTCATCTTGAAATTGTCAAGCTGACTTTGAAGCACATCCAACTTAGATTCTCTCAAAGAATCAGTACCTTCGTGCATATCGATCAAAGTATCCCAAATTTCTTTTGCATTCTCAATGTGGCTGATATTGTTGAATTCTTTGGGGGCATAGCCAGTTGAAGATGATCTCACAGGCTTGTGCGTCGAATTGCAACATCTTTGGTTCTTTTGGTGTCGCATCATGATCCAGTTCACGCCCTTCTCCGAAGAAATCACCTTGCACACCAACACGAATAACAGCACATACGAACGTACTAAAACCAAGAATATGCATTTTCATTTTATGCTTCCAACTAGCAAAATTAGTGACATCAAAGTATGGACATGTACGATGATAACTTCCCTCACTAGACGCCATACTCTCCTAGGTTGTGAAACCAATGCAACGGAGACCAAAGCTCTGATACCACTTCTAGGATCGAAATTTTGTCTAGGGGGTGATAAGATTACTTGACAAAATAAAAACTTAGCCTTTCCCAATTTTAGTTGAGGGAAAGTTTTAGCAGTTAAGCCAAGTCAAGTACACCCTACACACGCAGTTCTAAGAGTGTAGCAATGGAAAGTAAAACATGCAAGTGTAAAGTAAAGGAGTAAGGTAGGGAGATCAAACGCATGAGGTTGACACGACAATTTTTGGCATGGTTCAGATAGGTGGCGCTATCGTACGTCCATGTTATTGGAGATTCAACCCACGGAGGGTAACGGCTGCGAGAGTCCACGGAGGGCTCCAACCACGAAGGGTCCACGAATAAGCGGCCTTGTCTATTCCACCATGGCTTCCATCCACGAAGGACTAGCCTTACTCACGGTAGATCTTCACAAAGTAGGCGATCTCCTTACCCTTACAAACATCTTTTTCAACTCCACAACACAAAGTAGGAGGCTCCCAAGCGACACCTAACCAATCTAGAAGGCACCACCCTCCAAAAGGTAATAGATGTGGTAGAACAATGAACTCCTTGCTCTTGTGCTTCTAAAGATAGTCTCCTCAACACAAAATCACTCTCACACAATAGGCATGGGTAGGAGAGATTGATTTGGTGGAAAGCAACTTGCGGAGAATAGAGATCAAGTTTCAAATGATTGGAATGGAATATATTGGTCTCAACACATGAGTAGGTGGCTCTCTCTTGGAAGAATGAATCTGGCAATGAAGTGTGTTTTTTGAGTGCTTCTCTCACAAATGAGAGGTGGGTGAAGGGGTATATATAAGCAGCACACAAAATCCAGCCGTTACACATAAAGTGGCTAACTTGGTGACACTGAAGTCGTAAACTCGGTGGTACCAGCTTGCACTAAAGGAAACATCTTTTGAATCTCGGTGGAACCAATATACGAAACACGGTGGCACCGAAAAGGTGGCTAACGATCACATGACCAAACTCGGTGACACTCATACACAAACTCGGAAATTCCTATTTTTTGTACCGAGGCAACAGAATGTTGGTCACCCAAACTCGGTAGCACTAACATGGTTTTGGTTGCACCATTTTGGTGGGAATGGCTAGGGTTCTCTCCGAGAGCAAAGTCGGTGAGGCTAAAATGGGAAAATTGGTGGCAACGATTTTGAGTGTGTGGTTTAGGATAGAGTGGTTATGTCAGAAAAATGACTGAGTATTTTGGTGGCTAACCTAGAGAACTTGAGAAACCAGTTCATTTTAATACCTCACCCCCTATTAATAGTATTGGCTTTCCTATGGACTCAAATGTGATTTCTCACAAATATAAAATGAAGAGTCTTCTAGCTTGAAGCTTGAGCCAATCCTATTCCTTTCTTGCATCAAAGGGCATCTCCACATAAGCCTTTAGCCAAAGCATCGTTTGAACTTTTCAGAAATGTACTTGGATAAACATATTAGCCCAATGATGCATATGTTGTGATCAATTATCAAAACCACCCTAGGGAGCAATTGTGCTTTCACGTTTTACACCAATATGATCTAAGCGAGAGTGCCACAAGAAAGTCCTGCTATCATTATTAACTTTATATCTTTTGGTATCAATGTTATGAACATGTGTGTTGTAACTATTGATATTCAATAAGAATAAACACCTCACATTGGGTGCATGACCATAAAAGATATTACTCATATAAATAGAACAACCAATATTCTCTGATTTAAATGAGTAACTGTCTCGCAATATACAAGATCCAGATATAATGTTCATGCTCAACGCACGCCCTAAATATAAAGTATTTAGGTTCATCACTAATCCCGATGGTAATTGAAGTGTGAGTGTACCAACGGCGATCGCATCAACCTTGGAACCATTTCCCACGCGCATCGTCACTTCGTCCTTCGCCAACCCCCTTCTATTCCGTAGTTCCCGCTTTGAGTTGCAAATGTGAGCAACTGAACCTGTATCAAATACCCAGGCACTACAACGAGAGTTGGTGAGGTACACATCAGTAACATGTATATCATATATACCTTGTTTGGTGTTAGCCGTCGTTTGTCGGCCAGATACTTGGGGCAGTTCCGCTTCCAGTGACCAGTCCCCTTGCAATGAAAGCACTCGGTTTCTGGCTTGGGTCCAGCCTTGGGTTTCTTTATGGGAGGGGCACCTCCTTTGCCACTCTTCTTGGAGTTATTCTTCTTGCCCTTCCCATTTTTCTTGAAACTAGTGGTTTTATTGACCATCAACACTTGATGTTCCTTCTGAATTTCTGACTCGGCGACTTTCAGCACCGCAGACAGCTCGGCGACTGATTAGTTCATCCCTTGCATTTTATTGTTCAACACAAAGCCTTTGTAGCTAGGTGGCAGGGATTGTAGAACTCTGTCAGTGATTGCCTCTGGTGGGGGAACAATTCCCAACTCAGCGAGACGGATGGAATACCCACACATTTTGAGTATGTGCTCACTGACACACCCGTTCTCCTCCATCTTGTAAGCATAGAACTTATCAGAGGTCTCATACCTCTCGATCCGGGCATTATTTTCAAAGATTAACTTCAACCCCTCGAAAATCCCATCTGCTCCATGACATTCAAAATGTCTTTGAAGTCCCAGTTCTAAGCCATACAAGATTGCACATTGAACTATTGAGTAGTCATAAGACCGCGCTTGCGAGACGTTCATAACATCTTCAGTCGCTGGGAGGATAGGTGCATCACCAAGCGTGCACCAAGAACATAAGCCTTTTAGGAAACTGTGAGGACAATCCTCATATTTCGGGCCCCGTCTACAAAGTTACTCCCATCATCTTTCAACTTGGCTTTCTCTAGGAACGCATTACAATTCACGGGTGCTACTGCATGAGCCATTGATCTACAACATAAATTTGCAAAGATTACTTAGACTATTATTCAAGATAGTGAGTTAAGTTAATCATATTACAAAAAAAAACTCCCACTCAAATTGACATCCCTCTAGTCATTTGAGTGATACATGATCCAAATCCACCAAACCAAGTCCGATCATCACGTGAGATGAGGTGGTTTCCATGGTGAACATCTTCATGTTGATCTATATGACTCATGTTCGACCTTTCGGTCTCTTGTGTTCCAAGGCCATGTTTGTACATGCTAGGCTCGTCAAGTTTAACCCGAGTGTTCTGGATGTGCAAAACTGTCTTGCACCCATTGTATGTGAACGTAGAGTCTAGTACACCCGATCATCAAGTGGTGTCTCGAAACGGTGAACTTCCGCAACGGTACACACTCGGGGAGAACAAAATTTTAGCTTGAAATTTTAGTGAGGGATCACCTTATAATGCTACCATCGTCCTAACAAAAACAAGGTGCATAAAAGGATTAACATCACATGCAAATCATAAGTGATATGATATGGACATTTTCTTGTGCTTTTGATCTCCATCTCCAAAGCACCGGCATGATCTCCATCGTCACCAGCACAACACCATGATCTCCATCATGTTCTCCATCATCGTGTTGCCATCAAGGTTGTCGCGCCAACCATGTTTGTACTACTATTTCTACCGTTTAGCGATAAAGTAAAGCATTACATAGCGCTTAATGATTGACACGCAGGTCATACAATAATTAAAGACAACCGTATGGCTCCTGCCGGTTGCCGTAGCATCGAGATGCAAGTTGATATTAACTATTAAACCATGATCATGTCATACATCAAATATATATCATCATGTCTTTGGCATATTGTATCACAACATACCGTGCAAAAACAAGTTGCAAAAATATGCTTCTTCCCTACGCAAAACCACAACGGTGATATGCACGTTGCTATTTAACCTTCTACAAGGACCGCCTTTGTCGAATCCAATTCAACTAAAGTGGGAGAGACAAACACCCGCCAGCCATATTTATGCAACAAGTTGCACGTAAGTCTATCAAACCGGTCTCTCGTATGTGGATGAGTAAAGTTGGTTTGGGACGCTTCATCCCACAATACCGTTGAATCAAGAAAAGACTAAGGAGGTAAGCAATCTGAATATCAACGCCCACAAACTCCTTTGTGTTCTACTCGTGATGTCATCTCCGCATAGACCTAGCTCTGATACCACTGTGGGGAACATTGCATGGGAAACAAAAAAAATCTACGTTCACCAAGAACGATCTAGGAAATGCACATCTACGAGAGGAGAGATTGAATATACATACCCTTTAGATCGCTAAGTGGAAGCATTCAAGAACGCAGTTGATGTAGTGGTGCATCTTCATGATCCGATCACGATCCGTCCCACGAACTCCCGATCAAGTGCCGAACTGACGGTACCTCCGTGTTCAACACACGTACGGCTTGATGATTCCTTCACCTCCTTGATCCAGCGAGCGATGGTGAAGTAGCAGCCCGAGTTGTCCAGCAGCACGGTGACATGGTGAGGTGATGGTGGTGACATATCAGTAGGGCTTCACCGCGCAATGTTTAGAGGAGAAGAGCTACGAGGGAGAGGAGGAGCAGCATCGTAGCATGTTGGTGTGTGGCTACTCTCTCTCTCTCTCTCTCTATATATATATATATATATATATATATATAGGGGGAAGGGAGGAGGGGAGGGCGCCCTAGGGTTTCCTCTAGGGTCCGGCTGCCAAGGTGGAGGCGGCGGCCAGGGTGGGCCCTCCCACCTAGGCGACTTGCCACCCAAGTTGGGTTGGTCGGCTACCCTAGGGGGTGAGGCCCTCCCTTGGCGGAATTGGGCTGAGGTGTGGGTGAGCAATGCTATACCTACGTAAGGTAGTTACGTAAACTAACGTAATTGCTTATCTATCCTTTTTTTAATTGGGTTTAGCTAGGGGAGGGGGGCCACCCACTTGAAATCAGGGAGGGGGAGAGATTGTTTAGGAAAGTTACGTAACAGTACGTAGGAATTTTACGTAAGTGTAGCATTTTTGGGTGTGGGTGGTGCCCAACCCTTTGTTGGGCTGCCGTGCCGCCTCTCCTTGGCCCATGAGCCCGCCAACAATTGCAGGGGCCTCTCCAAACTCCTTTCGGTATTCCGTCACTTCCTCGGTGTGCCTGAAACACTTCCGCACTCAGATGACCTTCATCCTATATATCAATCTTCACCTCCGGACCATTTTGGAGTTCCTCGTCATGTTCGGGATCTCATCCGGGACTCCGAACAACCTTCTCTCACCAACACAATGACTTGATTATGCTTATATCGTCACCGAACCTTAAGTGTATAGACCCTGTGGGTTCGAGAACTATGCAGACATGACCGAGACACTCTCCAGTCAATAACCAATAGAGGGACCTGGATGACCATATTGGTTCATACATAATCTATAAAGATCTATATCGGTCGAACCTCGATGTCAAGGATAGAATCAATCCCGTACATAATTCCCTTTGTCCATCGTATGTTACTTGCCCAACATTCGATCGTCGATATCTCCATACCTAGTTCAATCTCGTTACCGGCAAGTCTCTTTACTCGTTACATAATACAAAATAGCGTGACTAACTCTTTAGTCACATTGCTTGCAACCTTGTTGTGATGTTGTATTACCGAGTGGGCCCTCAGATACCTCTTGAAAGGATTGATATGGTTGACTAGAGGGGGTGAATAGGCAACTACCAATTTTTAGCTCTTCTTAACAAGTTAGAGAAAGAAACACAAAGGTTCTCTAAACTAACTAATAGGTGAGTAACCTATATGATGCAAACTACCATGACAACTAGTGCAAGCAAGAAATACACAACAACAATAATATACACAAAGTAAAGGTAAGAGATAACCACAAGTGGAACCGATGAAGACGAGGATGTGTTACCGAAGTTCCTTCCCTTTGACAGGAAGTACGTCTCCGTTGGAGCAATGTGGACGCACAATGCTACCCAATAAGCCACTAAGGCCATCGTATTCTCCTCATGCCCTCACACAATGCGAGGTGTCGTGATTCCACTATTGGTGCCCTTGAAGGCGGCGACCGGACCTTTACAAACAAGGTTCGGGCTATCTCCACACAATCCTCGAAGGCTCCCAACAAGACCACGGAGGTTCACCACAATGGATATGGATCCGAGGTTACCGCAACCGTCTAGGGTGCTCAAACACCCAAGAGTAACAAGATGCTCACAGGATTAGTGGGGGGAATCAAATATCTCTTAGTGGAAGTGTAGATCTTGGCCTTCTCAACCAATCCCTAGGAAATCAACAAGTTTGATTGGCTAGGGAGAGAGATAGGGCACAAATGAGCTTAGGAGAAACAATGGAGTCTTAGAGGGTCAAAGGTAGGGTTCTTGGAGTAGAAGAACCCTTTATATAGTGAGGGAACAGATCCAACTATTACCCCCACTTACAGCACCCGCAGCACGGTACTACCGCTTGGAGTAAGCGGTACTACCGCTGCCCCTAGCGGTACTACCACTTGGTGGGGAGCGGTACTACCGCCAGCCCCAGCGGTACTACCGCTAGGCCTGGAGCGGTACTACCGCTTGGTGAGCATATAGCCACGGTAGTAAAAATACTACTACCGGGCCTACCACCACTGGAAAAGTACTTGCAAAAAGTCCGACGAAGTACAACCGCTCAGAGAGAGAGGTACTACCGTCCCGAAGCGGTACTACCGCCCATCCGGAGCGGTACTACCGCTGGACCTTTTTGCACAGACAGGGAGAATACATGCGGGAGCTTCATTGCTGCAAAGAAAAGGTGGTGGAAAGAAAAAGCGTGCGTGTGTGTGCTTTGATTCCACCCAAACCTTTCCGATGCGGACCCCCTATTAATAGTACGGCTTTCCTATGACTCCAAGGCACCACAGAGAACCGTAGAATCTACCGTGCTTCAAATCCACCAAGGGGCGACGAATCGTCTAGTGCCTTGCCATGTATTATCTAAAATGCTCAATGCACACGATTAGTCCGTAGAGGTACTGTCATCAATCACCAAAATCACTTAGGACGAAATATGCCCTAAAAATCTCCCCTTTTTGGTGAACTGATGACAACACCGGATTTGCACAAAAGAGAATTATGAAGACATATGCAAACCCAAAGTCTATGAACTAGAGACTGGCTCCCCCTGGATGCATGCATGTTTAAAGTAGTGCTATGAACAGCAAGGCACACGATCCAAGGAAAAGCACTCCCCTAGAAATCATAGACGGATACTCCTTGTAATGACCTAATACAACGCTGAGTAAGGAAGCAAGGTATAGCATGTGAGCATAAAGATAAGGGCACTGGATAAATGAACTCACGGGCTAAGCATATAGAAGGATAATAAAGATAGTATAGGGATAGCATATGTCTCACACCATATGACTAAGAGTCTTCACACACATGATAAATTATCCGACACGATAAAACTAGCCAAGTTCAGCAAAGAAAGACTCAGAAAATACGAAAAACCAAAGCAAATCCCTACACTTTCTCCCCCTTTGGCATCAGGACACCAAAAAGGCAGAGAGGACGCGAACGACACACGTGGTAGCTCAGCCATCGGACTCCTCATCAGATTCCTCCGTAGCCTCCGGATCAGTCTCCTCCTCAGCTTCCTCACCAGGCTCCTCCTGATCAGACTCTGCCCACTAGAAGTCTCTCACTTGCATCCAATCAGCCTCTGGAGTGATGACCTCCTCAGATCCGCTCGAGAAGTGCACGTCAAGCTTCCTCATGATACGCTTATCCCTTTGACGGCTCTCCTTCTGGGCCACATGAGTCAGATACTGCCCCTTCCCCTACATGCATAATAAGGTCCTCATCTGGTCCATCAGCTTCTTGTCCCAAGATGGCTCAGTAGAAGAACGGGTATGTGTGGCAGGGCCGCCCTCATCCTCAGCAGCAGCAGCCTCCTCCTCAGTCTCCATGCGCTCAGCAGCACGGGAAGTGGAGGTGTTGACCCACTTGTCTTTCTGGCGCAGCTTGATGGGCTCATGGTTGATACACCCAATGACAGCAGGGAAGGGCACACGAGGAAAAGACTCAGACCACTTTGTCTTGATGAAGTAGTACAGGTAAGGCCCATAGATGGGAACCTTACGGTTGTATATTGCCATCTGAAGCTCGCAAAACATCACATTAGAAACATCGAGTGGGCCAGGGTCCTTCATCCGTCCCTCCTCACACATAAGGATATGTCCACCAAATAATAATGTACTTGATCTTTGTTGCCAACCCGAGGGAATAGAGTGTTGCGGAAGATCCTATGCATGACATCCAAGAAGGAGGGGAGCATATTCTTCCTGAGATAGTAGGGCATCATCTTATCCTTGGCGGTAGCACCGGGGTTGGCATGAGTGCGCAAGCCAACAGATTTATGCAGCCCCTCGTCGCGGACATTCAAAAGCTTCATGAACTCAACCCAAGAGCCATACATCTTCTCGCCATTAGTCATCCAGGTCATAGTACGATCCACATCAGAATGAAAGTGGATAGTGACATAGAATTGAGCCACTATCTCTGGATCGAAGTCATAGCGAAAAGTGATGAGGTCCTCAATACCCAGTTGCAGTATCATATTCAGGGCCTCTCCAAAATATTCAGGATCCCTCTGGAGATGGTTAAGATCAATCCACTGCACCGGGACATAGATTTTCTTCTGAGTCAAGACGACATCTTGATAGATCAGGGCTTGCTACTTGGACTAGAACAACTCACAACCCCTCATCTGAACCCTCTCAGTGACATAAGGATTGCACGTTCGGTGCTACACATACTCTTTAATAGGCATAGTGTCATAGTCAATGTTTGCCTCCTTGTCCTTCGATGCAGCCTGCTTTATATTGCGCTTCGGGGGATTGGAACCTTCCGGGTCGTCAGAGTTGCGGAACCTCTTGGACTGGGTGTCACGAATCAGGTTTGAGCGACGGGAGCCACCACCTATGACACGCAACACAAACATGCAAAAACGACAAAAAGAAGTCATGGCAGAGTCCAGAACACAGGAGAAAAATCACATGGAACCAACTAAGATCATGCATACAATGCACAACGGTAGTACCGCTCCACGAGTGGTAGTACCGCGTGATTACAAATCTCATAGAGCAGAAAATAGATCTAACAATGGTGCTGCAGATTTAATACAACCGGAGACCCAAACTATGCATAATCTATTCAACAAAACACAATGGAACACTCCCAAGAGCTCTCCTCCCATCCATGAACGAGACAAAATCATGCCATAACAATGGAGCCAATACACCAAGCTCCTAACCCTAGAACTAAGAAAATCAAAACAAGAGAAGGAGGATAGGGGCAGTACCGGGATCCATGGCACAAGGAGGAGGAAGGCGGCAATCCCTTCAACTGGTACGGGAGGAGAAGCACCGCGGAGGGAGATCTCTTCTAGTGAGATTCGAGAGAAAGAGAGAGAGCTCCACGAGAGAGGAACAAATGGGACAGAAAAATGCCTCATCTTCTTAAATACCCCCCCCAGGGCACGGGCAGGGCGGTAGTACCATGCTGGTCATAGCGGTAGTACCGCTCGATTGCGGCGGTAGTATCTCTCGCTAGCGGCAGTAGTACCTCTCCCCCTGAGGCGGTACACACTCTCAAGGCGGTAGTACCGCTCCTAACAGCGGTAGTACCGCTGACAGAGCGGTAGTACCATGCCAGAAAAATATTAAAAAAATCCAGAAATTACCAAAACTGCGAGAAATCACTATGGACACATACCAGTCATTACGAGAAAAGAAACTCAAACAAAATATGCTGGCTGGTATTGTCATAACCCTCTTTTGCAGGAAGGGGGTCGTGGCCGGAGCCACCAATGTTTGAGACAAATGGTATGACACCGCGAAGAATTATCCTTGGGTTCATGACCAAAGCTCATCTTTGAAGCACAAGTTCCATCAATAGTGGCTAATGTGAAAGACTTGATAGATTTATGCATGATGGGGGGAGGGAAAGTTCATTGGTTGAACAACACTCCCCCTACGTCCATGCCTACACCTAGAGCAAGATATAATGCAGAGTGAGGTGCAGAGTGCCTAGTTTCAATCCACATTACTTGAATCAATGATATTTAGCTCATGCTTTAACTCCTGAAACCTTGCTTCATCTAGGGGCTTAGTGAAAATATTTGCAAGTTGCTCTTGAGTGTTGATGAATTTGATCTCAATATCTCCATGCTTGATATGCTCACGGATGAAGTGAGGACGAATATCAATATGCTTGGTTTTGCTATGTTGCACCGGATTGAGGGAAATATTGATAACACTTTGATTGTCACTTAGAAGAGGCACTTTGTCACAAGTGACACCATAATCCTTTAAAGTTTGCATCATCCATTGCAACTGTGCACAACAACTTGCAGCTACAACATACTCAGCCTCGGTGGAAGACAGTGAGATACACGTTTGCTTCTTTGAAGACCAACTTACCAGCGAACGACCAAGAAATTGACATCCTCCAGATGTTGACTTCCTCTCCACACAGTCTCCTGCCCAATCTAAGTCAGAATAGCCCACTATATTGAAGCTTGCTCCTTTGGGATACTATAGGCCAAAGTTTGGGGTATGAGCCAAATATTGAAAGATTCGTTTAACAGTCGCAAGGTGGCTTTCTTTTGGTGCAGATTGAAACCGTGCACAAATCCCTACACTCAACATGATATCTGGTCTAGATGCACAAAGGTAAAGAAGGGATCCAATCATGGAGCGATATACCTTTTGATCCACTACTTTACCATCGGGATCACTGTCAAGCTTGCATGTGGTTGGCATGGGAAATTTAACCGGCTTGACGTTCTCTAGCTCGAACCACTTGAGCATGTCTTTGGTGTACTTGGCTTGTTTGATAAAGGTTCCTTCTTAGCCTTGTTCAATCTCTAATCTGAGGAAGAACTCCAGCTCACCCATCATTGACATGTCAAATTTCTCGGCCATTAGTAGAGCAAATTCTTCATTGAAAGATTCGTTAGGTGAACCAAAAATGATATCATCAACATATAGTTGGCATATGAACAAATCCCCTTTGAACTTTTTGGTAAAAAGGGTGGGATCGATGTTCCCAATTTCAAATCCACGATCTTGCAACAACTCGGTAAGGTACTCATACCACGCACGTGGGGCTTGTTTAAGGCCATAGAGCGCCTTGTTGAGTTTGTATACATGATTGGGGAGCTTGGGATGTTTGAACCCCGGGGGTTGTTTGACATATACCAAATCATTTAAAGGACCATGAAGAAATGCACTATTCACATCCATTTGTTGTAATTTGCAATCATGACGAGAGGCAAAAGAAAGAAGCATCCGAATAGATTCAAGACGGGCAATAGGGGCAAAGGTTTCACCGTCGTGGATACCCTTGACTTGGGAGTAGCCTTGAGCCACCAGTCTTGCCTTGTTTCGAACCACAATCCCATTGGCGTCTTGCTTGTTTTTGAAGATCCATTTGGTCCCAATGACATGATGTTCCACCTTTAGTCTTGGCACTAATTCCCAAACTTGATTGCCCTCGAAGTTGTTCAGTTCTTCATGCATGGCCATAAGCCAATCCTCGTCATCGAGTGCTTCCTGTACGTGTTGAGGTTCACAATACAAAACAAACGCGTGATGCTAACAATAATTTGAAATTTGTTGACGAGTGGATACTCCCATTTTTAAGCTTCCAAGTACATTCTTCATAACATGTTATTTGACCCTTAGCTTGGATGCTATCTTGGTTGCACGATGCTCCAAGAGTTCCGCGCTAGTTAGTTGAGGAGCATCAACTTGATCACGTTGTTTGGCCTTGTCATTGGGTTTTGATCCTTCCTTGGCACCACGACCCCTTTTAGGTGTCGTGGTACAAAATTGAGGAGCAACCACCTGATCAACTTGATCTTCGTCTTGAGCAAGCTCACTGGTTTGTTCTTTATCTGGTGGTTGCTCTTGATCTTGATCTTGTGGTTGCACTTGATCTTGATCTTGAGAAGATTCGGAACCTTATGTTAGAACTTGGACATCATTTGGTGCATCACCATCTTCGTGTGGTTGATCTCGTCCTTGATCTTGTTCAGCTGGTTGAGGGTCTTCACTTTGTTCATCGGAAGCGTGTGGGGCTAGCGAGGGTAATGGCTCCACTTGACTAGAGCATTTTCCTTCTCCTTCAGCCACAAGGGATTCCTCAATGCGAAGTATTTGACCAATCCCCATTCTTCTTATGGCTTGGGGAGGAATTTCATCACCTACATCACAAAAACCAATTTGCGCCACTTGGGAGCCATTATTTTCGTCAAACTCCACATTACACGTCTCCTCAATGAGTCCGGTGGACTTGTTTAGGACACGGTAAGCATGAGAGTTTGTAGCATCACCAACAAATATGCCCTCTTGAGCTCTAGAATCAAATTTAGCTACACGAGCACCTTTCTTGAGACTGAAACACTTACACCCGAAACCCTGAAGTACTTGAGGTTGGGCTTGTTTCCAGTGAGGATCTCATATGGAGTCTTGTTCAAGCCTTTGCGGATATAGAGTCGATTGGATGCATGACATGTGTGTTGATGGCTTCGGCCCAAAAGTTGTACGGAGATTTAAATTCCACCATCATAGTTCTTGTCGCGTCCATCAACATCTAGTTCTTCCTCTCCGCCACACCATTTTGTTGAGGGGTGTATGGTGTTGAATATTGATGCTTGATCCCCTCATCACTGAGAAACTCATCCAGGGTGTAGTTCTTGAACTCGGTGTCGTTGTCACTTCTAATCATCAAAATCTTTGCTTCTTGCTGACGTTGAGCTTCATTAGCAAAGTTGATGATGGTCTGTTGAGTCTCACTTTTCCTCTTGAAGAAATATACCCAAGTGTATCTTGAGTAATCCTCAACAATCACCAAGGAGTACTTTCTGCCCCCAAGACTATCAAAAGATGGAGGACCAAAGAGATCCATATGAAGGAGCTCCAAGGGCCTCTTAGTGTAAATGAGAGTCATGGGACGATGAGCAGTTTCATGAATCTTCCCTTCAATACAAGCGTTGCAAGCACAATCTCTCGCAAAACTCACATTTGTTAGTCCACGAACATGGTCCCCTTTGAGAAGACTTTGCAAATATCTCATATTGACATGGGCTAGTCGGTGATGCCAAAGCCAGCCCACATCAACTTTAGCCATTAGACAAGTCGCAGTCTTAGTGGGTCGCTGTGAAAAGTTCACCACATAGAGACCATTTTCGACATATCCAACATAGGCTACTTTAAGAGTCTTGCTCCATAAAAGGGCCACGGTATCAAGGTTAAAGAATGTGGCAAAGCCCATAATTGCAAGTTGACGAACAGAAAGTAAATTGTAAGCAAGGGACTCAACAAGCATGACCTTCTCAATAGATAAATCTTGAGAGATGACCACCTTACCAAATCCCAGTACCTTAGACATTGAAGCATCAGCCAATTGGACATGGGTGGGCATAGATGGGGTAGGATGCACGTCCACCACCAAGTCCTTGCTTCGGGTCATATGATTTGTTGCTCCACTATCGAGCAACCATGACACCCCACCGGAAGCAAACTACTGCAATAGATCAAGGCTTGGTTTTAGGTACCCATTCTTGAATGGGTCCTTTGATGTTAGAAACAAGGGTCTTAGGAACCCAAATAGCCCATTCAATGGACTCATAATAAGAACCAACAAAGCTGGCATAGACATGCCCATCACCAGCACGACATAAAACATAAGAAGGATTAAATTTGTCGGCTGTGTTGGTAGGGATGGTTTTTCCCTTCTTGGCATTACCATCCCCTACCTTGTTCTTGTTCTCCTTCTGATTCACCTTGCCCTCTTTGACAAATATGTCCTTGAGAGTAAGCGATCGCTTGTTCCTGTTCTTCCTTTTTCTTTTCAACTTGGATGTAAGTCCAAGTCCCTCCTTTCCTACAACTTCCTTTTGATTACTCAAATGGTTGTTTAGGTTCTTCTCGCCTTGGATGCATGACACAAGGCCCTTCCCAAGTTTATCCTTCAACTTAGCATTTTCCTCCACAAGATGTATATGCTCACAACAAGGATTAGTTGCACAAGCATTATCAATTAAAACAAAAGGAGGACAGGTAGAGATCTCCTTGGTAAGCTTTGCTTGGAGTTGATCATGAGACTCCTTCACGGAGAAATGTGCACCTTTCAAGACCTTGTGGGCCTTGTCAAGTGTATCGAAATCTTCCTTGAGTCTTTCATGGCCAACCCCAAGTGCGGCCTTTTCAAATTTAAGTACACGGGTAAGGATAATTGCGTGATCTAGCTCTTTTTTAATTTAGCACAATCATCGTTTTGTGACTCCTCAAGAGACAAACAAAGACTGCGCTCTTCTTCTAGAGCAATAGATAATTCAACAATCTCATCGGCATAGTCACGACTATGTCCTTGCATCTCGGAGATAGTCTCCTCATGAGACTCAATGAGGTCATTAGCCTCACCCAGTTGTTCCAAAAGAGAAACAAAATGCTTCTTGGATTCTCCTTTGATTTTACATAGAAATTTGTCAAAATGCTCATTAAGTTCCACAACATCACTATCCTCAACACAGTTTAACAATGATGGAGCAGTAGTGATGGTGGTCTTAATGTTGGGTGTTACCTGATCGATACCTTTGGCCATAAGGCACTTGGCGATGCGGTTGTCATTGGGGGCGCCAAAGAGCGACACCTTGGAAGAGGAGGTTGCAATGGCTATAGTAGCCGTTGCCACCGTATCATGATCGTCATCATCAGAGGTGTACTATTCAAGTGCCACCATACCCTTTGGATGGGGTTTCTTGACAAAGTTGTTCTTGTTTGGGAAAGACTTGGCTTTGCCTTTGCGAATGAGCTTGCCACCGTTGTCTTCCCTCTTCTCATAAGGACAATCTGCCACGAAGTGACTCACATTGCCGCAGTTATAGCATGTCCTCACACGCTGCTTGATCTTGGACCCACTCGAGTTATTCTTGGAGAAGTTGGGCCTTGAGTTTCTCTTGTTGCCCTAGAATTGCCTTGACGCAAGAGCCATGTGCTCGTGGTAAGCATACTTGGTGTCTTCAGGGCAGCCATCCTCTTCCTCTTCCTCTTCTTCATCAGAAACAGCCTTGGCTTTCAAGGCAAGGTTGGGTGAAGCTGTCTTTGACCGAACGCGAGCAAGAGCATTATCAACAGTCTTGTTCATGATACTCATTGCAATGAATTCATCCAACACTTCACCGGAGGACAAGGAGTGAAAATCTGGTTGTTGACGAATGATAGATGACATGGCTTTGTTGAATGGCATGATGGCCATGAGAAACTTGCGCTTGATCCATGTGTCATCCACATCCTTGCTCCCGTGATCCTGGAGAGCAACAGCAAGAGCAGCACCCTTCGATAGAGATCACGAGGGTCCTCATCTTCCTTCATCACAAAATCATCACCCTCATCAAGAACTACTTCATAGTTGGACCGTTGAGTGCTTGATCTTCCCTTGTACAGCACCATGATGTGCTCCCAACGGTCCTTGGCATGAGTGAAAGGACGCAAGTGAGGAAGATCTTCAGGAGGCACCGCGGACTGAAGAATGAACAATGCGGAATGATTATATTGATTGTCTGCTTCTTCTCTTGGTGTGAGGTTGCTTGGGTCATGCGGGTAGAAGCCTTTCTCAATGATCCTCCATAAATTTGTTGAGATGTGATTCAAATGAGACTTAATGCAAAACACCCAGTTAGTAAACTCCCCCTTAACAAGCTTAGGAGGAGGACCAAGATTATTAATATACGGTGTAGGAACCGGTCCTCCATTGACCAGGGGAGGTGGAACCGAGGAAAAGGTTCCTGTCCCATTTTGTTGAGAGGGGAAGCAGGTTGCATACCTTTAGCCGCTTCCATAGTGGAATTAGCCTTCGATTCTGTGTTAGTAGGTTTAACCACCAACGCCGGTTCGGGAGATTTTTTCAGCCCCTCAAGCACTCTTTAAACATGGACTTGACTTCGTTCGTCAAGGACGACCTGAGGGAGGCCATAGCCTCATTCAAGTTGTCCCTTGTGAACGAATTCAAGGCCATGGCCTCGGGTGGTCCACTGACTCGCTCTTCATCGTCAACCATACTCTTCGGGTGGTGAAACCCTGAATAAAGAGACGTCGCTCTGATACCAATTGAAAGGATCGGTATGGTTGACTAGAGGGGGGTGAATAGGCAACTAGCAATTTTTAGCTCTTCTTAACAAGTTAGAGAAAGAAACACAAAGGTTCTCTAAATTAAATACTAGGTCAGCAACCTATATGATGCTAACTACCATGACAAATAGTGCAAGCATGAAATACACAACAACAATAATATACACAAAGTAAAGGTAAGAGATAACCACAAGTGGAACCGATGAAGACGAGGATGTGTTACCGAAGTTCCTTCCCTTTGACAGGAAGTACGTCTCCGTTGGAGCTGTGTGGAGGCACAATGCTCCCCATAAGCCACTAGGCCCACCGTATTATCCTCACGCCCTGACACAATGCGAGGTGCCGTGATTCCACTATTGGTGCCCTTGAAGGCGGCGACCGGACCTTTACAAACAAGGTTGGGGCTATCTCCACACAATGCTCCTCAATCGTCTAGGGTGCTCAAACATCCAAGAGTAACAAGATCCTCAGGGGATTAGTGGGGGGAATCAAATATCTCTTGGTATAAGTGTAGATCTTGGCCTTCTCAACCAATCCTAGGAAATCAACAAGTTTGATTGGCTAGGGAGAGAGATCGGGCACAAATGAGCTTAGGAGAAACAATGGAGTCTTGGAGGGTCAAAGGTAGGGTTCTTGGAGTGGAAGAACCCTTTATATAGTGAGGGAACAAATCCAACCGTTAGCCCCACTTACAGCACCCGCAGCACGGTACTACCGCTTGGAGGAAGCGGTACTACCGCTGCCCCTAGCGGTACTACCGCTAGGCGTGGAGCGGTACTACCTCTTGGTAGGCATATATACACGGTAGTAAAAATACTACTACTGGGCCTACCACCACTGGAAAAGTACTCACAAAAAGTCCAACGAAGTACAACCGCTCAGAGAGAGAGAGAGAGGTACTACCGTCCCGAAGCGGTACTACCACCCATCCGGAGCGGTACTACCGCTGGACCTTTTTGCAGAGACAGGGAGAGTACATGCGGGAGCTCCATTGCTGCAAAGAAAAGGTGGTGGAAAGAAAAACTGTGTGTGTGCGTTGATTCCACCCAAACCTTTCCAACGCGGACCCCCTCTTAATAGTGCGGCTTTCCTACAACTCAAAGCCACCAAAGAGAACCGTAGAATCCACCTTGCTTCAAAACCACGGAGGGGCGACGAATCGTCTTGTGCCTTGCCATGTATTATCTGAAATGCTCAATGCACACGATTAGTTCACAGAGGTACTGTCATCAATCACCAAAATCACTTAGGACGAAATATGCCCTAACACCTCTCCGTCACACGGAGTAACAAATCTCAGTCTTGATCCATGCCAACACAACAAACACCCTCGGAGATACCTGTAGAGAACCTTTATAGTCACCAATTACGTTGTGACGTATGATACACACAAGGTATTCCTCCGGTGTTAGTGAGTTGCATGATCTCATGGTCATAGGAACAGATACTTGACATGCATAAAACAATAGCAATAAACACACACGATCATATGATACATTCATAGTTTGGGTCTTGTCCATCACATTATTCTCCTAATGATGTGATCCCATTATCAAATGACAACTCATGTCTATGGCCAGGAAACCTTGACCATCTTTGATCAACGAGCTAGTCCTTTAGAGGCTCACTAGGGACAATGTGTTGTCTATGTATCCACACATGTATTTGAGTTTCTAATCAATACAATTCTAGAAATGGATAATAAACGATTATCATGAACAAGGAAATATAATAACAACCACTTTATTATTGCCTCTAGGGCATATTTCCAACAATACTGACAAGAAGGACACATTCCTCTGCGTTGACAAGATCGACCAGGAGGCTGTTGCTGCTTCCGTCGACGAGGGGCCCGTTCCTCTCGGCAAAACCCGGGGGGACAAGTCCAAGACCTCCGACAAGACTCGTGAAGAATCCAGGAAGCGCGCCAGTCAGCACAGCACGCCCGTCAATGACTTACCTGAGACTTCTGCCACCGGGAGCAAGAAAAGTAAAGTGACCATCCCCAAGACGAAGCAAGTGGTTGCACGACAGGATGACAAGGGGGGTACTTTCACCATAAGTGCCACCCTCGACAGCAAATAGGAAAGCACGCTCGTCTCCTTCTTGTTGGCGAATGTTGACGTGTTTGCCTTGCAACCGTCTGACATCCCCAGTGTTCCCAGGGAGGTGATCGAGCATCACCTTGCTGTCTGTCCTCATGCACGCCCGATCAAGCAGAAGTTTCAAAAACAAGCACTAGATCGGCAAGAATTTACTGCCGAGGAGATTAAAAAGTTGGAAGGAACAGGGCTAGTTAGGGGTGTGCTCCACCCAAAATGGTTGGCAAATCCCGTAGTGGTGTGCAAGGCAAACGTGAAGTGGAGGCTCTGCATCGCCTTACACAGATGTCAACAAGGCTTGCCCAAAAGACCCCTCCCTTGCCGCACATCAACGAGATAGTGGACTCAATTCAGGACTGCGACCTGTTGTCGTTCCTCGACGCCTACTCCGGTTATCATTGGATATTCATGGCCGAGGAGGACGAAGAGAAAATAACATTCATCACCCCCTGCAGCACATACTGCTTCTGGCGCATGCCTTTTGGCCTAAAGAGTGTGTGTTCAACATTTGCGAGGGTCGTCTAGATTGGTATTGGACCACAGCTGCATAGAAATGTGGAGGCCTACATGGACGACATCGTAGTCAAGACCAAGGACAAAGCCACGCCGGTCCAAGATCTAAAAGAGGCCTTTGCGAATTTGCACAAAATCAACTTGAAGCTCAACCTCGAGAAGTGTGTGTTTAGGGTCCCATCCGGCATGCTCCTCGGTTTCTTCATATCTCAGCATGGGATAGAAGCCAACCCCGCCAAGATTGAGGCGGTCGAGCAACTAGAGGCACATAAGCGCATCAAGGACGTATGCCGACTGGCGGGCTGTGTCGCTGCCCTCAGCGGGTTCATCTCCAAATATCCAGAGCACGCCCTCTCGTTTTTCAAGATCCTGAAGAAGGGATGCCCAATGACGTGGACTCCGTAAGCAGAGGCAGCATTGCAAGACCTAAAAAGTACTTGTCCTCGGCCCCGGTCCTAGTTGCTCCCAAGCCTAAGGAATCATTACTGTTATATTTGGCAGCAACTAACTAGGTGGTTAGCGCTAAACTAGTGGCGGAAAGGGAAGCTGAAGATGGCGAAAGAATGGCCCATGAACCGACAGCCACCAAACTTGTGCCAACCATGATGAGCCAAGAAATCAACACAGAAGCAATGTGGGACACAGAACAACGAGAAGTGCAGAAGAAGAAAGTGGTGCAGTCACTGGTGTACTTTGTCAGCTCTCTCCTGCAGGGGGTTCGGTCGAGGTACTCTGGGATCCATAAACTAATCTTAGGACTCCTCACGGCCTTCTGCAAGCTATGCCACTACTTTTAAGCGCAGTGCATCATAGTCGTCACCCGCTTCCCACTGAAGCGGATCCTAAGGAATTCGGAGGCAACCGGCCAGATTGTTGAGTGGGCCCTGGAACTGGCCAGTTTTGATCTAAATTTTGAAAGCATGGAGACCATCAAGATTCGAGCACTGGTAGAGTTCGTTGCCGAATGGACACCAACACTGGATGAAAGGAATCCGAGAAACAACCCTTGACGACAAGAAAACACCGCATGAATGGGTCATGTACTTCGATGGAACTTTCTTGCTGCAAGGCGCCGGTGCCGGAGTACAGCTCATAGCACCCACTGGAGAGCACCTCAATCATGTGATACAAATGCACTTCCCTCGGGAGGTGTTAACCAACAACAAAGTTGAGTACAAGGGTTTGCTTGCCGGGCTGCGGATAGCAGCAGAGTTGGGGATTAGGAAGTTAATATTCCAAGGGGACTCACAGTTGGTTGTGCGCCAGGTCAATAAGAATTATCAAAGCCCCCTCATGGAAGAATATGTTGATGAAGTGAGGAAGTTGGAGGAGCATTTCGATGGTCTATAGATGGAACACGTCCCCAAGACGGAGAACGACATCGCCCACGAGTTGTCTAAATGAATAGCTCAGAAGTCGCTTGTGGAACCAAGCACCTTCGTGCTCCGACTCACTCAGCTTTCAGTTACACCATGAGGGCGACAAGCTAAGAAGAGAAAAAACAGCTCCAACGACTATTTCCCGCCAGAGACACCCATGGCCGCCAAGAAGGTTGGCGAGGGTGATTAAGTGCTCGATGGTGAGTGCCAAGCTCCGACGGGATAGGCGGTCCTTGTCGTGGAAGCTACTGCTCCTGCGACAGAAGAGACGCATTTAGTCCTTGTCGTCGAGCCATGATCTCTAGCATGGGCGCACCAGATTGTCCAATACCTCCACAAAGGAGACCTCCCCGAGGAGCAACAATAAGCCAAAAGAGTATCCCAACCGTCAAGCATGTTTCAGTTCATGAACAACAATCTATACAAGAGTATCCCAACAGGTGCTAGCGGATATACACGAGGGGATTTGTGGCTCCCACATAGGATCACGAGCCCTTGTTGGGAAGGCGTTCCGGCAAGGCTCCTACTGGCCCACAGCCCTTCAAGACGGCTTGGCGATGGTAACGACATGTGAAGCATGCATATACCATGCCAAGCAAATAAACCAACCAGCACAAGCCCTTCAAACCGTCCACTCTCCTGGCCATTTTCGGTCTAGGGGCTCGACATCGTCGGTCCCCTCCCTCGTGCTACCAAGGGCTTCGAGTTCTTGTTAGTCGCTATAGGATCGAAAGTATGCCTAGAGGGGGTTGATTAAACTACTTGACAAGATAAAAAAAATTGTGTTTTCCCAATTCTACTTGAGAAACATCTACGACAGTTATAGCAGGTCAAGCACACCCTACACATGCAATTCTAATAGTATAGCAGCGGAAAGTAGAACATGCAAGTGTAAAGTAGAGGAGTAAGGTAGGGACATCAAACGCATGAGGTTGACACGGCGATTTTTTGCATGGTTCCAATAGGTGGCGCTATTGTACGTCCATGTTAGTGGAGACTTCAACCCACAGAGGGTAACAGCTGTGAGAGTCCAGGAGGGTCCACAAAGAAGCGGCCTTGTCTATTCCACCATGGCTTCCATCCACGGAGGACTAGCCTTACTAACGGTGGATCTTCACGAAGTAGACGATCTCCTTGCCCTTACAAACATATTGGTTCAAATCCACAACACGAAGTAGGAGGCTCCCAAGCGACACCTAACAAATCTAGGAGGCACCACCCTCCAAAAGGTAATATATGTGGTAGATCAATGAACTCCTTGCTCCTGTGTTTCTAAAGATAGTCTCATCAACACAAATCACTCTCTCACAAAATATGCATGGGTAGGAGAGGTTCATTTGGTGGAAAGCAGTTTGGGGAGGCCAGAGATCAAGTTTCAAATGATAGGATTGGAATATCTTGGTCTCAACACATGAGTAGGTGGCTCTCTCTCAGAAAATGGATCTGGCAGTGAAGTGTGTGTTCTAAGTGCTTATCCCACGGATGAGAGGTGGGTGAAGGGGTATATATAGGCAGCAGCCAAAATCCAACCGTTGCACACAAAAGGGAAAACTCAGTGACATCAAAGTTGACAACTCAGTGGTACCGATTAGCACTAAAGGTGTGAACTTTTGAATCTTGGTGAGACCGATATATGGAACTTGGTGGCACCGAAAAGGTGACTAATGGTTAGATGGCCAAACTCGGTGGCACCGATACTCAAACTCATAAATTCCGATTTTGTGTATCTTGGCAACAGAATGTTGGTCACACTGAACTCGGTAGCACTGACTTCGTTTCCGTTGCACCGATTTGGTGGGAATGGCTAGGGTTTATGTCTGAGGTCAAACTCGGTGGGTCCGATATGGAAATGTTGGTGACACCAAATTTGTGAATGTTGATCTTGACAGAGTGGATATGTGGGAAAAATGACTGAGTGTTTTGGTGGCTAACTTTGAGCATTTGAGCAATCAGTTCATTTTACTACCTCACCCCCCTTTAAAAGTATTGGCTTTCCTATGGACTCAAAAGTGATTTCTCAAAAATATAAAATGAAGAGTCTTCTAGCTTGAAGCTTGAGCCAACATTATTCCTTTCTTGCATCCAGGGGCATCTCCACATAAACCTTAAGCCAGAGCATCTTTTGAACTTTTTCTGAAATATACTTGGAAAACATATTAGTCCAATGATGCATATGTTGTGATCAATTATCAAAACCGCCTTGGGAGCAATTGCGCTTTCAATCTCCCCCTTTTTGGTAATTGATGACAACATATAGATCAAAGCTTCGACAATAGATATAATCAATTATTAGCATCGACGCTTTGAGAAGTATGTGAAAAGCAAGAGCTCCCCCTAAATTTTTGCATTATTTAAAATTTGCGTTTGAATGCAAATGCACAATCGATTAGGATCATGGGTCACTCTTACATGTCACGTACACCTTGGTGGTGCATAAAAAAAATAGGAATGAATAGCTATACACATGGCACCAACAAGATAAGTGAGTGATCTTCAGAAAGATAGCTAAAAGATAATAACGTAGCATCACACAAGATAAAGAGTATGATCACACACAGGATAAAGCCATCCAAAAGACCAAAGTTTTTTTAAAACCAAACGAGGGCAAATAAAGTCAAAAGCTCTCTCACAAAGTCTATGATCTATACATTTATCCCCCTTTGGCAACAAGTTACCAAAAAGTTCAAAAGCATAGAACTACTTGTCTCTCTGGGTAGCTGATGATGGAGTTGACAGAAGAGCGTCTGCGAAGGCTTCTGCTGAATGTCCTGGAGCTGGAGGAGTTGATACCAAAGGATCTTGAACTGGAGCTAGTGCTGAAGGTGCTGAAGATGTCTATATTGTCTCCTGAGCAGGTACAAGAGCTTACCTAGGCCCGGTGCAGAACTCAGTAGTAGTGGGAGGAGGAGACACTTCCTCCTCATCATCATCATCTTCATCTTCATCTTCATCTTCTGAGCATGGGATCTCCACTCAGTCAACTTCATGTTGAAGTTGTTTGACTATAGTTGTCAACTACCAAACCTTCACATCCATGTCATGAAATTTTGTTTCCACGACTCTCTCAAGGCTTTTCTGACTTTGAAGTATCTCCTGAGTGTTCTTCTCCATGCTTTGGACAGTGCTAACTAGAAATGTCATTTGCTCAGCTTGAGTTTTGAGATCTGGAACTAGAGGTGGCCTATTTCTAGCAGCCTCAACTTCTGCTGCCTCTGCTGCCCTTCTTGTTGCTGCTGAGTTGGGATCATTTTCATCCCTTACCACTTCATTGTCTTCAAACTCTGGCTTAAGAGGTAGATGGGTACGATCAAGTAGAAATGCATGTTTGCCTAGATTGGCATTGATAAGCATCTGAATGTAAGGAGCATATCCACAGGATCTCTTCTGATCCGCAACAGTTCTCCGGATAGTCTCTACTATCAAGTCCATTACTCTGAATCTGGTATGAGTGCCTAGCAGGTGCAGCAGGTTGATGGAATGTCCTCTAATCATCTTTTTGTCTCCTGATTTAGGCATCATGGTGTATCTCAAAATTGTGTTTGTTGTAGGAATGTCTGCTTGCAGAAAGTACATTGAACCCATCTTATGACTAGCCAAGTACTTGTGTGGAATTGTCCTATACATATTGGCCATTGACTTGTGACTCTGCTTTGCTTCTGCATACACATCTACATCTCGATCTTCCTACTTGGGGCACCAATGATAGCAGCCCATTCAGTAATTGTAACTTCATACTTGTGACCATCAGTCATCCACACTAAAGAGTCATCATAGAAATGAACAGTTGCATAGAATTGCATGATCATCTCGTCATTCCATGGGGTCATCTCTTTGCCAACAAACTTTTCAATGTCCACTAACCTGAAGTTCTCTTGGACATGGGGAAATAAATTCTCATTTTCCTTGATATATGCCTAGTTGACATACCTCATATCACTGACAGTAGGACTCTTGTTAAACAAGACAGTCTCATAAAATCTTGTTGTTCCTTGGTGTGAAACCTTGGATCAACAACAGTTCTTCTTCTGACAGCATATGGATCATTAGCTCTCCACTTTCTTAGTCCGGCATCCTTCCTCTTCTTCATATCTTCAGCTATTTTATGAGCAGCATTGTGAATGGGAAGGGTTGGTCTGATATTCCTAAGAATTGGTACATTCTCATCTTCTTCTTCCTCTGCAGCATGGGCCCTGGATGCAGGGCCTTTGCTCATGGCAGATGTAGGTATGTCCTTGGTAGTCCTTTTGGGAGCTACAACCTTCTTTGCTTTGGCATGAGGCTTAGGAGCAGATTTCATTGCATCAGCCATCAGCTTCTTTTTCTTGGGAGGAACTGGGGTATCCTCAGGAGATTCTTCCTCGGCATCTTCTGGGTGTTCAAACATTGAAGTCTTTCTCCCAACAAGATGAACAGTTCTCTTCCTGGGCCTCTTCACACCAGCCTTCTTGGCAGGTGCAACCTTGGAAAGTGTTGTGCTTTTCCTGGCATATTCAGGTGCTCTCAGATCGTCAAGGGTAGCAGTTAATTTCCTGACGGTTTTCCTTGGAACCTCTAAAGGAGCTGAAGTTTATTCTCGCACAAAGTCTGAGTCTTCTTCATTAGAATTCAGCTTCTTCCTCTGCCTGGTGGCTGCCTTGGGAAAACCATGGGAGCTGTAGGATCCAGGGTCAGAGTCAGACTTCTCTGGACTAGTGCATGAATCCATCTCAACACTCTACTCTCTAAAGTCATTTTGACTATCTTCTGAACCATACATATCTGACAGACAAGCACAAACTCGACAGCAATCAACAAAACTTGTGAAGCGGATATAGGAAGACAGAAAGGATGAACATCACAAAATTCAGATGTTTTTGAAAATTTGAACATAGAAATCCTTCGTTTTAACTTTCTGCAGAACTCATATCGATGGAACCGAGTTTGAACTTTCGGAGCCTCCGAGACACATGAACCCCTTAACAGAAACTTGGTCATCATTTTGAGGGAACCGAAAATGACAACTCGGTCTCACCGAGTCCATTCTCAGGAACCCTAGGTTCAAAATTGGTAGCACCGATTTTTGCAACTCGGAGTCACCGAGATGGGGTGTGCGGACTGTTAACCCTAAAAACTTCCTAGTTCTCTAATTTACGGGACTCATCAGGTGGATAGAGAAGTTGCGCAAAGTGGCTTCTGGATAATGATTTCCCATTGCATATAAATCAGATGGAGGAACGCCGAGGTGGTATGAACCATACCCTATCTTGGGGGTGGTCCGGCTACGGTGGCGACGGTGGTGAAAATTATGTCGGCGGCGATGATTCCCAGCGGCGGAGAAGCACGGGGACACAAGGGAGACGACCAGGGGTCTGATAACCCACAAGTACAAGGGATCGCAACAGTTTTCGAGGGTAGAGTATTCAACCCAAATTTATTGATTCGGCACAAGGGGAGCCAAAGAATATTCTCGAGTATTAGCGGCTGAGCTGTCAATTCAACCACACCCGAAAGACATAATATCTGCAGCATAGTAATGGTGGCAAACGTGACAGTAGCAGTTTTGTAGTGATCATAACAAAAGTAGCGAAAAAGTAACTTAGCAAAGATCAATATGTGGAAAGCTCTTAGGCAATGGATTAGTGATGGATAATTATGTCTGATGGCATTCATCATGCAACAGTCATAACATAGGGTGATACAAAACTAGCTCCAATTCATCAATGTAACGTAGGCATATATTCCATATATAGTCATATGTGCTTATGGAAAAGAACTTGCATGACATATTTTGTCCTACCTTCCCATGGCAGCGGGGTCCTAATGGAAACTAAGGGATATTAAGGACTCCTTTCAATAGAGAACCCGACCAAAGCATTAGTGTTGGGGAACGTTGCATGGGAAACAAAAAATTTACTATGCACACGAAGACCTATCATGGTGATGTCCATCTATGAGAGGAGATTTGGATCTACGTACCCTTGTAGATCGCACAGCAGGAAGCGTTAAGAAACACGGTTGATGTAGTGGAACGTCCTCACATCCCTCGATCCGCCCCGCGAACCGTCCAACAAACCATCTCGCGATCCGTCCCATGAACCGTCTTGCGATCCGTTACACGAACCGTCTTGCGATCTGTCTCATGATCCGTTCCGATCTAGTGCCGAACGGACGACACCTCCGCGTTCAGCACACGTACAGCTCGACGATGATCTCCGCCTTCTTGATCCAGCAAGCAAGACGGATAAGTAGATGAGTTCTCCGGCAGCGTGACGACGCTCTGGTGGTGGTGACGATCTACTCCTGCAGAGCTCCGCCCGAACTCCGCAGAAATACGATCTAGAGGCAAAACTATGGTGTCTAAATCTGAGTTGCACGTGGAAAAAGTTGTCTCAAATCAGCCCTAAATCACCAATATGTATAGGAGGGAGGGGAGGGACTTGCCTTGTGGGCCAAGCCCTCAAGGTGCGCCGGCCAAGAGGAGGAGTAGGACTCCTACTCCAATCCTACTCAAAATAGGATTGGAAAGTGGAGTCCTTCCCTTCCTTCCCACCTTTTTTTTGGTTTTCTCTCTATGGCGCATAGGCCTTATTGGGCTGTCCCACCAGTCCACTAAGGGCTGGTGCGCCACCCATAAGTCCTTTGGGCTTCCCCCGGGAGGGTTGCCCCCCTCCCTGTGAACTTCCGGAATCCATTCGTCACTCCCGGTACATTCCCGTTAATGTCTGAAAACTTTCCGGTAAGCAAATGAAGTCATCCTATATATCAATCTTTGTCTCCACACCATTCCGTAAACCCTCGTGACGTCTGTGATCTCATCTGGGACTCCGAACAACATTCGGTAACCATGCATATAACTCAACAATACTAAAACATCGCCAAACCTTAAGTGTGTAGACCCTGCGGGTTCGAGAACTATGTAGACATGCCCCGAGGTACTCCTCGCTCAATATCCAATAGCAGGACCTGGAAGCCCATATTGGATCCTACATATTCTCCGAAGATCTTATCGGTTGAACCTCAGTGTCAAGGATTCATATAATCCCGTATGTCATTCCTTTTGTCCTTCGATATGTTACTTGCCTGAGATTCGATCATCCGTATCCGCATACCTATTTCAATCTCATTACCGGCAAGTCTTGTGACTTACACTTAGTCACATTTCTTGCAAGGCTTGTGTCTGATGTTGTATTACTGAGTGGGCCCCGAGATACCTCTCCGTCACACGAAGTAACAAATCCCAGTCTTGATCCATACTAACTCAATGGACACCTTCGGAGATACCTGTAGAGCACCTTTATAGTCACCCAGTTACGTTGTGACATTTGATACACACAAGGCATTCCTTCGGTGCCAGTGAGTTATATGATCTCATGGTCATAGGAACAAATACTTGACACGCAGAAAACAATAGCAATAAAATGACACGAGCAATATACTACGTATATAATTTGGGTCTTGTCCATCACATGATTCTCCTAATGATGTGATCCCATTATCTAGTGACAACACTTGCCTATGGTCAGGAAACCTTGACTATCTTTGATCAACGAACTAGTCAACTAGAGGCTCACTAGGGACAGTGTGTTGTCTATGTATCCACACATGTATTTGAGTTTCCAATCAATACAATTCTAGCATGGATAATAAACGATTATTATGAACAAGGAAATATAATAATAACTAATTTATTATTGCCTCTAGGGCATATTTCCAACAGTCTCCCACTTGCACTAGAGTCAATAATCTAGTTCACATCACCATGTGATTTCAACGAATCCAACACCCATATAGTTCTGGGGTCTGATCTCATCTTGCTCGTGAGAGAGGTTTTAGTCAATGGTTCTGAAACTTTCAGATCCGTGTGTTCTTTAAAAATATTTATGTCATCTCATAGATGCTGCTACTACGTGCTATTCGGAAATACTCCAAATATGTACTCTACTATATGAATTCGTTTTACTACTCATAGTCATTCGGATTAGTGTCAAAGCTTGCATCGACGTAACCCTTTACGAGGAACTCTTTAACCACCTCCATAATCGAGAAAAATTCCTTAGTACATTAGTTACTAAGGATAACTTTGACCGTTGTTCATTGGTTCAATCCTGGATCACTCTCTGTACCTCTTAACAGACTTATGGCAAGCCACACATCAAGTGCGATACACAGTATGGCATACTGTAGAGTATACGGCTAAGGCATAGGGGATGACCTTCGTCCTTTCTCTTTCTTCTGACGTGGTCGGGATTTTTGAGTCTTACTCATATTCACACCTTACAACACAGCCAAGAACTCTTTCTTTGCCGGTCTATTTTGAACTCCTTCAAAAACTTGTCAAGGCATGCATTTCATTTGAAAGTTCTATTAAGCGTTTTGATCTATCTCTATAGATCTTGATGCTCAATGTTCAAATAGCTCTATCCAGGTCTTCCTTTGAAAAGATCCTTTCAAACAACCTTTTATGCTTCACATAAATTCTACATTACTTCTGATCAACAATATGTCAACCACATGTACTTATCAGAAATTCTATAGTGCTCCCACTCACTTCTTTGGAAATACAAGTTTCTCATAAACCTTGTACAAACCCAATCTTTGATCATCTTAATCAAAGTGTATATTCCAACTCCGAGATGCTTGCACCAGTCCATTGAAGGATCGTTGGAGCTTGCATACTTGCTAGTATCCTTAGGATCGAAAAAACCTTTTGGTTGTATCACATACAACCTTTCCTCAAGGAAATCGTCGAGGAAACAATGTTTTGACATCATGTGTGCAATATTTCGTAAATAATGCAGCAACTACTAACATAATTCCTACAGACTTTTAGCATCGCTACGAGTGAGAAAGTCTCATCATAGTCAACTCTTTGATCTTGTCAGGAACATCTTTGCGACAAGTCGAGCTTTTCTTAATGGTGACTTATCACCATCATCGTCTGTCTTTCTTTTAAAGATCCATCTTTACTCAATAGTCCTACGACCATCAAGTAGTTCTTCCAAAGTCTACACTTTATTTTCATACATGGATCCTCTCTCGGATTTCATGACTTCCAGCCATTTGTCGGAATTCGGGCCCACCATCGCTTCTCCATAGCTCGTAAGTTCATTGTTGTTTAACAATATGACATCCAAGACAGGGTTATCGTACCACTTTGTAGTAGTACGCGACCTTGTCGACCTACGAGGTTTATAGTAACTTGATCTGAAGCTCATCATCAGTTTTCTACTTCAATTGGTGTAGGCGCCACAGGAACAACTTCCTGCGCCCTGCTACACACTGGTTGAAGTGACGGTTCAATAACCTCATCAAGTTCCACCACCCTCCCACTTCAATTCTTTCGAGAGAAACCTTTCCTCGAGAAAGGATTCGTTTCTAAAAAAACACTTTGCTTCCAGATCTGAAATAGGAGATGTATCCAACTGTTTTGGATATCCTATGAAGATGCATTTATCCGCTTTGGGTTCGAGCTTATGAGACTAAAACCTTTTCACATAAGCGTCGCAGCCCCCAAACTTTCAAGAAACGACAACTTAGGTTTCTCCAAACCATAGTCTATACTGTGTCATCTCAATGGAAATACGCGGTGCCCTATTTAAAGTGAATGCGGTTGTCTCTAATGCATAACCCATAAACGACAGTGGTAATTTGAAAAGAGACATCATAATATGCACGGTATCAAATAGGGCGCGACTATGATGTTCGGACACACCATCACACTATGGTGTTCTAGGTGGCATAAATTGTGAAACAATTTCCACATTGTCTTAACTGTGTACCAAAAACTCGCAACGCAGATATTCAGACATTTTATCCTCTTGTCACGACGATCTTCACTCTGAAACAGCTTTGAACTTTTCAACATTTCAAACTTGTGATTCATCAAGTAAATACTCGTGCATGTACTCAAATCGTCAGTGAAGTAAGAACATAACAATATCCACTGCGTGCCTTAGTACTCATTGTACTTGAACACATCAAAAATGCATTACTCCCAACAAGTTACTCTCTTGTTCATGTGGCATGATTTGCATGTCTCAAGTGATTCAAAATCAAGTGAGTCCAAACAATCCAACTGCACGCCTCAAACGTTTCGAAAATGAGTGAGTACAAAGATCCATCAGCATGGAGCTTCTTCATACATTTTATACCAACATGACTCAAGTGGCAGTGCAACAACTAAGTGGTACTATCATTACTACTTTGTATCTTTTGGCACAAATATTATGAACATGTGTAACACTACGATCGAGATTTCAATAAACCATTGAGGGTAATTATTCAAGCAAATAGAATAACTCTTATTTTCTTTAAATGAATAATCATATTGCAATAAACACGATCCAATCATGTTCATGCTCAACGTAAACACCAAATAACAATTATTCAGGTTTAACACCAATCCCGATGGTAGAGGGAGCGTGCGATGTTTGATCACATCAACCTTGGAAACACTTCCAACACTTATCGTCACCTCGCCTTTAGCTAGTCTCCGTTTATACCGTAGCTTTCATTTCGAGTTACTAATCACTTAGCAACCAAACCGGTATCCAATACCCTCGTGCTACTAGGAGTACCAGTTAAGCACACATCAATATCATGTATATCAAGTACACTTTTGTCGACTTTTCCAGCCTTCTTATCTACCAAGTATCTAGGGTAGCTCCGCCTCAGTGACCGTTCCCCTCATAACAGAAGCACTAAGTCTCGGGTTTGGGTTCAATCTAGGGTTTCTTCATTAGAGCAGCAATTGGTTTGTCGTTCCATGAAGTATCCCTTCTACCCCTTGCCCTTCTTGAAACTAGTGGTTTTACTAACCATCAACAATTGATGCTCCTTCTTGATTTCTACTTCCGCAGTGTCAAACATTGCGAATCACTCAAGGATCATCATATCTATCCTTAATATGTTATAGTTCATCACGAAGCTCTAGCAGCTTAGTGGCAGTGATTTTGGAGAACCATCACTATCTCATCTAGAAGATTAACTCCCATTTGATTCAAGTGATTGTCGTACTCAGACAATCTGAGAACATGCTCAATGATTTGAGCTTTTCTCCTTTACTTTGTTGGCAAAGAATCTTGTCGGAGGCCTCATACCTCTCAACAAGAGCACGAGTATGAAATCTCAATTTCATCTCTTAGAACATCTCTTATGTTCTACAACGTTTTCAAAACGTCTTTGGCGCCTTGCTTCTAAGGCATTAAGTATTAGGCACTGAACTATCACGTAGTCATCAAAAACGTGTATGTCATATGTTCGCAACATCCACAGACGACGCACGAGGTGCAGCACACCGAGTGGTGCCTTAAGGACATAAGCCTTCTGTGCAGCAATGAGGACAATCCTCAGTTTTACGGACTCAGTTCGCAAAGTTGCTATTATAAACTTTCAACTAAATTTTCTCTAAGAACATATAAAAACAGTAGAGCTATAGCGCAAGCTACATCGTAATTTGAAAAGACCATTAGACTATGTTCATGATAATTAGTTCAATTAATCATATTACTTAAGAACTCCCACTCAAGAAGTACATCCCTCTAGTCATTTGAGTGGTACATGATCCAAATCCACTATCTCAAGTCCGATCATCACGTGAGTCGAGAATAGTTTCAGTGGTAAGCATCTCTATGCTAATCATATCAACTATATGATTCATGCTTGACCTTTCGGTCTCATGTGTTTCAAGGCCATGTCTGCACATGCTAGGCTCGTCAAGTTTAACCCGAGTGTTCCGCGTGTGCAACTGTTTTGCACCCGTTGTATGTGAATGTTGAGTCTATCACACCCGATCATCACGTGGTGTCTCGAAATGACGAACTGTCGCAATGGTGCATAGTCGGGGAGAACACAATTTTGTCTTCAAATTTTAGTGACAGATCACCTCCTAATCCTACCGTCGTTCTAAGCAAAATAAGGTGCATAAAAGGATTAACATCACATGCAATTCATAAGTGACATGATATGGCCATCATCATGTGCTTCTTGATCTCCATCACCAAAGCACCGGCACGATCTTCTTTTCACCGGCGCCACACCATGATCTCCATCAACGTGTCGCCATCGGGGTTGTCGTCCTACTTATGCTATTACTACTAAAGCTACGTCCTAGCAATATAGTAAACGCATCTGCAAACACAAACGTTAGTTTAAAGACAACCCTATGGCTCCTGCCGGTTGCCGTACCATCGACGTGCAAGTCGATATTAAATATTACAACATGATCATCTCATACATCCAATATATCACATCACGTCATTGGCCATATCATATCACAAGCATACCCTGCAAAAACAAGTTAGACGTCCTCTAATTTGTTGTTGCATGTTTTACATGGTTGTTATGGGTATCTAGTAGATCGCATCTTACTTACGTAAAAACCACAACGGAGATGTGCAAATTGCTATTTAACCTCTCCAAGGACCGCCTCGGTCAAAACTAATTCAACTAAAGTTGAAGAAACCGACACCCGCCAGTCATCTTTATGCAACGAGGTTGCATGTCAAGCGATGAAACCAGTCTTTCGTAAGCGTATGAATAATGTTGGTTCGGGCCGCTTCAATCCAACAATACCGCTAAATCAATAAAAGACTAAGGAGGGCAGCAAATCAAACATCACCGTCCACAAAACCCTTTGTGTTCAACTCGAGATAACATCTACGCATGAACCTAGCTCATGATGCCACTGTTGGGGAACGTTGCATGGGAAACAAAAAATTCCTACGCACGTGAAGACCTATCATGGTGATGTCCATCTACGAGAGGAGATTTGGATCTACGTACCCTTGTAGATCGCACGGCAGGAAGCGTTAAGAAACGCGGTTGATGTAGTGGAACGTCCTCACGTCCCTCGATCCGCCCCGAGAACCGTCCTGATTTCGGTCCCACGAACCGTCCCGCGATCCGTCCCACGAACCGTCTCGCGATCCGTTGCACAAGTCGTCTTGCGATCCGTCTCATGATCCGTTCCGATCTAGTGCCGAACGGACGGCACCTCCACGTTCAGCACACGTACAGCTCGACGATGATCTCGGCCTTCTTGATCCAGCAAGCAAGACGGAGAAGTAGATGAGTTCTCCGGCAGCGTGACAACGCTCCGGTGGTGGTGACGATCTACTCCTGCAGGGCTCCGTCCAAACTCCGCGGAAATACGATCTAGAGGCAAAACTATGGTGTCTAGATCTGAGTTGCACGTAGGAAAAGTTGTCTCAAATCAGCCGTAAATCACCAGTATATATAGGAGGGAGGCGGAGGGACTTTCCTTGAGGGCCAAGCCCTCATGGTGTGCCGGCCAAGAGGGGGAGTACGACTCCTACTCCAATCCTACTCAAAATAGGATTTGAAAGTGGAGTCCTTCCCTTCCTTCCCACCTTTTATTTTTTTTTTCTTTGGTTTTCTCTCTATGGCGCATAGGCCTTATTGGGTTGTCCCACCAACCCACTAAGGGCTGGTGCAACACCCATAAGTCCTTTGGGCTTCCCCCGGGAGGGTTGCCCCCTGCTACTTCTCAAACAACAGCGCCAGAAATTGACACGTTGACAGAGACTGGGCTTGCGTTGGTTTTTCCCTTGAAGAGGAAAGGGTGATGCAGCACAGGAGCAGTAAGTATTTCCCTCAGTTTGAGAACCAAGGTGTCGATCCATAAGGAGGGTCTCGTCAAGTCCAAAGTACCTGCGCAAACACAAACAAGCTTGCACCCAACGCTTCAAAGGGGTTGTCAATCCCTTCAAGATTGTTTGCAAAGTGAGATCTGAAGGCGGAAAGTGCAACGAAGTAAAAAGTGTAAGGATGAAAATATGGTGTGGAGTAGACCCTGGGGGCCATAGTGTTCACTAGAGGCTTCTCTCAAAATAGCAAGTATTACGGTGGGTGAACAAATTACTGTCGAGCAATTGATAGAACCGCGCAAAGTCATGACAACATCTAAGGCAATGATCTAGCATATAGGCATCACGTCCGAGACAAGTAGACCGATACTTTCTGCATCTACTACTATTACTCCACACATCGACCGCTATCCAGTATGCATCTAGTGTATTGATTTCATGACGAACAGAGTAATGCTTTAAGCAAGATGACATGATGTAGAGGCATAATCTCAAACCAATGATGAAAACCCCATCTTTTTACCCTTGATGGCAACAACACGATACGTGCCTTGCTACCCCTTCTGTCACTGGGTGAGGTCACCGCACGGTATGAACCCAAAACCAAGCACTTCTCCCATTGCTAGAATCATAGATCTAGTTGACCAAACAAAACCCACAACTCAAAGAGAATTACAAGGATATGAAATCATGCATAAGAGAGATCAGAAGAAACTCAAATAAGATTCATAGATAATCTGATCATAAATCCACAATTCATCGGATCTCGACAAACACACCACAAAAGAATATTACAACGGATAGCTCTCCATGAAGATCATGGAAACTTTGTATTGAAGATCCAAGAGAGAGAAGAAGTCATCTAGTTACTAGCTATGGACCCGTAGGTCTATGGTGAACTGCTCACACATCATCGGAGAGGTCATGGTGTTGATGAAGAAGCCCTCCGTGTCCGAATCCCCCCTCCGGCAGGGCACCAAGACGTGCCCCAGATGCGATCTTGCGGAGACAGAAGCTTGCGGCGGCGGAAAAGTGATTGCGATCGTCCTCTGATTTTTTTGGGAATATTTGGGAATTTATAGGCGCAAGATCTAGGTCAGGGGACGTCCAGGGGGACCACAAGCCTACATGGCGCCCCCCTGGCCGCGGGGTGGCCGCTTGTGGGGCCCCTGGTGCTCCTCTGGCTTGGCCCCTAAGTCCTCCGATCTTCTTCCGTTCCAGAAAAAATCTTTTCGGGGATTTTCTTCCGTTTGAACTTCGTTTCGAAATCTCCTCTGAAAGGGGTCAAAAACATGGGAAAAACAGGAACTGGCACTTGGCACTGAATTAATAAGTTAGTCACAGAAAATAAATAAAAGGCATGCAAAACATCCAAAGTTTGATAGGATAATAGCATGAAACCATCAAAAATTATAGATACATTGGAGACGTATCAAGCATCCCCAAGCTTAACTCCTGCTCGTCCTCGAGTAGGGAAGTGATAAAGAATGAATTTTTGATGTGGAATGCTACCTAGCATAGTTGCCCTTTGCAACTTCTTTCACGTGGCATGAATGTTCAGATCCGTAAGATTCAAAACAATAGTTTGCTATTGACATGAAAACAATAATACTTCAAGCAAACTAGCAAAGTAATCATGAACTTTCGAAATAACAAGGCCAAAGAAAGTTATCCCTACAAAATCATATAGTGTGGCTATGCTCCATCATCCTCACACAACTAATGTAAATCATGCACAACCCCGGAATTGGCCAAGTAATTGTTTTCTCACTCTTGCTTTCTCAAACTTTTTATAACTATCACGCAATACATGAGCGTGAGCCGTGGATATAGCACTATAGGTGGAATAGAGTGTGGTGGTGGCTGTGAGACAAAAAGGAGGAGATGGTCACACTGACTCGGCATATCAATAGGCTATGGAGATGCCCATTAATAGATATCAATGTGAATGAGTAGGGATTGCCATACAAGAGATGCACTAGAGCTATAAGTATGTGAAAGCTCAAGAGGAAAACTAGTGGGTGTGCATCCAAGTTGCTTGCTCACGAAGACCTAGGGCAATTTTGAGGAAGCCCGTCATTGGAATATACAAGCAAGTTATATAATGAAGATTACCACTAGTGTATGGAAGTGACAAAGCAAGAAGCTCTCAATCATGAAGAACATGGTGCTAACATGAAGCACAAGTGTGGAAAAAGATAGTAGCATTGTCCCTTCTCTCTTTTCTCTCATTTCTTTTTTTATTTGGGCTCTTATGCCTCTTTTTTTATTTTCTCTTTTTTTTTGTTTTTGGGCTCTTTGGCCTCTTTTTTTGATTTCCTCACATGGGACAATGCTCTAATAATGATGATCATCACACTTTTTAGTTACTCAAAGCTCAAAGATCACAATGATGATGACTCCACAGGAAATGCCTCCGGCAGTGTACCGGGATGTGCAACGATCTAGTATGATCATGCAATGGCAATATGAGAGTGACGGCACAAGTCATGAGACGGAACGGTGGGAGTTGCATGGCAATATATCTTGGAATGGCTATGAAAATGCCATAGTAGGTAGGTATGGTGGGTGTTTTGAGGAAGGAATTTGGTGGGTTTGTGCACCGGCGAGAATTGCGCGGCACTAGAGAGGCTAGCAATGGTGGAAGGTGAAAGTGCATCTATACCATGAACTCAACATTAGTCATAAAGAACTCACATACTTGTTGCAAAAGTTTTTATTAGTAATCGAAACAAAGTGCTAAACGCATACTCCGAGGGGAAGGGTTGGTTGGTGTAAAACATCACGCGATCCCGACCTCACCACAAAGGATGACAATCAATAGATCAATTATGCTCTGACTTCCTAACATAGCGGTTCACCATACGTGCATGCTACGAGAATCACTAACTCCAACACAAGTATCTCTAGATTCACAACACCCTACTAACATAACTTTTAATATTACCGAATCCACATCTCAAAACTAATTGAGAGGAAACAAAACTTCTCTTTCTACTCAATGCACATGAAGATGGAGGTTTTTGCATCCTCTTTGGGTACCTAGCACATGGGACTACTTTCATAGCATAAGCCAACTACCAAATCACGCACCACCGTGCTCTAAAGATATAAGTGAAGCACAAGAGCAAAATTATCTAGTTCAAAAGATATAAGTGAAGCACAAGAGCAAAAGTATCTAGCTCAAAAGATATAAGTGAAGCACAATGAGCATTCTAGCAAAATCATGATGAGTGCATGTCTCTCTCTCTCAAAAAGGTGTGCAGCAAGGATGATTGTGACACAACAAAAAGAAAAGACTCCTAAGATACAAGACACTCCAAGCAAAACACATATCATGTGGTGAATAAAAATATAGCTCCAAGTAATGTTACCGATGGATTGAAGACGAAAGAGGGGATGCCTTCCCGGGGCATCCCCAAGCTTAGGATTTTTGGTGTCCTTGAATTTGTCTTGGGGGGCCTTGGGCATCCCCAAGCTTGAGCTCTTTCCACTCCTTATCTCTTTGTCCATGAGAACGTCACCCAAAACTTGAAAACTTCACAACACAAAACTTAAACAGAAACTTGTGATAACATTAGTACAAGAATACAAAATACCACTTCCTTTGGTACTGTAGCAAACTTGAATTCCATCTATATTGATGATGGGCTACTGTATTCTCACTTTCCCATGTCTAGTAACCCCCGATACTAATCATATTTTCATCAAAACAAGCAACCAACTCAACAAAAACAGAATCTGTCAAAAACAGACCAGTCTGTAGCAATCTGTATACTTCGCATACTTCTGGTACCTCAAAAAATCTGAACAATTACGACGGTCTGGGGAAAAGGCATATCAATCAACAGCAAGAAGAACCAACTCAAAATCTCTTTCAGAATAAAAATGAAAAATCATCTCATGAGCGAAAAGTTTCTGTCTTTTTCCAGCAGGATCAAACAACCATTACCAAGACTGGTCATAAAGGTTTTGCTTGGCTCAAACACAAAAAGAAACACAAAAAACACAATCAAAACAGAATTGTGAAAGTGTGGACGCAACAAAACAGAAAGAAAAAGATAAATTCATTGGGTTGCCTCCCAACAAGCGTCATTGTTTAACGCTCTTAGCTAGGCATAGTAGCGATAAAATCACATATCATCGTCTTTGGTGCTCAAACCATAAGTAGCCCTCATCATGGATTCATAAGGCAATCTTATTTTATTTCTAGGAAAGTGTTCCATGCCTTTCCTTAAAGGAAATTTAAATCTAATATTCCCTTCCTTCATATCAATGATAGCACCGATAGTCCTTAGGAAAGGTCCACCAAGAATAATAGGGCATGTAGGATTGCAATCAATGTCAAGCACAATGAAATCCACGGGTACATAGTTCCTATTTGCAATAATAAGAACATCATTGATCCTTCCCATGGGTTTCTTGATAGTAGAATCAACAAGATGCAAATTAAGAGCACACTCTTCCATCTCATTAAAACCCAGAATATCACATAAAGACTTTGGAATCGCAGAAACACTAGCACCCAAATCACACAAAGCATTGCACTCATAGTTTTTTATTTTGATTTTGATGGTAGGTTCCCACTCATCATGAAGCTTTCTAGGGATAGAGACTTCCAATTCAAGTTTCTCTTCAAGAGCTTTTATCATAGCTTTGACGATATGATCGGTAAAGGCTTTGTTTTGGCTATAACCGTATGGAGAGTTCAACATGGATTGTATAAAAGAAATGCATTCAATCAAGGAGCAACTATCATAATTGAATTCCTTGAATCCACAGTAGTAATTTCATTACTACTCAAAGTTTTAACGTCTTGTAACGACCAAACCTCGAAGGATTTGTGTCTCTGTGCTTTACTGTGCTAGTCCCTGGATCGACTCGCTAGTACACACAGTATAGATGAAAACCAGATATAGCAAGTGCATCATTTATAATAATGTATGATCCAAAATTTATAAAATATAACAATCCGCATAGCACTTAGCTAGCTTTATTCTATCAAACAGCGGAAAAGTAGCAGAATAATAACGATGAGTCCCATCATAGCCCACTGGCGATGTTGAGTGAAGACTCGCGACCCTAACGGTACCTTACTCCTCGTCTGAATATCATGCAACATGATACGTTGCAGCCATATAGGTCAATACTTTGAATGTATTGGCAAGTTACACAGGAAAAGTAATATAACAGACCTACATGTATATGCATAGAATAACAAGAGAAAGGCTGATGGTTATTTTGCAGAAAGCTGATTTTATCCTCATAGCTACCTAATAGTCAAGTTTTAATTTGTTTGCTACAATAACTCACATATGGTTGAATTGGCATCTCCAACTCCAACCTATTACCATTATTAAGTTTCCCATCAAGTTTTATTAAGTGTGTCATCTGTCAAGATCATCCAACAACTGTAATGGCCTAGCTGCTCAAAATTGTCCATAACCGGGGACACGGCTAATCATGATTAGTTTATACACTCTGCAGAGGTTAGTACGTTGTACCCACTGGACCCAACCCGAAGATTGAGACGAAGTATTTCAGAAGCAGTCACCTAGTCCCACAGGAGGCCCATCCCACCTATCATAGCTACATCAGCTGGCACATCCGGGTAAGGTTTCCACGACTGATCAACTAAGACCGAGCCCATAATAGCCAGTGGTCGCACAAGGAAGCTACTAGTCACTAAGTTTGTTTGATCTTTTTGAACCTGGGCGGCATCCACTTACATTCAGAGGGTTGATACCATGATGTTCTTGAAACCACCCAGCAATACCATATCCGCCCAGAGGTGTATTATATCCTTAATTACTACTCAAATTTATTTTGTAGTAATCCTCACATAATCTCAGTGAATACAAGAACCAATCCCCGTCTACATAGCATAGCAAAAATTTATCTAACACGATCTTCATGACAAGGGGATATAGCTCAATAGCATAGCAATAATAATAATATTCCTATACATGCATAATTTTCATAGGGTGATATAATACTACATGCATAGAAAAATAATAGGTAAAGGATGATCAACATGTAACTTGCCTTGATTCTGGTTCAAAAAGTCACACTCGTGACAATAGTTTGCGTCGCACTCCGCACAATCTACACGTTGCAAAGAATCACACCAATCAATCACCACAATCACATAACACCAAATAAACCATCGGCAATAAAACAACTTGTTTAAAACCAAAGCATAAATAGCATGGCAGTAGGTATAAAATCATCTACCTGCTGATACGATGACAACGCAAAAAGAATCAACTAAACCGGATGAACGGTTTGCAAAATATGGCCTCCGGTAGGTCTAAAACAAATCTGATTTAACAAAAAAAAATTGCAAAGCTAAAAACTACTGGTTCTATCATGTTCTACTCATCAATACGAGATCACAGGAAAAAGAATTTCCTGATTCGGAGTTACCAGTAAAAAGATAAACGCGTTTCAAAATTATACCGAGAATCTGACAGAGCTAAAAACAGGTTAAAAATAGGATTAATTCGTCCTGGAGTTGTTCATCAGGGTTTGATGAATCGGATCGTGTGTGCGTTCTCACCACGAACAGCGAGGAAAACGGAACCGCCTCGGTGTGGCTCCTCCGATGATGCTTCTCCCGTGGCGGTCGGACGAAGTCCGGCGACGTGCGACTCCGTAAACTCCGACGAACACGGATGAACTCCGGTTGTGCTCCGGTGGCAGGGCTCCGATGATGGTCGGAATTGGGGCGGCAAAGGATTTGGGTTGCAGGACAAAAACGAATTTGGACAAAATCTCGGTTGCGTGGCTATTTTCCGCTCGCGAGGAGTCCTGGCAATGGGGTTCGGTTCCTGGTGCTCGTGGCTACCTGGAGCTGGGGATATTTCCCTTGCAAGGGAAACCGCGGGCGAAACGGGATCGGGATGGAATTCCTTGTTGTTCTCGGATGGGCCTTGGGGTGTGTGGCGCTGAGAATTGCTCCTGATCAGAACGAGCTGGCGATCTGGCCGACGCGATCCTGGCGATGGGCACCTGGGCATGTGGCGCTAAGGGGTACGTTGGCCTCGATCTCCTAGCTCGCTCCTGTCGGTCACGCCTGGGTGGGAGCACGTGAGCTTCAGCCCCCCTGGTGGCAGTGCTCCTCGCGCTAGGAGGGGCGCACGGTCCTTGGCTAGCTGGCGCTAGCTCGGACATGGCTCGGGCTGGCTGGCTAGCCTGCCCAACTGGCTAGGCCCAATTAGTTTTTTTTAAATAAAACCATAAAATAAAATAATAACAAATGTATATATATATTAAAATAAAAATCTGAAAGTAATATATATATATATATAATATACGCATATAGTAATATATATATATATACTTATAGATATATATATATATTAAAATGCTAATATATACATACATATATAAATATAAAATAAATCCACGTGATAAATAATAAAGGAACCTAGTTCCACCTAATGCAAATTTTAAAAATAGTTTTAATGCAATAGACCACGCAAATAGCATTTAAAACTCCACTAGAAATAATTTCGGAGATTGTAAAATTTGCAAAACCAAATCAGATAACTCCAAATAATATTCTAAGCATTATGAACTTTAATTCGATCAGGGGAGAAGTCACATTATCTCCACTCCAATAAATTGCCCGCAGTTGCATAATGAATAGAATTTTCAGAAGACCAAATAATGCATAGGAAAAATATGAGATGCATATGAATGATCTATTAACATCCTAATTTAAGAAAATTAGGATGTTACACGTCTTCTACTCCACTTTTAATGCTTTTAGCATCAAGGTAGGTGGACTCCGAATCATTGGGACACTTTTCAACCAAAGTGGATTCATATCCAGCCCCATAATCATTAGGTTTGACACAAGAAAACAAAGATTCAATGGGAATCACACCAAGCACTTTAAGATCTTCGTGATTCTCATCACGGTAACACGCCTTTTTAAGCCATTCATGTCTAGCACGAATTTGGGCGGTTCTTTCTTGGCTCTCAATCATGGAAACACGCATAGCTTTCAAGGTTTCATCCATGTTGATTTTGGGAGGAGCACATCTAAATTTCAAAGCATCAACATCACAAGAAATCATATCAATGCTCTTAGCCAAATCGTCAATTTTGAGTAGTTTTTCCTCTATGGATGCATTGAAAATCTTTTGAGAGTTGATGAACTCTTTAATATTACTCTCTAGATCAGAGGGTAATCTATTGTAAGTTCCATGGGTATTGTTGTAGGAGTTTCCAAAGTTATTAGAGGAGTTACTAGGAAAAGGCCTAGGAACATAGTTTCCTCTAAAAGCGTTGTTGTTGCCAAAGTTATTCCTACCAACAAAATTAACGTCCAAGCTAGCGTTGCTACTCTCAATCAAAGAAGACAAAGGCAAATCATTAGGATCCAAAGGAGCACTTCTACTAGCAACCAAATTCATTAACTCGTCCATCTTAGCACTCAACGAGTTAATTTCTTCTATAGCGTGTACCTTCTTACTAGTAGGTGACCTTTCAGTGTGCCACTGTGAGTAGTTCGTCATGATGTTGTCTAAGAGCTTTGTGGCTTCTCCTAACATGATTTCCATGAACGTTCCACCTGAGGCCGAGTCCAAGATATTTCTAGAAGTGAAATTCAAGCCATCGTAAAAGATTTGAATAATCATCCAAATGCTCAAGCCATGAGCGGGACAATTTCTAATCATTAATTTCATTCTCTCCCAAGCTTGTGCAACATGCTCATGATCAAGTTGCTTGAAATTCATGATATCATTACGGAGAGAGATGATCTTAGCCGGCGGAAAATACTTGGATATGTAAGCATCTTTGCACTTATCCCAAGAATCGATACTATTTTTGGGCAAAGAAGAAAACCAAGTTTTTGCGCGATCTCGCAACGAGAAAGGAAAAAGCTTCAATTTAATCACGTCATTATCCACATCTCTTTTCTTTAGCATATCCCAAAGCTCAATGAAGGTATTGAGATGGGATGCGGCATCTCCACTAGGAAGGCCAGAGAATTGCTCTTTCATAACAAGATTCATCAAAGTGGCATTGATTTCGTATGACTCCGCATTAGTGGCGGGAGCAATCGGAGTACTAATAAAATCATTATTATTAGTATTCGAGAAGTCACCAAGCTTGGTGTTTTCGTTCATGGTGACTTCAGCAAGCAAGCAAGCACACGAGCAAACAAAAAGCATGCGAGAAAAAGGACGAACGAAAAAGGCAAATTGGTGAAGTGGGGGAGAGGAAAACGAGAGGCAACTGGCAAACAAAGTAAATGCAAGATATGAGTTTGCGACACTTACTTGGATGAGTCCTTGACTTGATCTTCCTTCCCGGCAACGGCGCTAGAAATCCTTCTGCTACTTCTCAAACAACAGCGCCAGAAATTGACACATTGACGGAGATTGGGCTTGCGTTGGTTTTTCCCTTGAAGAGGAAAGGGTGATGCAGCACAAGAGCAGTAAGTATTTCCCTTAGTTTGAGAACCAAGGTATCGATCCAGAAGGAGGGTCTCGTCAAGTCCAGAGTACCTGCGCAAACACAAACAAGCTTGCACCCAACACTTCAAAGGGGTTATCAATCCCTTCAAGATTGTTTGCAAAGGGAGATCTGAAGGCGGAAAGTGCAACGAAGTAAAAAAGTGTAACGCTGAAAATATGGTGTGGAGTAGACCCTGGGGGCCATAGTGTTCACTAGAGGCTTCTCTCAAAATAGCAAGTATTACGGTGGGTGAACAAATTACTGTCGAGCAATTGATAGAACCGCTCAAAGTCATGACGACATCTAAGGCAATGATCTAGCATATAGGCATCACGGCCGAGACAAGTAGACCGATACTTTCTGCATCAACTACTATTACTCCACAAATCGACCGCTATCCAGCATGCATCTAGTGTATTGAGTTCATGACGAACAGAGTAACACTTTAAGCAAGATGACATGATGTAGAGGGATAATCTCAAACCAATGATGAAAACCCCATCCTTTTACCCTTGATGGCAACAACACGATACGTTCCTCGCTACCCCTTCTGTCACTTGGTGAGGTCACCGCACGGTATGAACCCAAAACCAAGCACTTCTCCCATTGCAAGAATCATAGATCTAGTTGGCCAAACAAAACCCACAACTCAAAGAGAATTACAAGGATATGAAATCATGCATAAGAGAGATCAGAAGAAACTCAAATAAGATTCATAGATAATCTGATCATAAATCCACAATTCATCGGATCTCAACAAACACACCGCAAAAGAAGATTACAACAGATAGATCTCCATGAAGATCATGGAGAACTTTGTATTGAAGATCCAAGAGAGAGAAGAAGCCATCTAGTTACTAGCTATGGACCCGTAGGTCTATGGTGAACTACTCACGCATCATCGGAGAGGTCATGGTGTTGATGAAGAAGCCCTCCGTGTCCGAATCCCCCCTCCAGCAGGGCACCAGGACGTGCCCCAGATGGGATCTTGCGGAGACAGAAGCTTGCGGCGGCGGAAAAGTGATTGCGATCGTCCTCTGATTTTTTTGGGGGTATTTGGGAATTTATAGGCGCAAGATCTAGGTCAGGGGACCTCCAGGGAGCCCACAAGCGTGCATGGCGCCCCCCTGGCCGCGGGGTGGGGGCTTGTGGGGGCCTTGGTACTCCTCTGGCTTGGCCCCCAAGTCCTCCGATCTTCTTCCGTTCCAGAAAAAATCTTTTTGGGGATTTTCTTCCATTTGGACTCTGTTTCAAAATCTCCTCTGAAAGGGGTCAAAAACATGGAAAAAACAGGAACTCGCACTTGGCAATGAATTAATAAGTTAGTCCCAGAAAATAAATAAAAGGCATTAAAAACATCCAAAGTTTGACAAGATAATAGCATGAAACCATCAAAAATTATAGATACGTTGGAGACGTATCACCCCCCTCCCGGTGAACTTCCGGAATCCATTCATCACTCCCGGTACATTCCCGGTAATGTCCGAAAACTTTCGAGTAACCAAATGAAGTCATCCTATATATCAATCTTTGTCTTCGCACCATTTCGGAAACCCTTGTGACGTCTGTGATCTCATCTGGGACTCCGAACAACATTCGGTAACCACGCATACGACTCAACTATACTAAAACATCGCCAAACTTAAGTGTGCAGACCATGCGGGTTCGAGAACTATGTAGACATGCCCCGAGGTACTCCTCGGTCAATATCCAATAGCGGGACCTGGATGCCCATATTAGATCCTACATATTCTCCAAAGATCTTATCGGTTGAACCTCAATGCCAAGGATTCATTTAATCCCGTATGTCATTCCTTTTGTCCTTCGTAATTTTACTTGCCCGAGATTCGATCGTCGGTATCCGCAAACCTATTTCAATCTCGTTATCGGGAAGTCTCTTTACTTGTTCTGTAATACAAGATCCCGTGACTTACACTTAGTCACATTGCTTGCAAGGCTTGTGTGTGATGTTGTATTATCGAGTGGGCCCCTAGATACCTCTCCGTCAAACGGACTGACAAATCCCAGTCTTGATCCATACTAACTCAATGGACACCTTCGAAGATACATGTAGAGCACCTTTATAGTCACCCAGTTACGTTGCGACGTTTGATACACACAAGGCATTCCTCCGGTGCCTGTGAGTTATATGATCTCATGGTCATAGGAACAAATACTTGACACGCAGAAAACAATAGCAATAAAATGACACAATCAATATGCTATGTATATAATTTGGGTCTTGTCCATCACATGATTCTCCTAATGATATGATCCCGTTATCAAGTGACAACACTTGCCTATGGTCAGGAAACCTTGACCATCTTTGATCAACGATACAGTCAACTAGAGGCTCACTAGGGACAGTGTGTTGTCTATGTATCGACACATGCATTTGAGTTTCCAATCAATACAATTCTAGCATGGATAATAAGCGATTATTATGAACAAGGAAATATAATAATAACTAATTTATTATTGCCTCTAGGGCATATTTCCAACAATTAGCACTTAGTGAATACATGAACTCCTCAAGCTACGGTCATCACCGGAAATAATCCTAGTTATTGTCACCTTGGGGATGCGGATTATAACTTGTAATAGGTGTCTATAACTTACAAGATAGGATCAAGAACACGTATATATTCATGAAAACATAATAGGTTCAGATCTGAAATCATGGCACTCGGGCCCTAGTGACAAGCATTAAGCATAGCAAAGTCATAGCAACATCAATTTCAGAACATAATGGATACTAGGGATCAAACCCTAACAAAACTAACTCGATTACATGATAGATCTCATCCAACCCATCACCGTCCAGCAAGCCTACAATGGAATTACTCACGAACGATGGAGAGCATCATGAAATTGGTGATGACGGATGGTTGGTGATGACGACTACATCGATTTCCCCTCTCTGGAGCCCGAATCAGACTCCAGAACTACCCTCCCGAGGAAGTACATGAGGTGGCGGCGGCTCCATATCGTCAAACGCGATGACTCTTCCCTTTGTTTTTTTAATCTCTGGATAGGAATATATAGGAGTGGAAATGAGGTTGGTGGAGCTACAGGGGGCCCACAAGCCAGGGGCGCGCCCCTAGGGTGGGCGCGTCGTGCAGGCTTGTGGCCAAGGGGTGGCCCCTCTCCAGTAGATTCTTTCGCTAGTATTTTTTATTAATTCCATAAACATTCTCTGTAAATTTTCAGGTCAATCCGAGAACTTTTATATCTGCACAAAAATAATACCAAGGCAACTTTGTTGAATAGAGCGTCAGTCCAGGTTAGTTCCATTCAAATCATGCAAATTAGAGTCCAAAACAAGGGCAAAAGAGTTTGGAAAAGTAGATATGTTGGAGACATATCAACTCCCCCAAGCTCAAATATTTGCTTGTCCTCAAGCAATTCAATTGATAAACTGAAAGTGATAAAGAAAATATTTTACAAACTCTGTTTGATCTTGATGTTGTAAATACGTCTAACTTATGTTCAGTTCTTCAGCTAAGATTATAGACTAACCTTATTCACAATAATATTTAGGTCTCATATTTACTTATATCAATGGAATAATCAGCTAGCGAGCAATAATAACAAGTCTCGGATGACAACAACTTTATCAAAACAATGATAATACAATATGATAAACTGGTATCTCGCTAGCCCTTTCTAAGACCGCAAAGCATAAATGCAGAGCACCTCGAAGAACAAGGACTGACTAGACATTGTAATTCATGGTAAAAGAGATCCAGTCATACTCATACTCAATATCAATTAATAGCAAAGCATATGGATGACGGGGGTGCTCTCTAACTAGTGCCTTTTATAAGAAGAGGATAACTCAACGATAAAGTAAAATAGATAGGCCCTTCGCACAGGGAAGCATTGAATTGCAAAGGTGCCAGAGCTCGAGCTTTTAAAACAAGGATGAATCAAAATTTTGGGTGGTACGCTTTCATTGTCAACATAACAACTAAGAGCTCTCAATATCTTCCATGCTAAATACATTATAGGCGGTTCACAAACAGAACAGTAAAGTCTTTACTCCCCTTCCACCAATCAATCACATTCCACGGCGGGCCAAATCCACGGGTTCTTCTCCATGCTTTGGATAGTGCTAACTAAAAATGCCATTTTCTCAGCTTGAGTTCTGAGCTCTGGAACTAGAGGTGGCCTATTTCTAGCAGCCCCAGCTTCTGCTGCCTCTGCTGCCATTCTTGTTGCTACTGAGTTGGGATCATTTTCATCCCTTACCACTTCATTGTCTTCAAACTCTAGCTTAAGAGGTAGATGGGTACGATCAAGTAGAAATGCATGTTTGTCTAGCTTGGCATTGATAAGCATCTGAATGTAAGGAGCATATCCACAGGATCTCTTCTGATCCGCAACATTTCTCTGGATAGTTTCTACTATCAAGTCCATTACTCTGAATCTGGTATGAGTGTCTAGCAGGTGCAGCAGGTTGATGGAATGTCCTCTAATCATCTTTTTATCTCCTGATTTAGGCATCATGGTGTATCTCAAAATTGTGTTTGTTGTAGGAATGTCTGCTTGCACAAAGTACACTGAACCCATCTTGTGACTAGCCAAGTACTTGTGTAGAATTGTCTTGTACATATTGGCCATTGAGTTGTGACTTGATACGTCTCAAACGTATCTATAAATTTTATGGTTTCACGCTGTTATCTTGTCTTCTTTGGTTGTTTTATGTACCTTTTATATCTTTTTTGGGACTAACTTATTGATTCAGTGCCAAGTGCCAATTCCTGTTTTTTCCGTGTTTTTGACTCTTTTCAGATCTGATTTTGGAATGGAGTCCAAACGGAATAAAAACCCCAAAATGTTTTTTCCCGAACGAAAGAATACCAGGGGCCTTTGGTCCAAGCCAGGTGAGCTCCAGGGAGCCCACAAGCTCCCACCACGCCACCAGGGGGGAGGCGGCGGTGGGCAAGCTTGTGGTCTCCCTGGCCGCCCCCTGACCTAGGTCTTTGGCCTATAAATTCCCAAATATTCCGCAAAAAATCAGGGGAGCCTCGAAAATACTTTTCCGCCGCCGGAAGCTTCCGTTTCCACGAGATCTCATCTGGAGACCCTTCCCGGCACCCTGTCGGAGGGGGCTTTGGAGTTGGAGGGCTTCTTCATCATCAACATCGCCCCTCCAATGACTCGTGAGTAGTTCACTTCAGACCTACGGGTCCATAGTTAGTAGCTAGATGGCTTCTTCTCTCTCTTGGATCTTCAATACAAAGTTCTCCATGATCTTCATGGAGATCTATCCGATGTAATCTTCTTTGGCGGTGTGTTTGTCGAGATCCGATGAATTGTGGATTTGTGATTAGATTATCTATGATATATATTTGAGTCTTTGCTGATTTCTTATATGCATGATTTGATATCCTTGTAAGTCTCTCCGAGTCTTGGGTTTTGTTTGGCCAACTAGATCTATGATTCTTGCAATGGGAGAAGTGCTTGGTTTTGGGTTCTACCAGGTGGTGACCTTTCCCAGTGACAGTAGGGGCAGCCAGGCACACATCAAGTAGTTGCCATCAAGGGTAAAAAGATGGGGGTTTTATCATTGGTTTGAGATTATCCCTCTACATCATGTCATCTTTCTTAAGGCGTTACTCTGTTCTTATGGACTTAATACACTAGATGCACGCTGGATAACGGTCGATGTGTGGAGTAATAGTAGTAGATGCAGAAAGTATCGGTCTACTTGTTTCGGACGTGATGCCTATAGAAACAATCATTGCATAGATATCGTCACGACTTTGCGCGGTTCTATCAATTGCTCAACAGTAATTTATTCACCCACCGTCTACTTGCTTTCATGAGAGAAGCCACTAGTAAACACTACGGCCCCCGGGTCTATTCACATCCATCATTTACACCTCCACTTTTACTTTGCTTTGTTACTTTGTTGCTTTCAGTTCTCACTTGGCAAACAATCTATAAGGGATTGACAACCCCTTCATAGCGTTGGGAGCAAGTTTTTGTGTTTGTGCAGGATCTTGAGATACTCCTCCACTGGATTAATACCTTGGTTCTCAAACTGAGGGAAGTACTTACCACCGCTACGCTACATCACCCTTTCCGCTTCGAGGGAACACCAACGCAAGGCTCCAAGGCCACAGGGGAAATCCTTTGCATACTTGCCTAGGAAGTCCCTTAAGGCGTAGCCGCAGCAGAAGGATCAAGCCAAGTATTCTCCCGTCGACGTGCCTATTTCTGGCGCCATTGGAAGGTCTTTTGTTGCAGTAGCAGAAGTATTTCTGGCGCCGTTGCCGGGGAGGAGAAATCAAGATCTATCCAAGCAGGTCTCACAAACTCTTCTCTTGCATTTACTTTTGTTGCCAGTTGCCTCTCGTTTTCCTCTCCCCCACTTCACATTTGTCGTTTTCATTCGCCTTTCTCCTTCGCCGTTTTCTTTTGCCCTTGCCGTTTTCCTTTGTCGGTTTCTTGCTTGCTTGTGTCTTGTTGTTTGTTGAAGACATCATGTCTGAAAACACCAAACTTTGCGACTTCTCGAGCACTAATAATAATGATTTTATTAGTACTTCGATTGCTCCCGCCACTAGTGCGGAATCGTATGAAATCAACGCAGCTTTGTTGAATCTTGTTATGAAAGAGAAATTCTCTGGCCTTCCTAGTGAAGATGTCGCATCCCATCTCAATACCTTCATTGAGCTCTGCGATATGCAAAAGAAAAGAGATTTGGATAATGACGTGATTAAGTTGAAACTTTTTCCTTTCTCGTTGCGAGATCGCGCAAAAACTTGGTTTTCTTATTTGCCTAAAAATAGTATCGATTCTTGGGATAGGTGCAAATATGCTTACATATCCAAGTATTTTCCGCCGACTAAGATCATCTCCTTATGTAACGATATCATGAATTTCAAGCAACTTGATCATGAACACGTTGCACAATCTTGGGAGAGGATGAAGCTTATGATTACAAATTGTCCCGCTCGTGGCTTGAGTTTGTGGATGATTATACAAATCTTTTACGCTGGCTTGAATTTCGCCTCTCGCAATATCTTGGACTCCTCCTCAGGTGGAACGTTCATGGAAATCACGTTAGGAGACGCTACAAAACTCCTAGACAATATCATGAGCAACTACTCTCAGTGGCACACTGAAAGGTCGCCTGCTAGCAAAAAGGTGCACGCTATAGAAGAGATTAACTCGCTTAGTGCTAAGATGGACGAGTTGATGAATTTGGTTGCTAGTAGAAACGCTAATGTAGATCCTAATGACATGCCACTATCTTCATTGATTGAGAGTAGCAACGCTAGTTTGGACGTGAATTTTGTTGGTAGGAACAATTTTGGCAACAACAATGCTTTTAGAGGAAATTATGTTCCTAGGCCTTTTCCTAGTAACTCCTCTAACAATTATGGCAATTCCTACAATAACACTTATGGAAATCACAACAAATTACCCTCTGATTTAGAGAGTAATATCAAAGAGTTCATCAACTCTCAAAATATTTTCAATGCGTCCATAGAGGAAAAAACTACTCAAAATAGACGATTTGGCTAAGAGCGTTGATAGGATGTCTTGTGATATTGATGCTTTGAAAGTTAGATGCGCTCCTCCCAAGATCAACTTGGATGAAACTTTGAAAGCTATGCGTATCTTCATGAATGAGAGCAAAGAAAGAACCGCCCAAATTCGCTCTAGACATGAATGGTTTAAAAGGGTGCGTTCTAGTGATGCAAATCACGAAGATCTTAAAGTGCTTGGTGTGTCTCCTCTTGAATCTTTGTTTTCGCGTGTCAAACCTACTTATGAAGGGTCTGGATATGAATCCACTTTGGTTGAAAAATGCCCCAATGATTCGGCGTCCACCTATCTTGATGATAAAGGTGTGGAGAGTGGAGTAGAAGAAGTCAAAATTTTGGGTAGTAATGAAACTCCCACTTTGGATTTCAAGGAATTCAATTATGATAACTGCTCCGTGTCAAACCTACTTATGGAGGGGCTGTATATGAATCCACTTTGGTTGAAAAACGCCCCAATGATTCGGAGTCCACCTATCTTGATGATAAAGGTGTGGAGAGTGGAGTAGAAGAAGTCAAAATTTTAGGTACTAATGAAACTCCCACATTGGATTTCAAGGAATTCAATTATGATAATTGCTCCTTGTTCGAATGCATTTCTTTGATGCAATCCATTGCAAACTCTCCACATGCTTATAGCCAAAGCAAAGCCTTTACCGCGCATATCGTAGATGCTATGATGAAATCTCTTGAAGAGAAGCTCGAACTAGAAGTCTCTATACCTAGAAAACTTCATGATGAGTGGGAACCTACTATCAAAATCAAGATCAAAAACTATGAGTGCAATGCTTTGTGTGATTTGGGTGCTAGTGTTTCCGCGATTCCAAAGTCTTTATGTGATATTCTTGGTTTTCATGAGATTGAAGAGTGTTCTCTTAATTTGCATCTTGCGAATTCTACTGTCAAGAAACCCACGGGGAGGATCGATGATGTTCTTATTGTTGCAAATAAGAACTATGTACCCGTGGATTTCATTGTACTTGACATAGATTGCAATCCTTCATGTCCCATTATTCTTGGTAGACCTTTCCTAAGGACTATTGGTGCTATCATCGATATGAAGGAAGGGAATATTAGATTTCAATTTCCTTTAAAGAAGGGCATGGAGAACTTTCCTAGAAAGAAAATAAGATTGCCTTATGAATCTATGATGAGGGCTACTTATGGTTTGAGCACCAAAGATGACTATACGTGATTCCATCACTTTCGCCTAGCTAAGGGCGTTAAACAAAAGCGCTTGTTGGGAGGCAACCCAACGAATCTATCCATTTTCTTTCTGTTTTGTGTTTTCCACACTTTCATAATTCTGTTATGATTGTGTTTTTTGTGTTTCTTTTTGCGTTTGTGCCAAGCAAAACCGTTATGATTAGTCTTGGGGATGATCGTTTGGTCATGCTGGAAAAGACAGAAACTTTCTCCTCACGAAAAGAATTTTCATTTTTTCCGTAATAGCTTTTGAGTTGATTCTTTTTTCTACTGATTGCTACGAAAATTCTTAAGACTGTCGTAATTTTTCAGAATTTTTGAAGTGCCAGAGGTATACGAAATATACACATTGATACAGACTGGTCTGCTGTTAACAGATTCTGTTTTTGTTGTGTTGGTTGCTTATTTTGATGAAACTATGCATAGTATAGGGGGTATTAGCCATGGAAGATTAAAAGTACAGTAACCCAACATCAGCACAAGTAGAATTTAAGTTTGCTACAGTACCTAAGGAAGTGGTGGTTTGCTTTCTTGTACTAATGATATCACGAGTTTCTGTTTAAGTTTCGTGTTGTGAAGTTTTCAAGTCTTGGGTGAAGTTCTTATGGACAAAGAGATAAAGAGTGGCAAAAGCTCAAGCTTGGGTATGCCCAAGGCACCCCAAGAGATTCAAGGATGTCGTAAAATCCTAAGCTTGGGGATGCCCCGGGAAGGCGTCCCCTCTCTCGTCTTCAATCCATCGGTAACGTTACTTGGGGCTATATTTTTATTCACCACATGTTATGTGTTTTTGCTTGGAGCGTCTTATATCGTAGGAGTCTTTTATTTTTGTTGTGTCACAATCATCCTTGCTGCACACCTAGAGAGAGAGACATGCACACACCGTGATTTTGTCGAGCTTCACTTATATCTTTTGGTAGACAATTCAGCTCACATGTGCTTCACTTATATCTTTTGAGCTAGATACTTTTGCTCTATGTGCTTCACTTATATCTTTTAGAGTGCATCGGTGCGTGTATTGGTAGTTGATCTATGCTTTGAAAGTTGTCTCAAAAGGGGTAGTTATCCAAAGGGATACGAAAAACTTCCACCTTCATGTGCATTGAATAGTTAGAGAAGTTTGATTCATCTCAATTAGTTTTGAGTTGTGGTTATGGTAATATTGAAGTCATGCTAGTAAGGTGTTGTGGATCTAGAAATACTTGTGTTGAAGTTAGTGATTCCCGTAGCATGCACGTATGGTGAACCGCTATGTGATGAAATCTGAGCATGATTAGTATATTGATTGTCATCCTTTGCTTGGCGGTCGGGATCGCGCGATGGTTTATACCTACCAACCCTTCCCCTAGGAGTATGCGTTGAATGCTTTGTTTCGATTACTAATAAAACTTTTGCAACAAGTATATGAGTTCTTCATGACTAATGTTGAGTCCATGGTTTAGATGCACTTTCACCTTCCACCATCACTATCTTCTTAGTGTCGTGCAACTTTCGCCGGTGCACAAAACCCACCATTAGCCTCGCTCAAAACAGCCACCATACCTACCTATTATGGCTTTTTCAAAGTCGTTCTGAGATATATTGCCATGCAACTACCACCATGACATGTGCCACCACGTCTACTTTGCCTTTGCCTGATCGTAAGATAGCTAGCATGATGTTTCCATTGATGTCTATGCCATGCTAGATCATTGCCACGGTACACTACCGAAGGCATTCCATATAGAGTCATAGTAGCTCTAAGTTTTGAGTTGAAAGTGTGATGATCATCATTAATGGAGCATTGTCCCATGTGAGGAAATAAAAGAGGCCAAAGAAGCCCATAAAAAAGAGGCCAAAGAGCCCACCAAAAATTAAAAAAAGAGAGAGAAAAAGAGAGAAGGGACAATGCTACCACTTTTTCCACACTTGTGCATATTAAGCACCATGATCTTCATGATTGAGAGTCTCTCGTTTTGTCACCACCATATAGCTAGTGGGAAATTTTCATTATATAACTTGGCTTGTATATTCCAATGATAGGCTTCCTCAAAATTTCCTTAGTTCTTCGTGAGCAAGCAAGTTGGATGCACACCCACTAGTTTTCTTCAAGAGCTTTCGCATGCTCGTAGCTCTAGTGCATCATTTGTATGGCAATCCCTACTCATTCACATTGATATCTATTGATGAGCATCTCCACAGCTCATTGATATGCCTAGTTAATGTGACTATCTTCTCCTTTTTTGTCTTGCAACCTCCACTAAATTCCACACCATCCATAGTGCTATAACCACGGCTCACGCTCATGTATTGCGGGAGAGTTGAAAAGGTTTGAGAAAGTAAAGGTGTGAAACAATTACTTGGCCAATACCGGGGTTGTGCATGATTTAAATTCGTTGTGCAATGATGATAGAGCATAGCCAGACTATATGCTTTTGTAGGGATAACTTTCTTTTGGCCTTGTTATTTTGAAAGTTCATGATTACCTTGCTAGTTTGCTTGAATTATTATTGTTTCCACGTCAATAGCAAACTATTGTTTTGAATCTAATGGATCTGAACATTCACGTCACATAAGAGGAATTACAAAGGACACCTATGCTAGGTAGCATGAAAGCATCAAAAATTCATTCTTATCACTTCCCTACTCGAGGACGAGCAGGAGTTAAGCTTGGGGATGCTTGATACGTCTCAAACGTATCTATAATTTTTTATGGTTTCACGCTGTTATCTTGTCTTCCTTGGTTGTTTTATGTACCTTTTATATCTTTTTTGGGATTAACTTATTGATTCAGTGCCAAGTGCCAGTTCCTGTTTTTTTCATGTTTTTTACTCTTTTCAGATCTGATTTTGGAACGGAGTCCAAACGGAATAAAAACCGCCAAATGATTTTTTTTCCGAACGAAAGAAGACCAGGGGGACTTTGGGCCAAGCCAGGTGGGCTCCAGGGAGCCCACAAGCTCTCACCACGCCACTAGGGGGAGGCAGCGGTGGGCAAGCTTGTGGCCTCCCTGGCCGCCCCCTGACCTAGGTTTTTTGCCTATAAATTCCCAAATATTCCGCAAAATAATCAGGGGAGCCTCAAAAATACTTTTCCGTCGCCGCAAGCTTCCGTTTCCGCGAGATCTCATCTGGAGACCCTTCCCGGCACCCTGCCGGAGGGGACTTTGGAGTTGGAGGGCTTCTTCATCATCATCATCGCCCTCCAATGACTCGTGAGTAGTTCACTTCAGACCTACGGGTCCGTAGTTAGTAGGTAGATGGCTTCTTCTCTCTCTTGGATCTTCAATACAAAGTTCTCCATGATCTTCATGGAGATCTATCCGATGTAATCTTCTTTGGCGGTGTGTTTGTCGAGATCCGATGAATTGTGGATTTGTGATTAGATTATCTATGATATATATTTGAGTCTTTGCTGATTTCTTATATGCATGATTTGATATCCTTGTAAGTCTCTCCGAGTCTTGGGTTTTGTTTGGCCAACTAGATCTATGATTCTTGCAATGGGAGAAGTGCTTGGTTTTGGGTTCTACCAGGTGGTGACCTTTCCCAGTGACAGTAGGGGCAGCAAGGCACACATCAAGTAGTTGCCATCAAGGGTAAAAAGATGGGGTTCTTATCATTGGTTTGAGATTATCCCTCTACATCATGTCATCTTGCTTAAGGCGTTACTCTGTTCTTATGGACTTAATACACTAGATGCATGCTGGATAGCGGTCGACGTGTAGAGTAATAGTAGTAGATGCAGAAAGTATCGGTCTACTTGTTTCGGACGTGATGCCAATAGAAACAATCATTGCATAGATATCGTCACGAATTTGCGCGGTTCTATCAATTGCTCGACAGTAATTTGTTCACCCACCGTCTACTTGCTTTCATGAGAGAAGCCACTAGCAAACACTACGGCCCCCGGGTCTATTCACATCCATCGTTTACACCTTCGCTTTTACTTTGGTTTGTTACTTTGTTGCTTTCAGTTCTCACTTGGCAAACAATCTATAAGGGATTGAGAACCCCTTCATAGCGTTGGGAGCAAGTTTTTGTGTTTGTGCAGGATCTTGAGATAGTCCTCCACTGGATTGATACCTTGGTTCTCAAACTGAGGAAAGTACTTACCACCGCTACGCTACATCACCCTTTCCGCTTCGAGGGAACACCAACGCAAGGCTCCAAGGCCACGGGGGAAATCCTTTGCATACTTGCCTAGGAAGTCCCTTAAGGCGTAGCCGCAGCAGAAGGATCAAGCCAAGTATTCTCCTGTCGACGTGCCTATTTCTGGCGCCATTGGAAGGTCTTTTGTTGCAGTAGCATGACTCTACTTTGCTTCTGCATACACATCTACATCTCGATCTTCCTGCTTGGGGGCACCAATGATAGCAGCCCATTCAGTAATTGTAGCTTCATACTTGTGACCATCAGTCATCATAGAAATGAACAGTTGCATAGTATTGCATGATCATCTCGTCATTCCATGGGGTCATCTCTTTGCCAACAAACTTTTCAATGTCCACTAACCTGAAGTTCTCTTGGACATGGGGAAAGAAATTCTCATTTTCCTTGATATATGCCCAATTGACATACCTCATATCACTGACAGTAGGACTCTTGTTAAACAAGACAGGCTCATAAAAATCTTGTTGTTCCTTGGTGTGAAACCTTGGATCAACAGCAGTTCTTCTTCTGACAGCATATGGATCATTAGCTCTCCACTTTCTTAGTCTGACATCCTTCCTCTTCTTCATATCTTCTGATATTTTATGAGCAGCATTGTGAATTGGAAGGGTTGGTCTAAGCTTCCTGAGAATTGGTACATTCTCATCTTCTTATTTTATCTGCAGCATGGGCACTGGATGCAGGGCCTTTGCTCATGGCAGCTGCAGGTATGTCCTTGGTAGTCCTTTTGGGAGCTACAACCTTCTTTGCTTTGGCATGAGGCTTAGGAGAAGATTTCATTGCATAAGCCATCAGCTTCTTTTTCTTGGGAGGAACTGGGATCTCCTTAGGAGATTCTTCCTTGGCATCTTCTGGGTGTTCAAACATTGAAGTCTTTCTCCCAACAAGATGAACCTCTTCATGGGCCTCTTCACACCAACCTTCTTGGCACGTGCATCCTTGGAAAGTGTTGTGCTTTTCCTCGCATATTCAGGTGCTCTCAGATCGGCAGGGGTAGCAGTTACTTTCCTGACGGTTTTCCTTGGAGCCTCTAAAGGAGCTGAACTTTATTCTCGCACAAAGTGCGAGTCTTCTTCATTAGAGTCCAGCTTCTTCCTCTGCCTGGTGGCTGCCTTGGGAAAACCATGGGAGCTATAGAATCCAGGGTCAGAGTCAGACTTCCCTGGACTAGTGCGTTAATCCATCTCAACACTCTACTCTCTAAAGCCATTCTAACTATCTTCTGAACCATACATATCTGACAGACAAGCACAAACTCAACAGCAATCAACAAAACTTGTGAAGCGGATATAGGAAATACAGAAAGGATGAGCATCACAAAATTCAGATGTTTTTGAAAATTTGAACAGAGCAATCCTTCGTTTTAACTTTCTGCAGAACTCATATCGGTGGAACTGAGTTTGAACATTCGGAGTCTCCGAGACACATGAACCCCTTAACAAAAACTTGGTCATCATTTCGGTGGAACCGAAAATGACAACTCGGTCTCACCGAGTCCATTTTCAAGAACCCTAGGTTCAAAATCGGTAGCACTGAGTTTTGCAACTCGGAGTCACCGAGATGGGGTCTGCAGACTCTTAACCCTAAAAATTTCCTAGTTCTCTAATCTACGGGATTCATCTGGTGGATAGAGAAGTTGCGCAAAGTGGCTTCTGGATAATGATTTCCCATTGCGTATGAATCAGATGGAGGAATGCAGAGGTGGTATGAACCATACCCAAGCTTGGTGGTAGTCCGGCTACGGCGGCGACGGTGTTGAAGATTCTGTCGGCGGCGGCGATTCCCAACGGCGAAGAAGCACGGGGACTCAAGGGCGACGACCAGGGGTCTGATAACCCACAAGTATAGGGGGTCGCAACAGTTTTCGAGGGTAGAGTATTCAACCCAAATTTATTGATTCGACACAAGGGGAGCCAAAGAATATTCTCGAGTATTAGCAGCTGAGTTGTCAATTCAACCACACCCGAAAGACTTAATATCTGCAGCATAGTATTTAGTAGCAAAGTAGTATGGAAGTAACGGTAATGGTGGCAAACGTGAAAGTAGCAGTTTTGTAGTGGTCGTAACAATAGCAGCGGAAAAGTAACTTAGCAAAGATCAATATGTGGAAAGCGCGTAGGTAATGGATTAGTGATGGATAATTATGTCTCATGGCAATCATCATGCAACAGTCATAACATAGGGTGATACAAAACAAACTCCAATTCATCAATGTAACGTAGGCATGTATACCATATATAGTCATACGTGCTTATGGAAAAGAACTTGCATGACATATTTTGTCCTACCCTCCCGTGGCAGCGGGGTCCTAATGGAAACTACGGGATATTAAGGCCTCCTTTTAATAGAGAACTGGACCAAAGCATTAGCACTTAGTGAATACATGAACTCCTCAAACTATGGTCATCACCGGAAATAATCCCAGTTATTGTCACCCGGGGGGATGCAGATCATAACTCGTAATAGGTGTTTATAACTTACAAATTAGGATGAAGAAAACATATATATTCATGAAAACATAATAGGTTCGGATATGAAATCATGGCACTCGGGCCCTAGTGACAAGCATTAAGCATAGCAAAGTCATAGCAACATCAATCTCAGAACATAATGGATACTAGGGATCAAATCCTAACAAAACTAACTCGATTACATGATAGATCTCATCCAACCCATCACCGTCCAGCAAGCCTACAATGGAATTACTTACGAACGATGGAGAGCATAATGAAATTGGTGATGAAGGATGGTTGGTGATGACGACGACATCGATTTCCCCTATCCGAAGCCCGAATCAGACTCCAGATCTACCCTCTCGGGGAAGAACATGAGGTGGCAGCGGCTCCGTATCGTAAAACGCGATGAACTCTTCTCTTTGTTTTTTTATCTCCGGATAGGAATATATAGGAGTGGAAACGAGGTTGGTGGAGCTACAGGGGCCCCACAAGCCAGGGGTGCGCCCTAGGGTGGGCGCGCCGTGCAGGCTTGTGGCCAAGGGGTGGCCCCTCTCTAGTAGATTATTTCGCTAGTATTTTTTATTAATTCGAGAAACATTCTCTGTAAGTTTTCAGGTCAATCCGAGAACTTCTATTTCTGCACAAAAATAACATCAAGGCAATTTTGCTGAAAACAGCATCAGTCGAGGTTAGTGCCATTCAAATCATGCAAATTAGAGTCCAAAACAAGGGCAAAAGAGTTTGGAAAAGTAGTTATGTTGGAGACATATCAACTCCCCCAATCTTAAATATTTGCTTGCCCTCAAGCAATTCAGTTGATAAACTGAAAGTGATAAAGAAAATCTTTTACAAACTCTGTTTGATCTTGATGTTGTAAATATGTCTAACTTATGTTCAGTTCTTTGGCTAAGATTATAGACTAACCATATGCACAATAATATTTAGGTCTCATATTTACTTATTCAATGGCATAATCAACTAGCGAGCAATAATAACAAGTCTCGGATGACAACAACTTTATCAAAACAATGATAATATAATATGATAAACTGGTATCTCGCTAGCCCTTTCTGAGACCGCAAAACATAAATGCAGAGCACCTCGAAGAACAAGGACTGACTAGACATTGTAATTCATGGTAAAAGAGATCCAGTCATACTCATACTCAATAGCAATTAATAGCAAAGCATATGGATGACGGGGGTGCTCTCTAACTAGTGCCTATTTATAAGAAGAGGATGACTCAACGATAAAGTAAAATAGATAGGCCCTTCGCATAGGGAAGCATTGAATTGCAGAGGTGCCAGAGCTCGAGCTTTTAAAACAAGGATGAATCAAAATTTTGGGTGGTATGCTTTCATTGTCAACATAACAACTAAGAGTTCTCAATATCTTCCATGCTAAATACATTATAGGCGGTTCCCAAACAGAATAGTAAAGTTTTTACTCCCCTTCCACCAATCAATCACATTCCACGGCGGGCCAAATCCACGGGTACCGTCCATACAAACAACAATCCTGGGGGAGTTTTGTCTTATTAAATTTGATTTGACTTTTGAGCATGGAACTGGGCATCCCGATTACAAACCACTTTCTCGTGAATGATAGTGAATCAACACATATCTTGAGAATAACCCACCTAGCATGGAAGATACTGATTGCCCCTAGTCACCACATGAGCGATTCGGGCATACAAAACAGAATATTTATTTGAACGTTTAGAGTATGGCACATGCAAATTTACTTGGGGCGGCACATGAATACCGCATATAGGTAGGTATGGTGGACTCATATGGAAATACTTTGGGTTTATAGAAATGGATGCACAAGCGGTATTCCTGCTTAGTACAAGTGGAGGCTAGCAAGAGACTCGGAAGCGACCAACTAGAGAGCGACAACAGTCGTAAACATGCTTTGAGATTAACCAACATTGAGTGCAAGCATGAGTAGGATATAAATCAGCACGAGCATAAACATCATAGAGGCTATGTTGGTTTTGTTTCAACTACATGTGTGAACATGTGCCAAGTCAAGCCACTCTAATCATTCGGAGGAGGATACCATTCTATCATACTACATCACAACCATTTTAATATGTATGTTGGCACTCAATACAAACAATTATTCACTCCTAGCTATGGCAACCCTCACTGGGGTGGTACGAGCAACCTTGCAATAATGGCTGGTGTGATCAACCTCACGAGGCGCGCCCTCAGGACAACACGGTACTCCCTCCGTTGTCGCCGCCGCCGAGGAGGAACAATGACAACCAACACAACGAGGAGGTCGGAGCCTATCAGGAACCTCGCGCAGTGGCTTGCATTCTTAGTGGAGCTCATACCCCCGCGTCAAACTACCAGTTCAAGGAGCTCTATCATGAGGTGAACATCGCCCTCCTAAGGCTGGGGGATGCGAAGCCCCTCAAGTGGTCCCAGTACGCCATCACCTTTGACACCAGGGACAGCCTCAAGTTTGCGGCCGTTGCGGGCACGCTCCCCATGATGTGCATTCCCACCATCAACAACGTCGCGGTCACCAGGACTCTCATCGATGGAGGCGCATGCCTCAACGTGCTCCCGGTTGAAACCTTTGACACGCTCCAGGTTCCTTGCGAACAGCTCATGCCGACCAGGCCGTTCTCTGGGGTGACCGACGGCTCCACCACTCCGCTGGGTAGGTCTGCCTTTCAGTCACCTTCGGCAAGCATGACAACTATCACACCGAGCTCATCGACTTCAATATGGCGCACATTGGCCTCCCGTACAACGTCATCTTGGGATACCCGGCGTTGGCCAAGTTCATGTTGGTGACTCACCATAGTTACAAGGTCCTCAAGATGCCGGGTTGCAGCGGCATCATCACCGTCACCTGCGACGAAAAGGACGCGGTTCCCTCCCTCAAGCGTGCCTACACGGTCGTCGCAGTGGAGCGCTCTGATGATGCTGATGATGATGTGCCTCGCGAGGTCGCACCCCCGAGGAAGAAGTAGTCGCTGCCCACCTCTAGCTCTGCCAAGGCGAAGGGCCCGGCGACTGAGGCCAGGGCCACAAGCCCCGTGCATGCTGTAGGTGCCTTCCCTCTTCTGGCATAGGAAGGCACACCTGGCGCCTCCCTCGGGTCAGGCTCGGGGGCTTCCACCTAGAAGGCATATGACATGGCTGCTACATCGAGAGAGGTGCTCGGGCACCACCTGGAGGTGTGCCTTAATGCACGCCCTCGCGAGCAAGGGGTACGACGCCGGGCACCAGGGGCACATGAGATCATCGCCCACGAGATCGACAAGTTGTGGGAGGCACGCGCCATGCACGGCGAGCGTCGCCTAGAGTGCTTCGTCACGAGGATTATCGCTCCCGGGAGGACCCGTGAGGTGCGCATGTGCGTCGATGTTGCGGGCGTTAGTGGGATCGTCTCCCGAAGCTCCTTCTGGACTTCACGCGTGGGCCTAGGCCGAGGCACCGCCACCGACCATGTTCACATGCCCTTCGGCCTCGAGAACGCCAGTGCTACCTTCCAAAGGTTGGCACAGCTCGCACTGGCGCCTCACATGGCACCGGGACCTCACGAGCCCCCAACTCTACAGGAGGCAGCCGACCCCTGAGGGATTGGCCTTGACGACGTGCTTCATCAAGCAACGTGAAGCTCCCACAATAACACAATCGCCACGTGAATTTTTGTTTAGTTTTAGATCGAGGGCACCCTTCGGGCTGCGTTATCCTCAAGCGTGAGGGCCGCCTTGTGGAATTCTCGCTTTTTTTGTTGTGTGGTAAACCCCGTTATTTCCCTTCAAAGATTATGTCGTTTGCTTGAAATGCATCATTGCTGGTTTGGCGCTTCGTCGGCTCGGGTTCCATGCAGCGGGTGATTTTTGCGTGATCATTCCATGAAGGAACCTCGAACGGCGTCTGTGCTCGGGTTTGTCCCTGTAGCGTTGCTAAATCCAATTGACTAAGCTTCGTATGAAGGGCTTACCCCCACATACGTCATCGTGTGGGGTTCGATGCCAAACATCTTCATGCGATGGCCTCGCAATGATCACCCGGCACGTATCGCCCCCATATCCCAGGTTCCGTAAGCATGCTGATGCACGAGGAATGAGTCCCAACCCGCTTGAAGACTGAGACTAGGAGCTCCTGAGCCTTGTGCTTAGGGTATCTGACACCTCTGTAATCGCCACCCCTAACACGCTCACGTAATAATGAGTTTGTGGTTGTACACGCCACGGAGCCTCCTAAGTGGAAGCCCACGAGGAGCCGCGTCGTGACCTCGGTGGAGGGCTCGTTCCCACGCCCAAGTGGAAGTCCCCATGCTCTGCGCTGGCAGAATTACTGTTGAACTGCGACTATGCCCATGCCCAAGTGGAAGCCACATGCATCACGATGGGGGAGGATCGTCAAAGCTCCATGCTCGCCAGCTTCCCCTTGTACCTCGCACGGGTGGGGGCTAGACACGGTGCCTGTGCTCGGGTTAGTCCCTGCAGCGCTAAAAAATCTAAGTGATCGAGCTGTGTTTCGCGGACTTACCCCCGTGCACATCACCTCCTCGGGTCCTTGGTGTCTAGTTTCCCCGCGCGACACCCAAGCGTAAGCAGGCGGGTGTACGGCGCTCTGATCAATTCGTTTGTATCACAGCTGCTTGCGCGTCAAGGGGGGTTCTTGAGCATCACATCTCAAGAATCTGCACTAGTCCTGTAGCCCCTCACCCCCTGGCGTTCCAGTGGCGGCTGAGGTATGCGCAGGGCTGGGCCCTGCGGATGCAGAGTGCAAAGGCTTTCAACACGAAAAGCGAGTTGCTTGCGCGTCAAGGGGGGTTCTTGAGCATCGCGTCTCAGGAACCTTGACTAGTCATGTAGCCTCTCGCCCCCTGGCATTCAAGTGGCGGCTGAGATACGCGCAGGGCTAGGCCCTGTCGACGCAGAGCGCAAAGGCTCCCGACGGTGAGTACTAAGACCCTTGAGGGAGCTATTTGCGCATCAAGGGGCGATCTTGAGCATCGTGTGTCAGGAACCTTCACTAGTCTTGTAGCATCTCACCCCCTGGCGTTCAAGTGGCGGCTGAGATATGCGCAGGTTTGTGCCCTGCCGACGCAGAGCGCAAAGGCTCCCAACAGTGAACGTGAAGGCCCACAAGCGAGCCGCTTGCGCGTTAAGGGAGGGATCTTGAGCATCACGTCTCAAGAACCTTCACTAGTCATGTAGCCTCTCACCCCCTGATGTTCCACTTGCGACTGATATACGCGCAGGGCTGGGCCCAACCGACGCAGAGCACAAAATAAAGCGAGAAGGAAACAAAGAGTTGAAAAAGAAATTACGGATCACAAATAGTTATTACAAAGTTCAAATTGTTCCATACGATAAAGTTGTCATCTGACGCCTCGTCAAGGCAAGAGTAATCTATTTCAGGACGAGGACACGGGGCTCCTCGCCATCACCACAAAAGAACTTCCCCAGCAGCGTGTTCATGTGGCCCTCCATGGCAGCCGTCAAGTTGCCACGGGATTCCTCGGGCATGGGGCCCATCACCTGTCGGGCTCCTAGGACCGGGGGTACCAAGGCCCGTCGGCCTGCGACCCCAGGCGCAATGCACGACATCGGTTCATTTCGGCCTAGAGGTGGACCCAACAAGCAAGACCCCCGTGAGGGCCCTCTCCTTGCGAGGCAGGTGTCGGGGGCTCGGCATCAAGGGCCTCAAGGTGCGGCTCGCCCCTGAGATGCATCCCGAGGCTACCTAAAGCCCCCGAGGGGTGAACTGGTCAAGGGCAACCAGGTAGTGTCACATGGCCCTGCCCCCTCACATGGGCAATGTGAGATGCACAAGCAGCACAGGAGCGGTGCCAGCCAGCATGTTCCGAGAGGATTTCCCCTTTGGTGCTACGAGGGTAAAGCCAGCTCGCGGGTCCCCAAAGCAACCCCCAAAGGTTTCTTGTTTGGTGCAAGAGGACCAAGACCGGGGGCTCGGTGGCACGAAGGTCACCCCCGAGCCCACCAGCGCGTCACGAAGAAAGGCTTTTGTAGGCAAAGACCACCTTTGTCGAGGCGGGCCATAGTCCTATCCCCTTTCAAAATGGTCGTTGTGGCGACCCTTTCCGTCGAGTCTGTTTTTCACGGGAAGAGGACCAAGCCAGTATAAAAGGAAGGCCCGACCTTTGTAGTAGGGGAGGCTGGTCCAATCCCCATTGTTTTGATTAGCGCAAGAGTCTGTCTTTGTACTCGTCTTACACCCCAAGTAGTCTATACAACCAGGGGTAGAGTTTTACACCACAAGGTGGCCCGGACCTGTTGGGGAACGTTGCATGGGAAACAAAAAAAATCCTACGCACACAAAGACCTATCATGGTGATGTCCATCTACGAGAGGAGATTAGATACACATACCCTTGTAGATCGCTAAGCGGGAAGCATTAAGAAATGCGGTTGATGTAGTGGTATAGCTTCGTGATTCAAATCACCGTCGTCCCACAATCCGTCCCACGATCCGTTTCGATCTAGCGCCGAACGGACGGCACCTCCGCGTTCAGCACCCGTACAACTCGATGACGATCTCGGCCTTCTTGATCCAGCAAGAGAGACGGAGAAGTAGATGAGTTCTCCGGCAGTGTGACGGTGCTCTAGTGGTGGTGATGATCTACTACTGCAGGGCTCCGCCCGAGCTTGGCAGAAATCCGATCTAGAGGAAGAACTACGTGGTATAGGTTTGAGTTGCACGTGGCCAAGTTGTGTCTCAAAAGCCCTAAAACCACCAGTATATATAGGAGGAGGGGAGGGACTAGCATTGGGGCTCAAGGGATCCCCAAGGGCACTGGTCGAAGGAGGAGGTGGACTCCCACCCCAATTCGGTTTGGGGGAAGGAGTCCACTCCTTCCTTCCCACCTCCCTCTTTCCTTTTTTTTCTTTCCTTTGGTATTTTTCCCTTGTGGCGCCATGGCCCTATTGGGCTGGCCTCACCTGCCCACTAAGGGCTGGTGCGCCACCCTAGGTTCACTGGGCTCACTCCCGGGTGGGTGGGCCCCTCCAGGTGAATACCCGGAACCCATTTGTCACTCCCGGTACACTGCCGGAAATGCGCGAAACTTTCTGGTGACCAAATGAAACCATCCTATATATCAATCTTCATTTCCGGACCATTCCATAAAACCTCGTGACGTCCGTGATCTCATCCGGGACTCCGAACAACATTCGGTAACCACACATACAACTCAACTATACTAAAACATCATCGATCCTTAAGTGTGCAGACCCTGCGGGTTCGAGAACTATGTAGACATGACCCGAGACACTCATCGGTCAGTATCCAATAGCAGGACCTGGATGTCCATATTGGATCCTACATATTCTATGAAGATCTTATCGGTTGAACCTATGTGCCAAGGATTCATATAAACCCGTATGTCATTCCCTTTGTCCTTCGGTATGTTACTTGCGCGAGATTCGATCGTCGGTATCCGTATACCTATTTCAATCTCGTTGCCGGCAAGTCTCTTTACTCGTTCCGTAATACAAGGTCCCGTGACTTACACTTGAGTCACATTGCTTGCAAGGCTGGCTTGTGATGTTGTATTACCGAGTGGGCCCCGAGATACCTCTCCGTCACACGGAGTGACAAATCCCAGTCTTGATCCATACTAACTCAATGGACACCTTCGGAGATACCTGTAGAGCACCTTTATAGTCACCCAGTTATGTTGCGATGTTTGATACACACACGGTATTCCTCGAGTGTCAGTGAGTTATAGGATCTCATGGTCATAGGAATAAATACTTGACATGTAGAAAACAATAGCAATAAAATGACACGATCACATGCTACGTTCATAGTTTGGGTCTAGTCCATCACATGATTCTCCTAATGATGTGATCCAGTTATCAGGTGACAACACTTGCGTATGGTTAGAAAATCTTAACCATCCTTGATCAACTGGCAAGCCAACTAGAGACTTGCTAGGGACATTGTTTTGTCTATGTATCCACACATGTATCTATGTTTTCATTCAATACAATTATAGCATGGATAATAAACGATTGTCTTGAAACGGGAAATATAATAATAACTATTTTATCATTGCCTCTAGGGCTTATTTCCAACGGTCTCCCACTTGTACTAGAGTCAATAATCTAGTCCTCACATCGTTATGCGAATTACATTGTTATGAATCTAACACCCATACAGTAGTGTTGATCATGCTTTGCTCGTGGAAGAGGTTTTGTCAGCGGATCTGCTACATTCAGATCCATGTGCACTTTGCAAATATTTTCGTCCTCTCCTTTGACGTTGTCGCGGATGAGGTTGAAGCATCGTTCGATGTGTCTGGTCTTCTTGTGAAACCTTGGTTCCTTTGCTAAAGCAATGGCACCAGTGTTGTCACAGAACAAATTTATTGGATTTAGTGCACTTGGCACAACTCTAAGATCCATCATGAACTGCTTCATCCAGACACCCTCCTTAGTTGCCTCCGAGTCAGCCATGTACTCCGCTTCACATGTAGAATCTGCTACGACGCTTTGCTTCGAACTGCACCAGCTTACCGCACCCCCGTTAAGAATAAATATGTATCCGGTTTGAGACTTAGAGTCATCTGGATCAGTGTCAAAGCTTGCATCGACGTAACCCTTTACGACGAGCTCTTCGTCACCTCCATAAAGGAGAAACATTTCCTTAGTCCTTTTCAGGTACTTCAGAATATTCTTGACCTTCGTCGAGTGATCCACTCCTGGATTACTTTGAAACCTGCCTGCCATACTTATGGCTAGGCTGACGTCCGGTCTAGTGCACAACATTGCATACATGATACTATGGCTGAAGCATAGGGGACGGTACTCATCTTTTCTCCATCTTCCGCAGTTACTGGACACTGAGTCTTACTCAATTTTACACCTTGTAATACTGGGAAGAACCCCTTCTTGGACTGTTCCATTTCTTCAAAACTTTATCAAGGTATGTGCTTTGTGAAAGTCCTATCATGCGTCTCGATCTATCCCTATAGATCTTAATGCCTAGAATGTAAGCAGCTTCTCCTAGGTCCTTCATAGAGAAACTCATATTCAAGTAATCATTTACGCTCTCCAAAATCTCCACCTTGTTTCCAATCAGCAATATGTCATCCACATATAATATTAGAAACGCCACAGAGCTCCCACTCACTTTCTTATAAATACAAGATTCTCCAACCACTTGTATAAACCCAAATGCTTTGATCACCTCATCAAAGCGCGTATTCCAACTCCGAGATGCCTGCACCAGTCCATAAATGGATTGCTGGAGCTTGCACACTTGGTTAGCATTCTCTGGATCCACAAAACCTTCGAGTTGCATCATATACAACTCTTCCTTAAGAAAACCGTGAAGGAACGCCGTTTTGACATCCATCTGCCAGATTTCATAATCGAAAAATGCAACTATTGCTAACATGATTCGGACGGACTTAAGCATCACTACTGATGAGAATGTCTCATCGTAGTCAACTCCTTGAACTTGTGAAAAACCCTTTGCCACAAGTCGAGCTTTATAAACGGCCACATTACCGTCCATGTCCGTCTTCTTCTTCAAGATCCACTTGTTCTGAATAGCCTTGCGGCCTTCAGGTAATACTTCCAAAGTCCACACCTTGTTTTCATACATAGATCCTATCTCGGACTTCATGGCCTCGAGCCATTTGTTGGAATCCGGGCCCACCATTGCTTCTTCATAATTCGCAGGTTCATTGTTGTCTAACAACATGATTGTTAAGACACGATTATCGTACCACTTAGGAGCAGTACGTGATATTGTCGACCTACGAGGTCCGATAGGAACTTGATCCGAAGTTTCATGATCATCATCGTTAACTTCCTCCTCAACCGGCGTCGCTTCAAGAAAGGTTTCCCCTGCCCTACGCCACCATCTAGAGGGATTAGAGGTTCGACAACCTCATCAAGTTCTATCTACCTCCCACTCAATTCTTTCGAGAGAAACTCCTTCTCAAGAAAAGCTCTGTTTTTAGCAACAAACACGTTGCCCTCGGATTTGAGATAGAAGGTGTACCCAACTGTCTCCTTTTGGTAACCTATGAAGACGCACTTTTCCGCTTTGGGTTCTAGCTTTTCAGGCTGAAGCTTTTTGACATAAGCATCACATCCCCAAACTTTAAGAAATGACAACTTTGGTCTTTTGCCATACCACAACTCGTATGGTGTCGTCTCAACGGATTTTGATGGTGCCCTATTTAAAGTGAATGCAGTTGTCTCTAATGCATAATCCCAAAATGATAACGGCAAATCGGTAAGAGACATCATAGATCGCACCATTTCTAATAAAGTACGATTACGATGTTCGGACACACCATTACGCTGTGGTGTTCCAGGCAGTGTCAACTGTGAAACAATTCCACATTGTCTTAAGTGAGCACCAAACTCGAAACTCAGATATTCACCCCCATGATCAGAACGTAGGAACTTGATCTTCTTGTTACGATGATTTTCAACTTCACTCTGAAATTGCTTGAACTTCTCAAACGTTTCAGACTTGTGCTTCATCAAGTAGATATAACCATACCTACTCAAATCATGAGTGAAGGTGAGAAAATAACGATATCCGTCGTGCGCCTCCACACTCATCGGACTGCACACATCAGTATGTATGATTTCCAACAAGTCACTTGCATGCTCCATTGTTCCGGAGAATGGAGTTTATTCATCTTGCCCATGAGGCATGGTTCGCACGTGTCAAGTGATTCAAAATCAAGTGACTCCAAAAGCCCATCGGAATAGAGTTTCTTCATGCGCTTTACACCAATATGACCTAAGCGGAAGTGCCATAAAAACATGGCGCTATCATTGTTAACTCTACATCTTTTGGTCTCAATGTTATGTATATGTGTATCATCACTATCAAGATTCAATATGAACAATCCTCTCACATTGGGTGCATGACCATAAAGATATTACTCATATAAATAGAACAACCATTATTTTCTGACTTAAACGAGTAACCATCTCGCAATAAACAAGATCCAGATATAATGTTCATGCTTAACACATGCACTAAATAACAATTATTTAAGTTCATAACTAATCCTGATGGTAACTGAAGTGAGACTGTGCTGACGGCGATTGCATCAACCTTGGAACCATTTCCCACGCGCATCGTCACTTCATCCTTCGCCAGCCTTCGTTTATTCCGCAGTTCGTGTTTCTAGTTGCAAATATGATCAACAGAACCGGTATCAAATACCCACGCACTACTACGAGAGTTTGTTAAGTACACATCAATAACATGTATATCAAATATACCTCATTTTTCCTTGGCCGCCTTCTTATCAGCCAAATACTTGGGGCAGTTGCGCTTCCAGTGACCCATTCCCTTGCAATAATAACACTCTGTTTCTGGCTTAGGTCCATCCTTGGGTTTCTTCGTCGGATTGGCAACAAGCTTGCCGCTCTTCTTGGAGTTACCCTTCTTGCCTTTGTCGTTTCTCTTGAAACCAGTGGTCTTATTGACCATCAACACTTGATGCTCTTTCCAGAGTTCTGACTCTGTGACTTTTAGCATTGCGAATAACTTGCCGGGTGACTTGTTCATCCCTTGCATGTTATAGTTCAACACAAAGCTCTTATAGCTAGGTGACTGTGATTGAAGAATTCTGTCAGTGATAGCTTCTTGCAGGAGTTTAATCCCCAGCTCACCTAGACGGTTTGAGTACCCAGACATTTTGAGCACATATTCATTGTCACACGAATTCTCCTCCATCTTGCAAGCATAGAATTTATCGGAGGTCTCATACCTTCCGACCTGGGCGTTCTTCTAAAAGATAAACTTCAACTCCTGGAACATCTCATATGATCCATGACGCTCAAAGCAACGTTGAAGTCCCGGTTCTAAGCCATACAAGACTGCACATTGAACTACTGAGTAGTCCTCCTTAGGTGTTAACCAGGTGTTCAAAACATCTTGGCTTGATGTAGCGGGTGGTTCATCTCCTAGCGCTGCATTGAGGACATAATCCTTCTTCCCAGCTTGCACGCGCAACTTTAGATTACGAGCCCAGTCTACAAAGTTGCTTCCATCATCTTTCAACTTAGCTTTCTCTAGGAACGTATTGAAATTCAGGGTTGCTACTGCGTGAGCCATTGATCTACAACATAAAATATTGCAAAGTGGACTTAGACTATGTTTAAGATAATTAGAGTTTAACTAATCAAATTACTGATAAACTCCCACTCAAAAAGTACATCTCTCTAGTCATTTGAGTGGTACATGATCCAAATCCACTATCTCAAGTCCGATCATCACGTGAGTTGAGAATAGTTTCAGTGGTAAGCATATCTATGCTAATCATATCAACTGTACGATTCATGCTTGACCTTTTTGTTTCTTGTGTTCCGAGGCCATGTCTGCACATGCTAGGCTCGTCAAGTTTAACCCGAGTGTTCCGCGTGTGCAACTGTTTTGCACCCGTTGTATGTGAACGTTAAGTCTATCACACACGATCATCACATGGTGTCTCGAAACGACGAACTGTCGCAACGGTGCACAGTCGGGGAGAACACAATTTCATCTTGAAATTTCAGTGAGAGATCACCTTATAATGGTACCGTCGTTCTAAGCAAACTAAGGTGCATAAAAGGATTAACATCACATGCAATTCATAAGTGACATGATATGGCCATGAACATGTGCTTCTTGATCTCCATCACCAAAGCACCGTCATGTTCTTCTTGTCACCGGCACCACACCATGATCTCCATCATCGTGTCGCCATCGAGGTTGTTGTGCTATCTATGCTATTACTACTAAAGCTATGACCTAGCAATATAGTAAACGCATCTGCAAACACAAACGTTAGTTTAAAGACAACCCTATGGCTCCTGCCGGTTGCCATAGCATCGACGTTCAAGTCGATATTAACTATTACAACATGATCATCTCATACATCCAATATATCACATCATGTCTTTGGCCATATCATATCACAAGCATGCCCTGCAAAAACAAGTTAGACGTCCTCTAATTTGTTGTTGCATGTTTTACGTGGCTGCTATGGGTATCTAGTATGATCGCATCTTACTTATGCAAAAACCACAACGGAGATGTGCAAATTGCTATTTAACCTCTCTCCAAGGACCACCTCGGTCAAAACCAATTAGACTAAATTTCAAGAAACAGGCACCCGCCAGTCATCTTTATGCAACGAGTTGCATGTTAGTCGATGAAACTAGTCTCTCGTAAGCGTACGAGTAATGTCGGTCCGGGCCGCTTCAATCCAACAGTACCGCCGAATCGAGAAAAGACTAAGGAGGGCAGCAAATTGAACATCAACTCCCACAAAACCTTTTGTGTTCTACTCAAGATAACATCTATGCATGAACCTAGCTCATGATGCCACTGTTGGGGAACGTTGCATGGGAAAAAAAATACTACGCACGTGAAGACCTATCATGGTGATGTCCATCTACGAGAGGAGATTAGATCCACATACCCTTGTAGATCGCTAAGCGGGAAGCGTTAAGAAACGGGGTTGATTTAGTGGTACAGCTTTGAGATTCAAATCACCGTCGTCCCACGATCCGTCCCACGATCCGTTTTGAACTAGCGCCGAACGGACGGCACCTCTGCGTTCAGCACACATACAACTCGATGATGATCTCGGCCTTCTTAAACCAGCAAGAGAGACGGAGAAGTAGATGAGTTCTCCGGCAGCGTGACGGCGCTCCGGTGGTGGTGATGATCTACTCCTACAGGGCTTCGCCTGAGCTTCGCAGAAATCCAATCTAGAGGAAGAACTATGTGGTATAGGTTTGAGTTGCACGTGGCAAAGTTGTGTCTCAAAATCCCTAAAACCACCAGTATATATAGGAGGAGGGGAGGGGCTAGCCTTGGGGCTCAAGGGAGCCCCAAGGGCGCCGACCGAAGGAGGAGGTGGACTCCCACCCCAATTCGGTTTGGGGGAAGGAGTCCACTCCTTCCTTCCCACCTCCCTCTTTCCTTTTTTCTTTCCTTTAGTATTTTTCCGTTGTGGCGCCATGGCCCTATTGGGCTGGCTTCACCTGCCCACTATGGTCTGGTGCGCCACCCTAGGGTCACTGGGCTCACTCTCGGGTGGGTGGCCCCCTCCCGGTGAATACCCGGAACCCATTCGTCACTCATGGTACACTGCGGGAAATGCCCGAAACTTTCCTCTGACCAAATGAAACCATCCTATATATCAATCTTCGTTTCCGGACCATTCCAGAAACCCTCGTGACGTCCGTGATCTCATCCGGGACTCCAAACAACATTCGGTAACCACACATATAACTAAACTATACTAAAACATCATCGATCCTTAAGTTTGCACACCCTGCGGGTTCGAGAACTATGTAGACATGACCCGAGACACACCTCGGTCAATATCCAATAGAAGGACCTGGATGTCCATATTGGATCCTACATATTCTACAAAGATCTTATCGGTTGAACCTCTATGCCAAGGATTCATATAATCCTGTATGTCATTCCCTTTGTCCTTCGGTATGTTACTTGCCCGAGATTCGATCGTCGGTATCCGTATCCCTATTTCAATCTCGTTGCCGCAAGTCTCTTTAGTAGTTCCGTAATACAAGATCCCGTGACTTACACTTGAGTCATATTGATTGCAAGGCTTGTTTGTGATGTTGTATTACCGAGTGGGCCCCGAGATACCTCTCCGTCACACGGAGTGACAAATCCCAGTCTTGATCCATACTAACTCAACGGACACCTTCGGAGATACCTGTAGAGCACCTTTATAGTCACTCAGTTACGTTGCGACGTTTGATACACACAAGGTATTCCTCCGGTGTCAGTGAGTTATATGATCGCATGGTCATAGGAATAAATACTTGACACGCAGAAAACATTAGCAATAAAATGGCACGATCACATGCTACGTTCATAGTTTGGGTCTAGTCCATCACATGATTCTCCTAATGATGTGATCCAGTTATCAGGTGACAACACTTGTGTATGGTCAGAAAACTTAACCATCCTTGATCAACTAGCTAGCCAACTAGAGGCTTGCTAGGGACATTGTTTTGTCTATGTATCCACACATGTATCTATGTTTTCATTCAATACAATTATAGCATGGATAATAAACGATTATCTTGAAACAAGAAATATAATAATAACTACTTTATCATTGCCTCTAGGGCATATTTCCAACAGGACGTGGGTAAACTGCTCAATTGTTCATGCTTGCTTTCCATAGCTCTAGCCGTCGGGTAGGTGTAGTGAGGTCGAGAGGTAGAACAAGGTTGGAGAGCAAGCGCACCCCGTAGCTCGAACCTTTCTGAGTCTGTGGAGCCCTGATTTCGACATTTGGCGCGTCAGGTAGGGGTGCACAACCGTCCTCCAGCTTCTGATTCGCCTCTAGCTTCACCGACCCCATGGCCGACGGTCACTACACGTGCCCGTAGCGCTCGATGCCGGACAGTCATCACCAGCCCACCAGCATCGCGGCCACCACAGTCGTTGCCCGCGTCACCCAAAGACAACAGGGCCCCTCGTGGCCCCGAACGCGGCCAGGCGACCGCCCCGCTGCACCCCTCGCGGCGTCCCCCTCGGCCTGCATTCATGTGGGAGACTTGAACGCGCAAGACACACTACTCATGGCGGATGAACTGCTTCCCCACCGCCCAATGGACAGAGGGAACGACGCCTAGGTGGACCACATTACCGAGCTTGTCACTGTCGCCAGGAGGGGCTTGGCGCCCTATGCCCCATTTCGTCCCCGGGTGCAAGAAACGGGGGGCTCGGCCAGCGAGCCGCCTCCACCACCACGTGACGATTCGCTCAGGCCTCGGATCAAGGGGCTCGGGTAAGGTCCGGCCGACGTTGTACTCTTGCTCCTCCGGGTCCCGGTGACCGGCGTTGGGACGCCACCGGGCCCCCGCGGGGGCATGCCCGGAAGGGTCGGTGGGATGTTCTGTGCTCACCACAATGTGTGCACCCACAACATGGAGGACTGTCGGGTAGGCGGGTCTGCCCTAGGCTAGCGCACTGCCTGGTGTCGGGCCCGCATTCGCACCGACAGGCCAGGAAGTGCCTCGACTAGCGTCGGTGTCATGCACCTCGTGCCTTCGGTTGTTGCACACCTCCCTCTGGCATAGGATCATATGCATGACACCCTTGTTAGTCCAGGCTCGGGGGCTCCTGACTGGGATTCGCCTGGCTTGGCCGGCACGACATATGGGTGCTCGGGAACCGTGTGGTGGGGCACCTCAACTTGTGTCCCATGAGCTGGAAGCGTGGCGCAAAGCGCCAGGGACGCGGGAGTTTGTCACTCAGGAAACCAGCAAGCTGCAAGAGACGCGGGCCATGCACGCCTCGTGAGGTGAGAGGCCCCACGGCCACTTGAGACGTCACAAACCATCCCCGCAATGTGTTGAAGATTCCAGAGCCAGTCGCACTCCCACCAAGAGGTGAGCCAGGTGTGAGGTTTGTCCTTCATCCTGGCGATGAACTCCCGGATCGCATCGGCAGAGTGACTTCACTACCGGGGAGGACGGGCTTCTGCGCCGTACCGCTGGTCCAGTCCGCGGTCGCCTCTTCCACCGTGCCCGCGCCCGCAAGCACAACCCCTCCCGCGGCTGCACAGTCTCCGTTGTATCTACTTTTCCAAATTCTTTTGCCCTTGTTTTGGACTCTAATTTGCATGATTTGAATGGAACTAACCCGGACTAACGCTGTTTTCAGCAGAATTGCCATGGTGTTGTTTTTGCATAGAAATAAAAGTTCTCGGAATGACCAGAAAATTTACGAGGATTTTTGTGGAATATATAAAAAATACTGGCACAAGAATCAACCGGAGGAGTGGAGCGAGGAGCCCACAAGCCAGGAGGTGCGGCCCCCTTGGCCACGCCTAGCAGGCTTGTGGGGCCCTCAGGGCTCCGCCGCCTCCAAGGAAAAAAATCAAGGAGGAGAGTTCATCGCGCTTTACGATACGGAGGCGCTGCCACCACCTGTTCTTCCTGTGGGGGCAAATCTGGAGTCCGTTCTGGGCTCCGGAGAGGGGAGATCGTCGCCATCGTCATCACCAACCTTCCTTCATCGCCAATTCCATGATGCTCTTCACCGTTCGTGAGTAATATCATCGTAGGCTTGCTAGACGGTGATGGGTTGGATGAGATCTATCATGTAATCGAGTTAATTTTGATGGGGATTAATCCCTAGTATCCACTATGTTATGAGATTGATGTTGCTACTACTTTGCCATGCTTAATTCTTGTCACTAGGGCCCGAGTGCCATGATTTCAGATCTGAACCTATTATGTTCTCGTCAATATATGTGTGTTCTTGATCCTATCTTGCAAGTTGTAGTCACCTACTATGTGTTATGACCTGGCAACCCCGGAGTGACAATAGCCGGAACCACTCCTGGAGATGACCATAGTATGAGGAGTTCATGTATTCACTAAGTGCTAATGCTTTGTTCCGGTTCTCTATTAAAAGGAGAACCTTAATATCCCGTAGTTTCCATTAGGACCCCGCTGCCACGGGAGGGATGGACAATAGATGTCATGCAAGTTCTTTTCCCTAAGCACGTATGACTACATACGGAATACGTGCCTACATTACATTGACGAACTGGAGCTAGTTACATATCTACCCATGTTATAACTGTTGCATGATGAATGTCATCCGGCATAATTATCCATCACCGATCCAATGCATACGAGTTTTCCCTACTGGTCCTTGCTACGTTACTTTGCCGCTATTGCTGTCGCCGCTGCTACTGTTACTCTGTCACTACTGTTGTCACTGCTGCTACTATTATTGTTGTTACTCTTGCTATCACAACACTTTGCTACTGATACTTTGCTACAAATACTAAGTCTTTCAGGTGTGGTTGAATTGACAACTCAACTGCTAATACTCGAGAATATTCTTTGGCTTCTCCTTGTGTCAAATCAACATATTTGGGTTGAATACTCTACTCTCGAAAACTATTGCAATCCCCTATACTTGTGGATTATCAAGACTATTTTCTGGCGCTGTTGCTCGGGAAGCATAGCTCTATTCTCTGAGTCACTTCGGATTTATGTCTGCTGATCACTATGAGGAATCCGAGAGATCCAAAAACTGAAGTCTTTCCCTCAACAACGAGGATAGGTAAAGAACTGCCATCTAGCTCTACACTTGATTCACCTTCAGTTATGAGTAAGTTTGCGACACCACCTCCTGCTAGAAATTTTGATGTGTCGTCTGTGCTTGATGATGTTACTTTTTTTATCCATGATGCTTGTGATGATGTTTTAATTGATACTGCTTTGCCACTAGGTGCATTCCTTGATGCACAAATTGCTAGAGTTGCTGCTGAATGTGATGATACTTCTGAAACTGCTGAGATTATTGAAGTAGAACCTGCTATTTCACCTGTTAGAACTAGCTCTCCTAGATATGAATTGCCTGATATGCCTGAGGGTTATGTTATGGAGGGAGAGATAGCTGAGGACTATCTTGCTTGTAAGGATAGCTATGATCTTGAGAAATTACTGCGCAAGTGGAAAGAAAAATCTTTGAACGCTAGGATGAAATACGACCCGAAGTTTCCTACTTCACCTATCTTTGTGACCGATAAGGATTATGAATTCTCTGTCGACCCTGAGTTAATCACTCTGGTCGAATCTGATCCTTTTCATGGTTATGAGTCTGAAACGGTTGTAGCACATCTTACTAAGCTGCACGATATAGCCACCCTATTCACGAGTGAGGAAAAGATCCGCCACTACTATATCCTTAAGTTGTTTCCTTTCTCGCTAAAGGATGATGCTAAGACTTGGTTCACTTCTCTTGCTCCTGGTTGTGTGCGTAGTCCCCAGGATATGATCTACTACTTCTCTGAGAAATATTTTCCCGCCCATAAGAAACAAGCTGCCTTGCAGGAAATATATAACTTTGTGCAAGTTGAAGAAGAGAGTCTCCCACAAGCTTGGGGGAGGCTTGTCCAGCTACTGAATGCTTTGCCCGATCACCCTCTTGAGAAGAATGAAATACTTGATATCTTCCATAATGGACTAACCGATGCTTCTAAGGACCACCTAGATAGTTGTGCTGGTTGTGTTTTCACGGAACAAACTGTGGAACAAGCTGAGATCTTATTGAATAATATCTTGTGCAATGAGAATGCTTGGACTATTCCCGAACCACCTCCCAAGCCAACTCCGAAGAAAAGAGGTATTCTATTCCTCAATCTGAAGATATGCAAGAAGCTAAGAAATCTATGAAAGAGAAATGCATTAAATCTGAAGATGTCAAAAATCTACCACCTATCGAAGAGATCCATGGTCTTGATAACCCGACACAGGTAGTAGAGGTAAACTCTCTTCGTATATTCAATGAGAGTGATATTCCTTTTGATAAACCTGCTAGCTTATGCCTGGATGAATTTGATAACTTTGTTGCCAAACAACAAAGTTTCAATGATTATGTTAGCAGACAATTGGAACAGAATGCTCGTATGCTTAGTCATTTAAGTGCTTGTGTGGATAGAAATGTCAATGATCTTAAGCTTTTGAGTAAACATGCCCCTATGGTTACTACTCAAGTAGAACAAGTACTTAAGGCTCAAAATGACTTGCTCAATGAGTTGAATGACAATTCTGTTAGAGTCGTCACTAGAGGTGGTAAAATGACCGAGGAACCTTTGTATCCTGAGGGTCATCCTAAGAGAATTGAACAAGATTCTCAAGTAGTTAGCACTGATGCACCTAGTCCTCCTAGAAAGAAAAAGAAAGATGATAGGAACTGGCATGCTAGCAAACTTGTTGCTGTTACACCCGAGAATCCAAACGATGTCTCTGTTTCTGATGCCGAAACACAATCTGGTGATGAACATGAGCCTAATGATAATATCAATAGTGGTGTTCATGATGATGCTCAACCTAGCAATGATAAAGATGTGGAGATTGAACCAGTTGATCTTGATAACCCGCAACCTAAGAATAGGAGATACGATAAGAATGACTTCATTGCTAGGAAGCATGGTAAAGAAAGGGAACCATCGGTTCAGAAAACCATGCCCTTTCCCCCCAAACCATCCAAGAAAAAGGATGATGAGGATTTTGAGCGCTTTGTTGAAATGATTAGACATGTCTTTTTGCAAATGTGTTTGACAGATATGCTCAAAATGTCTCCTTATACTAAGTACATGAAGGATATTGTTACTAATAAGAGGAGGATACCTGAGGTTGAGATTTCCACCATGCTCGCTAATTACACCTTCAAGGGTGGAACTCCTAAGAAACTAGGTGATCCCGGAGTGCCCACTATACCTTGCTCCATTAAAGGCAACTACGTTAGAACTGCTTTATGCGACTTTGGAGTTGGTGTTAGTGTTATGCCTCTCTCTCTTTATCGTAGACTTGAATTGGACAAGTTGACACCCACTGAAATCTCTCTGCAAATGGCTGACAAATCAACTGCTTTCCCTATCGGCATTTGCGAGTATGTGCCTGTTGTAGTTGCTAACGTTACTATCTTAACAGACTTTGTTATTCTGGATATTCCCGAGGATGATGCCATGGCGGTCATCCTTGGAAGACCCTTTTTAAACACTGCACGGGCCGTTATTGAGTGTAACAAAGGCAATGTCAATGGTAATGAGCATACGGTGCACTTTCCGAAGAAACAATATCGAGTACATTGCATCAATGCTATTGAAAAAACTTCATCGATTCTTATTCGGAGCTTCAAATGCCCTATACCTACTGTTAAGATGAAGTATGATTTTCTTGTTGGGGATATGCACATCCCCATTGAGGTAACCTAGTGACTATTCGAAAATTCTCCGTTTTTACGCGATTCGAAAAAAGTTTGTCAAGGAGACTTGATCAACCTCATTGACGGATTTCTTTTGATGACCATGAGATGGATGAATCTGAGAGTCACAGCCCTGTGTTCCAAACCTTTACTTTCGGTTGTTTAGAAGAAAAATAATAGATTTAGCTTTAGTTTTTCCTGTTTTCTGCTTTTTGCGTCCCGTAGAAAACTGTCCCGAAAATAAAAGTTCTCTGAATGCCCTGAAAATCAAGTATGATTTTTTCTGGAATTTTTGAAAAATTCTAAGACGGAGAGCTAGTCAGGGGGATGCCCCAGTGGGCCACAAGCCCAGGAGGCGCGAGCACCCCCCCTGGCCGCGCCTACTAGGCTTGTGGGGCCCACGTGTCCCCCTCCACTTATTCCAGCTCCCATCTCCTTCTCCTACCTCCAGAAAAATTCATTCTACTACTCAAACCCGTGTTATTGCTCTTCTTGCTGCGATTTTCGATCTCCTTGTGCAAAGCCCCATTCACCAAACTATTTTGGGGGAATTGTTCCTTGGTATGTGACTCCTCCATTGGTCCAATTAGTTTTTGCTCTAGTGCCTTATTCGTTGCGTATTTTTGCTGCCTTGGTGACCCTGTTCTTGAGCTTTGCATGCTAATTTTAGCTGGTCCCAAGTAGTTTTTATGTGTGATATGGCCTCTAGGCACTTGTAGGAGTAGTTGCTACGAGTTTCGTTGGGCCTTGTTCCTTTTCCTTAGAGTCACTAAAAATTTCAGAAATTTTCACAGAAAGAAAAAGGAAAGGATGAGGAGGTTCCTAAGAGGCTCTTCAAGTCGTGACCCCAAGGATGATGAAAATGAGAAGAAGAAACCCAAGTATCCGGTCCCCCGAGTTGCAGAAGTTCGAGCATGCGAGTGGCCAAGCGATGTGTTCTTACGCGCCGCCGGACTTTATGAGGACTTTTACTACTTGGTGGAGAACGCAGGCCTTACCGCCTTCATTGAAGATAAGTGTCTGCAATACCTCCTCCTCACTAACATTTTCGTGCAAATATTTAATTTCTATCCAAGGAAGAGTCCTCCAATGGTTGAGTTCAAGTTATATGATATCCCCCAGCGCATGTCACTTCAGGATTTTTGCAATGTTTCCAAATTACCTTATGTTGGGGATATTCATGAACCTCGTCCACGGGACTTAGAGGCTTTCATAGATACTATTGATGTAGGAGAGGAGAGAGCAGTGTATTGCGCTAGAGCTGCTAGCATACATTTTCCCGTGCTTCGGTACTTCTCTTTATTCATGGGAAAATGTTTGACTGGCCGTGGGAAAGCTGGGGCCCTTAGCTCCCCAGATCTTGCGGTTTTGCGCGAAGCCCTTTATAATGATAAAACTTATAGCTTGGGCGCTATAGTGGCTCAACGATTGAACACGAACCGTTCTAAAGGCGTTGTTTATGGAGGTATCTATGCTACCCGTCTTGCTAGACATTTTGATATACCTATTAGAGTGCACGAGGAAGAAGAGATTCTTCTTCCTGAGAGATATCTAGATTATGATAGCATGGTTCGCCATGACTTTCTTGATAAAGATATAAATAAGACGATGATTTATAACCTGGTATTTAGTCAGGGTACTCGTGAGACTATTACTTTGCCTGATCCTTCTTTGTTCAATCTTCATCTAGGCAGGTACATTATTATGCCCTCGGACATCTACGCATATTGGCGCATAGCACCACCACAGGCGCCCGTGCCCGAGCTACCAGTCGAGTACCAAACGCCAGTTTATCAGTGGGAGCCAGAGGAGCTCACACAACAGTGGCACCCTCAGTACACTCTGGAGGACCCCGGAGACAGTTATTTCCCTCCTTGGGAGTAGACTTAGGCCAAAAGCCTAAGCTTGGGGGAGTACGTGTTTCTCACCGACCTTATATTCTTGCTTACGCTTTCACTTTGATAGTCGGTGTTCACACCTTGCCACTGTATCATCCATGCTAGTTTATTTCTTTTTATCATTTTCTTCTCGTGTGTTTCTCTAGTTTTAGAAAACCCAAAAAGATTTCTCGTTCTTCTTTTGCTTGTTGGGAGCTTTCCCGTGTAAATAGTTTTCCTTTTCTTTGGGTCAAGGTAGAAGACCATGGTTACAATATTTAGTGGCTCTCGCATGCATATCTGTTTATCTGTCAAAGAGTCATATTACTTTGTCTTCTCCTTTGTGCTTTCTTGCAGATTCCAGCTTAGTCCAATGCACGAGCACTCTTATTATTGTTCACATCGTTCAGTCGTGCAAGTGAAAGGCAATAATGACGATATATGATGAAGTGACCGAGCCTGAAAAGGCTGGTATGAACTCGATCTATTTTGTTTTTGTAAATATGACTAGCTCATCGTTCCCAATTCAGCTTTATTGTGAGAGAAACATGGTTGCAATGACAACTTAGAGATCATAGTTTCTGATGCCATGCTTAATTAGCTAGGCGCTTATAATGGTTTGTCTTGGATGCCAACATGAATTTTGAGATGATTATGATGTAGTATGATAGGATGGTATCCTCCTTTGAATGATTCAAGTGGCTTGACTTGGCACATGTTTGCGCATGTAGTTGAAACAAAATCAACATAGCCTCTATGATATTCATGTTCATGGTGATTTATGTCCTACTCATGCTTGCACTCAGTGTTGGTTAATTTCAATGCATTTTGATGACTGTTGTCGCTCTCTAGTGGGTCGCTTCCCAGTCTTTTGCTAGCCTTCACTTGTACTAAGCGGGAATACTGCTTGTGCATCCACTTCCATAAACCCAAAGTTGTTCCATATGAGTCCACCATACCTACCTATATGCAGTATCTACATGTCGTTCCAAGTAAATTTGCATGTGCCACTCTCTAAACCCTCAAGTAATAATTTGTTTTGCATGCCCTAACCGCTCATGTGGTGACAAGGGGCGATCAGTATCTTCCATGCTAGGCGTGTTATCCTCGATATGTGTTTATTCATTATCACTCACGAGAAAGGGGGCCGTAATTGGAATGCCCAGTTCCATGCTCAAATCGAAAAGATAATTGCAAACAAAACTCCCCCTGGATTGTTGTTGGTATGGACGGCACCCGAGTATTCGGCTAGTCATGGAGTGTGATTGATCGGTGGTGGGGTGGTCAAAACTTTACTTTTCTGTTTGGGAACCGCCTATAGCATGTGTAGCATGGAAGATGGTGAAAACTCTTGGTCATCGCGTTGATAATGAAAACATGCCACCCAAAACTATCGATCTCTGTTTTAAAAGCTTGAGCTCTGGCACCTCTGCAAATCAATGCTTCCCTCTGCGAAGTGCCTATCTATTTATGTTTCTGTTGAGTCATCCTCTTCTTCCAAAAAGCACCAATTAGAGAGCACCTCCGTCATTTTTATGCTTTGATTTTAATTGTTATTGAGTATGACTGTGACTGGATCTTCTTTGCCATGAATTACAATGTTTAGTCAGCCCTTGGTCTTTGAAGGTGCTCTGCATTTATGTTTTGCTGTCTCAAAAAGAGCTAGCGATATACCATCTGTTCATATTGCTTCATGATTGTTTTGATTGAAGTGTTGACGTTTGAAAATTATTATTATTGCTCGCTAGTTGATTATGCCATTGATATGGGTTCCTCTTGAGACCTAAATGTCATTGCCTATGTCGTTTGCTTATGATCTTGCTCGAAATCTGAATATGAGTTAGACATAATTACAACAACAAGATCAAACAGAGTTCGTAAAAGTTTTTCTTTTGTCTCTTTCAGTTTGTCAACTGAATTGCTTGAGGACAAGCAAGGCTTTAAGCTTGCGGGAGTTGATACGTCTCCGTCGCATCTACTTTTCCGAACTCTTTTGCCCTTGTTTTGGACTCTAATTTGCATGATTTGAATGGAACTAACCCGGACTAATGCTGTTTTCAGCAGAATTGCCATGGTGTTATTTTTGTGCAAAAATAAAAGTTCTCGGAATGACCTGGAAATTTACGAGGATTTTTTGTGGAATATATAAAAAAATACTAGCGCAAGAATCAACCGGAGGAGTGGAGCGAGGATCCCACAAGCCCAGGAGGTGCGGGCCCCCCTGGCTGCGCCTAGCAGGCTTGTGGGGCCCTCAGGGCTCCGCCGCCTCCAACTCTAGCTCTATTTAGTCCCTTTCGTCCAAAAAAACCAAGGAGGAGAGTTCATCACGTTTTACGATACGGAGGCGCCGCCACCACCTGTTATTCCTGTGGAGGGCAGATCTGGAGTCCGCTCTGGGCTCCGGAGAGGGGAGATCGTCGCCATCGTCATCACCAACCTTCCTTCATCGCCAATTCCATGATGCTATTCACCGTTCGTGAGTAATCTCATCGTAGGCTTGCTGGACGATGATGGGTTGGATGAGATCTATCATGTAATCGAGTTAGTTTTGATGGGGATTGATCCCTAGTATCCACTATGTTCTGAGATTGATGTTGCTACTACTTTGCCATGCTTAATGCTTGTCACTAGGGCCCGAGTGCCATGATTTCAGATCTGAACCTATTATGTTCTCGTCAATATATGTGTGTTCTTGATCCTATCTTGCAAGTTGTAGTCACCTACTATGTGCTATGACCCGGCAACCCCGGATTGACAATAGCCGGAACCACTCCCGGAGATGACCATAGTATGAGGAGTTCATGTATTCACTAAGTGCTAATGCTTTGTTCCGGTTCTCTATTAAAAGGAGAACCTTAATATCCCGTAGTTTCCATTAGGACCCCGCTGCCATGGGAGGGATGGACAATAGATGTCATGCAAGTTCTTTTCCCTAAGCACGTATGACTACATACGGAATACATGCCTACATTACATTGATGAATTGGAGCTAGTTACATATCTCCCCATGTTATAATTGTTGCATGATGAATGCCATCCGGCATAATTATCCATCACCAATCCAATGCCTACGAGTTTTTCCTACTGGTCCTTGCTACGTTACTTTGCCGCTATTGATGTTGTCGCTTCTACTATTACTCTGTCGCTACTATTGTCAGTGCTGCTACTATCACCGTTGCTACTGTTGCTATCACACAACTTTGCAACAGATACTAAGTCTTTCAGGTGTGGTTGAATTGACAACTCAACTGCTAATACTCGAGAATATTCTTTGGCTTCCCTTTGTGTCAAATCAACAAATTTGGGTTGAATACTCTACCCTCGATAATTGTTGCGATCCCCTATACTTCTGGGTTATCACGCACTCCGGAGGTCGTCGCATCAACCTTTGTGGCCCTGAGGGTGGTTGTGGCCTCGACAGTTGGCGCAAGGGGCGGGACCTCCGTTGCCTCGACGGATGGCGCTGGAAGCTGGAGCGCCATGGCCTTGGCTGGTGGCGCGTGGGGCTGGGCCATTGTGACCTCAACGCTCGCGCTCTTCCACCGTGCAGAGGGGGCGCTTGGAGCTGTAGTGGCGCCTGTACGCCCGAGCATGGCTCCCGGTCGGTGCAAGCCACCCCCACGCCCGCGGAGACCCCAACCAAGGGATGAGGGCGCGCTTGAGACTTGTGTCACCTTCGCCCCAATGGTGGCCCTCTTATTCTTCTCCTCGCCGCCACCATGGCACGTGCGCCGAAGATGAGTTTACCTGAGTAAACCAATCACGGGTGAGCAGCATGAGGATGGACTAAGGTACTTACTCATCTCCGACGGCCCACTTCCTCTTCTTCTCTACGGAGAGTGATGCGCCCTTGCCACCTTCACGCGCCAGCCAGCCGCCACCAGAGGGGTGCTTGACGCAGTCCCCAGCAAGCTCGGTCTGGCCTCCCTCCTCTCTAGGGGCCTGAAGGGTCCCCCGAAGAGGTACATCCGTTGCTAGGGGAGGCACCGCACCATCGTCAGAGGCTCCCGTTGCCGGCGTATCAACTACCATGGGGCCTAACCCCAGCTCCTTATCTTGAAGCCATGGGCCTAGGGGGAATCACGTGGCGCCGCTTGTCCGTCGCATCGTCATCCCCAAGGTTGCACAAGGACGGATGGAGGTTGCGCGATGGAATCGTGTCAGCGTCCTCCTCCCCTTCTATATCCTCCAAGTCCTCGTTGATGTCGTCCTCGCCCGAGAATGACACTGTGATGGAGGAGACCTTGCACGACCCGACGAGACCCCACTCATCGAAGACTCGCATATCCGCGACCAGTCCCTCCATGTCGTCGCAGGCATACATCGGCGTCGTGGCATGCGGAAGGTCCTAAGGATTTGAGCCAAGCAAAGCCCCCAAGGCTCCATCCAGCTTGTCGTGCGTCAGGCCGCTGACATGTAGGCGCATCGGGTCCCTCCCGCCGGTGAACTCCCAGAAGGGGCATGGGTGTGCCTAAAGCGGCGCGATGCGATGCCCCGGGAACTCCTTGATGATCATCGCCACCGTCAGGCGGGCCTCTACAAGAGAGGCGATTCACTCCAAGACCGGCCCTGCCCTCAGGTCGGTGAGCTTCTTGTGGTTCCACCCGGAGGTTTGCTCGGGCGGACCCATGGGGGTCGCCAGGAGCGGACTTTCCCGACACACGTACATGAAGACCCAGTGGTGTCGGTAGCCTTCCACCTTCTTCCGGCCTTTCGGTGAGTGCCCGCACCCGCGACATCAATGAAGGAGACGCACACAGAGCGTTGACCTGGGGCGGTGAACCACAAGCAGAAGAAGTGGAGAAAGAGCGTCGCCGAGGGCCTCACACCCACGAAAGCCTCGCAGTAAAAGGCAAAGATGGCCAGGAGGAGGACAGAGTTGGGCTGAAGGTGCAGGGCTTGGATCTGATAATGGGAAAGAATGGCGTAGAAGGAATCATAGAACGGCATGACCAGCTCGGCGTAGATGTTGTGGAGGAAGAAGGGGTATGCGGTCTTCGGCAGGCTGCTCGGTGCTGGTGAACCCGGCCAAATGTCGATCATTCCCCCTCGTTCGTGTCGCTGGCCACCAGCAGGAGCATTGTGCCCAAGTCCTCCTCCTCAGAGATTTAGGAGGGCATGAGAGCAGGCCCGGCGGCGGCAGAGCTCGCGGTGGAGGCCGCGGTGTTTCCCTGTTTGCTGGCGGGCGCCATCCGTGAACCAGAGCCACGAGAGGAGCGAGGAGGTGACTCGCTCGGAGATTGGATCTGGCACGTCCTTGCGCGGAGGAAGAAGATGCATAAAGGTGGGTGTGGCGTGAAGGTGAGTAATGATGGCTCCACCCCACGTGCCCATTTTATTTGAGCCAAGGCGGATGCCAAAGTGTTGTGGAAAGGCGGGGAACCTCGCGTCCCGTCGCACGCCATCCGTTCGGCCTGGCCCGCACGGGTGAGAGTCCGCACCGTCTCGCCCTCCGATTGTCGGGTCATCCACATCGCGGGCTCGGGGGCTACTGTCGGGGCTCTGGGGCTCAGGGTACCCAGGCCCGCCTGCCTATAACCCACGTCGTGGCGAGCGTTGTATGCCCGAGAGCGCTCCCCGCCAAGGCCGAGGAATACGACCCTCGCGAGGCCCCCTCCTCATGAGGGGCTCATCATTGATGGTTGCCAGGAACCGTCGGAGCCCCCGTTGAGGTCGTTCCCCCCTGAGGCTCGCACGGTCCTACCTCCATGCGTGGGTGACGTGAGCCTCGTAGGACTATGCCAGGGTCGGTGGCAGCAGGCACGGACAGAGAAGCTTTCCCCTTTGGTGTTAAGGGAGCCGAGCCAGCCCTGCGGGTTCCCAAAGCAACCCCCAAAGGTTTCCTATTTGGTGCAAGAGGTCCAAGGCCGGGGGCTCGGCAGGACGGAAGTCAGCCCCGAGCCCACGAGCGTGTCATGGTGAAGAGATTTAGCCTGTGAAGACCACCTTTGTCAGGGCAGGCTGCAATCGTGTCCCGTTTCAAAATGGTTGTTGTAGCAACCCTTCCCGCCAAGTGTGTTTTTTGGGGGAAGAGGACCAGGGGCAGTATAAAAGAGAGTCCCGTACTCCGTAGCTAGGGATCCACCAACTCCACTAGGGCAAGACCCCCCTTTGTACTTGGCGTCCACCTCAAGCAATCTAGACAAGCAGGAGTGGGGTTTTGCACTGCAAGGTGGCTTGAACCTAGGTAAACTGCATGTGTGTTCTTGTTGGTCTTCCTTAGCTTGAGCCATCAGAGAGTCGACGTGAGGTTGAGAGACAGAACATACTCGAGAGCGATTGCACCCCAGTGTTCGAACCTTTCTGGGTCCGCGGATCCCCGATTCCGACACATATCACCTACGTAGACAAAGGAAAAAAAGCAAGGTATTGGGTCCAGGTAAGGTTGCAATCTCGAATGATCGACCCATGGATAAATTCATGCTTGTCAAAGCACATGGATTCAATCTCATGTCAGTCTTAATGCTTGGTAATCTTGATATGATTGTCATCGTTGGAAAATGTCATTGCATAGTCATCATGGAATCTGACAAATCCAGAGTCTTCGAAGGCTTTAGGAGAGGAGACCTGTATATTGGTGATTTATCTACAGGTCCATAGATGGCCACGTGTCTAATTGAAAAATCTGCATAGGGTTGGCTATGGCATCGACGACTTGGTCAGGCTGGCATGAGGAACTTGCACACTCTCGTGAAGAAGAAGCATGTCATTGGATTGAGGGCGTCAAATTCCTCAAGGACCATTGGTGTGGGCTTGTGAGTTTGGAAAGATGACCAGATCCAAGCATCCCTCTAAGACTATCAAGATTACTACTCGTCCCTTTGAATTGCTTGACATGAACCTAGGCCCTACTCATTATGCCACACTAACAAATCCCGCATCTCTATATGGCTTTGTCATTGTTGATGATTATTCATGTTACACTTGGGTGCATATAATCTGTTACAAAACTGAAGTGCTCGAAGTCTTCAGACAATTTTCCTCAAGGGTTGTGACTAATTTCGGCGTCAAGATCAAGCACATCAGGAGTTATAATGGGATTGAGTTCAAAAACATTGGTCTTGATGATTATCTTGATGAACTTGGTGTTACTCATGAGCTATCTGCCCCATATACTCCTTTATGAAACGGCGTCATGGAGCACAAGAATAGGAGTCTTGTTGAGATGGCTCGAATGATGCTTGAAGGATACCATACCCCTCTTGTTTCTGGCCTGAGGCAATCAACATTGCCTGCCACATCATCAACAAGGTACATCTTCACAAATTCCTCAAGAAGACTTCATATGAACTCCTCACTTACAAGAAACCCAATGTAAGTTATTTCAAAGTCTTTGGTGCAAGATCGTGGATTAGAGATCCTCACCACGGTTCTAAATTTGCACTGAAAGCACATGAGGGTTTTATGCTTGGTTACGGAAAGGACTCGCACACCTATAGAGTCTTCAACAACTATCACAACAAAGTTGTCCAAACTGTAGATGTGTGATTTGATGAAACTAATGGCTCGCAAATAGAGCACCTACCTCCCATGTTAGATGAAATGCCTCGTGAGGAATCTATTAGGTTCAACGATACTGAAGATATCATACCCACTGAGGAACCTCTACCTACTGATGAGGTCATCTCGAACAATGAAGAAATCCATACTAGTGCACCTGAGGAAAATGGTGCTCACTAAAATCCTCAACCTCAACAAAGTAGTCAACATGCTCATCCAAGGGTGGCAAATGAAGTGCACATTGATAAAATCCTCGACAACATCAATGCACGAGGTCCCCTCACTCACTCAAAAGCTTCACATTTAACTAAATTGTGGGCATTTTTCTTTTGTGTCTATCACGGAACCACACAAAGGTTGATGAAGCCTTTATGGAGCCTGAGTGGATTCAAGCAATGCAAGAGGAATTATATAAATTCAAGATCAACAATGTGTGGGAACTTGTAAACCAGCCTAATCCTGACAAGCACAACATCATCGATACCAAGTGGATCTATCGCAACAAGCAAGGCGAAAATGGTCAAGTGATGAGGAATAAGGCTCGTCTTGTAGCACAGGGCTATATACAGGTTGATGGAATTGATTTTGATGAAACTTTTGTATCTGTTGCTAGACTTGAAGCTATTAAAATATTAATTGGTTATGCTAACCATCACAATATCACCTTATATCAAATGGATGTGAAAAGTGCATTCCTCAATGGTAAGCTTGAGGAAGAAGTATATGTTGCTCAGCCCCCAGGTTTTGAAGACTCTAAGCATCCTAACAAAGTCTTCGGACTCAACAAGGCCCTCTATGGTCTCAAGCAGGCCCCTTGGGCGTGGTATGATACTTTGAAGGAATTCCTCATTAAGGAAAGCTTCAAACCCGGTTCACTCGATCCAACTCTTTTTACAAAATCCTATGACAATGAACTATACGTGTGTCAAATATATGTAGATGATACTATTTTGGTTGTATTCACAAAATATTAAAAAGTGACGAATTTGACTACATGATGAGTGAAGAATATCAAATGCCCATGACGGGGGAGTTGAAATTCTTCTTAGGTATTCAAATTCATCATCAACACAATAGAATCTTCATCTTTCAAGACGACGCGTTGGTGATGAAACTTCACCATGTGGTAGTTGCTTCATGCGACTACATTTTTGGTTTGATGGCGTGTTTGATTTCCATACTAAGTTTGTCGCACGTTGAGACACCATAAATTAGGCAACTTTAACTAAGTTACCCTTCGGTTTGGTTTGCTGTCACACTTGCGGCTAAGAAAACACACACGCTAGACCTCACATATCATTTGCTAATAAACGTTTGGCATGATTGCAGTGAAGAGGAAAATACCAAGTGGGTCTCGGGTCGACGTAAAATGGTAAAAATAATTTTAAAAAGTCAAAACAATAAAAAATTCCTAAACATTTTAGAATCAAATATGATTAGGTATTATATTTACGTGATAAGTTTGATGAAGCAGGGGACCGAGGGCCAAGAAAACAAAATCGTGAGAACAAAAAACATGAATATTAACCTTTACATAGTGTCGATTTTAGAGCAACTTCAATGGGGCGACCCATTTCATCTGCCACCGTTTGTTTGGGTCAGCGCACACAAAAATGATGGCTCAACGCGTCGACCCATTGCCAAAACGCGTCTGCTTCGCGTCCGCGCGACCCACTTCCGTCCCAACTTGGGGACTGAAATGCGTCGGTGCGGACGCGCGCCCCCCCCCTCGGTGTCCGCCCCAACCACCGCGGTCAATATAATTTATGATGGCCGTCATCCTCGGGCCCACGCGTCGGCGACGGCGGCCGACCTTTTTTAATCCGAGCATGTGGTGGGTTCCGCCATCTGCTTCCAGAAGCCTGCCCGTCCACATCTCACCACCCCTTTGTTTCCTCGTCAACGACCCAGCAACCATGGACAATGACAACAACCTCATCATCTATGCCCGTGCGATGCTGGCACTGGAGGTCGCCTACCTGCAGGCTAAGAGGGTGATGCACCAGGCGCACCAGCGCACCCGTGCTATGCCCGGCTTCTTCCAGAGCACCCTCGTCGTCCACCCCCACGCGCTTCTTCCAGAGGAGGACGCCTACCTTGAAGCTCAGATGGCGATGCACCATGCGCGCGAGCGTGCCCGTGCTGCACCACCGCCGACACCAGCACTACCCGCGTCGGCAGAGCCCGCCCCCGCTCCGGCACAACCCGACCTCGCCCCCGCGCCGGCACAGCCCGCCCCCGCTCCGGCACAGCCCGACCTCGCCGCCGCCGCCGAGGACGGCTAGTTTTTCTTCTTCTTATTTTCATTAATAATGTAAAGCGTGGACTCTCGTCAGCCTTCGTGGCCGGCTTTTTAATGTTATTATGCATGTTTGGTGCACGCCGGCAAAAATGGGTCGAGCCAGCGTTGGGCGCATACGCCAACCCAAACGTCGAAGTGGACGTTCATGTCTGCCTGGCCGACCCAAACGGACAAAAAGCGGACAAAATCGTCGTCAGTTTGGGGCGGCCCGTTGGAGTTGCCCTTAATTGTTATTTTTTCGTCCAGAATAACATGAAATCATTCGTTTGCGAAAAATATTCATACGAATATCTCTCCCTAATAATAAAGCAGGGATCGCTTCTATCGTCCGTCGCTAGCGTTTTTGTGAAAATCCCCCTCTATTTCTTCGAAATCAACCCGCGGTCCTTTTGTAGGTGGGAAAAAACGTTTCGCGTTTTGTAAAAAAGCCCTTATGTTTTACCGGACCGTACACCGCTCAAGCTCCCTCCTCGTCGAGCTCCCATCGCGCCCCTCGCGCCCTAGATCCGCCTCGCCGCCGACCCTGCACCTCCGCCACGCCCCGCCGCTGGTGACCTTCCCCGTCGGACCTCCGGCCGCTCCGCCACCTCGTCCCTCTCCCTTCTCCTCCTTCCTCTCGATCTCCTCTCACATCTCTTTCTCTTTCTCGCTTACAGGGACCTCCACAAGGACCAGGGTGCCGCCGTTCCTCAATCTCGCCGGATTCGGCCGCCTCCACGCGCAAATCCGTCGGAAATGAATCCACCCCGACCAGATCCGCCCGGATCCAACCGGGCCCCGCCGTCGTAGCCACCGGAGAGCCGCCCCGCTTGACCTACAACGCCTCTGTTACCTGTCCCTGCACGCATCTGCACGAGGATGATGCTCGCGGCGCTCGCATGGGTCGCGCCCCAGCCGGTCCGTCTGAAATGGATCCGCCCGGATCCAACCGGGCCACGCCATCGTCGTTACGAGGGGCCGCCCCGTTCTACATACAGTGCCGCCACTGCCTGTCGCTGCAAGGGAACGACCGCTCGTCCCCTCGCTCGTAGCGCTCACATGGGTCGGCTATGACGCATCAAGCCTAGGTCCATCCCAAGCTCCGTCCCCGCAGCTGCTCCACCCGCTTCATCTACTCCCAATGCCTTTGCCTAAAAAAAATCTACTCCCAATGCCTCACCACTGCCTCCAGTGCCAACTCCGTCGCTACCATCGCCTGGCCGCTTTGGCATCGTCGGCGAGGACGGCGCTACGCGTGATGACTTTGACATCGGCGGCGGTGTCAATGAAACCGATCTAGCCACAAGCAGCGAAGGAGGCAACATGGTTCATGGATTGGGAAGTTCCCTGCCTACCCCGCCAGCATGAGGGAGTACATTCCCTGCGTCGACAACGACAAGGAGATCAGGCGTTTTCCCTCCACGGAGCGTGGGGAGCGATTCAAGCGGCACATGCCCGGAGCTGCCTCGTGCCATCCCCCGAGGGATATAAGGTGTCCATCCGTGGCCTCCGAGCAGAGATGAGGTGAGCATTTGTGTTAATTCTTGCATGTTCAACTGGCAAAGAACCTTTTTGGTTTTATTGGAAATGGAACATGGCTTTGTAATGTAGTAATCTTCTTCTTTGGTTTCTCCTAACAAGTCTCGGCACACAGGGTTTATTGTTTCACTAATCACATCGCTCAAAGTTTTAGCTTGAATGAACTAGACATGATGTAAGGAACGTTTGATGTATGCTATTATTGCTACAGAATCGAATTGAACCAACTGAATTGGTCTTTCCCCCAGAAATTGCAGCATCAATGTAACTAAATTTCTATAATGTAATTATGTGAATTGCACGTGTGGTTCATACATGCTTGCTTGATGACAAGGAGGGCAAAATTGGATTACCAAGGCTAAAGGTAAATTTACAATTCCTGTGAGAGGAACCCAATTCATACATGGAATAAATCAATACCTGGATCAAATATCTCAGGTTTCCCTTGATTATATTATAAATTACTCAAACTAAAGGTAACTTTAAATTGCTTAAAACATCAAAGTAAACGAGTAGTTTCTAGAGAGTGTATACATAAAAGTAGAACTTAACACATACGGATTCTAGACGCATCAGTGCTTAACAGGAATATGCAAAACACAAATTATTTGTCCCGGTCCTATAAACATCCTGGCCTCAGCATAAACTTTTAAACCAATGTTTTGAGCATGTGAGCACGGCTCAGATAAAGGATCTAGATGATCAGCTAATCGGGCAAGTCTTAGCACTCAGCCTTCAAATGTATGGCTGCCGAGCTATACAGAAGGTTCTTGATGTCTTCTAAAGTAGAATAGCCGGCCATATTATCATCTTAAAAACAATTACAAGTAATCATATGGTTTTAGCTGGGATGTCATTCCTCCGTGAAAAAATCATTTTAGTTCGACATTGCCAAACTGTGTTTTACCGTAATTAATTAGCCAAGCCAATATAATTCCCTTTTCCCTTTATTGGCTCATGTCTATATTTTTTGCATTAAGATCTGCACATGGTGTGAATGCTAAACAAGATGTGCATACTATGTATGCTTAGTTAGTGATGAAATATTTTTGATATGTGTGCAGAAAAGCGACTTGGGCTTCAACCGTCCCGTGTGTTGCGTGAAGACTAAACATCTCTAGCTGTATACTCTGTTTGCATGTTGGCATCTCTGTTTTTTCATCTACAAGGCGCCGGGGCTATGCATGCGCTTTCCATCGAAAAAAAAAAAGGTAATAGGAGCTGTTGAGAATGTTGATTCTGTAGCTAGCCGATTAGAGATGTGGAGAATGAGTAATTACACACTTCTTGTTACTCTGCTGTAGAAATTTAGAACTAGAGAGTGGGTGGACATAGAAAGTTCTTAGTTGTAATCTACTTGAGACTGAAAGCTGTTAGAGTTGTTGTTGTTGGCAGATGTAATGGCATGTTGTAACATAACATATACACATGATGAGGGTAGTACTTAATCTGGTTTTGTGCAATGCTGGAGCTATGTATCTAAGCTTTGTTTTTTATTTTATTCGATGATTGTTTGCACTCTTTTAATAACAACATAATTAATTTTGCATGGTCATCATAATATGAAAAGTTTCATATATATATATATATATATGAAATTAGGAATAAAAATGTTCTGTCTCCAGAGAAAATTAGAGAAATAAGAGATTCATATTGTTCTCTCGCTTTACTAGAATGCATGTTAGTTTTAAACAGTTGCAACTTTCATCTTACAACGCCAAATATCCTATGTGCAAATGGCCTTGAAAATATATTCTTACAAAAGACAAAATATATACGCTTGCTTTACTCTACAAATAGCCTTGAAAATATATTATACAAAAGACAAAAATACTTTGTGCATGAATTAAAAATCCAAGTTAAAAATATCTTAGCAGAAAAGGGAAAATATATAAAGTACTTTAAGAAATGAATCGAGAACCTTGATTATAGTTATCCGTTTTCCGTCACGTTGTTGGAATATTTTGATTTTTTCAGATTTTACACTTCCCCTTTATAAATTATATGTTATTTCTATATTTCCCCCCTTTTATATGATTATTAGTTTATTTTAAAAAAATGTATTTGGACAAGTTTGCAATTTTAGCAAAATATTTATTTATGATTTTCCATATTTTTTGAAGTTTATAAACTTACTATTTAATATTTCGTGCGGTGCAACGCACGGACAATTATACTAGAAATATTTATTTATAATTATCCATATTTTTTGAAGTACATAAATTTATTATTTAAGACATTTGTACTACTACATAAAATATACCAAACCATAAGCCCATAGTAGGTACTCCCTCCGTTCCTAAATATAAGTCTTTTAAAAGATTTCACTAAAAGACCACATACGAAGCAAAATGAACGAATCTATATTCTAAAATATGTCTATATATATCCGTATGTAATCCTTTAGTGGAACCTCTAAAAGGACTTATATTTAGGAACGGAGGGAGTAGTACGTAGCTTGCTAATTCAGTTCACGCTAAGCTGTTGTATGATGGAGATACCTTGTTGAGCGACAGCGCCTGCGCCGGCCAACAGCAGCCAGCCAATCAGAACACAGGAAGCCCCACGCCACGGATCGCTCCACCACGATCCGCGTCATACCAAATCCTCACCATCCAATTCCTGCGGATCCAACGCTCAAAACCCACCTCGCCTCCCGAAACACCAACGCGCGGAAAATGCAAAATTTGCCAGGCTCGCCCGCGCCTCCCTCCTCCCCCGTTAAAAAGGACCCCCAACCCCCCTTCCCTTCTTCGTCCTCAAATCCATCCATCCATCCCCAAATCTCCCAGCCAAACCAACCCTCTCGCCCCCACCGTCCACCACCACCAAGGAAACCCGATGGCCCGCACGAAGCAGACGGCGAGGAAGTCCACCGGCGGCAAGGCGCCGCGGAAGCAGCTGGCGACCAAGGCGGCGCGCAAGTCGGCCCCGGCCACGGGCGGCGTCAAGAAGCCGCACCGCTTCCGCCCGGGCACCGTGGCGCTCCGGGAGATCCGCAAGTACCAGAAGAGCACCGAGCTGCTCATCCGCAAGCTGCCCTTCCAGCGCCTCGTGCGGGAGATCGCGCAGGACTTCAAGACCGACCTCCGCTTCCAGAGCTCCGCCGTCTCCGCCCTCCAGGAGGCCGCCGAGGCGTACCTGGTGGGGCTCTTCGAGGACACCAACCTCTGCGCCATCCACGCCAAGCGCGTCACCATCATGCCCAAGGACATCCAGCTCGCAAGACGCATCAGAGGAGAGAGGGCCTAGGCTTCCTAGTTTCTGTTTCATCTGCAGGTGTATAAGATTAGCATGTGTTGCGTGGTGGAGTGATCTGATGTCGTGGTAGGAAGATCCCTTGCTCTTGCTACGGTGTGATGTTCTAGTGCAGTGCTTGATGTTACCATCTTGTTGTCATCAGCAATCTGAATGGAAGTTGGCTATCAGATCTCTCTCCATTTTGTGCTTTTCTGACGCATTTTGTTGTTTGTAAGCCTGAAATATCAACGAATCGTTTCTTTGATGGATCATGGTTACTGTCAAAAAGGTTTCTTGTAATTTAAGATAGAATTCTGAACCAAATCTTCAGTTTGTTCCATCTAATCTCATACTTTGGTTACTCCCCTGTTAAGTATGCTACACAGGGAGTTTCTTGCAAGGAGTTCATACTAGATTTATACGGAGGAAACTTTTGTCCTGGCAATAGCTGTTGCAACAGTCGTCAGTTTTCTTCATAGATGATACACAAACGAAATATGCAGGGGTGAACTCTAGCGTGATACTTTATTTGTTTGGTGCTTCACTTGCCATACGATCTACAATTTTGAGGTTTAATTATCTTCTACCAAAATCTGTTAGTCTTCTTTTTGTGCTTCAGTTATACCTTCTTATAGTTATAGATTATTCAGTTTGAGTACAGTGCAGAAGGCACGATAGTACCGCACAAGAAAAAGATTTTCACATGATGTGCTTAAGAAGGGATAATCAGTTGATGGGCGTCACCTGTGATAATTATCTTAGCCATGCTCGGTTGTTTGTGCTTGCTCTGCTAGTGCACAGAGGCAGCTTGTGTCACAGCCTAACACCAGAATAGTCGGTACTCTTACAACACAATTTTGAACATCTCTTTGTAAAAACAAAAACAAATCTGAAAGAATTTTGTCACGCATGTATGGAGGTCGTAGGCAGAATAGTATCTTCTCAGGCAGTCCTTCGCATCATGAAGTTCCGGCTTCTCATTCCATACCGAGTGTTCCATTGACAATGTCCCCTACTCTCAAACTAATAATTGGTGACGAATCTGTTGAATCGCAATGACTATGGCCCTCTTTGGATACTCTAACTTGGCTAGAGGTTAGAGTTAGTTTCTAACTTTAGTCTAACCATGAATTAACTCTAGCCTTTGGTGGTGTTTGGATGCAAAGGTTAGTTTGACAATAAATGCATTTTTTTCAATCATGTGTATCTTTTAACCAGGATTTGTTGTGGCCAGCTTTTGTGTAGGCCTGGTGCGGCCGGCGGTGCGAGCAGGGCGAGCGCGGCCGGCGGGGGCGAGCAGGCCGAGCGGGGGCGAGCAGGCCGCGCGGGGCGAGCGCGGCCGGGCGGGGCGAGCAAGGCCGGCGGGGCGAGCGCGGCCGGGCGGGGCGCGCGCGGCGGGCGGGGCGAGCGCGGCCTAGGGCGGCCGGGCGGGGCGAGCGCGGCCTAGGGCGGCCGGGCGGGGCGAGGGCGAGCGCGGCCGAGCGGGGCTAGCGCGGCCGGGCGGGCGAGGGCGAGCGCGGCAGGGCGGGGCGAGCGCGGCCGGCGGGGGCGAGCAGGCCGCGCGGGGCGAGCGCGGCCGGCGGGGCGAGCGCGGCCGGGCGGGGCGAGCAAGGCCGGCGGGGCGAGCGCGGCCGGGCGGGGCGCGCGCGGCGGGCGGGGCGAGCGCGGCCTAGGGCGGCCGGGCGGGGCGAGGGCGAGCGCGGCCGGCGGGGCGAGCGCGGCCGAGCGGGGCTAGCACGGCCGGGCGGGCGAGGGCGAGCGCGGCAGGGCGGGGCGAGCGCGGCGGGCGGGGCGAGTGTGGCCGAGCGCGGCCGGGCGGGGCGAGGACGAGCGCGGCAGGCGGGGCGAGCGCGGCCGAGCGACGTGGGATGATGGAGAGGAAAGGATCTGATGCGGTCAAAATATTATTATTTTTACCTGTCCGTCCCCAACTAGCTCCAATTAGCACCTCTTCTCGGGGCTAGTTTTTTATGGATTAGTTTGCATCTAACCCAAACTAGCCCATGTGTTTGGATACTTTAGGAGCTAGTTCAGTTCAAACTAGCTCTAGCAGTGGGATCCAAATAGGGCCTACGAAGAATGAAGGAAACACACTTGATCGGTGGTCATAATGAACTGCTTTTTCTGACGGTTGGTGTAACAGAAAAATGTTGAAATGACTCCTGATGCATGTAGTGGATGCACAAGATCACTAGTGGTATATGAATAGTTAGTTGTGAAAGGTATAAACTGCTGAAACCATTTATCTTCTCTAAATGTCACACACACAACCACTCTAAACATGAGTGCCTTTACGCTGTGAGCCTACGATAGTTCGGTCTTCACACGTCACCTTCTTACTAATACAAGTTAACAAATAAAAGAAGTCAACAACCAACATAACAAGGTTGATGAAAAATCACGTGTGTATAAGACCGCACATACATCAGAGAAGAATTTTGAGTTTAAGAGCCCACAAATGTTACAAAAACTTAACCCTCTTTCAGTCGTGTTTTAGGTATTAGATAGTCACGCATGAGGGAAAGTGTTCTTGGTGCTTAAATGCCCTTGGAGCTACGAGTCAAATGTTTATATCACCCTTGGTGCTTAAATGTCATATAAGAGCCCAAATGTCGTGCACGAATTGATAGGGAATATCAACATAGTTCTTTTCTTCATCGATCCTGAAGAAATAGTCACCATTGGCAATAGGAAGACTCGATGGAGTCGGCATGGTAACTTCTCAGGGCTTTGGACTATGAAGCAACAGCTTTTTGTTGCATACTGAGTGTTTCATTCCTGACGTCTCCTAATCTCAAGCTATACCCTTACTTAAACCTGGGCATAGTCCGGGCCGGGCTGGGCTTTGGGCCGGGCTTTAAAAAGCCCAAATGGGAAAAATCAGGCCCGAGCCCGACCCGGCCTGACCGTTGGGCCTAACAAATCGGTCCCGAACATGCAAATCCCGGTAAAGCCTGCCAGGCCCGGCCCGATCTAGGCTTAAAAAATACGTTTTGCAAGCCCGAGCCTGGCCCGGTCTACTCTTCGGGCTTACTTTTCAGGCCCGAGCCCGGCCCAATGGCACGATCAGGCCCGGCCCGGCCCAGGATTTTCGGGCCGGGTGGGGTCGGGCCGCCCGGGCCGGGCTGCCCATGCCCAGATGTACCCTTACCCATCTTTCCTGTTGTTTTCCTTATAATTGGCGGTGAAGGTGGTGAACCCCAATGACTCTAAATAACGGAGACAACACACCTGATCTATGGTCATATACAAATTGGTCTAGAACTTCTCCTCGGCGATGCCTTCAAGAAGGGAACGCCATCGCCGGCCTTGGCATCTAGCCAAGAGCAGGTTTTCACCCAGATCTGTTCGGAGAACTCCATCCAGCTTCTTGTGCATGGGTCGCCGCCTTCTCTGCTGGAGACTAGATCAAAGGATCCAGACGCCGCCACCTGAACGGCCGAAGCACCATCATGGTGCCAAAGCAGCCCGACACTGACTGGACTGCGAGTGGGAAGACCGAGACTGCAAAGGTGACACCTTCAAGAAGGTAACGACGCGTGGGCGCCGTCGTCACCCGCCACGACCGAAGTCAGATCACGGATTTCACCGGCAACCGTCCGTCCCCACTCCATGCACAGCCAGCTGGCCGACCACCTCCGACGAAGAAGAAGGCCACCACCACCAAGCCTAGGGTCGGCGCCCCAGAGATCCTCGTGTTGCACATCAAGTCCATGAGCAGTGCACCGCTAACGGGATTGAGATCGATAGCACACCGAATCAGCCCGACTGAGCCAAGGCCAGATCCGTCGCTGCTGGTGCCGTCCTCCTACGCCGCCGCTGCACCACAGCCATGCCGTCGTCGATCTGCGTCACCGCCGCCGATCTGGCCGGAAAGGAGAGCCGCCTCCCAACCAGATCGAGATCCAACAAGTTTCTACTATGTCAAAACAATTTTGCTGGAAGCAAATCCTAGTATTGTTAGATGCAAATTTTCATTGGATGGAAACATCGTGTGAAAATAAATTACAAGCTATTTGACATCTTAATTGGTTAAAAATTATTTTAGACAAGGAAATAGTTAAAATTTACAATTTACATGATTTTCCTTTAAAAAAATATGTAAGTGTGTGCAAGAGACACCTTTTCCAGCGCATACTTGACTTCTGCCGGCACTTGGCAGTGCTTCCGCCGTTGATCTCGACAGTAGGCCAAGTCGTTATCCCTTGCTAGTAAACTGGGGTGCTTTACCAGGGCCGGTCCATACATATTCAGGGCCCTGGGCGAGATGACAAAATGAGGTCCTTGTGGACATATAAAAATTAAGAATATATTCTATTTTGAAAGAAATTTAGTACATAGCATAGATTGATGGTCGAGAGAACTACATTATAATAGTATGGAAATAATGTGGTTCTACAAAACATCGATCTTCTAAGTTGCACAAAGAAACTATGATCTCGCTCTTCTAAGTATGAAAACCTTGCCAAAACAGATAGCAACTTGAACAATTTGTGCTTTTTTCACTTTCTTTTCTCCCAGATAAACATTTTTTAAAGCGTACGTCACAAAACAATTGCAAAAAAACTGTCAATACAAGGAACAGAAGCACCCGAATATGGGCATATGGCTTGATGTTGAATTTTTGATGTAGTTTTCAAGATCTGAAAGGTTGCAACACTCCCCCCCCCCCCTTCTCATCTCTGGATCCAATGAAGGTTTGAAGAATAGGCCACAGAAAAGTAGGAACTAGGAAGAGAAGAATTGAAGGTGTCAGATGGAGCAACCCAAGGCGAAGGAGCGGGTTGTTTAACAACGAATGAAAAGAGTACTTGATTAGGCGAAGGAGTGAGACATACCATCTTTGATGTGGTGATGCCTCAAACGTTCTATTGATGGGAATGTTTAGGATGCAATGAAAGGTGATTGGGGATAGGGATAGCACCATCGGTCTTCATTAATGGATGCACGGAAGCGCCACCTCAAAATTGAAAGTGTACGGGAGCAGCGGAGCTGTTCTTTGGGATTGGAGAATTTGGGGAAGGATCTGATGAGGCGAGGTGACTAGAAGAGATCGATGGAGTGCTGCAGCAGCGTGCGATCGGTTCTTTTGGTCCGGGACTGCTAGGTACGTGGTGGGCTTGGGACTTTTTCTTTGACACATTTTGGGCCTTTTTTCTGTTATTTTTCTGACATAAAAAGGAAAATATCCTAATACGTACATTGTACAAGTACCTAGAACGGGGCTCCTACCTCACAGGGGCCAGGACGGTCGCCCCGTTGCCCCGGCCTATGGGCCGGCCCTGTGCTTTACGTATCTTACACATAGAAAAACTTTCACTTGTCTCCCATCTCATCCCATATCCATATGAGCAGCATTGTATCAACTGCATTCAGTTTTTCTTTCTACATCAACACAAGCAGCTTCATATGGTGTCTTTACGAAAAAGAAACAATAAGCAGCATGTGCTTGTCTCCTCAGTTCAAGATTTAAGGTATTTTTTTCAGCTACTAACAGCAAGACACAAAGCGCCGTTTTATTCCAGAAAACTGAATGCCATGGCAGAAATAGGTATTCAAAAGGACACTTGTCTTGGAATTTGATTTGCTGGGAAATACTGGAGTGAAACACTATACTTCATATAAGAGAGGAGCAAAACATGTCTTAGTAGTAAAATTACAGATGACAAAGTAGCTCAAGATGATTGTGATTTTTTCCCCTCACGTTAGTACAAATTAGCCAGCTTTTATGTTGACCAACGGGCAGTTGTACAACCATTTGAACTGAACTAAAACTGAGCCATCCACAGAGTTTTAGAACACGGATGAGTACCAATGAAAACGCACACTTAATTTCGGAGAACGTTTCTGCATAAACAACAAAGATAAGAATAACCAAGTACAGCATGATGTCCATAATCAGGCGCCAAGTACAGCATTCCAACGCCAAGAGTAGTGCTGAAAGTACTCCCTCCGTCCGGAAATACTTGTCCTAAAAATGCATGTATCTAGACTTAGTTTAGTTATAGATACATTCATTTTATTCATTTCTAGGACAAGTATTTCCGGACGGAGGGAGAAGTACAGAACCGAATCGTGATGCATCAACGGCAAGCATCAGAGATTCGGTTGAACAGCAGCTCCTCTTCAGATGGAGACAATTGGACACTTTCCCCCTTGGTGGCATAGCTCTTCTCCTGAACTTGAGCAAGCCCTTGAGGTAAAGAAGGCCAGCGGAAGCTGTCCAAGATTGATATACGGCTGCAGAGAAGCTGTCCAAGGTGACCAGATTCAGATACAGAGAACCAACAATCGCATTGCATTCATATTCATCACCTCCCATTGCAACTGAGGAACTGGCTACAGAGACCGGCAGGACAACCAACACACGCACTCTGACCAACTGACTGCATTCAGATCCATCGCCTTCCACTAGCTACACGGACAGATGGAACAACAACGCACGCACACACTCAGAATTCAGAAACGAAACCACAGCACCAGAAACAGCCGCAGCAGCTAGCAGAGCCTACTCGATGGAGACTGGAGCAGCGGGCGCAGGTCAGCCGCCGAATCCGTAGAGGGTGCGTCCCTGTCGCTTGAGCGCGTAGACGACGTCCATGGCGGTGACGGTCTTGCGGCGGGCGTGCTCGGTGTAGGTGACGGCGTCGCGGATGACGTTCTCGAGGAAGATCTTGAGCACACCGCGGGTCTCCTCGTAGATGAGCCCCGAGATGCGCTTCACGCCGCCACGCCTGGCCAGACGCCGGATGGCCGGCTTGGTGATGCCCTGGATGTTGTCGCGCAGCACCTTCCGGTGACGCTTGGCGCCGCCCTTGCCGAGGCCCTTCCCTCCCTTGCCGCGACCGGACATGGTTGACGGCTTCCTTCCTCCCTTGGAGCTGACTGAGATGGAAATGGAGGAGGAGCGGTGGTGAGAGTCGGGAGGAATGGGGGGATTTAAGAAGGGAAGAGGGTGCAGCCTGCCGTTGGATCCGTACGGGGTTCGACGGCTAAGATGGTGATCCGGGACAGGGGCGCGGATCGGTGACGTGGCACAGGAATTTCATCGTCCCATGAGGCGGGAGACACTGAGAAGAATTGGAATTTCCCGGTTATAAGGCCCTGTTTCTTTAAAAAGTTTTTGGATTTTTTTAGTCCCAATTAAAAAGTCTTTAGTCACTACTCGTTTCTTTTCAAGTACTCCCTCCGTTCTTAAATATAAGTCTTTGTAGAGATTTCACTAGTGGACTACATACGGATGTATATAGACATAAATTAGAGTGTACATTCAATCATTTTGCTTTGTATGTAGACATCTAGTGAAATCGCTTAAAAGACTTATATTTAGGAACGGAGGGAGTACTAAACATGGACTAGAGGTCATTAAATAACATGTAAAAAGATCATATTACCCCTAGTAATATATTAGAAATTATTAAATGACATGCTAAAAGTAGGGGCACTGTTGGAAAAAGTCCCTTACATAAGGACTTCTTCCTTTAGTCCTAAATACCCCCTTTTAGTTCCTAAAAGTCCCTCTTGCTTCTTTCACATGGGACTAAAAGGGACTTTTTTTAGTCCCTATACCAAAAAGTCCCTGAAAAAAACACCCCGTAAGCAAGAGTTATGTTTTTTCATTTTTGCTAATAATAGCCTATGTACATCACTAGGAGTAGCACGTTAGGTGATTTAAGAAGAACGCTGTGATAAATGTTCATGATATTTGACCTTTTCACATGTTTCTGGAAAAGAGTTTGAGCTTTTCAAAGTATATTCATCATGATTTTTAAGAAGTGTTCACATATTTTTAAAAAACATGCATTCTTGTAATATGTTCATTAAATTTAGAAGAAGTGTTCTTGAAATTTTAAAAGGTATTCACATTTTTTTAACATACAATGTAAAATGTATTCTTGTATGTACCAAAATTGTCCATGTATTTGAACAAAGTGTTCATGAAGCTTATTAATGTTCACACATTTAAAAAAATATGTTTGTGTATTTGTCAAAAATACTATATATCTAAAAGGTATATACAAAAATAAAATATTAAAAAAAGGAAATAATAATGTAAATAAAAATATCAAAAATTAACGGGAAAAATAAGTAAAAACAAACTATATAATAAAAGTGTCTAAACAACATATACGAACACAAAAAGTCAAAAGAAAAATAAAATTAAGGCATCGTTGCCAAAATATATGAAGTGGACACGGCCCCTCTAGCCACTATTTAGATATATTATAATCTAACACTCTTCATCCCTCAAAGGCTATGAATGATTTATGCACTTGGATCAAGACTTCTGACCATTTTTGTTTACTCGATCAACCTATGATCACTTTAGTTTTCAGGAGTGAAAACGGCTGCTCCTCCCGTAACAAAATTGGGCTTCTCTGGTGAATCTGGCCAACATGGGCCTATGAATGCTTAGTCGGGTGGCAGACAAAAGGTGAAGTAAGCGGTGCCGCTTCAGCCCCCCCCCTCCTTCTCCCCTCTCCCACGGCCTGTGTGACGACATCCGCTCTAGGTTTCCCTATCCCCCTTCAAAATTGGCCGCCGTGGGATCCTTTTCCGTCGAAGCTATGAGGGAAGAGGACCCGGACCTTCACTATAAATAGAGAGGGTAGGATACTTGATAGAGGGAGTTCATTCCGACGGTAGAGCAATACACATAGCCATTTAGCCTCCGGAGTCTTGAGAACACTGTACTAGTTCATCCACCACCTCCGCGAAAGGCAATCTCCAAAAAGCCCGAAATCCGACAAGTACCGCCAACGACAAAAGTAGGCACATCCGCTCCTGTTGACAGCGAGGAAGAGTAATGCATGGTAGGTGGGCTGAACATCGTTGGTCGATTAGCCGCTTGACGGCGACGTGGAGGCATACAACTTCATCTCGGGGCTCCAGGGGCGAAGCTAGAGAGCGCCGAGGCGAAACTGCAGAAGGAAAAGCTTCAGTTCTCGGGGTTCATGACGGGGCATGGTAAACGAGAGCTGACGATCATTTAGTATAGGTTTAGAATTGGGTAGTGTGATTTATATGAAAAATGTAATGAATTTCATTTGTTTTTTATGAAAAATGTTCGAGATGTAATGAATCTTGTTCATTTTATATGAAAATTCATCGTGTTTGCATGAACTCGTCCGGTTAATTCAAACAGGTTGAAGTATATGTGAGCAATGTTGAATGATCGCCTTTGGTATCAGTGTCCACTAACTGGCCCCCTTTTTGAGAACAAATGCCGAAATAAATCTGCAGGTGAGCGTTGGAGATGCACTTAATTCCAACTACTATCCACAACCAAACAACAAAATTAGAATTCTACTACCTCTGTCCGAAAATACTTGTTCTAGAGATGAATATATCTAGACTTATTTTAATTATAGATACATCAATTATATACATTTTTAGGATAGATATTTCCGGACGGAGGGAGTAGCAAATTTCAATACAGATTTGCAATAGAAAATCGACAAAGGTCGTTGAAGTGTTTGTAATAGAAAATCCCTGCGCTCTGATTGGTCCATCCGGTGCTCACGCGGATCGACCCCCCCCCCTCCGGCGAACTTCCTTCCCCCCAATAAAACCCGCGCCCCCTGCGCCGTCCCAACCCACAAACTCAGAGCAGAGCAGAGCAGCGCGCAGTAATCCCAATCCAGCACCGGCTCCCCACACCTCGAGTGGTTTGCCGTTCGCCGGAGAAGCAGCAAGAAGATGGCCGGAAGGAAGGGCGGCGAGAGGAAGAAGGCGGTGACCCGCTCCGTGAAGGCCGGGCTCCAGTTCCCCGTCGGCCGCATCGGGCGCTACCTCAAGAAGGGCCGCTACGCGCAGCGCGTCGGCTCCGGCGCCCCCGTCTACCTCGCCGCCGTCCTCGAGTACCTCGCCGCCGAGGTATACGCAGATCTTCTCGCTGTCCTCCAGCGTCTGCTCTGCTCTGCGCTGTTCTTCTTGTGCTGGACAGATGTCTGATTACGTTTTTGGTTGAATGAATCGCAGCTGCTGGAGCTCGCCGGCAACGCCGCCAAGGACAACAAGAAGACACGCATCATCCCGCGCCACCTGCTGCTCGCCGTCCGCAACGACCAGGAGCTCGGCAGGCTGCTCGCCGGCGTCACCATCGCCCACGGCGGCGTCATCCCCAACATCAACTCCGTGCTGCTCCCCAAGAAGTCCCCCGCTGCCGCCGAGAAGGAGGCCACCAAGTCGCCCAAGAAGAAGGCCGCCACCAAGTCTCCCAAGAAGAAGACCGCGGCCACCAAAGAGTAGCCGTCCCCATGGCCCTAGCCAGTGTGTACTCTGTTCCATTTCTCATGGACAAGATGACTAGTCTGTAGGTAGCTGCCCTTTTGTCAGATTCGTCGAGCAAGAGCGGCATTGTATCTCTGATTTCTGTGGGAATCTTAGCAATTCTCTTGTTCTACATATGGCCCTCTGCAATTGATCTTGTGAATGCTTGCCACCTGCTGAACGTTTGCTACTAGTACTCCCTTTGTCCGGAAATACTTGTCGTAGGAATGGATGTATCTAGATGTATTTTAGTTTTAGATACATTCATTTGTATTATTTTTGTGACAAGTAATTCCACTTGTCGTAGGAATGGATGGATCTAGATGTATTTTAGTTCTAGATACATTCATTTGTATCATTTTTGTGACAAGTAATTCCGGACGGAGGGAGTATTAAGTAAGTTTATTTGTATGAAATTCTCTCTTCTATCGTCTGAAAATTTCCCTTGCTCTTTGCTCACTGAAACAAACAAGGTACTCAATTTCAGCCACCCATCTTATGTTCCCACCAAGCTGCAGAGAACTGAATCTTTGCTATGTGATGGTGGTGCTAAACTGGACAAGGTGAAGTTGGAAGGTAATGAGCAAGATTGTTCAGAAGTCTTGCAGCAAAAACATGTCAAACTATAGCGTGACCATGCTCAAAATGTTGTTGCAGACAATTTAACCTTTCAAACCACAAACCTGGGGAACATTTGGCTGCTACTCCATCCGTTCCTAAATATAAGACCTTTTAGAGATTGCATTATAAACTACATACGGATGTACATAGACATATTCTAAAGTGTAGATTCACTCATTTTGCTCCGTATGTAATCTTCTAATGAAATCTCTAAAAGGTCTTATATTTTGAAACGGAGGGAGTAGATGCAAACTAAACTAACTAGCAGATGAGATACTACTTATTTTGAATTCACCTGAAGCAGAAACATATTTTTTTTTATTGAGAAAAAAAGGCATTCAGTTTTGTTTCTGCATCAACGCATGCAGCAGCTTCATATTTAAGGGAAAATGGAACACCATCAGCAGAGACACATGCAGCATGTTCACAGTTAAGGGATTGCTAAGCCATAGAGCTGCAGTTCGCAGAAACCGAACAGAAACTTTCCACATCCTTTTCGACAAACAACAAATCCAACACAACTCGCATCCTGGGCATTCTGGTAACAATACAAGGGATTGCCAAGAGTGATGAGATCCTGAAAACTGTGTGTTGATCATGGTACAAATTCAAATCTTAATAGCATTACCACAGCATTGCTATCTTTTCGACATACACATTTATATCTAATAGTACAAACCCAGGCGCATGCACGCACATCACGGAACAAAGTTTAAGCAGAGATTAGAAGTTGCAATCTCGACCACACTACATGGGACACAAGACTTTAGCTTGCCTCAACGCTTGCAAAAATAAATGAAAGGAGGTTAAGTGACAGGACCAACACCAACTATATGTGTCTTCATGCCAGTTGACTCATGTTTACAGAAGACCTGCATAGCATATAAAAAGAAAAATCCTACAGCAGAAAAGCCATCTCTGCATCTGCCACCGGAATGTAATTCCAGTTCATCGGTCAAACCAATCTGTACAAGTCATTCATCCAAAAGCTACTAAAGTTACATCGCCGATTTTTTGTATGATCCAAACAGTAAACGTTGGATTCACTAATATTGTGGACTTCTACCAAAACCTCCAAATTTGGATCTTCTCAGCATTAACACAATGCCAGCAATACAAACATAGAGAAGCAATAGGTAATTTGTAGAATACTGGCACACCAAGAAATTCTATTGCCACCATCATGTTTTTGGCCGCATTCCATCTTAGTAGAGGCTAAAAGTTGGTTGTTTAAAGAAGTCCATCAGAGGCCAATTCTGAACAGTTTAGCTTATCAAATCATTTAAAACAGTTCTTTTGTTTTGATATGCATATGAGGGTCATGGGGTAGAAAAGGAGGAACGTCTGGTTTCCAGCTCAGCTCGTAGTCGTACTTTTCTTATCAGTAGATACACTTCCATTCAATCTACAATATATTTCATTCTTTTTAATTTTAAATCTGTACAACATCGAAACAATACCTTGGCCAACACTTCTAATGATAAATGTTAGTGCAAGATGCAATTCATGATAAAAGTAGCATTTATGGTGAATCTGGCCATTTTGATCATGCATTTAATATGAAGTATTGAACACCTAACATGACCAAATGTGGAGAAAACATACTGCCCACAAACCATTATTACAAATAGTTGGATAACTGGCAGTTACATATGCCAGTTAGAAAAACATTGAGAGATATGCTGAGAAAATATTTAAGCAAACCAGTTGGCATTAGAACAATTGTCCATAAAACTGTAACAACTGCAAGCAAAATGATAAATAGTCCTAGTATTTACTGAGAGCATGCTCTTCAAGTATCATAATAGTCTGTAATGATCCCAAATATCATATCACCAATGTGAAACAGGCAAATGGCATAGCTATAAATCTGTATAAACAAAGAACATACACAGCAAATGAGAGGGAACAACATACAAATAAAACTATGACTTGATATATCCATAACGATGAAAAATAATCAAATTCAATGTGGCATGTGGTAGAAGAGGAACAAAAGAGCTTCCATGAAGCACGTGAAATATGATGTATTTATTTATGCGACCGCTAAACATGGCATCATTCTCATCTACGAGCAGACACAAACAAATGCACAAAAAAGGGAAGGGTCCTAAGTCAGCAGTCAGCAGAGGAGCTAGAGGGAGAACCTGTCTAACAGAACTGGGAGAGTATTAAGGAGAAGGTAACTGAAAAGAAGGCAGGTCGATGAACAAGGAAGGAAAGTGAAAGAGCACATCCAATAGAGAGGGGGCAGAACATCAGAGAAGGTAGGTGGGTGAAGGCATGAGGAAGAGAATGGAGAGCTGCTAATGAAGGGATGAGAAAGCATGGTGTCCAGAAAAGATCAAATATGTAGCCTGACAGGAGGGCGTTGCAGGTGGCCAGATGAGCAACAGCTAAGCAAAGTGTCGTAGAGAAAACCTGGATCCTCTCTTGTGCTTGAGAAATGGCAGTAAAAAAGGAAAGCAATATATTTTGTTTAAGAAGAGTTCAAGTGCCTGAACCTGCTTGCAGAAGATAAGCTTACCTGCTCAACGCATCACAATAGCATATCTAACCGGACAAGAATCTTATGTGTACAAAAGATCAGCTCCATCATGTCCACCACCAATGGATGTTTCTGCAAGCATAAAAGGTCAAACAACCAACGACATTCCAACAAAAAGCCAAACAGATACAAGGACATTTCAAGATATTTAGATACAGTTTGAGGCAGCATGAAGGAAAGATAAAAAAAACAGACCTCCTGTCAAATTTAATGAATATTCCAAAAAAAAAAGAGTAAAGACTGATTATCATAAAAATGAAAAAGACGCACACTCAGACTATTAGCTTGTCAGAAGAGACAGTTATCCAGAATTATTACGCTCATTCCCCGCCATATTGGAAATATAGAAATATAATCTTCGAGTAAATTTAGCCTAAAAGGAAATGAATTTATTAGTTTTCTCTGGTAGAAAATGACTTGCTACTCGCAGCAGTGACCCTCATAAAAGTGATAAAATGAAAAATCATTTGTATATTTCAAATAAATTCATCATTATGAGTTTAAGATTTGTAGAATGAGATAACAATATTGAATGGAAGAATCAGAGCTATCTTTAAGCTTCCAATGTATCTATTGAGTCATGTAGTTATCTTCAACTTCACAATATTATGTTGTCTTATTTTGAGAGAAAAACTGGACTGCAGCTATGCACTAAAACCATTCAGTTCCTGCAGATGTCAATACTCAGGCAAGAGTCAAATTTTGTTCAATTATAACACAAATAATTTGCAAATCTTGGTATTCATTGTTTTATTGTATGCATGGGTATTTATATAATAAAGTGATAAATACAGTTTGCTAGCTCTGACTTCATGGGTATTTATATAATAAAGTGATAAATACAGTTTGCTAGCTCTGACTTCAACCATAAACATTACTGAGTGAAGTTAACATTAGGCCAATGCCCACTGCCTGGCTACAGAACGTAAGATAAATACACATAACACTAAAAGATATTTTCTAGATCATAATCATTACATCCGTGGCATGCAAGCCTCAAAACAGAACACTGCATCGCTATATGTTGAAAGGTCATCAAGCCGCAAAAAAAACCTGATATGACACTACTTAAAATTGATAGCTTAACAAGAAAGTGTGTGCACGGTATTACATCAAACAATTATCAAAAAATAACTTGGTTTTATTATACCCATGGCATAAATTATGATATTACCTGCAGTATAGACACTTTCGAATGAGTGATAGTAAGTGATGATGTTGGTTCCCAAGACTTTCTCAAACTGTAGTGACTCAACCTGTAACATGACAAGACCGTCAATTGTCCACAAGAGAACCACATTATTTTCCTCAGCAAACCCTAGTATTATTTGGCTCCCCATTTCCTCTGCTTCCAAGTGAAGTAGCTGGTCATTTCCAATGGTTCTTCCCAACACCCATGAAGCAACACCATCAGAATTGGCCCTTCTGTTCCAAAATTGGGTGCTGAAGCCTGATAAAACGAGGAGACCAATTCCACCGCCATCTGCCCGTATCAGCGACAACTGAAAAAACCTGAGGTCATTTACTGGCATAGGTATCACAGTTAGTCTTTGCCTATCCATATCAAATTCAAGGATCCCAACCGAACTCCCAGCAAGCAACCAGTAAAGAGAACCCCCAGCCAGCACAGCAGGCTGGGTCATAGAAATCATGGTGCGATCCTCAGATTGAAGCGGTGTTGTGATAAGAATGCCCCATATACCGGATTCCGACGAGTAAACGTAGGCAACCGCTTGCGTAATTTGTCTCTCACTGCTGCCAACCAAGGCCACCTGGAAGTGGTTGACGTCTCCGGCAGAGCGAAGCACCGCCCCGCTGATGGAATATTCATCCATGTCGAACCCTGGGGGGAAGGCAATGCGGTGCTGCTCGCCGGTGACGGGGTCCCACACAAGGAGCTCGAGACGCTTCCCAAGGAAGACGAGCACGAGGCCATGGCGGCATCCGAAGGAGACGAAGTGTCCGTCACGATCTTCATGTTGCAAGGAGAAGCGTTCGGGCGAGACACGATCCGGGGCCTTGAGGGAAGGTACGAAGGAGAACCCGTTGTCTACTTGGAAGAAACCGAGGAGGGGAGGGTTGCGGCGGTGGCGGCGGCAGAAGCCTGGATCGGAGACGATGCCGCGCCAGCGCTTGCAGACGAGGGATGCGCGGGGGAGGGAGGACGGCTGTGGGGGGAGGCGGAGGAGGATCTCGGAGAGGAGGTCGTCGTCCTCCAGCGGCGGCAACGCCGGCGAGGGGTCGTGGCGGCGGAGGCTACTCATCTCGGCCTAGGCGCCGACGCGATGCCGGATTTTTTCTACAGTAGAAATGGTGGGGGTATGTGTAGACGGTTAGAAATTTAGGGTTTGTGGTCTACCCCTATTCCTCTACGCTTATCTGTGGTGCCGCTCACAATCGCATATCTGAGGCTAGGGGGTAGGGACCTTCTTATACTGCGTTTCCAAAGAGTCCACCTCTTTTACAGTTATAAGATTCCTAGTCTTTAAACTAGTTTCCGGATAGAGTCCAGATCAAACTACCAACCACGATATAATTTGTCTGTTAGCGGATCCTATCCGTCGAGTCCCCGAAGCACGCGCTTGTGAGCAACGCATCATAACAGAGTATAAATTCCTCTAATTATGTAGATCAATATTAGGGCCGTAATCTAATTACACGATCTAGCTTCTTCCAATTATCAGCGTACCCGGGTAGTCTTTCCAATATATAAAATATATTGTATTCCGCTGATAATTGACCAGCTTCCTAAAGTATATACTTAAGTATTCCAACAAGTAATAATTCCATGATAATCATGTAAAGTAATTTCATGTATAAATACATGTATGATTCCATACTGAGGTATTTCAAATATTAGCAATTCCTATTATTTGAATATAGTTGCAGGACCCGTAATTCCAACATAGACTCGATCTGAGTCTGTTCGTTGTTGCTGCCTGGGCGCCCCATGCCGCGCCTGCCTGCTTGCCGTTGCATGCACGCGTTTGCCCCGCGTTGCTGCTCGCCTGCCCTGCGCAACATCAGCCGCTCGCTCGCTGCTGCTTGGGCGCCTCGTGCCGTGCTTGCCCCTAGCCGCGCCAGCCGCCCGCTCACGCTTGCCCTTACCTGCTCGCGTCGTCCGCCACGCGCGTTGCTGTTGCTGGCATCTGCCCCGTGCTGTGTTGCTGCTTGCGCCGCCCACCCCGGGCGCGTTGCGTGCTCGCCAGCCTGCTCGCGCCTGCGAGCCTCGCCGACCGCTTGCGCCAGCGCGTCCTGCTGCTTGCCTGCCCGCGGACGGATCCGTGGGCAGGCAGACTACGACAGGGCACTGCATCGGTGGCCTCAACGGAGCGGCGGCGTCTTCTCTCTGGTCGCACGGGTCGTGAAGTAAGTGCCATGTGTCTCTATTTTCTGAGACCAACCAGGACACGGGCGGACGTGAGCGTCCGTTTCTGTCCGTCCGCGAGCATTTGTGGCGCAAGTTTGGAAAACCAACTGCGAGAGTTGTTCATTTGGGCTTTCCGTTGGGTCTACGTTTTTCCCAAACGAACACGGACAAACAAGGATGGGGTCGCGGGTTGGAGTTGACCTCAAGTCTACAATGGATGAGAATGGTGTTTTGTCACTCAACCTCCATGAAGACCGACATTTAAAAAAATAAATATCAAAATTTCGGTTTTAAAAAATCAGGAAAAATTATACAACTAAATAAGGTTGTGATCCATGTCTGTGTAAAATTTCAAGCCAAATTATTTTGAAACACGACATGTAAAAAGACAAATTCATAATATAGAATGATAAATAGTATCATGTGTTAAAAAGCTTTAGATTTGACCTTTTTGTATAACATCCGTCTTAAGGTATTTAGCTCTAAAAATTTACACACTTGTATATTATGTATTCATCTATCTATGTATTCTTTTTAGAATTTTTTAAACGTTAAATACGAATTTTCACAGGAATTTAAAGTTTGCATTTGAAGGCCTTCATGCAGCTCGGCCTCCAAAAGCTATTTCCGACAATGGATGTACATTTTACCCTAAAAAGCACATTCTACATTTTGTATCACATATACATGTAGGTGCGTTATATATACTAGCACAATGCCCGTGTGTTGCAACGGGAAGAAAATATTTATTTTTTTATGCGTAAAATACAATTATTTTATAGGCAAGACTCTTCGCATTTTAGTATGGATTTTAAACAAACAACTTCGAATTTAAACATTAAACTGTGCAACTAAAGCTCATTTTTGTCTTTGTGTGTCCGAAACACCCACCTCTCAAACGTGATGATCTTGGGTCGAGATATAGTAGTATCTTGATAATCCGTCCATGCATAACCTTTCTGCCCAACACCTACGAAAAATAGTAGGCACGATAGAAAAAACATATTAAAAGAGAAGATGAGAAAAAAAAATGGTGGAAAAGCGAGCTCGGTGGCGTGGAGTCGCACCAATGATCTTTTTTTAAGATTTCAGGACTGCCTCACCTATAGCCGATGGGGAGGAAGATGAGCGCGGCTGAACGCGCAGTTGCCTAGGGAGCGACATACGATTTCGGTAGCGAGGAGTTTCGAGGCTTGATATATTGACTGGTGTTAATTTATATAGTTATGGATCGGGCCGTGATGCTTCGAGGCTCGTGCAGAGTCCTTGTTCGAAACTGGTCAAGCGAGGCGAGATCATGCGGTGAACGACGCTCGTTTTGAATTATTATTAGGTGCCCTTGGGCCGGGTGCGCTTGTGTCGTTCATGAACAAAATGGTTTTGAATTACGGGTTGAATAACAAAAATTACAGGTTTTTATTTATAAAAATATCGTGATAGGTTTTCCGACAGAAGCAATAGCCTATTTATTATTAGGTATAGATTCTTTAAATTTACCATGCAAATATATATATTCTTTAAATTCTTTGGAATGAGTAATTTTATTTTCAAGCTACATGAAAAAATATGGATCCATAACAACAAATAGTAAGTCCAATTCTTATTCACATATTTGATCAAACGTACACTCGGTAGGAGGACCACGATATCTTCCGCTAAAGGCTTCAACTGCAATACAAAGTCTATGCTTCATCCTAGCCCATTCCACGACCGCGGTATTGGTGGTGAAGAAAACTAAACCTTTTTATTTGTTAACACTTCACCCATAGCAATCAACGTATATTTGCAATATTTGATACAACCTATCTGCACTTTAATCAGCTGCACTAATGAAGATGAGATTATCATCGATAAAAAGTAGATGATTCACCATGACGATCTGTATGCCACCCAAATTCCTATCCACAAAATTCTTTACAAAATGATTGAAAAGAGAGGTTCAACCTCCTACGCATAACAGAAACAAAAAGGGGAGCATCGGGTCACCTTGCTTAACCCTGTGGAAGGGGCTCCGCTCCCTCCCCGCTCCCGCGACCGCGTTGCCCCGCCGGGCGATTGGCCGCGGCCAACCTCCCCCTTCCTCTAGCCCCGTCCTCTTCCTATCCTCTCCGTCGTCGTCGCTAGCACCCGCGACTGACCTGGCCCCGGGTTCGCTGGTGGCGGCAGCTCCTTGCCCTTCCCTTCCCGGTGGCTCTCCGACGCGGGGAGAAGCTGTACTAGGGGATGCTCCTAGGCGGCGGGGCTCCCTGGCGCGGTATGGGCGGACGACTGGGCGGCGGCTACGTCGTTGGCGGCGGCCTCTCGGCCCAGATCTGGGCTAGGGCGGGCCAACGGCTAAGCGGGTCTGCGGCGGAAGTTTTGGGAGATGGGGGAGCAGCGATGAGCGACTGGGTGCTGGCGGCGCCGTTGCCACCACGCTGCAGCATGGCCGACAGGGCTTAGCGGACCCGTTTCGGACCTGGCCGGGCCAGGGGTGGCCTGGTATGCCCTGCTGCTGCGTCCGGTCGATGACCATGGTGGTGTCGGAGGTGCGAGCCTTCTGCACGTCAGCGGTGGAGGTGGATCTCCTCCCTCTTAGTTTTGGGGCTACTGCTCCATCGTTTGGCCCAACTCTCCGGTCTCCTTGGCCTCGCGTTGGTGTTCGCGGTGAGACTGCGTGGATGGTGGCGCAGCCGTGCTGGCCCGTGGGGTTTGGCGGTGGTTTGGCTGGTCGACTCCGATTGGACGATGGGGTGTGGAGTGCGGGAGAAATCCTTGAAGGTTCGTCCGGCTCCGATGCGGTGACACCGGCGGGTGCCACCATTCCTTCGTGGAGGGTGTCGGTGGTAGCCATCCCCTACCTCCTTCCACGTGCCGGGGGAAACCCTAGGACTCGTCCAGACAGCAGTGTCGTCGCCGTCGCATCCCTTCTTGGAGGTGTTGCTTGGCATGCGGCGGATCGGAGCCTCGGGCTATGGTGGTTTGTCTCCGGAAGGCGCAATAGTGGCGGATCATCCGCTCTTTGTCGAGCTAACGCTGTTGGGATTTGTTTTATTTTTTATTTTTTTGGCTTGATGTGCTGTTCGCACCAACAATGGTCTCTATACAGTGTTGGTTGCTTTGTATACAAAGCGGGGGGAACTTTTTTTCGGTTGCTTTATATACAGTGTTGGTTGCACTAACAATTCTCCATTCATATAAATAGTGAACCTGACCAAGCGTGACACACTTCATAATCAAACGGACAAAATCGATGCCAAAACCAAGGTTGAGTAGCATAGCCTCTGAATAATGTCATTCTACCCGTTTATAGGCTTTCATCATATCAAGTTTGATAGAACACGAGTAAATTTATGAACTAATCGTGTGCTTAAACTACACAGGCATATCCGGAAGTAACACAAGACGGTTAGGTTCCACTTTGACGGAAAGAAGGAAGATAGTGTTGTGTGGCGATTTTATTTCTCTTTGGGTCGTAGGAAAACCATCCTATTAAGATGGGGTCTGTGTTAGAAGGTATGTATGTAATCAAATCACGTACACGAAACAAATATTGCACCCACATTACCTTCCTAAGTTTTCAAGGAGATCTTCAGTTTCTAACAATTTGCATGTACTTGTACACCCAACTAGCTAAATGCCCGTGAGTTGCCACGGAATAAAAAATGTATTGAATTTGGTTTCCATTCATATAGTGACAAGTATCCACCCTCGCCTACTTCTTTCATAATTGCATCAGATATGTCCATGTCTAGTATATGATAATTAATAAAAAAATATGGCATCATACTTGAGGAAATGTGTGTAAAAGCCTACGTAATGACTCACATCTGTTTTGTACAGTTAAAGAATTAAGGAACAACATGCAGAAAAGTGGCTTACCATACTCCTCATCACGTCATGGGGCCCCATAAATTGACTCAAACACAAATTTCACTCCGACGACTAATGTCATAGGCGTGACGTTATACATTGTCCTCTGTCAGTCCTGGCCATTGGCCCCCGGGTTAAGGTCGACCTGGCAGCAATGGTGACATGTGTGATGACAGAGAACAAATGGAGTCGAATTGAGGATTAGGCAGCACATGTGATTAATAAAGTAACATAACCAGCAATCAATGATTGCCATTGCGACGGGGGAGAATGGTAGAGGCAAGGATCGGGTGGGGACTCACCGAAGAGAAAGGCATCGCTGAGTAGATCGACAAAGACGTCACCGGTCCGCGGTTCCTTGCAACATTAGGTTCTTGCACCATGCCTTCATCGCTGCCCTTGCTGGCCCTTACCCAAAGATATTCACATGTAACCTTTTTTACCTTGGGGTGGGGGGCATATGAAGAATGACGAACACAACTTTAATACTACAAGGATATATAAAACATTTTCAGAAATGTAGAAAGATGTATGCAATGTAATAAAATCAACCTTCCGATTATATAGGTAGAACCAGCCAACAATTGATACAACTATTATTCTGGGGGAAATATGGCACCAACACTCCATCTACTTTCTTTGCCAATTGTAGATGGAAAACAAATAGATATAATCAAAAATTATGTTGTATTCATGATCAGCATAACCAACATACCAGTTACATAAATAAACAAAGGAGAAGATAAAAAATAGCTACTTTTAAAGCAAAAGGCCGCAACTCAGTTCCTCTATAAAAATGAAATTGTACCATTGATATCCTTTAAATCTAACATGACAACAGTCAGCTGAAAAAAAAACAAATAATATAAAAGTACATTGTAGCCATAAAAATTGATAAAATCTTATTAGGTATATCAAGACAAAATGCTAGCTTCATCGGAATATTTTTTTGAAGGATTGTCTAACTGATAATGAAAATCAAACACTGAAAACCAATTTGACCATTTCATGCAAAGTCAGCAAATAGACAATCTCTTATGACATGACAAGATTTTATTAAATTCAACATGAACAGATCCTTAAGTATCCGAGTAGCATATAATATCCAAACCTCGAAGAATAAAACAAAATACAGAGATGAGTAGCTCTTAATGCATGTATGTACGTAGCTAACCTGAATCATGAAATAAGGGGCAAGAAATGTGACCTACCTGTACAATCTTTACATCAGATGTGCAGTTATGGGAATCTCAAAGTTGATTGTGCAAGTAATTAAGATGTACGTATTTTAAAGACATGTAATCCTCCTGCGTACGCTCCTATCAAAAGAATTGGAGTGTAGATCAGGAAAGAAACACATGCGATGGACGGGGCGATGGCACATGCTGAAGTGAAAATTGACAACATGAGAACTATGGAGGGATGAAAAAACCCGGATCTGAATTGTTTAACTCACATGCACATACATACATACAGGGTTCGTACTTGTGCCATGGGCGTACGTGGAGGGACTGGGATCATGTCGGCTTGGGATGCTCAGCAGCGGACATAATCATGGCTGTGCTCAGCCCGATCACGACTTCGGCTATGGCGTGGACCTGCTGGAGGGCAGCCCAAGCGCGACGAGGCCGATGACATACCTGTAGCCGGTGCCGATGCGTGTGTCCCTAGGCGGGCGTTCAACCTGCTCCTCTCCATAGCATCCGCTCCTAGGCCACCATCTGCTTCCTCTTCTAAACGGCTGCCGGCGCTTTCCGCATCGAAGCGGCAACAGTGGAATGGCGGAGGCACAATAGCATACAGTGTCCAAGCGATGGTGACGGAGACCAGCGTCAAAGGGGGCGACATGCATGGCGGCACGATGGCGATCGAGACGGCGGCTTCCTTCAACCCTCTCGTCGCGACATCTCCTGTACGGCGAGGCAGATGTGGCCCTCCTCCGGTGAGGTCATGCTCGATGTAGTCATCCTCCATGTCGGATGGATTACGTGTTGTCGCCGCCCCGCCTCAGGCCACCGTCTTGGAGGAGAGGCTCGGTTGGCGAGAAATCTGGAGATGGAGACGGGGGAGGGGGAGTGGAGACGTGCGAGCAATCTGGAAGGGTTTTCGGTTTTCTCTAGCATGGAACGTGGTTTTTTTTCCTGCGATTTTTTATCTCACGAGAGAGAGGTGGAATAGCGATCGCAGGAGGTGGGATCGCTAGATGTGGTCGAACCATCACGACTATCATGTTTCTCACTTGTACGCAATTCACGCTAGCGAAATCCTAACTCCTTAATTAAACCAATTTTCTGAGAGACCAGAAGAACATTGTCTATGTCACTGAAGAATTTGACTTAACTACAAGAGATTTCCAACGGCTTCACTCTAAGGATTGGTTATGTGTAGGCTTTGAGATTGGCATCTTTTGGAAACTTTTTCTTAGTATTACCTCGACCCCCTTTAACAGTACGGTGTTACTATAACTTAAAAGACAGGAAATGAAACTACGAAACAAAGTCTTCACGCTTCAAAGTCCTCGCATCAATATCTACAAGGACACACCAAAATCACTAAGGGACACTAGCTGCACTTACAAATAGAAAATTCAGAAGACGAACTGATACGTCCATTTTGCATCATGTTTTGTTACTGTTATTTTTAGTATTTTTATGCATTATACCACTTGGTGGAGTAATTCTAATGCCTTTTCTCACATAATATGCAAGGTTTACATCAAGAGGGAGAATGTCGACAGATGAAATTCTGGACCTGAAAAAGATACGTCAAAGATACCTATTCTACACATCTACAAATGGGCTGAAACTTCACGGAGATTTATTTTGGAATAAATATAAAATACTAGAGGAAAGAAGTACTAGAGGGGGGCTACCAGGTTCCCACTAGGAACCAGGGTGTGTCGGCCTCCCCTGGCGCGGCCACGTGGGTAGTGCGTCCCCTGTCCCACCTCCCGCGACAATCTTGTGATATAAATTCTCTTTTAACCTAAAAAAAATTAGGAAAGGACTTTCGGGACAAAGCGCCGCCGTCTCTAGGTGGAACCTGGGCAGGAGCACTTTTGCCCTCCGGTGGCGTGATTCCGCCGGAGGAACTTTCCTCCTGGAGGGGGAAATCGAGGCCATCGTTATCACCAACAACCCTCTCATCTTGGTGAGGCCAATATTGATCAACATCTTCATCAGCATCGTCTCCTCTGAAAACCCTAGTTCATCTCTTGTACTCAGTCTTGTACCGGAACCTCAGATTGGTACCTGGGTGTGACTAGTAGTGTTGATTACATATTGTAGTTGATGCTTCATGGTTTATTTGGTGGAATGTCATATGTTCAGATCCAGTATGCTATTTAATACCTCTATGATCGTGAGTATGTTTATCACTTGTGAGTAGTTACTTCTCTTCTTGAGGCCACAGAAGAAGTCATGTTGCAAATAGTCATGTGAAGTTGATATTCGTCCGATATTTTGATGATATGAATGTTGTGATCTCCTTAGTGGTGTTATGTGAACGTCGACTACATAACACTTCACCATCTTTGGGCCTAATGGAATGCATAGTGGAGTATTAATTAGATGGTGGGTTGCGAGAGTGACATAAACTTAAACCCTAGTTTATGCGCTATTCCGTAAGGGGATGATTTGAATCCCTATGTTTAATGCTATGTTTAGAATTTATTCTTAATACTTTTCTCGTAGTTGCGGATGCTTGCTTGAGGGTTAATCATGAGTAAGAGACTTGTTCAATTAATAATAACATCCGAGCACTAGTCCACCCACATATCAAATTATCAAAATACCGAACGTGAATTAACCCGACATGACAAAAGTGACTAGATGAAATTCCCGTGTGCCCTCAAGAATGCTTTGCCTATTATAAGAAACTGTTTCGACCTGTCCTTTGCCACAAAAGGATTGGGATACCTTGCTGCACTATTGTTACTGTTGTTACTCGTTACATGTTCCAATTATCTTGCTATCAAACAACTTGTTACCACTATTTCAGTGATTGCTGAAATTACCTTGCTGAAAATCGCTTGTCATTTCCTTCTGCTCCTTGTTAGGTTCGACATTCTTACTTATCGAAGGACTACGATTGATCCCCTATACTTGTGGGTCATCCAGACTCTTTTCTGGTGTTGTTGCCGGGGAGTGAAGTGCCTTTGATAAGCGGAATTTGGTGAGGAAACATTTATATTACGTGCTAAAATTTACTTGTCACTATGGAAAGTAATCATTCGAGGGGTTTGTTCGGGGTATCTTCACCTCGACCGGAAACACAAATAGTTGTCCCTAAACCTGCTGAACCTATTGAAATTTTTTATTATGAAATTCCTTCGGGTATGATAGAAAAACTGCTAGCTAATCCTTATGCGGGAGATGGAACAAAAATCCCGATATGCACCTAATCTATGTGGATGAAGTTTGTGGATTATTTAAGCTTGCGGGTTTATCCATAGATGAAGTCAAGAAGAAGGTTTTCCCTTTATCTTTTGGGGGAAAAGCATTAACATGGTATAGGCTATGTGATGATATGGGATCTTGGAATTGGAATCGATTAAAATTGGAGTTTCACCAAAAAAAATTATCGTATGCATCTTGTTCATCGTGATCGGAATTTTATCTATATATTTTGGCCTCGTGAAGGAGAAAGTATCGCTCTAGCTTGGGGGAGGCTGAAGTCAATGTTATATTCATGCCCCAATTATGAGCTCCCGAGGGAAATTTTTATTCAGAATTTTTATGCTCGGCTTTCTCGTAATGATCAAAGCATGCTTGATACTTCTTGTTCTGGTTCTTTTATGAACAAGACTATTGAATTCAGGCGAGATCTTTTGGAAATAATTAAATGCAACTATGAAGATTGGGAACTCGATGAAGGTAAAGAGTTAGGTAAGAAACTTAAGTTTGATCGTGTTAAATCTTTTATAAATACCGATGCTTTCAGTGATTTTAGCACTAAATATGGAGTTGACTCTGAGATAGATAGTAGCCTCATTCCGTGAAACCTTTGCTACTCATGTTGATCTCCCTAAAGAGAAGTGGTTTAAATATCATCCACCTATTAAAGAAAAAGTTGAGGATGAAACTATCATTTATAATATCGACCTAGTTGTGCCTACTGCTTATATTGAGAAACCACCTTTCCCTGTTACGATAAAGGAACATGCTGAAGCTTCGACCATGGTTAACAAAAGTTATGCTAGAACAACCAAACCCTCTGAGAAAATCAAGGTAGAACCTAGTACTGCTATGGTTAAAGATCTCTTGGTCGATAATATTGATGGGCATGCTATTTATTTCTATGATGAAGCTACTAGAATTGCCAAACCTGGTACTAAAGATAAAAATAAACCCGTTGTTGGCATGCTTGTCGTTTCAGTCAAATAAGAGATCATTGATATCATGGTTTATGTGATATGAGTGCTAGTGTTAGTGCTATTCCTTTTACCTTGTATCAAGAATTTATGCATGAGATAGCGCCTGCTCAAATAGAAGACATAGATGTTACTATTAAACTTGCTAATATAGACACCATCACACCACTTGGGATTGTTAGAGATGTTGAAGTCTTGTGTGGAAAAGTAAAATTACCCTACTGATTTTCTAGTACTTGGCTCGCCACAAGATGATTTTTGTCCCATAATATTTGGTAGACCCTTCTTGAACATTGTAAATGCTCATATATATTGCAAAAAGGAAATTGTCAGTATTAATTTTGGTGGTATGTCTCATGAGTTTCATTTCTGCAAGTTTAGTAAGCAACCCCATGATAAAGAATTGCCTAGTAAAGATGAAGTAATTGCTCTTGCTTTTATTGTCATTCCTCCTACCGGTCCATTAGAACAATATTTGCTAGACCATGAAAATGATATGCATATGCGTGAAAGAAATGAACTAGATAATATGTTCTTTGAGCAAAAGCCTATCCTTTAACACAACCTGCCTATTGAAACTCTAGGAGGTCCTCCTACACCCAAGGGTGATCCTGTATTTGAATTAAAGTAATTACGTGACACTTTGAAATATGCTTATCTTGATGAAAAGAAGATATATCATGTTATTATCAGTGCTAACCTTAGAGAGCATGAACAAGAAAGATTGTTAAAAACTTTAAGGAAACACCGAGATGATATTGGGTATACTCTTGATGATCTTTAGGGCATTAGTCCCACTCTATGTCACACAAGATTAATATGGAATCAAATGCTAAACCTGTTGTTGATCACCAACGAAGACTGAATCCCAAAATGAAAGAAGTGGTAAGATATGAAATATTAAAGCTTTTGGAAGCATGTATAATTTATCCCATAGCTGATAGTAAATGGGTAAGTCCCGTTCATTGTGTTCCTAATAAAGGAGGTATTACTATTGTTCCTAATGATAAAAATGCACTCATTCCACAAAGAATTGTGACTGGCTATAAAATGGTAATTGATTTTTAGAAAATCAAACAAGGCTACTAGAAAAGATCATTATCATTTACCTTTCATAGACCAAATGTTAGAAAGATTATTGAAGCACACACATTTTTTGCTTTCTAGATGTTTATTCTCGTTTCCCTCTAATACCTGTGTCACAATCTGATCAAGAGAAAACCACCTTTAATTGTCCTGTTGGAACCTATGCTTATAGACGTATGCCTTTTGGATTATGCAATGCACCTGCTACCTTTCAAAGATGTATGACTCCTATATTCTCTGATTTTTGTGAAAATATTATTGAGGTTTTTATGGATGATTTTTCCATTTATGGAACTTCTTTTGATGACTTCTTAAGCAACCTTGATCGAGTTTTGAAGAGATGTGAGCAAACTAACCTTGTCTTGAATTGGGAGAAGTGCCACTTTATGGTAAATGAAGGTATTGTCTTGGGTCATAAAATTTCCGAACGAGGTATTGAGGTGGATAAGGTTAAAATTGATGCAATTGAGAAGATGCCATATCCTAAAGATATTAAAGGTATCTATAGTTTCCTTGGTCATGTTGGTTTCCATAGGAGGTTTATTAAAGACTTATTTAAAATTTCTAGGCCTCTTACTAATTTATTACAAAAGGATGTTCCTTTTCGTTTGTGATGATGATTGCGTAGAAGCCTTTGAAACACTTAAGAAAGCCTTAACTTCTGCACCTATTGTTCAACCACCTGATTGGAACTTGCCTTTCAAAATTACGTGTGATGCTAGTGACTATGTTGTTGATGCTGTTCTAGGGCAAAGAGTTGATAAGATATTAAATGGTATCCATTATGCTAGTGAAACTCTAGACGATGCCGAGAGAAATTATGCTACCACTGATAAATAATTCTTGGCAGTTGTATTTGCTTGTGATGAATTCAGATCTTACATTGTTGATTCTAAAGTAATTGTTCACACTGATCATGCTGCTAATAAATATCTTATGGAAAAGAAAGATACTAAACCTAGACTTATTAGGTGGGTTCTTTTCCTACAAGAATTTGATTTACATATCATTGATAAGAAAGGAGCTGAGAACTCCATAGATGATAACTTGTCTAGGTTAGAAAATGTTCTTGATGACCCACTACCTATTGATGATAGCTTCCCTGATGAACAACTAGCTATGGTCAATGTTTCTCACAACACACCATGCTTTTCTGATTATGCTAATTACATGGTTGCTAAATACATACAACCTCATTTCACCTATCAGCAAAAGAAAAAAATCTTCTTTGATTTGAGACATTACTTCTGGGATGACCCACCTCTTTATAAAGAGGGGGTAGATGGTATTATTAGACGTTGTATACCTAAGCATGAACAGGGACAAATCTTTCGGAAGTGTCACTCCGAGGCTTATGGAGGACACCATGCGGGGGATAGAACTGCACACAAGGTATTACAGTCTGGATTTTATTAGCCTACTCTTTCCAAAGATGCTCGTAAGTTTGTCCTCTCGTGTGATGAATGTCAAAGAATTGGTAATATTAGTAGACGTCAGGAAATGCCTATGAATTATTCACTTTTTATTGAACCATTTGATGTTTGGGGATTTGATTATATGGGACCTTTTCCTTCCTCTAATGGGTATACACAAATTTTGTGTGTTGTTGATTATGTCACTAAATGGATAGAAGCTATTCCAACCAACAATGTTGATCATACCACCTCTATTAAAATGCTTAGGAAAGTTATTTTCCCACGTTTTGGAGTCCCTAGATACTTAATGACTCATGGTGGTTCACATTTTATTCATGGCGCTTTTCGTAAGTTGCTTGGTAGATATGATGTTAACCATAGAATTGCATCTCCCTATCATCCTCAATCTAGTGGTCAAGTAGAATTAACCAATAGGGAAATAAAATTAATATTGCAAAATACTGTCAATAGATCCCGAAAGAATCAGTCTAAGAAATTAGATGATGCATTGTGGGCCTATAGAACAAGTTATAAAAATCCTATGGGTATGTCTCCTTATAAAATGGTTTATGGTAAAGCATGTCATTTACCTCTTGAGTTAGAACATAAAGCTTATTGATCAATTAAAGAACTCAACTATGATTTCAAATTTGCTGGTGAAAAGTGGTTATTTGATATCAACTCATTAGATGAATGGAGAACTCAAGCTTATGAAAATTCCAAACTATTCAAAGAAAAAGTTAAAAGATGGATGACAAAAGAATACAAAAGCGAGAATTCAAAGTTGGTGAACATGTTCTATTGTAAAATTTCGTCTTAAATTTTTTGCAAGAAAACTTCTCTCCAAATGGGAAGGACCATATATCATCGAAGAAGTTTATCGGTCTGGAGCTATTAAGATCAATAATCGCGAAGGTACTAACCCGAAGGCGACCAATGGACAAAGAATAAAGCACTATATTTCAGGTACACCAATTAATGTTGAAACAAATATCATCCAAACCATGACACGAGAGGAGCACATTAAGGAGACCTTCGAGAACACTCGAGAATCCTTAAAAGGAAGAGGTATGTGATATGGTAAGTAAATAGACTCAGAAAAATCCGCAAAAATATTTTCTGTCAGTTTTGGAATTTTAGAAAAATTAGGAAATTGATAAACACACGGGAAGGCAACCCGGGTGCCCACTAGGCACCAAGGCACGCCAGCCCCCTAGCGCGTCCTAGTGGCTAGTGGGCCCCTCGGGCACCTTCCTCGCTCTGTTTTCTTGTGGGACATGTATTTCCTTGATAAAAATTCTATGTATATATCTCCCGATGCTTTGACCCCGTACCATGAAAAAAATTCATCTATTCTTGTTTCGTGTTGTTTTCCTCGCAGATCTGGAATTATGCCGTCTCAAGATTCAGAGGGAGAGAGCTATGTCGCTGACTACATCGCGAACCCTAAGGTCCACGGGGAGGTGGACCACTACGGTTGGACTATGGAGGAGGAGGAAGACGAAGATATGAAGGAAGCAAAGGAGGATAGCTCCTAGGAAGAGGAGGATCCACTACCTCAACCCAGAGATATGCATGTGTAATTCAAGAAGTCAAGCCTCCCTAACAAGTACAAACCTAAGGTCCAATTTATCCCTTCCCCTTTTCTGCAGGAGAGCAAAGCAACCTTATGTGAAATGATATTAAACCTGGAGTTGGAGAATAGGATCCGAGGGAGGATAATTTTAGCCTCAGACGCAAGTTGGAAAATAAAAATGCTACACCACCACCACCTCCATCTTCATCACCAAAGAAGGAGACTTGAGTACACGGGTATGGGCACTCCCCTTGGCTTGTGCCAAGCTTGGGGAGGTGCCCCGGTATCGTATCACCATCACTATTATTGTCTTTATCCATCTTAGTTTGATATTTAGCTATTTTGTGATTTAGTCAAATAAAAGTTTAGTTCGATCCATATTTTCGAGTGCTAGTTTCGTGATCTATCTATCTATATATCTATGTAATCAAGTGAGAGTTATATAATAAAGTTTAGTTTGAGTTCTGCTTATTTACTTCCTTGTTGCAATCATTATAAAGGAAAATAATGAAAAAGTTCATAGGCTACTCTTATAGTAAGTAGTGACACCATATAAGGAAAAGTATAAATAGTAAAATTTGTTAAAGATTGACAAACATAGCATTGGTTGGTAATGCAACACAGGAAAGAATTAATTAGGGAAGAGAAGATTTACATGCAAATACACTATCCTTGACATTGTTTATGATTGTGAGCCCTCGTTAATTATAGTATGCCAAAACTGTTGACATTGGACAAGGAAGACAACATAATGATTTATGTTTGTTTACATTCACATAGAATTAATATTGTCATAGATCCTCTAACATGTGGTGCTTTCCCAATATCTTTGCTAGCCAAAACTCCGCACTAAGTAGAGATACTACTTGTGCATCCCAAACCTTAAGCCCAAATCCTTGTTTTAAGAGCCCACCATACCTACCTATGGATTGAGTAAAATCCTTCAAGTAAGTTTTCATCGGTCCACAAAGCAATAAAAAATTGCTGCTAAACATGTTTGATCATTTAGTGTCAGGGAAATTAAGCATTGTACAAACTTGTGATGGCGATAATAAAAGCGACTAACCACATAATAAATGTTTTCATCACAAGGAGCAATATAACGTAACATTCCTTTCACTAAGAGATTTGACATACAACCAAGAAAAGCGCATGACAACCTCGGCTTCCCTGCAGAAAGGGCCTATCTTTTACTTTTATGCAAGAGTCAAAGTATTCTTCTCTACTCCTTTTTATTTTTTCCTTTGCAAGCATCATGTGGTGGGGAAATATCTAAGCATTTATATCTAGTTGAATGTGAATGGACATGAGTTATTATTTTTGACATCACCCTTGAGGTGAATACGTTGTGAGGCAACACTTTAAGACCCTATATTTCCATGTGTCCGATTGAAACCTTTTGTTCATATGTATGCGATGATTGTTAGTAAGCATAAAAGACTAAATGATGCTTGAGTATGTAGACTTGCTTAAAAGCTCCAATATGTGAACCTTCTTGAAAATATGATGAATTGTGTTGCAAATTCGACTGAAAACAAAGTTTACTAGTTTTCAACAGATTTTATGCTTCATACTTCGACGATGTGATGAATCGTTACTTGTTTATGAGAAGTTCTTATGATGAAAGTTATATGACAAAAATGTTGTGATGAAATATTTTGTAAAATTTATTTGATGTTATAATAATGAGCATGATGCTACTATGTCTGTATTTTGTTTTTAACGACACCTCTCTCTCAAAGCATGTGGTCATGATTATCGTTATTGGCTTTCGCTTGAGGATAAGCGAGGTCTAAGCTTGGGGGAGTTGATACGTCCATTTTGCATCATGTTTTATTACTTTTATTTTTAGTGTTTTTTTTGCATTATACCACTTGGTGGAGTAATTCTAATGCCTTTTCTCTCATAATATGCAAGGTTTACATCAAGAGGGAGAATGCCGGCAGATGGAATTCTGGACCTGAAAAAGGTACGACAAAGATACGTATTCTGCACATCTCCAAATGGGTTGAAACTTCATGGAGATTTATTTTGGAATAAAAAAATACTGGAGGAAAGAAGTACCAGAGGGGGCCTACGAGGTGACCACTAGGGACCGGGGCGCGCCAACCCCCCTAGTGCGGCGAGGTGGGAAGTGCGCCCCCTGGTCCACCTCTAGTGACCATATCTCGTATAAATTTTCTTTTATTCTGAAAAAAATCAGGAGAGGACTTTCGGGATGAAACGCCGCTGTCTCGAAACGGAACCTGGGCATGAGCACTTTTGCCCTCCGGTGGACCGATTCCGCGAGAGGAATTTCCCTCCCCAAGGGGGAAATCGAGGCCATCGTCATCACCAACAACACTCTCATCTTGGGGAGGCCAATCTTCATCAACACCATCTCCTCTCAAAACCCTAGTTCATCTCTTGTGCTCAATCTTGTATAGGAACCTCAGATTGATACCTGGGATGTGACTAGTAGTGTTGATTACATCTTGTAGTTGATACTTGAAAGCACATATGCTCCCTTGGTGATTTTGATAATTCATGACAACATACATTGTCTCTTGGACTAACACTTTTACCTAGATGTTTCAGGATTAGTCCATGGAGAGCTATGGCTTAAGGTTTATGTGGAGATACCCCTGGATGCAAGAAAGGAATATTATTAGCTCAAGCTTCAAGCTAAAAGACTCTTCATTTTATAGTTGTGAGATATCACTTTTGAGTCCATAGGAAAGCCAATACTATTAAAAGGGGGTGAGGTAGTAAAATGAACTAATTGCTGAAATGCTCAAAGTTAGCCACCAAAACACTCAGTCATTTTTCCCACATTTCCACTCTGTCAAATTGCACATTCACAAATTCGGTGTCACCAACATTTCCATATCGGACCCACTGAGTTTGAACCTCATACAGAACCCTAGCCATTCCCGCCAAATAAGTTCAACCAAAACTGCATCAGTGCTACCGTGTTCAGTGTGACCAACATTCTGTTGCCAAGATACACAAAATCGGAATTTTCGAGTTTGAGTATTGATGCCACTGAGTTTGGCAATCTAACCGTTAGTCATCTTTTCGGTGCCACCGAGTTGTATATATCGGTCTCACCGAGATTCAAAAGTTCACACCTTTAGTGCTAGTCGGCACCACCGAGTTTCCTACTTCGGTGTCACCGAGTTTGCTCTTTTGTGTGTAACGGTTGGATTTTGGCTGCTGCCTATATATATCCCTTCACCCACCTCTCATTCGTGAGAGATACACTTAGACCACACACATCATTTCCAGATCCATTTTCTGAGAGAGAACCACCTATTCATGTGTTGAGACCAAGATATTACAATCCAATCATTTGAAACTTGATCTCTAGCCTCCCCAAACTGCTTTCCACCAAATCAACTTCTCCTACCCATGCATATTCTGTGACAGAGTGATTTTTGTTGAGGAGATTATCATTAGAAGCACAAGAGCAAGGAGTTCATTGATCTACCCCATCTATTACCTTTTGGAGGGTGGTGCCTCCTAGATTGGTTAGGTGTCGCTTGGGAGCCTCCTACTTCATGTCGTGGAGTTGAACCAAGATGTTTGTAAGGGCAAGGAGATTGCCTACTTCATGAAGATCTACCGTGAGTAAGGCTAGTCCTCCGTGGACGGAAGTCGTGGTGGGATAGACAAGGCCGCTTCTTTGTGGACCCCCCATGGGTGGAGCCCTCCATGGACTCTCGCGTCCTTTACCCTCTGTGGATTGAAATCTCCACTAACATGGACGTACGATAGCGCCACCTATCGCAACCATGCCAAAAATCGCCGTGTCAACCCCATGCGTTTGATCTCCCTACCTTACTCCTCTACATTACACTTGCATGTTTTACTTTCCGATGCTATACTCATAGAACTGCATGTGTAGGGTGACCTAGACTTGTTACAATTGCTAGATTTCCGCCCTCCTAGAAATTAGGTTAGGCTAGAATTTTTATATTGACAAGTAGTCCATTCACCCCCCCCCTCTATGCACATCTTCTATCGACCCCTCAATTGGTACCAGAGCAAGGTCTCCAAAACCTTGGTTTAACCGCCATTGGAGGAAGATGAATGTGGCTAGTTCCGAGATTTTTAGTTGTAGAGTGCCTATTCTTGATGGGGAGTACTTTAGAAAATGGAAATACGAAATGCTTGATATATTTAATGAGTTCCATTTGCGCAAGTATATTGAATATCCCTATGCGCTTCCCATGGACCCCATACATCCTTCTCATGATGATGAAGTTAACATGCTTGGTAACCTCAACACCGTCAATCTTATCATTAGAGGTTTACCAAGAAATGTGCTTAATCAGTTGCAAAACTTATAGTGTGCTCATACCTTGTGGAAAGACTTAGAGAAAAGATATCAAAATTATTCCTTGAAAAATCTTGATACCATTGTTCACAAATACATTGCTTTCCATAAGATGAAGCCAACTTGTCACGCCCAAGATGCGACCCTATCCTCAATTTGGCACGGGGGCCGCGTCAGGGATAGAAGCGCATCTCGTCATGTCACCAGAATGGATATCGTTACAAGTACATGTACTGAAAAGAAGATATATATATATATAGAATTGGCTTACACTCGCCACAAGCTACATCAGAGTCACATCAGTACAATACATAATCATCATGAAGAAGAGCAGGGTCCGACTACGGACGAAAACAAACGAGGAAAGAAGAACGACGTCCATCCTTGCTATTCCAGGTTGCCGTCCCGGAACCCATCCTAGATCGACGAAGAAGAAGAAGAAGAAGATGCAACTCCAAATGAACAATCAACGCGCTCGCGTCAAATAACCTTTACCTGTACCTGCAACTGGTGTTGTAGTAATCTGGGAGCCACAGGGGACTCAGCAATCTCATTTCCAAAGGTATCAAGAATAGCAAAGCTTAATGGGTCATACATGGTTAAGTGGTGAGGTTGCAGCAGCGGCTAAGCATATATTTCGTGGCTAAACTTACGAGTACAAGAATTAAGAGGGGGAAGATCTACGCATAGCGGACGTGAACTACAGTTGATGAAATGAATGATCCTGAACACCTACCTACGTCAGACATAACCCCACCGTGTCCTCGATCGGAGAAGGAGCTCACGAAAGAGACAGTCACGGTTACGCACATAGTTGGCATATATTAATTAAGTTAACTTCAAGTTATCTAGAACCAATGTTAAACAAAGTTTCCACGTTGCCACATAACCGCGGGCACGACTTTCCGAAAAGATTTAACCCTGCAGGGGTGCTCCAACTAGTCCATCACAAATTACCACAAGCTGCATAGAAATCCTCCATCACGAAGCTCATGATCTCGTCAGTTTCCCTAGTGGAAAACATCAACTCTGAGAATACCCAAAGCATCACCGGAATCCCAATGCACAAGATATCTCGTCAAAGGTAAAACTAATCCAGCAAGGCCGCCCGATGTGTCGATGATCCCGATAGGAGTCGCGTACCTCGTTCTCAGGACAAGGCCGATGGGTCACACTAGGAGATGCCAAACCTCGGGTTGCCCCGCGGTGGCCCCGTAGTGTGCCAATTTGGACCAACACTTATGAGGATCACTGGCCCGGGGGTTGATTAAATTTCCTCGGGTTAATTACTCCCTATGCAATTCATTAGTTATTAGGCAAATGTAGTACCAAAGTTGGGCCTTGCCAGACCAGCTTTATTCTAAAACAAATTATCAAGGGGGTCCCCATAACAACCCCGATCATGTTAGGAGCGCTCATTTATGGAACATAACACCGGTAGCCGAAAACTAAGGGGGCAAAGGTGGAACAAAACACCAGGCTAGAAAGGCCGAGCCTTCCACCTTTTACCAAGTATATAGGTGCATTAAATTAAATAGCATTTAATAAGGTGATATGACAAGGAACCCATGTTATCACATGGAAGCAACTACACCTGCAACTAGCAACACTAATAACATGGTCAAGCAAGCAGTAACATAGCCAATCAGTGGTTTGCTAGGTCGAACAAGTTGAAGGTAATCATGGCATTGTTGAGAGGCTGATATTTAACAAGTGGTACGCAACGAGACATAAACGATAGAAGCGATAAACTAGAATGGCAATGATAGTAATGGTATCTAGGGAAATGGTCATCTTGCCTGAGATCCCGCTTGAAAGAAGAACAACTCCGAGAAGCAGACGAACCGACGTAGTCGAACGGGTCCTCACATTCCGACACGCTTGCGGAACTCTATCGAGACGGAGCAAACCGGAAACAAACATCAACACAAATATTCACCACACGATGCACAACATGATGCACAACCTAATATGATGCATGATCAATTCACTGATGCAAGGCATGGCATGGCAATTCACCTCAGCAAGCACTACACATTAAGTGAAGCTCGATATGCAACGAGTTGCATATCGACGAAACTCCACAATTGATTATTAGTTCACTCCCGATTATTTACACGGCAATATTAAATGTGGTTAACATGGCAAGGGGTGGAGCGAAGATCCTACATGACATCCAAGTCGGTTAACCCGTGGAGCATACAACGGAGCTACGACACAAGAACATGCAACACAAGATGTATGCCATGGATGCGTCATGCATGTAAGTTCATCAACACCACGACAAGAAGGGAAAGAAACAGGTGTCGCCACGGCGAGCGAAAGGGAACCATGGCGGCAAGACGGAAACGAAGCCACGACAACGTTCATATCCCGATAACTCGTCGAGATATCGTGCCAACGAATAGGGAGTGCGTGCGGGAACGGTAAATAAAGATGGGGTGATCCCGGTTACGGGTTCCCATGTGTCGGGCACAACATAAGAGGGACAACGTGCAAAGACCAACATACGGTGCAAACATACATACATCTCATACAATACATGCATTCTTCACGACACGTCTCATCAGTATACCTTTGAAGCGTGCCAATCAGAGGGGTTCGGTTCGATGAAGGAGAACAACAGTCGTCGTGGAAGTTGTGGTCGTCCAGGTACTCGGGTCTTGTCGACGGTAGTCGTTCGCTCGGCGTCGTGGTTCACGGTCTTCGGCGACGGTAGTCGAACTCGTTTCCGGGGGTCGTCGAGGACATCGTGGTACTCGCAGCGAACTTGTCTGTTCCATGAAGGAGGGGGGTTGGTGCACGCGGCGACGGCACGCGACACAACAGCAACTACATCAACTACCAGCGCAACAAACTACCTATATCTACTAGCACTAGCATCTAACTGCAAGCTACGGCAACGACGGCAGCATCTACAGCAACTAAACACAAGCAAGCACGACAACAAGCACGCAAGGGCTACGACACAAGCAGCACGAGCAACAACAGCAAAAGGCAAACAACAAGCAGGAGGAAGCATCTACATGCAACAGCAACAACAATCATCTACGGGGACGGCAGCAAGGAGCAAGCGACAGCAAGCAACGCGACAACATGCATCAGCCACGGCGACATCCAACAGCAAGTCGCAGCAGCTAACACGGCAAACAGCAAGATCCAGGCATGCAAGCAGCATCACTAGCAACAGCGGCAATAGCACATCAAGCTAGCTCGGCAAGGCCAGCAACAGTGGCAGCAACACGCAATCAGCAACAGCAGGAGGAGGCCAAGGCGGTTCGGGCGGCGAGCACCTGCTGCAGGGGAGCACGGCAAGGGGCGGAGTCGCAGGCGAGGTCGAGCGCGACGGGGCACAACACGGCGGGGCAGCGCAGGGCCGTCGAGCGGGACGAGGGGAGGCACGCGGGTCCGGCGAGCTCGAGGGAAGAGCGGCCGAGGACGAGGGCGGCGCGCGGCGGCTGTGGGGGAGCCACGAGGAGGCGCGAGGGACGACGGCGACCGGGGCTAGGGCGGTGCAGCGCGGGGAAGGGGAAGGACGACCACGAGGGGACTGGGAGGAAGGAGGCGCACGGGAGGGAGGACCAGGCCATGGCGGCGCTTGGTAAGGAGACGCGATGTCGGGAGGAGCTCTCCTTGACTCCCTGTCGCTAGGGTTGGGAAGAGCCCGGTGGGCCTTGAGCCGGCGTGGCACAGCTGGGCTACTCCTCTCTCCCTTTTTTTCTTGTTTTTTTTCTTTACACCCACTTGCAACGAAATAAAACAAAGGAAAAAGTTGGAATTCCAACAGGAGAGAAATTATCCCGGAGCCAGAAAAATATGGAGGATTTAATAAAATTGGTTTGGGAATTTTTACAGAATATAAATTCGGACAAGTTTTGAATTTATATCAAACTTGCCTAAATTTAATCATAACCAAACCAATCCTAATTGGACTGAGATTTTAGATGGCGACCCTATATGATAGATATAATTTACGGGCTCAATAGAAACATATATTTGAGCATCTACATCTACAACTCAAATAAATGAAGGCAAAGGGAAATCAGAGAGGATTAAGGAGTGGCTAGGTGAAGAGGGAAAAACAAATGAACACAACACGGGAACAATCAAACCGGAGATGATGGAGATGATGCATGATGCGTGATGAATGCAACAAACAAAAATAAAACACACTGCGACAACGAATAAAAAGGGCGGATCTTTTGGAGCGTCGGCCTCGGGCTGTCACAACTCTCCTACACTACAAGAGGATCTCGCCCCGAGATCCAATAATGAAAGGGGGAGAGGGTGAGAAAGAACAAGAGGTAAAACTTAGTCGCTTCTTTGACAAACGAGTGACACCAACAATCCTTGAAGGTTGCAAAGAGATGAGGAATAATATGAGGAATAAGAAAGAATTCACAGAAAATTTCGGCAGCACTTCGGTAGGAAAATGGGACAAAAAATTCGATAAGAGAGAATTAGACAAAATACATAACAAACAACTAAATAGAACAAGGGAGCACCAAGATCTTGATAGAACAACATGATAGACCCAAAAGAGCAACATCACAATGCCTCCGGAACAATAGCATAGGAACTAGCTCAAACGGAAGAAGAGGATGAAGAGAGAATGACAACTACTAACTCCAATGAACTTGGCAAGCAACCTTGCAAGAAGAGTTGAACGAAGTTGTTGGAAAAACAACAACAAAAAGAACAAGATAGTAGTAGGCTATGTAAACCTTTTCAAACTAATGAAGTGACAACCAGCCACTAATAGAAACAAGGATTGATTGGGAGAAGCAAGATATGAACAATTTCTTACACCAAGAGGATACCTTGAGCACTTGGATTAATGACAAGCACCGTGATAGCACAATCCATAGGAAAAGCTCTAGGTGAATTCCAAATCAAGATAGCTCAATGAAGAAATCATGGGTTGAAAAATATCTCATGATCATAGAATTGGTGGGTTTAATTATCTCATTCCTGAAAGGAAAACTCTTCGAGGCTCCTACACTAACAGAACGCTATAATACCACCTCAAAGGAAACGGAAGAATAAATGCACATAGAAATGCAAGAGAAAGGATACTTGAGGTTCTCCAACAAGAATCTTGAAGAACACTTGAGAGAGAAAAAATTGAAACCTTGATGAACCACCATGACGAACCTCTTGGGGAACACCGGAATGAAATGATGAAAGAATAAGATTAAAGGCCCTGAAATGATTTAGATGAAGCTTCTCAAAGAGATACTTGATAGAAATTGGAACTTCGGAAAAGAAAGATAAGCACTTGAGAAAAAGGAATTGATATCATGAGGCACTCCGGAAGAAGAATTGAGATTACTATGAACAAGAATAAGAATTATGTTATGCTAATCCTTCATCAAGTTAAATTGATGACAATCAACGGATTTATCATACGACTTAATCTTCTAGAAATGAATCTTGGAGAGACAGAGAGATAAGCACCACTTGAGGCATGATTGAAGGAAGCACCATTAAGAATTCACACTTGAATGGAAAACCAAGAATTAATGGAGATACATGAGAATGAAGAGATAATAAGCCACCTGAGAGAAAACTTGAACAAGGCACCGGAGTAATTGAGAGACGAACGAAGAGACAACAATTGAGAAGAATTGAGGATGAAAGATGAAAGCTGAGAACGAAGAATCTTCTAAAATGATGGCCTTTGGAGGATCGAGAATAAAAACAACTCAGAGAAGCACCAGATAGCAAGAAAGGGATTACTCATGATCGGCAACAATTAAGATGATGGCACAAAGCTAAAATGATGAATATCCAAGAGAATGAACCAAGATTGAGAGAAACACCCCTTCGGTCTTTGACGCTGAACAGGATGAAGAGAACACCACCGAGAACTACTAAAATACTCCGGAAGAACGAATTACGAAAGGTTGAGCCAAAGACGAAAATAAATTTGAAGCGATCTTGAAGAAGGAATATGACTGATGAAATTCATACTTACGTCATAGTTGAAAATATTTAGAGATCTCCGGGAAAATATTACAAGAGCTAAATAAGATCATGGGAAAGAACCTGTGGGTTATGGGCCCACTGAAAAGAAACCACCGTTGAAACAATTGAATAGACAAAGAGATTGCACCAGTACAAAAGAAATTAGATGAGGTTGAAACCTCGAAATAATTAAAGATCTGAAACAAGAAACTCTGAGATATCTTCAACACTCCGGATAGAATAGAGATAAATGCCAACAGAAGACTAGATAAGAATTTCTAACATGAAAGGATCGATATGGTTGACTAGAGGGGGGGGGGTGAATAGGCAACGACCACTTTTTAATTAATCTTGGCAAGTTAGGGTAAACAACCTACGGGTTCACAAATATAACAACAATGGGGTGAACCGTAATGAAGCTAACAACGAGAGCTACTAAGACAAGTAAGAGATAGACAACAACATAAGCATACACAAAGTAAAGGTTAGAGATAACCACAAGTGGAACCAATGAAGACGAGGATGTGTTACCGAAGTTCCTTCCCTTTGACAGGAAGTACGTCTCCGTTGGAGTGGTGTGGAGGCACAATGCTCCCCAATAAGCCACTAAGGCCACCGTACTCTCCTCACGCCCTCGCACGATGCAAGGTACCGTGATTCCACTATAGGTGCCCTTGAAGGCGGCGACCGAACCTTTACAAACAAGGTTGGGGCAAACTCCACGCAAAGCTTGGAGGCTCCCAACAAGACCACGAAGCTTCACCACAATGGAATGTGGCTTCGAGGTGACCTCAACCATCTAGGATGCTCAAATACCCAAGAGTAACAAGATCCACAAGGGATTAGTGGGGGAATCAACTTTTCTCTTGGTGGAAGTGTAGATCTAGGCCTTCTCAACCAATCCCTAAAGAATCAACAAGTTTGATTGGCTAGGGAGAGAGATCGGGCAGTTTTGAGCTTAGGGAGCAACAATGGAGCTTGGGAGGGTAAGAGATAAGGTTCCACAGCTAGAAGAACCCTTTATATAGTGGGGGGGGGGGAATCCAACCGTTTTCCCACTCACAGCCCGTGCCTAGCGGTACTACCGCTGGATGCAGCAGTACTACCGCTCGCACTCCAGTGGTACTACCGCTCGCACTCCAGCGGTACTTCAGCTGGCTGCAGCGGTACTACCGCTGGGCCCATGGTAGTGCATAGGCACTACCACCGCCAAGAAAGTCTTCGCAAAAAGGTCCGTCCAAGTACTACCGCTAGGAAGGCGGTACTAATCACTTGGAGCGGTACTACCACTGACCAGGGGCGGTACTACCACCAGCTAGCGGTACTACCGCTGGCTGCAGCGGTACTACCGCTAGCACTCCAGCGGTACTACCGCTAGGCCCAGCGGTACTACCGCTGGGGGACCATTTGCAAAGAAGAGAGAAACACAAAGGCGGGAGCCACTCCAAAGTTGCCGGCAAGGGGGAAAAGAGGTGTAGTGTGCGCGTGCAAGATCGATTCCACCCAAACCTTTCCACTACGGTTCCCCTCTTAATAGTACGGCTTTCCTATGACTCAAATAAAGAGAATCGTAGAGAACACCGTGCTTCTGTTCCATGAAAGAGGGGGCGAGTCGTCTTGTGCCGTTGACGTGTGTTATCTGAAATCTTAACACACACGGTTAGTCCTTTGCGGTACTGTCATCAATCACCAAAATTACTTAGGCATAAACTATGCCCCAACAATCTCCCCCTTTTTGGTGGATTGATGACAATACTGGATTTGCACAGTGAAGAACATGTGAACAAAGAGATAGAGATATATGAAAATAAGGAGCATATGACTGACAGCATATGATGGAAATAAATCTCACACTAGTTCATGTCTCACGTCACTCAAAGCAAAGATAGCCAAATAGAAGCAAACCAAGTTCGAAGCAAACACGAAAGATAAGCAAAGCTAAGCAAAGTTCAACTCTCAAAGCAAATCCAGCTCCTAGACTCTCTCCCCCTTTGGCACAAGACACCAAAAAGGGGCACACCTAACGCCACAGGTGGTCACTCCTTAGCCTCATCATCCCCAGACTCGTCTGTAGCATCTGGATCGTCCTGCTCCTCTTCATTGTCCTCCTCCTCCTCGGCATCAGACCACTGATAACCTTGAGCCCGCATCCAAGCAGACTCTGGAGTGATGTCGTCCTCTGATCCGCTGGAGATGTCAACGTCAAGTGTCCTCAGGACACGCTTGTGCCTCTGACGGTTCTCCTTCTAGGCCACGTGCGTCTGATACTGTCCATTAGCCTGCATACAGAAGAGAGTCTTCATCTTATCCTGCAGTTTCACGACCCAAGATGGCATGGCAGAAGAGCGGGACTGAGAAGCGGTTCCTCTGTTAGCAGCGGTCTCTGTGTCAGTGTCCATGTGCTGGGATGAAGTTGATGGGTTGGCCCATTTGTCCTTGACGCAAAGCTTGATAGGATCGTGCACAAAGTAGTCAGCCTGAATGTCGATCTCCTCAAGCGGATAGGTGTCTGACGGATATAAGCAAACAAGTAGGGCCCGTAGATGGGAACCTTGCGCATCATGATGCAGTTCTAGAGCTCAGTGAACATCACATTAGAAATATCGAGAGGGGCAGACTCCTTAGTCATAGCCTCCTCACAGAGTAGAAGCATCTCATCCAGAGAGCCGTGTACCTCGTCGAAGTTGCCAATGCGAGGAAAGAGGGTGTTGCGGAAGATCCGATGCATGATATCGAGATGCCTGGGGAGCACACCTTTCTTCACATAGAGTTGCTGCAACCTGTCCTTGGCGGGGGCCCTATCAGTGGGAGCTGCAGCATGAGGACGCGACCCAAGTGGAGTGTCAACTCACTGAAAATCAACCTTGAGAAATGCCATGAATTCACGCCAGGACCTTGTCATCTTCTGAGTCCCAGTCATCCAAACCAGGGAGCGCTCGTCATCAGGCGAGAAGTGAACCGTGACATAGAACTGGGCAACAACATTTGGTTTAAAGTCTTTCTTGAAGGTGATGATCTCCTTAATGCCCAGCTTGTCAATCAGAGAGAGAGCGTCACCAAAGTAATCCAGGTTCCGCTGAAGGTGTGCCAAGTCAATCCACTGAACGGGAACAAAACTCTTCTTGAAATGCTTGATGATGTCACGATAGATCCTGCAGTGATCCGTTGCCCAAACATGCTCGACATTCTTGATCACAGCCCTCTCTTGGAGATAGTGGTTTTGATTACGGAACCGCAAAAAATCCTTAGGGGGCATGGTGCGAATGTCGACCCCCTTGTCCTTGTGAGCGGCCTTCTTGAAGGCCTTCTTTTTGGGTTGCAGACCTGAAGTGGCGGAACTCTCTGGAGCCTCTGCATTGCGATAATGCTTTGACTGTGTGTCCCGTGGGGGGTTCGAGTGGCGAGCACCACCTGTGACACAAAACACACACCAAAAAAGAGCGACAGAAGGAGTCAAGGCAATGAACAAGAAGAGGCATAAAGGAAACACTCATTGCCAAGCACATGAAAAGAAGAAATAGAGTTTCCTCCTGGCGGTAGTACCGCTACCCCTGGCGGTAGTACCGCTGGGGTCCTAGTGGTAGTACCGCTACCCCTGGCGGTAGTACCACTGGGGTTTGATTTTTAGATCTGAATATGAAAAGAACCCATAGAGATGGCTACATGGAATTGACAAGGGCCATGGGCTGTGTATAATCACTAGGAACTCCACCACAACCCTAACCATACGAGGATCACAAGTACCATCTAAATAAGAACATGCCTAGGCAAGAGGAAGCAAGTTTTAGATCTAATCCAAAAATATAAGACATGCTTGATCTAAAACATGAAAATCCTAGGGCATGGCAATATAAATACAAAGATTCATAGGACCTACACTCCCCTCGAATACCTCCTTCATGCCATCCAAGAACAAAGCACAATATCAAATACATGGATCCAACCCACCAATGCTCCTAATCCTAGAACAAGAAAACATCACCCAAGAGAAGAAAGAGAGGAGCTTTACCGGGATCCATGGCACTTGGAGGAGGAAGGACAAGTGGAGCAAACCCTCCAAGTCAACGAAGAGAAGGGGCTCCACGGATAGAGATCCAAATAGGGGGAGTTCGGGGTTGGGGAGGGAGGAGCCACGAGGAATAAGAAAGAGGCAGGAAAAAACGGGCCCCCTCCTTTATATAGCCCAAGGGGTATGGGCCAGCGGTAGTACCGCTGTGGTCCTGGCGGTAGTACCAGTACCTGGCGATAGTACCGCTGGTTGCAGCGGTAGTACCGTTGGGGTCCTGGCGGTAGTACCTCTCCCCCTGGCGGTAGTACCGCTCCCCCTGAGACAGCCCTAAAAATGTCCTAGTTAGGTCGTGGTAGATTGGGGTCCTGGCGGTAGTACCGCTATCCCTAGCGGTAGTACCCTGGGGTCCTGGCGGTAGTACCGCTACCCCTGGCGGTAGTACCGCTGCAAATGTCACAACGGGACCTAGGAGAAGAGAAGAACGTGGGCAAATGACAAGTTAGTGAAAATAAGAAGATAGCACCAGCAAGATATACTGACTTGTCATTTTGTATCCTTTCTTCCATATGAGAGAAAGGTGTGTGTGTGTGGGGGGGGGTGGCCGATGCCACCTATGTTTGAGACAAATGTATGACACCGCGAAGAATTATCCTTGGGTTCATGACCAACACTCGTCTTTGAAGCACAAGTGCCATTTGGCAATGGCTAAAGTGAAAGACTCGATCGATTTATGCATAATGGGGGGGGGGGGGAGGAAGAGTTCATTGAGAGAACAACACTCCCCCTATGTCCATGCCTACATCTAGAACAAGATAGAATGCATAGTAAGGTGCAATGTGCCTAGCTTCAATGCACATTACTTGAATCAATGATATTTAGCTCATGCCTTAACTCCCGGAACCTTGCTTCATCCAGGGGCTTAGTGAAGATATCTACAAGCTGCTCTTCAGTGTGGATGAAGTGAACCTCAATATCACCTAGCTTGATATGTTCACGAATGAAGTGATGGCGAATATCAATATGCTTGGTTTTGCTATGTTGCACTGGGTTGAGGGAGGTCTTGATAGCACTTTGATTGTCACATAGAAGAGGCACTTTGTCACAAGTGACACCATAATCCTTTAAAGTTTGCCTCATCCATAGCAATTGTGCACAACAACTTGCAGCTGCAACATACTCAGCTTCGGTGGATGATAGAGAGACGCAATTCTGCTTCTTTGAAGACCAACTTACCAGTGAGCGACCAAGGAATTGTCATCCTCAAGAAGTTGACTTCCTCTCCACACAATCTTCTGCCCAATCTGAGTCAGAATAGCCAACTAGGTTGAAGTTTGCTCCTTTGGGATACCATAGGCCAAAGTTTGGGGTATGAGCCAAATATCGAAAGATTCGCTTAACAGCCATATAATGACTTTCTTTTGGTGCGGATTGAAACCGTGTACATATCCCTACACTCAACATAATATCCGGTCTAGATGCACAAAGGTAAAGGAGGGATCCAATCATGGAGCGATATACCTTTTGATCCACTACTTTACCATTGGGATCACTGTCAAGCTTGCATCTTGTTGGCATGGGGAACTTGACCGGTTTGACATCTTCAAGCTCGAACCGTTTGAGCATGTCTTGAGTGTACTTGGCTTGTTTGATGAAGGTCCCTTCTAGGGCTTGTTTAATATCGAACCCGAGGAAGAACTTCAACTCTCCCATCATGGACATCTCAAATTTCTCAGTCATTAGTGCAACAAATTCTTCGTTGAAGGAAATGTTAGGAGAGCCAAAGATAATATCATCAACATATAGTTGGCATATGAACAAATCCCCTTTAACCCTCTTAGTAAAAATAGTGGGATCTATCTTCCCAATTTCAAACCCACGATCTTGTAACAACTCAGTAAGATACTCATACCACGCACGTGGGGCTTGTTTAAGGCCATAAAGTGCCTTATTAAGTTTGTACACATGATTGGGGAGCTTGGGATGTTCGAATCCCGGGGGTTGTTTGACATAGACCAACTCATTTAAAGGACCATTAAGAAGGGCACTTTTCACATCCATTTGTTGTAATTTGAAGTTATGATGAGAAGCAAATGCAAGCAACATGTGAATAGATTCTAGACGAGCAACAGGGGCAAAGGTTTCACCGTAGTCGATACCCTCGACTTGGGAGTAGCCTTGAGCCACCAATCTTGCCTTGTTTCGAAGCACAATCCCATTGGCACCTTGCTTGTTCTTGAATATCCATTTGGTCCCGATGACATTATGTTCCTCCGTTGGCCTTGGCACTAAATCCCAGACTTGGTTACGCTCAAAGTTGTTAAGTTCTTCATGCATGGCCATAAACCAATCCTCATCATCGAGCGCTTCCTGTACCTGCTGAGGTTCACAATACGAAACAAACGCGTGATGCTCACAATAATTCCAAATCTGTTGACGGGTGGATACTCCCCTTTTTAAACTGCCAAGTACATTCTTCATAAGATGTGACTTGACTCTCAGCTTGTTCGCAATCTTGGCTGCTCGACGCTCCAAGAGTTCTGCATTGGATAACTGGGGAGAATTGACTTGTTTACTTTGCTTGCCCTTGCGTCTTGAGCCTCCCTTGGCACCGACTGTTGGTGCCGCATAAGGGAATTGTGAGACAGTATCCTGATTATCTTGACTTTCAACTTGAGCAGGTTCACTTGTTTGTTCTTGTATTTGTGGTTGCTCTTGATCTTGATCTTGTGCTTCTACTTGGTCTGGATCTCGCGGTTGCACTTGATCTTGATCATGAGCAGGTTCGGAGCCTTGGGTGAGTGCTTGAATATCATGGAACACATCATCATTGTTGGGCAATTTATCTTGACCTTGAGCTTGTTCATTTTGTTGAGAGTCTTCTCTTTGTTCATCGGAAGCGTGTGGGGCTTGTGGAGGTGATGGCTCCATTTGAGTAGAGCATTGTCCTTCTCCTTCAGCCACAAGGGGTTCCTCAATGGGGAGTATTTGACCAATCCCCATTCTTCTTATGGCTTGGGGAGGAATTTCATCACCTACATCACAAAGACCACTTTGCTCCACTTGGGAGCCATTATTTTCATCAAACTCCACGTTACACGTCTCCTCAATGAGTCCAGTGGACTTGTTGAGGACACGGTAAGCATGAGAGTTTGTAGCATAACCAACAAAGATGCCCTCATGTGCTCTAGAATCAAATTTAGCTAAACGTGCACCTTTCTTGAGAATGAAACACTTACAACCGAATACCCGAAAGTACTTGAGACTGGGTTTGTTTCCAGTTAGAATCTCATACGGAGTCTTGTTCAAGCCTTTGCGGATATAGAGCAGATTGGACGCATGACATGCTGTGTTGATGGCCTCTGCCCAAAAGTTATATGGAGATTTGAATTCCGTCATCATTGTTCTTGCAGCGTCTATCAAGGTCCGGTTCTTCCTTTCTGCCATGCCGTTTTGTTGAGGGGTATATGGTGCTGAATATTGATGTTTTATTCCCTCATCACCTAGAAACTCATCCAAGGTGTAGTTCTTGAACTCGGTGCCGTTGTCACTTCTAATCATCAAGATCTTTGCTTCATGTTGACGTTGAGCTTCATTAGCAAAATTGATGATAGTTTGTTGAGTTTCACTCTTCCTTTTGAAGAAATATACCCAGGTGTATCTTGAGTAGTCGTCAACAATCACCAAGCAGTACTTTCTGCCTCCAAGACTATCAAATGATGGAGGGCCAAACAGATCCACATGGAGGAGTGAAAGTGCGTTATATCGACTAGAGGGGGGGGGGGTGAATAGGAGATTTTTAGAATTTCATCATTGAGGAAATTCCTTTTGAGGAAATTCCTCACTGATGACTAACTTACAGCGGAAACAGTAAAGGATCAGAAGTGCAAAGTTTCACAACATCAGTTTTTCAGAGTGAAGAATGTGAAAACAGATTGCAGAGTGAGCAGGCACGCAGAATACAGATGAGAAATGACTAACGTGAAGAATTTGGGGTTGAGGAAATTCGGAGAAAGTCTTCAGCAAATTCTTCAAACAGTCACAGTGAAAGTCATCAACACATAATACGGGAAAATAAAGAGTTGAGGAATTAGAACCCGTTTCTCAGTGAAGACAGTCGTTGATGACGCAGTTCCAACTGCTGTGACAGTCGTACATCTGGTTTGGAGAGGCTTGGTATTGAAACCAAAGGACACCCAGTCCCGGGACACATAGTCCCTACCATACTCTCCTTGAGCTAAGGACACACATTCCTCGCCCAACACTCGTGGTAAGTCTTCAGGGCAGACTTCCAAACCCTCACAAACTAGGTCACCCGATGATCCACAATTGACTGCTGGAAAGCTCTAGACCATGACGCCCAACCGTCTGGAGGATGCACAGTCCTCAAAGGTAAAAGGCTTTAGTCCCACACAGGAACAACTTCTTCAGTGATGCTCAATCACTAGGTTTGGTTTGTGGTTTCGGTGGGTGGTGTATTTCCTGACTGATGATTTACTCTCGAAGGCTGTGAGGAATTTGGGTTGCTCTTATGGCAAGTGTCAGTTTCTAACAGAGCAGCCAACCAGCTAGTGGTTGTGGGGGGTGGCTATTTATAGCCTGGGAGCATCCCGACATGATTTGACACTAATGCCCTTAAATAATATGACCGTTGGAGTGGATAAGACCAATGACTTGGCGTGGTTATCAAAACGGTCGGAACCCTCAACTGTGGGAGTCCCCATGTCACTCATATTCCTCACTTGAGGCTTTTGGTAGGATTAGGCTTGGGTTGAGCATCATGAGGAAATTCATTCCATGGTGTAACTTCGACCCCCTTTAACAGTACGGTGTTCCTATTACTCAAATGCGAATAAAGTAAAACAGAAAGTGTAAATCTTCATGCTTCAAATTCTTCAGAATGATTTTCTTCAGGAACCACCGGACATCTCAATATCAGTATCTTCATGAGGAATATCAATTTCATCGCAGATTCCTCGCGATTCATTTCTTCAGCTTCAGACCAATTTCTTCAACTGAAGACATATATTTTAGGGGTCGATATTCTTCAAATATCTCAAACTCCTCAGTGACTTATAGATCCTGTGTATACTCACAAACACATTAGATACTTAACCTATATGTCTTCAAACCACCAAAATCACTAAGGGGCACTAGATGCACTTACAATCTCCCCCTTTTTGGTGGTTGATGACAATTAGGTTAAGTCTTCAACAGGGATAAAAAAATATGAAGTGTAAATACCCATTTGAGGAATTTGAAATCAAGATTCAGAGAGACTCCCCCTGAAGATGTGCATACCTTGAGGATTTTGCTTTTATAGCAAATGCACATTGATGATTTATATCATGGAGATCTCCCCCTGAGTCTTGTAAATCATGCATATATGTAACATATCATATGAAGAAAATGAAGATGCATGATGACAAATGGTATCTGACGAATTTCAGCATGCGTGCATTAAAACTTGAAGAATAAGCATGCGAAGAAAAACATTCAAAAGCGTAAGAGTACCATCGGGCTTAAGTTACAACTCATTACATAAAAACTTCAGAAGAGCCAAGAGTTTGTAACTTAAATATAGTTCATAAGCCCCAAAAATATCCCGCTTGAAGACTAACTCTTGAGTTTCTCCCCCTTTGTCATCAAGTGACAAAAAGGGACAAACTGAGGACTAACGCCCGTGAAGACTTCATTTCTTGGCGGTTGAGGAAGAGCCGTGATGCTTCTTGGGAGTAGTCTTCTTCCTTGGACCGGTGGCAGTGTCGAGTTGTTCTTCATCAGTCCCAGCAGTGCGGAATGAAGAAAAGGAGCTGTCTTCAAGGTCTGGCACTGGAATGGGCCTGCACTTCTTCTTGGGAGGCCACGACCAGTCAAAGTCTCGCTCAAAGTCCAGTTCTTCAAGCTCAGTCTGAGTCTTCAGATGTGCAAGTGTAGCCCAGGTGCGATCGAAAACCTCATGCAGATAGTGATGGTTAATCTTCACAGAGTTCTGTGTTTCAATGAGGGTTTTCACAATGGCACCAAACTGGCGTTTGACCCATTTGTGGTTGCGATCCACCTTCTGGTGAAGACTGAGGAGGAGCTCTCTGGTATTCAGCACGCGAGGAGGAACTGGGCTTGCTGGACGAGTCTCAGTATCGTCCCATGAAGAATAAGCTTCTGGCTCTCTGAACTGGCCATCAAGGGGCCTACTGCCTTCTTCAATCACAGATTTTCCCTTTCCTTCAATGGGCTCGAGAGTATTCTTGTTGGCTCGGATAGGAGGCATATAACCAACATGGTTTTGACAATCAGCGTGAAAGTTGATGCCTGTCCTTGTCCTGATGAATCTCATGATCCACGGGGCATATATCTTGTGATCAAAGGGGCACATGGCATTGTCGGCCAAAGTCCTCAAGAAGAAATCATGGATATTGATAGGAATACCGTGAATGATGTTGAAGAGGATATTCTTCATGAGGCCTACAACATCTTCTTCATCGTCATGGCCTTTGATCGGTGCGAGCACACTGCAGAGGATTCTGTAGACAGACCGGGGTGTGTACTTTAGCTCGTGGACGAGGAAGGTTGTTCTTGAAGATTTTCCTGCAGCCAAAGGCTTCATGAGGACTTCCATCATTCCATTTGGCAGCGCACTCTCACCATAAAGCTTCACTGCCCCATCTGAGGGAATTGGTACGGGCAGTTCTCTGAGGAGTTCAGAAGCAGGAGCCTTGTAGTGAGTGTTTTGTGACATCCAGTCAAACACCCAAGTGTTGATGTCTTCAGGGTTGCCAGATATGTGAAGAGTGGCATAGAACTGAAGAATAAGCTCACTGTTCCAGTCTGATATGTCTGAGCACATTGGGAGCAAACCTGCATTGTGGAGTACACTGAGGACTGGTTCCAGGCAAGGTATTGCTTCAAGCTCAACATGAGGAATATGCCTGTGCTGGAATATCTTGTTTCGTCCACAGAGCACAGAGGCATAATAGTTCATCTGAGTCCTTGTCCAAAACTTCAGATGCCTCATTTGAGGCTTGTCATAAGGGTTCTCTCCGATGAAGTACATGCGTTCTTCAAAAAAAAATTCGTTCTGAAACTTTGGACGCTTGGAGAATGGCTGACGCTGAACTGGCTGAAGATTTTGCTGAGGAATAGGGGAGGAGAAAACAATAGCAGTCTCTGGGTTGAGCACAATGAATGCATTGTTTTGGGCGGGTACATTTTCTTTAGCATTTTCCTCAGGGTGAGGAATTTCATCAACTGGTACTTCATGGTGAGGAGATGATGCTTGCTCTGGCTGAGCTTCAGGCTGAGGAATTTCTGCTTCTTTCTCAGTTGGAGGAGTTGGGTCAGCCTGTTCCTCATCTTGAGGAGTCTTCTCAGAATGTTGAATTTCGTCAGCATGAGGATTTTCAGCTTGTTTTTCCTCAGCTGGCTTTGTGGCAAAAGCAGTTTCATCAGCTAGTGCAGCTGATGCTTGAGTAGTTTCTGTCTGAGGAATAAGAGGTTGAGGACTGTCGTCAATCTGAATTTCCTCATCAGTGTGTTCCTCAGGGGCGACATCCTTCATTTCCTCATCTGCCTTCGTAGCTGGGTCATCAATGACGACCGTCTCATAGGAAGGGGCGACATTGAGAGGCACCGGGTCCAAAGGAGCAGTTTCTTCAATTTCTTTGAGGCGCTTTGCCTCTGTCTCTTCTACTGCTGAGGAGGCTTTTCTCTTCTTGGCTTCCTTTTCAGCAGCCCTTGTTTTCTTCACGTCTGATGCAGACAGAATTATCTTCTTCACCTTTGAAGCTTTTGGTGAAGGTGTTCTCTCTTCAGTTTCTTCAGCTGGTAGTGAGGAACCAGCTGGAACAGAGTCATCAGCCTGCTTTGATGAAGCAGCTGGATCAGGAGCAGTCTCATCAGCGGCAGCAATTTCATCAGTTGGAGTTTCCGTGATGATTTCTTCAATGGCCGGTTCATCAACACGGCGCTCTTGGTGTTCTTCCTCAGCTTGAGGAGTTTCCTCCTCATTAGGAGATGCATCTGCTGGCTCCTCAACCAAGGGCTGAGGAGTTGGTGCTGGGGATGCGGTTCTCTTGTTGTAGTCATCAACAGCACTAGTGGCCATCTTGATGAAATTGCTCTTGAGGCTTTTGCGATCTGACAGCTTGGCGTACTTGTGAGTCAATTTCTGCAGCTCTGCCTATGTTGTCACCAGTGCATCAGGAGTCAGTTTGAGGAGATTCTGCCAGAGGAATTTCTCCTTTTTGATCTTTGCAACCTTTGCCTGTCTGGCCTGCTGTTCTTTCCACTTGGCTTCATTTATGAAAGTGGCCACCATGTGGCTGATGCCAGGGGGAAGTTTCAAATCATCAATAGGAGTGTTTGGGTCCTCATACCAGATATTGATGTAGTCAAGGAGGACCTTGGGGTCCATGGCCAGAGGAATAGCACTGCCTGATGCTTGAGCTACTCTTTCTTGCTTGTTTCTGATGATGGCTTGCAGGGTTCCATCATCATATTCATCACTTCCCTCTGAGGCAGACGGGACTGCGATGATTTTGCTGGGGCTGGGCAGAGGTGCACGTTCAGCAGTTGCCAAAGTCTTCACAGGAGGTGTTGAAGACTTTGTCTCCGAGCTAGTTGTAGCTGGAAGTGAGGAGCTGGAGCTGGCGGTCGTAGGCTTCACGACTTGCTTCTGTACTGGTTTCTCTTGAGGCTTTGGGGTTGGAGCTGAGGATTTTGATACTGCGGAGATTGGTGCTGAGGGCTTTGGCGCTGATGGTTTTGGTAATGAGGGTTTTGGTGCTGAGGGTTTTGTGACAGAAGCCTAAGCAGACTTCTCTTGAGGCTTTGGAGCCCTTGGCTTTGATGGCACAGACTGCATTTGAGGAATTTCTGAGCCTGAGGTTTCTGCAGCTGAGGAATTAGCAGCGCCGGAGGCAGCAGCTGAGGATTCATTAAATTTCCTCACTACAGCTTCTGCCTGCCTCTTGAGCTTGGCCAGATGCTTTTCTTTCTCATCTGGATAGTCATCAATTGTCATGAGGCTTGAGGGATGTGCTACTTGATGATCCTCAAGCGGGGCCCTTCTGCCAGGAGGCTTCAAAGCGAATTTCTTCGCATATTTAGGAGTCACAAACCTGTACTCCTTCCATTCCTTCACCCATCGGCGTTCAATCTTCTGCAGCCGTATCTTTCTCTTGGCCATTGTCTCATTTTCATCAGGCGTACAATAGTCCAAGTAAATGTCCTCAGGGATATCAGCAGCTGTGTTTTGCTCAAGTTTCTTTCCTCCCTTCTATTTTCTGTCTTCCTCCATTTTCCTCAGTTGAGGATTTTGCTGATGATTTTGAACTCTTGAGGATTCTGATGAGCCTTGAAGAGTTTCTTCCAGAAACGCTGCAAATGAGTTAATGTGATGTGAACCGAGAGATTCATCAGCTGACATGTGTGTACCTGTGAACAGAGTATAGTTGCGAGGAATTTGGAGAGGTCATATGCGTTCTCAGATTTGAGGAAAATGAAAAAGTTTGACAGTTTGAGGAATATAACCAGTGGTTGAGGAATTTGCCTAAGCATACTGTTCTTGGGTTCCAGAGTTGTACAGATTCGAAAATTCGCACAATTGAGGAATCTCGTGAAAGTCTTAGATGCTTAGCATAGTTCATCAATGATTGTGGTGATAGGTAGTGTTTGAGGAATCATGTGCGCATCGTATCTTGAGGAAAACAGATTTCACATAGAAGATGTAAAATTTTAGATCTAATCTGCTGTAAAAATGGGATATATTTACCCTGGAAGGTGCGCACGAAGAACACAGAAAGTTGTGTTGGAGAGGCTCTTCGTTCGAGTGTCCAATGCACCCTAACTCGGCTACAGAGGACGTCTACGGCGGCGGGGGACGAAGATGGTCCGACTCCGGCGTGGTTCTGGCGATGGAGAAGTCGAGGCAGTGAAGCTCTTCCTCACCGGCGACGAGACTACTAGCGGTGGCGCTAGGGTTCGGTGGAGTGTGCTGTGGCAGGAGAGCGATGAGGCGAAGAAGAGGATGCCGAGGGGGATAGGGACATATTTATAGCCAAAAGTTACTGTTGGCGCGAGAATGTCGGACCAAATAGCCCCTGCCTCTACGTCTCCGCAGGACACGTGTAGCTCCCGTACAATGCGGTGGAGATAGTGGAGATCGTGGTTATCCGATCGTGGGAAGTGGGGGTTCAGTTACGGTGCCTTTAAAGAAGCAATTTTTTGAAGATTTGAGGATTTTCGTTACAAAATCATCAGCTGACAAGGAAGCAGTGAGGATTTTGAACAAAGTTTCAAGTAGAACGCATATGAAGAATTGAATAGACTGGATGAGTATAGCATAGAGGGAAAGTAGGGTTCGATCACATTCACTTAGCAGAAACATCAACTTGAAGAAATAGCAATAAGTGAATGCTGTTGAGGACTAGAAATCACAGTCTATCTAGTCAAATGAAAGTTATCAAGTGTCTTTGAAGATTTTGTAATAAATCATCACAATGAAGAACAACTATTTTGAATAAGAACGCATTGTGAGGAAATTGATCATTTGAAGAAAATCAACTTGAGGAATTTCACATTGGGCGGTGGCGTTACCCACCATATAAGAAAGTTGATTACAGACGCCGCGTACAATTGTCGTAGGGCCCTGAGAATCAATTTCTTCGTTAATTTCTTCACATTCAGAGTGACATTCTTCATCAGTTGAAGAAAATCGATTCATCATGTGTTGCACATCTAAGTCATCAACTTTGCATAAGTGTTAGGATGTGTGGATGTTTTTACAAAACATTTGAAGATTCTAAGATATTTAGCTCACACCGCAACTTGCAAAACCTTTTCTCATTCAACGGCTTAGTGAAGATATCTGCCAGTTGATCATCAGTCTTCACATGGTCGATGAGGATATTGCCCTTGAGGACATGGTCCCGAAGAAAATGATGACGAATTTGGATGTGCTTGGTCTTCGAGTGATGTACTGGGTTGTATGCAATCTTGATAGCACTCTCATTGTCACAGTAGAGAGGCACATTCTTCATGTTGATGCCGTAGTCTTTGAGGGTTTGCTTCATCCATAGCAATTGAGCACAGCAAGAACCAGCAGCAATGTACTCAGTTTCGGCAGTGGAGAGTGATACACAGTTCTGCTTCTTTGAGGACCAACAAACTAGTGATCTTCCGAGGAAATGGCATGTGCCAGAAGTTGACTTGCGATCCACACGGTCACCAGCATAGTCAGAATCAGAATACCCTACCAGATGAAGATTGGAGCCCTTGGGATACCATAATCCTAGTGTTGGTGTGTGAGCTAAGTATCAAAGAATATGTTTCATAGCCTTATGGTGTGATTCCTTCGGTTTTGCTTGAAAACGTGCACACATGCAAACACTAAGCATTATATCTGGCCTAGATGCACATAGATACAATAAAGAGCCAATCATAGAACGGTATACCTGCTGATCGAAATCTTTACCATTTTCATCAGTGTCGAGGTGGCCGTTGGTAGGCATCGGAGTCTTGGCACCTTTGCATTCGTGCAGGTCGAATTTCCTCAGAACATCCTTGAGGTATTTCTCCTGTGACATGAAGATTCCATTGCTTTGTTGACGAATTTGAAGACCTAAGAAGAATTTCAGCTCCCCCATCATGGACATCTGATATTCTTCACTCATCATGTAGGCAAATTTATCACTGTATCTTTTGTCAGTACAGCCAAATATGATATCATCGACATATATTTGACATACAAACAACTCATGATCATAGGATTTTGTGAAAAGAGTTGGATCGAGTGAACCAGGTTTGAAGCCTTTCTTCATGAGGAATTCCTTCAATGTATCATACCATGCCCGAGGGGCTTGCTTGAGGCCATACAGAGCCTTTTTGAGTCTGAAGACTTTGTCTGGATTCTTTGGATCCTCAAAACCTGGAGGCTGAGCAACATATACTTCTTCCTCAAGCTTACCATTGAGGAATGCACTTTTCACATCCATTTGATATAAGGTGATGTTATGATGATTAGCATAAGCAAGTAATATTCGAATAGCTTCGAGTCTAGCAACAGGTGCAAAAGTTTCATCGAAATCCATTCCTTCAACCTGGGTGTAGCCTTGGGCTACAAGTCGTGCCTTGTTCCTCACCACTTGACCGTCCTCATCTTGCTTGTTTCGAAAAATCCACTTAGTGCCGATGATGTTGTGCTTGCGAGGATCTGGTCGTTTGACGAGCTCCCATACGTCATTCAGCTTGAATTGAAGAAGTTCGTCTTGCATAGCTTGGATCCACTCCGGTTCCAGAAAAGCCTCAGCAACTTTTGAGGGTTCTGTGATGGATATAAAGGAAAAGTGCCCACAATAGTTAACTAAGTGTGAAGCTTTTGAGCGAGTGAGAGGACCTGGCGCGTTGATGTCATTGAGGATTTTGTGAAGTTCTACTTCGTTTGCAATCCTCGGATGAGCTGGTTGAGGATTTTGTCTGGGCTGAGGAAGTGGTGCTGGTGCAATTTCCTCAGGAGCATCTTCTTGGTTTTTATCAGCGATGGGGATCATTTCTTCACCAATTTCCTCAGTGGGAACAATGTCTTCAGTAGGCTTAAGCTTTATTGCTTCCTCAGGAGACAGCTTATCTGGATCAGAAGGCAATTGCTCTCTTTGCAAGCCATTAGTTTCATCGAACCGCACATCTACAGTCTCAACAACTTTGTTGTGATAGTTGTTGAAGACTCTGTAAGTGTGCGAGTCCTTTCCATAACCGAGCATAAAACCTTCATGTGCCTTAGGTGCAAATTTTGAGCTATGGTGAGGATCTCTAATCCAGCATTTTGCACCGAAGACTTTGAAATAACTTACATTGGGTTTCTTGTCAGTGAGGAGTTCATATGAGGTTTTCTTAAGGAATCTGTGAAGATATACCCTGTTGATGATATGGCATGCAGTGTTGATTGCTTCAGGCCAAAAGCGACGAGGAGTCTGGTATTCTTCAAGCATAGTTCTCGCCATTTCAACCAGAGTCCTGTTCTTCCTTTCGACGACACCATTCTGTTGAGGAGTATAAGGAGCAGACAATTCGTGAGTAATACCAAGTTCATCAAGATAATCATCAAGACCAGTGTTTTTGAACTCGGTTCCATTATCACTCCTGATATGTTTGATCTTGATGCCAAAGTTCGTCGAGGCCCTTGAAGAAAATCGTTTGAAGATTTCCTGCACTTCAGTTTTATACACTATGATATGCACCCAAGTGTATCTGGAATAATCATCAACTATGACGAAGCCATATAAAGATGTCGCATTGGTTAGTGTGGCATAGTGAGTAGGTCCAAATAAGTCCATATGCAGTAATTTGAATGGACGTGTAGTGGTCATGATGGTTTTAGAGGGATGCTTGGATCTGGTCATTTTCCCAGATTCACAAGCACCGCAGAGATGATCCTTGAGGAATTTGACTGATTCGATGCCGATGACATGCTTCTTCTTCGCGAGCGTATGCAAATTCCTCATGTCTGCATGACCTAGTCTTCGGTGCCACAACCATCCTTCAGAGGTTTTTTCTAGTAAGCAAGTGGCTGGTTGAGGACCTGTAGAGAAATCAACAATGTACAAATCCCCTCTTCTTACACCTTCGAAGACTTTGGATCTGTCAGATTCCATGATGACTACACATCTATATCTACCAAAGATAAAAATCATATCAAGATCACAAAGCATCGAGACTGACATAAGGTTAAAACCAAGGGATTCAACAAGCATCACTTTGTCCATATGCCTATCCTTGGAAATAGCCACTTTGCCAAGTCCCAATACCTTGCTTTTACCTTTGTCAGCATATGTGATTTGCTTCAGAGGTGATGGAGTTAGTGGCATATTCATCAGTAAGCTTTTATCACCAGTCATGTGATGTGTGCAGCCACTATCAAGAACCCACTCAGTATTCTTGGGTTTGTCATCCTGCAGATGAATTAGTATAGCTTACCATCTCATATGCTTCAGTTTTGAAGAATATGATACTAATTTCATCAGATCAGTAATTTCATCATAACAGAAATGTATGGACGTGTGAAATATTTCTATTTCATCAATCATTAGCTTGCGTCCTATCAAGCATTTCCTCAGGTCTCCAGCAAATTCTTCAGATGATGATTTTCATCTGGAGACCTGTCCTGCAGAAGTGATTAGTTTGATTTCTTCACCACCCACATCTGAAGGGGTGGCAAAGCGTTCATCATCCTGCGAGCACCATATGAGAAAGGTGGCATTGAAGCCAATGCACTTATCTTAACAGTAGGGGGATTAAAGTACTCATATGAATATGCAGAGAACTGGTTTGAGGATTTATGAACATAATGATTTGAGGAGTAACGTTCATATTCATATTCCTTGTAGTTTCCCTGCATGTTAGACGCATAAGCACGGGTACGAGCATAGTTTTGACCACTTGAGGATTTTGATCCTCTTGAAGACTTTGGTCCTCCTGAGGAATTTGATCTGGGGTTCAGATTCTTCACTGGTGGTGTCAAGAGGACATTCACCTGAAGATTTTCAAGACAACTTTTGGGAACCCAGATTTTCCTAAGGGGAGGGCCATTCCTGCAGTTAGTTCCAACATATCGAGCAAATACTTCACCAGATTGATTTTTGAACAGTTTATAGTTGGAGTCAAATGACTCATCTGAGGAGTAGGATAAATCACATGAAAAGCCAGTTAGATTGGATGGATCAAAAGGAGGCCCAGTAGCAGCAACCCATGAGGTTTCGGAATACTGCTCAGGTTTCCAATAAGATCCATCAGCATTTAATTTCCTCTCAAAGGCAATTCCTTCTTTCCTCGGGATCCTGTTCAAGATCTGCTTTTTGAGCACATCACAAAGGGTTTGATGTCCTTTGAGGCTTTTGTATATGTCTGTCACGTACAATTCCTTCAACCCTGCATTTTCATCAGTAACATTTGTGTTTTCCTCAAGTGAGGAAATAGACACAGCAGGTGTAGTTGAAGAATTTGTAGCCGTAGTAGCATTTGATGATTCTGGTGAGGAATTAGCAGTTTCACGTTCAATGCATTTAAGACATGGAGGAATGAATTCAACTTGATCAGCGCTGATCTGTTGAGCTAGTAATGAATCATTTTCCATACGAAAATCATCATGAGACATCCTCAGCTTCTCAAGATCAATCTTCCTTTGAAGAAATTCATAGGAAAGCTTCTCATGATCGGTGAGGAGTGTATCATAACGATCCTGAAGATTATCAAATCTAGACTGAAGACTTTTCACATCTTCAGTGAGGATTTGGTTAAGATTCATTCCATCATTCAACAGATCATCACTTTTATCTAGCAGTTTCTGAAGCTTTTCCAGAGCAGTTTGTTGTTTAGTGGCAATGATAGCAAGTTTACTTTAACTGGGTTTCTTATAATTATCAGGTTCACAGTCACTTGAATCAGAGGAGGAGGCATTATTTGGTACCTTTGAACCTTTTGCCATGAAGCAAAAAGTTGGAGCGAAGTCATCAGCATAGTCATCAGTGCGGATGGTGCTATCATCTTCTTCAAGGTTGAAGATTGACTTGCTGACGAAGGTGGTTGCCACGGCAAGGCTAGCCTGTCCGGATTCTGAGTCTTCATCAAAACCCTCTTCTTCATTACATTCCTCTGATTCTGCCTCGGAGTCCATTTCCTTGCCAATAAGTGCCCGAGCCTTTCTGAAACAAGTCTTCTTGTGCGATGAGGGCTTTGAAGATGAGAATTTTGAAGATTTCTTCTTCTTCTTCGAGTCATCAGAACTGTCATCCTTGTATTTCTTCTTCTTTGATTCCTTTCCCCAATGGGGACAATCAACAATGTAATGACCCAATTTCTTGCACTTGTGACAGGTTCGTTTCTTGTAGTCCTCATATGAAGATTCTGATTTCCTCATGTCTCTTCTTGAAGATTTACCGAACTGACCACGTCGTGTAAATCTCTGGAATTTCCTCACGAGCATTGCAAGCTCCTGTCCAAATTCTTCAGGGTCACAAATGCTGTCATCTGTGTCTTCGTCTTCAGATGAGGAAATTGCTCTAGCCTTCAGTGCACGTGGTCTGGAATAACTTGGTCCATATAGATCTCTCTTTTCTTCTAGCTGGAATTCATGAGTATTTAGCCTTTATAGTAAATCAGCTGGATCAAGCATCTTGTAATCTGGTCTTTCTTGAATCATCAGAACTAAAGTATCAAATGAAGAATCCAAAGATCTCAACAGTTTCTTCACAACTTCGTGATCAGTGATGTCTCGAGCTCCCAGTGCTTGCAGTTCATTTGACATGTCAGTGAGGCGATCAAAGGTGTCTTGGCAGCTTTCATTGTCATGTATCTTGAAGCGATTGAAGAGATTGCGAAGAATATCAACACGAGAGTCACGCTGGGTTGATACTCCTTCATTTACCTTGCACAGTCTCTCCCAGATCAGTGTTGCAGAGCCCAAAGCACTTACTCTTCCAAACTGGCCTGGGCTCAGATGGCCACAGATGATGTTCTTCGCTTGAGAATCGAGTTGCTTGAATTTCTTCACATCAGCCGCAGTGACACTGGCAGAGATAATGGGGACACCATTTTCCACAATATACCAGAGATCATTATCAATAGCTTGTAAATGCATTTGCATTTTGTTTTTCCAGAAGGGAAAGTTCTTTCCTTCGTAGGTAGGACATGCTGCGGTCACCTTAAACATGCCTGCAGTCGACATAACTAAAACTCCAGGTGGTTAAACCAAAATCACACAGAACAAGGGAGTACCTTGCTCTGATACCAATTGAAAGTGCGTTATATCGACTAGACGGGGGGGGGGGGGGGTGAATAGGAGACTTTTAGAATTTCATCATTGAGGAAATTCCTCACTGATGACTAACTTACAGCGGAAACAGTAAAGGATCAGAAGTGCAAAGTTTCACAACAGCAGTTTTTCAGAGTGAAGAATGTGAAAACAGATTGCACAGTGAGCAGGCATGCAGAATACAGATGAGAAATGACTAACGTGAAGAATTTGGGGTTGAGGAAATTTGGAGAAAGTCTTCAGCAAATTCTTCAAACAGTCATAGTGAAAGTCATCAACACATAATACGGGAAAATAAAGAGTTGAGGAATTAGAACCCGTTTCTCAGTGAAGACAGTCGTTGATGACCCAGTTCCAACTGCTGTGACAGTCGTACATCTGGTTTGGAGCGGCTTGGTATTGAAACCAAAGGACACCCAGTCCCGGGACACACAGTCCCTACCGTACTCTCCTTGAGCTAAGGACACACAGTCCTCGCCCAACACTCGTGGTAAGTCTTCAGGGCAGACTTCCAAACCCTCACAAACTAGGTCACCCGGCGATCCACAATTGAATGCTGGAAAGCTCTAGACCATGACGCCTAACCGTCTAGAGGATGCACAGTCCTCAAAGGTAAAAGGCTTCAGTCCCACACAGGAACAACTTCTTCAGTGATGCTCAATCACTAGGTTTGGTTTGTGGTTTCGGTGGGTGGTGTATTTCCTCACTGATGATTTACTCTCGAAGGCTCTGAGGAATTTGGGTTGCTCTTATGACAAGTGTCAGTTTCTAACAGAGCAGCCAACCAGCTAGTGGTTGTGGGGGTGGCTATTTATAGCCTGGGAGCATCCCGACATGATTTGACACTAATGCCCTTAAATAATATGACCGTTGGAGTGGATAAGACCAATGACTTGGCGTGGTTATCAAAACGGTCGGAACCCTCAACTGTGAGAGTCCCCATGTCACTCATATTCCTCACTTGAGGCTTTTGGTAGGATTAGGCTTGGGTTGAGCATCATGAGGAAATTCATTCCATAGTGTAACTTCGACCCCCTTTAACAGTACGGTGTTCCTATTATTCAAATGCGAAGAAAGTAAAACAAAAAGTGTAAATCTTCATGCTTCAAATTCTTCAGAATGATTTTCTTCAGGAACCACCGGACATCTCAATATCAGTATCTTCATGAGGAATATCAATTTCATCGCAGATTCCTCGCGATTCATTTCTTCAGCTTCAGACCAATTTCTTCAACTGAAGACATATATTTTGAGGGGTCGATATTCTTCAAATATCCCAAACTCCTCAATGACTTATAGATCCTGTGTATACTCACAAACACATTAGGTACTTAACCTATATGTCTTCAAACCACCAAAATCACTAAGGGGCACTAGATGCACTTACAAGGGGCTCCAATGGCCTCTTAGTGTAGATGAGAATCGTTGGACGATGAGCAGTTTCATGAATCTTTCCTTCAATGCAGGCACTACAAACACGATCTTTAGCAAAACTCACATTTGTTAGTCCACGAATATGGTCCCCTGTTAGAAGACTTTGCAAAGATCTCATATTGACATGAGCTAAACGGCGATGCCAAAGCCAGCCCACATCAACTTTAGCCATTAAACACGTCGTGGTCTTAGTGGGTCGCTTTGAGAAGTTCACCACATATAGACCACTTTCGACATATCCAACATAGGCTATTTTAAGAGTCTTGCTCCACAGGAGGACCACCGTATCAAGATTAAAGAATGTGGAAAAACCCATAATTGCAAGTTGACGAACCGAAGTAAATTGTAGGCAAGTGACTCAACAAGCATGACCTTCTCAATAGATAACTCTGGAGAGACGACCAGCTTACCAAATCCCAATACCTTTGACGAGGATGCATCGGGGAATTGGACATGGGTGGGCATAGATGGAGAAGGATGCACATCCACCACTAAGTCCTTGCTTCTGGTCATATGATTTGTTGCTCCACTATCGAGCAACCATGACACCCCACCGGAAGCAAACTTCTGCAATAGATCAAGGCTTGGTTTTAGGTACCCATTTTTTAATGGGTCCTTTCATGTTAGAGACAAGGGTCTTAGGAACCCAGATAGCCCATTCAATGTACTCATCGTAGGAACCAACAAATCTGGCATAAACATGCCCATCACTAGCACGACATAAGACATAAGAAGAATTGAGTTTGTCGGCTGTGTTAGTAGGAATGGTTTTGCCCTTCTTGAGGTTTCCATAGTCCACCTTGTTCCTGTTCACCTTCTGAGTCCCCTCACCCTCTTTGACAAAGATGTCCATGAGGGTAGGAGATCGTTTGTTCCTGTTCCTCCTTTTACCTTTTGACTTGGAGGTAAGTCCAAGTCCCTCCTTTCCTACAACACCTTTTTGAGTGCTCAAGAGGTCGTTCAGGCTCTTCTCACCTTGTATGCATGCCACAAGGCCATTCTCAAGTTTCTCCTTTAACTTGGCATTTTCCTCCACAAGATGTACATGCTCACAACAGGGATTAGTTGCACAAGCATTATCAATTAACACAAAGGGAGGACAAGTAGAGATCTCCTTGGTAAGCTTTGCTTGGAGTTGATCATGAGACTCTTTCAGAGAGAAATGAACACCTTTCAAGACCTTGTGGGCCTTGTCAAGTGTGTCAAACTCAAACTTGAGTCTGTCATGGCCAACCCCAAGAGCATACTTTTCAGACTTAAGCATACGAGTAAGAACAACATCATGATCTAGGTTCTTTTGCATTTTAGCGCAGTCATCGTTGTATGACTCCTCAAGAGCCAAACGAAGAGTGCGCTCCTTTTCTAGAGCAATAGATAATTCAGCAATTTCATCGGCATAGTCACGACTGTGTCCCTGAAGCTCGGAGATGGTCTCCTCATGAGACTCAATGAGGTCATTGGCCTCACCCAGTTGTTCCAAGAGAGCAACAAAGTGCTTCTTGGATTCTCCCTTAATAGTGCACAGGAACTTGTCAAGATCATGCTCATTAAGTTCCCCAACATCACTATCATCAACACAATTTAACAATGAAGGAGCAGTAGCGATGTTGGTCTTAATGATGGGGGTTACCTGATTGATACATTTTGCCATGAGGCACTTGGTGATGTGGTTCTCGTTGGGGGCGTTGAAGAGAGACACCTTATGGGGAGAGGTATTGGCAATAGCAACAGTTGCCGTTGCCACTGTATCATCATCATCATCATCGGAAAGGTACTCTTCAAGGGCCACCATCCCTTTTGGGTGGGGTTTCTTCACAAAGTTGTTCTTGATTGGAAATGATTTGGTTTTGTCTTTGCGAATGAGCTTGCCCCCGTTGTCTTCCCTTTTCTCATAGGGACATTCAGCCACGAAGTGGCTCACGTTACCACAGTTATAACATGTCCACACTTGTTGCTTGGGTTTGAATCCACTCGAGTTGTTCTTGGTGAAGGTGGGTCTTGAGTTCCTCTTGTTGCCCCAGAATTGCCTTGACGCAAGAGCCATGTGCTCATGATAGGCATACTTTGTGTCTTCAGGGCAGCTCTCCTCTTCCTCATGCTCTTCTTCTTCTTCAAACATTGCTTTTTCTTTTAACGCAAGGTTGGGTGAAGCTGTCTTTGAGCGAACACGAGCAAGTGCATTGTCGGCTGTTTCGTTCATGATTGACATTGCAATAAATTCATCCAACACCTCACTGGAAGACAAGGAGTGGAAGTCTGGCCGCTGATGAATGACAGATGACATGGCTTTGTTGAAAGGCATGATGGCTTTGAGAAACTTGCGCTTGACCCATGTATCATCCACATCCTTGCTCCCATGATCCTTGAGTGCCACAGCAATAGCAGTCACCCTCCGATAGAGATCACGAGGGTTCTCGTCTTCCTTCATCACAAACTCATCGGCCTTATCAAGTATCACTTCATAGTTGGATCGTTGAATGCTTGAGCTTCCCCTGTACAACACCATAATATGCTCCCAACAATCCTTGGCCAAAGTGAAGGGACGCAAGTGAGGAAGATCTTCAGGTGGCACTGCGGACTGGAGAATAAACAAGGCGGAGTGATTGTATTGATTGTCTGCATCTTCTCTTGGAGTGAGGTTGCTTGGATCATGGGGATAATATCCTTGCTCGATGATTCTCCACAAGTTTGTTGAGCTGTGATTCAAATGAGACTTAATAGAAAATACCCAGTTAGCAAAGTCACCTTTCACAAGCTTAGGAGGAGGACCAACATGATTAAGACGCAGTGTGGGAACGGATCCTCCATAGACCATGGGGGATGGAATTGAGGCATATGTTCCAGTCCCATCCTTTTCGTGAGATGAGGAAGGTCGCATACCTTTAGCCGCTTCCTTAGAGGAATTGGCCTCCGAATCGGTGATGGTGGGTTTAACCACTAACGCCGGTTCGGGTGGACTTTTAAATCCCTCAATTAACTCTTTAAGCATGGTCTTGACTTCGTTCGTCAAGGACGTCTTGAGGGCGTCCATAGCCGTATTCAAGTCGTCCCTTGTGACCGAAGTCAAGTCCATGGCCTCGGGTTGCCCATGGTTAATTCCCTCTTCGCCTTCCATACTCTTCAGGTGGTGAAACCCTTAATAAAGAGACGCGGCTCTGATACCAATTGAAAGGATCGATATGGTTGACTAGAGGGGGGGGGGGGTGAATAGGCAACGACCACTTTTTAATTAATCTTAGCAAGTTCGGGTAAACAACATATGGGTTCACAAATATAACAACAATGGGCTGAACCATAATGAAGCTAACAACGAGAGCTACTAAGACAAGTAAGAGATAGACAACAACATAAGCATACACAAAGTAAAGGTTAGAGATAACCACAAGTGGAACCAATGAAGACGAGGATGTGTTACCGAAGTTCATTCCCTTTGACAAGAAGTACGTCTCCGTTGGAGCGGTGTGGAGGCACAATGCTCCCCAATAAGCCACTAAGGCCACCGTATTCTCCTCACGCCCTCGCACGATGCAAGGTACCGTGATTCTACTATAGGTGCCCTTGAAGGCGGCGACCGAACCTTTACAAACAAGGTTGGGGCAAACTCCACACAAAGCTTGGAGGCTCCCAACAAGACCACGAAGCTTCACCACAATGGAATGTGGCTTGGAGGTGACCTCAACCATCTAGGATGCTCAAACACCCAAGAGTAACAAGATCCGCAAGGGATTGGTGGGGGAATCAACTTTTCTCTTGGTGGAAGTGTAGATCTAGGCCTTCTCAACCAATCCCTAAAAAATCAGCAAGTTTGATTGGCTAGGGAGAGAGATCGGGCACTTTTGAGCTTAGGGAGCAACAATGGAGCTTGGGAGGGTAAGAGATAAGGTTCCACAGCTAGAAGAACCCTTTATATAGTGGGGAGGGGGGAATCCAATTGTTTTCCCACTCACAGCCCGTGCCTAGCGGTACTATCGCGGGATGCAGTGGTACTACCGCTGGCACTGCAGCGGTACTACCGCTGGCTGCAGCGGTACTACCGCCGGGCCCATGGTAGTGCATAGGCACTACCACCGCCAAGAAAGTCTTTGCAAAAAGGTCGGTCCAATTACTACCGCTAGGAAGGCGGTACTAAGCACCTGGAGCGGTACTACCGCTGACCAGGGGCGGTACTACCGCTGGCTGCAGCGGTACTACCGCTAGCACTCCAGCGGTACTATCGCTAGGGCGAGCGGTACTACCGCTAGGGCCAGCGGTACTACCACTGGGGGACCATTTGCAAAGAAGAGAGAAACACAAAGGCGGGAGCCACTCCAAAGTTGCCGGCAAGGGGGAAAAGAGGTGTAGTGTGCGCGTGCAAGATTGATTCCACCCAAACCTTTCCACTACGGTTCCCCTCTTAATAGTATGGCTTTCCTATGACTCAAATAAAAAAATCATAGAGAACATCGTGCTTCTGTTCCATGAAAGAGGGGGCGAGTCGTCCTGTGCCGTTCACGTGTGTTATCTGAAATCTTAACACACACGGTTAGTCCTTTGTGGTACTGTCATCAATCACCAAAATTACTTAGGCATAAACTATGCCCCAACATAACACAAGAGAGAATTTAAAGGATGACAGGGATATGATGAACACGGATAACTGAATTGAATTCACCGGAAAAGATAACCAGGTTGAAGGAATGATGAACTAGAACTTCTGAGAATATTCACAATGAATCACTGGGTAAGAGAGAAAAGAACAGACAGCGGAAGCACAAAGAAAAGAAAACTCCTGGATAAAAATTGAATCACTGAAGAAAAGGGTGGGAGGGCGGGGAAAAACAAAGATAACTTGAGACAGATGAGACAACTCCGGAAAGAAAAAATAGATAGATCTTGCAAATATTGGAGATGATAGAATTCACTTGGAGAGAAACAGACCGGTTGGAAAAAAATAGATATGACAACTTCGGTAGACAAGAATTGATATGACAATTTGAACGAACAAAAGAATTTGCAATATCACATAAAAATATGAGAACCCCTCTCAGGAAAGATCTGAAATCACCACTTTACATCGAAGCAACACGAATTACCATATTCAGCAAAACAAAGGGACGAGGCTTATGAAACAAGCCAGAACAAACTCATGAGAAAGATTTCGTCTGATATTTTCATGGACAGGATCGCACGGGCTCGATTTTACAGCAGCCATCAAGTGCAAGGCAGTGCACCCGACATACAAAGCGTCCCCGAGTCGTAGCAAGCTACAAGGACTCTTTAAGACACAACGTGTACCGCTGTAAGTCGACCGTCAACAAACGAATCCACTAGATGTTGAACCCCAACCTAACATCATGCATTTGTTGGAAGATTGTCCTATAAGAAACTACTTGAATTCCCACCTAAGAATTCCCGAAATATCTGGTCATGCAATCTGGTACACGGATACAAGGAGTAATAATCACACAACTCCTATACTAACCCGTCACCTGTATCACATCCGTCAACACACAACCAGAATCTCGGACCTTCATCTACAACAGACCCTCGTGATCACAATGATACAAAGTATGGCAGTACTCCCGAACAATCTGCAACAGTACTGGGGACATCGGGGTTATCTCACCACTACCAATATTGAAGCAATTACGAACATCCTTCGTTCTGAGATATTAAGAAATCTGAATGATAACGATGTGCTCAAGAATCCCCTGGAGCTCAACTCCCCGGAAGAAAATCAAGTCAGACAGGAGGCACCAAGACAGAACTCCGTCACATCGGCATCATATAGACCCCAAAAATATCCGCGTGATCCTAATTTTTTTTGAGTGAGAAGAGGAGTAGAATAAATTATTACGTCAAGATTCCTCACCAGAGCATAGAAGAGGAGAAAAAACAATCGACTCTCCGATATATAACTAGACTCAAAGGAGTTTTTCACTAGACTCGACTCGGCCAAGTTCGATCAATCAAGGGGGCTTCTAGGTCGGTACTGCTCTGATACCAACTTGTCACGCCCAAGATGCGACCCTATCCTTAATTTGGCACGGGGGCCGCGTCAGGGATAGAAGCGCATCTCGTCGTGTCGCAAGAATGGATATCGTTACAAGTACATGTACTGAAAAGAAGATATATATATATATATATATATATATATATATATATATATATATATATATATATATATATATATATAGAATTGGCTTACACTCGCCACAAGCTACATCAAAATCACATCAGTACAATACATAATCATCATGAAGAAGAGCAGGGTTCGACTACGGACAAAAACAAACAAGAAAAGAAGAACGACGTCCATCCTTGCTATTCCAGGCTGCCATCCTGGAACCCATCCTAGATCGACGAAGAAGAAGAAGAAGACGCAACTCCAAATGAACAATCAACGCGCTCGCGTCAAGTAACCTTTACCTGTACCTGCAACTGGTGTTGTAGTAATCTGTGAGCCACAGGGGACTCAACAATCTCATTTCCGAAGGTATCAAGACTAGCAAATCCTAATGGGTGAGACATGGTTAAGTGGTGAGGTTGCAGCAGCGGCTAAGCATATATTTAGTGGCTAAACTTACGAGTACAAGAATTAAGAGGGGGAAGATCTACGCATAGCGGACGTGAACTACGGTTGATCAAATGAATGATCCTGAACACCTATCTACGTCAGACATAACCCCACCGTGTCCTCGATCAGAGAAGGAGCTCACGAAAGAGACAATCACGGTTACGCACACAGTTGGCATATATTAATTAAGTTAACTTCAAGTTATCTAGAACCAGTGTTAAACAAAGTTTCCACGTTGCCACATAACCACAGACACGACTTTCCGAAAAGATTTAACCCTGCAGGGGTGCTCCAACTAGTCCATCACAAATTACCACAAGCCGCATAGAAATCCTCCATCACGAAGCTCGCGATCTCGTCGAATTCCCTAGTGGAAAACCTCAACTCTGAGAATACCCAAAGCATCACCGGAATCCCGATGCACAAGATATCTCGTCAAAGGTAAAACTAATCCAGCAAGGCCGCCCGACGTGTCGACGATCCCGATAGGAGTCGCGTACCTCGTTCTTAGGACATGGCGGATGGGTCACACTAGGAGATGCCAAACCTCGGGTTGCCCCGTGGTGGCCCCGTAGTCTGCTAATTTGGACCAATACTCATGAGGAGCACTGGCCCGGGGTTGATTAAATTTCCTCGGGTTAATTACTCCCTATGCAATTCATTAGTTATTAGGCAAATGTAGTACCAAAGTTGGGCCTTGCCAGACCATCTTTAATTTAAAACGAATTATCAAGGGGGTCCCCATGACAACCCCGATCGTGTTAGGAGCGCTCATTTATGGAACATAACACCGGTAGCCGAAAACTAAGGGGGCAAAGGTGGAACAAAACACCAGGCTAGAAAGGCCGAGCCTTCCACCTTTTACCAAGTATATAGGTGCATTAAATTAAATAGCATTTAATAAGGTGATATGACAAGGAACCCATGTTATCACATGGAAGCAACTACACCTGCAACTAGCAACACTAATAACATGGTTAAGCAAGTAGTAACATAGCCAATCAGTGGTTTGCTAGGTCGAACAGGTTGAAGGTAATCATGGCATTGTTGAGAGGCTGATATTTAACAAGTGGTAGGCAACGAGACATAAACGATAGGAGCGATAAACTAGCATGGCAATGATAGTAATGGTATCTAGGAAAATGGTCATCTTGCCTGAGATCCCGCTTGAAAGAAGAACAATTCCGAGAAGTAGACGAACCGACGTAGTCGAACGGGTCCTCACATTCCGACACACTTGTGGAACTCTATCGATACGGAGCAAAACGGAAACAAACATCAACACAAATATTCACCACACGATGCACAACATGATGCACAACCTAATATGATGCATGATCAGTTCACTGATGCAAGGCATGGCATGGCAATTCACCTCACGAAAGCACTACACATTAAGTGAAGCTCGATATGCAACGAGTTGTATATCGACGAAACTCCACAATTGATTATTAGTTCACTCCCGATTATTTACACGACAATATTAAATGCGGTTAACATGGCAAGGGGTGGAGCGAAGATCCTACATGACATCCTAGTCGGTTAACTCGTGGATCATAGAACGGAGCTACGACACAAGAACATGCAACACAAGATGTATGCCATGAATGCGTCATTCATGTAAGTTCATCAACAGCACAACAAGAAGGGAAAGAAACATGTGTCGCCACGGCGAGCGAAAGGGAACCATGGCAGCAAGACGGAAACGAAGCCACGACAACGTTCATATCCCGATAACTCGTCGAGATATCGTGCCAACGAATAGGGATCGCGTGCGGGAACGGTAAATAAAGATGGGGTGATCCCGGTTACCGGGTTCCCATGTGTCGGGCACAACATAAGAGGGACAACGTGCAACGGCCAACATACGGTGCAAACATACATACATCTCATACAACACATGCATTCGTCACGACACGTCTCATCGGTATACCTTCGAAGCGTGCGAATCAGAGGGGTTCGGTTTGATGAAGGAGAACAACGGTCGTCGTGGAAGTCGTGGTCGTCGAGGTACTCGGGTCTTGTGGACGGTAGTCGTTCGCTCGGCGTCGTGGTTCACGGTCTTCGGTGACGGTAGTCGAACTCGTTTCCGGGGGTCGTCGAGGACGTCGTGGTACTCGCGGCGAACTTGTCGGTTCCATGAAGGAGGGGGGGGGGGCGTTGGTGCACGCGGCGACGACACACGACACAACAACAACTACAGCAACTAGCAGCGCAACAAACTACCTACAACTACTAGCACTAGCATCTAACAGCAAGCTACGGTAGCGACGACAACATCTACAACAACTAAACGCAAGCAAGCACGATAGCAAGCACGCAAGGGCTACGGCACAAGCAGCACGAGCAGCAACAACAAAAGGCAAACAACAAGTAGCAGGAAGCATCTATAGGCAACAGCAACAACAATCATCTACGGCGACGGCAGCAAGCAGCAAGCGACAGCAAGCAACACGACAACATGCATCAGCCATGGCGACATCCAACAGCAACTCGCAGCAGCTAACACGACAAGCAGCAAGAGCCAGGCACACAAGCAGCAGCACTAGCAATAGCGGCAACAACACAACAAGCTAGCTCGACAAGGCCATCAACAGTGGCAGCAACATGCAATCAGCAACAACAGGAGGAGGCCAAGGCGGTTCGGGCGGCGAGCACCTACGGCAGGGGAGCACGGCAAGGGGCGGCGTCGCAGGCGAGGTCGAGCGCGACGGGGCACAACACGGCGGGGCGGCGCGCAGGGCCGTCGAGCGGGACGAGGGGAGGCACGCGGGTCCGGCGAGCTCGAGGGAGGAGCGGCCGAGGCCGAGGGCGGCGCGCGGCGGCTGTGGGGGAGCCACGAGGAGGCGCGAGGGACGGCGACGATCAGGGCTAGGGCGGTGCAGCGCGGGGAGGCGGCGAGGACGACCACGAGGGGACTGGGAGGAAGGAGGCGCACGGGAGGGAGGACGAGGCCATGGCGGCGCTTGGGGAAGGAGACGCGCTTCCGGGAGGAGCTCTCTCCGACTCCCTGTCGCTAGGGTTGGGAAGAGCCCGGTGGGCCTTGAGCCGGCCTGGTACAGCTGGGTTACTCCTCTCTCCCTTTTTTTCTTGTTTTTTTCTTTACACCCACTTGCAACGAAATAAAACAAAGGAAAAAGTTGGAATTCCAATAGGAGAGAAATTATCCCGGAGCTAGAAAAATATGGAGGATTTAATAAAATTGGTTTGGGAATTTTTACAGAATATAAATTCGGACAAGTTTTGAATTTATATCAAACTTGCCTAAATTTAATCCATAACCAAACCAATCCCAGTTGGACTGAGATTTTAGATGGCGACCCTATACGATAGATATAATTTACGGGCTCAATAGAAATATATATTTGAGCATCTACATCTACAGCTCAAATAAATGAAGGCAAAGGGAAATCAGAGAGGATCAAGGAGTGGCTAGGTGAAGAGGGTAAAACAAATGAACACAATACGGGAAAAATCACACCAGAGATGATGGAGATGATGCATGATGCGTGATGAATGCAACAGACAAAAATAAAACACACTGCGACAACAAATAAAAAGGGCGGATCTTCTGGAGCGTCGGCATCGGGCTGTCACACAACCGATCCTAACTTCAATAAGTGCTTATTTGAGCTTCGTGACCTCATGCGTGCCAAAGGAAATGTCATTACCATCAACAACATATTTGTTGAATCTATTCGAATGCATAAACTTGAACATTGTAATAGTCAAATTTCTGATGGAACGTTTGTGTCTTACAAGGAAACTTCATCCAATGATGACCATGCGAAACGTGGCTACTACGATGATGATGAGAACTTCGACACCGAGTATGAGAAGACCATGAAGAACCTTAGTCTTATGGCTAACCTTAAAGACTACATGGCCGGTGGAAAGGAGTGGGTTCTCGACAGTGGGTGCACCGATCACATGACCGGAGATAAAGACATGTTCCGTGATATTATACCAAACCATGGACCTCGGAAGTATGTGACTATTGGAGAAAACTCCAAAGGTAAGGTACTTAGTCTTGGTAAGGTGGTTGTATCTCATGACAGTTCCATTCAGAATGTCATGCTAGTAGAATCTCTTGGCTATATCTACTTTCCATATCTAGACTAGAAGATTTCGGTTTCGATGTGCTATTTACGAAAGTTGAATGCCGAATGTTTCATAGCAACAATCATAACATCGTCTTTACTAGTTTCGTATAGGTGATCTATACATTGTTGATTTCTCTAAGATATCCAAACCTCGTACATGCCTTATTGCAAAATCTTTTAAGGGTTGGTTATGGCATAGAAGGCTTGCACATGTTGGTATGCGTAATCTTGACAAACTCATCAAAGGTGATCATGTTCTTGGTGTTAAAGATGTTATCTTTGACAAATATAGACTTTGCAGTGCTTGTCAAGCAGGAAAACAAGTTGGAGGAAGTCATCCCGTGAAGAACATCATGACCACAAGAAGACCCCTCGAGCTGCTTCACATGGATCTCTTTGGTCCCAACGCATATAAGAGCCTCGGTGGAAATTCTTATGGTCTAGTTATTGTTGATGCTTTTTCCAGATTTACGTGGGTGTTCTTTCTCAAATATAAGTTGCAAGTACAAATGATCTTCAAGAACTTTTCTCGAAAATCTCAAAACCAGTCTGAAGTGAAGATCAAGAAGATTCGGAGCGACAACAGAACAAAGTTCAAGAACACTAATGTGGATACTTTTCTTGACGAGGAAGGTATCTTACATGAGTTCTCGGCACACACACCTCAACAAAATGGAGTTGTTGAGAGGAAGAACCGGACGCTCATAGAGATGGCGGGAACAATGATTGACGAATACTAGACTCCAAGACACTTTTGGGCAGAAGCCGTGGAAATAACTTTGAAAGCACATATGCTCCCTTGGTGATTTCAATAATTCATGACAACATAGATTGTCTCTTGGACTAACACTTTTATCTAGATATTTCAGGAAAAGTCCATAGAGAGCATTGGCTAAAGGTTTACGTGGAGACACTCGTGGATGCAAGAAAGGAATAATATTGGCTCAAGCTTCAAGCTAGAAGACTCTTCATTTTATATTTGTGAGAAATCACTTTTGAGTCCACAGGAAAGCCAATACTATTAAAAGGGAGTGAGGTAGTAAAATGAACTGCTTGCTCAAATGCTCAAAGTTAGCCACCAAAACACTCATACATATCCACTCTGTCAAGTTCCACATTCACAAATTCGGTGTCACCAACATTTCCACATTGGACCCACCGAGTTTGAACCTCAGACATAACCCTAGCCATTCCCACCAAATCGGTGCAACCAAAACTGCATCGGTGCTACCGAGTTTAGTGTGACCAACATTATGTTGCCAAGATACACAAAATCGTAATTTCCAAGTTTGAGTATCGGTGCCACCGAGTTCGGCCATCTGACCGTTAGTCACCTTTTCGGTGCCACCAAGTTCTATATATCGGTCTCATTCAGATTCAAAAGTTCACACTACTAGTCGGTACCACCGAGTTGTCCACTTTGGTGTCACCGAGTTTGCACTTTTGTGTGTAACAGTTGGATTTTGGCTGCTGCCTATATATACCCCTTCACACACCTCTCATTCGTGCGAGAAGCACTCAGAACACACAGTTCATTTGCAGATCCATTTTCTGAGAGAGAACTACCTACTCATGTGTTTAGACCAAGATATTCCAATCCTATCATTTGAAACTTGATCTCTAGCCTCCCAAACTGCTTTTCACCAAATCAACCTCTCCTACCCATGTATATTATGTGAGAGAGTGATTTTTATTGAGGAGACTATCTTTAGAAGCACAAGAGAAAGGAGTTCATTGATCTACGACATCTATTACCTTTTGGAGGGTGGTGCCTCCTAGATTGATTAGGTGTTGCTTGGGAGCCTCCTACTTCGTGTTGTGGAGTTGAAACAAGATGTTTGTAAGGGCAAGGAGATCGCCTACTTCGTGAAGATCTACCGTGAGTAAGGCTAGTCCTCCGTGGATGTAAGATGTGGTGGGATAGACAAGGCCGCTTCTTTGTGGACCCTCCGTGGGTGGAGCCCTCCGTGGACTCTCGCAGCCATTACCCTCCGTGGGTTGAAGTCTCCACTAACATGGACGTGCGATAGCGCCACCTATCGAAACCATGTGAAAAATCACCGTGTCAACCTCATGCATTTGATCTCCCTACCTTACTCCTCCATGTGTAGGGTGACTTAAGACTTGTTACAACTGCTAAATTTCCCTACCTTACTCCTCCATGTATCGAAACCATGTTTTACTTTCCGCTGCTATACTCTTAGAACTGCATGTGTAGGGTGACTTAGACTTGTTACAACTGCTAAATTTCTGCCTCCTAGAAATTAGGTTACGCCAGATTTTTAATCTTGACAAGTAGTCTATTCATCCCCCCTCTAGACACATCTTTTATCGATCCCTCAATTGGTATTAGAGCAAGGTCTCCAAAACCTTGGTTTAACCGCCATTGGAGGAAGATGTATGTGACTAGTTCCTAGATTTTTAGTTGTAGAGTGCCTATTCTTGATGGGGAGTATTTTAGACAATGGAAAGACGAAATTCTTGATATATTCGACGAGTTCCATTTGCGCAAGTATATTGAATATCCCTATGTGCCTCCCATTGATCCCATACATCCTTCTCATGATGATGAAGTTAATATGCTTGGTAACCTTAACACTGACAATCTTATCATTAGAGGTTTACCAAGAAATGTGCTCAATCAGTTGCAAAACTTTGAGTGTGCTCATACCTTGCGGAAAGACTTAGAGAAAAAAATATCCAAATTATTCCTTGAAAAATCTTGATATCATTGTTCACAAGTACATTGCTTTCCGTAAGATGAAGTCAACCGATCCTAACTTCGGTAAATGCCTATTTGAACTTCGTGACCTCATGCGTACTAAAGGAAATGTCATTAGCATCAACAAAGTAATTGTTGAAGCCATTCGAATGAATAAACTTGAACACTGTAATTGTCAAATTTCTGATGAAACTTTTATCTCTTACGAGGAAACTTCATCCGATGATCACTATGCAGAACGTGGCTACTACGATCATGATGAGAACTTCGACACCGAGTATGAGAAGACCATGAAGAACCTTAGTCTTATGGCTAACCTTAAAGACTACATGTCCGGTGGTAAGGAGTGGGTTCTCGATAGTGGATGCACCGATCACATGACCGGAGATAAAGACATGTTCCATGAGATTACACGAAACCATGGACCTCAGAAGTATGTGACTTTTGGAGAAAACTCCAAAGGTAAGGTACTTAGTCTCGGTAAGGTGGCCGTATCTCATGATAGTTCCATTTAGAATGTCATGCTAGTAGAATCTCTTGGCTAGAATCTACTTTTCGTATCTAGACTAGCAGATTTCGGTTTTGATGTACTATTTACGAAAGTTGAATGCCGACTGTTTCGTAGTGACAATCATAACATCGTCTTTACTAGTTTCTGTAGAGGCGATCTATACCTTGTTGATTTCTCAAAGATATCCAAACCCCGTACATGCCTTATTGAAAAATCTTCTAAAGGTTGGTTATGGCATAGAAGGCTTGGACATGTTGGTATGCGTAATCTTGACAAACTTATCAAAGGTGATCATATTCTTGGTGTTAAAGATGTTATCTTTGATAAAGATAGACTTTGCAGTGCTTGTCAAGCAGGAAAACAAGTTGGAGGAAGTCATCCCGTGAAGAACATCATGACCACAAGAAGACCCCTCGAGCTGCTTCACATGGATCTCTTTGGTCCCAACTCTTATAATATCCCCGATGGAAATTATTATGGTCTAGTTATTGTTGATGATTTTTCTAGATTTACGTGGGTGTTCTTTCTCAAATATAAGTTGCAAGTACAAATGATCTTCAAGAACTTTTCTCGAAAAGCTCAAAACCAGTTTGAAGTGAAGATCAAGAAGGTTCGGAGCGACAACGGAACGGAGTGCAACAAAACTAATGTGGATACTTTTCTTGATGAAGAAGGTATCTTACAAGAGTTCTCGGCAATGTACACACCTCAACAAAATGGAGTTGTTGAGAGGAAGAACAGGACGCTCATAGAGATGGCGAGAATGATGCTTGACGAATACAAGACTCCAAGAAACTTTTGGGCAGAAGCTGTGGAAATAGCTTGCCATGCCATAAACCGACTCTACCTTCCCAAGCTTCTCGGTAAAATGGCATACGAGCTACTCACCGGTAACAAACCCCAAGTTGGATACTTTTGATTATTCGGCTCTAAGTGCTATATTCTTGATAAGCATCGTCAATCTTAATTTGCACCCAAATCTTATGAAGGTTTCCTTCTTGGTTACGGATCAAACGCTCACGCTTACTGTGTCTACAACAACTTCACTCAAAAAGTTGAAGAGACGGTAGATGTGAAGTTTGATGAGACTAACCGTTCGCAAGTCGAACAATTGCCGATTGATATAGGAGATAAGGAACCTTCGGAAGCTATCAAAGATTTGCCCATTGGTAAGATTCGTTCCATGGAGGTGAAGGAAAGCACTTCATCAAGTCAAGTGGAAGCTCCTACTTCGTGTCAAGGCGAACTGCAAAACTACATGGAAGCATCCACAAGCAGTACACGACATGATGAAGAAGAGGAAGAGAAACATCTTGATGATCCAGCTCAACCTTCCTCACCACCACCTCAAGGAGAAGATGATGCCAACGACAATGCTCGAGATGAAGATGAAGAATAAGAAGCTCCTCCATCCAACAAGAAGAAGTTGTCAAGAGTTAGGGCAAGCGTGGACAGAGATCATTCACTGAAACTTATCTACATCGACATAAATAACGGGAGAATCACTCGCTCTAAATCTCGTTTAGCTAAGTTTTGTGAGTATTATTATTTCATATCTAGCATTGAACCCTGGAAGGTAGAAGAAGCTCTCCAAGATCTAGATTGGGTGAATGCCATTCATGAAGAGCTACACAACTTCAAGAGGAACCAAGTATGGACACTTGTTGAAAAACCACAAGGCAAGCAAAATATCATTGGTACAAGATGGGTGTTTCGCAACAAGCAAGATGAAGACGAACAAGTTGTACGCAACAAAGCATGTCTCGTAGCCCAAGGATACACACAAGTCGAAGGTATGGACTATGGTGAGACTTATGCTCGTGTTGCTATACTTGAAGCCATTCGTATTCTTCTAGCTTATGCCAATCAACATGATATATCTCTTTACCAAATGGATATTAAAAGTGCCTTTCTCAATGGAGGAATTGAAGAGGAAGTTGATGTTAAACAACCTCCTGGTTTAGTGAACCCTAAGAAACCTGATCATGTTTACAAACTTCGTAAAGCTTTATATGGTCTTAAAGAAGCACCTAGAGCTTGGTACAAATGCCTAACGAAGTTCCTCATTGAAAAGGGTTTTTCGATTAGCAAAATTGATGCAACCTTATTCAGTTAAAGAGTAAATGGCGAACTATTTGTTTGTCAAATATATGTGGATGATATTATCTTTGGATCTACTAACCCACATTTTAGTCAAAAGTTTGGAAAGATGATGTGAGAGCAGTACAAGATGTCCATGATGAGTGAACTGAAGTTCTTCCTTGGATTTCAAATCAAACAATCGAGAGAAGGAACGTTCATCTCTCAAACCAAGTACACCAAGGACTTTATCAGGAAGTTCAACATGCAAGAATGCAAAGGTATTTGGAAGAAATACACTCCACAAGATTGCAATCAACTTTCATCAAAAACAATCTTGACATGGCCAAGTATCAACAACCTTTTCTTCGGATATGAGGGAAGAAGACAACAAAATCATATCCTTGACAATTCTATGATATTGAATTTCACTCATGTCTTTTGGATATATTATGTTCTTCCTTGCATGACTAATCATTATAGGTAAACAGCGAACCAAAATGTCATGGATAGCTCCCAACTCAAGATGATCATCATCAACATTGAGAATCCACAACAAGTTCACCTACATGTACGTCATCAACATCTTTCGAAGGTATGTACTCATACTCTTGATAAAGCTCTACACCAATTCATGGAGTACAATAACTCAAGTGATATGAAGACATTTAAATGCTTAATTGAAAAATGGCAACCCCATTTTGAGCTTAACAATGAGTATGACCTATGATCAAGCATCCTTGCTTGACTCCTCAAGTCAAATACTCTAATATAGGTGACCTAGTCACCACCCCACATCTACATGGAGAATATCTTATGGTTCACATTTGATCCTTAACATTCCTAGAACCATTCCACTCTCCTCTATATGTGTGTATTTTCAAAAAAAAATCTCTTATTCTTCTTACTTTTGTTTAACCGTCTCAGTTGGAATTATCATTCTTTTGGACTCTTGACCTTTTGAAACAATTCTTTCAATCAGCCTATTTTATCTTAAAGAGTTGACTATCATTGCAACTCGGTTTCACCAAATTGGGAAACTCGGTCCAACTGATTTCTCCAATAGGCCTAAATATCAATCTTGGTTCTACCGAATCATTATGCCTCAATGACTCTGATTTTTCTGACTTTATTGCTGTGATAATTTGCTTCGCACTATTGTCTTAGGGGAGACAACTTCTCTAGGGGGAGAAAAATCTCAGTGATCCCATGGAATATAAAAGTGAGAATCCTCTAGGATCCATAACTTAGGGGGAGATCATTCAAGGAACTCCTATCCATACCTAAGGGAGAGAACATTCAATGAACCCTACAAAATATCTAAGGGGGAGAAAAGATAAATACCGTTTGATATTTTGATGATATGGATGTTGTTACTTCTCGTAGTGGTGTGATGTGAACGTCGACTACATGACACTTCACCATGTTATGGGCCTAAGGTAAGTCATTGTGGAGTAATAAATAAATGATGGGTTAAGAGAGTGACAGAAGCTTAAACCCCAGTTTATGCGTTGCTTCATAAGGGGTTGATTTGGATCCACATGTTTTATGATATGGTTGTATTATTCTTAATTATTCTTTCGTAGTTGGGGATGCTTGCAAGAGGGGGTAATCATAAGTAGGTTGTTAGTTGAAGTAAGAACAACACCTTAGCACTAGTCCACCCACATATCAAATCATCAAAGTAGCAAGCACGAATCAACTTAATATGATGAACATGACTAGACAAAAATTCACATGTGTCCTTGGGAGCGCTTGCTTTATATAAGAGAACTTTCACACTTGTCCTTTGCTATAAAAAGGATTGGGCTACCTTGCTGCACTTTGCTACTATTGTTACTTGTGACTTGTAATGAATTATCTTGCTACAAAACTATCTATCACTGCTACTTACAATACTTGCACATAATTACTTGCTCAAATCTACTTATCATTTCCTTCAGCTCCTCGTTGGGTTCGGCACTTTTACTTATTGAAAGGACTACGATTGACCCCCTATACTTGTGGGTCGTCGAGACTCTTTTCTCGCACCGTTGTCGGGGAGTGAAGTGCCTTTGGTAATGAAACATTTTTGGTACGTGCTAAAATTTACTGTTGCATGTAACTATGAACGGTCACCCTTGGAGTGGCTTGTTCGGGGCATCTTCGCCTCGAACGGAAGTTGAGGAAATTGTTCCTCAACCTATTGAACCTAGTGAAAATATTTATTATGAGATTCCTTCGGGTATGGTAGAGAAATTGCTAGCTAGTCCTTATAATGGTTCAACTCATCCTGATTACCATTTGATATATGTCGACGAGATTTGTGGATTGTTTAATCTTTCACGTTTACCCCGAGACAAAGTTAAGAAGAAAGTTTGCCCTTTATATTTGGAGGGAGAAGCACTAATGTGGTACATGCTATAGGATGATATTGGATCATGGGATTGGAATCGCTTGAAACTAGAATCTCGTCAGAAGTTTTATCATATGCATCTAATTCATTATGATCGGAATTTTATTTATAATTGCTGGCCTCGTGAAGGAGAAAGCATGGCTCGAGATTGGGGGAGTCTTAAATATTTGATGCACACCTGCCCCAACCGTGAGCTCTCAAGGAATTGATTATACATAATTTTTATGCTCGGCTTTCCCATGATGATCGAACATTACTTGATGCTTGTGATGTCGGTTCCTATATGAAGAAGACAATTGAATTCAGGTGGGATCTACTGGAAAATATTAAGCGCAACGTTGAAGATTGGGAACTTGATGAAGGTAAAGAGTCAGGTATAAAGCTTAATTTTGATTGTATCAAATACTTTATGGAAACTTCTCCTTTCCATGAGTTTAGCAACAAATACGTCTTTGATATTGAGATAGTAGCTTCTTTGTGCAAAACATTTGCTACCTATGTTGACTTGCGTAAGGAAAAGTGGTTCAAATATCTTCCTCCCATTGAAAAATTACCTGAGAACTTGTAGAGTTAAGAAGGAAGAAATAATTGTTAACCATGTTGATCCAATTGTTCCTATTGCCTACATTAAGAAACCTCCTTTCCCTATTAGGATTAGAGACTATGTTAAAGCTACAACAGTGGTTAATAAGAGTTATTTAGAACACCTACACCTTCTGAACAAATAAATGTTGAGACTAATGTAGCTATAGCTAAAGATCTCATAGTTGATAATATTGATGGGCAGGTTATTTACCACGATGAAGGTGCTAGAATTGCAAAACTGTTAGAAATAAACGAGATGAATTGGATAATAATAAACTGGTGGTAGGCACACCTGTCATCTCAGCTAAAATTGGAGATCATTGCTATCATTGCCTGTGTGATATTGGTGCTAGTATTAGTGCTATACCCTTCACATTATATCAAGAAATTATGCATGATATGGAACCCTCTAAAATTGAAGATATTGATGCCACTATTAAGCTTGCAAATCGTGATACCATTTCGCCACTGGGATTGTTGGGGATGTTGAAGTCTTGTGCGACAAAGTCAAGTACCCCATTAATTTCTTAGAACTTGATTCGGACCAAGATAACTTTTGTCCCACATATTTGGTAGACCATTCTTGAATATGGTTAATGCTGAAATTAACTGTGCTATTGATAAGGTTAAAGTGAGCTTTGGTGATTTCTCATGAGTTTAACTTCTCTAAGTTTAGAAAACAGCCACATGAAAAAGAATTTCCTAGGAAGGATGAAATGATTGGTCTTGCATCTATTGTTGTACCTCCTACCGATCCACTAGAACAATATTTGCTAGACCGCGAGAATGATATGAATTTGAATGAAAGGAATGAAATAGATAGGATACTCCTTAATCAATAACCTGTCCTTAAGCACAATTTGTGAGTTGAAATTTTAGGTGATCCTCCTCCACCCAATGGAGATCCCGTATTTGAGCTTATAGCTTTACTTGGTACTTTGAAGTATGCTTATCTTGATGACAAGAAGATACATCCTATTATTATTAGTGCTAACCTTTCAGAACATGAAGAAAGGAGATTACTAAAAACTTTAAAGAAGCATAGTGCTGCTATTGGATATAGTCTTAATGATCTTAAAGCCATAAGCCCCACTTGCTCCAACACAAGATTAATATGGAACCTGATGCTAAAACAATTATTGATCATCAATGTTGTCCCAACCCTGAGATGAAAGAGGTGGTAAGAACTGAATACTAAAAGTTTTGGAGGCAGGTATAATCTATCCTATTGCTCATAGTACATGGGTGAGTCTTGTTCATTGTGTTCCTAAGAAAGGTGGTATAACTACTGTTCCTAATAATAAAATGAACTTATTCCATAAAGGATAGTAACTAGTTATAGGACTGTAATTGATTTCTGGAAATTGAATAAGGCTACTAGAAAAGATCATTACCCCTTGCCTTTTATTGGTCAAATGTTAGAAATATTATCTAAGAACACACACTTTTGCTTTCTTGATGGTTACTCTGGATTCTCTCAAATACCTATGTCAAAAGAGCACCAAGAGAAAACTACATTTACTTGCCCCTTTGGAACTTATGCTTATAGGCGTATGCCTTTTGTTCTATGCAATGCACCCGGTACCTTTCAAAGATGTATGACTGCTATATTCTCTGTTTTTTGCGAAAATATTGTTGAGGTCTTCATGGATGATTTTTTCCATTTATGGGACTTCCTTTGATGATTGCTTGAGCAACCATGATCGAGTTTTTCAGAGATGTGAAAAAACCAATCTTGTCTTGGATTCAGAGAAGTGCCACTTTATGGTGAATGAAGGTATAGTGCTTGGGCATAAAATTTTGGAACGTGGTATTGAGGTGGATAAGGCCAAAGTTGATGCAGTAGAGAAAATGCCTTGCCTAAGAGATATCAAAGGTATAAGAAGTTGCCTTGGTCATGTTGGTTTCTATAGGCGTTTCATTAAAGATATCCCAAAGATTTCTAGGCCATTAACTAATCTTCTCCAAAAAGATGTACCTTTTGTTTTTGATGATGATTGTGCAGAAGCCTTTAAATACTTAAGAAAACCTTAATTTCTGCACATATTGTTCAACCACCTAATTGGAACCTACCCTTTGAAATTATGTGTAATGCTAGTGATTATGCTATTGGTGTCATTCTAGGGAAATCAGTAGACGAGAAATTAAATGTTATTCATTATGCTAGTAAGACCCTAGACACCGGTCAAAGGAATAATGCTACCATTGAAAAGGAATTTTTAGCAGTTGTGTTTGCATGTGATAAGTTTAGACCTTACATTGTTGATTCTAAAGTAACTATTCACACTGATCATGCTGCTATTAAGTACCTTATGGAAAGGAAAGATGCTGAACCTAGACTCATTAAATGGGTATGACTACTCCAAGAATATGATTTGCATATCATGAATAGGAAGGGAGCCGATAACCCTATAGCAGATAACTTGTCTAGGATGAAAAATGTTCTTGATGACCCACTACCTATTGATGATAATTGTCCTGATGAGCAACTTGTTGTTATAAACACTTCATGTAATACTCCTTGGTATGCGGATTATGCTAATTACATTGTTGCTAAATATATTCCGCCTAGTTTCACCTATCAAAAAAAGGAAAAAAATATGATTTACGACATTACTTTTGGGATGACTGATACGTCTCCAACGTATCTATAATTTTTGATTGTTCCAAGCTGATATATTATCATACTAGGATACTTTTTGGGCATTTATATACCAATTTATAATATTTTTGAGCACTAACCTATTGACCCAGTGCCCGGTGCCAGTTTCCGTTTTCCGCGTGTTTTTTGCTTTGCAGGTTAACCCTACCAAGCGAAGTCCAAATGCCACGAAACTTTAATATGATTTTTACTAGACTATATGAAGACATGAAAGCATCGGAAGTGGATGAGAGGCCGCACGAGGGAGGCACAGGCCAACAGGGCACGACCTAGGGCTTGGCCGCGCCCTGATGGCTTGTCGCACCCCTGGATGGCTTCCGACGTCCCTCTCTGGCATATAAATTCACAAATATTCCGAAAACCCTAAGAGCACTCCCGAAACACTTTTTCTGCCGCCGCAAGTCCCTGTTCCGACAGGAGGCCATCTAAATCTCCGTTCCGGCGATCTGCCGGAGGGGAGATCAATCACGGAGGGCCTCTACATCAACCTTGCTGCCCTCACCATGATGTGTGAGTAGTTCACCACAGACCTACGGGTCCGTAGGTAGTACCAAGATGACAATCTCTCTCTCTTCTGATCTTCAATACCATGTTCATCGCATCTTCGCTTTGATCTATCCGATGTAATCACTATGTATGATGTGTTTGTTGGGATCCGATGAATTGTGGGTTTATGTTCAAATTATTCATGAAAAGCATTTGAGTCACCTCTGATTATTATGATTCTTAATTGCATGGTCATCATAGCTTCGTAATGATCTTCAATCTATTGAGATAGTTTGGCCAACTAGATTAATATTTCTTCACTCGGAGTGGTGCGTTGTAGTAGGTTCAACCTGGCGAATTTCTCTATCCCACTGACAGAAGGGGACAAGATGCGTCTTTGTGTTGCTTCTACTAAGGATAAAATGATGGGGTTTATTCATATTAATTAAGTTTACTTTGTCTACATCATGTCATTGTTCTCCAAGCATTACTCTGTTTTTACTTAATACGTAGAGAGGCAAGCATATAAGCGCTCTTGAAGTGGAGTAATAGTAGTAGGTGCACGTAGGAGTCGGCCTATTTTCTTATGGACGTGATGCCTATATACACATGACCATTATCGTGTAAATCGCATAATTCTTCGCTGTTCTATTAATTGCCCAACAGTAAATTTTTTACGCACCATATGCCTTTGCCATGAGAGATGCCACTAGGGAATACAACGGCCCCCCAGGTCTATTCACTTATATATATATATATTTACAAACGCTACTACTACCTTGCTTCCATTATTTGTGTTTTTTTTTGCAATTTACAATCATCAAAAATTATCTACACACCTCATATGCTTGCAAATAATGAGATCAAGGGGATTGACAACCCTTTTGCCCGCGTTGGGTGCAAGTTGTTTGTTTCTTTGTGTGTAGTCGCTAAAGACGATTGAGGATTGGTATTCCTATTGGTTCGATAAACCTTGGTTTCATAACTGAGGGAAATACTTACCCGCATTATGCTGCGATAACCCGTTCCTCTTCTCGGAAAACCCAACACAGATCACAGTCATGAGGAAGGATTTCTGGCGCCATTGCCGGGGAATACCATCACCAACTATCAAGTAGCTTCTCACAATTTTTCATTCACTTGCTCTTCTTTTTATTTGATGTTATATTTAGTTTGTCACATAAAAATTAAAAATACAAAGATATTTATCTTTGCTTGTTACTAGTACTCTTGTTCGAAGTCATGTCTAGTCGTTCTACGGAAATGACTCTTCCCCCTTACGTGGGAGAAGGTTTCGAAGTTTTAAATTTGAAGAGCAAGAAGCTTGGGATAGATTGGTAGTTATACATAAGAAATCTAAGATCCAATGTCATATTAATGTACTTCCTAGAAATTTTTAAGTTGGCTTACCTTTATCCTTTAGAGGTGTCCTTGATTCCATGTTTGAAAAAGATTTTCTTGGGAATAATGCTTTTCATACTTATGAAATGATGAAATTTATATTTGGGCAACCCAAGATAAAGACTATTGAACCTACCGTGTTGGTTATTCACCGTCAAACCGAGCTAATGAAAGAAACTAAGGCTATGATGGAAACCAATTTTAAAGTGCTTTACAAATTGTCTAATAAAATCAATAGCAATGTCGTAATACAAAATAAGCGATTTGATGCTTTGGATCAAAAGATTTATGATATCAGAATTTTGAGTGATGACATTAAAATTATCAAGGAAAAATTGGAACAAATTGTGCACAGTGTCAAAGATGACAACACTTGAAACTATGCATTATGCCTAGCTAAGGGCATGAAACAAGAACGTTTGTTGGGAGGCAACCCAATAGTTATCTTAATTTTGTGCTTTTTAGTTTCTGTTATTTTGTGTTTAAATGATTGTTTCCTCTTTAAATTTTTTTTAATATTTTAATTAGTGTTTGTGCCAAGTAAATCCTTTGGGATAATTTATTTGATGAGTATGATTGATGTTATGCAAAAATAGAAACTTTTGTCTCTAGTGCAGAATTTTTAACTCTCTAATGGAGCGTGATAAACTCTTGAAATTTTTACAGAGTATTTCCGTACAAATTCTCCACGTTGTTCTAAGTTTTCAGAAATTTCCGAGTTAAATAAGTATGCGATCTTTACAGATCTTTACCGATTTCTACAGATTGTTCTATTTTAAATAGATTCTGTCTTGGCTGCATAGTTTGCTTGTTTTGATGATGCTATGGTTTATATGGGGTGTGTATAAGTCTTGGATAAGTTATAATACAATACCCATTATGCAATTATAAATTTAGAATCAATTTATAACAGTACCTAAAGTATGCAATATGTTTCTTATACTAACGGATCTCACGAAGTTTTGTTGAGTTTTGTGTGATTGAAGTTTTCAAGTTTTGAGAGTGATCGCGATGGACCATGGAATAAGTAGTAGCAAGAGCCTAAGCTTGGGGATTCCCAAGGCACCCCAAGTATTATTGTTAGTAAGACTCAAATGTCTAAGCTTGGGGATGTCCCGGAAGGCATCCCCTCTTTCCTCTCAAACCATCGGTATGTCACTTGGAGCTACATTTGTATTAATCACATGATATATGTATTGCTTGGAGCGTCGTTTGCTTTTACTTTCAGTTTGTCACAATCATCATTTTCTGGACACACCTATTAGAGAGAGACTCACCATCATTATGATTTGCTAGAATACTCTATGTGCTTCACTTATATCTTTTGAGCTCAGCACTGGCTCTAGTACTTCACTTATATATTTTTGAGCACGGTGGCGTGTAGATTTTATAGAAATAATTTGCTCCCGTTCTTCAGTTATATTTGTTTGAGAGCTGAATAAATAGTGACGGTAATTTTCATGGGTCATAATACTAGTCCAAAAATAATAGGCATTCAATGAATGATAATCAAAACCATCATGTAGCACACATAGAGAAATTGTGAGTTCATGACATTCATATGGTAATATGAAAAAGGTGTAAGTCCATAATTGTTGATTCATATAAGTGTCGGTGTCCGTGAATACTCACAACATATGCCATGGGTAGGCTAAAGTCGGTGAGAACCGAAGGGACAAAGGTGGACGCTGGGAACGAGGTTGGTACACGCATGGGACGCACGATGTACCCAGGTTCAGGGCTCTCAGTAGAGATAATACCCCTAATCCTGCTGGAGTGTTTGATGTGTATGAACAGAGTACAAGGTTGCTCCTGGAGCTATGTTGGGAGGAGGAAGAGGGGAGTAGCTGAGTCGTCTCTGCCTCTCTCTCGGTGGTTGGTGAGCGTATGGTGTTGTCTGACTATGGAATGATCGCCCCCTGCATGGAGGGCGACTGAGGGGTTTTATAGACGAACCCGCCGGCCTACCATATGGATAAAGGGTACAAGTGTGGGACCCGGCTGGCAGCCTCGCCGGCTTGCCAGGGGCCCACTAGAGTCTTGTCTGGTCGATTGAGGGACCCGCCGGCTGCATGGTCTCAATTGGCAGTGGGACCCGCCAGCTGGCCAATGAGGCTCTCGCGTAAGGTTGACGCCAAGCACGCGTTGTACGTCAAGCGTCGCCCTGCGAGATTCGTCATGGGCAGGTAGTATGGCCGCCTCCACTGGTCCCCACGCCGAGTGCAGTAATGGAGTGGGAGTGTGACGGTCCGACACTATGCTAGGTGATGGATCAGAGCCGGGGTAGGTCAGCGGCGTGGCCGCCGACGCTCGTACCTGCCGGGCGCCCCGATCCAGTACCTTTGCTGACGCGTAGCTACCTTTAATCGTAAGGTCTTATCCTGACCTACGATCTGATGTGACTTGTGATCTTTGGCCGGCTAGCCTGCTTGGCTAGCCGGCTTGGGCGCGGCCGCCTCCTTCCTAGCCGGGCTGGCAGGACCAGGCCAGCTCAGGAGAGGTAGCCGCCTCGACTCTAGCCGGCAGGGGTTGCCTGGCCGGCCGGAGGGATGGCCGCCTTGTCCTCTAGCCGGTAGGCGCTTCCTAGCCGACCAGAAGACTTGGGCCTTGGGAATCTGTATACGTTCATGTCCTTTGGGCCGGAAATGAAGGAGCAGGCTTGATGAGCCTACCCCGAGGTTATACCCCGACAGTAGTCCCCGAAGCTCGCGAGGCCTGCCGCCTGCGGGTAGGCGGTCTCACCGGCTTGTTGATTTGTCTTGATATTTTCGCCGCCACTCGTGACGAAAGGCGCCGGCTTCGAAACCGATTGGCTTCGAAACGACACCTCGGCCTCGTCGCAATTCGCTCGGAGAACGCCACGTGCTAGGCCCCGCCTGGTGTAATGATGGTGATTACTGATGATGGGACCGGGCCTGGGCCCTGGGTCCCGCCACGACGCTCCCTCAGCCTCCGCGCGGGAGAACCTCTGCGGATTTACTCCGCGATGGTTGGGCTTAGGGAAGCGTTACCGCCCGTAATACACGGGGTTAATGGGGGTCCGGTGCGCACCGGATCCCTTCCCCACGACGCTTCGTGGGGGTTTAAATGGGATGCGGGGGTTCCGAGGAGGCCATTCGCCCCCCTTCTTGCCCTGCATCCGCGCTCTCTTTCTCCCTGCGCCCAGAGAGAAAGAGCTTGCCTCCTTCACCTTCTTCGTCTTCGTCGCCGCAAAGTCGCCGACCCCTTCAAGTTCCCGTCACCCGCAGCCATGGCCGGTGGTTCTTCCTCGAAGAGGCCCTCGATGCAGAAGGCGTCGTTGCAGGGAGCCTGGCTAGGCGACAATGTTGGCGAGGGGCACATCGAGGCGCTCCGTCACCACCGACTACTGCCCCCGGCCTCCCAAGCGCTAGTGTGACTCCCTGGCGCCGGGACCGCTCCCACACCCGCCGTGGGAGAGGTCGTGGTCTTCATCGAGAATTTCTACCGGGGCTTCGGGCTTCCGGCCAGCGCTTTCTTCGCCGAGTGGCTCCACTTTTTTGGCCTGCAGCCGCATCACCTGGTGCCGAACGCCATTCTGCAGCTGTCGGCCTTCGTGGTCCTGTGCGAGGGCTTCGTGGGGATCGAGCCCCATGTCGACCTGTGGCGCAGCCTGGTTTTCTTCAAGCAGCAATCCATTGCCATGGAGAAATCCGAGGTGGAGAAGCTCTAGGGGCCGCGCCCGATGACGCCGTGCGAGGATGCGTTGGTGCACCACCGCTCAAAGTCGGGCTTCCCCCAGATGCCTCTGCAAGAATCCATCAAGCATTCGCAGAAGGGTTTCTTCTATGTGAAGAGCGCCGACCCTGCCCTGGATGCCCTCAACATGCCCCCGTTCAACATTGCTCCTCCGACGAGGCGGAACTGGGATGCGAAGACCCCCAAGCCGATTCCCGAGGTGGCGCTGATCTGTGCCCACCTTGACATTTTGGAGAAGGGCGGCCTCCTTGGTCGCGACCTGCTCACCACCATGGTGGCCCGCCGGATCCTGCCCTTGCGGAGGCGGCCGCATCTGGTCTGTGAGATGAGCGGCCGGCATGATCCATGCCGGCTATCCACCAAGAGGTTCACCCCCGGCGCTGTAGCGCGAAGGGTGAATCTGATCTCCACCACCCGCCTGGATGAGAGCAGGGAATGGACGTGGGGGATGTCCCCCTTCAACAGGACCCGTCTGCCTCCGATGGTAAGCGACCTCTTTATTTTTTGTTGTTTGCCTTGTTGCCGGTCGTGTTGCTGAGCCGACGATCTCTTTTCGCAGCTGTACGAGAAGCTGCAGGGGTCCCTCCGTCCGCCCGCTCCCGACTTGGATGTGTCCGACGCCTCGGAGATTGAGGATGAGGGCATGATTGAATCCCGCTCGGACTCCTCCGCCGGCTCGGAGAATCCCATGGAGTCGGAAGGGACAGAGCCGTCTGGTGAGTACGCACGGCCCTCCGTTGCAGACTAGACGGACGACGACGAGATTCCCTCATTCTGTTCTGGTGCAGCCTTCGAGGAGGACTCCGATGGGGTGGAAGAGGTCACCAGCCCGCCACTGACGCGCGGCAGGAGCCAAAACGGCGGAGCGACCGCCGCCGCCGAGGCAGCCGGGAGGAAGGACAAGGGTGCCACAGCATCCCGACCGGCTCCTAAGCGGCCGACGCCGGGTCCTCCAGCCGGTCAGCGAGCAGGCAGCGCCAAGAGACGCCGTGGCGCTGGCCGGAGGCAGGTCCCTGTGGTAGCGGGGTAAGATTTCCTCCCCCCTTTCTTCATTTATCTTGCAAGGAGCTTTGTTCCTTAAGGACTTTGCTTGATAGGGAGGCGGAGGAAGTGGACGAAGACACCGCCTCCTCAGCCGAGCGGGCTGTCTAGGCAGCAATCGATGCTACCCAGAGGGAGCTTGAGACGAAGTCCAAGCGCCGGTGGGACACGGCTGCGGGGAAGGCAGCCATGGGCCAGCCTCGCCCCAGCCGGGTCGAGAGGCCGGTGGAGAAGAGTGCAAAGGCTAGACATGACCCCTCCGCACATGCTCGCGCGGAGGAGCCAGCTAGCGAGGCCGCTTCAAGGCCGGCCCCAAGGGCTGAGGGGGCCCAACCTTCAGGGCCGGAAGCCTTGGCGCCGGTGGACCTGGAAACGGTCCCTGACTCCCCCAGGGCCGAGGCGGCACCCGACGCGCTGGAGCTGGACCTAGCTGTGCCGGACACAGCCCCTGACGTCCCAGGGGCAGCCATGGATGCGCCGGATGCGGCCCATCCGCCTCCCGCAGAGGAGGTAGCGCCAGCCGGGACGGCACCAGAGCCGGCCGCTGAGCCGGCACCAGGAGCCGGTGCCATTGTCATTCCCCAACACGGCCCTGTTGCGCCAGGAGCTGGGGGCCGGGCTGGGAGCCGGCCCATGAAGACATGGCTGGCGGCAAACCTGGCCCGCCTGTAACTGCCCGCTGGCACCGCGCTTTCCGGCGTCCCGGAGCTGGTGTCGATGTTTACCAGCACCCGGTCCAAGGTGGAGCAGTCGGCCCGTGTGGTGTGCGGCGACATGGAGTGCTTGGAGGCCCGCACCCAGGTAGGTGTTTCCTCTTTGGCTTCTTCAACTTTTTTCTTCCTTTTGCGTTAGTGGGGGCGCGACAGCGCACCCACTGGGTGTAGCCCCCGAGAATCGGGCCGGTCGATCGTCGACCGGTCCGAATCTCTTGGAGGTCCTTTCCCCTATATTGTTTCTTCAGTGGGGGTGCGCTAGCGCACCCACTGGGTGTAGCCCTCGAGAATCGGGCTGGTTAAGTCTTAACGAGGCCGAATCTTAATCCTGTTCCTTTTTGCTTTTTAGCAGGAGCTTTACAATGCTCAGGCGCAGGCTTACAATGAGCTGCGGACCCAGCACCTGGGAACTGATGGCCGGATTACCGAGCTCGAAGTCCGGCTGGGCGAGGCCGTCACGGAGCGGGATGCCCTGCGTAGTGCCGGCAACTGGCTCCAGGAGTAGCTGGCCCTTCTTCAGATGGAGAAGAAGGAGCTCGAGGCGGCCAACCGGGTCGAGCTGGAGCGACTGCACGATACGCTGAAGGAGAAGGAGGCCTCCTACTCTGCCGACGTGGATCGCCTCGCGTCGCTTCATCTCGAGGAGATGAACCTCAAGGACGCCGCCTTGAGGGAGAAGGAGGAGGCCATTGTCCAGAAGCAAACACAGCTGACCAAGGCCTTGGAGTCTGCGGCGACTCTCCAGGAGGAGGTCGCCCGCCTTACACATGCGAGTAAGGTGCGGGAGCTCGAGGTCCTTGAGAGCTCCCATGAAACCGATGGCGTCTTCCATCGTGAGTATCTCTTCCTTGTCTTGTTTTTGGTCTTTTTGGCCGTCTCCTCTTTTTACTGTGTTCTTACGTCCTGGATGTTGCCATTCCAGGTCTCTTTCCTGAGACCCAGATCACGGCCGACACTGTCGTCGAGGTGAGCCGCGAGGAGCGCCGCGCGGCCGGGCAGGAGGTAGACACTACCTCCGGCTGGAGCATGGAGGAGATCGGGATGGGCCTTCGGGCCCGCCTGCGCGCCCTGGGCGAGTCTGTGGCTCAGCTCCAGATCACAGGCTCGTCGATGGTGGCAGCCTTGTGGCCGGAAGGCGTGGAGCCGGCGTCAATGAGCCGGCTCGCCCGCTGGCTTGCAGTAGGCGGAGAACGCCTGGATGCCTAGCGCGCCTCTGCCGCGCGGGCTGGGGCTTACATGGCCCTGCGCTTGGCCAAGTCTTGGTATCGAAACATGGACTTGGGCAAGCTTGCCGCCCAGCGTGATGGCTCGGAGGCGGAGCTACAAGGCATGGAGGAGGTGCTTCGTGTGAGGGCCAGTGACATCACCGAGTACACAGCCTGGGACGACTTCATTTTGGAGCGGGGTGAAGATGGCGGTGTGATCGCTGAAGATCTGCACGGCCTTTAGCCCTATGATCCTGAGGGCAGCTCCGACGAGGCGGCCCGAGCTATGGAATCTGCTTTCGCCTCCAACGGTGCGGCGTATGCCGACTCCGGTGCGGATGGAGCCGGGAGCCCTCGCAAAGGAGACGGTGCAACCGCCTCGGGAGCAGCCGGAGATGGTGATGCTACCACATCAGGAGCAGCGGCCGGGGCGACCGATGAGGCCGCAGCCCCGTAGCCGGTGTCCTGTGTGTTTCGTTCTACCCCCGGAGGGATGTAATGAACGTGGGCCGTGGGCCAATGCTTTTTTGAATGTATATATTCAGCATTATATTCGTATTGCCAAGCGTGTTGTCTTATAATCTTGTCTTTTTATTCCTGGTTGACTCCTTCTCCAATCCTCGTATTCCTAATCTTCCACCCCGCCAACCCGACAGCCGGGAGCCGGTCTGTGGTTGGGTCGAGGTTTCTGATTTTAGAATACGAGACTTAGATTTTTCGAAGCCATCAAGACTTAAAGAACAAGATATAAACCAACAGAGACCGGCTTGAATGAGATCGTATATATGATCGTGCCAGCCCGAGCCGGCGACCCTTTATAGCCGAACTTTGCATGTATCCGACCTGACCTGGCGTCACCTTGCAAACCAGGCGGCCGGAGCCAACCCGCAGGCTCGTACGAGATCACCAGGGATCATTCGGTTACACTATGTGTTCTTTTACAGTAGGGAAGGCATCCGAGCGGCTAGCGAGCCCCCGAGCTTGTTAAAGCCAGCAAGGGGCGTGCGCTGCGTAGCCTCCGAGCTTGATAAAGCCAGAAGAGGTGTACGCATTGTAGCCCCCGAGCTTATTGAAGCCAGTCAGGGGGCGTACACTGAGTGAAAACTCTCAATAAAAAGAAACATGAAGCATGCTCTTTTTATTGCATTTGTTGTTGATCCCCGAAAAGGGAGAAAGATACATGTGCATGCTCTTTCCCTTGCTTGATTCTTGATTTTTAGCAATAGAACGGGCGAAGCAGCGCCGCGTTCCATGGACGTTCTGTTTCTTGGCCGGAGTCGTCCCTCTTGCGCTTCCTTGGCTTTTGGGCATCGATCAAGTAGTAAGTGTTGTTGTGCAACGCCCTACTGATGATGAAGGGTCCCTCCCATGGGATGAGAGCTTGTGCAGGCCGACAGTGCGCTGGATTCTTCTGAGGACCAAGTCTCCCTCCCTGAAAGAGAGAGGCTTGATCTTTTTGCTGTGGTAGTATCTCAGCTTCTGTTGATAGATGGTCGTCCGGCTCAAGGCCAAGTCCCTTGCTTCTTCGAGGAGATCCACACCGTCTTCTCTTGCCTCCTTTGCCTCCGTTTCTGTGTATAGGGCGACCCGAGGCAAGTCGAACTTGATATCCATGGGAATAATAGCCTCGGACCCATATACAAGAAAGAACGGAGTGAAGCTGGTCGACCGGTTGGGCGAGGTGCGGAGGCTCCATAACACAGCAGGCGGTTCTTCAATCCAGCATCCGGCTGATCTGACTAGTGGTGCCTCCAGTCTTGGCTTGATGCCGGCCAGAATCAGGCTGTTGGCCCTCTCTGCTTGGCCATTTGACTGGGGGTGTGCTACTGATGCCAAATCGAGCCGGATGCCTACCTTGGAACAGTAGAGTGCTAGAGCGCCCTTGGCGAAATTGGTGCCATTGTCGGTGATGATGCTGTGGGGAACGCCATATCGGACAGAGATGTGTGTGATGAACTTGACAACGGTGGGGCCGTCGAGCTTATTGATAGGTCTAGCTTCGATCCACTTGGTGAATTTGTCGAGGCCACCAAGAGATGCGTCATCCCACCGCGAGCCGTCTTGAAGGACCCTACCTTGTCCAGTCCCCAGACGGCGAATGGCCATGACAGGGGAATGGTTTTGAGGGCCGAAGGCGGCATATGGCTCTTTGCGCTCAAGAATTGGCAGCCTTCACACTTGTTGACCAGATCCACGGCTTCCTCGCGAGCCGTGGGCCAGTAGAATCCGTGGCGGAATGCCTTGGCCACCAGGGTTCTGGAGGCGGCATGATGCCCACACTCCCCTTGGTGAATGTCTGTGAGGATTTCCTGCCCCTTTTCTGATTCGACACATCATTGAAACACGCCGGTCACGCTGCGCCGTACCAGTTTGCGATTGATAATGGCGTAGGCTGCAGATCTGCGCTGGATCTGCCTCGCCTCTGTCTCGTTCTGAGGAAGTTCACCGTGAAGAAGGAAGGCCAGAATAGTTTGAGCCCATGATGGAGCCGACACAAGGGTTGCCTCCGCCTCGTCTTGACTGTTGGGGGCTTCTGCAGCCCCCGAGCTTGATGGAGCCGCGGTTGTGGGCTCGAGACAAGGTGTCTCTGGTGCTGCCGCGGCAGCGGGCTCACCGTCTATTTCCATGACATCCACCCACTGGGAGTCGAGATGACATGATTCAAGCCCAGGCAGAGCCGGGGTTGTTGTCGTAGCCGGTGCCACCATTGGAGTCAGTGGGGCCAATAGAGCCGGCATAGGAACTGCAACGGGCGTAGTTGGTGGAGCCGACGACGCTTGCATCATGGATTCAGCCGGTGCCGCTATTGGAGTCGGCGTAGTCAGCGCAGCCGGCGTGGGAACCGCAGCCGGCTTAGCCGATGGAGCCGACGACGCTTGCACCATCGAGTCAGCCGGCACAAAGATCGATGCCGACTCGGGAGACGGCTTGATAGACGGCTTATGGAGTTGGTCGAGGGAGACGTCGGCTCGAATGGCCTGTCTCATGGAGCCGATCTTTGCGAGTGTATCGGCCACCTCATTTTCTGCCCTGGGAACGTGGTGAAACTCACAACCCTCGAAGGGGCCACTGAGCTGCTGAATGAGGAAGCGGTAGCTTGCCATGTTGGCGTCCCTGGCGTCCCACTCGCCAGAGACCTGCTGCACCACCAAGTCTGAGTCGCCGAAGCATATGAACCGCCGGATGCCGATCTCCTTGGCGAGCCGGAGGCCATGAGCCAGTACTTCGTACTCGGCGACGTTGTTGGAGGCGACGAAATTGATCTGGAGAGCGTACTTGAGCTGGTCCCTTTTCGGAGACGTCAAGACGATGCCGGCTCCTAGTCCTGTCCGCATCTTCGAGCCGTCGAAGTGCATCTGCCAATGCGTGGAGTCTGGAGGCAGTGGCTCAAACTGAGTCTCGGCCTAGTCGACTAAGAAGTCGGCCACCACATGAGATTTGATGGCGGTACGGGGCTTGTACCGGATATCGTGATCCGCCATAGCAATGGACCATTTGGCAATCCTGCCCGTGGCATCACGGTTGCCCATGATTTCTGAAAGTGGAGCAGTGCTTACCACGGTGATGGCATGCTCTTGGAAGTATTGCTTCAACTTCTTTGCAGCAAGGTAAACACCATAACACATTTTTTGATAATGCGGATAGTTCTGCTTAGAGGCGGACAAGACCTCGCTAAGGTAATAGACAGGGTGCTGCACTGGCAGTGTCTTGCTCTCCTCTTTACGCTGAACTACCAGCACTACGCTAACCACGCGAGTAGTCGCCGCAATGTATATGAGTATAGGTTCCCTTTCAGACGGCGCTGCCAAGATTGGCAGGCTCGAGATTACCCGCCTGAGGTCGCGGAAGGCTTCGTCCGCCTGGTCATTCCACTCGAACTTTGTTGTCTTCTTCATGAGTTGGTAGAGTGGAAGGGTCTTCTCGCCAAGCCGGCTGATGAACCGGCCTAGGGACGCCAAGCAGCCGACGAACTTCTGGACGTCGAGGATTCGAGCCGTCCGCACCATCCGCTCGATGGTGTCGATCTTCTCGGGGTTTGCTTCGATACCGCGGGCGGACACGAAGAACCCCAAGAGTTTGCCGCCTGGAACGCTGAAGACGCACTTGTCCGGGTTGAGCCGGATCTTGTACTCACGCAGATTGGCAAACGTCGCCCGCAAGTCGTCGAGGAGGCTGAAGTGCTGCTTCGTCTTGACGACGATGTCATCCACATAGACTTGGATGTTTCTGCCTATCTGTGGCAGTAGGCACTGCTGCATGCAGCGTTGGAACGTCGCACATGCGTTCTTCAGACCGAACGTCATGGTGGTGTAGCAGTAGGCCCCGAAGGGCGTGATGAAGGAGGTCTTCAGGTGATCAGCTGGATCCAGCTTGATTTGATGGTAGCCCGTATAAGCATCGAGAAACGACAGCAGTTCGCAACCTGCAGTGGAGTCGATCACTTGATCTATCCTAGGCAACACGAAAGGGTCTTTCGGACAGGCCTTATTCAGGCTAGTGTAGTCAATACACATTCGCCAGGTGTTGTTCTTCTTCAGCACCAGGACTGGGTTAGCCAGCCAGTCCGGGTGGAAAACCTCCATGATGATGCCGGCTGCTAGGAGCCGGGTGATCTCTTCTCCGATCATGCGTCGCTTCCCCTCGGCAAAGCGATGCAAGGGTTGCTTCACCGGCTTTGCATCTGGTCGCACGTGACATTTGTGCTCGGAGTACTTTCTCGAAACACCCGGCATGTCTTTGGGGGACCATGCAAAGATGTCCCGATTCTCACGGAGGAAGTCGACGAGCTCGCCTTCCTATTTGGGGCTGAGACCAGCCTCGATGGTGACGCACTGCTTTGGGTTGGTAGGGTCGAGTGGGACCTGCTTGGTCTCTTTAGCCGACTTGAAAGAGCCCTCGCCGGCCGATTGGGACGGAGGAGAAGGAATCGCCGGCTGCTCGGTGGCCTGGGCCACGAGCCGGTCGATCCGCCGTTTCTCCTCAGCAATCACCAAGGCGTTGGCGAGGCGGCTGCTATCTTGGGCACACTCGAGCGACTTATTGTAGTCACCAACAATAGTGATAATGCCCTTGGGACCCGACATCTTCATCTTCAGGTAGGCGTAATGCGGAATAGCCATAAACTTGGCCAGAGCCGGTCTTCCCAGCAGCGCGTGATACGGGCTGCTGAGATCCACTACCTCAAACCATATGGACTCTCGGTGGAAGTGGGCTTTGTCGCCGAAGAGGACGTCCAGCTGGATCTTACCAATGGGCGAACAGGACTGCCCCGACACGATGCCGTGGAAGGCAGTACTGGTCGGTAGGAAGTTCGTCTCCTTGAGCCCAAGCTTGAGGAGAGTGTCGAGGTAGAGGATGTTGACGCTGCTGCCGACATCGACCAACACCCAGGAGAACCGGCAGGTGAGCCTCTTGGAGGCGAAGGTGGGGTTGAGGACGAGTGCGTACGATCCCGGGTTGGGCATCACCGCAGGATGGTCCACCCGGCTCCATGTGATTGGTTTTTCGGACCAATGCATGTACTGGGGAACCGAGAGGACCGTGGCGTTTACCTCGCGCCACCTCAGGCACGGGCTGTGCTTGTCATCGCCTTCACTGGTGAAGACGATGAACGCTCCGTTTTGATGAGGGTAGTCATCTTGGTGGTGTCCGTCGTCGCGAGGCGGCGGTGGGGGAGCCGGAGCGTGGACGGGAGCCAGTGCACGAGGCGCCGCCTGCGCTCCTGGAGGAGCCGGCAGACCATCCCCTTGCGACAGCCGACGTGCAAAGCTGCACTGCCGAAGGGTGTGGGAAGACGGCTGTGCCCCAAAATGTATCTTGCAGGGGGCGTCGAGCAGCTACTTGAAGGACTGCTTGGGCAGCCAGTTGGTGTTGCTTCTGTTGGGACGCTTTCGTGGAGGGCCGGCTTGAGGAGCCGATGTTTGGCCCTCCACGCTGGCCACTAACTTGCTGTTGGAGCGGGGATCCATCTGATCCGCCTTGCGCTTGTAGTTGTTCTGGCCACCTCGGTTGTTCCCAGCCGGCTTGGGAGTAGCCGGCGTAGGTATAGCCTTGTCCGAGGCGGTCACCTTGACGCGCATCGCCGAGTCGGCCATGGCGTATTTGTCCGCCTTGGCCATGAGCACCGCCAGAGAGGTGGGCTCGGAGAACATAAGTTTGTGCTTGAGGAGGGTGCCGTCGCGGCAACCGTCGATGAAGTACTGGATAGCTTGTACCTCATGCACCCCCTCGCAGGAGTTACAGAGCTTCTTCCACCAGGTGACGTAGTCGCGAAGGGGTTCGTCGGGCTTCTGGATGCACATGGCCAGCTCGCGGGGCCGGGCAGGGCGCTTGTAGGTGCCAGTGAAGTTGCGGACGAACGCCTCCTCAAAGTCCACCCAGGAATTGACACTGCCGGCTGGGAGGCTGTTAAGCCAAGTCCAGGCCGAGCCGAGCCGGTCAACATGAGTGGAACGTAGCGGACCGCTACGCGCTTGTTGCCCCTGGCAATGCCGACGGACGTGGTGTAGTCAATCAGCCAGTCCTCTGGCTTGACCGTGCCATTGTATTTGGGCGTGTCCCGAGGCAAGGTGAAACCTCGGGGGAATGGCTCCCCTCGGATCCGGGGGCCGAAACAGGCCGGACCGACGAGACCGTCTTCCTCCAGAAGGGCTGACTGGGCCAGGATGACGAGACGCCGGCGAGCGTCCCGATCATCCTGGGAAGCATGAGCGCCAGCCCGAGTGGCCAGAGGGGAGGCGCCTCACGAGCCAGAGACGTGAGTTCTTCGCGGGGGAAGAGTCTCACACTCCGAATCGCCCTCGTCGCCTCCGTGACACAAGCCCGAAGTGTGCTCGCTCTGGCGCTGAGAGCGCCGATCTTGGCTTCCCTCGCCCCTTCGGCCGGAAGGGCGATGCGAGGAGGATCCTTTGGCATGATGTTGGCAGCTAGGGTTGCGACGTGCTCTGGGGTTGGGCCCCGGGGACTCTGACTGAGCCTGACCTGGGTCGAACCGAGCATGTTGCTGGTTAGCGGCGTCAAGGAGGTCCTTGACCCGCTTCTCCTCGAAAGCGCGCTCCTCGCCTTCCAGGTCGCCATCTCCTCCATGGCCGTCTGCGCCGCTCGCATGTTGGCCATAGGGGTCTCGTAGGTGGGCAGATCGCCACCTAGGACTTCGGCGATGAACCGACCGCGGCTGCGGACCGATCCAAGCCGGCTAGGGGCCTCAGAAATCGGAGTATGGCCGTATGCGGAGTTATACTCGCGCCGTGTAGCCTCCAACTGACGTTTCGCCGAAGCTACGGCAATGCCCTCCTCCAGGATACGCTTGCGAGCCTCCTGCAGCTAGGCCCGAGCGTCAGCAGGGTTTCCGGAAGCAGTGACGGGTGTCTTCAGGCCGGCAATGGCGTCCCGAAGAGTATCGGCGGTGGCAGCGGCGGGCTAACCAACACCTGCTGAGGCCTTGCCGGGAGCCGTGCTGGTGCCGGCGCCGATAACCATCACCTCTACGGCGTTGGAGACGGTAGCAACGTGGTATGGGGTAAAGAACCCCACCGACGGTGGAGGACCGTCGAAGACAAGGACGTTGCTGGGATATACGTCGTGGGCAGGCATCTGAGTGATAGAGAGCCTGCTGAAGCTGGCGCAGAGCGCCTCAACGTCGAAGTCCTCGCCGAAGTAGCGCGGACCGTCGTTGAGACGAAGGTCGCTAAAGAGAACGCTGAGGTTCTCCATAGCAGCAACGACGATGCTAGGGAGCGCCTCGTCATCAGAATCTTCGTCTGAATCCGCATGGCGGACAGGGACGTCGACCTTCATGGGTGTTGCCTCGTCTAAAGCAGGCTCCACGGGCATGCAAACTGATTCAGACGCGATGCATCCGGTGGTATAGGTGCGGGGCCCCGCCCAGCGCGTAAAGCCAGCCGATGCCGCAATCGGCCCCACGGTGGGCGCCAAATGTCGGTGAATACTCACAACATATGCCATGGGTAGGCTAAAGTCGGTGAGAACCGAAGGGACAAAGGTGGACGCTGTGAACGAGGTTGGTACACGCATGGGACGCACGATGTACCCAGGTTCAGGGCTCTCCGTAGAGATAATGCCCCTAATCCTGCCGGAGTGTTTGATGTGTATGAACAAAGTACAGGGTTGCTCCTGGAGCTGTGTTGGGAGGAGGAAGAGGGGAGCAACCGGCTCGTATCTGCCTCTCTCTCTATGGTTGGTGAGTGTATGGTGTTGTGTGACTGTGGAATGATCGCCCCCTGCATGGACGGCGACCAGGGGTTTTTATAGACGAACCCGCCGGCCTTCAATATGGATAAAGGGTACAAGTGTGGGACCCGGCTGGTAGCCTCGCCGGCTGGCCAAGGGCCCACTAGAGTCTTGTCTTGTCGCTTGAGGGACCCGCCGGCTGCATGGTCTCGATTGGCAGTGGGACCCACCGGCTGGCCAATGAGGCTCTCGCGTAAGGTTGACGCCGAGCACGCGTTGTACGTCAAGCGTCGCCCCGCGAGATTCGTCATGGGCAGGTAGTATGGCCGCCTCCACTGGTCCCCACGCCGAGTGTAGTAATGGAGTGGGAGTGTGACGGTCCGACACTATGCTAGGTGATGGATCAGAGCCGGGGTAGGTCAGCGGCGTGGCCGCCGACGTTCGTACCTGCCTGGCGCCCCGATCCAGTACCTTTGCTGACGAGTAGCTACCTTTAATCGTAAGGTCTTATCCTGACCTACGATCTGATGTGACTTGTGATCTTTGGCCGGCTAGCCTGCTTGGCTAGCCGGCTTGGGCGCGGCCGCCTCCTTCCTAGCCGGGCTGGCGGGACCAGGCCGGCTCAGGAGAGGTAGCCGCCTCGACTCTAGCCGGCGGGGGTTGGCTGGCTGGCCAGAGGGATGGTCGCCTTGTCCTTTAGCCGGTAGGCGCTGCCTAGCCAACCGGAAGACTTGGGCCTTGGTAATGTGTATACGTTCATGTCCTTTGGGCCGGAAATGAAGGAGCAGGCTTGATGAGCCTACCCCGGGGTTATCCCCCCGACAGTCGGTGTTAAAGGGGTGTTAACTTGTTTTTCATCTAAATATTAAAGAGGCATAATGATGATGTGTGAGCATTCCTATTCCTCGTTAAAATCCTAGTGTTGTCTCGAGTCAGGGGCGCACGGCGGTTAACTCCTACCAACCCCCTCCCTCGGGGCATGCAAGTAGTGCTTTGATGTGTGATAAAACTAATAAAACTTCGCAATAAGTATGTGAGTTCTTTATGACTAATGTGACACCTTGGACATACACATATTTACCTTCTCATATTTGATAGCCTCTTTGGTACCGTGCATAGCCCATTCTCACCTCGAGGATTGGTGCAACTTTCGTTGGTGCATCCACACCCCGTGGCATGATACGCTCTGTTGCACATAAGCCTCATTATATCTTCCTCAACACAGCCACCATACCTACCTATTATGGCATTTCCATAGCCATTCCGAGATATATTGCCATGCAAATTCCATCATCACTTCACATGACTAGTTCGTTCATCGTCATATTGATTTGCATGATCATATAGAGCTGACATAGTGTTTGTGGCAAAGCCACCTTCCATCATGTTTTTGATACATGTCACGTTAGATCATTGCACATCTTGGTACATTTCCAGAAGCATTCTCAGATAGTCATATCTTCCTATCAGTTCTCCATATTGAGTCGTAAGTAAATAAAAGTGTGATGATCATCCTTTTTAGAGCATTGTCCCAGTGAGGAAAGGATGATGGAGACTATGATTCCCCCACAAGTCAGGATGAGACTCCAGACGAAAAATAAAAAAAATGGGGGAGGAAAAAATAGCCCACCATATATAAAATATATATTATGGGGGAGGCAAAAAAAGAGAAAATCCCACCATATAAAAAATAAATGAGAGAAAAAGAGAGAAAGGACAATGCTACTATCCTTTACCACACTTGTGCCTCAAAGTGGCACCATGATCATCATAGCGAGAGTCTCCTATGTTGTCACCTCCATATGCCAGTGGGAATTATCTTATCATAATAAACTTGGCTTATATATTCCAATGACGGACTTCCTTAAACGCTCTAGGTCTTCATGAGCAAGCAAGTTGGATGCACACCCCACTTAGCTTCAGTTGAGCTTTCATACACTTGTAGCTCTACTGCATCATTTGCATGGCAATCCCTACTCCTCGCATTGACATCTATCGATGGGCATCTCCATAGCTCGTTGGTACGTCTAGTTGATGTGAGATTATCTTCTCCACGTTTTACCCCTTTGATATCTACCACCATATTCTATTCCACCTATATGCTATGTCCAATGGTTCACTCTCATGTATTGTGTGAAGAATAAAAATTTGATGAATATTGAAAAATTATGATCCAATTGCTTGACTTGAACACCGTGGTGATTAACATTTGTATTTATGTGGTGAAGATAGAGTCATGCCTTGCTAATACAATAAAGATGAATAGGGGGTGAACATTCTTTTAGGATCGTATACTTTGAAAATCAATAATTGTGTTGCTTATACTCCATAAATATTATTATGTTGTTGTTTGTTAATTTATCATTTCTCAATGATCATACATATAAGAGATTACATTATGGATAGCATGTCACATAAAAAATTCTGTTTTTATCATTTACCTACTTGAGGACGAGTAGGAATTAAGCTTGGGGATGCTGATACATCTCCAACGTACCTATAATTTTTTATTGTTCCATGCTGATATATTATCATTCTAGGATAATTTTTGGGCATTTATATACCAATTTATAATACTTTTGAGCACTAACCTATTGATCCAGTGCCTAGTGTCAGTTCCTGTTTTCTACGTGTTTTTTTGGTTTGCAAGTTTACCCTACCAAACGAAGTCCAAATGCCACGAAACTTTAATATGATTTTTTTCTAGACTATATGAAGATCTGCAAGCATCAGAAGTGGATGAGAGGCCGCACGAGGGAGGCACAAATCAACAGGGCGCGGCCGAGGGCTTGGTCGCGCCCTGATGGCTTGTGCCCCCCTGGATGCCTCCCGACGTCCCTCTCTGGCCTATAAATTCACAAATATTCTGAAAACCCTAAGATCACTCTTGAAACACTTTTTCCGCCGCCGCAAGTCTCTGTTCCGATCGGAGGCCATCTAAACCTCCGCCCCGACGATCTGCTGGAGGGGAGATCAATCACGGAGGGCCTCTACATCAACCTTGCTGCCCTCACCATGATTTCTGAGTAGTTCACCACAGACCTATGGGTCCGTAGGCAGTACCTAGATGGCAATCTCTCTCTTATTATCTTCAATACCATGTTGATCGCATATTCGCTTTGATCTATGTGATGTAATCACTATGTATGGTGTGTTTGTTGGGATCCGATGAATTGTGGGTTTATGTTCAGATTATTCATGAAAAGTATTTGAGTCACCTCTGATTATTATGATTCTTAATTGCATGATCATCATAGCTTCGTAATGCTCTCTGATCTATTGAGATAGTTTGGCCAACTAGATTAATATTTCTTCAGTGGGAGTGGTGTGTTGTAGTAGGTTCAACCTGGCGAATTTCTATATCCCACTAATAGAAGGGGACAAGATGCATCTTTGTGTTGCTGCTACTAAGGATAAAATTATGGGGTTTATTCATATTAATTGAGTTTACTTTGTCTACATCATGTCATTGTTCTCCAAGCATTACTCTGTTTTTACTTAATACGTAGATAGGCAAGCATAGAAGCGCTCTTGAAGTGGAGTAGTAGCAATAGGTGCAGGCACGAGTCGGCCTATTTGCTTATGGACGTGATGCCTATATACACATGATGATTGCCGTGAAAATCACATATTTATTTGTTGTTCTATCAATTGCCCAACTGTAATTTGTTTACCCACCATATGCCTTTGCCATGAGAGATGCCCCTAGGGAACACTACGGGCCGTGAGTCTATTCACTTATATATTTGCAAACCTACTACTACCTTGCTGTCATTATTTGTGTTTTATTTTATTTTGCAATTTCAAATCATTAACAATTATCTACACACCTCATTTGCTTGCAAATAACGAGATCAAGGGGGATTGACAACCCTCTTGCCCATGTTGGGTGCAAGTTGTTTGTTTCTTTGTGTGCAGTCGCTGAAGAAGATTGAGGATTGCTATTCCTATTGGTTCGATAAAACCTTGGTTTCATAATTGAGGGAAATACTTACCCGCATTGTGCTGCGATCACCCGTTCCTCTTCAGGAAAACCCAACGCAGATCACAGTCATCAATGACCCACATCTTTATAAAGAAGGAGTGTATGGTGTTATTAGATGTTGTATACCTAAGCATGAGCAGGAACAAATTCTAAGGAAGTGTCATTCTGAGGCCTACGGGGGACATCATGCTGGTGATAGAACTGCACTCAAGGTATTACAATCTCGTTTATATTGGCCTACTCTTTTTAATGATGCTCGTAAGTATGTCCTTTCTTGTGATGAATGCCAAAGAGTTGGTAATATTGGTAAACGTCCGGAAATGCCTATGAACTACTCATTTGCTATTGAACCATTTGATGCGTGAGGTTTTTACTTTATGAGACCTTTTCCTTCATCGAATGGATATACTCATATTCTAGTTGCGGTTGATTACGTTACTAAATGGGTAGAAGCTATTCCACCTAGTAGTGTTTATCATAACATTTCTATTAACATGCTTAAAGATATTATCTTTCCGTGGTTTGGTGTCCCTAGATATTTAATGACTCATGGTGGTTCACACTTTTTAATGATGCTTTCTGTAAACTGCTAGCTAAGTATGATGTTAACCATTGAATTGCATCACCTATCATCCTCACTCTAGTCGTCAAGTTGAGCTGAGAAATCATGAAATAAAATTAATCTTGCAAAAGATTGTCCATAGGTCCAAAAATAATTGGTCTAAGAAACTTGATAATGCTTTGTGGCCTTATAGGACTGCTTATAAGAATCCCATAGGGATGTCCCCACATAAAATGATCTATGAAAAATCTTGTCATTTACCTCTTGAGTTAGAACATAAGGCTTATTGGGAAATTAAAGAACTTAATTATGATTTTAAACTTGTCGGTGAGAAGAGGTTATTTAATATAAGCTCACTAGATGAATGAAGGACACAAGCTTATGAAAATGCTAAGTTGTTTAAGGAAAAGGTTAAAAAATGTCATGACAAAAGAATTCAGAAACGAGAATTCAATGTAGTAGACTTGGTGCTTTTGTACAATTCTCATTTTAGATTTTTTTTTCTAGGGGAACTCCGCTCCAAATGGGAAGGACCTTATGTTGTCGAGGAGGTTTGTCGCTCTGGTGCTATAAAAATCAATAACTTCGATGGTAAAAACCCAGGAGTGGTGAATGGGCAAAGAATCAAGCATTATATTTCAAGTACACGCACTAATGAGGAAACTAGTGTTATCCAAGTCATAACACCGGAGGAGCACATAAAGGAAGTCTTCCAGAACACTCCAGAAACCTGAAAAAGGGGCAAATACGTGGTATATTATGTGAACCGACTCCAAAATTCCAAAAATATATTTTACTGGTTTGGTATTTAAGAAAAAAATAAAAAAAATAAAACAGTGTTGGGGAACGTTGCATGGGAAACAAAAAAAATTCCTACGCACACGAAGACCTATCATGGTGATGTCCATCTACGAGTGGAGATTAGATCTACATACCCTTGTAGCTCGCTCAACGGGAAGCGTTAAGAAACGCGGTTGATGTAGTGGAATGTCTTCACGTCCCTCGAACCGTCCCACGATCCGTCCCACGAACCGTCTCGCGATCCGTCCCACGATCCGTTCTGATCTAGAACCGAACGGACGGCACCTCCGCGTTGAGCACACGTACAACTCGACGATGATCTCGGCCTTCATGATCCAGCAAGAAAGACGGAGAAGTAGATGAGTTCTCCGGCAGCGTGACGGTGCTCCGGTGGTGGTGATGATCTACTCCAGCAAAGCTCCGCCCGAGCTCCGCAGAAATCCGATTTAGAAGTAAAACTATGTGGAATAGGCTAGACTTGCACGTGGCAAAGTTGTGTCTCAAAAAGCCCTAAACCACCAATATATATAGGAGGACGGGAGTGATACGTCTCCAACGTATCTATAATTTTTTATGGTTCTATGCTATTATCTTGTCAAACTTTGGATGTTTTGTATGCCTTTTATATCTTTTTTGGGACTAACTTATTAACTCAGTGCCAAGTGCCAGTTCCTGTTTTTCCGTGTTTTCGACCCTTTTCAGGGGAGAATATTAAACGGAGTCCAAACGGAATAAAACCTCCAAAAAGATTTTTTCCGGAACAGAAGATACACAGGGAGCGTGAGAACCAAGGCAGAGGCCACCACGGGAGGCCACAAGCCCCCTAGGCGCGGCCAGGGGGCCCGCGCCTAGCAGGCTTGTGGGCCCCCTGTGGCTCGTCTGTCCTACTTCTTCCGCCTATAAATCCCCGAAAAATCCAAAACCACGGGAGAGAGCCACGAAAATACTTTTCCGCTGCCGCAAGCTTCTGTCTCCGCAAGATCCCATCTGGGGCACGTTCTGGTACCCTGCCGGAGGGGGGATTCGGACACGGAGGGTTTCTTCATCAACACCATTGCCTCTCCGATGATGCATGAGTAGTTCACCATAGACCTTCGGGTCCATAACTAGTAGCTAGATGGCTTCTTCTCTCTCTTGGATCTTCAATACAAAGCTCTCCATGATCTTCATGGAGATCTATCCAATGTAATCTTCTTTTGCTGTGTGTTAGTCGAGATCCGATGAATTGTGGATTTATGATCAGATTATCTATGAATCTTATTTGAGTTTCTTCTGATCTTTATATGCATGATTTCATATCCTTGTAATTCTCTTCGAGTTGTGGGTTTTGTTTGGCCAACTTGATCTATGATTTTTGCAATGGGAGAAGTGCTTGGTTTTGGGTTCATACCGTGCGGTGACCTCACCCAGTGACAGAAGGGGTAGCAAGGCACGCATGTGTTGTTGCCATCAAGGGTAAAAAGATGGGGTTTATATCTATTGCATGAATTTATCCCTCTACATCATGTCATCTTGCTTAAGGCGTTACTCTGTTTGTCATGAACTCAATACACTAGATGCATTCTGGATAGCGGTCAATGTGTGGAGTAATAGTTGTAGATGCAGAAAGTATCGGTCTACTTATCTCGGACGTGATGCCTATATGTATGATCATTGCCTTAGATATCGTCATGACTTTGCGCGGTTCTATCAATTGCTCGACAGTAATTCGTTCACCCACCGTAATATTTGCTATCATGAGAGAAGCCTCTAGTGAACACTATGGCCCCCGGGTCTACTTCACATAATATTTTCAGCCCTACACTTTTACTTTGTTGCACTTTCCGCCTTCAGATCTCACCTTGCAATCAATCGTAAAGGGATTGACAACCCCTTTGTAGCGTTGGGTGCAAGTTTGCTGTTTTTGCATAGGTACATCGGTGCTTCATATTGATACTCCTACTGGATTGATACCTTGGTTCTCAAAACTGAGGGAAAGACTTACTGCTACTGTGCTGGATCAATCTTTCCTCTTCAAGGGAAAAAACCAATGCAAGCTCAAGAGGTAGCAAGAAGAATTTCTGGCGCCGTTGCCGGGGAGGATCAAGTCAAGAATAGTCTCCCGTCAATGTGCCAATTTCTGGCGCCATTGCCGGGGAGCATCAATTGAAGCTTATCCAAGTAAGTGTCACAAACTCATCTCTTGCATTTACTTTTTTTGCCTCTCGATTTCCTCTCCCCCACTTCTGAAAAACAAAAATTTACAAAAATATTTGCCTTTTTCGTTTGCCTTTCCTTTGCTTGTGTGCTATGTGCCTTCAATATGCTTGCATCTTCGCTTGGTGAAAATCTATCGATATGGATCCTCATCCACTTGCTAATCTCTTTAAGAGATCCAATTATGTTGAACCATTTGCTAGTGAGTTGAGTGCACTTGACTTTCTCTATGGAGCTTTGCTTGAGATGCGTGAATCTGAAAATCATGATGAAGAAATTTATGAAGTGATTCACGAGGGCTCCTTGAATGAAAAGCGTGATTGGAATGATTTCATTATAAATTCTATTAATGGCAATCATGCTAAAAATATGCAAAACCCTAAGCTTGGGGATGCTAGTTTTGCTATGTCCACTACTTGTTGCAATGATCGTGATTGGGGTGATAATTTTTCTTATTATCTTGAAATTTTGTTTAACCCTCATGATGATTATGATATTTACAATAATATTTAAAGTGGATTTGGAGAAGTCATGACTTTAGTTGATGATAATCCCACTATTTTTGAAGAGCGTCAACTTTGCATGCATGTGGATCATGAAAATAATATCCTTTGTGATAGCTATATTGTTTAATTTGATTATGATCCCACGTGTAATTTCTATGAGAGAGGAAAATATTGTGGTAAAACTTTCATGTTACCAAATTACCTCTCGTTATGTTGAGATTGGTATTGTCTCTTTCTTCTTCCTTGCATTTGGTAACTATTGGTTGTCTCGCCAATTTGTTTTCCTATGAAATGCCTATGCATAGGAAGTATGTTAGACTTAGATATGTTTGTCACATGTTTCATGATGCTCTCTTCGTGTCCGATTGCTATCTTTATGTGAGCATCATTGAATCATCAATGCCTAGCTAAGGGCGTTAAACAATAGCGCTTGTTGGGAGGCAACCCAATGAATTTATTTTTGCTTTATGTTTTATTGTGTCCACACCATCATAATTATGTTATGATTGTGTTTTTTGTGTTTCTTTTTGTGTTTGAGCCAAGTAAACCCTTTATGACTAGTTTTGGTGATGGTTGTTTGATCATGCTGGAAAAAGACAGAAACTTTTCAGTCACGAAATTATTTTTCATTTTTATCCAGAAAGAGCTTTTGAGTTGATTCGTTTTGCTGCTGGTTGATATGCCAATTTCCCAAATTATCGTAATTTTTTAGAATTTGTGAGATACCAGAAGTATACGAAGTATACAAATTGCTACATACTGGTCCGTTTTTGACAGATTCTGTTTTTGTTGTGTTGATTGCTTATTTTGATGAAACTATGGATAGTATCGGGGGATACTAGCCATGGAAAATTGAGAATACAGTAATCTAACACCAATATAAATAGAAATCAAGTTTTCTACAGTACCTAAAGAGGTGGTGGTTTGTTTTCTTATGCTAATGATATCACGAGTTTCTGTTTAAGTTTTGTGTTGTGAACTTTTCAAGTCTTGGGTGATGTTCTCATGGACAAAGGGATAAAGAGTGGAAAGAGATCAAGCTTGGGGATGCCCAAGGCATCCCAAGCCAAATTCAAGGGCACCAAAAATCCTAAGCTTGGGGATGCCCCGGGAAGGCATCCCCTCTTTCGTCTTCAATCCATCGGTTACATTACTTGGAGCTATATTTTTATTCACCACATGATATGTGTTTTGCTTGGAGCGTCTTGTATCGTAGGAGTCTTTTCTTTTTGTTGTGTCACAATCATCCTTGCTGCACACCTTTTGAGAGAGACATGCACTCATCGTGAATTTGCAAGAATACTCATTGAGCTTCACTTATATCTTTTGAGTTAGGCAATTTAGCTCACATGTGCTTCACTTATATCTTTTGAGCTAGATAACTTTGCTCTAAGTGCTTCACTTAGATATTTTAGAGCACAAAGGTGTCATATTTTGGAGAAATGATAACTCTCGATATTCACTTATATCTTTTTGAGAGTGATCTCTCTGAGTAACTTGGTAGTTGGCTTGTGCTATGAAAGTAGTCCCAAAGGTGATAGGTACCCAAAGAGGATACAATAAAACTTCCATCTTCATGTGCATTGATTAGAAAGAGAAGTTTGATTCCTCTCAAATAGTTTTGAGACATGGATTAGGTAATATTAGTAGTTATGTTAGTAGGGTGTTGTGAATCTAGAAATATTTGTGTTGAAGTTAGTGATTCCCGTAACATGCACGTATGGTGAATCGCTATGTTAGGAAGTCGGAGCATAATTGATTTATTGATTTTCATCCTTTGTGTTGCGATCGGGATCGCGTGATGGTTAACACCTACCAACCCTTCCCCTAGGAGTATGCGTTTAGCACTTTGTTTCGATTACTAATAAAAACTTTCTCAATAAGTATGTGAGTTCTTCATGACTAATGTGAGTCCATGGTATAGATGCACTTTAACCTTTCACCATTGCCAACTTCTCTAGTGCCGCGCAACTTTCGCCGGTGCACAAACCCACCATATGCCTTCCTCAGAACAGCCACCATACCTACCTACTATGGCATTTTCATAGTCATTCCGAGATATATTGCCATGCAACTCCCACTGTTCTGTCTCCTGACATCTGCCGTCACTTTCATATTGCCGTTGCATGATCGTAAGATAGCTAGCGAGATGTTTCAACGTCATACGCCAAGCTAGATCGTTGCACATCCCGGTACACTGCCGGAGGCATTTCCTATAGAGTCCTCATCGTTCTAAGCATTGAGCTGTGAGTAAATTAAAGTGTGATGATCATCATTATTGGAGCATTGTCCCATGTGAAGAAATAAAAAAAGTGAGGCCAAAGTCGCCCACAAAAAAAGTGATATGGAAAGAGGCCAAAGAGCCCAAACAAAAAAATAAAAAGAGAGAGAGAAAAAGAGAGAAGGGACAATGCTACTATCTTTTCCACACTTGTGCTTCATAATAGCACCATGTTCTTCATGATTGAGAGTCTCTTGTTTTGTCACCACCATATGCTAGTGGGAATCTTCATTATATAACTTGGCTTGTATATTCCAATGATGGGCTTCCTCAAAATTGCCCTAGGTCTTCGTGAGCAAGCAAGTTGGATGCACACCCACTAGTTCTCCTTTTGAGCTTTCACATACTTATAGCTCTAAGTGCATCCATTGCATGGTAATCCCTACTCTTTCACATTGATATCTATTAATGGGCATCTCCATAGCCCTTTGATACACCGAGTCGATGTGAGAATCTCCTCCTTTTTGTCTCGAAACCTCCACCACACTCTATTCCACCTATAGTGCTATATGCATGGCTCACGCTCATGTATTGCGTGAGAGTTGAAAAAGGTTTGAGAAAGTAAGAGTGCGAAAACAATTACTTGGCCAATACCGGGGTTGTGCATGATTTAAATTAGTTGTGTGGGAATGATGGAGCATGGACAGACTATATGATTTTGTAGGGATAATTTTCTTTGGCCTTGTTATTTCGAAAGTTGATGATTACCTTGCTAGTTTGCTTGAAGTATTATTGTTTTCATGTCAATAGCAAACTATTGTTTTGAATCTTACGGATCTGAACATTCATGTCACATGAAAGAAGTTACAAAGGACAAATATGCTAGGTAGCATTCCACATCAAAAATTCAGTCTTTATCACTTCCCTACTCGAGGACGAGCATGAGTTAAGCTTGGGGATGCTTGATACGTCTCCAACGTATCTATTTATATTTTATGGTTCCATGTTATTATCTTGTCAAACTTTGGATGTTTTGTATGCCTTTTATATCTTTTTTGGGACTAACTTATTAACTCAGTGCCAAGTGCCAGTTCCTGTTTTTTCCGTGTTTTTGACCCTTTTCAGAGGAGAAAAATTAAACGGAGTCCAAATGGAATAAAACCTCCAAAAATATTTTTTTTTCCGGAACAGAAGATACGCAGGGAGCGTGAGAACCAAGGCACAGGCCACCAGGGGAGGCCACAAGCCCCCTAGGCGCGGCCAAGGGGGCCACGCCTAGCAGGCTTGTGGGCCCCCTGTGGCTCGTTTGCCCTACTTCTTCCGCCTATAAATCCCCTACAAATCCAAAACCACGGGAGAGAGCCATGAAAATACTTTTCCACCGCCGCAAGCTTCTATCTCCGCAAGATCCCTTCTAGGGCACGTTCTGGTTCCCTGCCGAAGGGGGGATTTGGACAAGGAGGGCTTCTTCATCAACACCATTGCCTCTCCGATGATGTGTGACTAGTTCACCATAGACCTTTGGATCCATAGCTAGTAGCTAGATGGCTTCTACTCTCTCTTGGATCTTCAATACAAAGTTCTCCATGATCTTCATGGAGATCTATCCGATGTAATCTTCTTTTGCGGTGTGTTTTTCGAGATCCGATGAATTGTGGATTTATGATCAGTTTATCTATGAATCTTATTTGAGTTTCTTCTGATCTTTATATGCATGATTTCATATCCTTGTAATTCTCTTCGAGTTGTGGGTTTTGTTTGGCCAACTTTATCTATGATTCTTTCAATGGGAGAAGTGCTTGGTTTTGGGTTCATAGCGTGCGGTGACCTCACACAGTGACAGAAGGGGTAGCGCGCACGCATCATGTTGTTGCCATCAAGGGTAAAAAGATGGGATTTATATCTATTGCATGAATTTATCCCTCTACATCATTTCATCTTGCTTAAGGCGTTACTCTGTTTGTCATGAACTCAATACACTAGATGCATGCTGGATAGCGGTCGATGTGTGGAGTAATAGTAGTAGATGCAGAAAGTATCGGTCTACTTGTCTTGGATGTGATGCCTATATGTATGATCATTGCCTTAGATATCGTCATGACTTTGCGCGGTTCTATCAATTGCTCGACAGTAATTCGTTCACCCACCATAATATTTGTTATCATGAGAGAAGCCTCTAGTGAACACTATGGCCCCCGGGTCTACTTCACATCATATTTTCAGCCCTACACTTTTACTTTGTTACACTTTCAGCCTTCAGATCTCACCTTGCAATCAATCGTGAAGGGATTGACAACCCCTTTGTAGCGTTGGGTGCAAGTTTGCTATTTTTGCGCAGGTACATCAGTGCTTCATCTTGATACTCCTACTGGATTGATACCTTGGTTCTCAAAACTGAGGGACATACTTACTGCTATTGTGCTGCATCACCCTTTCCTCTTCAAGGGAAAAAAACCAACGCAAGCTCAAGAGGTTGCAGGGAGGGGCTAGCCTTGGGGCTCAAGGCCCTCAAGGGTGCTCCGACCAAGTGGGAGGAGTTGGACTCCAACCCCAATTCGGTTTGGTGGGGAAGGAGTCCACTCCTTCCTTCCCACCTCCCTCTTTTTTTTCCTTTGGTATTTTTGCTTGTGGCACCATAGCCTTCATGGGCTGACTCCACTAGCCCACTAAGGACTTGGTGCACCACCCTAGGGCCTTGGGCTCACTCCCTGGTGGGTGGGCCCCTCCCTGTAAACACCTGGAACCCATTCGTCACTCCCGGTACACTGCCGGTAATGCCCGAAACTTTCCGGTGACCAAATGAAACCATCCTATATATCAATTTTCGTCTCCGGACCATTCCGGAAACCCTCGTGACATCCGTGATATCATACGGGACTCCGAACAACATTCGGTAACCACACATATAACTCAACTATACTAAAACATCATCAAACCTTAAGTGCGCAGACCCTGCGGGTTCGAGAACTATGTAGACATGACCCGAGACACTCCTCGGTCAATATCCAATAGCAGGACCTGGATACCCATATTGGATCCTACATATTCTACGAAGATCTTATCGATTGAACCTCAGTGCCAAGGATTCATATAATCCCGTATGTCATTCCCTTTGTCCTTCGGTATGTTACATGCCCGAGATTCGATCGTCGGTATCCGCATACCTATTTCAATCTCGTTACCGGCAAGTCTCTTTACTCATTCCATAATACAAGATCCCGTGACTTACACTTAGTCACATTGCTTGCAAGGCTTGTGTGTGATGTTGTATTACCGAGTGGGCCCCGAGATACCCCTCCGTCACACGGAGTGACAAATCCCAGTCTTGATCCATACTAACTCAACGGAAACCTTCGGAGATACCTATAGAGCATATTTATATTCACTCAGTTACATTGCGATGTTTGATGCACACAAGGTATTCCTCCGGTGCCAGTGACTTATGCGATCTCATGGTCATAGGAATAAATGCTTGACACGCAGAAAACAATAGAAATAAAATGACATGATCAATATGCTATGTTCATAGTTTGGGTCTAGTCCATCACATGATTCTCCTAATGATGTGATCCATTCATCAAGTGACAACATTTGCACATAGCCAGAAAACCTTGACTATCCTTGATCAACTGGCTAGCCCACTAGAGGCTTGCTAGGGACATTGTTTTGTCTATGTATCCACACATGTATCTATGTTTTCATTCAATACAATTATAGCATGGATAATAAACGATTATCATGAACAAAGAAATATAATAATAACTAATTTATTATTTCCTCTAGGGCATATTTCCAACAGTCTCCCACTTGCACTAGAGTCAATAATCTAGTTCACATCACCATGTGATTTTAACGAATCCAACACCCATACAGTTCTGGGGTTTGATCACGCCTTGCTCGTGAGAGAGGTTTTAGTCAACGGTTCTGAATCTTTCAGATCTGTGTGTGCTTTACAAATATTTATGTCATCTTATAGATGCTGCTACTACGTGCTATTCGGAAATACTCCAAATATCTACTCTACTATACGAATCTGTTTTACTACTCAGAGTTATTCGGATTAGTGTCAAGGCTTGCATAGACGTAACCCTTTACGACGAACTCTTTAATCACCTCCATAATCGAGAAAAAATCCTTAGTCCACTAGTTACTCAGGATAACTTTGACCGTTGTTTTAGTGATTCAATCCTGGATCACCTCTTGTACCCCTTGACAGACTTATGGCAAGGCACACATGAGGTGCGGTACACAACTTGGCATACTTTAGAGCCTAGGGCTAAGGCATAGGGGATGACCTTCGACCTTTCTGTTTCTTCTGCCGTGGTCGGGCTTTGAGTCTTACTCAAATTCACAGCTTACAACACAGCCAAGAACTCCTTCTTTGCTGATCTATTTTGAACTCCTTCAAAAACTTGTCAAGGCATGCATTTCATTGAAAGTTCTATTAAGTGTTTTGATCTATCTCTGTAGATCTTGATGCTCAATGTTCAAGTAGCTCTATCCAGGTTTTCCTTTGAAAAAATCCTTTCAAACAACCCTTTATGCTTCATAGAAATTCTACATTACTTCTGATCTACAATATGTCAACCACATATACTTATCAGAAATTCTATAGTGCTCCCACTCACTTCTTTGGAGATACAAGTTTCCCATAAACCTTGTACAACCCCAAAAGCTTTGTTCATATCATCAAAGCATATATTCCAACTCCGAGATGGTTGCACCAGTCCATAGAAGGATCGCTGGAGCTTCCATACTTGTTATCATCCTTAGGATTGACAAAACCTTTTGGTTGTATCACATACAACCTTTCCTCAAGGAAACCGTCGAGGAAACAATGTTTTGACATCCTATGTGCAATATCTCATAAATGATGCAGCAATTGCTAACATAATTCCAACAGATTTTTAGCATCGCTACGAGTGAGAAAGTCTCATCATAGTCAACTCTTTGAACTTGTCGGAAACATCATTGCGATAAGTCGAGCTTTTCTTAATGGTGACTTTTCACCAGCATCGTCTGTCTTCCTTTTAAAGATCCATCTTTACTTAACATTCCTTCGACCATCAAGTAGTTCTTCCAAAGTCTACACTTTGTTTTCATACATGGATCCTCTGTCAGATTTCATGGCCTCGAGCCATTTGTCGGAATCCGGGCCCACCACCGCTTCTCCATAGCTTGTAGGTTCATTGTTGTTCAACAACATGACCTCCAAGACAAGGTTACCGTACCACTGTGTAGTAGTACGCGACATTGTCGACCTACGAGGTTTGTAGTAACTTGATCCGAAGCTCAATGATCACCATCATTAGTTTCCACTTCAATTGGTGTAGGCGCCATAGGAACAACTTCTTGCGCCCTGCTACACACTGGTTGAAGTGACGGTTCACTAGCCTCATCAAGTTCCACCACCCTCCCACTCAATTCTTTCGACATAAACCTTTCCTCGAGAAAGGACCCGTTTCTAGAAACAAACACTTTGCTTCCGGATCTGAGATAGGAGATCTACTCAACTGTTTTGGATATCTTATGAAGATGCATTTATCCGCTTTGGGTTCGAGCTCATCAGACAGAAACTTTTTCACATAAGCATTATAGCCCCAAACTTTTAAGAAACAACAGCTTAGGTTTCTCCAAACCATTGTCTATACTGTGTCATCTCAACGGAAATATGCGGTGCCCTATTTAAAGTAAATGCGGTTGTCTCTAATGCATAACCCATAAACGATAGTGGTAATTTGATAAGAGACATCATAGTATGCACCATACAAATTAGGGCGTGGTTATGATGTTCGGACACACCATCACACTATGGTGTTCCAGGTGGCATGAATTGCGAAACAATTTGCACATTGTCTAAACTGTGTACCAAAACTCGCAACTCAGATATTCATCTCTATGATCATATCGTAGATAGTTCATCCTCTTGTCACGACGATCTTCACTCTGAAATAGCTTTGAACTTTTCAATATTTCAGACTTGTGATTCATCCAGTAAATACTCCTGTATTTACTCAAGTCGTCAGCGAAGTAAAAACATAACAATATCCACTGCGTGCCTCACCACTCACTGGACTGCACACATCAAAAATGTATTGCATCCAACAAGTTACTTTCTTGTTCCATGTGATATGATTTTGCATGTCTCAAGTGATTCAGAATCAAGTGAGTCCAAATGATCCATCTGCATGGAGTTTGTTCATGCGTTTATACCAACATGTATGGTTTGCATGTCTCAAACGTTTCAAAAATGAGTGAGTACAAAGATCCATCAGCATGGAGCTTCTTCATGCACTTTACACCAACATGACTCAAGCGTCAGTGCCACAAGTAAGTGGTACTATCATTATTACTTTCTATCTTTTGGCACCAGTATTATGGACATGTGTAACACTACGATTGAGATTCAATAAACCATTGAAGGTAATTATTCATGCAAATAGAATAACCATTATTCTCCTCAAATGAATAAGCGTATTGCAATAAACACGATCCAATCATGTTCATGCTTAATGCAAAACAACAAATAACAATTATTTAGTATTAACACCAATCCCGATGGTAGAGGGAGCGTGCGATGTTTGATCACATCAACCTTGGAAACACTTCCAACACTTATCGTCACGTCGCCTTTAGCTAGTCTCCGTTTATTCCGCAGCTTTTATTTTGAGTTACTAATCACTTAGCAATCGAACTAGTATCTAATTCCCTCGTGCTACTAGGAGTACTAGTAAAGTACACATCAATATCATGTATATCAAATATACTTTTGTTGACTTCGCCAGTCTTCTCATATACCAAGTATCTAGGGTAGCTCCGCCTCAGTGACCGTTCCCCTCATAACAGAAGCACTCAGTCTCGGGTTTGGGTTCAATCTTGGGTTTTTTCATTAGAGCAGCAACTAGTTTGTCGTTTCATGAAGTATCCCTTCTAGCCCTTGTCCTTCTTGAAACTAGTGGTTTTACTAACCATCAACAATTGATGCTCCTTCTTGATTTCTTCTTTCGTAGTGTCAAACACTGCGAATTGCTCAAGGATCATCATATCTATCCTTGATATGTTATAGCTCATCACGAAGCTCTAGCAGCTTTAGTGGCAGTGACTTTGGAGAACCATCACTATCTCATCTGGAAGATTAACTCCCACTTGATTCAAGCGATTGTTGTACTCAGACAATCTGAGAACATACTCAACAATTGAGCTTTTCTCCTTTACTTTGTAGATAAAGAATCTTGTTGGAGGTCTCATACCTCTCAACAAGGGCACGAGCATGAAATCTCAATTTCATCTCTTAGAACATCTCTTATGTTTCATGACCTTTCAAAACATCTTCGACGCCTTGCTTCGAAGCCATTAAGTATTACGCACTGAACTATCACGTAGTCATAAAAAACGTGTATGTCAGATGTTCGCAACACCCACAGACGACGCCCGAGGTGCAGCACACCGAATGGTGCATTAAGGACATAAGCCTTCTGTGCAGCAATGAGGACAATCCTTAGTTTTACGGACTTAGTCCGCAAAGTTGCTACTATCATTTTTCAACTAAATTTTCTCTAGGAACATATAAAAACAATAGAGCTATAGCGCAAGCTACATCATAATTCACAAAGACCTTTTGACTACGCTCATGATAATTAGAGTTTAACTAATCAAATTACTAATAAACTCCCACTCAAAAAGTACATCTCTCTAGTCATTTGAGTGGTACATGATCCAAATTCACTAACTCAAGTCCGATCATCACGTGAGTTGAGAATAATTTCACTGGTAAGCATCTCTATGTTAATCATATCAACTATACGATTCATGCTCCACCTTTCGGTCTCATGTGTTCCGAGGCCATGTCTCCACATGCTAGGCTCGTCATGTTTAACCCCAGTGTTCCGTGTGTGCAACTGTTTTGCACCCGTTGTATGTGAACGTTGAGTCTATCACACCCGATCATCACGTGGTGTCTCGAAACGACGAACTGTCGCAACGGTGCACAATCTGGGAGAACACAATTTCATCTTGAAATTTTAGTGAGATATCACCTTATAATGCTACGGTCATTCTCAGCAAAATAAGGTGCATAAAAGGATTAACATCACATGCAATTCATAAGTGACATGATATGGCCATCATATTGTGCTTCTTGATCTCCATCACTAGAGCACCGACATGATCTTCTTGTCACAGGCGCCACACCATGATCTCCATCATCATGATATCCATCAACGTGTCGCCATCGAGGTTGTCGTGCTATCTATGCTATTACTAATAAAGCTACGACCTAGCAATAGAGTAAACACATCTTCCAACACAAACGTTAGTTTAAAGACAACCCTATGGCTCATGCCGGTTGTCGTAGCATCGACGTGCAAGTTAGATTTTTTCATATCAAGACCCGGCTCATCTTTCAATAGATGACCCGGCCCTTGGGGGTTACAGGTCGAAAGATTTTTTTTCATATCAAGACCCGGCTCATCTTTCAACAGATGACCCGGCCCTTGGGGGTTATGGGTCGAAAGATTTTTTCATATATCAAGACCCGGCTCATCTTTTAACAGATGACCTAGCCCTTGGGGGTTAATGAGGATGGTATGCATTAAGGTGTACCTCATGTCTATTCTTCATCATAAGGAGAAGACTCTTATTGAGATAGCTTGGCCTTGGAAATTTCATGTCCAATAGAAGACAAGACTGCTAGAGACGGCTTAGAGAAGCCAGTACCAGTGATGATTACAGCATTTGGATCCTCTGCCGTTTTCAACGGACTCGGCGGATTGGGCGTTTCCGTGCCTTCCTTGGGAGAATTCGGGAGATCCGCTTGGTCATCACATTTATCCTTTGTCGGATTATCCTGAGTCGGCGCCGGTCTTTCAATAGGCTCTAGAGCTGTGATGGAAGTTGACCCGCCAGTTTTCCTATTCTTCGCTTGTGCCCTAAGAAGAGAAGGGGGTGCGCTGAAAAATAGACATCATATCATCACGACAATGTACGTATTATAAGAATTTATCCTGGAACGCAGATCATCGGTGGAAGGGCTGACATCACCGAGTCGCTTGACGAAGGGGGAGAATTCTGCAAAAGTAATACCTCAAGATATGAGAAAGTTATAAGTATGATCCAAAAGGAAACAGAAGGGGACGCTGTTAAAAGGATACCTCATTCTGCCTCTTCTTAGTTTTCGTTGGTAACCCAGACACCAAGTCTCCAGAATGACTCCGAGTTTTCCGATTGGAAGCATATTGCGTTTTCTTCAGAAGGAAATTAGGATCCAAACAAGCATTTGGGTGAGACATGTGAACCTTCCCACAAATGCGCCTCGCCTGCTTAGGTGGAGGAGAAGATGAGTCGGAGGAAATAGAAATTACCTCTACGGAGTCTTCCTGGCTTTCGTTGTCCTCATTCTACAAAAGAGATACGAAGGTGGAAACAAAAAACTATAGCAATGAATGGCAAGACAAAGAAGATAGACATTTTACCTCTCAAAGTACATCGCCGACTTGGGATTCGTCCGCATTAGACGGTTCAGTAACGGCGGCTTTGCCTTTGCCCTCGGTTTTCTTCTTTGGGGGCGGCCTGGTTTGCTTCAGGGCCATCTTTTTCGGCCTCTCAGACCAGAATTTGTCACCTTTCTAAAGTGCCATTTGTATTATGAGAATCATAATTCAAGCAAGTCGGAAGGAATAAAGTAAAGGCGGGTTAAGTTATTTACCTTAGGTGCTGGGTTGATCTTGCAGAATGGCTTAAGACCTATTTGGCCACACTTGGCCAAGGGATCGCTGGTCAGCTTCTTGATGATGGACACAATGTCATTTTTTGTCAGTGTTGTACGGAAGTAGCACTGGGGATGGTCCAAGGTGCCATCAAACTCACACATTAAGCCATCCCGGCGACTTAAGGGGAGGATGCACCATTCAACCCAGCAACAGATCAAATCAATCCCGGTAAGACCGTTGTTTGTCAGAGATCATAACTCGGATAGCACCGGGATAAAATCTGACTCCTCTTCTTCAGTAAGCTTGTCTGGAAGTTTAAAGTTCGTAGGAAGGCGTTCCTCCCTATAGCCAAGGAGCTTGTTTTCACCTTCATGAGAAGTTTCTTGGCAATAAAACCAAGACTCGCCCCAGCCTTTGGGATGGCTTGGCGTGGCGGGTGATGGGAATGAGCTGTTCGTACGGTGTTGAATGTTGACGCCTCCAAGTTCCAAGCTAGGGCCATTGGAAAATTCGGTCTGGCAATTCAAATGAAAGAAATACCAGAACAAAGGAACTGAAGGTTCCATCCGCAAGTAGGCTTCGTAGAACACTTGGAACTGACATAAGTTGCTAATCGAGTTAGGCCCTAAGTCTTGGAGGCAGACGTTCATGAAAGTCATGGCATCTCTGAGGAATTTTGACCCTGGAGGCTTAAACCCCCGTTCAAGGTGCTCAGCAAAGACAACTATTTCCCCTTCCTTCGGGTTGGGAATCTCTTCTCCAAACCCGGAACGCCATCCGATAACCTCTCTCGGGTCGAGATTTCCCGTCTTCACACGGTCGTTGAGAAAAGCTTAATCAACTTTGGTCGCGAGACAATCGGCTTTGAAAACGGTACCCATGGCTACAAAGGAAAATATTACGGGTAAATTAACTCGCCAAGCGCTTGCTGAGTGGTTAAAAGATCAATTAACTCGACGAACATTTGTCAGGTGACTAAGGGAGTCTGATGACTCGCCAACAAGGGGCCGGGTCAGAATACAAGGGCGATTTAGGAATTTCCTACTGCTTAAGAGAGACAACTCAAGGCTTCAGAGATGTTCGTTTAAATGGTGAAGTACGGATCTACAAACAAGTTTTATACAGCAGGCAGTAACACATAGATCTACGGAGCAGGCGAACATGAATAAAAAAGGCGTGGATAAGGTAAAACAGCCTATGGCTAGGGTAAGAACAGTAAAGCTGATTTGACAGAAGCCTTTTTAGATCCTCAAACAGGAGCTAATCAACTCAGGATATGGTCGATGCTATTGTACCTACTATTATCATCGTGAACTAATCAACGATTATGGGGGCGTTCGAGGTGTTCTAAAGAACCGGCAAGCAATGAACCTCGAGGAGCTAAGATCTACCTCTAATGGCGGAGGACTGACCTGATGATGGCGACCGGAGGTGACCGAGGAAGATCCATGGCGAGTGTTGCTCGCTTAGTCGGCCTGGGGATGCATCGGACGCGGTGGCCGGAGACGGATATCCTCGGCCAGCGATGGAGTTCCTGGTGCAGTCGCAAGGAAGAAGGGGTCAACAAAATGGGTAGGTGGAAATGTTCCCTGCGCCCTTTCCCCAGCCTATTTATTGGGTCGGGCGCTGGAATCAAGGCGCCTCGCGAGGGAACTGACGACGGGATAAGGATCCGCTATAATGGCGCCCAAAATTTTCGGGATATCTGTGATGAAGGATCCGTTGGGGATTGCATCATCATTTCTTCCGAGATTAAAGGGATAAGATGATGTCAACAAGAAGTGGTTCGTCGACTTGGGTATCTCCACGATAGGGTGGCGGACAAAGCGTATGATGCGTAAAAAGAGTGGAGTGAGTCGCCCCTGGCTAGGTGAGAATTGACATGAACAGGTTCAGGTCGATCTGGGGCCTAATGTTGGGGATGTTATCTGTTGTGTGACGCGCCCTAGTTGGGCCAGGTCACCAAGCGGGCGACTCATCCTTTGGCGATTCAAGCTTCGGCCCGTGAGCCCAGGAGTTAGACGGCAGTTCAGGATCCTCGTGGAGAATCCATCATTGGGAAGACCTTTAAGTCTTGGAAAGCACGGCGACTTAGAGATAGAAAGAATCATGACTTGCATGATGGTAAGGACTCTTGTCAACCCTAAGGGCTTGACCTGTATATAAAGGCGAGTCCCGGGGAAGGATCTGGCAGGTTAGAAATTATCGAGTGCTAGGTGAGGCGAGTTACGCCCTCCTTGTAACCGAAACACCATCAATACAACACAAAGCAGGACGTAGGCTTTTACCTCCTCTCAAGGGGCCGAACCTGGGTAAATCTCTGTCTCGCTCCCATTCAACCCCTTTGAGTCGCCACCAAGGTGCGATGGCTCCAACACTAAGTCCTTTCACGAGGACATCTGTCGTGACAAAACCACGATAGTTGGCGCCCACCGTGGGGCCTGCGCACGGTGGAGTTGAGTTCTCAAAGGGAGCCCTACCAGGGTCAGGGAGCTACACGGCGGGGCTCATGACTCAGAGCCGCCGTAGGAAGTACTACATCAATAACTTGTCGTGGGGGCCCGAGGCCGACTCAATCGAATCCGGCCACAGAATCCCCTTCGGCAAGATCAACATCTTTGTCGGCATGGTTGGATCGCCTATGCCTGAGCCGGACATCTTCACCGACATCGTCGAGCCGGCCAGGTATGTCCGCCCTGTCGTGACGCCAAATCTAACCCGCCCGGTCTTTGTTGGTTTCACACAGGGATCTGAGGAACCAGAACGATCGGCGACTCAGGAGACCACACCGGTCAACACTCATGATGAATCATCCATGGGCGACTCAAATTCAATTCAGTCTCTACATGGGGGCTGCCTCGGAGGCGTGTCATTGGTGATGGACCCCGAGGTTCTCGACCGGACCCGCCGTCAGGTCGCTGTTTACATGGCAGGGGCGACTCAGCTCCCGCAAAACCCGGCAGGCAACGACGGGACTGGAGAAACATCCAGAAGCCCAGCTGCGATCTTGGTGGATTTGGCGGCAGAGATAACAAGGCTCATGGCGACCCCTGTAACAGTAGAAAACCAGGACACAATAAATAACGAGTTGACAAAGCTAAGAGATGGGGTGTCAAAGGCTCAGCAAGACGCTGAAATAGAAGCCGCCAGGATCGAGACCCGGCAAGCTCAAATCACCGTTGAGACAGCCCGCTTGAACACCGAAAACTGACGGCTCGAGAGGCATCAGCGCACATCTGACGCTGTCCATCAGCAGAGGCACCAGGGGCGTTTACCCCCTGATCTCAACCCTACCCGTCTATTCGACACTCCACGCACTCCCGGGGCAGGAGACGCTCCGGGAGGAGGGCCGGGCCAGCCGCCAAACCCGCCGCTTCAGCCAGCGGTTGATCGCGTCCCTCGATTCCAGACACCTCGTGGTCACTTTTCCAACCCGGTGGACAACGTGCTCGCCGCGACTCACCATTTAGAGTCCCTTCCAATTCATGGCAACACCCCGGCTGAAATAGAAGCAAGGAACGCCATTGAGATGTTGAAGACGGCGGTGGTTCAAAACGCCCAGTTCTTGCACAGCCTCGATCGGCTACACTCCACCCCCCAGGCAAGCCGCACCAGGAGCCGGCCAGAGGACCAGCCCGCCATAACCAGCGGACCGCGACCCCTTCCCCGGGTTAACCCGCCTGACCATCGGGACCCGCTGGGTCGGGATCACCCGGACATCCAAACCGGCCCAGCACCGCTTGTTGGAGGCGGCAGGCAGGTAGGGGTGCCATGCTTGGCCCCCGCCCTTCACAATGAGCGAATGTCGAAGGATTTTAAGGGACCAAGAAAGGTGCCTAACTACACCCCGGACCTTGAGTCAGCGTCATGGGTTGAGAGTTACGAAATCGCCATGGACATGCTCAATGTAAATGAAGCAATCTGCGCGAGGTACTTCACAATGATGCTCGAGGGAACGGTGCGTACTTGGTTGAAAAACCTGCCCCCCAACTCCATCCAAACTTGGGCTGAATTGAAAGAGCTTTTCATCAAAAACTTCCGGGGAACTTGCAAGCGCCCAATGACAATAGTCGATTTACAGCACTGCGTTCAGCGCCCTCATGAGTCGGCTCACCACTGGATGCGGCGGGTCGCAGAAATCATTCACTCGTCGGACGGCTACACGGCGGCTCAGGCTGTGCTGATCTTGGAGCAAAACTGCCACTATGAGCCCTTGGTACAGAAGTTCGGGCGACTCAAGAGAAAGGTCCAGGATATGGGGGAACTAATGGACACCCTCACTAGGTATGCCGAGGCGGACGATACCAAAGATCCAGGAGAAGATGGCGGCAAGGCCAACTCGCCGAGAAAAGGCGAGTCATCCAAAAATCATACCCGGCTCCAGGGACGCGCCCACCATAATCACGGTGGGAACGGCAAGAGAAGGCAGCAGGAAGGATCCACGGACTTCGTCGCCAACACCAATGCCAACAACGGCAACCAGTGCCAGAAGAAGAGGGGTTACAGTGGCAAGAAGCCGCGCAATTATAACGAGATACTCAAGGGCCCCTGCCCGCACCACGCCATGGTGGACGGACCAGCGACTCACTCCTGGGAGGACTGTTATGTGATGCGGGAATTTTGGGCGGAGGCGATCATAAAGGGCCAAAACGGTGACCCGGACCAATGGCAGGAACAGTTCGGTGCACCTAATCAACGCCAGAACCGTTCGGCGGTTTCCCCGAACCGGGGGCTCAGGGCAGCTCGTAGCCAAGCAGCGGCCAATATCCAGTGCATCACCAACAGCGGTATAACCTGCCCGAGGTTTTTTAGCAGCCACCCCCACAGGGGGCTCCAGAGGGGAAGATGATCATGGCGGGTTCCGCAACAATCCCAAACAATTAAGCAACGGGCAATACCACGTCTTCACCACCAATGCCTGCAAGCGTGATAAAAAGGTGAATCGCCGAGCGTACAGTGTATCTGAGCCGGCACTCCCTAGGTACCTCCACTAGTCCGAGCAGATTATATCATGGAGTAGGGAAGATCACACGCCCAGAGTTGACAACCCCGGCGACTTAGCGTTGGTCGTGGCTCCTCAGTCGGGGGATATACCTTATCAAAGGTACTGATGGATGGTGGTAGAAGTATCAACATACTATACTTCGACACTTTTCGAAGGATGAACCTGCTGGAGAAAGACTTAATGCCGTCAACCACGGTATTCCATGGAATTGTCCCAGGTAAATAGGCATACCCCATAGGTCGGGTTAAACTCACAGTTGCATTTGGAACAGCATCCAATTACACGAGTGAGTCACTTATTTTTGAGGTGGTCAAGTTAAAGAGCCCTTATCATGCGTTGTTTAGGCGACCGGCTTACGCCTGTTTCATGGCTCGCCCCTGCTATGTTCACCTTAAACTCAAGATGCCCGGTCCTAGGGGACCCATCACGGTCGATGGCGACAGAAGGATAGCAAGAGAGTGTGAGGAAGGGGATGCGGCTTACGCAGAAGTCGCCTGTGCTGCGGAAGAGCTCAAATATCACCAGGCCAATGTTGATCCAGCAGATATGTCACCTCTAAAGAAGCCAACAACAGACGTTGAGCCGCCCCTCAAGTTCAAACCAACGGATGACACTAAGATAGTGGATTTCGTCCCTGGCGACTCAACCAAGCAGTTTACTATCGGGGCGGGTCTGGACCCCAAATAGGAAAGCGCGCTCATCGAATTCATCCGTGAGAATCGGGACATCTTCGTGTGGAAACCTTCTGACATGTCTGGTGTACCGAGAGAATTCGCTGAGCACCATCTTAATGTTGACCCAAAAGCAAAGCTGATTCAGCAATATCTTCGCAGGTTCAATGAGGACCGACGTAAGGCAATCGGGGAAGAAGTCGCCCATATTTTGGCCGCTGGATTCATTGTAGAGGTCTTCCACCCCAAGTGGTTGGCTAACCCGGTCCTGGTGCTCAAGAAGAACGACACCTTCCGCATGTGCATCGATAACACAGATCTTAACAGAGCCTGTCCAAATGACCCTTTCGCCCTTCCCCGCATCGATCAAATCATTGATTCAGTGGCGGGCTGCGAGCGTTTGTGTTTCCTGGACGCTTATTCCGGATATCACCAAATCAAGATGGTTGTGGAAGATCAAGAGAAGACAGCTTTTATAACCCCCTTCGGGGCTTTTTGTTATGTGTCCATGCCGTTTGGGCTCAAAAGCGCTGGGGCGACTTACCAGCGCTGCATCCAAAATTGTCTCAGTGGCCAAATCGGACGCAACGTCCACGCTTACGTTGATGACATTGTGGTTAAAACTCATAGGAAGGAGACAGTCTTGGAAGATTTAAGGGAAACTTATGACAACCTGCGGGTATACCAGATGAAGCTTAATCCCACCAAGTGTGTCTTTGGCGTTCCCGCAGGAAAGCTGTTGGGTTTCCTGGTGTCTAAGCGCGGTATTGAGGCCAACCCGGACAAAATCGAGGCGATTACTTCGCTTGGGAAACCAGAGAATATCAATCAAGTTCAACGGATGGCGGGTCGTTTCGCGGCTTTAAGTTATTTCATAAGCCGCCTGGGAGAAAAAGTTATTCCCCTCTCTCAGTTGCTTAAGAAATCTGACCGTTTTGTTTGGATAGACGAGTCCAATGAAGCTTTTGAAGCCTTGAAGCAGCAGCTGGTCAACCTGCCAGTTTTGGCCGCCCCGATTGAAAAAGAGCCTATGCTTCTGTACATTGCGGCAAATTCCAAGGCGGTGAGCGTGGCAGTGGTAGTCGAAAGGAAGGAAGAAGGGAAGGAATATCCGGTGCAATGCCCAGTGTATTTCATTAGTGAGGTGCTAACTCTCTCCAAACAACGATACCCGCACTCGCAGAAGCTGGTCTATGGGGTCTTTATGGCGAGTCGAAAGCTCAATCACTATTTCCAAGAGCATCCCATCACGGTGGTTAGCTCCGCTCCTCTCGGGGACATCATCCAAAACCGAGAAGCAACAGGGCGAATCGCCAAATGGGCGATCGAACTTGGGCCACACCACGTGCGATACACCCCTCGCACGACTATCAAGTCTCAGGCCTTGGTTGACTTCGTCAACGATTGGACCGAATTACAGATTTCGGAATACAGGCCCGACCTCACGTATTGGACTATTTACTTTGACGGGTCTAGGCAATTGGAAGGCTCGGGGGCTGGCGTGGTGTTGATTTCGCCCCAGGGAGACAAATTCTGTTATGTTCTCCAACTCATGTTTCCATGCACCAACAACGCTGCGGAGTACGAAGCCTTGCTTCATGGTTTGCGACTCGCCAAGGAGATGAACTCACGTGTGTCAGATGTCTCGGTGATTCTGATCTGGTGGCTCAACAAGTTTCAGGTACTTGGGATTCTCGGGACCCCCTGATGGCGGCTTAGAGAAGGGTTGTGTCCGATGTGGCGGGTCATTTCCATGGCTATCAAGTCGACCATATCGACCGGCGCCTTAATGAAGAAGCTGATGCCCTTTCATGTCTCGGTTCACAACGTAAGCCGGTTCCTCCCAATGTCTTTTTGGATATTTTGCATAATCCTTCCGTAAGTTTGCCCTCAGAAGAGGAGTTGAAAATACCAGACCCTGAGTCCCAGTTTGTGGCGGCTCTCCGTGTTACGCCGGATTGGGTTCTTCCGTACTTGGCATGTCTTGCACGAGGCGAGATACCTTCGGATGAGGTGTTGGCGCGCCAAATTGTCCGTCGGAGCAAATCCATGGTCATCATCAATGGCGAATTGTTTAAGCGAAGCACTTCTGGGGTATTCCAACGATGTGTTTCTTCCGAAGAAGGATGCGTGATTCTGAACAACATCCATGCCGGAGATTGTGGGCATCATGTCGGGTCACGCTCCCTGGTCTCGAAGACGTTCCGCCACGGATTCTTTTGGTTGACGGCTCATGCAGATGCAGAAGAGATAGTTTGTCGATGTGATGGTTGCCAACGTTATGGACGACAGGCTCATGTGTCGGCTCAAGAACTAAGGATGATACCTATTACTTGGCCCTTTGCGGTCTGGGGGCTAGACATGGTTGGCCCCTTTAAGATGTCGTCCAACAAAAAAAACTCATCTGCTGGTGGCGGTTGATAAATTTACCAAGTGGGTCGAAGCAGAACCTGTTGGTGCTTGTGATGCAGAGACAGCAGTCAAGTTCCTGAAAAAACTGATTTTCCGGTTTGGATATCCACACAGCATTATTGCTGATAACGGTACTAATCTATCACAAGGAGCGATGTAGGAGTTTTGCCACCGGGAGCACATCCGGCTTGATGTCTCTGCGGTTGCTCATCCACAATCTAATGGGCAGGCGGAACGGGCGAATCAGGAAGTATTGCGAGGAATCAAACCCTGACTTATGGTTCCCTTGGAACGCACCCCAGGGTGTTGGGTTGAGGAGTTGCCTTCAGTACTGTGGAGCATCCGGACCACCCCAAACCGTTCTACGGGTTTTACTCCCTTTTTCCTGGTATACGGAGCAGAAGTTGTTCTTCCCGCTGACATTAGGCATGACTCGCCTAGAGTTGCTGCTTATGTGGAATAGGACAACGAGTTGGCGCGCCAAGATTCTTTGGACGCCTTGGAGGAAGCACGCGACTTGGCTACCGCATGATCGGCTATTTATCAGCAGGACTTGCTGCGTTACCACACGCCGGGTCAAGAGCCGAACCTTTCAGGAGGGCGACTTAGTGCTTCGATTGATCCAAGATCGCACTGGCATGCATAAATTATCACCACCATGGGAAGGACCATTCGTCGTCAGCAAAAGCCTTCGCAACAGGTCATACTATCTGGTGGATCTTCGGCCTGATTGGCCAACCACGGAGGCTAAGTCAACTCGCCCCTGGAACATAGCCCACTTGCGGCCTTATTACACTTGAACTATTGGCTCTATTTTTTCTTCTCTTGAAAAATTGTAAGTCCTTCATTTTTATGAAGCAATAAAATTGATGCCCATGAACTCGGGGGCTTTCCTGCTATTTCATCTTACTGAAAGTATGGATCTTTTATTTTGCTCTTTAACAAGTCGCCCAAGCATGGACGCTATCCATACCAGAGAGCATAAGTCGCCATGATGAACTTATTACAACACTAGGTATCGATAAGCCAAAGAGGATCAAGTCGCTACAAGCGCATGATTCAAACATAGGCGCCTTATATGATTCTGTGGATTAGGCCAGCTTACTTGGGGGCTATTTCTTCCCAAGTCGTTTTGTGGTAATAGCGTATACGCTTATACAATCCTATGACCGGTCTTTCCCCTAATCATAGGTCACTTGGGGGCTTCCTCTCACTGAGATCAACCTTACTACCCATTTGGCCTGCGAAAAATTACCGCATTACAAATGGTTATACTGGACTATGTGTTGGCCGAATCGCCATATGGACCCATGAACTCTTGGCGAGTTACTCCGCTTTATGGACCCTGAACTCGCCTTGGTTAAAACATGTCTGGTACCGGCTAGCGCCCCACATGGAAAATAGAGAAACCATTGGTTCACTGAACCTGCTTCATTGAAGCTTGACTCGTGCCTGATCAGCCGGTCTAAATACTTGAGCTTTTTTATGCAAAAAGTCTCCCTCGGGTAGCACTTGAGTTTGTATAACTCGTCCTATCCTGTCGCGACTTGAATGAGCCGATGAAATTCCTATTTTTCACCTTTCTGGCACTGCCACAAGGTTTTTCAAATTTTTCCGACTCACTCTAACATCTTGAGTCGGGTATTATTTATTATCATCCATTACTCACTGAGGTGGTTTGATGTATGTTTTTAAGCCTAATAGGTTGATGATCAAAATCACTATTACCATGGTGGGTCAAGCATCATAAGACGCCCGGAGGGCGACACAAGGGTTTTAAAGAAGTCACGAAACAAGGTTGTTTTCTACGAATGACTTATTACATGGCTCTGATGGCCAAATCCATGAAGAACTACTCCGGTGATGTCCCCGGGTCAGCTTGCTTTGAGCTCTGACCGACTTCAATTTGCAAGTCGCCCAATACCCAATTACACTTGGATAAGGCGGCAAATTCATCTTCGTCGTTCAGAAATGATGAGAGATCCGCCTCCAAATCAAAAGGGTTCTTGGGTCGACGAGGACTCAAGCTGGTTGTTACAAAGGTTGGCAGATTTACTTTCTTATTCTTGTCATCATAAGAAGCTTGATACTTTGATTGATGTTATGGGTTCCTTGGCACCCATCACTGCCTTCACGGTCAGCACACTTCCGGTATACAGTTGCTCTGTTAATTAGTAAATCGCCTTCAGCATCAGGACACAATCATTCTGAAGGTTGGCGGCTCTCGGACCTATATAAGGGATAATGATGGTCAGTAACTTCTTCATACTAAGTTATTTTTTACAAAGTGCAAGATCAGGGTTTTGCTTCTTACCAAAGATAGCATGTGCCATGTTGGAGATATGTTGCTTTAAGCCGGCCAGCTCTTGTTTTCCACTTGGCTTCCAATTTTGCTTCAGCTTTTTCCACTCGCTTTACCGCGGCGTCTTCATCAGCTTGAGCCCTCTTGTGGGCGGCCTTTAGCTTCTCCATCTCAGATAAGATTATTTGATATTTTTCTTCCGATTTTGCCCGCACATCTTGCTGGTCGGCTAAAGTTTTCTTTAAGTCACCAAATGCCGACTCAGCTTGGGCAAGAGATTCCTGTCAAAATATATTATCAAGGGGCAAGTCTCAAAATTATTGCAAGCAACATCTCTGACATTTGGGGGCTAATGTATAATTTTTTAGACAAAATTATACAATATCAAGACCCGGCTCATCTTTCAACAGATGACCCGGCCCTTGGGGGTTATAGGTCGAAAGATTTTTCCATATCAAAATCTTTCAACAGATGACCCAGCCCTTGGGGGTTACAGCTCGAAAGATTTTTTTCATATCAAGACCGGGCTCATCTTTCAATAGATGACCCGGCCCATGGTGGTTACAGGTCGAAAGATTATTTTTTCATATCAAGACCCGACTCATCTTTCAACAGATGACCCGGCCCATGGGGGTTACAGGTCAAAAGATTTTTTCATATATCAAGACCCAGCTCATCTTTTAACAGATGACCTGGCCCTTTGGGTTAATGAGGATAGTATGCATTAAGGCGTACCTCATGTCTATTCTTCATCATAAGGAGAAGACTCTTCTCCATTTCATAACTCGCCTCCAGACGACTTGCAATGCCGGAACAGAGTTCTTTAAATTCAAGATTCTCGTATTGAGATAGCTTGGCCTTGGAAATTTCATGTTCAATAGAAGGCCGGGTTGATGTTGATACGTGGTTCGACAAGACTGTTGGAGCCGGCTTAGAGAAGCCAGTACCAGTGATGATTACAGCATCTGGATCCTCTGCCGTTTTCAACGGACTCGGCGGATTGGGCGTTTCCGTGCCTTCCTTGGGAGAATTCGGGAGATACGCTTGGTCATCAGATTTATCCTTTGCCGAATTATCCTGAGTCCGCGCCGGTCTTTCAATAAACTCTGCAACTGTGATGGAAGTTGACCCGCCAGTTTTCCTTTTCTTCGCTTGTGCCCTAAGAAGAGAAGGGGGTGCGCTTAAAATAGACATCATATCATCAGGACAATGTAAGTATTATAAGAATTTACCCTGGAACGCGGATCATCGGCGGAACGGCTGACATCAGTGAGTCGCCTAACGAAGGGGGAGAATTCTGCAAAAGTAATACCTCAAGATATGAGCAAGTTATAAGTATGATCCAAAAGGAAACGAAAGGGGACGCTGTTAAAAGGATACCTCATTCTGCCTCTTCTTAGTTTTCGTTGGTAACCCGGACACCAAGTCTCCAGAATGACTCTGAGTTTTCCGATTGGAAGCATATTGCGTTTTCTTCAAAAGGAAATTAGGATCCAAACAAGCATTTGGGTGAGACATGGGAACCTTCCCACAAATCCGCCTGGCCGGCTTAGGCGGAGGAGAAGATGAGTCGGAGGAAACAGAAATTACCTCTACGGAGTCTTCCGGGCTTTCATTGTCCTCATTCTACACAAGAGATACGAAGGTGTAAACACAAAACTATAGCAATGAATGGCAAGACAAAGAAGACATAATTTTTACCTCTGAAAGTACATCGCCGACTTGGGATTCGTCCGCATCAGACGGTTCAGTAACGGCGGCTTTGCCTTTGCCCTTGGTTTTCTTCTTTGGGGGCGGCCTGGCATGCTTCGAGGCCATCTTTTTCGGCCTCTTGGACCAGAATTTGTCACCTTTCTGAAGTGGCATTTGTATTATGAGAATCATAATTCAAGCAAGTCGGAAGGAATAAAGTAAAGGCGGGTTAAGTTATTTACCTTAGGTGCCAGGTTGATCTTGCAGAATGGCTTAAGACCTATTTGGCCACACTTGGCCAAGGGCTCGCCGGTCAGCTTCTTGATGATGGACACAATGTCATTTTCTGTCAGTGCTGTACGGAAGTAGCACTGGGGATGGTCCAAGGTGCCATCAAACTCACACATTAAGCTGTCCCCACGACTTAAGGGGAGGATGCGCCATTCAACCCAGCAGCGGATCAAATCAATCTTGGTAAGACCGTTGTTTGTGAGATATCGTAACTTGGATAGCACCGGGATAAAATCTGACTCCTCTTCTTCAGTAAGCTTGTCTGAAAGTTTCAAGTTCGTAGGAAGGCGTTCCTCCCTATAGCCAAGGAGCTTGTTTTCACCTTCAGGAGAAGTTTCTTGGCAATAAAACCAAGACTCGCCCCAGCCTTTGGGATGGCTTGGCATGGCGAGTGATGGGAATGGCCTATCCCTACGGCGTTGAACGTTGACGCCTCCAAGTTCCAAGCTAGGGCCATTGGAAAATTCGGTCTGGCGATTCAAATGAAAGAAATACCAGAACAAAGGAACTGAAGGTTCCATCCGCAAGTAGGCTTCGCAGAACACTTTCAACTGACATAAGTTGCTAATCGAGTTAGGCCCTAAGTCTTGGAGGCGGACGTTCATGAAAGTCATGGCATCTCTGAGGAATTTTGACCCTGGCGGCTTAAACCCCCGTTCGAGGTGCTCATCAAAGACAACTATTTCCCCTTCCTTCGGGTTGGGAATCTCTTCTCCAAACCCGGAACGCCATCTGATAACCACTTTCGGGTCGAGATTTCCCGTCTTCACACAATGGTTGAGAAAAGCTTCATCAACTTTGGTCGGGAGCCAATCGGCTTTGAAAACGGTACCCATGGCTACAAAGGAAAAGATTACGGGTAAATTAACTCGTCGGGCGCTTGCTGAGTGGTTAAAAGATCAACTAACTCGCCGAACATTTGTCAGGTGACTAAGGGAGTCTGATGACTCGCCAACAAGGGGCCGGGTCAGAATACAAGGGTGATTTAGGAATTTCCTACTGCTTAAGAGAGACGACTCAGGGCTTCAGAGATGTTCATTTAAATGGTGAAGTACGGATCTACAAACAGGTTTTATACAGCAGGCAGTAACACATAGATCAACGGAGCAGGCGAAAATGAATAAAAAAGGCCTGGATAAGGTAAAACAGCCTATGGCTAGGGTAAGAACAGTAAAGCTGATTTGACAGAAGCCTTTTTAGATCCTCAAACAGGAGCTAATCAACTGAGGATATGGTCGATGCTACTGTACCTACTATTATCGTCGTGAACTAATCAGCGATTATGGGGGCGTTCGAGGTGTTCTAAAGAACCGGCAAGCAATGAACCTCGAGGAGCTAAGATCTACCTCTAATGGCGGAGGACTGACTGATGATGGCGACCGGAGGCGACCGAGGAAGATCTGCGGCGAGTGTTGCTCGCTTAGTCAACCTGGGGATGCGTCGGACGCGGTGGCCGGAGACGGAGATCCTCGGCCAGCGATGGAGTTCTTGGTGCAGTCGCGAGGAAGAAGGGGTCGACGAAATGGGTAGGTGGAAATGTTCCTCGCCCCCTTTCCCCAACCTATTTATTGGGTCGGGTGCTGGAATCAAGGCGCCTCGCGCGGGAACTGACCACGGGATAAGGATTCGCTATAATGGCGCCCAAAATTTCGGGATATCTGTGCTGAAGGATCCGTTGGGGATTGCATCATCATTTCTTCCGAGATTAAAGTTATAAGATGATCTCAACAAGAAGTGGTTCGGCGACTTGGGTATCTCCACGATAGGTTGGCGGACAAAGCGTATGATGTGTAAAAAGAGTGGAGTGAGTCGCCCCTGGCTAGGTGAGAATTGACATGAACAGGTTCAGGTCGATCTGGGGCCTAATGTTGGGGATATTATCTGTTGTGTGACCCGCCCTAGTTGGGCCAGGTCACCAAGCGGGCGACTCATCCTTTGGCGATTCAAGCTTCGGCCCGTGAGCCCAGGAGTTAGACGGCAGTTCAGGATCCTAATGGAGAATCCATCATTGGGAAGACCTTTAAGTCCTGGAAAGCACGATGACTTAGAGATAGAAAGAATCATGACTTGCATGATGGTAAGGACTCTTGTAAACCCTAAGGAAGGATCCGACAGGTTAGAAATCATCGAGTGCTAGGTCAGGCGAGTTACGCCCTCCTTGTAATCGAAACACCATCAATACAACACAAAGCAGGACGTAGGCTTTTACCTCCTCTCGGGGGGCCGAACCTGGGTAAATCTCTATCTCGCTCCCGTTCAACCCCTTTGAGTCGCCACCAAGGTGCGATGGCTCGAACACTAAGTCCTTTCACGAGGACATCTGCCGTGACAAAACCACGACACAAGTCGATATTAACTATTACAACATGATCATCTCATGCATCCAATATATCACATCACGTCATTGGCCATATCATATCACAAGCATACCCTGCAAAAACAAGTTAGACGCCCTCTAATTTGTTGTTGCATGTTTTATGTGGCTGCTATGGGTATCTAGTATGATCACATCTTACTTACGCATAAACCACAATGGAGATGTGCAAATTGCTATTTAACCTCTCCAAGGACCGCCTCGGTCAAAACCAATTCTACTAAAGTTGAAGAAACACACACCCGCTAGTCATCTTTATGCAACGAGGTCGCATGTTAATCGATGAAACCAGTCTCTCGTAAGCGTACGAGTTATGTCGGTTCGGCCCGCTTCAATCCAACAATACCGCTGAATCGAGAAAATACTAAGGAGGGCAGCAGATCGAACATCACCGTCCACAAAACCTTTTGTGTTCTACTCGAGATAACATCTACGCATGAACCTAGCTCATGATGCCACTGTTGGGGAACGTTGCATGGGAAACAAAAAAATTCCTACACACACGAAGACCTATCATGGTGATGTCCATCTGTGAGTGGATATTAGATCTACATACCCTTGTAGATCGCTTAGCGGGAAGCGTTAAGAAACGTGGTTGATGTAGTGGAACGTCTTCACATCCCTCGAACCGTCCCATGATCCATCCCACGAACCGTCTCGTGATCCGTCCCACGATCCGTTCTGATCTAGCGCCGGACGGACGGCACCTCCGCATTCTGCACACGTACAACTCAACGATGATCTCGGCCTTCTTGATCCAGCAAGCAAGACGGATAAGTAGATAAGTTCTCCGGCAGTGTGACGACGCTCCGGTGGTGGTGATAATCTACTCCTGCACGGCTCCGCCCGAGCTCCGCAGAAATCCGATCTAGAGGTAAAACTATGTGGAATAGGCAGAGTTGCACGTGGCAAAGTTGTGTCTCAAAAAGCCCTAAACCACCAATATATATAGGAGGCTGGGAGGGGCTAGCCTTGGGTCTCAAGGCCCTCAAGGGTGCGCCAGCCAAGGGGGAGGAGTTGGACTCCAAACCCAATTCGGTTTGGTGGGGAAGGACTCCACTCCTTCCTTCCCACTTCCCTGTTTTTTTTATTTCCTTTGGTATTTTTGCTTGTGGCGCCGTAGCCTTCATGGGCTGACTCCACCAGCCCACTAAGGACTTGGTGTGCCACCCTAGGTCCTTGGGCTCACTCTCGGGTGGGTGGGCCCCTCCCGGTAAACACCTAGAACCCATTCGTCACTCCCTGTACACTGCCGGTAATGCCCAAAACTTTTCGGTGACCATATGAAACCATCCTATATATCAATCTTCGTCTCCGAACCATTCCGGAAACCCTCGTGACGTCCGTGATCTCATCCGAGACTCCAAAAAACATTCGGTAACCACACATATAACTCAACTATACTAAAACATCATTGAACCTTAAGTGTGCAGACCCTGCGGGTTCGAGAACTATGTAGACATGACCCGGGACACTCCTCAGTCAATATCCAATAGCAGGACCTGGATGCCCATATTGGATCCTACATATTCTATGAAGATCTTACCGGTTGAACCTCAGTGCCAAGGATTCATATAATCCGGTATGTCATCCCTTTATCCTTCGGTATGTTACTTGCCCGAGATTCGGTTGTCGGTATCCGCATACCTATTTCAATCTCGTTACCGGCAAGTCTCTTTACTCGTTCCGTAATACAAGATCCCGTGACTTATACTTAGTCACATTGCTTGCAAGGCTTGTGTGTGATGTTGTATTACCGAGTGGGCCCCGAGATACCCCTCCGTCACACGGAGTGACAAATCCCAGTCTTGATCCATACTAACTCAACGGAAACCTTCGGAGATACCTATAGAGCATATTTATAGTCACCCAGTTACGTTGTGATGTTTGATGCACACAAGGTATTCCTCCGGTGCTAGTGAGTTATATGATCTCATTGTCATAGGAATAAATGCTTGACACGGAGAAAACAATAGCAATAAAATGACACGATCAATATGCTACGTTCATAGTTTGGGTCTAGTTCATCACATGATTCTCCTAATGATGTGATCCAGTCATCAAGTGACAACATTTGCACATAGCGAGAAAACCTTGACTATCCTTGATCAACTGGCTAGCCAACTAGAGGCTTGCTAGGGACATTGTTTTGTCTATGTATCCACACATGTATCTATGTTTGCATTCAATACAATTATAGCATGGATAATAAACGATTATCATGAACAATGAAATATAATAATAACTAATTTATTATTGCCTCTAGGGCATATTTCCAACAAATAGAGTCCAGGGGACCCAAGAGGGAGGCACAAGCCATCAAGCCAGGCCCCCTGGCCACGCCCTGCTAGCTTGTGAGGCCCTCGTGTGCCTCCTGGACTCCGAAACTTTCCCGGGAACGTATTCTTACCTCGAAAAATTCATTATATATACTCCCGGGTATTTTGACCACCGCATCACAAGATTTTCCTTTGTTCTTGTTTCGAGCTGTTTCCCGAACAAATTTAGATTGCGATGACTTCGTCAAGCCCTTCGAAGAACAAATTCTTTGATAAGGTCATCAATCCCTACCTGTCGGAGGTGATGAAGCACCCTCAAGCCATTGAGATGCATGAGGGGGTGCTTCACATTTGGGATGTTCAAGGTCCCAGGAAGGAGGGAAGCGAGAAGGCCAGGCTTGTAGCGGTGGAACAGGAGATCTTCAAGTGCCAAGGGATGGTGGAGCATGGTCTGAGTGATAACAACTCTATGATCGCGGGTTTCATCCGGGAAAACAAGCTGGAAACCAAGAACGTGGGGGGATTCTCTCTAAGCTTCAAGATCATATCAATCACCTCCAGGATCAAATTATGAACTCTAAGGTCAAAACTGTGAGTATGAATATAAGTTTGAGAGGATGAGATTTGCTGCTGGTTTTAGGACTCCCGAGACAAAAATTTATTTCAATGACGGGGAGTCTACACCCTGGAGTACCGAGGACACTCCTGTTACACCACCACCATCACCCGAGGAGGACGCTTGAGTACTTGAGTATGGGCACCACCCTTGGCTTGTTCCATCATTACTATCTATTTTAGTCCATTCCTTAGTTGTTTTGTGATTTAGATAAATAAATTTCAGGTTTGCTTTGAGTTCCATCTATCCTTTTAATCGAGTATGTGAGATATATAATAAAGATTAGATGAGTTTTGTGGTTTACCCGTGGGCACCCATCATCATAGCATGTCAATTAAAAGAAAGATAAAGATCATATGCTTATCTCATGAGAAGTAATGACTTCATGCAAAAATGTTATAAGTGATAAAAGTTGTTGATAGTAAACAAACATAGTAATAGTTATTGTTGCAATCTAAGCAAGCAAGATTATAATAGAGGAGAGGAGAATCACATATAAATATACTATCCTGGACATCTTTTATGATTGTGAGCCAGCATCAAATATTATATAATGATCAAGTGTTGATGTTAGACATGGAAGACAACGTAATGGTCATGGCAGTTTATATTCACATAGAAGTTATATGGTCTTGGATCCTCCAACATGTGGTGCTTGCCTTAGATACTTTGCTAGCCCAAAAAATCTGCACCAAGTAGAGATACCACTTGTCCATCCATAACCTTGAAACCCAATTTCTTGCGATGAGAGTCCACAATACCTACCTATAGAATGAGTAAGATCCTTGAAGTAAGTTGTCATCGGTGCATCAAGCAATAAAAATTGTTCCTAAATATGTATGATCTTTTATTGCAAGGGAAAATAAGCTTTGTACGATCTTGTGATGGCAAAGAAATAAAAGAGACAGAGTGCATAATAAAGTTTGCTCTCATAAGGGGCAATATAAAGTGACGTTCCCTTGCATTAAGAGTTTTCACACCCAACAAATTAAAAGCGCATGACAACCGATACTTCCCTCTACGAAGGGCCTATCCTTTAGTTTCAGGAGTTTAACTATGTGCTTGAGTCATTAAAGTTTGTTCCTCTTCCAACCTATTAATTGTATAGTGGCAAACATCATGCGTTGAGGAAAGATTCATATATATATATATCCAAGTGGATGTAGATAATCATGCTTTATTATTGTTGACTTTATCCTTGAGATAAATAAGTTGGGTGGCAAATCATTTAAGCCCCTATCTTACTATGTGTCCTATGGAAACATGAGCTCCAAAATATGCCTTGAGTGTGAGCAATCATAGAAGATTAAATGATAGTTGAGTATGTGAACTTGCCAAAAATAAAGCTCTTACATAGACTCTCCTCTCGATTATGATGAATTATGATTGCCCTATTGAATGTGAAGTTGATTTTCAATAAAGTTTATGCTTCATACCCCAATAGTTGTGAAAGGGTTGTTACTTGTTTATGAGAAGTTATATCATAAAATACTTGCTACTATGTTAATATTCATGATGCTGTCATGCTCTTATTCTGTTTTTATCGGTACCTCTCTCTCAAATCACGTGATCATTATTTTCGAGCTCGGCTTTCGCTTGAGACAAGTGAGGTCTAAGCTTGGGGAGTTGATACGCTTATTTTGCATCATGAATTACTATTGATATTTGTGTTGATCATGTCCATTATCCATTATTATCATACAATTCTTATGCCTCTTCTCTTTTAATATGCAAGGTACATCACTGAGAGGGAAATATCTGGAAACTAGAATTCTAGACCGGGAAACCGAGAAAAAGGCAAAAAAATCAACTTGCTCCAAATGACCTGAAACTTTACGAAAAAAAATTCTGGAATATTTAAGATTTTGTGGACCAAAAATATACTAGAGAGGGGCCACCAGCTAAGCACAAGCCATGAGGGCACCCCCTCTGACCGTGTCCTGATAGCTTGTGCGGCCCCAGCTTGCCCTCTGGCGACCGTCTTCTACTATATGGTGTGTTTTCCCTTGAAAAAAATCATAAGATAATTTTCAAAACAAAGCACCGCCGTCTCGAGGCGGAAACCTAGGCAGATCCCCTTTTTCTCTTTGGCACACAGATTTTCCCGGGGGAATTCCTCTCTGGGAGGAGGAAATCAAAGCCATCATCATCACCAACGCTTCCTCCTTCGTGGGAGGACCAATCTTCATCAAGATCTTCACCAGCACCATCTCATCTCTAGCCCTAGTTCGTCACATGTATTCAATCTTTCTCTCAAAACCTCAGATTGGTACCTGTGGGTTACTAGTAGTGTTGATTACATCTTGTAGTTGGTGCTTGTTGGATAACTTGGTGAAAGACATTATGTTAAGATCCTTAATTATTTTTATTACACCTCTGATCTTGAACATGTTGTTGTCGTGTGATTAGTAATTATTGTTCTCGAGGGCATGGGAGAAGTCTTGTTATAAGCCATCATGTAAAGTTGGTATTCGTTCGATGTTTTGATGATACGGATGTTGTTACTTCTCTTAGTGGTGTCATGTGAACGTCGACTACATGACACTTCACCATGTTCTGGGCCTAAGAGAAGTCATTGTGGAGTAGCAAATAGATGATGAGTTGCGAGAGTGACAAAAACTTAAACCCCAGTTTATTTGTTGCTTCATAAGGGGCTGATTTGGATCCACATGTTTCGTGTTATGGTTAGATTATTCTTAATTCTTCTTTCGTAGTTGTGGATGCTTGTGAGAGGAGGTAACACAAGTAGGTTGTTAGTTCAAGTAAGAACAACACCTTAGCACCGGTCCACCTACATATCAAATCATCAAAGTAGCGAACGTGAATCAACTTAATATGATGAACATGACTAGACAGAAATTCACATGTGTGCTCGGGAGCGCTTGCTTTATATAAGAGAACTTTCAGGACTGTCCTTTGCTATAAAAAGGATTGGGGGTACCTTGCTGCACCTTTGATACTATTGTTACTTATCACTTCTTACGAATTATCTTGCTACAAACTATCTATCACTGTTACTTACAACACTTGCAGAGAATTCCTTGCTGAAATCTACTTATCGTTTCCTTCTACTCCTTGTTGGGTTCGACACTCTTACTTATTTAAAGGACTACGATTGATCCCCTAGACTTCTGGGTCATCACTTCACGACGAAAACTATCCGACACATGACTTGTAAATGGCAGCCATAGTGCATGCCCTAAAAATATGGAGGCATTATATCATTGGGAAGAGATATCAAATCTACACCTACCACAAGAGTCTAGAGTATATATTCACCCAACCGGAATTCAATCTTTGACAAAGAAGATGGCTGGAGTTGGTCAAAACTGTGACCTTGGTATCAACTATCATCCATGAAAAGCTAATGTGGTCGCCTACGCTCTTAGTCGCAAACCGGCCACAACAAACTCTCTAATCGAGTCCTTTCACCCATCTCTTCAATAGGAGATAGCGCAACTCAACATGGTCATTTGTGAGACTACAACTACTTTGGAAATCACTCCCACCTTGGAAGACTATATCCAGAAGGTTCAACATGGTGACACCTCGTTACTCCATATAAGAGACAAAGTGCGAGAAGGGAAAACACAAGACTCTCTAATCGAGTCCTTTCACCCATCTCTTCAACAGGAGATAGCGCAACTCAACATGGTCATTTGTGAGACTACAACTACTTTGGAAATCACTCCCACCTTGGAAGACTATATCCAGAAGGTTCAACATGGTGACACCTCGTTACTCCATATAAGAGACAAAGTGCGAGAAGGGAAAACACAAGAATTCAACATAGATGCTTAATATACCCTCCGATTCCGGAATCGAATCTATGTGCCTCGCCATGGGGAACTGAAACCGCGTGTTTTGAAAGAATCCCATGAATCTACATACTCTATTCATCCCAAAGGCACTAAAATGTACCTGGATCTGAAGCAGGCCTTCTAGTGGAAGGGTGTGAAGCAAGATATAGCATATTATGTCGCCTGTTGCAATATATGCAACAAGGTGAAGGCTGAACATCAGAAACTCACCAGTTTACTCCAACCCATGTCACTTTCACAATGGAAATGGGATGACATTTGTATGGACTTCATTGTGGGATTGTCAAAGACACCACGAGGAAATGATGCTATATGGGTTGTGGTCGACATGCTTACTAAGGTAGCTCACTTTATTCCAGTAATGGCCACCTACCGTGCCAACCAACTCTCTCAACTATACATATCCATCATTGTCAGCCTACGTGGAGTACCGAGGACTATCACTTTATACCAAGGGTCCTTGTTCATGTCGGCATTCTTGCTACAACTCCATAAAGCCTTGGGGACGGCCTTGGAACACAGCATAGCATACCACCCACACACGGATGGACAGACACAATGGGTTAACCAAATCTTGGAAAGTATGCTATGAGCATGCGTTCTTGTCTATGGACCCAAGTGGGAAGATAGTCTACCCTACGCCGAGTTTTCTTACAACAATGGTTACCAAAGCAGTCTCAAGATGTCACCTTTTGAGGCACTATAGGGACAAAAATGTCGCACTATGATGAACCAGTTTCATACTCGGGGAAAGCTTGCACCTTGATACATCGGTCCATTTCCAGTTATGACAATAGTTGGCTAACTGGCATGTCAACTAGAGTTACCCCCAAAACTATCTGAGGTGCATGGTGTCTTTCACGTGTCTCACCTACGGAAATGCATCGCACCACCTGCAAAACAAATAGACATGGCAGGATTAGAGCTCACTAAAGATTTAATCTATGAGGAGAGACCCTTAAGGATCTTGGATGAAATAGACAAGGTCACTAGAAGCAAAGTTATAAGGTTTTACAAAGTACAATGGGAGCGCCATACCGAGGATGAGGACACCTAGGAATGAGAGGATTACTTAAGGACATCATATCCATCTTTCTTTTATGAGCAATTGAATCATCCTAAGGGGGAGGTTTGTGAAACCCATGTTTTTCCATTTTCTTTTTATTTGGATTTACTGAATATTTTTGTTTGAATTTGGATTTTCTATCAACTTATTTGGACTTATCACTTGGGATTATTTTCAATTATCTTCCAAGTGAACCCCGGCATCTTGAAAACCTTTCATAACCTTATCTTTCTCCCAAAACTTGCCATGGCAGAATTTTTATTAATTGTAAAATATTCATTTTCTCTATGAAAATGAACGTTTTCTCTCTATGCTATGAAGCAACCCTCATTTTCCTTGCTCAGACGATTCCAAATAAATTCCCAAATATTCTTTGGATCATGCCTCGCCTCCCCATGCAAAATTATGCCATGATCATTTTGAGAATTTCAGCCAAGGAAAATATTTTTACCTCTCGTTAGCAAATGGCAGTTTGTGAAGCAAGTATATTTGTACTTGATCCACTTGAGCTGAAATGTTTACCACATGACTACCATCCTAGTTGACTGTTAACTCCCAATTTTCACCATCTAATTACAAGCCATTTTTCTCAGCTTCCTCCACAACTTTGTTTCTAGAAACTTTCCTGCTTGCTCTCGACTTGTCCATTGAGCTAGGTGTCGAGCTAAGAGCACCCAATAGCATCGCGTTCAAGGGACAACACCCTAGACACGGTCTGGCATAGCCTAAAGTCCCACGTGTGCTAGTGCATGCGGTGACCATGGGTGTGCAAGGTGTTCGACATGCAGTCGGCATGCTCTTGACATCGGGCCATCTGCCATCGCGTGTTCGCCCTCCTCGCGCCACCACAACTTGTCTGCACCACTCAGCATGCTCCCCTCCTTCCACCGAGAACACCTCCGCTCCTCCCCGACACCGGCAAGCCGCATGCCAGACGCGTACATGGCGTGGCCCGTCGAAATAGTGCGCTCGCATGCATGCCCCATCCCAGTTAGTGCATTGCAACCTTGCTCGCGTGCATGCACAATTCTTGGCATTGTCTACATCATCTCTGAGTCCCACCCAAGCTCTTTCCCCCTCCCATTCCTTCTATTGTTCATCTCCGGTGGAGCTCGACATCGACCACCTCCCCATCTATAAATAGGGCCACCCTGAGCCGTTCTAGCCATTTCGACCTCTTCACCTAGCCACAAATCGATCACCACAGCTCGGGGCAAGACCGGAAGGGCCTCGAGCCTTTGATCCTCGTCGGAGTTGGCTGCATGTCCCCCTTAATCTCCCTCTCTCTCTGGTGCCCCTCGTCTTTGCCCTCCTCCTCAAGCGTGCTCATGGTGCCCTCCTGAGCACGATAGAGTTGCTGGTTCGTCAGATTGAAGCCGTCTTACTTAACTCCAATGAGCTCCGCCACCCGTCATCTCTCGTGACGAACGATCTAACATTGTCCGTACAACTCAGTCGTCAAGTCGGGTACATACGTGCTCGTCTTGATGCACTAGATCCACCCCCTCCTTTGCGGTGACCACCATGGCCTCCTCACCGAAGAACCACCACCGGAACCGCCGCTTTCCTCTGTCCCCCCTCCCTCTCTCAAATCTAACGGGTGGACCCCACCTATCATCCTCTCTCTCTCTCTCTCGCCGAAAGCGGTATGAGTGGAGGCACCTTCTGAAAATATGTCTTCAACGTGTCCGCTTCTGATTTTTCCTATTTTCTATTTAAATTCATATATTTGACCAAAACTTTGACCAGCTTTGTCTTTTAAACCACAAGTCCAAATGAGTTGAAACTTTTTTTGCATTAGTTTTGTGTTGAGCTAAACTTTCTAGATGCAAAGATTGAGAATTTTCCTTGCTGTTTAGAATTTATGGTGCAATAAAATGCTTTATGTGACATTTTTTCATTTAATTTTTTTTCAAAAGAAACTAATTGCCTTGGAGAGGACCAGGAGTATTGTGACATTCCTCTCAACTAAGGCAAGCCACAACATTCATTTGCAAAGATGGAATTGCAAGGGCAATGGTTTAGTTGAATTAAATCCATTTCCTATGCAAAACTATTTAAATGATTCATTCAATTATATTTGATGTATTACACTCATGTCATGTCATATTTTTATGCTAGTTATATAGAACTCATGATACATGTCATGATCAAGATGGATGCATTACTTACTTACATTCATAAAAATGGATCCATTATCATCATGACCCGTGCACCACACATCATGCTATGACTCGAATCATTTTACTTTCAAGTTAAACCTGATGATAATTCAACTTGAACAAGGTGTTGACTGAGTCACGGTGCCACCAAATAAAGCTCACTAGGGCAACCGCACGTGCCTAGATGGGAGGCCCTAATGCGGTATATTGTCATGCCTCTCACCAGTGCCTCCAACTATAGAAGGTTATGCACTTGCGCTATCCTGGCCTGGTGGGCAGGCATAACCTTGTGTGCCCGTAGTTGTACGGTACCGTTGTCCCCGTTTAGGACGAGTTTTTTTCGCCACGACGGTGGCATCCACAAAGGTGGCGGATGTCACGGGTTGACATCGGGCCCACTTATGGCATAGCCCAAACAGGAGTATTTCAGAGTGGTTGGGAGAGTGTCATGCAATAGATTGGTTTTGTCGGAATGTGGTTGGTCCATTCGACTGGGAGCATGAGGCCATGAGTTCCATGGTGTGGGTATAGTGTACTAACCTCTGCAAAGTGTATAAACTATCGATAGCCGCGTACTCGGATATGGACACAGTTCGTGGTAGGTCACACTATGGGTCAACGGTAATAAATAACTAACACTTAATAACTCCAAAATGGCACATGGTGATCGTTCGAGGATCACGATGGTAAGTTGTTGGCGATGGTTACAAGGTAACCCCGAGATGGTCAGTTGGTCTAAGGTACTGTGATCGTATCCACATGGACATCATGTAACAGTATCATGTTCATACTCATGCCTTAACCTGTTAAATACATTGCTATTGTGTGTCATATTTGCTTTGCTTACTATGAGCTTGCGAGTACATTCAAAGTACTCACCTAGCTTATCATGCCAAATGCAGGAGAAGTTGTGCAAGACATTGATGTTAATCGGTTTGACGCAATCTAGGGCCGTGTCCCAGTAGTGTCCCGGTGGAGTGGAGTTCTACTACTCCATTGTTTCGCTATCGTGTAGTAGTTTCCTTATCATCGTGGGCCCCAAGTTGTCAACTAATTAATGTACATAAGTGCAGGCGCATCGTGTGTGCCACTTGGCCTCGCTTATCATGTAATATTCGAACCTTTTTATCCGTAAGAGATCAATCAAGTGGTTGTTTTCTGTACCATGTTGTTGTGTGTTGCCAGAATACTTGATCTCTCGGTGTATAATGCAAGGTAAACCAATTGTTCTGAGCCAGGGTGCTACACGATCTCTGTAATGGCTTATTGCAAGACTAGAAAGTCACCATTAACACGACTATCAACATGTTGGACATGTAGCCAACCATAACCAACCCACCTCCGGGTCAATAATATCCATGGAGGAAATTACATGTGGGCTAGGATGACGAAGCTAGTCGTCTGCGTCTAACACATGTACAACGGATCCAGAGTGCATGTCCATAATCAATCGTCTACTAGCAAACATCAAGCCAATTATCGTCCCACCTCACATAGTATGTCTCGGGCGTATATCAAATTTGTTGTCTGTGTATTCTCCGGACAGTGACATGTGCAAGGGATTTCAAAGCTTATCTATATGGCAGCAATTTTGGGTTCAACTGGACCCGAGAACCAAAACTCCCCTCCTTTTTTTAGAATACAGACAAGCTCATATTGAGACACATTAATCTCATTAAGAGTAGGGTTTTAGACCACAACATCTGATCTCAAGATAGATCAATTTTGTACTTTGTACTATTTGATCAATACAACAAGAGTAGGGCGTAGGGTTTTACCTCTATCAAGAGAGCCCGAACATGGGTAAACATGGTCCCCTTCGTCCCTTGTTATCCATCGATCCAAGATCCACAGTCCGGACCCCCTACTCGAGATCAGCCGGTTTTGACACCGACATTGTTTCTTTCATTAAGAGTTCCATTGTGGGATCGCCGAAGGATCAATGACTCGTGTGCAGATTACAATTTTTTCTAGGCACCGGAATTTTTTTTGTCGTCCCCGCCTCATCGAACGTCGCTTTAATGATAGCTTCGACGGAATTGTGCGGAATTGAATCTACAACAACCTTGCAAAATTTTGTAGTGTTCCGATGAAGGAATCTTTGGCAATCTCTAATATATCAGAGCCGTGTCGAATTTGGAGGGGAATCTAGATGAGTTTAGGACGAGGGCTCCAATATCCAGCTCAGATATCCGTTGGAAAATCCAACATTCATTGGCTGCGGAATTCCTACATCGACCACCTCTCAAAATTTCAACCCGTTCCGATCGCCCAAACTGCAGGAAACGGCAGATGAGTGCATCAATTTTTTGGATATGGTTTCTTCGCAAAAACGAATCTGACTCGAGTTCATCTTTCTTCATGAACGGGGTTTTGGACATCCTTTTGGAAGGATTTTTTAAGGTATTGTGTGTTGTTCTAAAACACATACCCGTAAATTTTGAGCCTTTTCCAAGGCAATTTTCACCATCACACCGGTGTCAAAATGACCCAACAATGTTGGTCCACAACCTCCAAGCTGCACGAGCATCGACTGCGTCGTCGCTCCATCGAGCCAACGACAACTACCTCGGATCATCACCTCGACGAGTCGACCAAGAGTTTGGCATCGGTAGGGCCGAAAGAACCTCATCACCCACAGGTTGCATGGGTCGGGCATGTCGTTGCTTCATCAAGCCAGTATGGAATTCTTCACAAATTCTAACCTGCGTCGGCATCGTCGTGTTGTCGCTTTCTTCAAACTGATGTTTAACACGCCGACCTACTTCGACACGTCGGCTGGTATGGGGCTCTAAAGTCACCATACTCACCCACTTGTCATCTTGGCTAGACCGGGGGCTTTGCCATCTCTTCATCAACCTGCTCCAGGGACTTCGGCGTCATCAGCCGACCAACTTCATCATGTTAGCTGGTCCGGGGGCTCCACCTCGCCACATCTACCGTGTTGTATCACCACTTCATCAAGCCAAGCTCTTCGCTCGGACACCTTGGGACCGGCTTAGGGGCTGGGACCTTGACCCGCTACAAGCCCGACCCACGTCACACCAAGCACATCAACGAGCTAAGTCGCTTACATGCTCAACCTTTTTTTCAATTTTTAATTTTTGCATGGTTCAACCAGGCATTATATTTGTGTTACACAAAGAAAGTTGTTTGTTAAAAACTTAGCTTGCTAAAAACATTGTTTGTTAAAAACACTTCCTTTACCCATGTTACTTGGGGGCTCTTAAAAATTTATATGAGACGTTTTATAATAAATGTTTCCTTCTTGATCGTTGCAAAGTCTTTTTCTACCACTCTTTTCTCGACTCGAATGTCTGACTGATAGCCGGATTGCCTGGTTTGTTTCTAAACCCGCTCGAGTTTAGTTCGCTAAACTGGCTTCGGAGAAACAATCCGCCTTCGGGATATGGAGGTTGAAGCCGAAAGCTGACCACTTGAAACCTCGAGATCGGATGTGTCATGTTGAACACGATGGAAGCACAAACTAATTTTAAGGCCAATTTTTGGATTGGCACCAAGAAACTTGATTTAGTCAGGACGTAAAGTTTTTGCTACAGTTTTTTTGTTTTCCAGGCTTATGGCACCTTTAACCCATTTTTATGTTTTTCCTTTTGGGACATCCTCTTGTTCGAGGTATTCAGTGTGGTAGTTCCGCTCGGGAAATCTTTTCCGACCCGTAGTTCAGCATCTTTCCTGCCGATTTGTACTTCGGCGTTGTCAAAACATACACAATAAGTGCAGAATAGTTTCTGAGGAGATATGATCCTCAGGTTGGTCGGTCGCTCCCAACCTGAGTCTCAAGGACTATGCACACTATGTTTCCATTCCTAAGTATGTTATCGAGCAAGGAGTTAATACCCAGGATGATTTCACGAATCAACCTGGGTCTGAAGGGCTACTCGGATCAGAGATTTTTATCCTTAACGTGCATCCCAGATTTTAGACCAACACGCACCTTGAGGGCTACTGGCTAACATCTCGGCAGAGAATAAATTGCACCAATCAAAAATATCCACAAAAAATCAGCCCATGGCTGAGGTGGTGCACCACCTCGGAAGAATTTCGGCATAAAGCTCGGATCCAAGTGGCTGGCTCCATAGAGAGCAAATTAGGCATTGGATCTCGGCTACAAAAAGACACCTCGGATGTACTCCGACGTTGGATCTCGGATGCAAAAGGACACCGCTACACGGGAAAACCCTAGGTGTGACGTCAAAATAATGAGGCATTAATAAAGGCCAAAAGCTTAAAGGGCTCCTGAGATGCCTGACGTGTGAACTCTTCTGATTCAGCTTGGCGGTCCTCTATATCGGAGATGAGAAGATTTGTTGAACTAGTTTTCAAGACAGACGACCGAAGACGAAGAACAATTCGGAAGAACCGAGGAACGTCCCTAACTTGAAGACCTGTCCTCGACCTATGGTCGGAAATCGGGAAGTCATCAGCGGCTAAACTGGTGTTGGCCGAACATAAATTGGGAGAAGAACTCGCCTCGGAAGCCGAAGACTTTGGGTACGAGAATCAGCTAGAATTAAGACTACGACATTGGGGCTAGTTCGGGGGCTACTCAGGGAGTCCATGACTAAAGGTTCCTCGGGTCATCGGCCTATATATATGGGTTGGACTCCTGGGCCACTTCGGGTAGCCGATGGCACATACGACGAAGATTCCACAAGACTTGGTGATCAAGACAAGGACTCTTCTACACCGGTGTAGCTGACTAGAACTCTTGTTATCCTAGGCCTATGGTGCATTATATAAACCAAGGCCAGACTAGTCGGCAGACAAGCTCATATTGAGATACATTAAGCTCATTACGATTAGGGTTTTAGACCACAACATCCAACCTCGAGATAGATCAATTATGTACTTTGTACTACTTCATCAATACAACAAGAGCATGATGTAGGGTTTTACCTCTATCAAGAGGACCTGAACCTGGGTAAACATTGTCTCCTTCGTCCCTTGTTATCCATCTTTCCAAGATCCATAGTTCGGACCCCCTACTCGAGATCAGCCGGTTTTTACACCGACACCTAGTCTTAAACCCTTGGTGGTTGTTGTTGTTCTAGCCTAAAACTTGTTGGTTGAAAGCTTTTAATGAACTATAAACCAATAATTCAACTTGAACAAGGTGTTGACTGAGTCACTGTGCCACCGAATCAAGCTCACCAGGACAACCGCACATGCCTAGATGGGAGGCCCTAATGCGGTCTATTGTCATGCCTCTCGCCAGTGCCTCCAACTACAGAAGGTTATGCGCTTGTGCTACCCTGGCCTGGTGGGCAGGCATAACTTTGTGTGCCCGTAGTTGTACGCTACCGTTGTCCCCATTTAGGACGAGTTTGTTTGGCCACGACGGTGGGAGCCACAAAGGTGGCGGATGTCATGGGTTGACATCGGACCCACTTATGGCATAGCCCAAACACTACTGGAATTCAGTTTTTTGCCGTCCGCCAAATCTTTGCCGTCTACTGGTTGATGGCAAAGAGTGTCTTTGCCGTCAGCTGCAACAAAGCAAACAACAAAGAACTGGTTGATGGCATAGAATGTCTTTGCCATCAGTCGATTCTTTGCCGTCTGCCGCACATGGCAAAGATTAGGACAACAGACGGACAAGCTTTGGATTGGGCCCACCTCGCCGAGGGAATATTAGGTCAAACTAGAGTCGCTTCTTTGTCGTCTGCTAGCGGACAGCAAAGAGTCCAGAGGCAGACGACAAAGAGTCTAGACCCTTTGTCGTCCGCTAGCACACGACAAAGCTTCTCAATTATCTAACGTCCGTCCCGATCCACCCCGGCCCTCTGTCTCTCTCTCTCGAACGACCACTCTCTTCCCCTCCTCTCCCCTGACCCCCACCGCCGCCACCACCGTCGCGTCCCCGCCCCCGGTGCCCCACAGCCCCGCCGCCGCCGCACCATCGCCCCCGGCGCCACCCCGGTGCCCCACAGCCCCCCGGCGCCGCCGCCCCGCAGCCCCAACACCGCCGGCGCAGCCCCAACACCCCCGGCCCCGCCGCCCACGACGCCACAGCCGCCCGTGCCAGTGATCCCCCACACCCCCACCCCCCATGGGAAATTAACTTGTTGTTATTTAGTTACCTTAATAGAAAGAAGAGGAAGAAGAAGAGGAGGAGCAGGAGAAGAAGAGGAGGAGCAGGAGGAGGAGGAGGAGGAGGAGGAGGAGGAGGAGAAGAAGAAGAAGAAGAAGAGGAGAAGAAAAAAATAAGAAGGAGAAGAAGAAGAAGAAGAAGAAGAAGAAGAGAAGAAAAATAAGAAGGAGAAGAAGAAAAGAAGAAGAGTAGAAGAAGAGAAGAAGAGAAGAACAAGAAAATAAGAAGGAGAAAAAGAGAAAAAAGAAGAATAATTAGAAGAAGAGGATAAAGAAAAATAGAAATAGAAACAAGAGGAAGAAGAAGAAGAGGAGGAGGAAGAAGAAGAGAGGAGGAGGAGGAGGAGGAGGAGGAGAAGAAGAAGAAGAGGAGGAGAAGAATGAGGAAAATGAAAAGAAGAAGAGAAAAAGAAGGAGAATCAGGAGGAGGAGAAGGAGCCCTCCTTCTTCTCCTTCTTCTTCTTCTTCTCTCCTCCTTATTTTTTAGCTTGTTTAGCTAATTATCCTCCAAAATGACATAATAAGCTCAAAATGGCATAAAAACCTTGGTTAGCTCATGAATATTATATTCTTAGCTTGTTTTCCTCTAAAATGACATAATTAGACATAATTAGCATATTTGTGTTGATTGGGTGGATTTACATGTGACAGTTGTATCGTGGCTGTGAGGTCCGTTGTGCGAAGACCTCCCCGTGCGTTGTACGAGCTCCCCCTGCATTCGTGGGTCAGTACAAATGTCATCTCCTCCTCGCCCCGTCATTTACTGTGGGTCGGTTTTCGGATGAAACTTGCTAGATTTAGGTAATTAAATTAATTTATCAGTATGCGTGACCAGTATGTGTCTCCCGTTCGAAAGGGTTACAGTTATAAATATGCATGCATTTGCTTATATTATAACCGTGATTCTTTCGAATTGTCCAACGTTATCCATGGACAGCCCGAGTATGTGTAGATTAGGTTTGTTTTCCATATGCTTTGTTCCGGATCCGATGCATAATTTTGTCAGTGCCTCCCTGTTGTTCTCCGAATACACATCTCTCTGTTTATTGCGAAGACATGTATCAGGAGAACAGTGGGGAGGTGCTGCCAAAATTTTGCGTTGGATCTGGAGCAGATGGGAAAACGAACCCAATCTACACATACTCGAGTGGGATTAGGATCTATCTTTACCTATTAGCGTGTAGGTTGCATGGACGTAATAAAAATGGCGAACTTGATTAACTGATGAATATATATGATAAATTATATATAAATATATTTCTAGTGTCTTTAGTAGCTAGGCAAGATGAGTGATCGTGTGTGGATGTATACCGGTCACCCTAGTCAGAAAGAGATGACGAAATAATGGTTTCTAAAAACCAAGGAATTTGTGAATGTCGCATTGGCAAATGGCCAGGAAAGAAACTATAGCCCCTGTCCTGGATGCGACAACTATAAAAAGACGACAGAGGCTGTAATGATTAAACACCTGCAGAGGAGGGGTTTAAAGCCTAATTATACGGTGTGGACATTTCATGGTGAGTCTATACAATGCACCAGAGCTGAGGTGGTCCGGCGTCACACCGAAGAGCATGGTACCGGGATCGAAGACATGGTGCAAGACTTTGATGATGCTCGGAATTCGGAAGATGAGATGGAGGAATTTGCAAAGGCCTTCTATGAAATGTTGGAGTCTTCAAAACGTCCTCTCCATGAGCATACTGAGCTTTGTCAGCTGGATGCAATTGCACAAGTAATGGCTCTGAAGGCTCAGTTCAACTTGGGAAGAGAATCCTACGATGCGATGATGACACTATTTGGACGCTTCCTACCCAAAGGCCATGTCATGCGTGCAAACCTATACCAGTCAAGAAAAATACTTCGTGTACTTAAGATGCCCTATGAGAAGATAGATGCATGTGAGAAAGGATGTGTCTTATTTAGGAAGGAGTATGCACACTTGGACTATTGTCCCAATTGCGAGTCTTGCAGGTATCTTGTGGTAGACAATGGTATGGGTGAGAAGAGGCAGACCAAAATTGCAGTTAGTGTTCTTCGGTATATGTCAATCGTACCAAGGCTTCAACGTCTTTTCATGGTCGAAGAGACAGCCAGACAAATGACATGGCACAAAGTGGGCAAAAGAACCGAACTAGATGCGGATGGGAATAATATGGCGGTACACACATCGGATGGGGAAGCGTGGAAACATTTCAATGGATTGCATCACGATAAAGCGGCAGATCCAAGGAATCCTCGAGTGTGCGTCGCCACGGATGGTTTTAATCCATTTGCATGACGGTAACCCAATACAGTTGTTGGCCTGTATTTTCATTCTACTCAATCTCCCCCCCCCCCGGCAGATTATGCAAAGAAAGAACATATTTCTGACGTTGATAATTCCAGGGCCCAATTATCCGGGGAAGAATATGAATGTGTACCTGCAGCCGCTTAAGGATGAATTGGAAGAAGCTTGGGATAATGGGGTCAAGACATACGATGCCGCTAGAAAACAAAACTTCAAAATGCATGTGTGGTACATGTACTCTATGCATGACTTGCCGGCGTATGCACTATTCTCTGGATGGTGTGTGCATGGAAGGTTCCCGTGCCCCCAATGCGAGGCAGCTCTTCAGTTTCATTGGTTGCAGGAGGGTCGGAAGTATTCTTGCTTTGACTTGCATAGACAATTCCTGGATCCTGACCATCAGTTCAGAAAAGACAAGAAGAACTTTACCAAAGGTAAAGTTGTCAAAACTTGGCACCACTTGCGTTGACAGGCCAACAGATCATGGATCAGTTAAATTCCCTCGAGCCTGATCCAGAGCGTCCAGGGTATTTCAAGGGGTATAATTCAAAACACGCACGGACTCACAAACCATGCTTCTGGGATCTACCTTACTTCAAAGACCTCCTTCTTCCACACAATATCGACATGATGCACACTGAGATGAATACCGGACATGCTATTTTTCGTACATTGTTCGACATAGATGGGAAGACAAAGGATAATACTAAGGCTAGAGTCGATCAAGAGACACTATGTCATAGACCATTATAAAACATGCGAGAAGGCAAAGGAAAGCAGAAGTGGTCGAAGCCAAAGGCATGGTTCAATCTTGGAAGGCCAGCTATGGGGGAAATTATCTTGTGGGTCAAAATGTACTTGATGTTCCCCGATGGGTATGCAGCGAATCTAAAGAGGGGAGCGAGTCTTGAAAAATTAAAAATCTTTGGTCTCAAGAGTCATGATTGGCACATATGGCTAGAGAGGGTAATGTCGGTGATGTTACGTGGCTTTATTCCTGAGAATGAATGGCTAGTACTGGCGGAGCTGAGCTATTTCTTCTGTGTTCTTTGTGCGAAAGAATTGTCGCCTGGCGTGGAAGATGACATGGAGGAGTTTGCACCGGAGTTGTTGTGCAAGTTAGAGAAGATCTTTCCGTCGGGCCTCTTTAATCCAATGCAGCATTTGATTTTACATCTACCGACAAAGGCAAGATTGGGTGGGCCCGTGCAAAATCGTTGGTTCTATGCAACTGAGAGGATGCAAAAGACTCTTCGAGCTAAATGTAAAAATAAGCGTAGAATTGAAGCATCGATGGCCGAGGCATTCATTACTAAGGAGGTCGCAAACTTTGTGACAGCACACTAGGAAGCCAAAAATCATCATTTGCATAATCTGAAGCCTCGGCACAATGATGCAGACCCTGGAAAGGTGGGTCCAACCTCAGCCCATTCAAAGGGAAGCTTGCACCAGCCAGTGCTTTGAAACCAATAAGGTTGGATGTCGAAGAATGGCGAAACATTTCGTTGTATATCTTCAACAACCTAACAGAAGTGCGGCCGTACATTGAGTAAGTTCTCGGCACATTTTCCCATAACTTCTAATTCCTTTGAACTGCTCTTTGATAACCCACAAGTATAGGGGATCAATTGTAGCCTTTCTCGATAAGTAAGAGTGTCGAACCCAACGAGGAGCTAAATGTAAGACAAATCACTACAGGAATCAGCTTCTTTGCCGTCTGCCATCACAGACGGCAAAGACTAAATCCCGGATGGCAAAGAGAAAACCACAGACGACAAAGAATCTCACGGCCGGCAAAATTTCTGCATCAGCCTACGACGGCATAGGACCTTCTTTGCCGTTTGTCCCCCCAAAGCAGACGGCAAAGCTCTTTGCCGTCAGCTTTCCTTAGGAGCAGTCGGCAAAGTGCTCGAGACGGCAGCCGACAGGCGTTGCCTCCGTTAGGGGTTAACGGAGGCTTTGCCGTCTGCCTCCCCCTTATTCTTTGTCGTCTGCCTCCCCCTTATTCTTTGTCGTCTGCCTCCCCCTTATTCTTTGTCGTATGCCTCCTCCTCCTCCCCCCTCCACTCTTTGTCGTCTTCCTCCTCCTCCCCCCTCCTCTGTGCCCTCTTCTTTGTCGTCTGCCACCCTAGAGGCAGACGGCAAAGAGCCTATATAAACACCCCAGGATGCACAGTTGGGTGCCATGTGGCACCTTTGCCATCTGCCAGCTAATGGCACAGGTCTTTGCCATCAGCTGGCAGACGGCAAAGAGCCCATATAGTACCTTTTTTTGTTTTATATTATTTCACAACACACACACACACACACACACACACATATATATGTATATATATATTTGACATCGCATTTATATAATTCACCACACATATATGATATATAGTTCACCACACATATACTTGCCAACACATATATATAATTCACCACACATATATGATATACATATAAATCAATGTACATCCCCATATATCGAAAGAACCAACATACAAAGTATTGCACTGTTTATCCATATATACATATACATATAGTTCGACATTGTTCATCAACTCAAATGAAAACTAGATGATATACATATAAAGTTCATCCATCGACATTGTTCAACTCCATGAATGCCAGCATCCATGCATGTAGTATATCCAATCTGCAAAACTGTGAATAAGAAAGTCAGAAGAAGAACAAAATATGATGTTTTTCAGCTAATTATGTCATTTTTAGCGAAAAACAAGCTAAGAACATAATATTCATGAGCTAACCAAGGTTCTTATGCCATTTTTAGCTTATTATGGCATTTTGGAGCTAAATGGGTTAATTAAAGCAAGGATAATATGAAAGAGGAGAATAATGAGGAGGAGGAGAAGAATAAGAAATCAAGAAGAAGGAGGAGAAGGACTAGAAGGTCCTTGGCCTTCTCCTCCTCCTTCTTCTCTTCTTCTTCTTCTTCTTTCTTTTCATTTTGCCTATTTCTTCTCCTCTTCTCCTCTTGTTGGAGCTAAATTACCTAATTATGTCTTTTTGGAGCTAAATGGGTTAATTATCCCATTTTAGAGGAAAACAAGCTAAGTATATAATATTCATGAGCTAACCAAGGTTCTTATGCCATTTTGAGCTTATTATGGTATTTTGGAGCTAAATGGGCTAATTATGTCATTGTTGGGGAAATTAAAGCAAGGATAATATGAAAGAGGAGAAGAAATAGGAGGAGGAGGAGAAGAAGAAGAAATCAAGAAGGAGAAGAAGGACTAGAAGGTCCTTGGACTTCTCCTTCTCCTCCTCTTCCTCCTCCTTCTCCTTCTTCTCTTCTTCTTCTTCTTCTTCTTTCTTTTCATTTTTCCTATTTCTTCTCCTCTTCTCCTCTTGTTGGAGCTAAATTACCTAATTATGTCTTTTTGGAGCTAAATGGGCTAATTATCCCATTTTAGAGGAAAACAAGCAAAGTATATAATATTCATGAGCTAACCAAGGTTCTTATGCCATTTTGAGCTTATTATGGCATTTTGGAGCTAAATGGGCTAATTATGTCATTGTTGGCGAAATTAAAGCAAGGATAATATGAAAGAGGAGAAGAAAGAGGAGGAGGAGGAGAAGAGGAATAAATCAAGAAGAAGGAGGAGAAGGAGGAGGAGGAGAAGGACTAGAAGGTCCTTGGCCTTCTCCTCCTCCTCCTCCTCCTTCTCCTTCTTCTCTTCTTCTTCTTCTTCTTCTTTCTTTTCATTTTTCCTATTTCTTCTCCTCTTCTCCTTTTGTTGGAGCTAAATTACCTAATTATGTCTTTTTGGAGCTAAATGGGCTAATTATCCCATTTTATAGGAAAACAAGCTAGGTATATAATATTCATGAGCTAACCAAGGTTCTTATGCCATTTTGAGCTTATTATGGCATTTTGGAGCTAAATGGGCTAATTATGTCATTGTTGGGGAAATTAAAGCAAGGATAATATGAAAGAGGATAAGAAAGAGGAGGAGGAGGAGAAGAAGAAGAAATCAAGAAGAAGGAGGAGAAGGAGGAGGAGGAGGAGGACTAGAAGGTCCTTGGCCTTCTCCTCCTCCTCCTCCTACTACTACTACTACTACTACTACTACTAATACTACTCCTTCTCCTTCTTCTCTTCTTCTTCTTCTCTTCTTCTTCTTCTTCTTTCTTTTCATTTTTCCTATTTCTTCTCCTCTTCTTGGAGCTAAATTACCTAATTATGTCTTTTTGGAGCTAAATGGGCTAATTAACTCATTTTAGAGGAAAACAAGCTAAGTATATAATATTCATGAGCTAACCAAGGTTCTTATGCCATTTTGAGGTTATTATGGCATTTTGGAGCTAAATGGGCTAATTATGTATTTTTTGAGGAAATTAAAGCAAGGATAATATGAAAGAGGAGAAGAAAGAGGAGGAGGGGGAGAAGAAGAAGAAATTAAGAAGGAGGAGAAGGACTAGAAGGTCCTTGGACTTCTCCTTCTCCTCCTCCTCCTCCTCCTTCTCCTTCTTCTCTTCTTCTTCTTCTTCTTCTTTCTTTTCATTTTTCCTATTTCTTCTCCTCTTCTCCTCTTGTTGGAGCTAAATTACCTAATTATGTCTTTTTGGAGCTAAATGGGCTAATTATCCCATTTTAGAGGAAAACAAGCAAAGTATATAATATTCATGAGCTAACCAAGGTTCTTATGCCATTTTGAGCTTATTATGGCATTTTGGAGCTAAATGGGCTAATTATGTCATTGTTGGCGAAATTAAAGCAAGGATAATATGAAAGAGGAGAAGAAAGAGGAGGAGGAGGAGAAGAGGAATAAATCAAGAAGAAGGAGGAGAAGGAGGAGGAGGAGAAGGACTAGAAGGTCCTTGGCCTTCTCCTCCTCCTCCTCCTCCTTCTCCTTCTTCTCTTCTTCTTCTTCTTCTTCTTTCTTTTCATTTTTCCTATTTCTTCTCCTCTTCTCCTTTTGTTGGAGCTAAATTACCTAATTATGTCTTTTTGGAGCTAAATGGGCTAATTATCCCATTTTAGAGGAAAACAAGCTAAGTATATAATATTCATGAGCTAACCAAGGTTCTTATGCCATTTTGAGCTTATTATGGCATTTTGGAGCTAAATGGGCTAATTATGTCATTGTTGGGGAAATTAAAGCAAGGATAATATGAAAGAGGATAAGAAAGAGGGGGAGGAGGAGAAGAAGAAGAAATCAAGAAGAAGGAGGAGAAGGAGGAGGAGGAGGAGGACTAGAAGGTCCTTGGCCTTCTCCTCCTCCTCCTCCTACTACTACTACTACTACTAATACTACTCCTTCTCCTTCTTATCTTCTTCTTCTTCTCTTCTTCTTCTTCTTCTTTCTTTTCATTTTTCCTATTTCTTCTCCTCTTCTTGGAGCTAAATTACCTAAATTATGTCTTTTTGGAGCTAAATGGGCTAATTAACTCATTTTAGAGGAAAACAAGCTAAGTATATAATATTCATGAGCTAACCAAGGTTCTTATGCCATTTTGAGGTTATTATGGCATTTTGGAGCTAAATGGGCTAATTATGTATTTTTGAGGAAATTAAAGCAAGGATAATATGAAAGAGGAGAAGAAAGAGGAGGAGGAGGAGAAGAAGAAGAAATCAAGAAGAAGGAGGAGAAGGACTAGAAGGTCCTTGGCCTTCTCCTCCTTCTCCTCCTCCTCCTCCTCCTTCTCCTTCTTCTCTTCTTCTTCTTCTTCTTTCTTTTCATTTTTCCTATTTCTTCTCCCCTTCTCCTCTTCTTGGAGCTAAATTACCTAATTATTTCTTTTCGGAGCTAAATGGGATAATTACCTCACTTTAGAGGAAAACAAGCTAAGTATATAATATTCATGAGCTAACCAAGGTTCTTATGCCATTTTGAGGTTATTATGACATTTTGGAGCTAAATGGGCTAATTATGTCTTTTTGGGGAAATTAAAGCAAGGATAATATGAAAGAGGAGAAGAAAGAGGAGGAGGAGAAGAAGAAGAAGAGAAGAAGGAGGATAAGGAGGAGAAGGAGGAGGAGGAGAAGGACTAGAAGGTCCTTGGCCTTCTCCTCCTTCTCCTCCTCCTCCTCCTCCTCATCCTCCTTCTCCTTCTTCTCTTCTTCTTCTTCTTCTTTCTTTTCATTTTTCCTATTTCTTCTCCTTTTGTTGGAGCTAAATTAGCTAACTATGTCTTTTTGGAGCTAAATGGGCTAATTATCCCATTTTAGAGGAAAACAAGCTAAGTATATAATATTCATGAGCTAACCAAGGTTCTTATGCCATTTTGAGCTTATTATGGCATTTTGGAGCTAAATGGGCTAGTTATGTCATTGTTGGGGAAATTAAAGCAAGGATAATATGAAAGAGGAGAAGAAATAGGAGTAGGAGGAGAAGAAGAAGAAATCAAGAAGAAGGAGGAGAAGGAGGAGGAGGAGGAGGAGGAGAAGGAGGAGAAGGCCAAGGTCCTTCTCCTCCTCCTCCTCCTCCTCCTTCTCCTCCTTCTCCTTCTTCTCTTCTTCTTCTTCTTTCTTTCTTTTCATTTTTCCTATTTCTTCTCCTCTTCTTGGAGCTAAATTACCTAATTATGTCTTTTTGGAGCTAAGTGGGCTAATTATCTCATTTTAGAGGAAAACAAGCTAAGTATATAATATTCATGAGCTAACCAAGGTTCTTATGCCATTTTGAGGTTATTATGGCATTTTGGAGCTAAATGGGCTAATTATGTCTTTTTGGGGAAATTAAAGCAAGGATAATATGAAAGAAGAGAAGAGAAACTTACCGTAGTGGTCATCAAGGAGGAGAAACACCACGGTTGCTTGAGGCGGCTTCGTTTGGAGGCGGTTGCCCTGGAGAAGGGTCGTGCGATGCCGCTCGGGAGTTATTGTGCAGAAAAGATATTTTGCAATGTCTTAGTTAGCATGATGACACTCAATTATTGATACTAGTTTATAATGAAACTCACTGTGCCAATCGAAGAGAAGACGGGCATCGGCGGAGGGACTTGACCGCTCTTCTCGCACAGACCCTGAAGAGTGGGTCGTATTAGTTAGTAATGAAACAGACATTACACACATGATTTGGCTAATGTGAAAAAAAAACATACCACAAAAAGCTCGTACAGGGCCCGTTGACCCGCCTCATTCCGGGCCCTCTCCTCCTCAATCAATCGTGTCGTGGTCTGGTCCCTCTCATCAAGAGCAGCCTGGCTTGCCAATCTCTCTTTCTCAAGAGCAGCCTGGTTTGCCGCTCTCTCTTTCTGAAGAGCTGCCTGAAACACCATTCCTCGTTACCACAGTAATGATCTATGGTGACACACATAATGAAATGTATGAAAGTGTTCTTAGTCCGTACAACTAACCTCGATGGCAAGTTCGACTGGCCGTGGACGACGCGTTATCTCAGGACAGCTACTCGACTGGCGCGCCTTGATCTCCGGAAGAGTGAGTGGACAACGTATTATCCCATCTCCAATGGCCATCGAGCCATGGGGCCTCCCGCCACCAGATATCATCACCAGCTCTGGATCCAAAGGTTCCTGGCTAGGGTTAAAGTCATCCCCTTTCGTAGCCTTCCCCGCGTCCCTATATGCCACGAGCTGCTGGTGGGATGATATGTTGGTGAAGTTATTGGGATCATCCAGGTCAGACTCAGAGAATGCCTTCGCCTTCTTGTACGAGGTAGTATGGGCCATGCCATAAAGGTCGTACAAGTGTGGCATCTCCGTCTTATTGTGATGCGCCTAAAAGAGAGGAACAAAATATTAGCATCAAGAATGAATTGCATGAATCATGAAGCAAATCACATACCCAGTTTCGTCCAAACTGAAGTAAGTTGGCGCTGCCTTGATGATGTGGCACACCAACCATTTGGCCACGCCGATCCTTCGCATTCTCGTGGACGGCTCGCCAGCTGCCTGTGCACCACTCATCAACCAACGCCTCCCAACAATCCATCTTATCCGCACACCATCTCGGGGGCACCTATAAGTTATTAGAAAGAATGTTCAGCGCTACGCCTATGAATGAAATCAAGAAAACTACGTAGAAGGACTTAAGAATAGGCAATTACCTTCATGTATTGCTCCTTCTTCAGAAACTTTCCGCGGCAATCCTTCTTCTGCTTCTTAATACCACGCGTGGCGTAGTAATCTCGAATAGCCTGCAGCCGAGCCTCGTGCCGCAAGTCCTGTAGTAACCGCCTACACTCGGCCTCGAGAACCCTGGCCGCCTCCTCCTCGTATCCATCCTCACACCTATAGAAGGTATGCAATCAAACGTGAAAACACAGATTAGTACAATAATTAGCTATATTGTTAATTTTAGATTATGTAAAAGGATAATTTACCCAAAAGCTCTTGATCACCATCTCGGCCCTCGTGTGGCACAAGACACCATCTATAATCTCCTCCGGCGGGGCCTGCGCAGCTTGGTAGTGCTCCCGGGAAAATCCTAGTGTAGGAACCTCACCCTCACCAGGCAACGTGACAAACCCCGGGAAATTTGTCCGGCAAAGCACACCAAGGACGGAGTTCGGCCTACAGACTCCAAGAGGGTGTACCCATCCCCTGCAGTATGATAAGGTCAACGCATTAGATATTTGAACAAACTTGAAGGCAAAAGCTAAAAAAAGAGTAAATGTACTTACCTATCTCCTTCAGGTTTAATCACCGGCCTCTGCTCGCGGGTAGCCGGCGCGACCGGGAGACGTGTACTACCACGCTTGTACACGGTGTCCCCATCCACCTGCACATCGCCCTCACTATCCGTAAGCTCATCCCCGCCATCCCCGCCCCCTGAGCCACCCGGACCCTCGGTCCAATCCGGCAACTCGGTACGATCCGGCCAGGTCTCCCATCCGGGCCTCTCCACGTCGGGTGAAGCCTCCAGAACCGTAGTCTCCTCCGGCTGCTCCTGGGCCGAATGCACCTCGACCCGAGGGTGCTCCTGGACTGGAGTCTCATGGGATGAATGCCCGTCAACAACAGGCTCCTGGAACGGAGTCCCCGTAGCCTCCTCCACAAACGGGTCGACCATACTAGTCCTATACTCGGGTGAATGAGCTGGTGGTGGTGGCAAGGACGGCTCAACAGTCCTCTTGGATCTTCCGCAGCCACCACCTCTCCCTGTACCCTTCCCCTTCTTCCCTACCCGACCAGCACCTCTCCCAGTGGGCAATGCCGCCGACGAAGAAGAACCCACAGGTGGTGTCGACAGACTGTGTGCCAAGGCTCTACGGAGAGATAGGGGTGGAAGGGAAGTACCACCCCTCGTGCGGGGCGCCTGGGAAGAACCCGTCGAGCGATCTGGACCAGTTCCCACCATCTTTCCACACCTGGTGACCTGCCATGATAAAGATTAAAAGAAATTAGTACAACATAAAAAAATTGAATAACTGACATGAATAATAATATGTACATGAATAATAAAGATTAAAATATATATAATTTAAGTTGTGAATCTTACAAACTAATAATCATCATCAATAAATGCATCATCATCATCACTATCACGCATGTCTTCATGAATGACGTGCTCGTCGGGTTCAACGGCGTGAAGTTGTGAAAGGCCTTCCTTTAATCGTTGAAGCATTGACAGGTCATCCGCATTAGTAACCTCTACGAGTTCCAGGTCTTCTGGTTCCATCTTAGGGCTGGAGTCGGATTCATTGTCGCTGTCTACTTCCATGTTCTTGGGTGAAGCACGGCGGTTCTTGAAACGTTTCTTGGAAAGACGTGTTTCTTGGAAGAATTCTCCATCATATGTGTTTGGGTTAATGTGAGGTTCATAATCCTGTTCATTTGGGATAGGTGGTCTGACATGTGGTGGCACTTCATAAACAACATACCAACCTTCCAGATTCTTATCCGTTTGGCATGCCCACGGTAGATAGAAAACTTGGGTCGCCTGTTGAGCTGTAATATAGACATCGGGAACATCTAAATGGGTGTTTGGATTGATTTCGACTAGTCCTATATGTTCATGAGTCCTTCTAGTCTTTTTCGGCTGGAACCAATAACATTTGAAGACTACGACGTTCGGTGGGTTTTCACCATAGAATTGAAGTTCATAAATTGCTTCAACTCTTCCATAATACTCAATAACACCTTCGCCGATAGCACAGACACCACAATTTGTAGATTTACGGTCGGGCATAGATAGCTCTTTGACAAAGGTACGAAAGAGATACCCGTTGATGTTGTATTTCTCAAATGAAAGGACCTTATAGTCAAAACCATTAGCGACTTGTCTCAATTCGGCGTCCATAGACTCTGAATTAGCCTACAAGTTTAATACAAAACGGTTGTTGCATTAGCCGCAAGTTAGACCAAGAATGAAATGGTCCATTATTGATAATTACCGTTTGTTTGAACCAAGAGATGAAACCGGGATAGCCGCCTCCTGTCTTTGACAGAAGCTCATACTCTTGGACGGAATCATTTTCGATCACCGCTCCATCCGAGAATTTGACAACGTAACGGCTGTTTGAAATATCCGGGAATAAGAGCAGTTCAAATGAATTAGAAGTTACGAGAAAATGTGCCGAGAACTCACTAGATGTACGGTCGCACTTCTGTTAGGTTGTTGAAGATATACAACGAAATGTTCCGCCATTCTTCAACATCCAACGTTATTGGTTTCGAAGCACCGGCTGGTGCGAGCTTCCCTTTGAATAGGCTGAGGTTGGACCCACCTTTTTTAGGGTCTGCATTATTGTGTCGAGGCTTCGGATTATGCAAATGATGATTTTTGGCTTCGTAGTGTGCTGTCACAAAGTTTGCCACCTCCTCAGTAATGAATGCATCAGCCATCGATGCTTCAATTCTACGCTTATTTTTACATTTAGCTTGATAGGTCTTCTGCATCCTCTCAGTTGCATAGCACCAACGATCTTGCACAGGCCCACCCAATCTTGCCTCGGTCGGTAGATGTAAAATCAAATGCTGCATTGGATTAAAGAAGCCCGGTGGAAAGATCTTCTCTAACTTGCACAACAACTCCGGTGCAAACTCCTCCATGTCTTCTACCATGCCAGGTGAAAATTCTTTCGCACAAAGAACATGGAAGAAATAGCTCATCTCCGCCAGTACTAGCCATTCATCCTCAGGAATAAAGCCACGTAACATCACCGGCATTACCCGCTCTAGCCATATGTGCCAATCATGACTCTTGAGACCAAATATTTTTAATTTTTCAAGACTCGCTCCCCTCTTTATATTTGCTACATACCCATCCGGGAACATCAAGTGCATTTTGACCCACAAGATAATTTCCCTCATAGCTGGCCTTCCAAGACTGAACCAGGCCTTTGGCTTCGACCACTTTTGCTTTCCTTTGCCTTCTCGCATGTTTTGTAACGGTCTACGACATAGTGTCTCTTGATCGACTCTAGCCTTAATATTATCCTTTGTCTTCCCATCTATGTCGAACAATGTACCAAAAATAGCCTCTCCGATATTCTTTTCAGTGTGCATCATGTCGATATTGTGTGGAAGAAGGAGGTCTTTGAAGTAAGGCAGATCCCAGAAGCATGGCTTGTGAGTCCAGGCATGTTTTGAATTATACCCCTTGAAATACCCTGGACGCTCTGGATCAGGCTCGAGGGCATTTAACTGATCCAGGATCTGTTGGCCTGTGAACGCAAGTGGTGCCAAGTTTTTGACAACTTTACCTTTGGTAAAGTTCTTCTTGTCTTTTCTGAACTGATGGTTAGGATCCAGGAACTGTCTATGCAAGTCAAAGCAAGAATACTTCCGACCCTCCTGCAACTAATGAAACTAAAGAGCGGCCTTGCATTGGGGGCACGGGAACCTTCCATGCACACACCATCCAGAGAATAGCGCATACGCTGGCAAGTCATGCATATAGTACATGCACCACACATGCATATTGAAGTTTTCTTTTCTAGTGGCATCGTATGTCTTGACCCCATTATCCCAAGCTTCTTCCAATTCATCCTTAAGAGGTTGCAGGTACACATTCATATTCTTCCCCGGATAATTGGGCCCTGGAATTATCAACGTCAGAAATATGTTCTTTCTTTGCATAATCTGCCCGGGGGGGAGATTGAGTGGAATGAAAATACAGGCCAACAACTGTATTGGGTTGCCGTCATGCCGAAGGGATTAAAACCATCCGTGGCGGCGCAGACTCGAGGTTTCCTTGGATCTGCCGCTTTATCCTGATGCAATCCATCGAAATGTTTCCACGCTTCCCCATCCGATGTGTGTACCATCATCTTATTCCCATCCGCATCTAGTTCGGTTCTTTTGCCCAATTTGTGCCATGTCATCTGTCTGGCTGTCTCTTCGACCATGAAAAGACGTTGAAGTCTTGGTACGATTGGCATATATCGAAGAACACTAACTGCGATTTTGGTCTGCCTCTTCTCACCCATACCGTTGTCTACCACAAGATACCTGCAAGACTCGCAATTGGGACAATAGTCCAAGTGTGCATACTCCTTCCTAAATAAGACATCCTTTCTCACATGCATCTATCTTCTCATAGGACATCTTAAGTACACGAAGTATTTTGTCTGGCTGGTACAGGTTTGCAGGCAGGACATGGCCTTTGGGTAGGAAACGTCCAAATAGTGGCATCATCGCGTCGTAGCATTCTCTTCCCAAGTTGAACTGAGCCTTCAGAGCCATTACTTGTGCAATTGCATCCAGCAGACAGAGCTCAGTGTGCTCATGGAGAGGATGTTTTGAAGACTCCAACATTTCATAAAAGGCCTTTGCAGATTCCTCCATCTCATCTTCCGAATCCCGAGCATCATCAAAGTCTTGCACCATGTCTTCGATCCCGGTACCATGCTCGTCCGTGCGACGACGGACCACCTCAGCTCTTGTGCGTTGTATAGACTCACTATGAAATGTCCACACCGTATAATTAGGCTTAAAACCCCTCCTCTGCAGGTGTTTAATCATTACAGCCTCTGTCGTCTTGTTATAGTTGTCGCATCCAGGACAGGGGCAATAGTTTCTTTCCTGGCCATTTGCGAATGCAGCTTTCACAAATTCCTTTGTTTTTACAAACCATTCTTTCGTCATCTCTTTCTGACTAGGGTGACCGGTATACATCCACGCACGATCACTCATCTTGCGTAGCTACTAAAGACAGAAGAAATATATTTATATATAATTTAGCATTTATATTCATCGATTAATCAGGTTCGCCATTTTTATTACGTCCAGGCAACCTACACGCTAATAGGTAAAGATAGGTCCTAATCCCACCCGAGTATGTGTAGATTGGGTTCATTTTCCCATGCTCTGCTCCGGATCCAACGCAAAATTTCGGCAGCACCTCCCCGTTGTTCTCCTGATACACGTCTCCGCAATAAACAGAGAGGATGTGCATCCGGAGAACAACAAGGAGGCACTGACGAAATTCCACATCGGATCCAGAGCACAGCATACGGGAAAACGAACCCAATGTACACATACTCGGGCTGTCCATGGATAATGTTGGACAATTCGAAAGGATGGCGGTTATAAATATGCAAAGACATGCATATTTATAGATGTCGCCCTTTTGAATGGGAGACGCATACTGGTCACGTATCTCATGATTGAAGAAACCTATATATAGATAGCAAGTTTCATCGGCACGAAGACCGGGACAGAGCAAATTAAGGGGGTAGGAAGATAAGTCATTTGTGCTCACCAACAAACGTAGGGGCGGAGCTCGTCCAACGCACGTGGAGGTCGTCGAACAACTGCACATTGAAATTCACCCGATCAACACAAATATGATGTTTTTATAAGATAATCAAAAAATATGTGACCTAACTCTTATTTTCTTTTTTCTTTTTTCCTCTTATTCTTCTTCTTCTTATTCTTATTCTTATTTTCTTTTTCTTTTTTCCTCTTATTCTTCTTCTCCTTCTTCTTCTTTTCTTCTCTTCTTCTTCTTCTTCTTCTTCTTCTTCTTCTTCTTATTCTTATTTTATTTTTTATTTTTTCCTCTTATTCTTCTTCTCCTTCTTCTTTTCTTCTTGTCTTCTTCTTCTTCTTCTTCTTCTTCTTCTTCTTCTTCTTATTCTTCTTATTCTTATTCTTATTTTCTTTTTTCTTTTTTCCTCTTATTCTTCTTCTCCTTCTTCTTGTTTTCTTCTTCTCTTCTTATTATTATTATTACTATTATTATTACTATTATTATTATTATTATTATTATTATTATTATTATTATTTTCTTTTTTCCTCTTATTCTTCTCTTCCTCTCCTATTTTTCTTCTTCTTCTTCTTCTTTCTTCTCCTTCCCTTCCTTTTCCTTCTTCTTCTTATTTTTTTCTTCTCCTTTCTCCTTCTTCTTCTTCTCCTTTCTCCTTCTTCTTCTTCTCCTTTCTCCTTCTTCTTCTTCTCCTTTCTCCTTCTTCTTCTTCTTCTCCTTTTCTCCTTTACTAAACAGGAAACTAACCTAACTAAACCTAAACTAAAACTGAACCTAAACTAAACTAATTTAACAACATAACTAACTAGCCTAACTAACCTAATAAACTAAAAAACTAACCTAACTAATTTAACATAAATAAAAATAAGGAAAAACAAAATAAAATAGGGGGGACTCACCGGCGGGGGCGGCTCGGGCATCGGGGCGGCGAGGAGGACGGGTGCGACGGGGCAGTGGGGCGCCGCCGGGGGCAGTGGTGGCGGCGGGGGGTGCTTGTCACGCCCAAGATGCGACCCTATCCTAAATTTGGCACAAAGGCCTCGTCAGGGATAGAAGCGCATCTCGTCGTGTCGCAAGAATGGATATCGTTGCAAGTACATGTACTGAAAAGATGAGATATATATAGAATTGGCTTACACTCGTCACAAGCTACATCAGAGTCACATCAGTACATTACATAAACATCAAGAGTAAGAGCAGGGTCCGACTATGGACGAAAACAAACGACAAAAGAAGAACGACGTCCATCCTTGCTATCCCAGGCTGCCGGCCTGGAACCCATCCAAGATCGATGAAGAAGAAGAAGAAGCAACTCCAAATGAACAATCAATGAGCTCGCGTCAAGTAACCTTTACCTGTACCTGCAACTGGTGTTGTAGTAATCTGTGAGCCACAGGGGACTCAGCAATCTCATTTCCAAAGGTATCAATACTAGCAAAGCTTACTGGGTGAGGTATGGTTAAGTGGTGAGGTTGCAGCAGCGACTAAGCATATATTTGGTGGCTAAACTTACGAGTACAAGAAATAAGAGGGGGAAGATCTACGCATAGGGACGTGACTATTGATGATCAAATGAATGATCCTGAACACCTACCTACGTCAGACATAACCCCACCGTGTCCTCGATCGGAGAAAGAACTCACGAAAGAGACAGTCACGGTTACGCACACAGTTGGCATGTTTTAATTAAGTTAACTTCAAGTTATCTAGAACCAGTGTTAAACAAAGTTTCCACGTTGCCACATAACCGCGGGCACGGCTTTCCGAAAGATTTAACCCTGCAGGGGTGCTCCAACTAGTCCATCACAAATTACCACAAGCCGCATAGAAATCCTCAATCACGAAGCTCGCGATCTCGTCGGATTTCCTAGTGGAAAACCTCAACTCTGAGATTACCCAAAGCATCACCAGAATCCCGATGCACAAGATATATCGTCAAAGGTAAAACTAATCCAGCAAGGCCACCCGACGTGTCGACGAACCCGATAGGAGCCGCATATCTCGTTCTCAGGACACGACGGATAGAACTAGCTACGGGTGCCAAACCTCGAGTTTCCTCGCGGTGGCCCCGCAGGCAGACCGTTTGGGACCAACACCATCAGCACTGGCCCCTCCTGTTTATGTAAAATTACTCCTCGGGTAGCGCTAACTCCCTATGCATTTCAGTATTATCAAATTATTATGTTGGGCAAATGTAAAACCAATGTTGGGCTTGCCAGACCAGCTTTAATCTAAAACGAATTATCAAGGGGGTCCCCATAACAACCCCGATCGTGTTAGGAGCGCTCAATTATGGAACATAACACTGGTAGCCGAAACTAAGAGGGAAAAGGTGGAACAAAACCCCAGGCTAGAAAGGCCGAGCCTTCCACCTTTTACCAAGTATATAGGTGCATTAAATTAGATAGCATTTAATAGGGTGATATAACAAGGAACCCATGTTTTCACATGGAAGCATCTGCACCTGCAACTAGCAACGCTATCAACAGGGTTAAGCAAGCAGTAACATAGCCAATCAGTGGTTTGCTAGGTCGAACAGGTTGATGGTTACCATGGCATTTTTGAGAGGCTGATATTTAACATGTGGTAGGCAGCGAGACATAATCGATAGCAGCGATAAAACTAGCATGGCAATGATAGTAATGGTACCTGGGGAAATGGTCATCTTGCCTGAGATCCCGCTTGGAAGAAGAATGACTCCGTGAAGCAGACGAAACGACGTAGTCGAACGGGTCCTCACATCCGACACGCTTGCGGAACTCTATCGAGACGGGGAAAACCGGAAACAAGCATCAACACACGATATTCACCACACGATGCACAACACATATGATGCATGGACAGGCTGAATGCAAACAAGTCACGGCATGACAATTCACACAATCAAACACTACACATTAAGTGAAGTTCAATATGCAACGAGTTACATATTGACGAAACTCCACGTTTATTTATTTAGTTCTATCCCGATTAGATACACGGCAAAATTAAATGTTATTAAACATGGCAAGAGGTGAAGCGCAAATTAATCTACCTAGCTAGGCATTTTAAATGAGGTCGGAAATGACATATAGCATCTCCGATATGACCCCATGCGTTAAAATCTAATTCTGTCCAGATTTGTCCAAATCACATTTTAGGTTTGTTAAACAGAAAAACAAAGTGGTTCACGTGAAACTACATGTCGTTCTGCTCCATTTACATATAAGGCACATCTCCAACGGAGCTACGGATCACAAGTTACGAATTATACCGTTTCTAGCACATCCGCACGCAAACCAATGCAAACAGCATGCTAAACAGAACTAAATATGCATGAGAGTTGGAAAATCTTAATCTACGCGAAATTCTAATCATTCGACATATACAACTTGTTGCGATCCGGTGCACGGTTTAAAAGATATGGAAGTTTTAATACTATAGTTTCTAATCGACATAGAGAGAGAAATATATATATATATATATATATATATATATATATATATATACTTGGACCAGAAGCAATATAGTGCAGTGGCCCAGGAACGAATGAGGCCTAGTGGCTGCGTGTGCAAAAAGAAGGCAAAAACTGAGGCGTCTGGGATTTGAACCCAGCACCTCTCCGCTACATGCATGGAACGGGTGACCACTAAGCTAAACTACACATTGGCAACATAGGCATTTCTGCACTGAGAGAAGTGAATCACAAGAGAATCTAAGCCAAGAAAATAACAAAAGGAATATTGGGCTGGCTGGGATTCGAACCCGAGATCCCTCTGTTGGAAACAAAGCACCCAGCCGGTTGTGCTACGAAGAGCATCTGAACAAAAAAGGGGTTTGCTCGAGATGAGGCATACCATGGCGTTAGTCCGACGAAACTGAAAAACGAATCAGAGCTAAGCCAGGTCGGGGACGGGGTTGCACGGCAGAGGGGCGGCCCAGGTCCGGCACGGCCATGGCGGCGCCGGGTCCGCCGGATCCAGGCGCGCGGTGGCCGGAGTGACTGGACTGTGCGGAGATGGCCGGTGGCGCCATGGCATCTCCTGTTACCTGAAGAAAGAAGAAGAGAAAATCAGAGGGGAAATAGGGGGAGGGAGCAAGATGATGAGGAGAGAGAGGAAGAAGGAGCAAGGCATGGGGCGACCTAGATCGGTGTTGGAGCTGCAGCTCAAACGGGGGTGCGGGAGAGCTGTGAGAACCTCCATGGCACTGCGGCATGGAGGACGTGCTTTGGCGGGGATCGACTGCTCTGGGCTGCTCGTCGGAGCCGCAGCCGGCGAGCTCATGCTGGTGCTCGAGAACAAGCCCGAGCGAGGCTCCGGCTGCACGACTTGGGAGGCCGAGGAGCACGCTCCTGCTGCCATGGGCTGTGGAGAGGAGGAGGGCGCGAAGCATGGAGGAGCTACGGCTCGCGCGCAGGGTCTATGGAGACAGGAGCTGCGGGGGGATCGAGGCCGTGGAACTTAGATCGAGGGAGGATGGAGCTTGCGGGCGAGCTGGTTGGGGGAATTAGATCTGGGATGATTCCGAGGAGAATTTTTTCTAGTGGGTGGCGGCGGCTGAATCGGGATTGGGGATGGGAGAGTTTATAATTTAGGGTTGCTACACGTATATATATACACGAGGTATGTTAGGTTAGGGCTATCTCATCCATTCGATTGAAATCGAACGTTCGAGATTATTAGGTTAGGGAGTCCTTCGGACAAACCGATGACGTTTTGCGGTAAAACGGTGTTGATCTGGACCCAATGGTCATGATCGCCGGGTTCGGGTTCCGGGAGGTTTTCGGACTACGCCGCGCGTAGGGTCGATGCACTGTGCAGAGGGGCTAGGCGGAGATGAGAGGGAAACGGGCACCCGACAACGTATTTAAAACACCGACAAACGTCCGACGATATACCGAATACGGTGCCGCTACGGTCGACCGTTCGGGTACCAGACGGTCTCCGATCGCTACGAAATTCGACAGGCGGCCTAGCTATAACTAATCACGACCGCATGCCAAGTTTCACCTCGATCAAAGAAAGTTTGAAGCACACTTTTAAAACAGGGTTTCGACGGTGCCGCGGGCGCGTGCGTGTGTGGTCGGGCTCCGAACGGGCAACGACGAGAACTGGCAACTAACAACGGGTGCAGGTTTTGAAAACTGGCGGCAACGGAGATGCCGATGCAATGCAGGTGATGCGCATGATGCGATGATGATGCGACAAATGAAATAAGACACACGACGAAAACGGAATAGAAGGGGAATCTTCTGAAACGTCGGTCTCGGGCTGTCACAACTCTCCTACACTACAAGAGGATCTTGCCCCGAGATCCAAGAATGAAAGGGGGAGAGGATGAGAAAGAACAAGAGGTAAAAACTTAGTCGCTTCTTTGACAAACGAGTGAAACCAACGATCCTTGAAGGTTGCAAAGAGATGAGGACTGATATGAGAAAGAAGCAAGAATTCATGGAAAATTTCGGCAGCACTTCGATAGGAAAATGGGACAAAATATTCGATAAGATGGTAGAATTAGACAATATTCATAACAAACAACTAAATAGAGCAAGGGAACACCATAATCTTGATAGAACAACATGATAGACCCAAAAGAGCAACATCACAAGGCCTCCGGAAGAAGAGAATATGAACTAGCTCATACGGAAGAAGATAATGAAGAGAGAATGACAACTACTAACTCCAATGAACTTGGCAAGCATCCTTGCAGAAGAAATGAACGTAGTTGTTGGAAAACAACAACGAAAGAACAAGAAAGTAGTGGGCTTATGGAAACCTTTTCAAATTAATGAAGTAACAACCAGCCACTAACAGAAACAAGGATTGATTGGGAGAAACAAGATATGAACAATTCTTACACCAAGAGGATACATTGAAAACTTGGATTAAAGACAAGCACCACGATAGCAACAATCCATAGGAAAAGATTTAGGTGAAATCCAAACCAAGATAGCTCAATGAAGGAATCATGGGTTGAAAATATCTCATGATCATAGAATTGGTGGGTTAAATTATCTCATTCTTGAGAGGAAAACTCTTCGAGGCTCCTACACTAACAAGAATGCTATAATACCACCTCAAAGGATAAAGGAAGAACAATTGCACATATAAATGCAAGAGAAAGGATACTTGAGGTTCTCCAACAAGAATCTTGAAGAACACTTGAGAATGGATTGACACCATGAGCTGCTCCGGAAGAAGAATTCAGATTACTATGTACAAGAATAAGAATTATCTTGTGCTTATCCTTCATCAAGTTTAACTGATGACAAGCAACGAATTTAGCATACAGCTTATTCTTCTGAAAAGATTGAGGAGAGATATGAGCACAAACTAGAAGAATTGTTGCAAAAAAACACCGGTGAGAATTGAAATGAACGAGGCAACCATGAATGAATGGAGATACAAGAGAATGAATGGATCATAAGGCACCTGAGAGAAAACTAGAACAAGGCACCGGAATAACCGAGAGACGAACCAAGAGACAACAATGGAGAAGAATTAAGGACGAAAGCTGAAAGCTGAGAACGAATAAGTCTTCTGAAATGATGGCCTTCGGAGGATCGAGAAATAAAAACAACTCAGAAATGCACCGGATAGCAAGAAAGGGATTACTCATGATTGGGAACAAATTCAAGATGATAACACGAAGCTGAAAAGATAAATCTTCAAGAGAATGAACCAAGATTCGAGAGAAACACTCCTTCGGATAGCAAGCTGAGAATGATGATGAGAAACAACACCAAGAACTACTGAGACACTCCGGAATAATGAAGAATGAAAGGTTGAGCCAACATGAGAATTAAATTCTAATAGATCTTGGAGAAGGGATATGACTGATGAAATTCATACTTACGTCATAGTTGAAAAGAATTAATGATCTCCGAGCAAGGATTAAAAGAGCCAGGAAAGATCCTGGGAAAGAACCTGTGGGTTATGGGCCCACTCAAAAGAAATCACCGTTGAAACAATTGCTAACAAAGAAAGATACTGCACCGGTACAATGAAAACTTGATGAGGTTGAGCACCTTGAAATAATTGAACGGAATTGAAAACAAGAAATTCTGAGATAACTTCAACGCTCCGGATAGAATATAGATAATGACAACAGAAGACTTGATAAGAATCTCCAACACAGGAAAGAATTACAAGCACGAAAAGGATATGATGAACATGGACAACTGAACTAAATTTGCCAGTAAGGATGAGAAGAATGAATAAATATGACACGAATCTCCTGAGAATCTTCACAACGAACCACCGGGTAAGAGAGAAAAGAACAGACAGAGGAAGCATAATGAAAAGAAAACTCTTGGATGAAAATCCAATCACTGAAGAAAAGGGTGGAGGGCGGGGAAAAACAGAGACAACATGGGACAGATGAGATGAACTCCGGAATAAAATGAGAGAATGATGTGCAACAACTGGAGAAGATTGAATTCGGTTGCAGAGAAGCACACCGGTTGAATTGAATTGATACGACGACTCTGGTTGAAAAGAATTGATAAGACGACTGATTGAGCAAAAGAATTAGCATTCACGTAAAAATATAAGAACACCTCTTAGGAAAGATCTGAAATCACCATTTGACATCGAAGCAACTTGAATTACCATAGTTCAACAAAACAAAAGGGTGAGCGTTTGTTGGAAGATTGTCCTATAAGCAACTACTTGAATTCCCACCTATGAATTCCCGAAATATCTGGTCATGCAATCTGGTACACGGATCCAAGGAGTAATATCACACAACTCCTATACTAACCCGTCACCTGTATCACATCCGTCAACACATAACCAGAATCTCGGACCTTCATCTACAACAGACCCTCGTGATCACAACGATACAAAGTATGGCAGTACTCCCGAACAATCTGCACTAGTACTGGGGACATCGGGGTTATCTCGCCACTACTAGTATTGAAGCAATCACGAACATCCTTCGTTCTGAGATACTAAGAAATCTGAATGATAACGATGTGCTCAAGAATCCCCTGGAGCTTAACTCCACTGAAACTTAAAGCAGATAGGAGGCACCAAGACAGAACTCCATCACATCGGCATCATATAGATCCCAAGAATATCCACGTGATCCTAAAAAAATTTGAGTGAGAAGAGTAGTAGAATTAAATTATTACGTCAAGATTCCTCACCAGAGCATAGAAGAGGAGAAAAAAGAATCCTACTCTCCGATATATAACTAGACTCAAAGTAGTTCTTCACTAGACTCGACTCGACCAAGTTCGATCAATCAAGGGGGCTCCTAGGTTGGTACTGCTCTGATACCAACTTGTCACGCCCAAGATGCGACCCTATCCTCAATTTGGCACGAAGGCCTCATCAGGGATAGAAGCGCATCTTGTCGTGTCGCAAGAATGGATATCGTTGCAAGTACATGTACTGAAAAGATGAGATATATATAGAATTGGCTTACACTCGTCACAAGCTACATCAGAGTCACATCAGTACATTACATAAACATCAAGAGTAAGAGCAGGGTCCGACTACGGACGAAAACAAACGACAAAAGAAGAACGACGTCCATCCTTGCTATCCTAGGCTGCCGGCCTGGAACCCATCCTAGATCAATGAAGAAGAAGAAGCAGAAGAAGCAACTCCAAATGAACAATCAACGAGCTCGCGTCAAGTAACCTTTACATGTACCTGCAACTGGTGTTGTAGTAATGTGTGAGCCACAGGGGACTCAGCAATCTCATTTCCAAAGGTATCAATACTAGCAAAGCTTACTGGGTGAGGTATGGTTAAGTGGTGAGGTTGCAGCAGCGACTAAGCATATATTTGGTGGCTAAACTTACGAGTACAAGAAATAAGAGGGGGAAGATCTACGTATAGCGGACATGACTACTGATGATCAAATGAATGATCCTGAACACCTACCTACGTCAGACATAACCCCACCGTGTCCTCGATCGGAGAAAGAACTCACGAAAGAGACGGTCACGGTTACGCACACAGTTGGCATGTTTTAATTAAGTTAACTTCAAGTTATCTAGAACCAGTGTTAAACAAAGTTTCCACGTTGCCACATAACCGCGAGCAAGGCTTTCCGAAAGATTTAACCCTGCAGGGGTGCTCCAACTAGTCCATCACAAATTACCACAAGCCGCATAGAAATCCTCAATCACGAAGCTCGCGATCTCGTCGGATTTCCTAGTGGAAAACCTCAACTCTGAGATTACCCAAAGCATCACCGGAATCCCGATGCACAAGATATCTCGTCAAAGGTAAAACTAATCCAGCAAGGCCACCCGACGTGTCGACGAACCCGATAGGAGCCGCATATCTCGTTCTCAGGACACGACGGATGGAACTAGCTACGGGTGCCAAACCTCGAGTTTCCTCGCGGTGGCCCCGCAGGCAGACCGTTTGGGACCAACACCATCAGCACTGGCCCCTCCTGTTTATGTAAAATTACTCCTCGGGTAGCGCTAACTCCCTATGCATTTCAGTATTATCAAATTATTATGTTGGGCAAATGTAAAACCAATGTTGGGCTTGCCAGACCAGCTTTAATCTAAAACGAATTATCAAGGGGGTCCCCATAACAACCCCGATCGTGTTAGGAGCGCTCAATTATGGAACATAACACCGGTAGCCGAAACTAAGGGGGCAAAGGTGGAACAAAACCCCAGGCTAGAAAGGCCGAGCCTTCCACCTTTTACCAAGTATATAGGTGCATTAAATTAAATAGCATTTAATAGGGTGATATAACAAGGAACCCATGTTTTCACATGGAAGCATCTGCACCTGCAACTAGCAACGCTATCAACAGGGTTAAGCAAGCAGTAACATAGCCAATCAGTGGTTTGCTAGGTCGAACAGGTTGAAGGTTACCATGGCATTGTTGAGAGGCTGATATTTAACATGTGGTAGGCAGCGAGACATAATCGATAGCAGCGATAAAACTAGCATGGCAATGATAGTAATGGTATCTGGGGAAATGGTCATCTTGCCTGAGATCCCGCTTGGAAGAAGAATGACTCCGTGAAGCAGACGAAATGACGTAGTCGAACGGGTCCTCACATCCGACACGCTTGCGGAACTCTATCGAGACGGGGAAAACCGGAAACAAGCATCAACACACGATATTCACCACACGATGCACAACACATATGATGCATGGACAGGCTGAATGCAAACAAGTCACGGCATGACAATTCACACAATCAAACACTACACATTAAGTGAAGTTCAATATGCAACGAGTTACATATTGACGAAACTCCACGTTTATTTATTTAGTTCTATCCCGATTAGATACACGACAAAATTAAATTTTATTAAACATGGCAAGAGGTGAAGCGCAAATTAATCTACCTAGCTAGGCATTTTAAATGAGGTCGGAAATGACATATAGCATCTCCGATATGACCCCATGCATTAAAATCTAATTCTGTCCAGATTTGTCCAAATCACATTTTAGGTTTGTTAAACAGAAAAACAAAGTGGTTCATGTGAAACTACACGTCGTTCTGCTCCATTTACATATAAGGCACATCTCCAACGGAGCTACGGATCACAAGTTACGAATTATACCATTTCTAGCACATCCGCATGCAAACCAATGCAAACAGCATTCTAAACAGAACTAAATATGCATGAGAGTTGGAAAATATTAATCTACGCGAAATTCTAATCATTCGACATATACAACTTGTTGCGATTCGGTGCACGGTTTAAAAGATATGGAAGTTTTAATACTATAGTTTCTAATCGACATAGAGAGAGAAATATATATATATATATATACTTGGACCAGAAGCAATATAGTGCAGCAGCCCAGGAACGAATGAGGCCTAGTGGCTGCGTGTGCAAAAAGAAGGCAAAAACTGAGGCGTCTGGGATTTGAACCCAGCACCTCTCGGCTACATGCATGGAACGGGTGACCACTAAGCTAAACTACACATTGGCAACATAAGCATTTCTGCACTGAGAGAAGTGAATCACAAGAGAATCTAAGCCAAGAAAATAACAAAAGGAATATTGGGCTGGCTGGGATTCGAACCCGAGATCCCTCTGTTGGAAACAAAGCACCCAGCCGGTTGTGCTACGAAGAGCATCTGAACAAAAAAAAGGGGGTTGCTCGAGATGAGGCATACCATGGCGTTAGTCTGACGAATATGGTGGTTGTGGAGAAGACAAAAAGGAGGAGATAGTCTCACATCAACTAGGCGTATGAATGGGCTATGGAGATACCCATCAATGTGAGTGAGTAGGGATTTCCATGCAACAGATGCACAAGAGCTATAAGTGTATGAAAGTTCAAAAAGAAACTAGTGGGTGTGCATCCAAGTCGCTTGCTCACGAAGACCTAGGGCAATTTGTGGAAGCCCATCATTGGAACATACAAGCCAAGTTCTATAATGAAAATTTCCCACTAGTATATGAAAGTGACAACATAGGAGACTCTATCATGAAGATCATGGTGCTACTTTGAAGCACAAGTGTGGTAAAGGACAGTAGCATTGTCCCTTCTCTCTTTTCTCTCATTTTTATTTTATTTTATTTTATTTTCCTTTTTTCGGTGGGCTTCTTTGGCCTCTTTTTTTTATTTGGGCTTCATTGGCCTCTTTTATTACTTCCTCACATGGGACAATGCTCTAATAATGATGATCATCACACTTTTATTTACTTACAACTCGATATTTAGAACAAAATATGACTCTATATGAATGCCTCCAGCGGTGTACCAGGATGTGCAATGATCTAGCGTAGCAATGACATCAAAAAACGGACAATCCATGAAAACATCATGCTAGCTATCTTACGATCATGCAAAGCAATATGACAAAGATGGTGCGTGTCATAATAAACGGAACGATGGAAGTTGCATGGCAATATATCTCGGAATGGCTATGGAGATGCCATAATAGGTACATATGGTGGTTGTTTTGAGGAAGGGTATATGGTGGGTGTAATGCACCGGCGAAAGTTGTGCGGTACTAGAGAGGCTAGCAATGGTGGAAGGGTGAGAGTGCGTATAATCCATGGACTCAACATTAGTCATAAAGAACTCACATACTTATTGCAAAAGTCTATTAGTCATCGAAACAAGGTACTACATGCATACTCCTAAGGGAAGGGTTGGTAGGAGTTAACCATCGCGCGATCCCGACTCCCACACAAAGGATGACAATCAATAAATAAATCATGCTCCGACTTCGTCACATAACGGTGCACCATACGTGCATGCTACGGGAATCACAAACCTTAACACAAGTATTTCTACGAATACAAAATTACTCACTGGCATGACTCTAATATCACATCTTCATGTCGCAAAACTAATGCAAGGAATCAAACATATCATATTCAGTGATCTACAAGTTTTATGTAGGATTTTATGACTAACCATGTGAATGACCAACTCATGTTAACTCTCTAAATAGGTATAAGTGAAGCATGAGAGTTTAATTATTTCTTCAAAATATATGCCCCGCTCTAACAAATATAAGTGAAGCAAAAGGGCATTCTACAAATGGCGATTTTCTATGTGTAGGGAAACAGGCAATCCAAACTTCAATGATATAAGTGAAGCACATGAAGCATTCTATAAAGCCATACTCAAAAGATATAAGTGAAGTGCAAAGAGGATTCTATACATCAACCAAGGACTATCTCATACCAGCATGGTGCATAAAATAAAAAGGAAAAATAAACACAAAAGACGCTCCAAGCATTTGCACATATCATGTGACGAATAAAAATATAGCTCCGAGTAAAATTACCGATAGATTGTAGACGAAAGAGGGGCTGCCTTCTGGGGCACCCCCAAGCTTAGACGCATGAGTATTCCTTGAATATTAACTTGGGGGTGCCTCGGGCATCCCCAATCTTAGGCTCTTGCCTCTCCTTATTCCTTCATCCATCGTGGTCTCACCCAAAACTTGAAAACTTCAATCACACAAAACTCAACAAAACCTTCATGAGATCCGTTAGTATAATAAAGTAAATCACCACTTTAAGTACTATTGTGAACTCATTCCAAATTTATATTAGCATTATATCTACTGTAATCCAACTTCACCATGGTTCATACCTCCCGATACTACCCATAGATTCATCAAAATAAGAGAACAATGCATAGAAAACAGAATCTGTCAAAAACAGAACAGTCTGTAGTAATCTGAACTTATACCATACTTATGATACTCCAAAAATTCTGAAACAATTATGACAGTTAGGCAACTTCGCATATAAATCATCAGCAAAAAGAATCAACTCAAAAGCTCTTTCTGGATAGGAATTAAAAATAATTTCGTGAGCACAAAGGTTTTGTCTTTTTCAGCATGATCAAACAACTATCACCCAAACTAATCATAAAGGCTTTACTTGGCACATTATTTTTATAATACAATGGAATTATATAAGGGGATAATTATTTTTGCGAGAAACTTCCATGAAAAATTCTACATTGTTTCCATGAGCATGAACACAAGTGTTCAAGGTCGACCCTCACTTCCGCAGTGCATCACCTTTCAATCGCTTCTCTTTTTGAAAAAGTTTTAAGTTCACCTCTATATTTTTTTGTTTTTAAACTAAATAAAAGAACTCAATAGAAATAAATGACTCTCCAAAACTTTCGGGTTGTCTCCCAGGCAGCGCTTTCTTTAAAGCCATTAAGCTAGGCATAAAGTGCTCAAGTAATGGATCCACCCGGATCCCAAGGTATATCAAAGCCGATTTTAATTAACAATGATTTGTAATTTAGTAGTGAGCACAAGGTAACATATATCATGCAATGACGAAGTCTAACTCTCTTCCTATGCATTGGCATGTCATAAAAGAACAATTCATGCACATCAAGTAAAGGCCAATACATAGCATAAGCAATTCTTGCAATTTTATCGTATTGGAAACATAGAGAGGTGGAGATGTGGTTCCTCTCTCATAATAATTGCAAGTAGGAGCAGCAAGCACATGCATATTATATTCATCAAAATCATCATGTGTTATAGTAGAAGGCAACCCATCTATGTAATCCCTAATAAGAGCAAACTTCTCCGATATAGTGTAGTTGGGAGAGTTCAAAAAGATAATAGGACTATCATAAGTGGACGCGATAGCAACAATTTCATGTTTAACATAAGGAACTATAGCAACAATTTCATATTTAACATAAGGAACTATGGGTAAGGTGATGGAGGTGTTGGTGAATATGACAAAGGTGTTGGTGTAGATCGTCGTCACACGATGATGTCTCGGGCGACGTTCCGGCACCGCTGGGAGAGAGGGGAAGAGAGCCCCCCTTCTTCTTATTCTTCCTTGACCTCCTGCCTAGATGGGAGAAGGGTTTCCCCTCTAGTACATGGTCTCCATGGCGGCGGAGGGGCGAGAGCCCCTCCGAGATTGGATCTCTCTTTCTGTGTCCTTCTGTTTCTGTGGTCCCAGATTGCGCCTTTCACCGTTTCTTAAATTCTCGGAGATCTGTAACTCCGATTGGGCTGAAATTTTAACACGATTTTCTTCTAGATATTATCTTTCTTGTGGAGAAAGAAGGGTCCCAACTGCCTTAGAGATTGGTCACAAGCCTGCCAGGCGCAGCCCCCCCTCTAGGACGCGCCAAGGGGGCTTGTGACCTCCTCGGGCACCGTTTCGCGTAGATTCTTCTTCCCAAAAATCATAAATATTCCAAAAAAAATCCCCGTAGGTTTTTTATTGCGTTTGGACTTCGTTTGTTATGGATAATCTACGAAACAAAAAACATGCAACAAACAGGAAGTGGCACTGGGCAGTGGATCAATATGTTAGCCCCAAAAATAGTATTAAAAGTTGCCAAAAGTATATGAAAGTTGTAGAATATTGGCATGAAACAATAAAAAATTATAGATACAATGGATACGTATCACTCTTATACCCGGATATTTCATACAGCCGATACGTCACCAAATTCTCGGATGGAGCGGTGATAGAAAATGATTCCGGCGAAGAGTATGAGCTTCTAGCAAAGACAGGAGGCGGTTATCCCGGTTTCATCTCTTGGTTCAAACAAACGGTAATTATCAATAATGGACCATTTCATTTCTTGGTCTAACTTGCGGCTAATGCAACAATCGTTTTGTATTAAACTTGTAGGCTAATTCAGAGTCTATGGATGCCGAATTGAGACAAACCGCTAATGGTTGTGACTATAAGGTCTGTTCATTTGAGAAATACAACATCAAGGGGTATCTCTTTCGTACCTTTGGCTAAGAGCTATCTATGCCCGACCAGAAATCTACAAATTGTGGTGTCTCTGCTATCGGCGAAGGTGTTATCGAGTATTATGGAAGAGTTGAAGCAATTTATGAACTTCAATTCTATGGTGAAAACCCATCGAACGTCGTAGTCTTCAAATGTTATTGGTTGTAGTCGAAGGAGATTAGAAGGACTCATGAACATATAGGACTAGTTGAAATCAATCCAAACACCCATTTAGATGTTCCCGATGTCTATATTACGGCTCAACAGGCGACCCAAGTTTTCTATCTACTGTGGGCATGCCAAACTGATAAGAATCTGGAAGGTTGGTATGTTGTTTATGAAGTGCCACCACATGTTAGACCACCCCTCCCAAAATGAACAGGATTATGAACCTCACATTAACCCAGACACATATGATGGAGAATTCTTCCAAGAAACACGTCTTTCCAAGAAACATTTCAAGAACCGCCGTGCTTCACCCCAGAACATGGAAGTAGACAGCGACAATGAATCTGACTTCACCCCTGAGCCGGAACCAGCAGAGCTGGAACTAGAAGAGGTTACTGATGTGGATGACGTTTCAATGATTGACCGATTACAGAAAGGCCTTCCACAACTTCATGTCGTTGAACCCGATGAGCACGTCATTCATGAAGACATGCGTGATAGTGATGATGATGTTGCATTTATTGATCATGATTATTAGTTTGTAAGATTCACGTCTTAAATTATATATGTACATATTATTATTCATGATAGTGATTATGTTGTACTAATTTCTTTTAATCTTTGTCATGGCATGTCAAGTCCCTCCACCAATGCCCGTCTTCTCGGCGATTGGCACAGTGAGTTTTATTTCAATGGTCATGATAAACTAGTATTAACAAGAGGAGAAGAGGAGAAGAAATAGGAAAAAACCTTGGTTAGCTCATGAATATTAAATTAAAGAGGAGAAGAAGAATAAGAAATCAAGAAGAAAGAGAAGAAGAAGGAGGAGGAGGAGGAGGAGATGAAGGATAAGGAGGAGGAGGAGAAGAAGGAGAAGGAGGAGAGGGTCACCTTCTCCTCCTTCTCCTCCTTCTTCTTCTCCTTCTTCTTGATTTCTTCTTCTTCTGCTGCTCCTCCTCTAAAATGACCTATTTAACCCAAGTTAGCTCCGAAAGGACCTATAGTTAGCTAGGCTTCCACCTAAATGACATAATTAGCTTAGTTACCTCCAAAATGGCCTATTTAATAAAAATGACCTATACTTAGCTAAGTTCTCTCCTAAATGACATAATAAGGCTTACGTAGCTCCAAGATGACCTATTCCCCCTAACTTAGGTATTAAATGGCCTATAATTAGCTTAGCTAGCTCCAAAATGGCTTAATAAGCATAATTTGCTCCGAAATGACCTATTTTACCCAACTTAGCTCCGAAAGGACCTATAGTTAGCTAGGCTTCCACCTAAATGACATAATTAGCTTAGTTAGCTCCAAAATGGCCTATTTAATAAAAATGACCTATACTTAGCTAAGTTCTCTCCTAAATGACATAATAAGGCTTACGTAGCTCCAAGATGACATATTCCCCCTAACTTAGGTATTAAATGGCCTATAATTAGCTTAGCTAGCTCCAAAATGGCTTAATAAGCATAGTTTGCTCCGACATGACCTATTTTACCCAAGTTAGCTCCGAAAGGACCTATAGTTAGCTAGGCTTCCACCTAAATGACATAATTAGCTTAGTTATCTCCAAAATGGCCTATTTAATAAAAAAATGGCATGTACTTAGCTAAGTTCTCTCCTATTTTATCCAAGTTAGCTCCGAAAGGACCTATACTTAGATAATTTAGCTCCAAGAAGAGGAGAAGAGGAGAAGAAATAGGAAAAATGAAAAGAAGGAAGAAGAAGAAGATGAAGAGAAGAAGAAGGAGAAGGAGGAGTAGGAGAAGAAGGAGGAGAAGAAGGAGAAGGAGGAGATCCTTCTCCTTCTTCTTGATTTCTTCTTCTTCTCCTCCTCCTCCTCTTTCTTATTCTCCTTACCTTGTTTTCCACAGCAATGACATAATTAGCCCATTTAGCTCCAAAAAGACATTATAAGCTCAAAATGGCATAAGAAACTTGGTTAGCTCATTAATATTATATATTTAGCTTGTTTTCCTCTATAATGACATAATTAGCCCATTTAGCTCCAAAAATACATACTTGGCTAATTTAGCTCCAAGAAGAGGAGAAGAGGAGAAATGAAAAGGAAGAATAAAAAGAAGAAGAGAAAAAGAAGAGAAGGATAAGGAGAAGGAGGAGGAGAAGAAGAAGAGAAGAAGGAGAAGGAGGAGAAGAAGGAGAAGGAGCCCTCCTTCTTATTCTCTCCTCCTTATTCTTCTCCTTCTTATTCTATTCTTCTCCTCTTCTCTTCTTCCTCCTCCTCCTTCTCCTTATCCTTCTCCTCCTCCTCCTCCTCCTTATTCTTGTTTTTCTTCTCCTTCTTCTCTTCTTTCTTCTTCAATTTAGCTTTTTTATCATATATATGTTGTTTTTGTTGTTGTTGTTGTTGTTGTGACTTTCTTATTCCCATTTTGCAGATTGGATGTACTACATGCATGGAAGCTGGCATTGGAGTGCTTTAGTTCTAGTTTTCATTTGAGTTGATGAACAATGTGGAACTATATGTATATGTATATATGGATGAAAAATATGTGTGGAACTATATGTATATGTATATATGGATGAAACTTCGTATGTGTTAGTTCTTTCGATATATGGGATGTACATTAATGAACAAATGACATTGATGAACTTTATATGTATATCATATATGTGTTGTGACCTATATATCATATATGTGCTATGAATTATATATATGTGTGATGTGAAATAGAAAAAATAAACAAAAATGTGACAATATTGGCTCTTTGCCGTCTGCCAGCTGATGGCAAAGGCCTTTGCCATCAGGGAGCACACGATAAAGAGGCCATGTGGCACCCAGCTGCGCAACCTGGGCAACAGCAGCTGGCCATATGGGCTCTTTGCCATTCGCTGCCTCAGGAGGTTGACGGCAAAGAAGCTGATTCCTGCACTGGCCCATAGAAGCAGATGGAAAAGAAGGGAGGGAAGCAGACGGCAAAGAGGGGAGGGAAGCAGACGGCAAAGCCTCTATTAGCCCTAACGGAGGCGTCGCCTGTCAGCTTCCGTCTCAAATTATTTGTCGACTGCTCGGTGCCAGATACTGACAGCAAAGCTCTTTGTCGTTCGCTTAGAGAAGGCTGACGACAAGGAAGCTATAGTGCCGTCATAAGCTGACGCGGAATCTTTGCCGACAGGAGTTTTCTTTGCCGTCTGTGTATTACTCAATGCCGTCGGTGGAGTCCTCTTTGCCGTTTGTTATGGCATACGGCAAAGAAGCTTATTCCTGTAGTGAAAGGGGAGTTTTTCAGAGTAGTTGGGAGAGTGTCATGCAATAGATTGGTTTTGTCGGAATGTGGTTGGTCCATTCGACTGGTAGCATGAGGCCATGAGTTCCATGGTGTGTGTATAGTGTACTAACCTCTACAAAGTGTATAAACTATCGATAGCCGCGTACTCGGATATGGGCACAGTTCGTGGTAGGTCACACTATGGGTCAACGATAAGAAATAACTGACACACTTAATAACTCCAAAATGGCACATGGTGATCGTTCGAGGATCACGATGGTAAGTTGTTGGCGGTGGTTACAAGGTAACCCCGAGATGGTAAGTTGGTCTAAGGTACTGTGATCATATCCACATGGACATCATGTATAACAGTATCATGTTCATACTCATGCCTTAACCTGTTAAATGCATTGCTATTGTGTGTCATATTTGCTTTGTTTGCTGTGAGCTTGCGAGTACATTCAAAGTACTCACCTAGCTTATCATGCCAGATGCAGGAGAAGTTGTGCAAGACATTGATGTTAATCGGTTTGACGCAATATAGGGTTGTGTCCCAGCAGTGTCCCGGTGGAGTGGAGTTCTACTACTTCGTTGTTTCGCTGCCGTGTAGTAGTTTCCTTACCATCGTGGGGCCCAAGTTGTCTACTAATTAATGTACATAAGTGCAGCCACACCGTGTGTGCCGCTTGGCCTCGCTTATCATGTAATATTCGAACCTTTGTATCCGTAAGAGATCAATCAAGCGGTTGTTTTCTGTACCATGTTGTTGTGTGTTGCCAGAATACTTGATCTCTCGGTGTATAATGCAAGGTAAACCGATTGTTCTGAGCCAGGGTGCTACACGATCTCTGTAATGGCTTATTGCAAGACTAGAAGGTCACCATTAACACGACTATCAACTTGTTGGACATGTAGCCAACCATAACCAAGCCCACCTCCGGGTCAATAATATCCATGGAGGAACTTACATGTGGGCTAGGATGACGGAGCCAGTCGTCTGTGTCTAACACAAGTACAATGGATCCAGAGTACATGTCCATAATCGATCCTCTACTAGCAAACATCAAGACAATTGTCGTCCCACCTCACACAGTATGTCTCACGCGTATATCGAATTTCTTGTTTGTGTATTCTCTAGACAGTGACATGTGCTAGGGATCTCAAAGCTTATATATACGACAGCGATTTCGGGTTCAACTGGACCCGAGAACCAAAACTCCCCTCCTTTTTTAGAAGACACACAAGTTCATATTGAGACACATTAAGCTCATTAAGATTAGGGTTTTAGACCACAACATCTGATCTCAAGATAGATCAATTTTGTACTTTGTACTACTTCATCAATACAACAAGAGCAGGACGTAGGGTTTTATCTCTATCAAGAGAGCCCGAACATGGGTAAACATGGTCCCCTTCGTCCCTTGTTATCCATCGATCCAAGATCCATAGTCCGGACCCCCTACTCGAGATCAGCCGGTTTTGACACCGACATTGTTGCTTTCATTAAGAGTTCTGTTGTGGGATCGCCGAAGGATCAATGAATCGTGTGCAGATTACGGTTTTTTCTAGGAAGCGGAATTTTTTTGTCGTCCCCGCCTCATCGAGCGTGGCTTTATAGATTGCTTCAATGGAATTGTGCGGAATTGAATCTACCACAACCTTGCAAAAATTTGTCGTGTTCCGGTGAAGGAATCTTCGGCGATCTCCGATATATCAGAGCCGTGTCGAATTTGGAGTGGAATCTAGATGAGTTTAGGACGAGGGCTCCAATATCGAGCTGAGATATCCGTTGGTAAATCCCACCATTCATTGGCTGCGGAATTCCTACATTGACAACCTCTCAAAATTTCAGTCCGTTCCGATCGTCCAAACTTCGGGAAACGTCCCATGAGTGCATCAATTTTTTGGATCTGGTTTCTTCGCAAAAAAGAATCTGACCCGAGTTCATCTTTCTTCATGAACGGGGTTTTGGACATCCTTTTTTAAGGATTTTTTAAGGTATTGTGTGTTGTTCTAAAACACATGCCCATAAATTTTGAGCCTTTTCCAAGGCAATTTTCACCATCATACGGGTGTCAAAACGACCCAACAATGTTGCTCCACAACCTCCAAGCTGCACCAGCATCGACTGCGTCGTCGCTCCATCGAGCCAACGACAACTACCTCGGATCATCACCTCGACGAGTCGACCAAGAGTTTGGCATCGCTAGGGCCGAAAGAACCTCATCACCCACAGGTTGCACGGGTCGGGCATGTCGTTGCTTCATCAAGCCAGTATGGACTGCATCACAAATTCCGACCTGCGTCGGCATTGCCGCGTTGTTGCTTTCTTCAAACCAATGTTTAACACGCCGACCTACTTCGAGACGTCAGGTGGTATGGGGCTCTAAACTCACCATACTGACCCACTTCGTCACCTTGGCTAGACCGGGGGCTTTGCCATCTCTTCATCAACCTGCTCCACGGACTTCGGCGTCACCAGCCGACCAACTTCATCATGTTAGCTGGTCCGGGGGCTTCGCCTCGCCACATCTACCGTGTTGTATCACCACTTCATCAAGCCGAGCTCTTCGCTAGGACACCTCGGGACCGGCTTAGGGGATGGGACCTTGACCCGCTACAAGCCCGACCCACGTCACACCAAGCACATTAACGAGCTTAAGTCACTTTCATGCTCAACCTTTTTTTAATTTTTTATTTTTGCACGGTTCAACCAGGCATTATATTTGTGTTACACAAAGAAAGTTGTTTGTTAAAAACTTAGCTTGCTAAAAACATTGTTTGTTAAAAACACTTCCTTTACCCATGTTACTTGGGGGCTCTTGAAAATTTATATGAGACATTATATAATAAATGTTTTCTTCTTGAATGTTGCAAAGTCTTTTTCTACCACTCTTTTCTTGACTCGAGTGTGTGACCAATAGCCGGATTGCCTGGTTTGTTTCTAAAGCTGCTCGAGTTTAGTTCGCTAAACTGGCCTCGGAGAAACAATCCGCCTTCGGGATATGGAGGTTGAAGACGAAAGCTGACCCGCTTGAAACCTTGAGATCGGATGTGTCATGTTGAACATGATGGAAGCACAAACTAATTTTAAGGCCAATTTTTGGATTGGCACCAAGAAACTTGATTTAGTCCGGGCGTAAAGTTTTTGCTACAGTTTTTTGGTTTTCCAGGCTTATGGCACCTTTAACCTATTTTATGTTTTTCCTTTCAGGAGGCAGGACATCCTCTTGTTCGAGGTATTCAGTGTAGTAGTTCTGCTTAGGAAATCTTTTCCGACCCGTAGTTCAGCATTTTTCCTGCCAATCTATACTTCGGCATTGTCAAAACATACACAATAAGTGCAAAGTAGTTTCCGAGGAGATTATGATCCTTAGGTTGGTCGGTCGCGCCCAACCTGAGTCTCAAGGACTATGCACGCTATATTTCTGTTCCTAAGTATGCTATCGAGCTAGGAGTTAATACCCAGGATGATTTCGCGAATCAACATGGGTCTACAGGATCAGAGGTTTTTATCCTTCACGTGCATCCCGGGTTTTAGACCTACACGCACCTTGAGGGCTACTGGCGACAGAGAATAAATTGCACCAATCGAAAATATCCACAAAAAATCAGCCCACGACTGAGGTGGTGCACCACCTCTGAAGAAGTTCGACATAAAGCTCGGATCCAAGTGGCTGGCTCCATAGAGAGCAAATTAGGCATTGGATCTCGGCTACAAAAAGACACCTCGGATGTAGTCTGACGTTGGATCTCGGATGCAAGAGGACACCGCTACACGGGAAAACCCTAGGTGTGACGTAAAAATAATGAGGCATTAATAAATGCCAAAAGCTTAAAGGGCTCCTCAGATGCCTCACGTGTGAACTCTTCTGATTCAGCTCGGCGATCCTCTAGATTGGAGATGAGAAGATTTGTTGAACTAGTTTTCAAGACAGACGACCGAAGACGAAGAACAATTCGGAAGAACCGAGGAGCGTCCCTAACATAAAGACGTGTCCTCGACCTATGCTCGGAAATCGGGAAGTCATCGGCGGCTGAACTGGTGTTGGCCGAACATAAATTGGGAGAAGAACTCGCCCCGCAAGCCGAAGGCTTTGGGTATGAGAATCGGCTAGGATTAAGACTACGACATTAGGGCTAGTTCGGGGGCTACTCAGGGAGTCCAGGACTAAAGGGTCCTCGGGTCATCGACCTATATCTATGGACCGGACTCCTAGGCCACTTCGGGTAGCCGATGGCTGAAACGTCTGTGTCGTATCTACTTTTCCAAACTCTTTTGCCCTTGTTTTGGACTCTAATTTGCATGATTTGAATGGAACTAACCCGGACTAACGTTGTTTTCAGCAGAATTGCCATGGTGTTGTTTTTGCGCAGAAATAAAAGTTCTCGGAATGACCTGGAAATTTACGAGGATTTTTTGTGGAATATATAAAAAATACTGGCGCAAGAATCAACCAGAGCAGTGGAGCGAGGAGCCCACAAGCCCACCAGGCGCGGGGCCCCCTGGTCGCGCCTAGCATGCTTGTGGGGCCCACGGAGCTCCACCGCCTCCAACTCCAGTTCTATTTAGTCCCTTTCGTCCGAAGAAAAATCAAAGAGAGAAAAGTTCATTGCGTTTTACGATACGGAGGCGCTGCCACCTCCTGTTCTTCCTCTGGAGGGCAGATCTGGAGTCCGATTTGGGCTCCAGAGAGGGGAGATCATCGCCATCATCATCACCAACCTTCCTTAATCGCCAATTCCATGATGCTCTTCATCGTTCGTGAGTAACTCATCGTAGGCTTGTTGGACGGTGATGAGTTGGATGAGATCTATCATGATGCTCTTCATCGTTCGTGAGTAACTCATCTACTAAGTCTTTCAGGTGTGGTTGAATTGACAACTCAACTGCTACTACTTGAGAATATTCTTTGGCTTCCCCTTGTGTCGAATCAACAAATTTGGGTTGAATACTCTACCCTCGAAAACTGTTGCGACCCCCTATACTTGTGGGTTATCATGCATGAATTTATCCGTCTACATCATGTCATTATGCTTAAGGCGTTACTCCGTTTGTTATTAACTTAATACACTAGATGCATGCTGGATAGTGGTCGATGTGTGGAGTAATAGTAGTAGATGCAGAAAGTATCGGTCTACTTGTCTCGGACGTGATGCCTATATGTATGATCATTGCCTTAGATATCATCATGACTTTGCGCGATTCTATCAATTGCTCGACAGTAATTCGTTCACCCACCATAATACTTGCTATCATGAGAGAAGCCTCTAGTGAACACTATGGTCCCCGGGTCTACTTTACATCATATTTTCAGCTCTACACTTTTACTTTGTTGCACTTTCCACCTTCATATCTCACCTTGCAATTAATCGTGAAGGGATTGACAATCCCTTTATAGCGTTGGGTGCAAGTTTGTTTGTTTTTGTTCAGGTACTTTGGAGACTTGTCTTGATACTCCTACTGGATTGATACCTTGGTTCTCAAACTGAGGAAAATACTTACTGCTACTGTGCTGCATCACCCTTTCCTCTTCAAGGGAAAAACCAACACAAGCTCAAGAGGTAGCAAGAAGAATTTCTGGCGTCGTTGCCGGGGAGGCCTAGCACTATTCTCTGAGTCACTTGGGATTTACGTCTGCTGATCACTATGAGGAATCCGAGAGATCCAAAAACTAAAGTCTTACCCTCAACTACGAGGACAGGTAAGGAACTGCCATCTAGCTCTGCACTTGATTCACCTTCACTTATGAGTAAGTTTGCGACACCACCTCCTGCTAGAAATTTTGATGTGTCGCATGTGCTTGATGATGCTACTTGTGCTGTCCATGATGCTTGTGATGATGCTATGCTTGATACTGCTTTGCCACTAGGTGCATTCCTTGATGAACAAATTGCTAGAGTTGCTGCAAGATGTGATGATACTTCTGAAACTGCGGAGATTATTGAAGTAGAACCTGCTATTTCACCTGTTAGAACTAGCTCTCCTAGATATGAATTGCCTGATATGCCCGAGGGTTATGTTATGGCGGGATAGATAGCTGAGGACTTTCTTGCTTGTAAGTATGGCTATGATGTTGAGAAGTTACTACGTAAGTGGAAAGAAAAATCTTTGAACACTAGGATGAAATACGACCCGAAGTTTGCTACTTCGCCTATCTTTGTGACCGATAAGGATTATGAATTCTCTGTCGACCCTGAGTTATCACTTTGTTCGAATCTAATCCTTTTCATGGTTATGAGTCTGAAACGGTTGTAGCCCATCTTACTAAGTTGCACGATATAGCCACCCTATTCACGAGTGAGGAAAAGATCCACCACTACTATATCCTTAAGTTGTTTCCTTTCTCGCTAAAGGATGATGCTAAGACTTGGTTCACTTCTTTTGCTCCTGGTTGTGTGCATAGTCCCCAGGATATGATTTACTACTTCTCTGAAAAATATTTCCCTGCCCATAAGAAGCAAGCTGCCTTGGAGGAAATATACAACTTTGCGCAAGTTGAAGAAGAGAGTCTCCCACAAGCTTGGGGGAGGCTTGTCCAGCTACTGAATGCTTTGCCTGATCACCCTCTTGAGAAGAATGAAATATTTGATATCTTCTATAATGGACTAACCGATGCTTCCAAGGACCACCTAGATAGTTGTGTCGGTTGTGTTTTTACGAAATGAACCGTAGAACAAGCTGAGATCCTATTGAATAATTTCTTGTGCAATGAGAATGCTTGGACTATTCCCAAACCACCTATGAGGCCAACTCCTAATAAAAGAGGTATTCTATTCCTCAGTCCCGAAGATATGCAAGAAGCTAAGAAATCTATGAAAGAGAAAGGCATTAAATCAGAAGATGTCAAAAATCTACCACCTATTGAGGAGATCCATGGTCTTGATAACCCGATACAGATAGTAGAGGTAAATTCTCTTCGTAAATTCAATGAGAGTGATATTCCTTTTGATAAACCTGCCAGCTTATGCCTGGATGAATTTGATAACTTTGTTGCCAAACAACAGAGTTTCAATGATTATGTTAGCAGACAATTGGAACAGAATGCTCGTATGCTTAGTCATTTAAGTGCTTGTGTGGACAGAAATGTCAATGGTATTAAGCTTTTGAGTAAACATGCCTCTATGGTCACTACTCAGGTATAACAAGTACTTAAGGCTCAAAATAACTTGCTCAATGAGTTGAATGACAATTCTATTAGAGTCGTCACTAGAGGCGGTAGAATGACCGAGGAACCTTTGTATCCTGAGGTTCATACTAAGAGAATTGAACAAGATTCTCAAGGAGTTAGCACCGAGACACCTAGTCATCCTAGAAAGAAAAAGAAAGGTGATAGGAACTTGCACGCTAGCAACCATGTTGCTGTTACACCCGAGAGTCCAAACGATGCCTCTATTTCTGATGCTGAAACGCAATCTGGTGATGAACATGAGCCTAATGATAATATCAATAGTGATGCTCATGAAGATGCTCAACCTAGCAATGATAAGGATGTGGAGATTGAACCTGTTGATCTTGATAACCCACAACCTAAGAATAGAAGATATGATAAGAACGATTTCATTGCTAGGAAGCATGGTAAAGAAAGGGAACCATGGGTCCAGAAACCCATGCCCTTTCCTCCCAAACCATCCAAGAAAAAGGATGATGAGGATTTTGAGCGATTTGTTGAAATGATTAGACCTGTCTTTCTGCAAATGCATTTGACAGATATGCTCAAAATGTCTCCTTATGCTAAGTACATGTAAGATATTATGACTAATAAGAGGAGGATACCTGAGGTTGAGATTTCCACCATGCTTGCCAATTATACCTTCAAGGGTGGAACTCCTAAGAAACTAGGTGATCCCGGAGTGCCCACTATACCTTGCTCCATTAAAGGAAACTATGTTAGAACTGCTTTATGCGATCCTGGAGCTGGTGTTAGTGTTATGCCTCTCTCTCTTTATCGTAGACTTGAATTGGATAAGTTGACACCCACTGAAATCTCCTTGCAAATGGCCGACAAATCAACTGCTTTCCCTATCGGCATTTGCGAGGATGTGTCTGTTGTGGTTGCTAACGTTACTATCTTAACGGACTTTGTTATTCTGGATATTCCCGAGGATGATGCCATGGCGGTCATCCTTGGAAGACCCTTTTTAAACACTACAGGGGCTGTTATAGATTGCAACAAAGGCAATGTCACTTTCCATGTCAATGGTAATGAGCATACGGTGCACTTTCCGAAGAAACAATACCGAGTATATTGCATCAATGCTATTGAAAAAACTTCATCGATTCTTATTGGGAGCTTTGAATGCCCTATACCTACTGTTAAGATGAAGTATGATTTGCTTGTTGGGGATATGCACATCCCCATTGAGGTAACCTAGTGACTATTCGAAAATTCTCCATTCTTTTTTATGCAATTCGAAAAAGTTTGTCAAGGAGACTTGATCAACCTCATTGACTGATTTCTTTCGATGACCATGGGATGGATGAATTGAGGAGTCACAACCCTCTGTTCCAAGCTTTCACCTTCGGTTGCTTAGAAGAAAATGATAGATTTAGCTTTAGTTTTCCCTGTTTTCTGCTTTTAGCGTCCCGTAGAAAAGTGTCCCGAAAATAAAAGTTCTCCGAATGTCGTGATAATCAAGTATGATTTTTTCTGGAATTTTTGAAAAAATCTGAGACAGAGAGCTAGTCAGGGGGATGCACCAGTGGGCCACAAGCCCTGGAGGTGCGGGCACCCCCCTGGCCGCACCTACCAGGCTTGTGGGGCCCACGTGTTCCCCTCAACTTATTGCAGCTCCCATCTCCTTCTCCTACCTCTAGAAAAAATCGTTTCGCAGCTCAAACCCGTGTTCTTGCTCTTCTTGCTTCGATTTTTGATCTCCTTGTGCAAAGCCCCATTCACCAAACTGTTTTGGGGAAATTGCTCCTTGGTATGTGACTCCTCCATTGGTCAAATTAGTTTTTGCTCTAGTGCCTTATTCGTTGCGTATTTTTGCTGCCTTGGTGACCCTGTTCTTGAGCTTTGCATGCTAATTTTAGCTGGTCCCAAGTAGTTCTGATGCGTGATATGGCCTCTAGACACTTGTAGGAGTAGTTGCCATGAGTTTCGTTGAGCCTTGTTCACTTTTCCTTTGAGTCACTGAAAATTTCAAAAAAGGAAGATGTTCAGGAGAAACTATCATGGTGGTTCCTCAAGCAAGAAGGGTCCCCTTCTCGCGATTCGGGAGCCCGATCCTTACCAACCGAGGAAGGCACAGGTACAACCATGTGAATGGCCTTCTGATGAATTCATGATTGATGCAGGTTTCAAATACGAGTTTGATACACTTGTTCACAATGTTGGACTTGAAGAATTCATCTCCCATAAATGTGAAGAGTATACTACTCTCACTGCCTCTTTTGTTCATAGATTCAATTTTTCAGCTGGTCGTGACACATCCGTACTATTTGATCTCTATGACAAATCGTATACCATGGATTTAGAGGATTTCAATAGAATTTGCAAGATACCTGATTGGGGTAGTCTCAATGATCCTCCAAAATCTTTGGTTAGAGATTTTTTCTCTAGTATAACTGTCGGAGAAAGTAGAGATATTACGCAGGCTACCATGGGGAGCATTCATTTTCCTGCCTTGCATTACTTTGCCCTCTTCATAGGTAGATGCATTAACGGCAAGATCGAGCATTGTCACCTCTGCGCACCCAACCTTAGTATTCTTAAGAGCGCAGTAACAGGTGATAGAAGTTTCAATATGGGAGCTATAATAGCAAGGAGGCTGAATAATAATGCTAATGAAGGGGATTTCTTTGGTGGGATCTATGCCACTCGCATAGCAATTTTTCTTGGAGTACCCATCCGCGAAGGAGATCCCCCGCTCCATACAGCTTTCCTGATCGCGCCGCTATGACACGCTATCAGTTCCTTGAGAGGGATAATGAATCCCTCCTATACCGGTTAATATTTAACCGACAATGTGTTTTCCATATTACCCTTCCTTCTCCTGCCTTCTTTGACTTTCAGGTAAAACGGAGATATTACATAACCAGAGGAGAGGCAGAGGAGTATGAGAGGGACGCAAAGGTTGCTCGCCTCCGTGAGGCAGCTATTTAGGCGGTAGCTGCAGCGCTCCCGTATAACCCCCATTATGATTTTGGGTATCGCCCAGACCATCCATGGGAGTAGACCAACTTAGGCCAAAAGCCTAAACTTGGGGGAGTACGTGTTTCTCACCGACTTTATATTCATGCTTACACTTTCACTTTCTTAGTCGGTGTTCACACTTTGCCACTGTATCATCCATGCTAGTTTATTTCTTTTTCTCGCTTTCTTCTTGTGTGTTTGACTAGTTTGAGAAAACCCAAAAAGATTTCTTGTTCTTCTTTTGCTTGTTGGGAGCTTTCCCGTGTAAATAGTTTTCTTTTTCTTTGGGTCAAGGTAGAAGACCATGGTTACAATGTTAGTGGCTCTCGCATGCATATCTGTTTATCTGTCAAAGAGCCATATTACTTTGTCTTCTCCTTTGTGTTTGCTTGCAGATTCCAGCTTAGTCCAATGCACGAGCACTCTTATTATTGTTCACATCATTCGGTCGTGCAAGTGAAAGGCAATAATGACGATATATGATGAAGTGACTGAGCCTGGAAAAGCTGGTATGAACTCGATCTATTTTGTTTTTGTAAATATGACTAGTTCATCGTTCCCAATTCAGCTTTGTTGTGAGAGAAACATGTTTGCAATGACAACTTAGAGATCATAGTTTCTGATGCCATGCTTAATTAGCTAGGAGCTTATAATGGTTTGTCTTGGATGCCAACATGAATCTCGAGATGATTATGATGTAGTAAATATTACGATGGGTGAACAAATTACTATCAGAAATTGATAGAACCGCGCAAAGTCATGACGATATCTAAGCCAATGATCATACATATAGGCATCACGTTCGAGACAAGTAGACCGATACTTTCTGCATCTACTACTATTATTCCACACATCGACCGCTATCCAGCATGCATCTAGTGTATTGAGTTCATGACGAACAGAGTAACGCCTTAAGCAAGATGACATGATGTAGAGGGATAAACTCAAACCAATGATGAAAACTCCATCTTTTATCCCTTGATGGCAACAACACGATGCGTGCCTTGCTACCCCTTCTGTCACTGGGTGAGGTCACTGCACGGTATGAACACAAAACCAAGCACTTCTCCCATTGCAAGAATCATAGATCAAGTTGGTCAAACAAAACCCACAACTCGAAGAGAATTACAAGGATATGAAATCGTGCATATAAGAGATCAGAAGAAACTCAAATAAGATTCATAGATAATCTGATCATAAATCCACAATTCATCGGATCTCGACAAACACACCGCAAAAGAAGATTACATCGGATAGATCTCCATGAAGATCTGGAGAACTTTGTATTGAAGATCCAAGAGAGAGAAGAAGCCATCTATCTACTAGCTATGGACCCGTAGGTCTATGGTGAACTACTCACGCATCATCGGAGAGGTCATGGTGTTGCTGAAGAAGCCCTCTGTATTCGAATCCACCCTCCGACACGGCACCAGAACGTGCCCTAGATGGGATATTGCGGAGACAGAAGCTTGCGGCGGTGGAAAAGTACTTCCGATGATCTCCTGATTTTTTTTGAGATTTCAGGGAATATATAGGCGAAGGAGCTAGGGCAGAGGAGGCCCAGGGAGTCCACAAGCCTGGGAGGCGCGGCTCCCCTAGCCGCGCCATGAGGGCTTGTGGGGTCCCTGGTGACCCTCTGCCTTGGTTCTCAAGTCTCCCGTCGTCTTCTATTTCGGAAAAAATCTTTTCGGAAGTTTTATTCCGTTTGGACTCCGTTCAAAATCCTCCTCCGAAAGGGTCAAAAACACGGAAAAAACAGGAACTGGCACTTGGCACTGAGTTAATAAGTTAGTCCCAAAAAAGATAAAAAAGGCATACAAAACATCCAAAGTTTGTCAAGATAATAGCATGAAACCATCAAAATTATAGATACGTTGGAGACGTATCAAGCATCCCCAAGCTTAACTCCTGCTCGTCCTCGAGCAGGGAAGTGATAAAGATTGAATTTTTGATGTGGAATGCTACCTAGCATAGTTGTACTTTGTAACTTCTTTCATGTGACATGAATGTTCAAATCCGTAAGATTCAAAACAATAGTTTGCTATTGACATGAAATCAATAATACTTCAAGCAAACTAGCAAGGTAATCATGAACTTTCAAAATAGCAAGGCCAAAGAAAGTTATCCCTACAAAATCATATAGTCTGGCTATGCTCCATCATCCCCACACAACTAATTTAAATCATGCACAACCCCGGTATTGGCAAGTATTTGTTTTTGCACTCTTACTTTCTCAAACCTTTTTCAACTATCACGCAATACATGAGCGTGAGCCATGGATATAGCACTATAGGTGGAATAGAGTGTGGTGGTGGTTGTGAGACAAAAAAGGAGGAGATGGTCACATTGACTCAGTGTATCAAAGGGCTATGGAGATGCCCATTAATAGATATCAATGTGAATGAGTAGGGATTGCCATACAAAGGATTCACTAGAGCTATAAGTATGTGAAAGCTCAGAAGGAGAACTAGTGGGTGTGCATCCAACTTGCTTGCTCACGAAGACCTAGGGCAATTTGAGGAAGCCCATCAGTGGAATATACAAGCCAAGTTATATAATAAATATTCCCACTAGAATATGGTGGTGACGAAATGAGAGGCTCTCAATCATGAAGAACATGGTGCTATTATGAAGCACAAGTATGGAAAAATATAGTAGCATTGTCCCTTCTCTCTTTTTCTCTTTTTTTTATTTGGGCTCTTTGGCCTCTCTTTTTCTCTTATCTCCCCTTTTTTTTATTTGGGCTCTTTGGCCTCTCTTTTTTTATTTCCTCACATGGGAGAATGCTCTAATAATGATGATCATCACACTTTTATTTACTCACAGCTCAAAGCTCAGAACAATGATGACTTTATAGAAAATGCCTCTGGCAGCGTACCGGGATGTGCAACGATCTAGCTTGGCGTATGACGTTGAAACATCTCGCTAGCTATCTTACGATCATGCAATGGCAATATGAGAGTGACGGCACAAGTCATGAGACGGAACGATGGGAGTTGCATCGCAATATATCTCGGAATGGCTATGAAAATGCCATAGTAGGTAGGTATGGTGGCTGTTTTGAGGAAGGCATATGGTGAGTTTGTGTACCGGTGAAAATTGCGCAGCACTAGAGAGGCTAGCAATGGTGGAAGGTGAAAGTGCATATATACCCTGGACTCACATTAGTCATGAAGAACTCACATACTTGTTGCGAAAGTTCTATTAGTAATCGAAACAAAGTGCTAAACGCATACTCCTAGGGGAAGGGTTGGTAGGTGTTAACCATCGCGCGATCCCGACCGCAACACAAAGGATGACAATCAATAGATCAATTATGCTCCGACTTCCTAACATACCGGTTCACCATACGTGCATGTTACGGGAATCACTAACCTCAACACAAGTATTTCTAGATTCACAACACCCTACTAACATAACTCTTAATATTACCAAATCCACGTCTCAAAACTAATTGAGAGGAATCAGACTTCTCTTTCTACTCAATGCACATGAAGATGGAGGTTTTTGTATCCTCTTTGGGTACCTATCACCTTTGGGACTATTTTCATAGCACAAACCAACTACCAAGTCACACACCGTCGTGCTCTAAAAGATCTAAGTGAAGCACATAGAGCAAAATTATCTAGCTCAAAAGATATAAGTGAAGCACAATGAGCATTCTAGCAAAATCACGATGAGTGCATGTCTCTCTCAAAAGGTGTGCATCAAGGATGATTGTGACACAACAAAAATAAAAGACTCCTACGATACAAGACGCTCCAAGCAAAACACATATCATGTGGTGAATAAAAATATAGCTCCAAGTAATGTTACCGATGGATTGAAGACGAAAGAGGGGATGCCTTCCTCGGGCATCCCCAAGCTTAGGCTTTTTGGTGTCCTTGAATTTGGCTTGGGATTCCTTGGTCATCCCCAAGCTTGAGCTCTTTCCACTTTATCCCTTTGTCCATGAGAATATGACCCAAAACTTGAAAACTTCACAACACAAAACTCAAACAGAAACTCGTGATATCATTAGCACAAGAAAACAAACTACCACCTCTTTAGGTACCATAGCAATCTTGATTTATATTTATATTGGTGTTATATTACTGTATTCTCACTTTTCCATGGCTAGTACCCCCGACACTATCCATAGTTTCATCAAAACAAGCAACCAACTCAACAAAAACAGACCAGTCTGTAGAAATCTGTATACTTCGTATACTTCTGGTACGTCAAAAATTCTAAACAATTACGACTGCCTGGGAAAAAGACATATCAACCAGCATAAAAAAGAATCAACTCAAACGCTCTTTCTGAATAAAAATGAAAAATAATCTCGTGATCGAAAAGTTTGTGTGTTTTTCCAGTAGGATCAAACAACCATCACCAAGACTAGTCATAAAGGTTTTGCTTGGCTCAAACACAAAAAGAAACACAAAAGACACTATCATAACAGAATTATGATGGTGTGGACGCAACAAAAAAGAAATAAAAAAGTAAATTCATTGGGTTGCCTCCCAACAAGCGCTATTGTTTAACGCCCTTAGCTAGGCATAAAGCGATAGAATCACGTATCATCGTCTTTGGTGCTCAAACCATACGTAGCCCTCATCATGGATTCATAAGGCAATCTTATTTTCTTTCTAGGAAAGTGCTCCATGCCCTTCTTTAAAGGAAATTGAAATCTAATATTCCCTTCCTTCATATCGATGATAGCACCCATAGTCCTTAGGAAAGGTCTACCAAGAATAATAGGGCATGTAGGATTGCAATTGATGTCAAGCACAATGAAATCCACGGGTACATACTTCCTATTTGCAATAATAAGAACATCATTGATCCTTCCCATGGGTTTCTTGACAGTAGAATCCGCAAGATGCAAATTAAGAGAACACTCATCAATCTCATTAAAACCCAGAACATCACATAAAGACTTTGGAATCACGGAAACACTAGCACCCAAATCACACAAGGCATTGCATTCATAGTTTTTTATTTTGATTTTGATAGTAGGTTCCCACTCATCATGGAGCTTTCTAGGGATATAGACTTCCAATTCAAGTTTCCCTTTAAGAGATTTTATCATAGCTTCGACGATATGATCGGTAAAGGCCTTGTTTTGGCTATAAGCGTGTGGAGAGTTTAGCATGGATTGCATCAAAGAAATGCATTCAATCAAGGAGCAACTATCATAATTGAATTACTTGAAATCCAAAGTAGTAATTTCATTACTACTCAAGGTTTTTATATCTTCTACTCCACTTTCAATGCTTTTAGCATCAAGATAGATGGACTCCGAATCATTGGGGTGTTTTTCAACCAAAGTGGATTCATATCCAGCCCCATCATCATTAGGTTTGAGTCACACCAAGCACTTTAAGATCTTCGTGATTCTTATCACGAGAACACACCTTTTTAAGCCATTCATGTCTAGCACGAATTTGGGCGGTTCTTTCTTTGTTGTCACTCATGGAAACACGCATAGCTTTCAAAGTTTCATCCATATTGATATTGGGAGGAGCACATCTAACTTTCAAAGCATCAATATCACTAGACATTCTATCAACGCTCCTAGCCAAATCGTCAATTTTGAGTAGTTTTTCCTCTATGGACGCATTGAAAATCTTTTGTGAGTTGATAAACTCTTTGATATTACTCTCTTGATCAGAGGGTAATCTATTGTAATTTCCATGAGTATTGTTGTAGGAGTTGCCAAAGTTATTAGAGGGGTTACTAGGAAAATGCCTAGGAACATAGTTTCCTCTAAAAGCATTGTTGTTGCCAAAATTATTCCTACCAACAAAATTAACGTCCAAGCTAGTGTTGCTACTCTCAATCAAGGAAGACAAGGGCATATCATTAGGATCTAAAGGAAAACTTCTACTAGCAACCAAATTCATTAACTCATCCATCTTAGCACTCAACGAGTTAATTTCTTCTATAGCGTGTACCTTCTTACTAGTAGGTGACCTTTCAGTGTGCCACTCAGAGTAGTTCGTCATGATATTGTATAGAAGTTTTGTGGCTTCTCCTAACATGATTTCCATGAACGTTCCACCTGAGGCGGAGTCCAAGATATTTCTAGAAGCGAAATTCAAGCCAGCGTAGAAGATTTGTATAATCATCCAAAGACTCAAGCCATGAGCGGGACAATTTCTAATCATCAATTTCATTCTCTCCCAAGATTGTGCAACATGTTCATGATCAAGTTGCTTAAAATTCATGATATCATTACGGAGAGAGATAATCTTAGCCGGCGGAAAATACTTGGATATATAAGCATCTTTGCACTTGTTCCAAGAATCAATACTATTTTTGGGCAAAGACGAAAACCAAGCTTTTGCTCGATCTCGCAACAAGAAAGGAAAAAAGCTTCAATTTAATCACATCATTATCCACATCTTTCTTCTTGTGCATATCACAAAGCTCAATGAAGGTATTAAGATGGGATGCGACATCTTCACTAGGAGGCCGGAGAATTGCTCTTTCATAACAAGATTCAGCAAAGCAGCATTGATTTCGCATGATTCCGCACTAGTGGCGGGAGCAATCGGAGTACTAATAAAATCATTATTATTAGTATTCGAGAAGTCACAAAGTTTGGTGTTTTCAGTCATGATGACTTCAGCAAGCAAGCAAGCACACAAGCAAACAAAGAGCAAGTGAGAGAAAAGGGCAAATGAAAAAGGCAAAGGAAAAAGGCAAATATTTTTGTAAATTTTTGTTTTTCCAGAAGTGGGGGAGAGGAAAACGAGAGGCAAAAAAGTAAATGCAAGAGATGAGTTTACGACACTTACTTGGATGAGTTCTTGACTTGATCCTCCCCGGCAACAGCGCCAGAAATTCTTCTGCTACGGCAACACACAACATCGCGAGAGATTGGCACGTTGACGGAGACTGGGCTTGCGTTGGTTTTTCCCTTGAAGAGGAAAGGGTGATGCAACACAGGAGCGGTAAGTATTTCCCTCAGTTTGAGAACCAAGGTATCAATCCAGTAGGAGAATCTCGTCAAGTCCAGAGTACCTGCGCAAACACAAAAGAGCTTGCACCCAACGCTATAAAGGGGTTGTCAATCCCTTCACGATTGATTGCAAAGTGAGATCTCAAGGCGGAAAGTGCAACGAAGTAAAAGAGTAAGGCTGAAAATATGGTGTGAAGTAGACCCGGGGGCCATAGTGTTCACTAGAGGCTTCTCTCAAAATAGCAAATATTGCGGTGGGTGAACAAATTACTGTCGAGCAATTGATAGAACCGCGCAAAGTCATGACGATATCTAAGGCAATGATCATACATATAGGCATCACATCCGAGACAAGTAGACCGATACTTTCTGCATCTGCTACTGTTACTCCACACATTGACCGCTATCCAGCGTGCATCTAGTGTATTGAGTTCATGACGAATAGAGTAACGCCTTAAGCAAGATGACATGATGTATAGGGATAAACTCAAACCAATGATGAAAACCCCATCTTTTTACCCTTGATGGCAACAACACGATGCATGCCTCGCTACCCCTTCTGTCACTGGGTGAGGTCACCCCACGGTATGAACCCAAAACCAAGCACTTCTCCCATTGCAAGAATCATAGATCAAGTTGGCCAAACAAAACCCACAACTCGAAGAGAATTACAAGGATACGAAATCATGCATATAAGAGATCAGAAGAAACTCAAATAAGATTCATAGATAATATGATCATAAATCCATAATTCATTGGATCTCGACAAACACACCGCAAAAGAAGATTACATCGGATAGATCTCCATGAAGATCATGGAGAACTTTGTATTGGAGATCCAAGAGAGAGAAGAAGCCATCTAGCTACTAGCTATGGACCCGTAGGTCTATGGTGAACTACTCACGCATCATCGGAAAGGTCATGGTGTTGATGAAGAAGCCCTCCGTATCCGAATCCCCCCGCCGGCAGGGCACCATAACATGCCCCAAATGGGATCTTGCGGAGACAGAAGCTTGCGGCGGCGGAAAAGTACTTTCGATGATCTCCTGATTTTTTCTGGGATTTTAGGGAATATATAGGCGATGAGCTAGGGCAGAGGAGGCCCAGGGAGCCCACAAGCCTGGGAGGCGCGGCCCCCCTCGCCGCGCCATGAGGGCTTGTGGGGTCCCTGGTGACCCTCTGCCTTGGTTCTCAAGTCTCCCGATCGTCTTCTGTTTCGGAAAAAATCTTTTTGGAAGTTTTATTCCGTTTGGACTCCGCTCAAAATCCTCCTCTGAAAAGGGTTAAAAACACGGAAAAAACAGGAACTGGCACTTGGCACTGAGTTAATAAGTTAGTCCCAAAAAAGATTAAAAAGGCATACAAAACATCCAAAGTTTGACAAGATAATAGCATGAAACCATAAAAAATTATAGATGCGTTGCAGACGTATCATTGACACATGTAGTTGAAAAAGAATCAACATAGCCTCTATGATATTCATGTTCATGGTGATTTATGTCCTACTCATGCTTGCACTCAATGTTGGTTAATCTCAATGCATTTTGATGACTGTTGTCGCTCTCTAGTTGGTCGCTTCCCAGTCTTTTGCTAGCCTTCACTTGTACTAAGCGGGAATACTGCTTGTGCATCCACTTCCATAAACCCAAAGTTGTTCCCTATGAGTCCACCATACCTACCTATATGCGGTATCTACCTGCCGTTCGAAGTAAATTTGCATGTGCCACTCTCTAAACCCTCAAGAAATAATCTTTTTTTGCATGCCCGAACCGCTCATGTGGTGACAAGGGGCGATCGGTATCTTCCATGCTAGGTGTGTTATCCTTGATATGTGTTTATTGACTATCATTCACGAGAAAGGGGTCGGTAATTGGAATGCCCAGTTCCATGCTCACATCGAAAAGATAATTGCAAACAAAACTCCCCCTCGATTGATGTTGGTATGTACGGCACCCGAGTATTAGGCTAGTCGTGGAGTGTGATTGATCGGTGGTGGGGGAGTCAAAACTTTACTTTTCTGTTTGGGAACACCCTATAGTATGTGTAGCATGGAAGATGGTGAAAACTCTTGGTCATTGCGTTGACAATGAAAGCATGTCACCCAAAATTATTATCTCTGTCTTCAATGCTTGAGCTCTGGCACCTCTGCAAATCAATGCTTCCCTATGCGAAGGGCCTATCTATTTATGTTTCTGTTGAGTCATCCTCTTCTTATAAAAGCACCAATTCGAGAGCACCTCTGTCATTTTTATGCTTTGCTTTTAATTGATATTGAGTATGACTGTGACTGGATTTTCTTTGCCATGAATTACAATGTTCAGTCAGCCCTTGGTCTTTGAAGGTGCTCTGCATTTATGTTTCGCGGTCTCAGAAAGAGCTAGCGAGATACCATCTGTTCATATTGCTTCATGATTGTTTTGATTGAAGTGTTGACATTTGAAACTCATTATTATTGCTCGCTAGTTGATTATGCCATTGATATGAGTTTACCTTGAGACCTAGATGTCATTGATTATGTGGTTATCTTATGATCTTGCTGAAAATCTAAATATGAGTTAGACATAATTGCAACAACAAGATCAAACAGAGTTCATAAAAGTTTTTCTTTTGTCTCTTTCAATTTGTCAACTGAATTGCTTGAGGACAAGCAAGGCTTTAAGCTTGGGGCAGTTGATACGTCTCTGTCGTATCTACTTTTCCAAACACTTTTGCCCTTGTTTTGGACTCTAATTTGCATGATTTGAATGGAACTAACCCGGACTAACGCTGTTTTCAGCAGAATTGCCATGGTGTTGTTTTTGCGTAGAAATAAAAGTTCTCGGAATGACCTGGAAATTTACAAAGATTTTTTGTGGAATATATAAAAAATACTGACGCAAGAATGAACCGGAGGAGTGGAGCGAGGAGCCCACAAGCCCACCAGGCGCTCCCCCTGGCCGTGCCTAGCAGGCTTGTGGGGCCCACGGAGCTCCACCGCCTCCAACTCCAGCTCTATTTAGTCCGTTTCGCACGGAAAAAAAACAAAGAGAGAAGAGTTCATCGCGTTTTACGATACGGAGGCGCCGCCACCTCCTGTTCTTCCTTTGGAGGGCAGATCTGGAGTCCGTTCTGGGCTCCGGAGAGGGGAGATCGTCGCCATCGTCATCACCAATCTTCCTTCATCGCCAATTCCATGATGCTCTTCATCGTTCGTGAGTAATCTCATCATAGGCTTGCTGGACGGTGATGGGTTGGATGAGATCTATCATGTAATCGAGTTAGTTTTGATGGGGATTGATCCCTAGTATCCACTATGTTCTGAGATTGATGTTGCTACTACTTTGCCATGCTTAATGCTTGTCACTAGGGCCCGAGTGCCATGATTTCAGATCTGAACCTATTATGTTCTCGTCAATATATGTGTGTTCTTGATCCTATCTTGCAAGTTTTAGTCACCTACTATGTGTTATGACCTGGCAACCCCGGAGTGACAATAGTCGGAACCACTCCCGGAGATGACCATAGTATGAGGAGTTCATGTATTCACTAAGTGCTAATGCTTTGTTCCGGTTCTCTATTAAAAGGAGAACCTTAATATCCCGTAGTTTCCATTAGGACCCCCGCTGCCACGGGAGGGATGGACAATAGATGTCATGCAAGTTCTTTTCCCTAAGCATGTATGACTACATACGGAATACATGCCTACATTACATTGACGAACTGGAGCTAGTTACATATCTCTCCGTGTTATAACCGTTGCATGATGAATGTCATCCGGCATAATTATCCATCACTGATCCAATGCCTACGAGTTTTTCCTACTGGTCCTTGCTACGTTACTTTGCTGCTATTGCTGTCGCTGCTGCTACTGTTACTCTATCACTACTGTTGTCACTGCTGCTACTGTTACCGCTACTGTTGTCACTATTGCTACTGGTTACCACTGCTACTGTTGCTATCACTACTTTGCTACTGATACTTTGCTGCAGATACTAAGTCTTTCAGGTGTGGTTGAATTGACAACTCAACTGCTACTACTTGAGAATATTCTTTGGCTTCCCCTTGTGTCGAATCAACAAATTTGGGTTGAATACTCTACCCTCAAAAACTGTTGCGATCCCCTATACTTGTGGGTTATCATGCATGAATTTACCCCTCTACATCATATCATCTTGCTTAAGGCGTTACTCCGTTTGTTATGAACTTAATACACTAGATGCATGCTGGATAGTGGTCGATGTGTGGAGTAATAGTAGTAGATGCAGAAAGTATTGGTCTACTTGTCTCGGACGTGATGCATATATGTATGATCATTGCCTTAGATATCATCATGACTTTGTGCGGTTCTATCAATTGCTCGACAGTAATTCGTCCACCCACCGTAATACTTGCTATCATGAGAGAAGCCTCTAGTGAACACTATGGCCCCCGGGTCTACTTCATATCATATTTTCAGCTCTACACTTTTACTTTGTTGCACTTTCCACCTTCAGATCTCACCTTGTAGTTAATCGTGAAGGGATTGACAACCCCTTTATAGCGTTGGGTGCAAGTTTATTTGTTTTTGCGCAGGTACTTTGGAGACTTGTCTTGATACTCCTACTGGATTGATACCTTGGTTCTCAAACTGAGGGAAATACTTACTGCTACTGTGCTGCATCACCCTTTCCTCTTCAAGGGAAAAACCAACGCAAGCTCAAGAGGTAGCAATGTCACATACAAGGAAGATTCCACAAGACTTGGTGATCAAGACAAGGACTCTTCTACACCGACGTAGCCGACTAGAACTCTTGTTATCCTAGGCCTATGGTGCATTATATAAACCAAGGCCAAACTAGTCGGCAGACAAGCTCATATTGAGATACATTAAGCTCATTACGATTAGGGTTTTAGACCACAACATCCAACCTCAAGATAGATCAATTATGTACTTTGTACTACTTCATCAATACAACAAGAGCATGATGTAGGGTTTTACCTCTATCAAGAGGACCTGAACCTGGGTAAACATCGTCTCCTTCGTCCCTTGTTATCCATCTTTCCAAGATCCATAGTTCGGACCCCCTACTCGAGATCAGCCGTTTTTTACACCGAGACCTAGTCTTAAACCCTTGGTGGTTGTTGTTGTTCTAGCCTAAAACTTGTTGGTTGCAAGCTTTTAATGAACTGTAAACCCCTTATGCCCTCCCAATGAACACCTCATACCACTTTTCCTAGTAGTGCACAGGAGGAACAATTGAAGCAGCAAGCAAAGGAGCACACAAACATCAATCAATGGAGCAAAGAGAAGAAGTAAGCATGCATGATCATATGGCATAGCAATTCCAGCCTAGCACTATTATGGTGTCACCCTACCATCACATTCAAAAGAGGTTGTCATCCTACCGCCGCAAGTTCACTATCATCATGTGGGGTTAGTATATACTACCTCAACAAAGTATACAGAACATCAAACAGTTTTCAAGCCATAGCAACACAAATATTCGTAGTCATCGTCATCGTCATCGTCGCCATCGCCGTCCATAATCATGCACGCGGTAACCAACAAGAAGTTCTAGCAGTAGTGCTTGCCCAACCAGCTCATGAGGCAAAGCACTCTGTGAGCGTCTGCGATGGCAACAAACCCAACACCTTGGGCCTTGTTGTCCAGTAGGTGGCTCAAAGCAGCCATGAGAGCCTCATCACTGAAACCAGCTTGCTACATTATGGAGTTGCACATGTCAGGGTGGACGTAGAAGGACTTGCTCTCCCTAATGACGGTTGCCACCTACTTTATGGCCTCAGTCATGCTGGTGAATACACTGATCTCCTCCTCCATTAGGACGCCCATCTTACTATTCCTATCAACCACAGGGAAGTGCTCATAGGGCTTGTTAGGGCCATCAAGGACTACCTGTGCGTCCTGGGTATCCGGGAACTCCGACATGGACGAACCGAGAGGCTCACCTGAGCCCATGGCATGCTTGCCGGTTGCCAGCCCGAAGGAGAAGATGTGTTGCATCTGGTTGTAGTTATGGATGGGTTTGTTGAGGAAGTCAGCGTCATTGGGGTGGTCCTAATAAAGAAACACATCATTATTAGTTGCGAGTAGGTAATGGTTGACAGTGTGGAAAAACAAGGGGTGTGTGAGCTAACCGTTGTGTGGCCAGTGTAGTGCCCTCCCTTCAGAACGATCGATCAAGTGTTCTCATCCCATGAGGCACCGCTAAGATCTCTCAGCTTGGACACTTGGATCCACCGAGCTCTCCACTTCCTAAGGTGGTTGTACACCTGACTGAAGGTCACCTCCTGGCCACAGAACTCAAACACCTACTACGCAACGGTGTTCAAGTGCACCTCCTTGAAGCCCTTGTCAGTCCTAACCCCTCTAGATATGAGTTTCATATCTTGTTAAGCACGAACCTGGACATGAATGGTTGCCACTTCATGTTTTTTCCCCTACCATCCTTCTTTGCGTTGTGGCTGTTGTCAGTGCAGCAGCAACAACAACAACACCAGTTGGCTCAACGAGCATAACTGGCACACAAATAGAACCACCACCTAAAACCTCAAACACATCTGAATCAGCTGGCATGTGCTCATCGAGGGGTACTAGGAGTCCTTGACATAGGATGTAGCGAACTGGCTCTCGGACATGACAATGGTCTGACTAAGATCTTGCCTCCGCGTGATAATGTCCTACAAATTGTAGCACACATTAACAGTAAGCATATCACATACTATTGGACGATGTACGATATGAGCAAGGTAGCACACAGTACTCGATGATTATGATATGAGCAACATACATCACTATCCTACTACTCTAGCATGCTACAAATCCACCACCAATAATTACCACAACAACACAATCTACCATATGCTCATAGATCGGCACACGAATCAACCCTACCACATGCTTGAACATCAAACCCTGCCACCACATGCTCTCAGATCTGTACACAACGAACAAACAGAAATGGGTGATTGAACTCACGGAGGCCATGACTGCAGCTCAAGGGAGACACGAGAATGGTCGGAGAAGGTGAACACACGAGTCGCCGTCGTCATGGACCGTCGACCGAAGAAGGAGCGCAACTTACCTGCTCGTCCGCGCCGATGTGTGCCTGAGGGAAAACTCGAAATGGGGGAGAAGGGTGGCGAAAGTTTAGACGGCGAGGCGAAGGAGCGAAATAGGGGCGATTGAATTGGCGGGAGGTGAGCCAAAATCCTCGTGTCGACTTTTTGAAGACGCATGCGAAATCTCGTCATCTCATTGGTCGCACGAATGTAGCGGCACGTTCCCCTCCCTCCTTCGGTCGGGCCTCGCCCTTTAAAAACTGTCAATTCAGACGTATAACGGTTTTGGCTCAGAGATGCTTAAAGTTCGCGCAATGCGAACCAAACGGTATGAACACCAAACATGATGTATTCTCCCCGGACGAGACTGATTGGGCCTAATACGAGCTACCAACACACCCTAAACTGATCTTTTCGCGCAAGTTATTATACTTCGATGTATTTATCTAAAAAGAGAAATATTAAAACCTGCCATTGGACATTAAGAAGTACTCCCTCCGTTTCTAAATATAAGTCTTTTTAAAGATTTCACTATAGGGCTACATACGAAGCAAAATGAATGAATCTATACTCTAAAGCATGTCTATATACATCTGTATGTAGTTCTTTTAGTGAAACCTCTTAAGAGCATCTCCAATAGCCGCGCTTCGCGCCGCGTCCAAAAAATGCGTTTGCCGCGCGCGCTTCGGCTGGTTTAGCGCTGGCTACAACAGCCACGCTATAATGCAGCGCGCGCGCCGCTCCAGCAGTGCCCAAAAATGCAGCGCGCACAGCACGCACAAACCTTGCGGGCGCGGCGCGGCAGCGAGCTCTCGGGCGCTGTTCCTCGGACGTCGGAGGCGCGCGAGGGCCGGCCGGACTAGGAGGAGGTGGGGCGGAAGCGCGGCGGCGCGGGGAGGCCGGGGAAGCGCTTGAACGGTCGCCGGGGGGCGCGGGCGGCGCCCGCAGCGGAGACAGGCCGGGGAAGCGCCTGAGTGGTCGCCGGCGGGCGCGGGCGGCGACGACGGCGCGGGGATAGGCCGGGGAAGCGCTGAAGGTCGCCCGGGGCGCGGCCGGATGGGGGAGCGAGAGCGGAGGAGCGAGCGCGCGAGAGCGGAGGAGCGAGCACGGAAGAGTCGCGCGCGCGGGAGCCGGCGCAGCAAATAAGGGGCGCATGATTGCGTTTCGGCCAGCGCGCTGAACTGGAAATGACGCGCGCGCCCGTTTTTGCGCGTCCGTTGGAGCTGCCCGCCGCGTTGCGCGCGCGCTAAAACTGCCTTTTTTGCGACGCGGCGTTTGTATAGTGCGCATGTTAAAGATGCTCTAAAAGACTTATATTTAGGAACGAAGGGAGTAGGTTCTTGTCAGTGTGTGCTGTGAGGAATACAAGAACTGCTGACACGTTAAAACGGAAAATTCCCGTGACAGGAACGTGACGCCGGAACATTTTGTATTCCATTCCTGTCAGCGGCGACACCACCAACACCAGCCAGCCCACCGAAAAAGAAGACAAATTCCATCTCGCGCTGCATCTTATCACCTTCCTTGCCCCTCCACGACCGCAAGGGCCGCCCACCTCCGTCCCGCGCCGCTTCCAAAACTCCAAATCGGAATCTCCTCCCTCCCTCCCCGCGACAGCCCGGCACACGCGCACCCGGCCGTGATCCGCCACCTTGGGCCGCCGCGCCAGCCGTCATGCAAGGTACAGCAAGTCCTGACCGAGAATTCGCTTCCTTTCTCGATGCAGCTGGTTTCTTGGCCTGTGTCTCCGGTGTGCATTCTTCTCCGTTCTTCCCCAGCCCTCCGCGAGGTCGGGTTTCTCGAGGTGGGCTGTTGACTGTCAGTTATCGCAGTCGATCTTGGGATGGGGTTCTCGTTGCCGAATTGGGAGCCGTTGGGAGGTGGAGTGGAGATGGTATAGATTTGAGACCTGGGAATGGTTTCTGTGCAATGGCCGTATCATTGTATGCCCTGTCATCATGCGCCATTTCTCGTTTGTTGGCGATAGATTTGCGCGAACCTAACTTGTAGTGTGCTCCATGGGTGGATCATACGAAGCAGCACAGGTGGTTGCTTATTTTATTCAATTATTATCTTATTATAAAGAATTCACCTGCTGCTTATTTTATGAGAAAAGCATGTGCTTCCTGGACGTGTTTTAATTCGTACCACCTTGTGTGTGACATTTTGAAAAGAATTATCATAAATTGTGATAATTATTGCTGGTGGTTGAATAAAGTGCCATAGATTATCTATGGCGGCCACGGGGGTTGGGCTACTTCTGCTGCCGTGCAGGTATGATTGGGGTTTTGCAGTTGTCGCTTGTGACTTCTGATGTCTGTCGTACAATGATTGGGTTTCTTATATGGAGGGCTCGAGATGTCTTGATGATAAGTTCGAGTTGGGAAACTATATATGTTCTTGTTGGTGATCCATGGCACTTATATCTGAGTGTCTTAGGTTCTTGTCTCTGCTATTTTCATTCTGTTTCATCTCCATTGCTATTTTCCACATCTGTTACGTGCTAATTTGGGCAGTTGCGCTCTTGATATTTTGGCCTATCAAAGTATCATGCTGATGCACAGTCTTTCTGTTGCTATTTGGGCTTGTTGTATGTGCCTGATTTTGCTCCTCTGTTTGATGATGATTCTTGACATCTTGATTTTCTTCAGGAACTTTTTAGCTTCCTATGGAACTGTAATGGGAGCTTGAGATTTGATGCACTGGAATGTTGTTAACAAGGTTCACAGCTACTTGAACTGTGGTATCCATTCTACATCGCAGGTATATGTTTCACTGTTAGCAGATGTGTCCGTCGGTGTAAGTGTCATTCAGAATGACCTGATTAATTTCCAGTACTTAACTGTTCTATTATGTTTCCATTTTGATGATATGCAGATTTCTTTCCTTGCCAAGATGGGAGTTTACCTCAGTACTCCAAAGACCGATAAGCTATCTGAAGACGGGGAAAATGATAAACTCAAATTTGGTCTTTCATCTATGCAAGGGTGGCGTGCAAGCATGGAAGATGCTGTGAGTTTTCCACTTCAAGGCTATTCTAATTGTTTAATGTCACTTAACAACACTGAACATTGAGTCTGTTTTTTCTATAACGTGTACCTTGATGCCCGTTGTTGTGTATTAGAAGAAAAACGTCAATAAGGATTATAAAGTACAAACAACCAGTGGTGGGAACGACCAAACGAAAACAAAGACAAAAAAAAGAGTAAACCAAAACAACATTGAGCTCATGAAAGTGGTTTTTCTACTCCAACGGACATTGCACCCACATGATGCACCCATGACCGAAAACATAGCAAATAAAATTTAAAAAAAAACCCAGAAACTTTGTGGCTTCGATTATGACCAAATGCTTTAGGTGCTTGCAAAATTCAGTGGCCAGATGAAATCTGAGGAGCTCTGTGCAAGAAAAACAAAATTTGTGCTCAAACACATGTCCACTGTTTGGGCAGAATTTGTATTTCGTCTGTGTGGAGATCATTTGACGTTATTTGGCCACCAAACTTTCCAAGCACCTAAAATATTTGTTCATAATCAATGCCACGAAGTTTCAGATTTTGTTTGCTACTTGTTTTGATTTTACTGGTCATCATGGGGTGCAATGAACTTGGGTGTAGCTACTACTTTTCCTTGAGCTCATTTCTTAATAGAAACCTTGTTGTCATGATCCAACTTCCTTATCATGATCATACTTACTACCTGAAAGTAATGCTGATACTTTGAAGCTGGTGGGGCCACACATTCTAGTTTTGACTTTGACTAGTGCTTCTATGCTCTCTCCCAGCTAGTGTAAAGCCGGCACTGTAGAACACATTAAACTAAATGCTTGGTTCGCAACCACCCCTGCCTGTGACATAATGTTGCTACAGGATTTGTCCAATCTAGTTCCTGAGAGCTGTACAAAACATTAAACTGAATGCCTGATTCGCAACCACTAACTGCTCCTCCAGTTATTTTATGTGGCTTCACGATTTGTCCAATCTAGGTCCCGAGAGAGCATAGAAGCACTGTTATTTATCTTCCACGGCAACTTGGTGTGGACTTCGTGGGCGCATGAAACATTTGATGTATTATTTATTTTCACCATAAAAGAGATGCCCATTTCCAATATCCAAACTTGTTCATTTAATGAATTGACAAAGAATAGGTGTGCTATTGTTTTATTTTATTTTGTCATAGTTTCAGGCTTTCAGTTTAATAACAATCATTATCGGATGCATAAGCTCTTGTTTATTAATCTTTCCAGATTCTAGTGAATCAATGTTGCAGTAATAGTAGTGATGCTTTCGATATGTGCTGCTGCTTTAGCACAGTGATCTGACCTATTTTTCTGTTGCACAATAAAGCATGGTTGATCACTTGCAAATGCTGCAATTTTGTTGATATGTAAACTAAACATGTTTCTGAAATATTGCAAAAGAATAACATATTTCTGAAATCTTTCTCTCATGTACTGTTTAATGTCCTGTATAATTTTTCAGCATTCAGCATTGCTAGATCTGGACAATGAGACGGCATTCTTTGGTGTTTTTGACGGCCACGGAGGTAAGCATTACTTGCAAAGATTGGTGCTTTTCTTTTTGGGCCAATTCCATCCCCCCCCCCCCCCCCCCCTAACTTTGGCCCGAGCTCATCTTTACCCCTAAAAAAATAGTGCTCAACTTTGCCCCTCTTCTGTTAGATGGCGTTATGGAAATACCCTTCCGTGCCGTTTCCATCCAGTCAAAGGGGTTTGACCGTTATCGAGACGTTTCCTGGGCATAGTTTTTCCGTCCACGATTTAACGGTCAAACCCCTTTGACCGGACGGAAACGGCACGGAAGGGTATTTCCATAATGCCATCTAACGGAAGAGGGGCAAAGTTGAGCACTGATTTTTTTTAGGGGTAAAGATGAGGTCGGGCCAAAGTTAGGGGGGAAAATGTAAATGTCCCTTTCTTTTTTGTACCTTAAAACTAAGTCTTTCAAATGGTGCACATCCTGATATTTCTTGCATATTGCAGGAAGGGTGGTTGCCAAATTCTGTGCAAAATATCTACACTCTCAAGTTCTCAAAAGTGAAGCATATTCTTCTGGTGACCTAGGAACTGCTGTTCATAAAGCTTTCTTTAGGTATATGGGTCATTGGATCACCACATGAAACAATAGATAGATTTGGCATTTGTTTTGACGTTACTTACAGCATCAACATGATAAAGACTAATTTTTGTTTTATTACTTCAGAATGGATGAAATGATGCGAGGACAGAGAGGTTGGAGAGAACTATCTGCACTAGGAGATAAGATGAACAAGTTCAGTGGCATGATAGAAGGGTTGATTTGGTCTCCAAGAGGCAGTGATTCGAAGAATGTAGAAGATGACTGGGCTCTTGAGGAGGTATATATGCAATGGGAGTACAACCCTACTTTATATTGTAAAATAAAGAAACACATAATATGATACTGTTGATGTGTGGACCTTATTTGTGTTTGATTCTTAAAAGAGTTTCATAAGCTTTGGCTGGTGCAACAATTTCAAAACCTTAATGTTATAAAAAGTGAACTTGTGCAATTTAGACTATTACGCAAAGTTTTTTTTTTTTTTTTGAAAAAATGTAAGACTTGGCTATGTTGTCAAAATGGTGTTCACGCTGCACAGTATAAATGTGACAGTACAGTTCGTTGCTTAGTCACTGAATATAGCATTTTATGGATATTCTGAACATCTTGAAGTACCATCAATTGTTGCCTCTATTGTTTTAAAAGATACCAATGTCCACCACACGTAACCTTTCAGCTAGAATTCTTGGTGCCTGTTTTTTTTAACCGTGCATTGCCTCAAGAAGTGGCTTTACTGCTTTAGAGATGATCCTTTGTTAGTTATAGCTATCCCAACTGAAAGGGAAGAGTATTATTGAAATTCCTGTTTTGATTACTTATATCTGGGGTTTCTTCTGTGTGCGTCTTGCTCTCATGTTTTGTTTATAGGTTTTATCACGTAGTGATATCCACGCTTTGGTGATGTTCGCCAATCAGCACCATATTTGCTACAAGATAATAGCCAGAGGAAATCGACAAATTGCATCTAAATTCAAAGCATTGGCGGTGATTACATATAGATGTGGGAGTTCATACATAATTGTGTGGTTTATTTGTTTGTGTGATGTTTGCTTAGCTTTTGCGCTGCATTGCAGTACTACCAACCTGCAAGCTACAAACTAAAAGTAATAGCTATTTTTATAATTTTCATTGTCTTGAAGATGCAGTTACTATGTCACTGCCGTTTTTATGTATGTCTTTGTATTTGGGCCACTAAGCCATCTCACACTGATAATCTTTGAACAGGGACCCCACTCTGACTTTGATGGGCCAACATGTGGAAGTACAGCATGTGTAGCACTAGTAAGGAATAACCAACTTGTAGTGGCAAATGCTGGTGATTCCCGGTGTGTTATTTCTAGGGCTGGCCAGGTATGTATTCTTGTTCCTGCTATTAGTCACATAATTAGTCATAAAGATATGTCTGACAGTCAGACTGTCTGTTCTGTGTCACATCCATCACAGGCATACAATTTGTCCAGAGACCACAAGCCAGAGCTTGTAGCTGAGAGAGAAAGAATACTAAAAGCAGGCGGGTTCATACGTATGGGGCGGATAAATGGAAGTTTGAACTTAGCGAGAGCGATTGGTGTGCATTTCTTCTTCCCTTTTATTAGTATGTTCTGCCTTGTTTGGTGTCTTACCTATATGAGTTCCTTTGTGTAGGAGATATGGAATTTAAGCAGAACAAATTCTTGCCTCCTGAGAAGCAAATAGTGACTTCAAATCCTGACATCAATGTTGTAAGCCCTCTAAATGCTGGCTCCACCTTAAATTTCCGCACTTAAATCATGATCTGCAATGATCCTTGTGCTACATTCTAAGATAATGCAATCTCGTTTTTAGGTGGAGCTTTGCAATGAGGATGACTTTCTTGTTTTAGCATGTGATGGCATTTGGTAAGGCTCTCCACCTGCAGTGTGCATAGCCACACTTTCCATCATTGCTCTCTCGTTTCATGTGCAGCTGAAGTGCATAACTTAGTAGCAGCTAGGTGCTATGCTTCATCTGAGCTATATTGCACTAGAGTCCTAACAGAAGCAACAAATTTATTTAACGAACAGGGACTGTATGTCAAGCCAACAGTTGGTGGATTTCATCCACGAGCATATACACACGGTGAGTGCCAAGTTATTTTCCTATCTAAACCATGTACTTTGGAGGAGATGATGTTGTGCGGCTGTCAAATAGGAGTACTTGTTATGTTTAACAAGGACACAAAAATGCAGGAAAGCACCCTTTCTGCAGTGTGTGAAAGAGTGCTCGACAGATGCCTGGCTCCATCAACAATGGGCGGAGACGGATGCGACAACATGACCATGATCTTGGTGCAGTTCAAAAAACCAGTCAGTGACAAGAAAAATGCTGACGCGGGGGAGCAATCTGCGAAAGGCAAGGAAGAGTCTTGAGGTTCAGTGAGTGTAAGCGTTAATTGGAAGGCTCCGCGACCACTGGTGCTGAGGTCTACGGTTCTTGACACTGGCGAGGATGCAAAGTTGTCAATGTGAAATTGTGTGCACTCTGTGGCGGGGGTATCGACTGTATATCAGCCAATTGCTGTGGTTGGCTTGCATTCTGCCTGCGAACCCAGGTTAAATCACATTGTTTGGCGCAACAGCGAATTCCTGGCACGCAGCTTCTGTGAGCCGCTCTGTTCGTCCTTGTACAAGCCATTGTTTGGATCATCCACGCCTCCCAAATTCATAATTTGGGATGTTTTGTTATGTTGTAGTTTGTGTGTGTGCTGTAAACGTGGCTGGGGTGTTCCTTTGTTTTTTGGTGGTATATTCCATGCCTCAGCGGCTGTGGCTCTTGTTCTGATCTTGTAATGTATCAAATCTGAATCAAGTGTGTTTCTGTTCTTTGCCACGAATATATTCTTAGTTGTTTGACATATATTTTATTTTTCATATTTCAAGATAGGTCAGAATCAGTTTGGAGGACGCAATTATTCAAGAACTTATTTAATGGTTTATGCATGCAATAGTTCATATGAACTTAACCCTAAAAAGAACTGCCTTGATTGTCAAACTTTCAGTTAAAGTTTGGGAAGAATTAGACAGGGAAACAGCCCTCTGATGCACATAATTCTGATAAGGAGTCAGGGTGTTCCCCCTATATGAATGTTTTAAGATCTGCCTGAATAAACCAGGACGGTATCGATATATGGCCTGTCTAGGACTAGAACTACAAGGCACATTCGGCTAGGAAACAAAGCCAGTCAGCCATCTCTACACAAAACCAAAACAACCAAGACGATAAAATTTTACAACGCAGGTTTCACTTAGGGTTACGGCCGTGAGAATTCTGTTTCGCCTTCTCTATCAGGGGCTTCAGTTGCTGCTTCTCCTCGAGGATCTTGAGGAAATTGAACAAGAAAGGCACGTAGTTGTGCTTCCTCCTGATGTTCTCCGTCTTCCACTTCTTTGCCTTCTCTTCCTCCATTATGATCTTCTCAGTCACAGCCTCAATCTGAGCAGCAACCTCTGCGAGTGATCGCTCAACGGATGGCCTTTGCCGATTGGCAGAAGGATCACCCATTTGTGACAAGAGGTTCTCCCTCTTCCTCTGAAGTTCCTTGAGCTCCATGATGAAAATTTCCTTCCGGTTCTTTGTGATAGCCATGACACTGAACCTTATCTCATTCTGAGAGAACTTATCGATGCGTTCCTGGATGACAGGCTGCACCATCTTCAGCCACCCCATCTCCCCAATGCCACCTGGGCATTTTCCCAGGCTAATCGGTCCTTCCTTTAGTCCATCAAGCTCATACAGGACACCGTCAACAGGAACATAGCTAATGAAATGGTAGACATCATCATCCTTGGATTTCTGTTCCTCAGAGTAGTCATCTGACCTTGCAAACGAGTTACTGGTTATACGAATGCTTTCACAATTCACTATAGCCAATCCTTTGAGCTCCGGCGGCATGTCCTTTGCAAACTCCTTGAGCTTTTTGAGGTCCTCGCTAAGGGTGATGCCAGAAGAGTTCAACAGAACAGAAACAATAGCTTGGGTTGCACATGCGCTGTTAATTATCTACGAGTAAAAAAAGATTTGGTTAAAGAAGTGATGCAGAGTAAACGCGGCAAAAAAAAAAAACTTAATCAACGTAACTACCCTGACCTGATTAGCAAAGAATACATTTGGGACCGCATCCTTGATAACAGGGCGCTCATCTTTTTCTGGAGGTCGCCATTTGTACAATAATATAAGCCCATAAATTGGCCTGCAAAAACACCAAATTGTTTGATACAGTTGATTCAGGAAAACGACATTCATGGTAATGGGCAGCAGGGTAGCATACTGAAGATCATTTAGGGCATCAAGATCAAGTGAGTAGAGTTCATCAACCTGTTAAGGAAGAATAACACAGAATATTATAAATAACGGCTTTTAAGGAGGTAAAAAGACTCCCACGTTTCGTAGAAAAAAGCACATGTAGAAACCAGAAGCAGATTATTAGCTCCGAAAACTTAAACCAGATTGTTGTGCAACATTTTTAAAAGAAAGCGTCGTTGTGCTTCAAAAACATGGTTTTAGTATTTGTGAGCCTGGGTGAATCGAGAATCCTATAAGTCAACCAGATAATGAAAATAGAAAAGCACGCTTCATTTTCCTACTTGGTCAAAATAGCAAGTTCTTTTTTTATCGTATGGGAGCGCTGAATGCAAAAATGTTCTTACCCTTGTACTAATGCATCAAGTGATTAGTGCCCCTTAGGGCCGAGCTGACTTACGAAAGAAAAGTGAACATATGGTAGGTGATTACTTACTTGGAGACCCTTCAACTGCAACTGTTGCAACAGCTCCGTAAAAACACCTACACAGTATGCAGAGGTTGAGAGTTTTTCCTCTTTCCTTGGAAAAGTGTAAAGGCAGAAATTAACAATGTTCTAGTTAGAACATGTAGCTAACATATAATAGCATGCTTGGGAAGATAAGTCCAGTTTTTTTTCACCATTCCAATGGTACTTGTTAAGAGAGGGGGAATGAATACAGACTTGAGTAACTTAGACACTTAGTACGAGATAAATCTCCTCTTGACTCACAACTGAGACACATCAGTACTGTGAATTTTGAATTGCAAACAACCATTTTATCAGCCATATCCATAGTAAACTTTAAATAACAACCTACTTGACAAGCCTCTGTAGGACTACAAACAACCTGAGCAAATAGCTGGGCACACTCCTGAGGTGAAATAGGCGACACTGCACATGTATCAATCTTCTATGACTATTAAACACAAAATTAAACAGTTATACTGTATTAAGTAACAGCTCGCAACACGAAGGTCCAGGATGCCACCACACATGATAGTTTCTGGCATATCCATCACATCTAGTGAATTTCCGGTAAAATCAGGAACAAGTAGCACCAGTGAGGACTAATGACCATGGAGGAGCCTTATCAGTACACCGCAAGACGGAATGCACAGAGCAAACCTACTTCAACTAGTACCAGATAATCCATTCATTCAGTTATAGAAGTAAATTTTACCAGGGTCATTCTCGATTGGCGCCCAAGACATGTCGACGAGCCCTCTGCAAACCTGCAATCGATAGCAGGGGCAGATCTAGACACCAAAAATTTCTGGAGATTAGCTCGGGATTGAAGTAATCACTGGATGCGTAAAGTTCATACCTCAAAACCGAAGTCCAAGATTGCGGGTGGGGAGGAGAGAGCGGGGACGCTACGGGACAGGGAGGGCGCCGGCGACGAGGCGCGTGAGGGACAGAGGGCGGGCGCGGCGCAGTTCTAGGGCACAGCGGCGGTGGACTGGAGCTTGGGTAGGTCAGAAGGGAGATGAGAGATACGGGATGGTGGAGAGGAAAAAAAAGTCGAGGCCGTGGAGGTCTGGAGGAGATGGATTTGGATGGCTCAGATGGTTGGGCCGCATGACTAATGGAGGACGGACGGCAGAGATTTGACTTTGTTTAAGAGCAACTCTAGCATATGACCTGTCTCCCCGTCCCGCAAAAATAATTAAAAAAGGTTTCGTTTCAGCCGGACGAACAAATACAGATATTTTGCATATTTTGCAACAGAAAATAATCTCTATTATTAAAGGGGATCTACAGTCGTGATGGTTCGACCAGCAGCGATCCCCTCCTACCGCTAGCCTTTTCATCGATTTTTTTTTCAATCCCTTCATAAATCAGTTGATAAACCAGCCAATTAAAATAAAAACCCGTCGCTACCACATCCAAAAATAAGGGTTCAGTAAAAAAAACCTGAAACCTACTAACGCACGCACGCACGACCTGGCGATCCACACCCCGTCGCTAGCACGACCTCGCGATTCAACCTGCGCCCCTTTCTCTTCCTCTCCCTCCCTGAGCGCAACCACCCCCCAAATCCCTCGCTCGCCGCCCCCGATGACGCGTCGAAGCCACCGCGCCCCCCCGCCGCCCCCCCGCATTACTACGCCTACGAGGAGCGCCGCCTTGCCGAGGAGGTGCTCTACCTGCACCCCCTCTGGCGCAGCGGCCCGCCCGCCCCCCCGCCTCGGCTCCCGCCCCACCCGCGCTCTCCCCAACCAACGGAAGCGCCGCAGGATCGAGCGCCCCGCCGCGGAGCCCGAGGGACCCGGCGCCGATTGGCCCCTCGCGCCCTCCCCGCCCGCCTCCCCGTCCCCCGCATCCTGGCCCGACGCCGCCCCTCCTCCCCCGCACCCAAGCCGCAGCCAGAGCCACAGCCTTCCCCCGCCTCGCTCGCGCAGCGGGACGCCCTTCGTGCCGCCGTCTCCCTGGTCAAAGTAGGGTTGGGCGCTGCCGCCGTCTTCCTGGTCGAAGTAGGGTTGGGCACCGCCGCCGTCCTCCTGGTCGAAGTAGGGTTGGGTGCCGTCGCCGTCCTCCTGGTCGACGGCGCCCTCGTCTTCGCCGGTCGCACCCATCCCCACCTTTCTATTTCTGCAAGGGAGGTTGACTTCTTCCCTTTCTCTCGTGCAGATCGCCGTCCTTTGGTTCGGTGGTGCCCCAGCTGCGCGTGTAGGATACGGGAGATGAGCATGTGTGGCAGCGCCATGATCAGCAAGGTGGTATTCTCATACTCATGTCTATATGATTCTGTAGTTCATGACATCAGCACCAACTTGCTTTCATGCAGCGTCGAGCATGACATGTTGCTTACATTGATCCAGTGCGAATGACTTATTCTTCAGTAGCACATGTTTCCGTTGAGAGCATTTGTATAGCCTACTTCAGTCTTGCATCCAAGTAGCAAGGTGAAAAAATTGTTATCCAGGTTCATGGGGCTAGGTTGATGAGCTCACAGAAAGATGTTGTGATTAAAGTCCTAAAGCCAAGAACTGCAGATACTTTGGTCAACGGTATGAATTTTATATATCTTGCTTCACATGTTTTTGGCTTGGTTACCTCTTTGATCGCACCAAGGTAAATTACTCTCGCTTCTCGTCGCCCTTGCATGAAAATTGCATCCTCATACCCTCTCTAACCTCATGGTCTTCCTCTCTAGCCCCCCAAGCTCTAGCAATGGCTGCCTCGAGTTCCAAACTGGGATCTAACGAGGGAACGGTGGCCAAGGTCCACACTGCTGTAGCTATAGATATATTATTTCCTTTATGTCATGTTTTATTTGCAGATAAGATGATTTAAGGCAAGCCTTTATAGGAAGAAAAAGATGGGGACCTGACCCTTTTGTTGTGTTAGTCGTTGGATGTTAGTTTTTTTATTTTTCTGATCGAAGTGTGCTCCCACGAAACATGTGATGTTTTATATTGTATATGATTGGAACTTCATATAAGTTTATCCTTTCAGAAGTTGCTATCATTCATGCATTGTTCAAAAATTAGAGTAGCTGCAAAAGAGATAGATGATGCCATGTCAATGAATTGTAATTAGTGTAGATATTGGTAATACAAAATTAGACACTACCATGCTGAGTCTCCAAGTTTTGACTAGCTAAACACAATCCACCATGGTTGTGTGGTACATTTGCCTGGCTTGCATACCCAATTTAGATATATACATAGTGTTGCCAATTTTATTTGTATATATAAGAAGCTATGAAACAAAATTTTCCACTTCTAACAGAGAGTATACGAGTCACATATTTTTCATGTTTTCTTTGTTGGTGACATTTGTGAAACATATTTAAGTAACCATGTACTCTTTGACTGGCTATTGTGTAGGCATCTGCAACCATAGGAAAGGAGGAGGGCTTGAAGGCATAAGAAAGAGCAATCTTTAATAAGGTTTCTAATATACCCCTATTATAACTTATAGCGGAGTGCAAGTTTTTTTCATTTGAAGCATGGTCTGCAGTCTGCACTAACAAAACTGGTTAGAACCAGTGATGTACTATGAAGTTCAAAATATTTTATGTCAGGAAAAACTACTAAAATCATTGAAGTTCTACAACTACTATAGAACTGGTTATGTGATGTTCTATAATATTTAATATTTACATGACTAATTACAACACCAATTATGGGCTTGGGTACTTGAGTATCTGGATACTTGGTTTACCCCTTAGGTGAGTTAAGGATAGGAACTTATAGTGCCAAACTGGCCCGCATCATCCATTTTGTTGCAGAATTTAGGCTGAGCATGCAAGCTTAATTTGTGGGGAATGCTAAACTTAAGAACTGAAGTACTTAGCAAATCAATACAGAGGTTTATTAAAAGTATTTAAGAGGAATTTACTGTCTGCAGTTCGTACTAACAAAATCTTGTGGACATTCATTTTGACCTCGTCCAAGGTAAGGCCTATCAAGGTTATCTTCTAGGCTGTAATAACTAAATCATGTCTTTTTGTATTGCTAGCCCCCATACTGATGGGAGGTAGACAATGGTGGAGAGGCAACATCCGGTGTGTTTCTGTCGTGCATGTATGCACTTCTTCATCATTCTTTGTATTATTCATAATTTTTGTAGATATACATAACGAATATGTGTGCTAAATTTCATCTTTATGGTAACGAAACCTTTGTGTACACGACTATGTTCAACAAATGTAGAGGAGAAAACCACTAGCGTTTGTCACACTTTTTCATTCACGACTTTGTTTCCCGTGGGTTTCCAGTGGCAACGCCTAAAATCTGAAAAGTAATATGAAAGCTATGAAATAGTACAAAAATAATCATACACAGTAATTGTATAAAATGAATCTTTTACCTTATCATTGTATTATGACTCCAAGCATAGTACAAAAAAACAACCTACTAATTGGTAAACATTTACAAATGGAACCTACTTGGTAAATGTTGGAATATCAAATAGATCATCTCCACCCCTCTGTACAAAATTTAGAAACTCTTCAAATGTATGCTTATATTATTGAGTGCCACCAGGTGTAACCTAACAATATAGAGTGCCATGCTATTCAAAGAAACAAAGGCCATTATAGTAAGAGAAAGCCACCAAACATAAACAACCATGGCATACCCAATTTAGACATCACCCAGTTCTTCATGTCCTATTGCTATTACTACGTTTGGACCATGACACTTGGCTCTAGCGAAACTATTGTGAAGTTGCAGGCTAGACCAATGAAACCGAGGCTTGTCATTCGATGATGTTCATTGTTTATAAGCTTTTGAGTTGATGTTTTGTCTCCTTCTATGGGTTATAGTTATAACGGATTCAATTTACTTACCTAAGGGAACATGAGAATTGCATCTGATTGTTGGTCGAAAAGAAAATCACTTCCTCCAAAAATTGCAGCTAGGAAGCTCAACGTGATGGGCACGGCTTGGAATTAGACTTCTATAAAAATTTACACACAAATCTTTCTTAGATCCAAACCACAAGCCCATTAAATCATTGTTTTGCAGGTGTGAGACACACATCAGATTACAGTTGTAATGAATAAATGATCACTAAAGTTATTTACTCCATGTTCAGACTAAATGCTAAAAGGGTCACTCTACAAGCTTATCATATATTCATTTCATTCCGTTTCCCTGTTTTTAACCATGTCAATGTATTCTATTAACGATCATTTTGTTGTACTTGGAAAAGAAAAACAATTTTGCGCTAAAAAGGCATTCAAATTTGCTAGCCAAATTATATATCATTATCATCTTTTTGCAGAAATATTTTATCCTCGACTTGATGAGCTTTTGTTTTCCGTGCCATTCTTTGTCCCTTGCGCTGGTCATGGAGGGGAGGGAAAAAGGAGGAGGGAGAGCAGAGAGGAGTGTGGCGGTCACATAGGAAGAAGCGGTTGTGGTGCTAGGCTGCTAGCTGGTGAGATGTGGTCTCTATGCTAGGCAGTATAGAGTACAACAACATTGTTCTGATGACCCCTCCTACGAACACTGAGATCACCAATCTCCTCGCCTCATGTGCTATCTCTTTGCTATCTGATGAGTGCCGATGCTCACATAGTTGTCGGAACCACATTGAGCCACTCATATGTGAGTATTACTTTTCCCTCCACTGATGGTATTAATTTTTTTGATTGAATTCATCATAATAATTGCCTTGTGAATTTGTTGCTTCCATGAATTCTTGGTACGCAGGTGGCAACCGTAGTGTTAATTGTCAATGTCGATCATGAAAACCCTGTTTTTATGCGTCTATTTGGTAATTTTCTGCAGATTGGTACCATCTTTCTGTGGACTCGCGTACATAATGTCATCCATGCATATTTGAATACCACTAAAGGAGATAGAAACTCTCCAATAACTCAAAGGTCTTGATTTCAGGACCGGCATACAGTGAAGTACATGGAGGTGGAAGACGAGGCACGAAGGGCTACCATAGCAGCGGGTACCACCCCATCTGCCCCGGTGACTCATTCAAGCAGGTCATCTATGTCGATCGTGGAGCCCGTGGTCGAACCGGGGCCTCCCTCTCCACTATCCGACTGACTGACTCACCTGGGAGATAAGCCAATTTGTACGTGGTAACCCCTTGTCTCGAATTCTTGTGATAAATCGTTCTACTGATTCTATGATTGGTGTTGATATGTAGGAAAATATAACAATTTGGATGTAACAGGTTTGGTTCCCACCAAATGTTTGTTATTTTGCCTTAGAGCATAAGAAAAAATGTAATTTCACCTATCATAATCATTGTTTGGTCCATCAATCCTATCATCATGCACGGGATTTTTTTACCATTATTGCCGAGAGGTTCAACTACCTTTGTCCAGTGTTTCTGAATATGTTAGTTGTATACATGCAGAGATATGTGCTTGTGAAGGTGAGAAAGTTCCAAGACAAAGCAAAAAAGGTTGGGCCTCATCAGGCAACACACGATATGGAACCAGCCATGTTGGATCCACTCGACGCCGAACCAATCATGGCCATGTCCCCGAGCTGTGGCTTAGCACCGCCGGTCACTGACAAAACTGCTAATGGGGTTTGGGAGTTGGAGGTTCTACCCAAGCTGCTCGTGGAGGAGCAACACAGGGACGTCATCCTCAATGAGAGCATGTGTGCATGATGTTTGAGTTTCTTTGTGATAACTTGCTCGCCATGGTGAAATACATGACTATCATGTGATTATGCTTCCAATGGTCAAGGAGATATGTCTCCATGTGCTCATTGGCCTTCACTATCTCCACAACTAGCTTTCCAGTACCCACATTGACCTAACACCTGAGAATATAACTCAAAAAAATATTTGATTGCTTAAATTACACGTTGACGAACACATATCTCAAAAAATATTTTGCTGATGGTTACGAACCATAAACATACAAAAGTGAAGTTTAATATAAATCTAACTGTGTCAATTTTATGTGATATAAAATACACATTATTTCACTAATTATGGGTTAAAGCATGAATTTTGATAGTCAAATTACATCTTATATTTTAGAATAGAGGTGGTATTTTATTTCATTGTTTTTTTGTTAAAAAGATGTTTTCTTTAGTTGTGGTCCAATAACACAAATATTGACATCGCACTACGTGCACCTTTTATTGTTTGTAATATGAAATTTTATACTCGTCATGTCCCATGGTCAGTGAGAGCCAGTTCATTTATAAATCAGACATAACTGGCGTAATGCTAGAGCAAAGGTGGCTCACTATGGTAAGATGAGACGTCAGTTTTTTTAAAACTACACGTCAAACTTTTGAATTGACAATAATTCTATAGCAAAAGTAGCTCAAGAGAATGACTACTGATTAAATGATCAAATAAGAATCATGTGAATATTGAACCAACTAATTACTAACAAGATCATAAGGATCCTCCAAATCATTAAAAAATAATTTATGGAAGTGCACATTTTCAAAAGATGGCCTAGACACAATGCGAGAGAATGAAGATGGAGGACATGATCGTTAACTAGCCACGACAACTCCTGAGGAAGAAAGGAGTGCGAGAAAGAACTAGCTCGTATGGTGAAAACGTCCTATCATGTTTATCATACGTTTCTAAAATGCTTTCCTTAAAGCACGTTTCTAAATTGTTTGATTACTGTGTTGTTTGGTTATTTCGTGGCAACGCACGAGCATCCAGCTAGTATAGCATAATTTCACAATCTTAAATAAAATATAGCAATGTTTTACTAGTCCAATAAAAATTAAATTATCTATGAAATACACTTATTGATTGCCAACATGATCCCACATATGCTCAACCAAATCATCTTGCAACTGAATATGAGTTTTCAAATCACGCATTTCATGATGAAATTGGATGAACTGTGCAAGTGATGCCGCTTTTCCGCCATGCTGAGGCACCACATTGTCACCCTGAAATTCAAACCCTTGATCGTGCACACGTTCCGAACACTCATCCTCTACGATCATATTGTGCATGATCACACAAGCAGTCATCACTTTCGACAACTTCTTGGTGCTCCAAGTTCTAGCAGGACACCGAACTATGCCCCATCTAGATTGCAGAACACCAAAGGCACGCTCGACATCCTTCCCAACACTCTCTTGCTCTTGGGCAAATCTTTTCCTCTTCTCTCCGAGAGGGTTGGAGATTGTCTTCACAATAGTGGTCCAGTGTGGATAGATTCCGCCAGCTAGATAGTATCCTTTGTTGTAGTTGTGACCGTTGATGTTAACATTGACCGGCGGGCTGTTGCCTTCGACAAGCCTTGCAAACACCGGCGATCGTTGAAACAAGTTGATATCATTGTGCGATCCGGCCATGCCAAAGAAAGAATGCAGATCCAGAGATCTTGAGAGGCCACGGCCTCAAATATGACAGCGCAAGCCTTGGCATGGCCCTTGTACTGGCCTTGCCAAGTAGAAGGGCAGTTCTTCCATACCCAGTGCATGCAGTCTATTCTTGCAAGCATCCCTGGAAAGCCCCGACTGACATTTGTCGCCAACAAGTGGGTTGCGTGTGCAACAGTCGGCTCTCTCAAATACTCAGGACCAAACATTGCAATTACAGTCTTGCAGAATTCGTATAATGATTCTAGACATGTAGACTCACTCATACGGACGTACTCATCGATAAGATCACCGGGTACTCCATAAGCAAGCATCCGGATGGCAACCATGCATTTCTGATAAGATGAGAAGCCAATTCTTCCAATGTCATCCTCTTTGCACTCGAAATAGTTATCGTATCCGATCACCCCGTCTCGAATTTGGTTGAAAACATGCCTAGCCATACGGAAATGACGCTGAAATTTCTGATGTTTGAAGAGCGGATTGCTTGTGTCAAAGTAGTCATTCCATAGAAGGAAATGGTCGTTCTCTCGGTTGCGATTCAATGCGGGAACATGCCCCGAAATCGAGCCCCGGAACAGCGGTCGTTGCCTATTAATGTGTCCATGGACCAACATGGCAAGCATCATCTCCTCATCGTCGGATGAGGAATCGTCGGAGTCGCGCGGAACATTATGAAAAAAGAATTCGTCGGTGCAATCCATTTTGTACCTTGAGGCAAACTATCGAACAACTTGCAGGCGTGGACGACGAAGATGACCGACGACAACGGGTTGGGGTTGAGGAAGCTGCGGTGCCCCGGCGGCGCTGTGGCCGGCGGCATGGGGAGGCGCTCTCGTACGGGAGGACACAGTCAGAACTGGGCGGCAGCATCGGTGGCGGCGGCAGCGGCGAGGGTACTGGGGGCGAGGCGAGGCGAGGGCTAGATGGGGGTGGAGAATGACCAATGTGCCACCGACTGGCGGTCCAGGGAATGGTGGAAGCGCGCGTCGTCCGCGTCCGCTTTATGTCCACGGCGACCCAAATCATGCTCAAAATTGGGCCGGGAATGGGTTGGCAAGCGGACGAAAAGCGGGCGCGCGTCCATTTGGATCAACGTGGTGGGCCCTCTTTTATGTCCGTGCGGACCCAAACGGACGACGGCGGACAACATGGGTCGCCCCGTTGGAGTTGCTCTAAGACTCCTAACCTTATCCTATCTCGTGAAGCCCATCCACACAATCCTCTCGAACAATTTCTTCTTCCTCCCTTTGCTCTGTTCCTTTTATCCATCTCCGCTTGCAACACCATACCACCACCTCTATTCAACCCGTCTCCGACCACCCACTGCAAGGATTTTCTACCGCTACTCCCATTGTCGCACAAACCCATTTTGACAGCAGCACTATTGCCGCAATACAGCAAGGACCGCACGCGCTCCTGCATCCATAGTCCTTGTCATCGTCGGTAACAGATGCTTCAAAGCAACCTCGTAGGCGATGTATAATGCCCCAGATGTAACCTTGCCATATTTGGAAACCTTTCATGTTTGGATCCATGTGGTCATGCTATATGAGAGTTATCATTTCATGTGTTCTTATGTGGTGTCATCACCTTTGCATCATGCCATTCATTACATCATGTCTTCTCCTTGTGTTGTGTTGTTGTTGGATCCATGTTGAGTGCAAGTATGCTATATGATGTGATGTGGTGATTGCAAAGCTTGGGTTTTAAACTATGCTTGTTTTTTAAACTAGGTTTCAAAAGGCCCCTTCTTCTTTATTTACTTGAGCTCAAGGTTAACTTGCTCCAATCCTGTTTTTAAAATGTTGTTCATTTTGTAGTTTTTCTTGTGTTTGAGGGGTATGGTTTTGGGGTTTTTAAAACTTTAATGAAATGGGGTTTTTATCTACAAAACAATATATTAATTCTGTTTTGTAATTATTTTATTTGCTCCAAAAATCATCTTTGTATTTTATTTAATTGGGTCATAATTCCCTTATGACCAGGGTTGATTTATTTTTATTTTTGGAACCCCAGTATGTCCTAGGTTATTTATTTTTATGTGGTTTTGTCTTAAATGGAAAAACCTTCTGGTTTCTCCCTCTGTGTATCTGGCACCACCAGATGGGCTTCCTCCTGTCTCCTGGCCCATCCCTCTCTCTCTCCCGCGCGAAGCCCATCTCTGCGTTCCTCTCTTCTTCCCTGACGGCGTTCATCCCCTTCCCTGCTTTCCGTCAGTCCCCGAGAGAGAGAGAGCGTGTCGTCCCCTCACGGACGTCGAGGCGTCCCTCCTCCCTCCTGATAAAGCGGGCCTCGGCATGCGAGCCCTAGGGTTCCTCCTCGCCGCCGCCACTCTCGTTCCCATCTCTCTCCCACTCCCTCTGAAGGTAAGTTTCAGAGAGTTCAGAGAGTCGCCACCGTCGATCCACGTCCTCCTCGTCGCTGACAACCGTCCCCATGGCGTCCAAGGCATCCACGAAGATGGGGCTTCTTCCCCCGTTCCGTTCCCGTCGCTAGCAGAGGGGTTCCCCCCTCTCTGGCGTCCCCTCCATGGCGGCCCCGTCAGGCCGGAGCAGTGCGTCGTGTCGCCCCGCCTCTTCGTCCCCTTCTTCCTCTCCGACGAGCCTTCCTCCTCTCCTCGACGCGTAGGGTGAGCAGATCTTGTTCCCTTCCTTTCCCTCCTCCTAGCGTAGGTCTCCGGTTGCCTCAGATGTCACCGCCGTCGCCGGAGGTAGGTGCTCTGTCGAGCCGCCGTTGTAGTGCGCCTCCCGGTGAGCTCCGGCCAGGAATGGAACCCTGGTGGTTCCCTCTTCCTCCGAGCAAGCTCCCTCCGTTCAATTTTGTGCGTAGCGTCGCCGGAGTCGTGCCCCTGTTCCGGCCGCCGTCGTTCTGTAGATGAAACAGATGGGGATACTCAAAAGAGTAGCGCCCCCTCTCTGTTAAGTGCCGCGTCGTAGTGTAGTGGTAGTAGGGTGGTTTTGCAGCGGCGTGATCCTGAGTTCGAATCCCCGAAGAAGCCCCCTTTTATTTTCTGTTTTCGTGGTACAGTAGCTCCACAGGGGAAGGATAACCTACTTCCTCTCCTTCTCTGTCGAAGTGCCTATGGCTAGTGTAGTGGTGTGGTTCTATTGGTGAACCAGGGAGGTCCTCGGTTCGATCCCAATGACCTCCCCTTTTATTTTTTCTATTTTGTATTTTTGTTTCACTATGCATTACTTGGGCAACAGGTTGTCTTGGGTTTTTATCAAAACTAGTGGGTTTAACCCTTTTAAGTTAGCTTGTGTATGCATTTGTGTGTATGTGTGTTCCCTAGTGTGTGTATGTGTGTTCCCTTATGAGTGTGTGTGTGTGTAGATGGATATGTGTGTGTATGTGTGTGTGTGTAACACCCTCATACTTGTGCAAGTTTGCACAAACACATGAGTGTGTGATTGTGTGTAGGTATGTGTGCACATGAGCGCATGAGTATGTGTATATATGAGTGTGTGTAGTGTTGTGTGTGTGTGCACATGAGAAGAGGTGCACATTTGTGAGTGTGTGTGTATGCATGTGGCGGCACATGCATATGTGCAAGAGGGCAGCCCCTCTTGATGCACCTCTTGGTGGTGTGTGTGTGTGAGCACACATATTTAGGTGTAGGTGTGTATGTGTTCATGCATGAGCGTGTGTGGGCATGAGTGCACCTATGCACTTGTGCATGAGGGTTAACCCCTCGTGCTTGCCAATATGTTGATGTGGTGGTGAATGAACCTTGTGTGTGTGCATATTTAGGAGTATGGTATACCACAAGTGCTAAAGTCACATGTGATAATGTCTTATATAAGCTTATAGGATTCTATGTTGTTTTTCGAGCTAGCTTTGTGCTTACTTGTTACATGCAAGTACCCATGTATTATATATGTTTTTGGGGTAGAATCATCCCAGGAATCCACTGGTGGAATCAAATTTCACTTTACAACAACTTCATAAACTGTCATTTGTCTGTCTTGATGCCATGTTTAGAGCTTAGTATCATGTGGTGCTTTGACCCTATGAGGATGAATCCTTGATGTGGCAGTAGTGAATGAACCCCTCTACAACATGGGGTCTTTGTTTTGTTCTTAGGATCTTGTATGTACTTGTTGTGCCTTGTCAAAGTTGACACTTGGCTGAATTGACAGCTTTGTGAAAATCTGTGATTTTCACTAAGTCACAGAATCTGCTGTTATTTTCTTCCCTTGTTGATCTGGTTGCACAAGCTCATGTGTTGGGAATCAGCCCATGCAACAAACTAAGGTTTGTGAGATTTTGTGTTTGTCTAGCTCTCTGTTAAATTTCATGCTCTTTAACTTCCTGTAGATATCATTTTGGAGGCTGCCAAAATGCTTCAGAGCATAAGCAGCCAGTGAAAATCTGAGATTTTCACTAAGTCCTAGAATATGTAATGTTTTGTCCATTTTGGTGCCTGTAGATCTGCTCATGTGTGACTCCTATGTATAAAATTCTTGCACAGGCTTGTAGAGATTTTGAATGGCTTTTGCCACATATCTTGTTTGGCTCATTTGGGTGGCTGTAGGTACTTTGAATGTTGTAGACAAACTGCTATGATGCTGTTAAAAACAGATTGCATGTTTTAGTTGTTTTGAAGCTTGTGTGGGCATTGTTGATGGTGTGGTGTGATTCCATGCACCACCCCACTTGTATTTGATTGTTTGATCATGTGGCAACCTGGTAACACCAGGAGAGTGCCATTGGAGTGTGCTTGTGGTGGATTTGAACCGTAGGACTCCATATCTTATTTTTGTAGTTTCCGGTTGATCCGTAGCTCCGTTCTCAACGTTCTTTATATGTTTTTGCACCGTTTTCTCGTGATGCACCTGTTAATGCCATCCTCATGCATGTCAAGATAGCTTAGTATGAAGTTCTGTCCAGAAGTTTATGAACTCATCTCATGCATCATGCTGTTTGTTGCATCATGTTGTGTTGGTGTTCATTGGCTGTTATTTTATCTTGGGTAGCATCGGGATCAGAGAGCGAGTACGTGGATTCTGGAGAGTACGTGCAGGAAGATCAAGAGCTGTTCCAAGCTGAAGACATCACAGGCAAGATGACCGTGACCTTGATACCGTATCTAGCTTTGTTATGCTTAGAATCACGTTTCCTTCGATATATGCTCGCTGCCTACCACTTGATAAAATGCCTCCTGTTTATGCCATGAAACCCAAACACCTTCCCTTCCTAGCTAATGTTGTCTGACGTAAGTAGGCTTGCTCAACTTCTAATGAATAGCTTTGCTAGTTGCAGGTGCCAGCTGTCTCATGTGATAACATGAGTATTTTGATATCATTATGAGTAAACTGCTATTTAATTAATGCACCTATATACTTGTTAAATGATGGAAGGCCTAGCCTTTTGCCGGGTGATTTGTTCCATTGTTGTCGCCTTAGTTTCGGCTACCGGTGTTTGATTCCATAACTGATCGCTCCTAACACGTTCGGGGTTGTTATGGGGACCCCCTTGATAAATCGTGTAGTGTTAAGGCTTGTCCGACATGACCCAACATTGGTTTTAATTTGCTAATCACCTAATAATAATCTCCATAGGGATAGCTACCCCGAGGATTTAATCAACAACCCGGGCCAATGCTCCTCATGAGCGTTGGTCCAAAGCTAGAGCCACTTGCGGGGCCACCCGGGGCAACTCGGGGGATGTCTATCCGGCCACCGTACGTAGTGCTCATCCGTCGTGTCCTGAGACTGAGATACGCGGCTCTTATCGGGGTCGTCGACACGATGGAAGGTCCTGCTAGATTTGACTTACCTTAGCGATATATCTTGCGTATAGGAATCCCGGTGAAACTTTGGGTCTCCTCAAAGTTGAGGTTTTCCTCTAAGGAATCCGACGAGATCACGAGTTTCATGATAGAGGATTACTTTGTGGCCCGTGACCGTTTGTGATGGACTAGTTGGAGCACCCCTGCAGGGTATAATCTTTCGAAAAGCCGTGCCCGCGGTTATGTGGCAAACATGGATAATTTGTTAACATCCGGTTCTATACAACTTAAAGTAACTCTAATAAAACTGCCAACTGTGTGCGTAACCATGACTGTCTCCTTCGAATACCTCTCTTCAATCGGGAACACGGTGGGGTTATGTTTGACGTAAGTAGGTGTTCAGGATCACTTAGTGATCACCTAGTCTTTGACCGCTCGCGTAGACCACCATATAAAATACTCTGATCATCGTAAGTTAGCCACCATACAAGCTTAGGATGCTGCAGCCTATACACTAAACCCTCCTCACCTAATAACTTGACTAGATTCATTACCAAGGTCATCCGATTGTTGAGTCCCCGTGACTCACAGTTTACTACAACACCCCAACATATACAGGTACGCCCAACGCAGGAGATCCTGATGGCACCCAGCTGGCGTGGTAGTACGATGAGGAGTCTGACCGAATGTACGTGAACTATCAGGAGGACTGAGGCCGTGGTCGTGATCGTGGGCCAGCATGCGGGATGTCATAGTCTTTCCTTGTTTCATGTTGTCTGTAGTGGGACTAACTTGTTCTGAATAATTGTGTGGATGTAAACCTTATGTTATACTATGTGAGATGGCAAGTGTATGCCCTACTTGTCATTCTTTGATTATGTAATGCTATGATTATCTCGCTTGCGAAACGTTTAGATGCGCCTCTTTCCCTTTTGGGGCATCGCCCCAAAAATAGGAAAGGGCCGCATCTTAGTCGTTACATGATGCCTGCTACAAGGCAACTCACGTGAGGGTTGTTGCGATGAAGCAGTGCGTGTTGGGTAACGTAGCATAAATTCAAAAAATTCCTACGCATATTCAGATATTCCTATGGAGAGGCCAGCAACGAGAGAGGGGTGAGTGCATCTTCATACCTTTGAAGATCGCTAAGCGGAAGCGTTGCTAGAACGCGGTTGATGGAGTCGTACTCGCGGCAATTCAGATCGCGGTGTGATTCCGATCTAGTGTCGAACCACAACACCTCCGCGTTCAACACACGTGCAGCCCGGTTACGTCTCCCGCACCTTGATCCAACAAGGAGGAGGGAGAGGTTGGGCAAGATCTCCGGCATCACGACGGCATGGTGTCGATGGAGAGACGAGGTCTCCCGGCATGGCTTCGCCAAGCACCGGCAGAGAGGAGGAGAAGGAAGAGCAGGGCTGCGCCGAGGGAGAAGAAGATTGGTCTCTCCAACAGCCCAAAGTGCCCACTATATATAGGGGGAGGGAGGGGCTGCGCCCCCTTGAGGGTTTCCCTCTCCTGGGAGGGGCGGAAGCCCTAGATGGGGAGGAGGTGCGGTGGCCAGGAGGGGAGGAGGGGTGGCGCACCCTTCTGGTGGGCCTTAGGCCCACCTGCGCTAGGGTTCCCCCTCTCTCCTCTTCTTGCGCCATGGGCTGAGTGTGGGGGTGCACCAGCCCACCTAGGGGCTGGTTCCCTCCCGCACTTGTCCCATCTAGCCTCCCGGGGTCGTGGCCCCCTTCCGATGGACCCCCGGGGCCACTTCCGGTGGTCCCGGTACGTTACCGGCGACGCCCGAAACACTTCCGGTGTCCAAAACCATCCGTCCTATATATCAATATTTACCTCCGGACCATTTCGGAGCTCCTCGTGACGTCCGGGATCTCATCCGGGACTCCGAACAACTTTCGATAACCTCGTATAACAATTCCCTATAACCCTAGCGTCATCGAGCCTTAAGTGTGTAGACCCTACGGGTTCGGGAGACACGCAGACATGACCGAGACACCTCTCCGGCCAATAACCATCAGCGGGGTCTGGATACCCATGGTGGCTCCCACTTGCTCCACGATGATCTCATCGGATGAACCACGATGTCAAGGATTCAATCAATCCCGTATACAATTCCCTTTGTTTGTCGGTATATAACTTGCCCGAGATTCGACCGTCGGTATACCTATACCTTGTTCAATCTCGTTACCGGTAAGTCTCTTTACCCGTTCAGTAGCACGTCATCGTGTGACTAACTCCTTAGTCACATTGAGCTCATGATAATGTTCTTCCGAGTGGGCCCAGAGATAGCTCTCCCTCACGCGGAGTGACAAATCCCGATCTCGATTCGTACCAACCCAACAGACACTTTCAGAGGTACCCGTAGTGCACCTTTATAGTCACCCAGTTACGTTGTGACGTTTGATACACCCAAAGCACTCCTATGGTATACGAGAGTTGCACAATCTCACGGTCGAAGGAAAAGACACTTGACATTAGAAAATCTTTAGCATACGAACAATACGATCTAGTGCTATGCTTAGGATTGGGTCTTGTCCATCACATCATTCTTCCAATGATGTGATCCCGTTATGAATGACATCTAATGCCTATGACCAGGAAACCATGATCATCTATTGACTAACGATGTCGGGACCCCGATCCTAAGCCATAGGAATCTAGCCTGTAACACATCGCATCCCTTTGCGGTCTCACGCACGGTTAACTCCTCGGCTGCAGCCTTACCTTAGATGGGACCGTTTGCGTCTTTTGACCCGCGTATGCAATAGTGTCGCTAGCATTCCAATGTCAAAGAACCTGGATCGACATGTCTAGTCATAAACCAAAGTGGTAGTTCCGCACAAGGACAGGCATACATGACCCAACAAAGCAGGTGTCGGTCATCGGCGAATGTAGACGAGTCGTAGCAAGCTACAAGGACTCCATTACATCGCGTGACATTTCCCCAAAGAGGACAGGCACAGCAGCTAAGAAGGACACATGCCGGTCAACCAATGTGTCTGGAGCAGTAGCGAACTACCAAGGCTCATTGGATCACAAAGGGGCATTTCCTTGTAAGGAGTGCTACTAAAGTTCACGACTAGGTAATCGAACCCCATACATATCAAGTACGACACACGTACGCATGTCATACCGATATGTATAGATACATCGATGGCATCACAACATAACCATAAACATACAACCTTTATTTAAGAGGCTCGAAAGAGCCACACACATAATATTACACATTAAGGGTCTCACGACCCATAATAGCAGTCATTCAGTTACAAGCCAGCGGAAGAGTTTAAACTGTCTGAGTACAGACAGGGCAACTAGAAGGCACATGGCCTGACTATACTACAGATCCAACGTAGGGCCAGATCGTAGCTGGGACACCAGCTACTCGTCGTCGTCGATGTCTACGAATAACCCTCCATTAGGGTCATTAGCAACCTCTGCAACATGTATTAAGCAAACATGAGTACGAAGGTACTCAGCAAGACTTTAGGATAACTAACTACTCATGCAAGGTATCAAAAAGGTATTGTGGGGTTTCATGCGGAAAGCCAGCATTTGACTCGTGGCTAGACAACTTGCATTTTAAATAATTTTGACAACTTGATTTCTCGCACACGAGTCCACTAACACCACAACAATACACTATCGTGGAATCATTCCGTTTCCGTACGGAAATGCCGTCCACGACACTCACGCTTATCTTGGCAATTTTATGAGTAGCCATTGAAGTTATCTATGAACAACATATGTCTCCAAGTAGTCCATATCCGCGGACGCGGCTATTCGAATAGATCATAACCCTGCAGGGGTGTACTTCGTCACACACGCTCTCGCGACTTATCACCATGTGCACGTCATGTACCTCGGCAACCTTCAAGCGGAAGCCCAGCGAGGGAGTCGGCCACGACCGTTAACCACACTAGTACCTAGTCCAGGTTTATCGCCTATCTGAGAGTAACCCGTACGGAAGTCCGGCCGAGGTTTCCGCCACGGCCTCAAACGATGTGCGCAGGGTTCCCAAGCCCACCATCCGGGTGCCACTTGGTACACCGTGCCACTGCCTACCGCATCACGGCCCACCTCTCAGGTCAGCACCATGCACGCCCTCCAGCATTACTATAAACACCAGAAACTACTTGCAACTCCTGGACCGAGTACTACGCGATTAATAGGCCGAGCGGGGTCATATTTCAGGGCCCAGCATGTGGTAGTATCTAGTCTTGGATTACATACACGGAACTCAGTTCCTAAGGACAGTTCCGATGAAACAACCCGCCATGTACTCCTACACAGCCTTTCACCGGTACCTTTACCAAATCAAGTTCAACACACAAACTTTGCTCACCGAACACCTTCCACAATTCTGTTCATCTCCCAGATGACAGACCATACACAACTCTAAGCATAGCATGCATAGCAGGATAAGGCACATCATAGCTCAAGCAACTACCAGGTATGCTAGGTTGCAAGGTTCGGCTATTTAATGTGACAAGGTTAGGTCATGAAAAGGAAGTGGGTTCAACTATCGTGGCAAAAGCAGTTGAAGCATTTGATCTTAATGCAATAAATAGGTGCAGGAGCAAGAACATGGGATTTATCGGGATGATCAAAAGGGTTGCTTGCCTTGTTGCTCAGAGGAGGAACGATATCCGTCAGACGGATATTCGGTGGAATCCGGGGGTGCGGAGCCTACCGAAATGAATGGCAACATTCAATAACAATCATATGCAATCAAAATGATGCATGAGCATGGCATGAGAATGCAAGGTGATAAGTTATTATAATCAATATGTATTAGGTTTAGAGTTGATTTGAATCACATTCGAATATCAATTCAAACGGGTATTCTCGAATACCGATTTAATTGATTCGACCTGATGCTCAGATCAACTTGATGTTAACATGCATGAGATGTCATGTTAGGGTACTGATTTGTAAGTAGGACAGTGTGTGATCATGGCATTCATATTGAAATTTGAATATTTTCCAAATTCCATTTAAAAAGTAATTATAAGAATTGAATTAATCCTTATTCTACATGTTAGGGTCCTGTAACTTTTTCAAACATGGTTTAAAATGGCATTATCAGAATCCTTGAATTTTTCGGATACTTTTTCATATATAAATTATTTTCATTGGAGTTACAGATTAATTTCTATGATTTTTACAAGTTTTAGCAATTTCCTGGAATTATTTCTATACTGGAAATTCTCTTTATTGCATCAGACTGACGTCAGCAGGTCAGCCGACCTGTTCAGGTCAAACCTGACAGGGGGGACCCACTGGTCAGCCTCTCTGGGACTAATCCCGCGCTGACCAGCCCCTAAACTGAGTTGACTTGGCCTTGGGCCCACTGTCAGCGAGAGATTAAGCTCCTAATCTGCTGGATGGCTCTAGGGCACGGGGAGGACAGCTGAGGCGCTCATCACACTCCTGGAGGCTCCAGGAGCTCGAACCCTAGCTCGAGCGCGTGGATCAGACACCACGGCGACGGCGACGACATGACCGGCGGCGAGGAGCTCTCGGCCTTGGTGGGGAACGGGGCTACGATGCACGGAAGAGCGTGGGGCGAGAGGGGAAACGATGACGAGCTCACGGCGGTTCCGATGGTGTTGCTGAGGGGCTCGGTGGTGCGCCGGAGGGAGCGAATCGACGGGAGAGGTCCGGCGGCCGGAGGTGGAAGACGATGGTGTTGGGGGCGATGCAGAGCTCGAGGAAGCTTCGGCTTCTGTAGAGAGGACCGGCTCGATGAGGCGGAGCTAACGGCGTGCTCAGCAAGAGGAGGCTAAGGCTAGGGGCACGGGCAACTCGAGCTTTGCTCGGCTCCAATGGCGGTAGGAGGGGGAGGAGAGATCCGAGAGGAAGGGAAGGAACCGACGCTGGGAATGGATAGCGGTGGCCTCGGGGAGCTTATCCCCGGCCTTGCCAGCGCGAGGTGGCGGCCAGGCAGGCGCACAGGTGCGTGGCCGCGCCGGAGAAGGCGGCGGCCACCTCCTGCTCCTACTGGCGCGAGGGAGGGGACGCCTCGGGGAGATGGGCCGGGCCAGGCTAGGCGTCAGGTAACCCTTTTTCCATTTCCTTCTGTTTTATTTCTGTTTTAATTTCTGGCATTGATTTTCTATTTATTTCAGCTCCAAAAAGGTTGTAAAAACTAATTTAAACACACCTGAATATTTGTTATAATATTCTCAACCATTTCCAAAGTTTTCAACATTTTTGAAAATTTATAGTTTCTGATTTCAAATTTAAAGTTTGAAACCAGTGGCTTTTGCTTTAAATTAAAATGCTTAAAGTGTCAAGAAAATAGTGTTCTCCAATGCTCATTTACTTTCATGATTTATCAGAAAGTTTGAACATTTCTTGAGGCCATTTTGGGTTCATTGATTTCAACTAGTTTGAGATTTTCTTTATTTAAAGTAGTGGCTAGGGTTTTTGAGTTTTTTTTTCCTTTGCCACTTTCTTGTTCTTGATTGGAGAATTATTAGATGCAAATGCAAAGAAGACACGAGCACAAGACTAACTTGCTTAAGGGTTAGGGATGTGACAACTCAACCCCACTCAAAAGAATCTCGTCCCGAGATTTAGAAGTCATCGGGAATAACGCAGGATACTCAAGTCGGAGACGATCCTCTCTTTCCCAAGTTGCCTCCTTTTCGGAATGATTTGACCATTGGACTTTAAGAAACTTGAGGTTTCGACGTCGAGTGGTACGCTCAGCTTGATCAAGAATACGCACGGGGTATTCTCGGTATGAAAGGTTATCTTGGAGATCAAGCGTTTCGTGGTCCACTTCACGGATAGGATCCGAAAAGCAACGCCTGAGTTGCGAGACGTGGAAAACATCATGAACCTTGGAAAGATGCGGAGGAAGTTCTAACTGGTAGGCAACTTCTCCTCGTTTGGCAAGAATGTGAAAAGGACCAATGTAACGAGGAGCCAATTTGCCCTTGATACCGAATCGATGGGTACCCTTCAATGGTGTAACCCGAAGGTAAGCCTTCTCATTAACTTCAAAGGTCACAGCCTTATGATGACGATCATATTGACTCTTTTGACGAGACTGGGCTGTTTTCAACTTTTCACGAATAATGCAAACCTGCTCTTCTGCATCCTGGATCATATCCGGGCCAAAGAGTTGCCTCTCTCCGGTTTCTGACCAATTTAGAGGTGTTCGACATCTTCGTCCATAGAGAACTTCAAAAGGGGCTTTGCCCAAGCTTGATTGGTAACTATTGTTATAAGCGAATTCGGCGAATGGAAGACACTTCTCCCAATTCATCCCGAACGATATAACACAAGCTCGGAGCATATCTTCTAGAATTTGATTCACTCTTTCTACTTGACCACCTGATTGGGGATGGAAAGCGGTGCTAAAAGATAGGTGAGTCCCCATGGCATTCTGAAAACTTTCCCAGAAGCGAGAAGTAAAGATACTTCCACGGTCCGAGTTAATCTCCAGGGGAACACCATGAAGAGACACTATTCGAGAGATATATAATTCTGCTAGCTGGCTAGCTGTTATACTCTCACGAACAGGAAGAAAATGAGCCACTTTGGAAAGACGGTCAATGACCACAAAGATAGCATTATTTCCTTTCTTGGTCTTGGGAAATCCGGTAATGAAATCCATGCTAACTTTATCCCATTTCCATTCAGGAATAGCTAGAGGCTGAAGGGTGCCAGCAGGCCTTTGATGTTCTGCCTTAACTCGACGACAAACATCGCAGTTAGCAACGAACTCAGCAATTTCTCTCTTCATCCTAGTCCACCAGAACCTCTGGCGTAGGTCTTGATACATGTTAGTACTACTGGGATGAATGATGAGAGGAGAATCATGAGCCTCCTTAAGGATTAACTGCCTTAGATGTGGGTTCTTAGGAACCACTAATCGATTCTGGAAGAACACAACACCTTGATCGTTCATGGAAAATTCTTTAGCGTTTCCGCTAAAAATATTCTCCTTGATCCGTGATATACCCTTGTCACGCTTTTGGCCAGCTATAATTTGATCCTTAAGAGTAGGCTTCGCCACCAGGGTAGAAAGGAATCCTTGAGGAACAATATGAAGATTCAGCTTCCGAAAGTCCTCATGGAGATGTGGTTGACCTTGTTGTAGCATCAAATTGTTACAATAAGATTTACGACTTAGCGCATCGGCCATAACATTGGCCTTCCCCGGGGTGTAAGTTATCCCTAAGTCGTAATCCGAGATCAACTCAACCCACCGTCTTTGCCTGAGATTCAAATCCGGCTGGGTGAAGATATATTTCAGACTTTGGTGATCAGTGAATATTTCGCAACGATTACCCAGAAGGTAATGTCGCCAGGTTTTTAGTGCATGGACCACAGCTGCAAGCTCAAGGTCATGTGTGGGATAATTATCCTCATGTGGACGCAACTGTCGAGATGCGTATGCGATCACATGACGATCTCGCATGAGAATGCAACCTAATCCTTGTCGCGAGGCGTCGCAGTAGATAACAAAGTCTTTTGAAAAATCTGGTGGTAGCAACACAGGTGCGGAAGTCAGGCGTCTTTTCAGTTCCTGAAAACTATGCTCACACTGTGGTGTCCACTCGAACTTTTTATCTTTCTTGAGGAGTTCAGTTAGAGGCTTTGCAACCTTGGAGAAATTCTCGACGAAGCGGCGACAATAGCTCGCTAGACCAAGAAAACTCCTAACTTGCTTAACCGATTCAGGTTGAGTCCAATCAAGGACAGCTTGAACTCTCTCGGGATTGACAGCAATACCCTTACCAGAGATTACGTGGCCTAGATAGGTCACTTCTGGTAACCAGAATTCACATTTTTAAAATTTGGCATAAAGACGATGCTCTCGAAGTTTCATCAATACCAGCCTTAGATGCTCGACATGTTCTTGTTCATTCTTCGAGTAGATGAGAATATCATCGAGGTATACCACGACGAATTTATCCAAGTACTCCATGAAGATTGAGTTCATCAGTCGAGAGAAGGTGGCTGGGGCATTGGTTAAACCGAAGGACATAACGGTGTACTCATATTGGCCATAACGAGTAACAAAAGCCGTTTTTGGAATGTCCCCGTTCTTAATCTTGATTTGATGGTATCCCAACCTCAAATCCATTTTTGAGAAGACTGAGGATCCAGCGAGCTGATCGTACAGATCGTTGATCCTGGGGAGCGGATACTTGTTCTTAATGGTGACCAGATTAACTGGTCGGTAATCTACAACCATCCGATCCGTTCCATCTTTCTTCTTGACGAAGAGGACGGGACAAGCCCAAGGAGAAGAGCTAGGAAGAATGAAACCCTTGTTCAAGGCCTCATCTAATTGCTTCTTAAGTTCGGCTAGCTCCAGGGGTGCCATCTTATATGGTCTTCTGGCTATTGGGACAGTTCCCGGAACAAGATCTATCACAAACTCTACATCTCTGTCAGGTGGAATTCCTGGCAGTTCCTCTGGAAAAACATCCGGGAAGTCACGGACTACCGGAATGTCTTCAAGTTCTGGAAGAGGGTTGGCATTTAGGGAATAGAGTTGGCATTTGGCAACTTGAGTAGAGACATTTACTATCTCACCCGAGGGATGAGTAAGCTGGACATTTCTAGAATGAGTATCAATCTTGGCATAGTGAGCTGACATCCAGTCCATGCCCAAGATGATATTAATATCCAAAGATTTCAAGGCTATCAATGAGGCTAGAAAAACTAGCCTGTCTACTAGAATTTCATTGTCATAGGTTATCCTAGAGGTTTGCCATTTACTACCAGGGGTTTGGACAACCAATGGGATTGGCATATCACAAAAAGACATGTTATGCAACTATGCATAACTTTCTGAAATGAATGAATGAGAAGACCCAGTGTCAAAGAGAACGGACGCTGGGTGATGATTAACAAGAAGCGTACGCAGCATGACGTCGGGATCCTCTGCATCTTCTTCTGCTGACACATAGTTCACACGGCCACGTGCAGGAGTTGGCTTCACATAATAAGCTTTGCCCGACTTGGCCTGCCCGACGGACTTTCCGGGTTGCTTGGCACCCACATTCTAAGGACACTCACGGGAATAGTGCCCTGGTTCTCCACACTTGTAGCATATCACCTGGTTGGCACGTGGTGCAGCATTGCTAGCTGGACCACCATAAGCTTTTGCTGGAGGGTTGGCCTGATTCGTCTGAGGCGCCACGTAGGATGGCCTCGGAGTGTATCTTGGTGGCAGAGAACTGTTTGGAACCCACATCCTGCGTTTTGGAAACGCGGAACCAGAAGATGAGCCAAAGTCACGGGAATGCTTCCTTGTGGCTTCGAAGTCAGTATGACCAGTCTCGACACCGATCGCTTTGTTGACTAGGGCTTGAAAATTTGCACACTCATGGAGGCGCAGATCACGACGGAGCTCAGGGCTCAGACCCTTACGAAACCTTGCTTGCTTCTTGGCATCAGTAGACACCTCCTCTGTTGCATAGCGGGCGAGGTTACCGAACTCACGGCTATAGGCATCCACAGACAGCTTGCCTTGAGTGAAGGCACATAACTCCTCTCTCTTTCTGTCCATCAGGCCCTCTGGAATATGGTGCAAACGAAAAGCTGCACTGAAGTCTGCCCATGTGGCCACTGGTTCAGCGGGACGCATAGCTTCAAAATCCTCCCACCACAGATTGGCGGGTCCTTCCAGGAAATACGCCGCAAAGGTCACCTTGTCGGCCTCAGACACATTCGCAGAGCGAATCTTGCGTGAGATGCTGCACAGCCAGTCACCAGCGTCGAGGGGATCGATGGAATGATGAAACTTTGGAGGATTCAGCTTCACAAAGTCATTGAGGGACACTACGACATTCCTAGGCTGTCGAGCCGTATTCTGCTCAATACGCTCTAGTAGTCGATTGGTCTCCCTTTTGTTTCTTTCTGCCTCAAGCATCACTTCCACCAGAGAAGGCGGGTGAGGCAGGTCTTCCTGCGACGCTTGACTACCCTCACCTTGCTCATGAGCAGGGGCACGGTTCAACCTGGTGAACACCATCCTGACAAACAAACTCATAGCTTAGACCAACATCATATCAATACTAGCTATGGATTAAGAATGTACTAAACACACGGAATGCGGAAATGAATATCCGAACAGCATGGTAACAAGCAACTGCTATATATACACCATGGTTCATACACAGCCTTACATAGTTCAGTACAACCTTAACCGAAGAGCAAACTACTGAAATTATGAAACTACTCATCAGAGGCTTACAAGCTTCCTATACATTATTTATCTAGGCCTCCGGAATTCATTTCACATTACATGCATACTTCACAAGTCATGCAGGACTGTGAACGTACGACTACTACCATACTATCCTTCCGCTCACAGCTCAGGCATCCGCATAAAACACCTCATAGAGATTGCCTCCATGACGTGGAAGCTCAACCTGCGGATCAGGAAACACTCTAGCCTGAGATCCCTGGGATCCATAAGGACACGGATGTGGCCTTGGTCCCCTGACTGGTGGTAAGAGGGGTCCCCGAAGAGGTGTGACTCCTCCTATAGCTGGCCAGTCAACGTGGGCCGGAAGATGGGTCCTAACAGGGTTCAGCATCTCCATCTCTCCATACCCTGTCTGGACTACCGGTGCCAGCTGCATCAAAGCTGTCCACAGACGGGCACGGGTAGCATAAAGCTCCATACGGAGAGCACGAGCATCCCTGTCTCTGTTCTCTAGCATCTCAACAGTGGACTGCAGTAGTGGATCCTCCATAGAAGAATCGAAATAGACTCCACTGAGGTATCCCTCTTCACCAGGCTGAGAGGCCGGAACATAGCAGAACTCTGAATTCTGCAGCAGTGCATGTCTCGCTCTCATAATAGTCAGCATTGAATAGTCAGCATCTTGTACTGCCATGTCAACAGTGACTCCCAACCCATAGGACCAATGGATTGGCTCCTCAGCTCCAGGGTAGTCTGGAAATACCCTAACAGTGCAGACGTACTGGCGCTGGTTGAAGTCTCGGTACTGTTCCTCTACTGTGTACTCGGGGTACCAGCGGTAACCGCACACCGACATCACCCTGACCAGCATGGCCGTATGACCCGGCACATCAATGCACCTGGTCAGACGTACCACCTGACGAGAAGGACGGCCAGGCATCTGTAAATAGAGAGTAATGCAAAAGCATTAGAGCTCTGAATGCAAAATTGGGCAGCATAACGGCTGTAAATGCTCAAAAACAAATTTTGAGACAACCCAAAAATGGAATAGCGTAACCACTCAACTATCAAGTTCAACTCTCTGATCATCAAACCTACTTCCTTTTCCTAGGAATGACAAAAACCACATATCTCTTGACCCGTAGTCCTATAATCTACCGATCAGAAACACGAGCCTAGAAGAAGATGAGTAACCTAGTCCCTAATTCCCGCAGAAAAGACGAGGATGACCAGAATAGAATAACTTGAGAAGAGAACAAGAGTCTTACGTTCCCTTCTACAAACAATTCCCCTATATATAACTAAAGCAATTCTAGACTTAACTTCGACCAGTTTGGCTTAGTAATCCTACAGTCAGTCAGGCTCTGATACCAACGCTGTCGGGACCCCGATACTAAGCCATAGGAATCTAGCCTATAACACATCGCATCCCTTTGCGGTCTCACGCACGGTTAACTCCTCGGCTGCAGCCTTACCTTAGCCGGGACCGTTTGCGTCTTTTGACCCGCGTATGCAATAGTGTCGCTAGCATTCCAATGTCAAAGAACCCGGATCGACATGTCTAGTCATAAACCAAAGTGGCAGTTCCGCACAAGGACAGGCATACATGACCCAACAAAGCAGGTGTCGGTCATCGGCGAATGTAGAAGAGTCGTAGCAAGCTACAAGGACTCCATTACATCGCGTGACATTTCCCCAAAGAGGACAGACACATCAGCTAAGAAGGACACATGCCGGTCAACCAATGTGTCCGGAGCAGTAGCGAACTACCAAGGCTCATTGGATCACAAAGGGGCATTTCCTTGTAAGGAGTGCTACTAAAGTTCACGACTAGGTAATCGAACCCCATACATATCAAGTACGACACACGTACACATGGCATACCGATATGTATAGATACATCGATGGCATCACAACATAACCATAAACATACAACCTTTATTTAAGAGGCTCGGAAGAGCCACACACATAACATTACACATTAAGGGTCTCACGACCCATAATAGCAGTCATTCAGTTACAAGCCAGCGGAAGAGTTTAAACTGTCTGAGTACAGACAGGGCAACTAGAAGGCATATGGCCTGACTATACTACACATCCAACGTAGGGCCAGATCGTAGCTGGGACACCAGCTACTCGTCGTCGTCGATGTCTACGAAGAACCCTCCATTAGGGTCATTAGCAACCTCTGCAACATGTATTAAGCAAACATGAGTACGAAGGTACTCATCAAGACTTTAGGATAACTAACTACTCATGCAAGGTATCAAAAATGTATTGTGGGGTTTCACGCGGAAAGCCAGCATTTGACTCGTGGCTAGACAACTTGCATTTTAAATAATTTTGACAACTTGATTTCTCGCACACGAGTCCACTAACACCACAACAATACACTATCGTGGAATCATTCCGTTTCCGTACGGAAATGCCGTCCACGACACTCACGCTTATCTTGGGAATTTTATGAGTAGCCATTGAAGTTATCTATGAACAACATATGTCTCCAAGTAGTCCATATCCTCGGACGCGGCTATTCGAATAGATCATAACCCTGCAGGGGTGTACTTCGTCACACACGCTCTCGCCACTTATCGCCATGTGCACGTCATGCACCTCGGCAACCTTCAAGCGAAAGCCCAGCGAGGGAGTCGGCCACGACCGTTAACCACACTAGTACCTAGTCCAGGTTTATCGCCTATCTGAGAGTAACCCGTACGGAAGTCCGGCCGAGGTTTCCGCCACGGCCTCAAACGATGTGCGCAGGGTTCCCAAGCCCACCATCCGGGTGCCACTTGGTACACCGTGCCACTGCCTACCGCATCACGGCCCACCTCTCAGGTCAGCACCATGCACGCCCTCCAGCATTACTATAAACACCAGAAACTACTTGCAACTCCTGGACCGAGTACTACGCGATTAATAGGCCGAGCGGGGTCATATTTCAGGGCCCAGCATGTGGTAGTATCTAGTCTTGGATTACATACACGGAACTCAGTTCCTAAGGACGGTTCCGATGAAACAACCCGCCATGTACTCCTACACAACCTTTCACCGGTACCTTTACCAAATCAAGTTCAACACACAAACTTTGCTCACCAAACACCTTCCACAATTCTGTTCATCTCCCAGATGACAGACCATACACAACTCTAAGCATAGCATGCATAGCAGGATAAGGCACATCATAGCTCAAGCAACTACCAGGTATGCTAGGTTGCAAGGTTCGGCTATTTAATGTGACAAGGTTAGGTCATGAAAAGGAAGTGGGTTCAACTATCGTGGCAAAAGCAGTTGAAGCATTTGATCTTAATGCAATAAATAGGTGCAGGAGCAAGAACATGGGATTTATCGGGATGATCAAAAGGGTTGCTTGCCTTGTTGCTCAGAGGAGGAACGATATCCGTCAGACGGATATTCGGTGGAATCCGGGGGTGCGGAGCCTACCGAAATGAATGGCAACATTCAATAACAATCATATGCAATCAAAATGATGCATGAGCATGGCATGAGAATGCAAGGTGATAAGTTATTATAATCAATATGTATTAGGTTTAGAGTTGATTTGAATCACATTCGAATATCAATTCAAACGGGTATTCTCGAATACCGATTTAATTGATTCGACCTGATGCTCAGATCAACTTGATGTTAACATGCATGAGATGTCATGTTAGGGTACTGATTTGTAAGTAGGACAGTGTGTGATCATGGCATTCATATTGAAATTTGAATATTTTCCAAATTCCATTTAAAAAGTAATTATAAGAATTGAATTAATCCTTATTCTACATGTTAGGGTCCTGTAACTTTTTCAAACATGGTTTAAAATGGCATTATCAGAATCCTTGAATTTTTCGAATACTTTTTCATATATAAATTATTTTCATTGGAGTTACAGATTAATTTCTATGATTTTTACAAGTTTTAGCAATTTCCTGGAATTATTTCTATACTGGAAATTCTCTTTATTGCATCAGACTGACGTCAGCAGGTCAGCCGACCTGTTCAGGTCAAACCTGACAGGGGGGACCCACTGGTCAGCCTCTCTGGGACTAATCCCGCGCTGACGAGCCTCTAAACTGAGTTGACTTGGCCTTGGGCCCACTGTCAGCGAGAGATTAAGCTCCTAATCTGCTGGATTAGCTTTGCCACGTCGGCCCCCACCGGAGGGTGGTCGCCGGCGACCAAGCCCGCAGCGGAGGGCTCGCCGGAGACGACCTAAACGACGCTGCACAACACCAATTCGAACGCGGTTTACAGCTACGGAACGCTGGCGAAGTAGCCGATCTGGCAGGGCATCAGGGGAGGCTAGGGTCGCCGGGAGAGGCGCCGGTGACGAGCCGAAGCGGCGGCCGAAGCTCGGCCTCCCGCAGTTGATGGCTCTAGGGCACGGGGAGGACAGCTGAGGCGCTCATCACACTCCTGGAGGCTCCAGGAGCTCGAACCCTAGCTCGAGCGCGTGGATCAGACACCACGGCGACGGCGACGACATGACCGGCGGCGAGGAGCTCTCGGCCTTGGTGGGGAACGGGGCTACGATGCACGGAAGAGCGTGGGGCGAGAGGGGAAACGATGACGAGCTCACGGCGGTTCCGATGGTGTTGCTGAGGGGCTCGGGGGTGCACCGGAGGGAGCGAATCGACGGGAGAGGTCCGGCGGCCGGAGGTGGAAGACGATGGTGTTGGGGGCGATGCAGAGCTCGAGGAAGCTTCGGCTTCTGTAGAGAGGACCGGCTCGATGAGGCGGAGCTAACGGCGTGCTCAGCAAGAGGAGGCTAAGGCTAGGGGCACGGGCAACTCGAGCTTTGCTCGGCTCCAATGGCGGTAGGAGGGGGAGGAGAGATCCGAGAGGAAGGGAAGGAACCGACGCTGGGAGTGGATAGCGGTGGCCTCGGGGAGCTTATCCCCGGCCTTGCCAGCGCGAGGTGGCGGCCAGGCAGGCGCACAGGTGCGTGGCCGCGCCGGAGAAGGCGGCGGCCACCTCCTGCTCCTACTGGCGCGAGGGAGGGGACGGCTCGGGGAGATGGGGCGGGCCAGGCTAGGCGTCACGTAACCCTTTTTCCATTTCCTTCTGTTTTATTTCTGTTTTAATTTCTGGCATTGATTTGCTATTTATTTCAGCTCCAAAAAGGTTGTAAAAACTAATTTAATCACACCTGAATATTTGTTATAATATTCTCAACCATTTCCAAAGTTTTCAACATTTTTGAAAATTTATAGTTTCTGATTTCAAATTTAAAGTTTGAAACAAGTGGATTTTGCTTTAAATTAAAAGGCTTAAAGTGTCATGAAAATAGTTTTCTCCAATGCTCATTTACTTTCATGATTTATCAGAAAGTTTGAACATTTCTTGAGGCCATTTTGGGTTCATTGATTTCAACTAGTTTGAGATTTTCTTTATTTAAAGTAGTGGCTAGGGTTTTTGAGTTTTTTTTTCCTTTGCCACTTTCTTGTTCTTGATTGGAGAATTATTAGATGCAAATGCAAAGAAGACATGAGCACAAGACTAACTTGCTTAAGGGTTAGGGATGTAACAAACGAGCTAGCCAACTAGAGGCTTGCTAGGGACACATTGTGATCTATTTATTCACACATGCATTACTGTTTCCTGTTAATACAATTATAGCATGAACAAGGAAATATGATAATAACCATTTTATTATTGCCTCTAGGGCATATTGCCAACAGTCTCCCACTTGCACGAGAGTCAATAATCTAGTTACATTGTGATGTATCGAACACCCATAGCATTATGATGTTGATCATGTTTTGCTCGTGGAAGAGGTTTAGTCAACGGGTCTGCAACATTCAGATCCATGTGTACTTTACAAATCTCTATTACTCAACTCTGGACATGGTCCTGGATGGAGTTGTAGCGGCGTTTGATGTGCTTCGTCTTCCGGTGAAACCTGGGCTCCTTGGCTATGGCAATGGCCCCAGTGTTATCACAGAATGGCCCCAGTGTTATCACAGAAGAGTGTCATTGGACCCGACGCGCTTGGAACCACTCCAAGGTTGGTGATGAGCTCCTTCATCCAAATTCCTTCATGAGCCGCTTCTGAAGCAGCTATGTACTCCGCTTCACATGTAGATGCTGCCACGACTTCTTGCTTGCTGCTGCACCAGCTCACTGCCCCACCATTCAAAACATATACGTATCCGGTCTGTGACTTAGAGTCATATGGATCTGTGTCGAAGCTAGCGTCGACGTAACCCTTTACGACGAGCTCTTCGTCACCTCCATAAACGAGAAACATTTCCTTAGTCCTTTTCAGGTACTTCAGGATATTCTTGACCGCTATTCAGTGTTCCATACCGGGATCACTTTGGTACCTCCCTACCAAACTTATGGCAAGGTTTATATCAGGTCTGGTACACAGCATGGCATACATAAGAGAGCCTACGGCTGAAGCGTAGGGGACATAACTCATCTTCTCTCTATCTGCTGCCGTGGTCGGCGACTGAGTCTTACTCAATCTCATACCTTGCAACACTGGCAAGAACCCTTTCTTTGAGTTTTCCATATTGAACTTCTTCAATATCTTGTCAAGGTATGTACTTTGTGAAAGACCTATGAGGCGTCTCGATCTATCTCTATAGATCTTGATGCCTAATATGTATGCAGCTTCTCCAAGGTCCTTCATTGAAAAACTCTTGTTCAAATAGGCCTTTATGCTCTTCAACATCTCTATATTATTCCCCATCAATAATATGTCATCCACATACGGTATGAGGAAAGCTACAGAGCTCACACTCACTTTCTTGTACAAACAGGCTTCTCCGTAAACCTGTATGAACCCAAATGCTTTAATTACCTCATTAAAGCGAATGTTCCAACTCCAAGATGCTTGTACCAGCCCATAGATAGAGCGCTGGAGCTTGCACACTTTGTTAGCACCCTTAGGGTCGACAAAACCTTCTGGTTGCATCATATACAACTCTTCCTTAAGGTTCCCGTTAAGGACGCTGTTTTGACGTCCATTTGCCAAATTTCATAATCATAAAAGGCGGCAATTGCTAACATGATTCGGACTGGTTTCAGCTTCGCTATGGGAGAGAAAGTCTCTTCGTAGTCAATTCCTTGAATTTGTCGAAAACCCTTTGCGACAAGTCGAGCTTTATAAACGGTTACATTACCGTTTTCATCAGTCTTCTTCTTGAAGATCCATTTATTTTCTATGGCTCGCCGGTCATCGGGCATGTCCACCAAAGTCCATACTTTGTTCTCATACATGGATCCTATCTCGGATTTCATAGCTTCAAGCCAGTTGTTGGAATCCGGGCCCGCCATCGCTTCTTCATAGTTCGAAGGTTCACCGTTGTCTAACAACATGATTTCCATCACAGGGTTGTCGTACCACTCTGGTGCGGAGCATGCCCTTATGGACCTTCACGGTTCAGTAGTAACTTGATCCGAAGCTTCATGATCATTATCATTAACTTCCTCTTCAGTTGGTGTAGGCGCCACAGGAACAACTTCCCGCGCCGCGCTACTATCCTGTTCGAGAGGGGGTGTAATTACCTCATCAAGTTCTACTTTCCTCCCACTTACTTCTTTCGAGAGAAACTCTTTCTCTAGAAAGGATCCGTTCTTGGCAACAAAGGTTTTACCTTAGGATCTAAGATAGAAGGTATACCCAATAGTTTCCTTAGGGTATCCTATGAATACACATTTCTCCGCTTTGGGTTCGAGCTTTTCTGGTTGAAGTTTCTTCACATAAGCATCGCAGCCCCAAACTTTAAGAAACGACAACTTAGGTTTCTTGCCAAACCATAGTTCATACGGTGTCGTCTCAACGGATTTAGACGGTGCCCTATTTAAAGTGAATGCTGCAGTTTCTAATGCGTATCCCCAAAATGATAGCGGTAAGTCGGTAAGAGACGTCATAGATCGTACCATATCTAATAAAGTGCGACTACGATGTTCAGACACTCCGTTGCGTTGCGGTGTGCCAGGCGGCGTCAGTTGTGAAACGGTTCCACACTTCCTTAGGTGTGTGCCAAACTCGTGACTCAAATATTCTCCTCCACGATCACATCGTAGACACTTAATGTTCCTGTCACGTTGATTCTCGACCTCACTCTGAAATTCCTTGAACTTTTCAAATGTCTCAGATTTGTGCTTCATCAAGTAGATATACCCATACCTACTCAAATCATCGGTGAGAGTGAGAACATAATGATAGCCACCGCGAGCTTCAACGTTCATTGGACCACACACATCAGTATGTATTATTTCCAATAAGTCGTTTGCTCTCTCCATTATTCCTGAGAATGGAGTCTTAGTCATCTTGCCCATGAGGCATGGTTCGCATGTGTCAAATGATTCAAAGTCAAGAGACTCTAATAGTCCATCAGTATGGAGCTTCTTCATGCGCTTAACGCCGATATGACCAAGGCGGCAGTGCCCCACGTATGTGGGACTATCATTATCAACTTTACATCTTTTGGTACTCACACTATGAATATGCGTGACATCACGATCGAGATTCATCAAGAATAAACCATTCACCAGCGGAGCATGACCATAAAACATATAACATATAAATAGAACAACCATTATTCTCTGACTTAAATGAGTAGCCGTCTCGCATTAAGCAAGACCCTGATACAATATTCATGCTCAAAGCTGGTACTAAATAGCAATTATTAATGTTTAAACTAATCTTGACGGTAGATGTAGAGGTAGCGTGCCGACGGCGATCACATCGACCTTGGAGCCATTCCCGACGCGCATCGTCAAATCGTCCTTGGCCAGTCTACGCTTATTCCGCAGTTCATGCTTTGAGTTGCAAATGTGAGCAACAACACCGGTATCAAATACCCAGGAGCTACTACGAGCGCTGGTAAGGTACACATCAATAACATGTATATCACATATACCCTTAACGTTGCCGGCCTTCTTGTCCGCTAAGTATTTGGGACATTTCCGCTTCCAGTGACCCTTTCCCTTGCAATAGAAGCACTCAGTCTCAGGCTTGGGTCCATTCTTTTTCTTCTTCCCGGCATCTGGCTTACCGGGCGCGGCAACGGCTTTGCCGTCTTTCTTGAAGTTCTTCTTACCCTTGCCCTTCTTGAAACTAGTGGTCTTGTTTACCATCAACACTTGATGCTCTTTCTTGATTTCTACTTCTGCAGACTTGAGCATCGAGTACAACTCGGGAATGGTCTTCTCCATCCCTTGCATGTTGTAGTTCAGCACAAAACCTTTGTAGCTTGGTGGGAGAGACTGGAGGATTCTGTCAATTATAGCATCATCCGGAAGTTCGACTCCAAGTGAAGTCAGATGACCGTGTAACCCAGCCATTTTGAGTATGTGCTCACTGACAGAACTGTTCTCCTCCATCTTACAGCTAAAGAACTTGTCGGAGACTTCATATCTCTCGACATGGGCATGAGCTTGAAAAACTAGCTTCAACTCTTGGAACATCTCATATGCACCGTGTTGCTCAAAACGCCTTTGGAGCCCCATTTCTAAACTGTATAACATGCCACACCTTACCAGAGAGTAGTCATCACTCCGCGTTTGCCAGACTTTCAGAATGTTCTGGTCTGGTGCGGGAGCGGGAGGGTCACCTAGCAGCGCATCAAGGACATAAGCCTTTTTAGTTGCTTCAAGGATGAGCTTCAAGTTGCGAACCCAGTCCGCATAGTTGCTACCATCATCTATCAGCTTGTTTTTTCTCTAGGAATGCGTTGAAATTGAGGTTGACGTTGGCCATCTACAATATTTATAAAGACAACTTTTAGACTAAGTTCATGACAATTAAGTTCATTTAATCAAATTAAGTATGAACTCCCACTTAAATCGACATCCCTCTAGTCATCTAAGTGATACATGATCCATGTTGACTAACCCGTGTCCGATCATCACGTGAGACGGACTAGTCACCATGGTGAGCAACTTCATGCTGATCGTATTCAACCATACGAATCATGTTCGACCTTTCAGTCTCTTGTATTCGAGGTCATGTATGTACATGCTAAGCTCGTCGAGTCAACCTAGGTGTTTCGCGTGTGTAAATCTGGCTTACACCCGTTGTATGTGAACGTTAGAATCTATCACACCCGATCATCACGTGGTGCTTCGAGACAACAATCCTTCGCAACGGTGCACACTTAGGGGAATACGTTCTCGAAATTTTAAGAGGGATCATCTTATTATGCTACCGTCGTTCTAAGCAATAAGATGAAAAACATGATAAACATCACAATGCAATCATATAGTGACATGATATGGCCATTATCATCTTTGCTCTTTCGATCTCCATCTTCAGGCATTGCATGATCATCATTGTCACCGGCGTGACACCATGATCTCCATCATCATGATCTCCATCATCGTGTCTCCATGAAGTCGTCACGCCAACTACTACTATCACCACTACTATAGCTAACCGTTAGCAACGAAGTAAAAGTAGTAAGCACATGGCGTTGCATCTCATACAATAAATTAAGACAACTCCTATGGCTCCTGCCGGTTGTCATACTCATCGACATGCAAGTCGTGAAACCTATTACAATAACATGATCATCTCATACATCATAGATGCAACATCACAACTTTGGCAATATCAAACCCTGCAAAAACAAGTTAGACGTCCTCTAATTGTTGTTGCAAGTTTTACGTGGCTGATTTGGGTTTCTAGCAAGAATGCCTTCTTACCTACGTGACAACCACAACGATGATATGCCAACGCTATTTACCCTTTGTAAGGACCCTTTTCATCAAATCCAATCCGACTAGAGTGGGAGAGATAGACACCCGCTAGCCACCTTTATGCACGATGTGCATGTCTGTCAGTGGAACCAGTCTCACGTAAGCGTACGTGTAAGGTCGGTCCGGGCCGCTTCATCCCACAATACCGCCGCAAAATAATAAGACTAGTAGCAGCAATAAATTAACAAATCATCGCCCACAACCTTTTGTGTTCTACTCGTGCATAGAATCTACGCATAGAAAACCTGGCTCGGATGCCACTGTTGGGTAACGTAGCATAAATTCAAAAATTTCCTACGCATATTCAGATCTTCCTATGGAGAGACCAGCAACGAGAGAGGGGTGAGTGCATCTTTATACCTTTGAAGATCGCTAAGCGGAAGCGTTGCTAGAACGCGGTTGATGGAGTCGTACTCACGGCGATTCAGATCGCGGTGTGATTCCGATCTAGTGCCGAACCACGGCACCTCCGCATTCAACACACGTGCAGCCCGGTGACGTCTCCCGCACCTTGATCCAGCAAGGAGGAGGGAGAGGTTGGGGAAGATCTCCGGCATCACGACGGCATGGTGTCAATGGAGAGACAAGGTCTCCCGGCAGGCTTCGCCAAGCACTAGCAGAGAGGAGGAGAAGGAAGAGCATGGCTGCGTCGAGGGAGAAGAAGATTGGTCTCTCCAACAGCCCAAAGTGCCCACTATATATAGGGGGGGAGGGGCTGCGCCCCCTTGAGGGTTTCCCTCTCCTGGGAGGGGCGGAAGCCCTAGATGGGGAGGAGGTGCGACGGCCAGGAGGGGAGGAGGGGTGGTGCACCCTTCTGGTGGGCCTTAGGTCCACCTGCGCTAGGGTTCCCCCCTCTCCCCTCTTCTTGCGCCATGGGCTGAGTGTGGGGGGCGCACCAGGACACCTAGGGGCTGGTTCCCTCCCTCACTTGTCCCATCTAGCCTCCCGGGGTCGTGGCCCCCTTCTGATGGACCCCCGAGGCCACTTCCGGTGGTCCCGATGGTCCCGGTACGTTACCGGCGATGCCTGAAACACTTCCGGTGTCCAAAACCATCCGTCCTATATATTAATCTTTACCTCCAGACCATTCCGAAGCTCCTCGTGACATCCGGGATCTCATCCGGGACTCCGAACAACTTTCGATAACCTCGTATAACAATTCCCTATAACCCTAGCATCATCGAACGTTAAGTGTGTAGACCCTACGGGTTCGGGAGACAGGCAGACATGACCGAGACACCTCTCCGGCCAATAACCATCAACGGGCTGGATATCCATAGTGGATCCCACTTGCTCCACGATGATCTCATCAGATGAACCACGATGTCAAGGATTCAATCAATCCCGTATACAATTCCCTTTGTCTGTCGGTATAGAACTTGCCCGAGATTCGATCGTCGGTATACCTATACCTTGTTCAATCTCGTTACCGGTAAGTCTCTTTACTCGTTCCGTAGCACGTCATCGTGTGACTAACTTCTTAGTCACATTGAGCTCATGATGATGTTCTACCGAGTGGGCCCAGAGATACCTCTCCATCACGCGGAGTGACAAATCCCGATCTTGATTCGTACCAACCCAACAGACACTTTTAGAGGTACCCGTAGTGCACCTTTATAGTCACCCAGTTACGTTGTGACGTTTGATACACCCAAAGCACTCCTACGATATTCGGGAGTTGCACAATCTCATGGTCGAAGGAAAAGACACTTGACATTAGAAAAGCTTTAGCATACGAACAATACGATCTAGTGCTATGCTTAGGATTGGGTCTTGTCCATCACATCATTCTCCCAATGATGTGATCCCGTTATCAATGACATCTAATGCCCATGACCAGGAAACCATGATCATCTATTGACTAACGAGCTAGCCAACTAGAGGCTTGCTAGGGACACATTGTGATCTATTTATTCACACATGTATTACTGTTTCCTGTTAATACAATTATAGCATGAACAATAGATGATTATCATGAACAAGGAAATATGATAATAACCATTTTATTATTGCCTCTAGTGCATATTTCCAACAGTGTGGTGGTTGCCGGAGTTGCACGGAAGCATGGCGGCACCGAAGGTGTGGTGAGGCAGGCTAGCTGACGGGCTGCATCAGCCGGTGAAGTAGAGAGGGCTCGCGGGAGTTGCATTGAAGCATCGACGGAGTCAGGAGTTGTAGTGAAGCATGAGTGCCTACAATGAAGTGTCGTTGGAGCTGCAACGAAGCACCACCAAAGTTGAATTGAAGCGTTGCCGGAGTTTCAACAAAGTGTCGCGGGGGGCGAACCTTCACCGGTGCTGCAATGAAGTGCGGTCAGGCACTGCACTGGAGCGCGGCCGGGCGCTACGCGGGTCTGCCATGTAGCTGTTGTATGGGGCTGCCATGGGAGCTCCTTGAAATTAGTTGCAACGTAACGCGTCGATCACGGCTGCCAGAGTTGAGGGAGATGCCCTCGCTCGGAGAGCACACATGCAACAACAACAACAACAGCATCACGACCTCCTTACTTCAGTGGAGGACATCACCATGTTCAGAATTTAGAGTGATGTGGGGGTGTCGAACTGGACAGGTTCAGACTTCAGAGAAGAGAAGATGCAAGCTGCCTTGGTGAGATCGAACGGCCAAAAAAGCTAGATCGTACGACTTGCTAGGCGGATGGTCCTAGAAAATTATCCAGCTGACTTGTAGCAGCCGCCAAAATAATTACGATACCGTGAGGGATTTTTTCAGGTAAAAAGTAGGTTCTCATTATTCATGGTGGCTTTTCAACCACTGCCAAGTTTATAACAAAATCTAACCCCAGATGCAACCAAACTCAGTATGAGGGGCTTTATGGCCATAGGCGGCAAGTTCATGACTTATTTTACTCTGCAAACGACTACAAAGAGTAAAAGGAATCTCCCTATCCTCAGTTTTGACCACCTCCTAATCTTCTGAATGAGAATGCGGTGAGCCAATCTATCCTCTGGTTGGTGCTTTGATCATTGCGAGTGCCTCAAAACAATCCATCTCGGCCGTAATGGCCATCTCCATCCTATAAAGAGCCAACTAGAGTCCCTCTCTACATGTATCTAGCTTCGCGGCGAGCACATTACCGCATGTGCGGATTTCTCGACACACGTTGTGGATGATCTCTCCCCGTGCATCCCGAAGGATCATACCTTGTCCTTCCCGGCCTGTAGAGGCGACGAAGCACCCATCTAGGTTGAGCTTTCCTGACCCGGCTCCGATGGGACCCAACATAGGTTCATGATCCTTCGGGATCATTGGTTATATTGAGGTAGTATTATGAAAGGATATAGGTTCATGATCATTTGTTAGTAGAAATATTGGTATTAAAGCTTGTTATTTACTTCACATATTAATATTCGTCATGGCATGGTGACGGGGTGTGAGGATTTTTATTTCTAAAATGAAATCCTATCGTGTTGTTTGAATCGGGGGCGTGCGATGGTTAAATCCTACCAACCTCCTCCCTAGGGGCATGGGTAGTACTTTTCTTTGATAGAGCTAATAAGTCTTTACAATAAGTATATGAGTTCTTTATGACTAATGAGTCCATGGATATATGCACTCTCACCTTCCCGCACTTTGCTAGCCTCTTCAATACCGTTGATACATCCATTTTGCATCATGATTTCCTATTGATATTTATGTTTTTGGTCATTATTCCACTTTATGATACAATTCTAATGCCTTTGCACTTTTAATTTGCAAGATCTACTCAAGGAGGGAAATTGCCGGAAACTAGAATTATGGATGTGAAAGCCATGGACAAATGTGGAAATGTTCTAGACACCAAATGACCTGAAACTTCACGGGATTTTTTAATAAAATATATAAAAACTGGAATGAAGAACCTCTGGAGGGGGCACCTAGCTCCCAAGGCAACTAGGTGCGCTGACCCCCTAGGGTGCACCCTGATGCCTTAGGAGGCCCACAGGCTACCTCTAGTGCCCCTCTTCTTCTATATCAAGGGTTTTGACCTATAAAAAATAAGGAGGATACTTTCGGAACAAAGTGTCACCGTATCAAGGTGGGAAACTGGGTAGGAGCCCTTTTGCTCTCCGGCAGAGTGATTCTGCCGGGGAAACTTCCCTCTGAGAGGGGAAATCAAAGCCATCATCATCACTAATGCTTCCTCCTTCATGGGAGGGCCTCTTCGTCAACATAATCACCAGCACCATCTCATCTCAAACCCTAGTTCATATCTTGTATTCAACCTTTGTCTCAAAACCATAGATTGGTACTTAGGGGTTGCTAATACTGTTGATTAGATCTTGAGTTGATGCTTGTTAGTTTACTCAGTGGAAGATAATATGTTCGGATCCTTTATCATATTCATTACACCTCTTGAACATGATGATGATTTGTACATAGTTACTTTTGTTCTCAAGGACATGGGATAAGTCTTGTTACAAGTAATCATGTGAAGTTGGTGATCGTTCGACATTTTGATGATATGTATGTTGTTGCTTCCCTTAGTGGTGTCATGTGAACATCGATTACATGACACTTCACTATACTTGGGCCTAAGGGAAGGCATATTGGAGTAATAAGTAGATGATGGGTTGCTAGAGTGATAGGAGCTTAAACCCTTGTTTATGTGTTATTCCATAAGGGGTTGTTTTGGATCCACATGTTTCATGCTATGGTTAGATTTATCTTAATTCTTCTTTCATAGTTGTGGATGCTTGCGATAGGGCGTAATCATAAGTGGGTTTCTTATTCAAGTAAAGAATTATCAAAGTAAAGAATGTGAATCAAGTCAACATGATGAACATGACTAGACGACAATTCCCATGTGTCCTCGACAACACTTTACTTTATATAAGAGAACTTTCAGGCTTGTCCTTTGCTATAAAAAGGATCGTTCCACCTTGCTGCACACTTGTTATTTTTGTTACTTGTAACTTGAAACAAATTATCTTGCTACAAAACTATATATCATTGTTACCTACAACACTTCCAGAGAATACCTTGCTGAAAACTGCTTATCATTTCCTTCTTCTCCTCATTGGGTTCGACACTCTTACTTATCGAATGGATTACAATTGACACACTATACTTGTCGATCATCAAGACTCTTTTCTGGCATCATTATCGCGGAGTGAAGCACCTTTGGTAAGGAAACATTTTTGTTACTTGCTAAAATTTACTATTGCTTGTTACTATGGAAGATAATCCTTTGAGGGGACTGTTTGGGCTATCTTCACCCCGACCAGAAGTGTAAAAGGCTTCTCCTCAACCTACTGAACCTACTCCAAATATTTACTATGAAATTCCTTCGGGCATGTTAGAGAAATTGCTAGCTAATCCTTATGCAGCAGATGGAACAACTCATCCTGGTTTGCACTTGATATATATATATATATATATATATATATGAGGTTTTGGATTATTTAAGCTTGCAGGTATATCCGAAGTTGAACTTATGAAGAAGGTATTCCCTTTATCTTTGGAGGGAAAAGCATTGATTTGGTGCAGGCTATTGGACGATGCTAGAACATGGGACTGGAATCGATTGAAGCTGGAATTTCACCAGAAATTTTATCCTATGCATCTATTTCATCCCGATCGAAATTATATATATAATTTTGGCCTTGTGAGGGAGAAATTATCGCTCAATCTTGGGGAGGCTTAAGTCTATGATGCACACATGCCCCAATCGAGAGATCTCGAGAAAATAATTATAAAAAACTTCTATGTCAGTTATCTTACGATAATCAATTGATGCTTGATTCTTGTTCTACCGGTTCCTTCATGAATAAATGTATTGAGTTCAAATGGGATCTTCTGGAATAAACTAAACACAAGTTTTAATATTGGGAAATCGACAAAGGTAAAGAGTTGGGCATAAAACTTGAGTTTGATTGCGTTAAATATTTTATGGAAACTGATACTTTTCATAAGTTTAGCATTAGATGTGGACTTGACTGTGAGATAGTAGCTTCCTTTTGTGAATCATTTGCTACTTATGTTTATCTCCCTAAGGAGAAGTGGTTTAAATTTCATCCACCCATTGAAGAAATGTTAGACGAACCTATTAAGGTTAAATATGGAATAATTATTTATCATGTTGATCCAGTTGCGCTCACTACCAACGTTGAGAAACCACCTTTTCCTGTTAGATTATGAAACATGCTACAACTAGAACCGTGGTTAACAAAAGCAATACTAGGATACCCAAACCGTGTGAACAAATAAATGTAGAACCTAATATTGCTATGGTTAAACATCTCTTTGTTGACAATATTGATGGGCAAGTAATCTATTTTTGCAATGAGGCTGCTAGAATCGCAAAACCCGCTAGAAACGAACAAGATGTGTTAGATAAGCATAAACCACTTGTTGGCATGCGTGTCGTTTCTGTTAAAATTGGAGATCACTGCTAACATTGCTGATACATCTCCAATATATCGATAATTTATGAAGTATGCCTATGTTTACAATACTTTTATATGGTTTTGATGCACTTTATATGATTTATTTAGAACTAACCTCGACTGACGCTATTTTCAGCAGAATTACCATGGTGTTGTTCTTGTGCGGAGAACAGAAGTTCTCGGAATTGCCCGAAACTTTTTTATGATTTTTTTCAGGGAAAATAAGAAATACCGGAGCAAAGAACCATGGAAGGGGAGCCACCTGTGGGCCACAAGACAACATGGCGCGCCCACCCCCTCGGCGTGCCATGTTAGCTTGTGGGGCCCATGTGGCTCCGATTGGCGTGATTCCAGCGCTAAAATTCCTATAAATCTAGAGACCACCCAAAGTTAACCAAGAACTTCTGCTCTGCCATCGCAACTCATTGTATCGAATAAAAAACCATCTGGAGCCTTTCCATTACCCTCGCGGAGCGGGAAATCATCATCGGTGGCCATCTTCATCATCCCGACGGAGGCCATGACGAGGAGTGAGTAGTTCACCCTAGAGGTTGAGGGTATGTACGAGTAGCTACGTGTTTAAATCTCTCTCTCTCTCTCTTGTGTTCTTGATATGGCATGATCTTTATGTATCGCGGGCTTTGTTTATATAGTTGGATCATATGACATTCTTCCCTTGCCATCTTGTTGTGATGAATTGAAGCTTTCCCTTTGAGCTTGTTATGTTGGATTAAATATTTCAGGTTTGAGAACACTTGATGTATGTATTGCATGTGTATACCGATGGTGATAATGGGTATTCTATTGATTCACTTGATATATGTTATGGCATCAACTTGCAGATTTCGGTGACCTTGGGTATCAGTGCATAGGGGTTGATTGCATGTTTTCATCCTACTTTCTGTGATAGAAATCTTGGGGTACTCTTTGAAGTTCGTTGTGTTGGATTGAATATGATGAATCAGAAGTTGTTTGATGCATGTTGAATAATTAAACCACATATACTTGTTCTCACATTGGAGTATCTAGCTAACATTAGGGCTGACTCATATGTATCATTGGTGTTATTTTAGTATGAACACTATGGCTGTTTGTGACACCTATAGGGATAGCCCAATAGATTGATAGGAAAGGGTAATTTTGAGGTGGTTCTACTACCTACAACAATTACATCTTATGTTCTCTGCAACTTATGGACCCTGGAGTGATTCTTCGTTGCACGTTGAGGGATGATCATATGATTCTATTATGTTAGCATTGTGGACAGATTGCACTAGTGAAAGTATGATCCCTAGGCTTATTTTTAAGCATTAGTATACTATTTTTCTCGCTATTTACTACTTGTTACCTCGCTGTTTTATTTATTCAGATTATAAAAATATATTTCTGCTATCCATACTACACATGTATCACCATATCTTCGCTGAACTAGTGCACCAATAAAATTTACTATTGTATTGGGTGTGTTGAGGACTCGACAGATTTCTTGTATTTGATTAGAGGGTTGTTTGAGAGATACCATCTTCATCCTACACCTCCCATGGACTAATAAACCTTAGGTCACCTACTTTAGGTAAATATGCTTCTATCCTACAAAACTCCGCACTTGGAGGCCCAACAACGTCTACAAGAATAAAGTTACGTAGTAGACATCAAGCTCTTTTCTGGCGTCGTTGCCGGGGAGGTGAGTGCTTGAAGGTATATCTTTAGATCTTGCAATTGAAGCTTTTAGTTTCTAGTTTTTCACTAGTTTGGTTTATAAAAGAAAACTACTAAAAATGGTATTTAGGTTGCCTCAATTGCTTCGCCTTTTTAATGTCTTTTGTGAAAATGATGGTTCGGAAAATTGTGCTCAATTGTTAGATGAAGAATTTATAAAAATGCTTAACGTGAATTCCGCAAATGATTAGCATGATAGTAATATTGTTAGTATGAATTCTTTGAATATCCATGATGCTAATGTTATGCAAAGCCACAAACTTGGGGATGCTATGTTTGATGAAGATGATATTTTTAGTCCCCCAAGCTTTGATGAGCAAATTTATTATGATCAAATCATGGTTACTATTTATGATGATTATGTTGACGAAAGTGGGTTTGGAATAGTGTCAACTCTAGGTACTAATGATCCCACTATTTTGGAGGGTGTTGTATCTTATTGGAATAATGATGAAAGTGGATTTGGAGAGTCATGACTTTATTTAGTGACGAGTCCACTATTTTGGAAGAGATTTCAGTTGATTATGACAACAAAGTTTCTATCTATGATGATTATTGTGATGACATGTGTGCTATAAAGAATAATAATAACCATGAACCTTTTCATCATGATTTTAATTTTCAATTGGAGTATGCCAATCAAGTATCACATGCTAGTTATTTTGTTGAGTTTGTTCCCACCACTATTATGAATGATAATAAGTTTGCTTGTGTGGCTAGTAATGAATATTTATGCTTATGTATCATGAAAAGAATGCTTTATGTGATAGTTATATTGTCGAATTCCTTCATAATGCTACTGAATATTTTTATGATGGAGTAACATATGCTTGTAGGTATTGCAATAATATCAAATTTCCTCCCTATGTGTTCAATGTTTTGAAGTCATGCTTGTTTTTGCCTTCCTATGCAAGTTCATTCTTGCTACAGTATATTGTTTGCTCGTAAAAACCCTATGCATAGGAACTGGGTTAGACCTAAATGTGCTTGTCATATGCTTCATGATGCTCCCATTGTGTTTCAGTTATTTACTTCTTATGTGAGCATCATAGAAATCATCATGTCTAGCTAAAAAGGCTTTAAAGAAAAGCGCTTGTTGGGAGAGAACCGAATAATTATACTTTATATTATTTTTCAACATGATTAATATAGTGTAGTAATCATGTTTTATGCCTTTTGTTTTAGTAAAGTACCAAGTAAAGCCTTTGGGATAGTGTGGACACTTGTTAGTTTGATTCTATGCAAAAACAGAAATTTTTATGTCCAGAGCAGAATTTCTCTGATTTTACTGGACCATAAAAAATTATGAAATTTTTACCAGTTTTGGTATGCAAATTCCCTGTGGTTTCCTATTTTTCAGAATTTTTAGAGTTAGCGAAGTATTGTGTTAATTCAGATCTTCACATATTGTTCTATTTTTGATAGATTCTGTTTTGCATGAATACTTTGCTTGTATTAGTGTTTGCATAGCTTATATTGGGTGATATAAATTATGGGAATGATAAAATACAGTAGGTATTATGTGAGAGCAATTATGAATCTTGTCTTGAGGATACCTAAGTGAATGATCTATCTTTATTGCACTAACCCATCTCACGAAGTTCCGTTAAGTCTTGTGTGATTGAAGCTTTCAAGTTTTGGGTGAGATACCGATATTAGGAGAATAAGGAGCAGCAAGAAGCTAAGCTTGGGAATGCCCAAGGCACCCCAAGGTAATATCGAAGGAAGTCTCAAGCATCTAAGCATGGGGATGCTACACATCCCACCTCTCTTCATCAACAACTATCGGTTAGTCCATGTTGAGTCTAAGTTTTTATTTGTTCACATGATATGTGCTATTCTTGTATTTTTTTATTTGCCATTTTTAAATAAATCTCAGATCTGAAAATCCTAATTAAGAGAGAATCTTCACGTAGCTACTTGATTGTTTGACTACTCATTGATCTTCACTTATATCTTTTGAGAGTAGTTTGATGTTTACTCATGTGCTTCACTTATATCCTACGAGTAAACTATGAATGAATGAAATATCATAAATATGAAAGTATCAGTGTGCTATATTCTTAGTAGCAGTTTCACATTTGGTTTAGAAAGTAAAATCTATTCAAGTTTGACAATCACAATATTGGTCATACAAACAATTCATGACTGATTAGTATAAGAAAGATTACTTTCACACACAAATATATTATCTAGGACATCTTTTATGATTGTGAATACCCATTAATTATTTTCAACCTTGATAAAATAGTTGAAGTTGGATAAGGAATACAATGCAATGGTTATGTTTGGGTTTCGGGGGGATAACCCCGGGGTATCCTGATATCCCTTCATGCCCATTTTCAAAAACATCGTGCCCGACTCGGCCCTCAAGCGCCGGCTCCAGCGGGTCGGCTTTGTCCGACTCGGCCGACTCATGACTCGACCATCATCCCTCTAGCTCCGGGCGACCCGCCAGCCATCAGGCCCCCTCCTGCAAGTCGTCGGCCCATATGACAAGACTCGTCCCCTCCGACGGGACGTGACGCAGGACCAGCCACTCGATGGCGCCGTACGTGCATGGCTATAGTGGAGCCAGCCATACCGTCGACCTCTGCCGACTACGACCAGGCAAGGCGGCCTGGTTCTACTCAGCACTCATCATCGCCTACCCCGTGCCACCCCTCACACGTGGCGGCAGGGGAATCGGCCATACCACCAGCCTCAGGCAAGAGCGACAGATGCTTCATGGGGCGCCACTTCAACGGGACCCCGCATCCGGCGGGCCCCACAAACAACAAGACTGCACCGGAGGTGGGACCCTCTAGTTGACCAGAGAGGCCGCTAGTCGGGCCCCACCTGCACCAGCCATGTACATTGTAAGCCGCGGATGCTCGCCTATAAAGCCCCCTGGCCCTCTCCATGTAACAGGGTTGGGCATCATTCACACACACCCGCACACACTCATCCAATTAGAGAGGCAAGGAGAGCAAGATAGCTCCTTCTTCCTCCTCTAGCCAGCAGCTCAAGGAGCACCATTGTAGCCCTCATCTACCACATAACAACTCCGACACGACTAGGGGTGTTACCTCCCACAGAGGGCCCCGAACCTGGGTACATCACATGTCACCACCGCTTGTCCCCAATCCCGTTTCGGAGTCCGTCGACGCACTTGGTTTTCGTCTTTGCCCAAAAATAGTATTGATTCTTGGAACTGCCCAAATTCGTGCTAGACATGAATGGCTTAAAAGAGCGTCTTCTCGTGATAAGAATGACGAAGATCTTAAAGTGCTTGGTGTGACTCCCATTGAATCTTTGTTTTCTCGTGTCAAACCTAATGATGATGGGGCTGGATATGAATCCACTTTGGTTGAAAAACGCCCCAATGATTCGGAGTCCATCTATCTTGATGCTAAAAGCATTGAAAGTGGAGTAGAAGATATTAAAATCTTGAGTAGTAATGAAATTGCTACTTTGGATTTCAAGGAATTCAATTATGATAGTTGCTCCTTGATTGAATGCAATTCCTTGATGCAATCCATGCTAAACTCTCCACACCCTTATAGCCAAAACAAGGCCTTTACCGATCATATTGTCGAAGCTATGATAAAATCTCTTGAAGAGAAACATGAATTGGAAGTTTCTATCCCTAGAAAGCTTCATGATGAGTGGGAACCTACTATCAAAATCAAAATCAAAAACTATGAATGCAATGCTTTGTGTGATTTGGGTGCTAGTGTTTCTGCGATTCCAAAGTCTCTATGTGATGTTCTGGGTTTTAATGAGATTGAGGAGTGTTCTCTTAATTTGCATCTTGCGGATTCTACTGTCAAGAAACCGATGGGAAGGATCAATGATGTTCTTATTGTTGCAAATAGGAACTATGTACCCATGGATTTCATTGTGCTTGACATTGATTGCAATCCTACATGCCCTATCATTCTTGGTAGACCTTTCCTAAGGACTATCGGTGCTATCATCGATATGAAGGAAGGGAATATTAGATTTCATTTTCCTTTAAATAAGGGCATGGAGCATTTTCCTAGAAATAAAATAAGATTGCCTTATGAATCTATGATGATGGCTACATATGGTTTGAGCACCAAAGACGATGATACATGATTCTATCGCTTTATGCCTAGCTAAGGGCGTTAAACAATAGCGCTTGTTGGGAGGCAACCCAATTAATTTACTTTTTTTATTTCTATTTTTTTGCGCCCACACCATCATAATTCTGTGATGATAGTGTCTTTTGAGTTTCTTTTTGTGTCTGAGCCAAGCAAAACCTTTATGACTAGTCTTGGTGATGGTTATTTGATCCTGCTGGAAAAAGAGAGAAACTTTTCGCTCACGAGATTATTTTTCATTTTTATTCAGAAAGATATTTTGAGTTGATTGTTTTTGCTGCTGGTTTATATGCCTTTTGCATAGTAAGTACTAATTTTCAGAAGTTTTGAGGTACCATAAGTATACGAAGTATACAGATTGCTACAGACTGGTCTGTTTTTGACAGATTCTGTTTTTGTTGAGTTGGTTGCTTGTTTTGATGAAACTATGGATAGTATCGGGGGGTACTAGCCATGGAAACGTGAGAATACAGTAATCTAACACCAATATAAATAGAAATCAAGATTTATACAGTACCTAAAAACGTGGTAGTTTGTTTTCTTGTGCTAATGATATCACGAGTTTCTGTTTAAGTTTTCTGTTGTGAAGTTTTCAAGTTTTGGGTCATGTTCTCATGGACAAAGGGATAAAGAGTGGAAAGAGCTCAAGCTTGGGGATGCCCAAGGCATCCCAAGCCAAATTCAAGGACACCAAAAAGCCTAAGCTTGGGGATGCCCCGGGAAGGCATCCCCTCGTTCGTCTTCAATCCATCGGTAACATTACTTGGAGCTATATTTTTATTCACCACATGATATGTGTTTTTCTTGGAGCGTCATGTATCGTAGGAGTCTTTCCTTTTTGTTGTGTCACAATCATCCTTGCTGCACACCTTTTGAGAGAGACATGCACTCATCGTGATTTTGCTAGAATGCTCATCGTGCTTCACTTATATCTTTTGAGCTAGATAATTTTGCTCTTTGTGCTTCACTTAGATATTTTAGAGCACGGCGGTGCGTGACGTGGTAGTTCATTTGTGCTATGAAAGTAGTCCCAAAGGTGATAGGTACCCAAAGAGGATACAAAAACCTCCATCTTCATGTGCATTGAGTAGAAAGAGAAGTTTTGGTTCCTCTCAATTAGTTTTGAGACGTGGATTTGGTAATATTAAGAGTTATGTTAGTAGGGTGTTGTGAATATAGAAATAGTTGTCTTGAAGTTAGTGATTCTCGTAACATGCATGTATCGTGAACCGCTATGTTAGGAAGTCAGAGCATAATTGATCTATTGATTGTCATCCTTTGTGTTGCGGTCGGGATCGCGCGATGGTTAACACCTACCAACCCTTTCCCTAGGAGTATGCGTTTAGCACTTTGTTTCGATTACTAATAAAAACTTTCGCAACAAGTATGTGAGTTCTTCATGACTAATGTGAGTCCATGGTATAGATGCACTTTCACCTTCCACCATTGCTAGCCTCTCTAGTGTCGCGCAATTTTTGCCGGTACACAAACCCACCATATGCCTTCCTCAAAACAGCCACCATACCTACCTACTATGGCATTTTCATAGGCATTCCGAGATATATTGCCATGCAACTCCCATCGTTCCGTCTCATGACTTGTGCCGTCACTCTCATATTGCCATTGCATGATTGTAAGATAGCTAGCGAGATGTTTCAACGTCATACGCCAAGCTAGATCGTTGCACATCCTGGTACACTGTCGGAGGCATTTCCTATAGAGTCATCATCGTTCTAAGCTTTGAGCTGTGAGTAAATAAAAGTGTGATGATCATCATTATTAGAGGATTGTCCCATGTGAGGAAATAAAGAAAAATAGGCCAAAGTTGCCCACAATAAAAAAAAGAGAAAAAGAGGCCAAAGAGCCCAAATAAAAAAAGAGAAAAAGAGAGAAGGGACAATGCTAATATCTTTTTCCACACTTGTGCTTCATGATAGCACCATGTTCTTCATGATTGAGAGCCTCTCGTTTTGTCACCACCATACACTAGTGGGAATCTTTATTATATAACTTGGCTTGTATATTCCAATGATGGGCTTCCTCAAAATTGCCCTAGGTCTTCGTGAGCAAGCAAGTTGGATGCACACCCACTAGTTCTCCTTTTGAGCTTTCACATACTTATAGCTCTAGTGCATCCTTTGTATGGCAATCCCTACTCATTCACATTGGTATCTATTAATGGGCATCTCCATAGCCCTTTGATACGCCGAGTCAATGTGACCATCTCCTCCATTTTGTCTCACAACCACCACCACACTCTATTCCACCTATAGTGCTATATCCATGGCTCACGCTCATGTATTGCGTGATAGTTATAAAAAGTTTGAGAAAGTAAGAGTGCAAAAACAATTACTTGGCCAATATCGGGGTTGTGCATGATTTAAATTAGTTGTGTGAGGATGATGGAGCATAGCTAGACTATATGATTTTGTAGGGGTAACTTTCTTTGGCCTTGTTATTTCGAAAGTTCATGATTACCTTGCTAGTTTGCTTGAAGTATTATTGTTTTCACGTCAATAGCAAACTATTGTTTTGAATCTTACGAATCTGAACATTCATGTCACATGAAAGAAGTTACAAAGGACAACTATGCTAGGTAGCATTCCACATCAAAAATTCAGTCTTTATCACTTCCCTACTCGAGGACGAGCACGAGTTAAGCTTGGGGATGCTTGATACGTCTCCAACGTATCTATAATTTTTGATTGTTTCATGCTATTATCTTGTCAAACTTTGGATGTTTTGTATGCCTTTTTATCATTTTTGGGACTAACTTATTAACTCAGTGCCAAGTGCCAATTCCTGTTTTTTTCCATGTTTTTTACCCTTTTCATAGGAGAATTTTGAACGGAGTCCAAACGGAATAAAACTTTCGAAAAGATTTTTTCCGAAACAGAAGATACGTGCGAGACTTGAGAACCAAGGCAGGGGCCATCAGGGGACCCCACAAGCCCCCTAGGCGCGGCCAGGGGGGCCCCGCGCCTAGTAGGCTTGTGGGCCCCCTCTCGCACGTCTTCCCTACCTCTTCCGCCTATAAATTCAGAAAAATTCCAAAACTGCGCGAGAGATCCACGAAAATACTTTTCCGCCGCCGCAAGCTTTTGTCTCTGCAAGATCCCATCCGGGGCACGTTTTGGTGCCCTGCCGGAGGGGGGATTCGGATACGGAGGGCTTCTTCATCAACACCATGACCTCTCCGATGATGCGTGAGTAGTTCACCATAGACCTTCGGGTCCATAACTAGTAGCTAGATGGCTTCTTCTCTCTCTTGGATCTTCAATACAAAGTTCTCCATGATCTTCATGGAGATCTATCCAATGTAATCTTCTTTTGCGGTGTGTTTGTCGAGATCCGATGAATTGTGGATTTATGATCAGATTATCTATGAATCTTATTTGAGTTTCTTCTGATCTCTTATATGCATGATTTCATATCCTTGTAATTCTCTTCGAGTTGTGGGTTTTGTTTGGCCAACTTGATATATGATTCTTGCAATGGGATAAGTGCTTGGTTTTGGGTTCATACCATGCGGTGACCTCACCCAGTGACAGAAGGGGTAGCGAGGCATGCATTGTGTTGTTGCCATCAAGGGTAAAAAGATGGGGTTTTCATCATTGGTTTGAGTTTATCCCTCTACATCATGTCATCTTGCTTAAAGCGTTACTCTGTTCGTCATGAACTCAATACACTAGATGCAAGCTGGATAGCGGTCGATGTGTGGAGTAATAGTAGTAGATGCAGAAAGTATCGGTCTACTTGTCTCGGACGTGATGCCTATATGTATGATCATTGCCTTAGATATCATCATGACTTTGCGCGGTTCTATCAATTGCTCGACAGTAATTTGTTCACCCACCGTAATATTTGCTATTTTGAGAGAAGCCTGTAGTGAACACTATGGCCCCCGGGTCTACTTCCCACCATATTTTCAGCCTTACTCTTTTACTTCGTTGCACTTTCCGCCTTCAGATCTCACTTTGCAATCAATCTTGAAGGGATTGACAACCCCTTTATAGCGTTGGGTGCAAGCTCTTTTGTGTTTGCGCACGTACTCTGGACTTGACGCGATTCTCCTACTGGATTGATACCTTGGTTCTCAAACTGAGGGAAATACTTACTGCTCCTGTGCTGCATCACCATTTCCTCTTCAAGGGAAAAACCAACGCAAGCTCAAGAGGCAATAGAAGGATTTCTAGCGCCGTTGCCGGGGAGGATCAAGTCAAGAACTCATCCAAGTAAGTGTCGCGAACTCATCTCTTGCATTTACTTTTTTGCCTCTCATTTTCCTCTCCCCCACTTCTGAAAAACAAAAAATTACAAAAATATTTGCCTTTTTCGTTTGCCCTTTTCTCTCGCTTGCTTTCTGTACGCTTGCGTGCTTGCTTGCTTGCTGAAGTCACCATGACTGAAAACACCAAACTTTGTGATTTCTCGAATACTAATAACAATGACTTTATTAGTACTCCGATTGCTCCCGCAACTAGTGCGAAATCATACGAAATCAATGCTGCTTTGCTGAATCTTGTTATGAAAGAGCAATTCTCCCACCTTCCGAGTGAAGATGCCACATCCCATCTTAATACCTTCATTGAGCTTTGCGATATGTAAAATAAGAAAGATGTGGATAATTATGTGATTAAATTGAAGCCTTTTCCTTTCTCGTTGCGAGATCGAGCAAAAAATGGTTTTCGTCTTTGCCCAAAAATAGCATTGATTATTGGAACAAGTGCAAAGATGCTTATATATCCAAGTATTTTCCGCCGGTTAAGATTATCTCTCTCCGTAATGATATCATGAATTTTAAGCAACTTGATCATGAACATGTTGCACAATCTTGGGAGAGAATGAAATTGATGATTAGAAATTGTCCCGCTCATGGCTTGAGTCTTTGGATGATTATACAAATCTTCTACGCTGGCTTGAATTTCGCTTCTAGAAATATCTTGGACTCCGCCTCAGGTGGAACGTTCATGGAAATCACGTTAGGAGAAGCTACAAAACTCCTAGACAATATCATGACAAACTACTCTCAGTGCCACACTGAAAGGTCACCTACTAGTAAAAAGGTACACGCTATAGAAGAAATTAACTCATTAAGTGCTAAGATGGATGAGTTAATGAATTTGGTTGCTAGTAGAAGTGCTCCTTTAGATCCTAATGACATGCCCTTGTCTTCCTTGATTGAGAGTAGCAACGCTAGCTTGGACGCTAATTTTGTTGGTAGGAATAATTTTGGCAACAACAATGCTTTTAGAGGAAACTATGTTCCTAGGCCTTTTCCTAGTAACCCCTCTAATAACTTTGGCAACTCCTACAACAATACTCATGGAAATTACAATAGATTACCCTCTGATCTAGAGAGTAATATCAAAGAGTTTATCAACTCACAAAAGATTTTCATTGCGTCCATAGAGGAAAAACTACTCAAAATTGACGATTTGGCTAGGAGCGTTGATAGAATGTCTAGTGATATTGATGCTTTGAAAGTTAGATGTGCTCCTCTGAATATCAATATGGATGAAACTTTGAAAGCTATGCATGTTTCCATGAGTGAGAGCAAAGAAAGAACTTCCCAAATTCGTGCTAGACATGAATGGCTTAAAAGAGCGTCTTCTCGTGATAAGAATGACGAAGATCTGAAAGTGCTTGGTGTGACTCCCATTGAATCTTTGTTTTCTTGTGTCAAACCTAATGATGATGGGGCTGGATATAAATCCACTTTGGTTGAAAAACGCCCCAATGATTCGGAGTCCATCTATCTTGATGCTAAAAGCATTGAAAGTGGAGTAGAAGATATTAAAATCTTGAGTAGTAATGAAATTGCTACTTTGGATTTCAAGGAATTCAATTATGATAGTTGCTCCTTGATTGAATGCAATTCCTTGATGCAATCCATGCTAAACTCTCCACACCCTTATAGCCAAAACAAGCCCTTTACCGATCATATTGTCGAAGCTATGATAAAATCTCTTGAAGAGAAACATGAATTGGAAGTTTCTATCCCTAGAAAGCTTCATGATGAGTGGGAACCTACTATCAAAATCAAAATCAAAAACTATGAATGCAATGCTTTGTGTGATTTGGGTGCTAGTGTTTCTGCGATTCCAAAGTCTTTATGTGATGTTCTGGGTTTTAATGAGATTGAGGAGTGTTCTCTTAATTTGCATCTTGCGGATTCTACTGTCAAGAAACCGATGGGAAGGATCAATGATGTTCTTATTGTTGCAAATAGGAACTATGTACCCATGGATTTCATTGTGCTTGACATTGATTGCAATCCTACATGCCCTATTATTCTTGGTAGACCTTTCCTAAGGACTATCGGTGCTATCATCGATATGAAGGAAGGGAATATTAGATTTCATTTTCCTTTAAATAAGGGCATGGAGCATTTTCCTAGAAATAAAATAAGATTGCCTTATGAATCTATGATGATGGCTACATATGGTTTGAGCACCAAAGACGACGATACATGATTCTATCGCTTTATGCCTACCTAAGGGCGTTAAACAATAACGCTTGTTGGGAGGCAACCCAATGAATTTATCTTTTTCTTTCTGTTTTGTTGCATCCACGCCATCATAATTTTGTCATGATAGTGTCTTTTGTGTTTCTTTTTGTGTTTGATCCAAGCAAAACCTTTATGACTAGTTTTGGTGATGGTTGTTTGATCCTGCTGGAAAAAGACAGAAACTTTCCCCTCACAATATTATTTTTAGTTTTTATTCATAAAGAGCTTTTGAGTTGGTTCTTTTTGCTGCTGGTTGATATGCCTTTTGCCCAGGCTGTCGTAATTGTTCAGAATTTTGGAGGTACCAGAAGTGTACGAAGTATACAGATTGCTACAGACTGGTATGTTTTTGACAGATTCTGTTTTTGTTGAGTTGGTTGCTTGTTTTGATGAAACTATGGATAGTATCAGGGGGTACTAGCCATGGAAAAGTGAGAATACAGTAATCTAACACCAATATAAATAGAAATCAAGATTTCTACAGTACCTAAAGAGGTGGTAGTTTGTTTTCTTGTGCTAATGATATCATGAGTTTCTGTTTAAGTTTTGTGTTGTGAAGTTTTCAAGTTTTGGGTGATGTTCTCATGGAAAAAGGGATAATTAGTGGAAAGATCTCAAGCTTGGGGATGCCCAAGGCATCCCAAGCCAAATTCAAGGACACCAAAAAGCCTAAGCTTGGGGATGCCCAGGAAGGCATCCCCTCTTTCATCTTCAATCCATCGGTAACATTACTTGGAGCTATATTTTTATTCACCACATGATATGTGTTTTGCTTGGAGCGTCTCGTATCGTAGGAGTCCTTTCTTTTTCTTGTGTCATAATCATCCTGGCTGCACACCTTTTGAGAGAAACATGCACTCATCGTGAATTTGTTAGAATGCTCATCGTGCTTCACTTATATCTTTTGAGCTAGATAATTTTGCTCTATGTGCTTCACTTAGATCTTTTAGAGCACGGCGGTGCGTGACTTGGTAGTTGGTTTGTGCTATGAAAGTAGTCCCAAAGGTGATAGGTACCCAAAGAGAATACAAAAACTTCCATCTTCATGTGCGTTGAGTAGAAAGAGAAGTTTGATTCCTCTCAATTAGTTTTGAGACGTGGATTTGGTAATATTAAGAGTTCTGTTAGTAGGGTGTTGTGAATCTAGAAATACTTGTGTTGAAGTTAGTGATTCCCGTAACATGCACGTATGGTGAACCGTTATGTTAGGTAGTAGGAGCATAATTGATCTATTGATTGTCATCCTTTGTGTTGCGGTTGGGATCGCGCGATGGTTAACACCTACCAACCCTTCCCCTAGGAGTATGCATTTAGCACTTTGTTTCGATTACTAATAAAAACTTTCGCAACAAGTATGTGAGTTCTTCATGACTAATGTGAGTCCATGATATAGATGCACTTTCAACTGCCACCATTTCTAGCCTCTCTAGTACCGCGCAATTCTCGCCAGTGCACAAACCCACCATATGCCTTCCTCAAAACAGCTACCATACCTACCTACTATGTCATTTTCATAGCCATTCGTAGATATATTGCCATGCAACTCCCACTGTCCCGTCTCATGACTTGTGCCATCACTCTCATGTTGCCATTGCATGATTGTAAGATAGCTAGCGAGATGTTTCAACGTCATACGCCAAGCTAGATCGTTGCACATCCCGGTACACCGTCGGAGGCATTTCCTATAGAGTCATCATCGTTCTAAGCTTTGAGCTGTGAGTAAATAAAAGTGTGATGATCATCATTATTAGAGCATTGTCCCATGTGAGGAAAAAAAGTGGCCAAAGTTGCCCACACAAAAAAGGAGAGAAAAAAGAGAGGCCCAAGAGCCCAAATAAAAAAAAGAGAAGAGAGAAGGGACAATGCTACTATCTTTTTCCACACTTGTGCTTCAAAATAGCACCATGTTCTTCATGATTGAGAGCTTCTTGCTTTGTCACCACCATATACTAGTGGGAATCTTTATTATATAACTTGGCTTGTATATTCCAATGATGGGCTTCCTCAAAATTGCCCTAGGTCTTCGTGAGCAAGCAAGTTGGATGCACACCCACTAGTTCTCCTTTTGAGCTTTCACATACTTATAGCTCTACTGCATCCTTTGTATGGCAATCCCTACTCGTTCACATTGATATCTATTAATGGGCATCTCCATAGCCCTTTGATACGCTGAGTCAATGTGACCATCTCCTCTTTTTTTGTCTCACAACCACCACTACACTCTATTCCACCTATAGTGTTATATCCATGGCTCACGCTCATGTATTGCATGATAGTTGTAAAAGGTTTGAGAAAGTAAGAGTGCCAAAACAATTACTTGGACAATACCGAGGTTGTGCATGATTTAAGTTAGTTGTGTGGGGATGATGGAGCATAGCCAGACTATATGATTTTGTAGGGATAACTTTCTTTGGCCTTGTTATTTCAAAAGTTCATGATTACCTTGGTAGTTTGCTTGAAGTATTATTGTTTTCATGTCAATAGAAAACTATTTTTTGAATATTACGGATCTCAACATTCGTGTCACATGAAATAAGTTACAAAGGACAACTATGCTAGCAGTAGCCTCTCCCACATAAAACTTGCTATGGGTCTAGTAACGTAGTCAATTGCTTAGGGACAATTCCGCAATTCCTACCACCACTTTACCACACTCGTTAAACTAACGTAATTGTTTCTTTATCTAGCCAGCCCCTAGTTTTTATTTACGTGTTCTTTATTTTCTTGCAAATCTATCCTATCACACCTACAAAGTACTTCTAGTTTCATACTTGTTCTAGGTAAAGTGAACGTAAAGTGTGCGTAGAATTGTATCGGTGGTTGATACGTCTCCAACGTATCTATAATTTTTGATAGTTCCATGCTATTATCTTGTCAAACTTTGGATGTTTTGTATGCCTTTTATATCTTTTTTGGGACTAACTTATTAACTCAGTGCCAAGTGCCAGTTCCTTATTTTTCCGTGTTTTTGACCCTTTTTAGATGAGGATTTTAAACAGTGTCCAAACGGAATAAAACTTCTGAAAAGATTTTTTTCCGGAACAGAAGATACGCACCAGACTTGAGAACCAAGGCAGGGGCCAGCAGGGGACCCCACAAGACCCCTAGGCGCGGCCAGGGGGCCCGTGCCGAGCAGGCTTGTGGGCCCCCTGTGGCACGTCTGCCCTACCTCTTCCGCCTATAAATTCAGAAAAAATCCAAAACTGCGCGAGAGATCCACGAAAATACTTATCCGCCGCCGCAAGCTTCTGTCTCCGCAAAATCCCATCTTGGCACGTTCTCGTGCCCTGTCGGAGGGGGGTTCGGATACGGAGGGCTTCTTCATCAACACCATGACCTCTCCGATGATGCGTGAGTAGTTCACCATAGACCTTCGGGTCCATAGTTAGTAGCTAGATGGCTTCTTTTCTCTCTTGGATCTTCAATACAAAGTTCTCCATGATCTTCATGGAGATCTATCCGATGTAATCTTCTTTTGCGGTGTGTTTGTCGAGATCAGCTGAATTGTGGATTTATGATCAGATTATCTATGAATCTTATTTGAGTTTCTTCTGATCTCTTATGGGAGTACCAGAGATGTAATGCTTGATTCTTTGCCCATTTACCACTCTAGGAAAATTTCCTTCCGTGTTATTGATTTTGATGGCACCGGAACGATATACTTCCTCGATAACATAGGGACCTTCCCATTTAGAGAGAAGCTTGCCTGCAAAGAATCTCAAATGAGAATTGTATAGCAAGACATAATCACCTACATTGAACTCTCGTTTCTGTATTCGTTTGTCGGGCCATCTCTTAACCTTTTCCTTGAACAACCTGGCATTCTCATATGCCTGGGCTCTCCATTCATCTAACGAACTGATATCAAACAACCTCTTCTCACTGGCAAGTTTGAAATCAAAGTTGAGCTATTTGATTGCCCAATAAGCTTTGTGTTCCAGCTCAAGAGGTAAATGACAGGCCTTACCGTAAACCATTTTATACGGTGACATGCCCATGGGATTCTTATAAGCAGTCCTATAAGCCCATAGTGCATCGTCAAGTTTGCTAGACCAGTTCTTTCGAGATCTATTGACGGTCTTTTGTAGGATCAATTTGATCTCCCTATTACTCAACTCCACTTGACCACTAGACTGAGGATGATAAGGAGATGCAACTCTATGGTTGACATCATACTTAGCTAGCATCTTGCGGAAAACACCATGAATGAAGTGTGAACCGCCATCAGTCATCAAGTATCTTGGGACTCCAAATATTGGGAATATGACTTCTTTAAGCATCTTAATAGATCAGCATTTTTAGTGGGGATAGCTTCTACCCACTTAGTAACGTAATCCACAGCAACTAAGATGTGAGTGTACCCATTGGAACTCGGGAAGGGTCCCATATAATCAAAGCCCCAGACATCAAATGGTTCAATGACAAGTGAATAGTTCATAGGCATCTCTTGACGCTTACTGATGTTCCCTATCCTTTGGCATTCGACACAAGACAAGACAAACTTACGGGCATCCTTGAAGAGAGTGGGCCAATAGAAACCTGATTGCAATACCTTATGGGCAGTTCTATCTCCAGCATGGTGTCCTCCTTAGGCTTCGGAATGACATTTCTGCAGGATCTGTCCATGTTCATGTTCAGGCACACAACGTCTAATAACACCATCTACTCCTTCCTTATAAAGGTGAGGATCATCCCAAAAGTAGTGTCTCAAATCAACGAAGAATTTCTTCTTTTGCTGATAGGTGAAACTGGGTGGTATGTATTTGGCTACGATATAGTTTGCATAATCGGCATACCACGGTGCACTAAGTGAAGTGCGGATGACATTTAATTGCTCATCAGGAAAGCTGTCATCAATAGTTAGTGGGTCGTCAAGGACATTCTCTAGCCTAGACAAGTTATCTGCTACAGGGTTATCAGCACCCTTTCGGTCAACGACGTGCAAATCAAATTCCTGTAGCAGGAGAACCCATCTGATAAGCCTAGGCTTAGCGTCCTTCTTCTCCACGAGGTACTTAATAGCAGCATGATCAGAGTGAATAGTGACTTTGGAGTCAACTATGTTAGATCTGAACTTTTCACATGCAAACATGACTGCTAAAAATTCCTTCTCTGTAGTGGCATAGTTTCTTTGGGCACTGTCTAGAGTTTTACTATCGTAGTGAATGACATTCAACTTCTTGTCAACTCTTTGTCCTAGAATAGCACCAACAGCATAATCACTAGCGTCACACATGATTTCAAAGGGCAAGTTCCAGTTAGGTGGTTGAACAATAGGTGCAGTTATCAAAGCCTTCTTAAGTATTTCGAAAGCTTCCTCACAATCCTCATAAAAAAAGTAACATCCTTCTGCAAGAGGTTGGTAAGAGGCCTAGAAACCTTAGAGAAGTCTTTAATGAACCTTCTATAGAAACCAGCATGACCTAGGAAACTTCGTATACCTCTGATATCTGTGGGGCAAGGCATTTTCCCAATTGCATCAACCTTAGCCTTATCAACTTCAATGCCTCTCTCAGAAATTTTGTGTCTTAAGACGATACCTTCATTAACCATAAATTGGCACTTCTCCCAATTCCAGACGAGGTTGGTTTATTCGCATCTCTGTAAGACTCGATCAAGGTTGCTGAGGCAATCATCAAATGAAGACCCGTAAACGGAGAAGTCATCCATGAAAACCTCAACGATCTTTTCACAAAAGTCAGAGAACATAGCCATCATACATCTTGGGAAGGTGGCAGGAGCATTACATAAGCCAAAAGGCATACGTCTATAGGCAAAGGTACCGAAAGGGCAGGTGAAAGTGGTTTTCTCCTGATCAGATTGTGCAACAGGTATCTGCGAGAAACCTGAATAACCGTCTAGAAATCAGAAGTGTGTGTGCTTTGATAGCCTTTCTAGCATTTGGTCGATAAACGACAAAGGATAATGATCTTTCCTGGTTGCCTTGTTTAGTTTCCGGAAGTCTATCACCATTCTATAGCCGGTAATAATCCTTTGTGGGATTAGTTCATCCTTATCATTAGGAACGATGGTGATACCTCCCTTCTTAGGTACGCAATGTACTGGACTTACCCAATCACTATGAGCAACATGATAAATGATTCCTGCTTCCATAAGCTTTAATATTTCTTTTCTAACGACCTCTAACATCTTAGGATTTAATCTCCTTTGATGATCACCAACTGGTTTAAAGTCAGGATCGGTTTTAATCTTGTGCTGACATAGAGTAGGACTAATACCCTTAAGATCATCAAGAGTATATCCAATAGCAGCGCGGTGCTTCCTCAGAGTTTTTAGTAACTTCTTCTCTTCACGCTCTGAGAGGAGAGCACTAATAATGACAGGATATATCTCCTTCTCGTCAAGATAGGCATACTTAAGAGTATCATGCAACTGTTTAAGCTCGAACACAGGATCACCCTTTGGTGGGGGAGGATCCCCAAGTAGTTCAACAGGCAGATTATTCTTGAGAATATGATATTGTTCTAAGACAATTCTATCTATCTCATCTCTCTCCTCCATATGCATATCATTTTCATGCTCAAGCAGATATTTCTCTAAAGGATCCGTAGGAGGTACGGCAATAGAGGCAAGAGCAATGATTTCATCTCTACCAGACGACTCTCTTTCATGGGGTTGTCTTCCAAACTTGGAGAAGTTAAATTCATGAGACACACCCTTGAAACTTACTGTGACGGTCTGCTTAATGCAATCAATGTGAGCATTGACAGTGTTGAGAAAGGGTCTACCAAATATGATGGGACAAAAGCTATCTTGTGCAGTACCAAGGACGAGGAAATTAGTAGGATACTTCGTCTTACCACACATGACTTCTACGTCTCTCACAATTCCCAGAGAGCAGATAGTGTCTCTATTAGCTAGCGTAATAGTGACATCAATGGGTTCTAACTCAGCAGGTGCAATCTCATATTTGATTTCATCATATAGAGAATGGGGTATTGCACTAACACTAGCTCCCATATCACATAAACCATGGTAACAGTGATCTCCTATCTTAACAGAAACAACAGGCAGGCCAACTACAGGTCCGTGTTTGTCTTTCACATGAGGTTTAGCAATTCTAGCGGAGTCCTCACAGAATTTGATAACATGCCCATCTATGTCTTCGGCTAAGAGATCTTTGATAATAGAAACACTAGGTTCAACTCTAATCTCCTCAGGGGGTGCAAGTGGTCTAATGTAACCCCTACGTATCACAGTTGGAGCTTTAGATTAATCCTTCATCCTAGTAGGGTATGGTGGTTTCTCAGTGTAAGCACAAGGAACAACAGGATCACTAAAAGCTATGATTTTCTCCTCAACTAGATTGGTTTTGGCTATGTTGCTTTCTACAGGAGGATGATATTTAAACCACTTATCTTTGGGAAGATCAACATGAGCAGCAAAAGGTTCACATAGAGAAGCTACTATCTCAGAGTCAAGTCCATACTTAGCGCTAAAATCTCTAGAAGTGTTTGTCTCAACAAAAGATTTAACGCAATCAAACTGGAAATTCATACCTGACTCCTTATCTTCCTCCAGATCCCAATCTTCAGAGTTGCGTTGGATTCTCTCCAATAAATTCCACTTGCGATCAATATCCTTCTTCATAAAAGAACTGGCACAAGAAGTGTCAAGCATGGTACGATCCTCATGAGAAAGCCGAGCATAAAAGTTTTGAGTGATGATTTCTCTCGAGAGCTCATGATTGGGGCATGAATATAGCATTGATTTAAGCCTCCCCCAAGCTTGAGCTACGCTTTCCCTGTCACGAGGCCAAAAGTTATAAATAAAGTTCCGATCACGATGTACTAAATGCATAGGATAGAACTTTTGATGAAATTCCAATTTCAACCGATTGTAGCCCCATGATCCAGCATCATCACATAGCCTATACCATGTCAACGCCTTATCCTTCAAAGATAAAGGAAATACTTTCTTCTTTACCTCATCCTCGGGCAAACCTGCAAGCTTAAATAAACCACAAACTTCATCTACATAGATTAGATGAAAATCTGGATGTGAAGATCCATCTCCTGTAAAAGGATTAGCCAGCAGTTTCTCAAGCATACCCAAAGGAATTTCATAAAAGATATTTTCAGTAGGTACCTCAGGTTGAGGAGCAACTCCTCGTGCTTCCGTTCGTGGTGAAGATACCCCGAACAAACTCCTCAAAGGAAGAGTTTCCATAGTGACAAGTGCCAATAAATTTCAGCACAATATATAAATGTTTCCTTACCAATTTCCACTTACCAAAGCGCTTCACTCCCCGGCAACGGCGCCAGAAAAGAGTCTTGATGACCCACAAGTATAGGGGATCAATCGTAGTCCTTTCTATAAGTAAGAGTGTCGAACCCAACGAGGAGCAGAAGGCTCTGATAAACGGATTTCAGCAAGGTAATAACTACAAGCACTGAAAGTAGCGGTAACAAGTGATTGTGTAGCGAGGTGAAACGTAGCAAGCAAAGAGTAACAAGTAACAAGTAGTAGCAACGGTGCAGCAAGTGGCCCAATCCCTTTTGTAGCAAGGGACAAGCCTGAACAAAGTCTCATAGGAGGAAAAACGCTCCCGAGGACACACGGGAATTTCTGTCATGCTAGTTTCATTATGTTCATATGATTCGCGTTCGTTACTTTGATAGTTTGATATGTGGGTGGACCGGCGCTTGGGTACCGCCCTTACTTGGACAAGCATCCCACTTATGATTAACCTCTCTCACAAGCATCCGCAACTACAAAAGAAGAATTAAGACAAAGTCTAACCATAGCATTAAACTAGTGGATCCAAATGAGCCCCTCACGAAGCAACATATGGACTGGGGTTTAAGCTTCTGTCACTCCAGCAACCCATCATCTACTTACTACTTCCCGATGCCTTCCTCTAGGCCCAAATATGGTGAAGTGTTATGTAGTCGACATTCACATAACACCACTAGAGGAAAAACAACATACAACATATCAAAATACCGAACGAATATCAAATTCACATGACTATTATCCGCATGACTTATCCCATGTCCTCAGGAACAAAAGTAACTACTCACAAGACATAATCATAATCATGACCAGAGGTGTAATCAATAGCATCAAGGATCTGAACATAAACTCTTCCACCAAGTAATCCAACTAGCATCAACTACAAAGAGTAATCAACACTACTAGCAACCTTACAAGTACCAATCGGAGTTGCGAGACGAAGATTGGTTACAAGAGATGAACTAGGGATTGGAGAGGAGATAGTGCTGCTGAAGATGTTGATGAAGATGCCTCCCCTCCGACGAGAGGAGTGTTGGTGATGACGATGGCGACGATTTCCCCCTCCGGGAGGGAAGTTTCCCCGGCAGGATCGTCCTGCCGGAGCTCTAGATTGGATCTGCTCAAGTTCCGCCTCGTGGCAGCGGCGGAACCACGAAAAAGCTCCCTCTTGATTTTTTTCCAGACCAGGACGCTTCATATAGCAAAAGAGGGGGGCTAGTGGGCCTTCAGGTAGCCCACAAGCCTGCCCTGCGCCACCAGGGGGTGGTGGCAGTGGGCAAGCTTGTGGGGCCCTCGTGGCCCCCCTCCGTAGTTCTTTCGCCCAGTATTTTTAATATATTCCTCCACGTAAATTTTCAGGGCATTTGGAGATGTGCAGAATAGTGGACTAGGATTTGCTCCTTTTCCAGTCCAGAATTCCAGCTGCCTGAATTCTCCCTCTTCAAATAAACCTTGCAAAATAAGAGAGAAAAGGCATAAATATGGTACCACAAGTAATATAATAGCCCAAAAAGCAATAAATATCAACATGAAAGCATGATGCAAAATGAACGTATCATTGCCCACCACCTTTTGGCCCATGCTACCTCTTGGGGCTGGTGGCCCCTCCCGGTGGACCCCCGGGACCATTTCTGGTGGTCCCGGTGGTCCCGGTACGCTACCGGTGACGCCCGAAACATTTCCGGTGTCCAAAACCGTCCATCCTATATATCAATCTTTACCTCCAGACCATTTCGAAGCTCCTCGTGATGTCCGGGATCTCATCCGGGACTCCGAACAACTTTTGGTAACCTCGTATAACATTTCCCTATAACCCTAGCGTCTTTGAACCTTAAGTGTGTAGACCCTATGGGTTCGGGAAGCATGCAGACATGACCGAGACGCTGTCCGGCCAATAACCATCAGCGGGATCTGGATACCCTTGGTGGCTCCCACATGTTCCACGATGATCTCATCGGATGAACCACGATGTCAAGGTTTCAATCAATCCCGTATACAATTCCCTTTGTCTGTCGGTATAGAACTTGCCCGAGATTCGATCGTCGGTATACCTATACCTAGTTCAATCTCGCTACTGGTAAGTCTATTTACTCGTTCCGTAGCACATCATCCTGTGACTAACTCCTTGGTCACATTGAGCTCATGATGATGTTCTACGGAGTGACAAATCCCGATCTCGATTCGTTCAAACCCAACAGACAATTTCAGAGGTACCCGTAGTGCACCTTTATAGTCACCCAGTTACGTTGTGACGTTTGATACACCCAAAGCAATCCTACGGTATCCGGGAGTTGCACAATCTCACGGTCGAAGGAAAAGACACTTGACATTAGAAAAGCTTTAGCATACGAACAATACGATCTAGTGCTATGCTTAGGATTGGGTCTTGTCCATCACATCATTCTGCCAATGATGTGATCCCGTTATCAATGACATCTAATGCCCATGATCCGGAAACCATGATCATCTATTGATCAACGAGCTAGCCAACTAGAGGCTTGCTAGGGACACATTGTGATCTATTTATTCACACATGTATTACTATTTCCTGTTAATACAATTATAGCATGAACAATAGACGATTATCATGAACAAGGAAATATGATAATAACCATTTTATTATTGCCTCTAGGGCATATTTCCAATAGTCTCCCACTTGCACTAGAGTCAATAATCTAGTTACATTGTGATGTATCGAACACCCATAGCATTATGGTGTTGATCATGTTTTGCTCGAGGAAGAGGTTTAGTCAACGGGTCTGCAATATTCAGATCCGTGTGTACTTTACAAATATCTATCACTCCACTCTGGACATGGTCCTGGATGGAGCTGCAGTGGCGTTTGATGTGCTTGGTCTTTCGGTGAAACCTGGGCTCCTTGGCTATGGCAATGGCTCCAGTGTTATCACAGAAGAGTGTCATTGGACCCGACGCGCTTGGAACCACTCCAAGGTCGATGATGAGCTCCATCATCCAAATTCCTTCATGAGCCGCTTCTGAAGCAGCTATGTACTCCGCTTCACATGTAGATGCTACCACGACTTCTTGCTTGCTGCTGCACCAGCTCACTGCCCCACCATTCAAAACATACATGTATCCGGTCTGGGACTTAGAGTCATCCGGATCAGTGTCGAAGCTAGCATCGACGTAACCCTTTACGACGAGCTCTTCATCACCTCCATAAACGAGAAACATCTTCTTAGTCCTCTTCAGGTACATAAGGATATTCTTGACCGCTGTCCAGTGTTCCATACCGGGATCACTTTGGTACCTCCCTACCAAACTTATGGCAAGGTTTATATCAGGTCTGGTACACATCATGGCATACATTAGAGAGTCTACGGCTGAAGCGTAGGGGACAGTACTCATCTTCTCTCTATCTGCTGTCGTGGTCGGTGACTAAGTCTTACTCAATCTCATACCTTGCAAAACTGGCAAGAACCCTTTCTTTGAGGTTTCCATATTGAATTTCTTCAATATCTTGTCAAGGTATGTACTTTGCGAAAGACCTATGAGGCGTCCCGATCTATCTCTATAGATCTTGATGCCTAATATGTATGCAGCTTCTCCAAGGTCCTTCATTGAAAAACTCTTGTTCAAATAGGCCTTTATGCTCTCCAACATCTCTATATTATCCCCCATCAATAATATGTCATCCACATATAGTATGAGGAAAGCTACAGAGCTCCCACTCACTTTCTTGTACAGACATGCTTCTCCATAAACCTGTATGAACCCAAACGCTTTAATCACCTCATTGAAGTGAATGTTCCAACTCCGAGATGCTTGCACCAGCCCATAGATGGAGCGCTGGAGCTTGCACACTTTGTTAGCACCCTTAGGGTCGACAAAACCTTCTGGTTGCATCATATACAACTCTTCCTTAAGATTCCCGTTAAGGAACACTGTTTTGACGTCCATTTGCCAAATTTCATAATCATAAAAGGCGGCAATTGCTAACATGATTCAGACTGATTTCATCTTCGCTACGGGAGATAAAGTCTCTTCGTAGTCAACTCCTTGAATTTGTCGAAAACCATTTGCGACAAGTCGAGCTTTATAAACGGTCACATTATGCATCAGTCTTCTTCTTGAAGATCCATTTATTTTCTATGGCTCGCCGGTCATCGGGCAAGTCCACCAAAGTCCATACTTTGTTCTCATACATGGATCCTATCTCGGATTTCATAGCCTCAAGCCATTTGTTGGAATCCGGGCCCGCCATTGCTTCTTCATAGTTCGAAGGTTCAACGTTGTCTAACAACATGATTTCCATCACAGGGTTGCCGTACCACTCTGGTGCGGAGCGTGCCCTTGTGGACCTTTGCGGTTCAGTAGTAACTTGATCCAAAGCTTCATGATCTTTATCATTAACTTCCTCTTCAGTTGGTGTAGGTGTCACAAGAACAATTTCCCGTGCCGCGCTACTTTTCGGTTCGAGAGGGGGTGTAATTACCTCATCAAGTTCTACTTTCCTCCCACTTACTTCTTTCGAGAGAAACTCTTTCTCTAGAAAGGATCCGTTCTTGGCAACAAAGGTTTTACCTTCGGATCTAAGATAGAAGGTATACCCAATAGTTTCCTTAGGGTATCCTATGAATACACATTTCTCCTCTTTGGGTTAGAGCTTCTGTGGTTGAAGTTTCTTCACATAAGCATCGCAACCCCAAACTTTAAGAAATGACAACTTAGGTTTCTTGCCAAACCATAGTTCATACGGTGTCGTCTCAACGGATTTAGACGGTGCCCTATTTAAAGTGAATGTTGTAGTTTCTAATGTGTATCCCCAAAATGATAGCGGTAAGTCGGTAAGAGACATCATAGATCGTACCATATCTAATAAAGTGCGATTACAACGTTCAGACACTCCGTTGCGTTGCGGTGTGCCAGGCGGCGTCAGTTGTGAAATGATTCCACACTTCCTTAGGTGTGTGCCAAACTCGTGACTCAAATATTCTCCTCCACGATAAGATCGTAGACACTTAATTTTTCTGTCACGTTGATTCTCAACCTCACTCTGAAATTCCTTGAACTTTTCAAACGTCTCAGCTTTGTGCTTCATCAAGTAGATATACCCATATCTACTCAAATCATCGGTGAGAGTGAGAACATAAAGGTAGCCACCGCGAGCTTCAACGTTCATTGGACCACACACATCAGTATGTATTATTTCCAATAAGTCGGTCGCTCTCTCCATTATTCCTGAGAATGGAGTCTTAGTCATCTTGCCCATGAGGCACGGTTCGTATGTGTCAAATGATTCAAAGTCAAGACACTCTAATAGTCCATCAGTATGGAGCTTCTTCATGCGTTTAACACCGATATGACCAAGGCGGCAGTGCCACAAGTATGTGGGACTATCATTATCAACTTTACATCTTTTGGTACTCACACTATGAATATGTGTAACAACACGATCGAGATTCATCCATTATAAACCATTCACCAGCGGAGCATGACCATAAAACATGTCACTCATATAAATAGAACAACCATTATTCTCTGACTTAAATGACTAGCCGTCTCGCATTAAGCAAGACCCTGATACAATATTCATGCTCAAAGATGGTACTAAATAACAATTATTAAGGTTTAAACTAATCCCGACGGTAGATGTAGAGGTAGCGTGCCAACGGCGATCACATCGACCTTGGAGCCATTCCCGACGCGCATCGTCACCTCGTCCTTGGCCAGTCTCCGCTTATTCCACAGTTCCTGCTTTGAGTTGCAAATGTGAGCAACAACACCGGTATCAAATACCTAGGAGCTACTACGAGCACTGGTAAGGTACACATCAATAACATGTATATCACATATACCTTTAACGTTGCTGGCCTTCTTGTCCGCTAAGTACTTGGGACAGTTCCGCTTCTAGTGACCTTTTCCCTTGCAATAGAAGCACTCAGTCTCAGCCTTGGGTCCATTCTTTTTCTTCTTCCCGGCATCTGGCTTACCGGGCGTGGCAACGGCTTTGCCATCTTTCTTGAAGTTCTTCTTACCCTTGCCCTTCTTGAAACTGGTGGTCTTGTTGACCATCAACACTTGATGCTCTTTCTTGATTTCTACTTCTGCATACTTGAGCATCGAGTACAACTCGGGAATGGTATTCTCCATCCCTTGCATGTTGTAGTTCATCACAAAACCTTTGTAGCTTGGTGGGAGAGACTGGAGGATTCTGTCAATTATAGCATCATCCGGAAGTTCGACTCCAAGTGAAGTGAGACGACCGTGTAACCCACTCATTTTGAGTATGTGCTCACTGACAGAACTGTTCTCCTCCATCTTACAGCTAAAGAACTTGTCGGAGACTTCATATCTCTTGGAACATCTCATATGCATCGTGTTTATCAAAATGCCTTTGGAGCCCGTGATAACCCACAAGTATAGGGGATCGCAACAGTTTTCGAGGGTAGAGTATTAGACCCAAATTTGTTGATTCGCCAAAGGGGAAGCGAAAGAATATTCTCAAGTATTAGCAGCTGAGTTTGTCAGATTCAACAACACCTGAAAGATTAGTGTCTGCAAGCAAAGTATGAGTAGCAAAGTAGTATGATAGCAACAGTGCCAGAAACAGAACTGTTGACGGCAGACTATTCCTAACTGTTGTATCAATTGTGCGAGTAGGTTGCACGTGGGCGAGTAACTATTCTTCCCCGACAACAGTGTTGGAAAAGATCTTGCAACAAGTAACAGCGAAGTAGCAAGGAACAGCAGTAGCAGCAGCAGCAGAGTAACGATAGCAGCAACAGAGTAACAACAACAGCAGCAAAGCGACCCAATCCCTTTTGTAGCAAGGGACAAGCCTAGACAAAGTAACATAGCAAGGACCAGTAGTAAAAGACTCATAGACAGTGGGTCGGCGATGGATGAGTGTGACGGATGTGATTCATCATTTAACAGCTATAACACAGAGATATATGTAACTAGCTCCCGTTCGACAATCTAATTTAGGCATGTATTCCGTATGTAGTCATGCTAGCTTAGGGAAAAGAACTTGCATGACATCTGTTGTCCATCCCTCCCGTGGCAGCAGGGTCCTAATGGAAACTACGGGATATTAAGGTTCTCCTTTTAATAAAGAACCGGACCAATGCATTAACACGTGGTGAATACATGAACTCCTCATACTATGGTCATCTCCGGGAGTGGTTCCGGCTATTGTCACTCCGGGGTAGCCGGGTCATAACACATAGTAGGTGACTACAACTTGCAAGATAGGATCTAAAACACACATATATTGGCAACAACATAATAGGTTCAGATCTGAAATCATGGCACTCGGGCCCTAGTGATAAGCATTAAGCATAGCCAAGTAGTAGCAACATCAATCTAGAACATAGTGGATACTAGGGATCAATCCCGGTCAAAACTAACTCGATTACATGATAGATCTCATCAAACTCATCACCGTCCAGCAAGCCTATGATGAGATTACTCACGAACGATGAAGAGCATCATGGAATTGTCGATGGAGGAAAGATGATGATGACGATGGCGACGATTTCCCCTCTCCGGAGCCCCGAACGGACTCCAGATCTGCCCTCCAGATGAAGAACAGGAGGTGGCAGCGCCTTTGTATCGTAAAACGCGATGAAACCTTCTCTCTGATTTTTTGCCGGGCGAGACGGAAGATATAGAGCTGATTTTGGGGGCGGTGGTGCCACGTGGGCCCCACAAGCCCTCACGGCACGACCTAGGGGGGTGGCCGCGGCATGTGGGCTTGTGGCCGACTAGTCCACCTCCTCCGGTGGATCTTTGCGCAAGTATTTTTCTTTTATTCCAGAAAAAATCTCTGTAAATTTTCAGGACATTCCGAGAACTTTTATTTCTGCACAAAAACAAAACCATGGCAATTCTGCTGAAAACAGCGTTAGTCCGGGTGAGTTCCATTCAAATCATGCAAATTAGAGTCCAAAACAAGGGCAAAAGAGTTTGGAAAAGTAGATACGTTGGAGACGTATCAACTCCCCCAAGCTTAAAGCCTTGCTTGTCCTCAAGCAACTCAGTTGACAAACTGAGAGAGACAAAAGAAAAACTTTGACGAACTATGTTTGATCTTGTTGTTGCAACTATGTCTAACTCACAACCAGAATTTCACCAACATCACAAGCAAACCACATAAGCGAATGACATCTAGGTCTCACAGTAAACTCATATCAATGGCATAATCAACTAGCGAGCAAATAATAATAAGCCTCAAATGTCAACACTTCAATCAAAACAACATGAAGCAGTACGAATAGATGGTGTCTCGCTAGCTCTTTCTGAGACCGCAAAACATAAATGCAGAGCACCTTCAAAGACCAAGGGCTGACTAAACATTATTGTAATTCAAGGCAATGAAGATCCAGTCATAGTCACACTCAACACAGTTAAAAGCAAAGCATAAAAGTGACACATGTGCTCTTTAATTGGCGCTTTTGTAAGAGGAGGATGACTCAACAGGAACATAAATAGACAGGCCCTTCGTAGAGGGAAGCATTGATTTGCAGAGGTGCCAGAGCTCAAGCTTTGAAAACAGAGATAATAATTTTGGGTGGCATGCTTTCATTGTCAACACAATGACTAAGAGTTCTCAACATATTCCACACTACACATGCTATAGGCGGTTCCCAAACGGAAAAGTAAAGTTTTGACTCCCCCACCACCAATCTATCACACTCCACGGCTAGCCGAATCCTCGGGTACCGTCCATACCAACATCAATCCTGGGGGAGTTTTGTTTCCAATTATATTTTCGATTTGAGCATGGAACTGGGAATTCCAATTACCGACCCCTTTCTCGTGAATGATAGTGAACAAACACATATCGAGGATAACATGCCTAGCATGGAAGATACCAATAGCCCCCTGTCACCACATGAGCGGTTCGGGCATGCAAAACAGATAATTTCTTGAAGATTTAGAGAGTGGCACATGCAAATTTACTTGGAACAGCAGGTAGATACCACACATAGGTAGGTATGGTGGACTCATATGGAACAACTTTGGGTTTATGGGAGTCGATGCACAAGCAGTATTCCCGCTTAGTACAAGTGAAGGCTAGCAAAAGACTGGGAAGCGACCAACTAGAGAGCGACAACAGTCATCAAAATGCATTGAGATTAACTAGCATTGAGTGCAATCATGAGTAGGACACAAATCACCATGAACATGAACATCATAGAGGCTATGTTGATTTTATTTCAACTACATGCATGAACATGCGCCAAGTCAAGCCACTTGAATCATTCAAAGGAGGATACCATCCTATCATACTACAACACAGTCATCTCAACATTCATGTGGGCAACCAAGACAGACCATTATAAGCTCCTAGCTAAGTAAGCATGGCATAAGAAACTATGATCTCTAAGTTGTCATAGCAAACATGTTTCTCTCACAACAAAGCTGAATCAGGCATGATGAGCTAGTCATATTTACAAAAACAAAATAGATCGAATTCATACCAGCTTTTCCAGGCTCAGTCACTTCATCATATATCGTCATTATTGCCTTTCACTTGCACGACCGAACGATGTGGGCAATATAAGAGTGCTCGTGCATTGGACTAAAGCTAGAATCTGCAGGCAAACACAAAGGAGAAGACAAAGTAATATGGATCTTTGAAAGCTAAACAGGTATGCATCCAAGAGCCACTAAACATTGTAACCAATATCTTTTACCTTGACCCAAAGAAAAAGAAAACTATCTACACGGGAAAACTCCCAACAAGCAAAATAAGAAAAGGAAAATATTTTTGGGTTTTCTCAAACTAGACAGACACACGAAAAGAAAACGAGAAAAAGAAATAAACTAACATGGCTGATACAGTGGCAAAGTGTGAACACCGGCTAACAAAGTGAAAGCATAAGCAAGAATGTAAAGTCGGTGAGAACACGTACTCCCCCAAGCTTTGGCTTTTGGCCTAAGTTGGTCTACTCCCAAGGAGGGAAATAACCAGCTCCGGGATACTCCGGAGTGGACTGAGGATGCCACTGCTGTGTGAGCTCCTCCGGCTCCCACTGATAAACCGACGTCTGGTACTCGACTGGTGGCTCGGGCACGGGCACCTGTGGTTGGGCTAAGCCCCAATATGCGTAGATGTCCGAGGGCATAATAATGTACCTGCATGCATAAAGATTGAACAAAGAAGGAGCAGGCAAAGTAATAGTCTCATGAGTACCCTGACTAAACACCAGGTTATAAATCATCCTTCCACTTATATCTCTATCAAGAAAGTCATGGCGGACCATGCTATCGTAATCTAGATATCTCTCGGGAAGAAGAATCTCTTCTTCCTCGTCCAGTCTAACGGGTATCTCAAAGTGTCTGGCAAGACGGGGAGCATAGATACCTCCATAGACAACACCTTTAGAACGGTTCAGGTTCAACCGTTGAGCTACTATAGCACCCAGGCTATAAGTTTTATCGTTATAAAGGGCTTCGCGCAAGACCGCAAGATCTGGGTAACTAAGTGACCCAGCTTTCCCACGACCAATCAAACATTTTCCCACAAATAGTGAGAAGTACCGAAGCACGGGAAAATGAATGCTAGCAGCTCTAGCGCAAGACACTCCTCTCTCCTCTCCTACAGCAATAGTACCGATGAAAGCTTCCAAGTCTCGTGGACGAGGTTCATGAATATCCCCAACGTAAGGTAATTTGCAGACATTGCAAAAATCCTGGAGTGACATGCGCTCGGGGATATCATAAAGTTTGAACTCAACCATAGGAGGATTCTTCCTCGGATAGAAGTTAAAGCTTTGTACGAAGATATTAGTGAGGAGGAGGTATTGCGGACACTTATCTTCAACGAAGGCGGTAAGGCCTGCGTTTTCCACCAAGTGATAAAAGTCCTCATAAATTCCAGCGGCGCGTAAGAACACGTCGCTTGGCCACTCACAAGCTCAAACTTCTGTGAATCGAGGGACCTGATACTTGGGCTTCTTCTCACTCCCATCATCCTTAGGGTCACGGCTTGAAGAGCCTCTTAAGAACCTCCTCATCTTTTCCCTTTTCTATCTCTGTAAATTTCTGAAATTTTTAGTGACTCTAAGGAAAAGTGAATAAGGCTCAACTAAACTCATAACAACTACTCCCACAAGTGCCTAGAGGCCATATTATGCATCAAAACTACTTGGGACCGGCTAAAATTAGCATGCAAAGCTCAAGAACATGGTCACCAAGGCAGCAAAAATACGCGGAGTATAAGGCACTAGAGCAAAAACTAATTGGACCAATGGAGGAGTCACATACCAAGGATTAATTTCCCCAAAACAGTTCGGAGAATGGTGATTTGAGAAAAGAGATCGAAAATCCCAGCAAGAGGAGCAAGAACACGGGTTTGAGCTGCGAAACGATTTTTTCTAGAGGTAGGAGAAGGAGATAAGAGCAAGAAGTAGTGGAGGGGGTGCCTGTGGGCCCCACAAGCCTGGGTAGCGCGGCCAGGGGGGTGCCCGTGCCCCTAGGGCTTGTGGCCCACTGGTGTGGCCCCCAGACAATCTCTTTGTCTCGGAATTTTTCAAAAATTCCAGAAAAATTCATACTAGATTTTCAGGACGTTATTTTCGGGGTACTTTTCTACCGGACTCTAAAACAGAAAACATGGAAAACTAAACTTAATCTATCATTTTTCTTCTAAGAAACCGAAGGTGAAAGCTTGGAACAGAGGTTGGTGACTCCTCGATTCATCCATCTCATGGTCATCGAAAGAAAATCCGACAAATGAGGTTGATCAAGCCTCTTTGACAAACCTTTTCGAATCACAAAAGAGAACGGAGAATTTTTGAATAGTCACTAGGTCACCTCAATGGGGATGTGTATCTCCCCAACAAGCAAATCATACTTCATCTTGACACGAGGAATAGGGCATTCAAAGCTCCCAATAAGAATCGATGAAGTTTTTTCGATAGCATTGATGCAATGTACTCGATATTATTTCTTCGGAAAGTGCACCGCATGGTCATTACCGTTGACATGGAAAGTGACATTGCCTTTGTTGCAATCTATAACAGCCCCTGCAGTGTTTAAAAAGGGTCTTCCGAGGATAACCACCATGGCATCATCCTCGGGAATATCCAGAATAACGAAGTTTGTTAAGATAGTGACGTTAGCAACCATAACGGGCACATCCTCACAAATGCCAATAGGGAAAGCAGTTGATTTGTCGGCCATTTGCAGAGAGATTTTAGTGGGTGTCAACTTATCCAGTTCAAGTCTATGATAAATTGATAGAGTCATAACACTAACACCGGCTCCAACATCACATAATGTAGTTCTAACGTAGTTACCTTTAATGGAGCAAGGTATAGTGGGCACACTGGGATCAGCTAGTTTCTTAGGAGTTCCACCCTTGAAGGTATAACAAGCATGGTGGAAATATCAACCTCAGGTATCCTCCTCTTATTAGTCACAATATCTTTCATGTACTTAGCATACGGAGACATTTTGAGCATATCTGTCAAACACATTTGCAGAAAGACAGGTCTGATCATTTCAATGAATCACTCAAAATCCTCATCATCCTTTTTCTTGGATGGTTTGGGAGGAAAGGGCAAGGGTTTCTGAACCCATGGTTCCATTTCTTTACCATGCTTCCTAGCAGTGAAGTCATTCTTATCGTATCTCTTGTTCTTAGGCTGTGGGTTATCAAGATCAACAGGTTCAATCTCCACATCCTTATTATTGCTAGGTTGAGCATCAACATGAACACCACTATTGATATTATCATTAGGCTCATGTTCATCACGAGATTGTGTTTCAGCATCAGAGACAGAGACATCGTTTGGACTCTCAGGTGTAGCAGCAACAGGGTTGCTAGTGTGCAGGTTCCTATCATCTTTCTTCTTCTTTCTAGGATGACTAGGTGCATCAGTGCTAACTCCTTGAAAATATTCTTCAATTCTCTTGGGATGACCCTCAGGATACAAAGGTTCCTGAGTCACTCTACCGCCTCTAGTGACGACTCTAACAGAATTGTCATTCAACTCATTGAGAAAGTCATACTGAGCTTTAAGTACTTGTTCTACTTGAGTAGTAACCATAGAGGCATGTTTACTCAGAAGCTTAAGATCATTTACGTTTCTGTCCACACAAGCACTTAAATGACTAAGCATACGAGCATTCTATTCCAATTGTCTGCTAACATAATCATTGAAACTTTGTTGTTTGGCAACAAAGTTATCAAATTCATCCATGCATAGGCTAGCAGGTTTATCAAAAGGAATATCACTCTCATCAAACCTACGCAGAGAATTTACTTCTACTACCTGTATCGGGTTATCGAGACCATGGATCTCTTCGATAGGTGGTAGATTTTTGACATCTTCAGATTTAATGCCTTTCTCTCGCATAGATTTCTTGGTTTCTTGCATATCTTCAGAACTGAGGAATAGAATACCTCTTTTCTTCGGAGTTGGCTTAGGAGGTGGTTCGGGAATAGTCCAAGCATTCTCATTGCACAAGATGTTATTTAGTAGAATCTCAGCTTGTTCTACGGTTCGTTCCCTAAAAACACAACCAACACAACTATCTAGGTGGTCTTTGGAAGCATCGGTAAGTCCATTATAGAAGATATCAAGTATTTCATTCTTCTCAAGAGGGTGATCAGGCAAAGCATTCAGTAGCTGGATGAGCCTCCCCCAAGCTTGTGGGAGACTCTCTTCTTCAGCTTGAGCAAAGTTGTATATTTCCTGCAAGGTAGCTTGCTTCTTACGGGCAGGGAAATATTTTTCAGAGAAGTAGTAGACCATATCCTGGGGGCTACGCACACAATCAGGAGCAAGAGAAGTGAACCAGGTCATAGCATCATCCTTTAGTGAGAAAGGAAACAACTTGAGGATATAGTAGTGGCGGATCTTTTCCTCACTAGTGAATAGGGTGGCTATATCATGCAGTTTGTTTAGATGGGCTACAACCGTTTCAGACTCATAACCGTGAAAAGGATCAGATTCGACCAGAGTGATTAGCTCAGGGTCGACAGAGAATTCATAATCCTTATCGGTCACAAAGATAGGCGAAGTAGCAAACTTCGGGTCGTATTTCATTCTAGCGTTCAGAGATTTTTCTTTCCACTTGCGTAGTAGTTTCTCAACATCATAGCTATCCTTACACGCAAGAAAATCCTCAGCTATCTCTCCCTCCATAACATAGCGTGTATCAGGCATAACAGGCAATTCAGGCATAGTAGCAGGTTCTACTTCAATAGTATCAGCAGTTTCAAAAGTATCATCACATCTAGCAGCAACTCTAGCAAGTTGTGCATCAAGGAATGCACCTAGTGGCAAAGCAGTATCAGGCATAGCATCATCAGGCATAGTATCAAGCATAGCATCATCAGGCATAGTATCAAGCATATCATTATCAGGCATAGTATCAAGCATAGCAGCATCATACATAGTATCAAGCATAGCATCATGGGCAGCAGAAGTAGCATCATCAAGCACAAGCAACATATCAAGATTTCTAGCAGGAGGCGAAGTCGCAAACTTACTCAAAACTGAAGGTGAATCAAGTGCAGAGCTAGATTGCAGTTCCTTACCTCTCCTCGTAGTGGAAGGCAAGATTTTAGTTCTTGGATCTTTCTGATTCCGCATAGTGATCAGCAGATGTCAATCCCAAGTGACTCAGAGAATATAGCTGTGCTTCCTCGACAACGACGCTAGAAAAAGGTCTTGATAACCCACAAGTATAGGGGATCGCAACAGTTTTCGAGGGTAGAGTATTCGACCCAAATTTGTTGATTCGCCAAAGGGGAAGCGAAAGAATATTCCCAAGTATTAGCAGCTGAGTTTGTGAGATTCAATCACACCTGAAAGATTAGTGTCTGCAAGCAAAGTATCAGTAGCAAAGTAGTATGATAGCAACGGTGTCAGAAACAGAACTATTGACGGCAGACTATTCCTAACTGTTGTATCAATGGCGCCAGTAGGTTGCACGTGGACGAGTAACTATTCTTCCCCGACAACAGTGTCGGAAAAGATCTTGCAACAAGTAACAGCGAAGTAGCAAGGAATAGCAGTAGCAGCAGCAGCAGAGTAATGACAGTAGGAACAGAGTAACATCAGCAGCAGCAAAGTGGCCCAATCCCTTTTGTAGCAAGGGACAAGCCTAGACAAAGTAACGTAGCAAGGACCAGTAGTAAAGGACTCGTAGGCAGTGAATCGGTGATGGATGAGTGTGACGGATGTGATTCATCATGTAACAGCTATAACACGGAGAGATATGTAACTAGCTCCTTGATACGTCTCCGTCGTATCTATAATTTTTGATTGTTTCATGCCAATATTCTACAACTTTCATATACTTTTGGCAACTTTTTATACTATTTTTGGGACTAACATATTGATCCAGTGCCCAGTGCCAGTTCCTGCTTGTTGCATGTTTTTTGTTTTGCAGAATATCCATACCAAACGAAGTCCAAATGTAATAAAAACTTACGGGGAGTTTTTTGGAATATTTATGATTTTTGGGAAGAAGAATCAACGCGAGGCGATGCACGGAGTGCCCAAAGGCCCTGTCGCCGCGGCCAGGGGGTGGGCCCGCGGCAGGCAGGTTTGTGGCCACTCCTTAAGGCGGTTGGAGCCCTTCTTTCGCCGCAAGAAAGTAAAAATCCGGAAGAAAATCGTGTTAAAATTTCAGCCCAATCGGAGTTACGGATCTCCGAGAATTTAAGAAACGGTGAAACGCAGAATCTGGGAGCGCAGAAACAGAAGCACACACAGAGAGAGATCCAATCTCGGAGGGGCTCTCGCCCCTCCGCCGCCATGGAGACCATGGACCAGAGGGGAAACGCTTCTCCCATCTAGGGAGGAGGTCAAGGAAGAATAAGAAGGAGGGGGGCTCTCTCCCCCTCTCTCCCGGCGACGCTGGAATGCCGCACGGGACATCATCGTGTGACGACGATCTACACCAACACCTCCGTCATCTTCACCAACATCTCCATCATCTTCCCCCATCTATATTCAGCGGTTCACTCTCCCGCAACTCGCTGTACCCTCTACTTGAACATGGTGCTTTATGCTAGATATTATTATCCAATGATGTGCTGCTATCCTATGATGTCTGAGTAGATTATCGTTGTCCTATCGGTGATTGATGAATTGCTATGATTGGTTTAATTTGCTTGTGGTTATATTTCTGTCCTTTGGTGCCCATCATATGATCGCGCACGTGGATCACACCATAGGGTTAGTTGTATGTTGATAGGACTATGTATTGGCAGGCTAGAGTGACAGAAGCTTCAAACCTAGCATAAAAATTGATGCATATGGGAGTGAAGGGGGACCAATATATCCTATTGCTATGGTTGGGTTTTACTTTAATGAACGTTAGCAATTGCGGACGCTTGCTAATAGTTCCAATCATAAGTGCATAGAATTCCAAGTAAGGGATGACATGCTAGCGGAGGCCTCTCCCACATGATACTTGCTATCGATCTAGTAACGTAGTCAATTGCTTAGGGACAATTCCGCAATTTCTACCACCACTTTTCCACACTCGTTAGACACTCGTAGTTGTTTCTTTATCTAACCAGCCCCTAGTTTTATTTACGTGTTCTTTACTTTCTTGCAAGCCTATCCTTTCACTCCTACAAAGTATTTCTAGTTTCATACTTGTTCTAGGTAAAGCGAACGTAAAGTGTGCGTAGAGTTGTATCGGTGGTCGATAGAACTTGAGGGAATATTTTTCCTACCTTTAGCTCCTCGTTGGGTTCGACACTCTTACTTATCGAGAAAGGCTACAATTGATCCCCTATACTTGTGGGTTATCAAGAGTTTTTTCTGGCGCCGTTTCCGGGGAGCAATATCGTGGGGTGAATATCCTCGTGTGTGCTTGTTTGCTTTATCACTAAGTAGATTTATTTGTTGTTCTAAGTTGTTCTCTATCTTTAGTTATGGATATGGAACACGAAATACCAAAAAAATTAGGTGTACTTGCTACTCATGGAGATGGGGAACCTCCTAAAACCCTCGAGGCTCGTTATGTGGAAAATATTATGCACTTCTTTAATAATCCTGAGAAAGACCCATTCAATTATATAATGGGATACACGTTGGATCAACATGAATACTTGTGGGATTATCGCTTGACTCAAAAAGGGAAACTTTTATGGGATCAAATCCATTTGTTGAAATGGTATGCTTGGGAACTATGCAAGAGATATGGTGTTACTTGTTACTCTAGGATGAAGGCTCCACACCTTCCCTTTTCTTGTGAGTTTAATGATCATAGGACCTTGGCTTCTTATGCTAATGGTATATATGATTACTATGATGTGGATCAAATAGAAGAGTTTGTTGCTTTTACGGGTGCTTATGAAATTGAGGCTCTGTCTAAAAGGTGTGATGATAATGATGATGCTCCTTACCGATCTGAAAATTTGGCTATGCTTCGTTATTGTTATACTAATTATGAATATAATGCCCATATTGAACGATTTAAGGAGAAATCCTATGCTGCCCAAGAAGAGACTATTATTTTGCAGGAAACTATGGAAGAAGAAAATGCTGAAATTGTGAGCTCATTAGATGAAAAAGATGAAGAGGAGAGCGAAGAACAAAAGGAGGAAGAGCGGACTAGCTACCCGTGTCCACCTTCTAATGAGAGTAACTCTTCTACTCATACATTATTTAATTTCCCTTTGTTCTTACTGAAGGATGAATGCTATGATCCCTTGGATTCGTTTGAAATATCCCTTTTTGATGAACTTGATGCATGCTATGCTTGTGGCCATGTTGCCAATATGAATGATGCTTATGAAGATGAGCTAGCTATAGTCCCTTATGTTAAACTTGATGATTTTGATGAATATAATATGCATGTGCTTGCTGCTCCTACTTGCAGTTATTATGAGAGAGGAACTACATCTCTACCTCTCTATGTTTCCAATACGATAAAATTGCAAGAAACTGCTTATGCTATGTATTGGCCTTTACTTGATGTGCATGAATTGTTCTTTTATGACATGCCAATGCATTGGAAGAGAGTTAGACTTCATCATTGCATGATATATGTTACCTTGTGCTCACTACTAAATTTCAAATCATTGCTAATTAAAATTGGCTTTGATATACCTTGGGATCAGGGTGGATCCATTACTTGAGCACTTTATGCCTAGCTTAATGGCTTTAAAGAAAGCGCTGCCTGGGAGACAACCCGGAAGTTTTAGAGAGTAATTTATTTCTGTTGAGTGCTTTTATTTAGTTTAAAAACAAAAAAAATATAGAGGGGAACTTAAAACTTTTTCAAAAAGAGAAGCGATTGAAAGGTGATGCATTGCGGAAGTGAGGGTCGACCTTGAACACTTGTGTTCATGCTCATGGAAACAATGTAGAATTTTTCATGGAAGTTTCTCACAAAAATAATTATCCCCTTGTACAATTCCTTTGTGTTTTTAAAAATAATGTGCCAAGTAAAGCCTTTACGATTAGTTTGGGTGATAGTTGTTTGATCACGCTGAGAAAAGACAGGAACTTTCTGCTCACGGAATTAATTTTCATTTTTATTATGGAAGAGCTTTTGAGTTGATTCTTTTTGCTGATGATTGATATGCAAATTTTCCAGACGTCCGTAATTTTTCAGATGTTTTGAGATATCAGAAGTATACGGAATATACAGATTGCTACAGATTGTTCTGTTTTGACAGATTCTGTTTTCTATGCATTGTTCTCTTATTTTGATGAATCTATGGGTAGAATCGGGAGGTATGAACCATGGTGAAGTTGTATTACAGTATATATAATGCTAATATGAATTTAGAATGAGTTCACAACAGTACTTGAAGTGGTGATTTATTTTATTATACTAACGGATCTCACGAAGTTTTGTTGAGTTTCGTGTGATTGAAGTTTTCAAGTTTTGGGTGAGAGCACGATGGATGAAGGAATAAGGAGAGGCAAGAGACTAAGCTTGGGGATGCCCGAGGCACTCCAAGGTAATATTCAAGGAAGACTCAAGCATCTAAGCTTGGAGATGCCCCGGAAGGCATGCCCTCTTTCGTCTACAATCTATCGGTAATTTTACTCGGATCTATATTTTAATTCGTCACATGATATGTGCAAATTCTTGGAGCATCTTTTGTGTTTATTTTTCCTTTTTCTTTTATGCATCATGCTGGTATGAGATAGTCCTTGGTTGGCATTATAGAATGCTTCTTGTGCTTCACTTATATCTTTTGAAGTTTGGATTGCCTGTTTCCCTACACATAGAAAACCACCATTTGTAGAATGCTCTTTTGCTTCACTTATATTTGTTAGAGCGGGGCATATCGTTTGTAGAAAGAACTAAACTCTCATGCTTCACTTATACCTATTTAGAGAGTTAACAGGAGTTGGTCATTCACATGGTTAGTCATAAAATCCTACATAAAACTTGTAGATCACTGAATATGATATGTTTGATTCCATGCAATAGTTTTGCGACATGAATATGTGATATTAGAGTCATGCTAGTGAGTACTTGTGTATTCTTAGAAATACTTGTTTTAAAGTTCGTGATTCCCGTAGCATGCACGTATGGTGAACCGTTATGTGATGAAGTCGGAGCATGATTTATTTATTGATTGTCATCCTTTGTGTGGAGGTCGGGATCGCGCGATGGTTAACTCCTACCAACCTTTCCCCTAGGAGCATGCGTGTAGTACCTTATTTCGATGACTAATATACTTTTGCAATAAGTATGTGAGTTCTTTATGACTAATGTTGAGTCCATGGATTATACGCACTCTCACCCTTCCACCATTGCTAGCCTCTCTAGTACCGCGCAACTTTCGCCGGTGCATTACACCCACCATATAGCCTCCCTCAAAACAGCCACCATACCTACCTATTATGGCATTTTCATAGCCATTCCGAGATATATTGCCATGCAACTACCACCGTTCTGTCTCATGACATGTGCCACCACTTCCATATTTCCATTGCATGATCGTAAGATAGCTAGCAAGATGTTTCCATGGCTTGTCCGTTTTTTGATGTCATTGCTATGCTAGATCATTGTCACGGTACACTACCGAAGGCATTTCATACAGAGTCATCATTGCTCTAAGTATTGAGTTGTAAGTGTGATGATCATTATTAATAGAGCATTGTCCCATGTGAGGAAATAAAAGAGGCCAGCGAAGCCTATTTACAAAAAAGAGGCCAAAGATGCCCACCGAAAAAAAGAGAGGCCAAAGAGCCCACAAAAAAAATGAGAGAAAAGAGAGAAGGGACAATTGCTACTATCCTCTTTCCACACTTGTGCTTCAAATAGCACTATGATCTTCATGACAGAGAGTCTCCTATGTTGTCACTTCCATATACTAGTGGGAAATTTTCATTATATAACTTGGCTTGTATATTCCAATGATGGGCTTCCTCAATATTGCCCTAGGTCTTCGTGAGCAAGCAAGTTGGGTGCACACCCACTAGTTTCTTTTGTGAGCTTTCATACACTTATAAGCTCTAGTGCGTCCGTTGCATGGCAATCCCTACTCACTCACATTGATATCTATTGATGGGAATCTCCATAGCCCGTTGATACACCTAGTTGATGTGAGACTATCTCCTCCTTTTTGTCTTCTACACAACCACCATATTCTATTCCACCTATAGTGCTATGTCCATGGCTCATGCTCATGTATTGCGTGAAAGTTGAAAAAGTTTGAGAACACTAAAGTATGAAACAATTGCTTGGCTAAAACCGGGGTTGTGCATGATTTAAATACGTTGTGTGGGGAAGATGGAGCATAGCCAGACTATATGATTTTGAAGGGATAAAATTCTTTGGCCATGATATTTTGAGAAGACATGATTGCTTTGTTAGTATGCTTGAAATATTATTGTCTTTATGTCAAATGATAGACTATTGCTTCGAATCACTCGTGTTTTAGTATTCATGACATGATTAGATTATATGATCAAGGTTATTCTAGGTAGCATTCCACATCAAAAAGTATCTTTTTTATCATTTACCTACTCGAGGACGAGCAGGAATTAAGCTTGGGGATGCCGATACGTCTCCGTCGTATCTATAATTTTTGATTGTTTCATGCCAATATTCTACAACTTTCATATACCTTTGGCAACTCTTTATACTATTTTTGGGACTAACATATTGATCCAGTGCCCAGTGCCAGTTCCTCTTTGTTGCATGTTTTTTGTTTCGCAGAATATCCATACCAAACTAAGTCCAAACGTAATACAAACTTACGGGGATTTTTTTGGGATATTTATGATTTTTGGGAAGAAGAATCAATGCGAGGCGATGCACGGAGTGCCCACAAGCCCTGTCGCCGCGACCAGAGGGTGGGCCCGCGGCAGGCAGGCTTGTGGCCACTCCTTAAGGCGGTTGGAGCCTTTCTTTCGCCGCAAGAAAGATAATATCCGGAAGAAAATCGCGTTAAAATTTCAGCCCAATCGGAGTTCGGATCTCCGGGAATTTAAGAAACGGTGAAACGCAGAATCTGGGAGCGCAGAAACAAAAGGACACAGAGAGAGAGATCCAATCTCGGAGGGGCTCTCGCCCCTCCGCCGCCATGGAGACCATGGACCAGAGGGGAAACCCTTCTCCCATCTAGGGAGGAGGTCAAGGAAGAAGAAGAAGGAGGGGGGCTCTCTCCCCCTCTCTCCCGGCGGCGCCGGAACGCCGCCCGGGACATCATCGTGTGACGGCGATCTACACCAACACCTCCGTCATCTTCACCAACATCTCCATCATCTTCCCCAATCTATATTCAGCGGTTCACTCTCCCGCAACCCGATGTACCCTCTATATGAACATGGTGCTTTATGCTACATATTATTATCCCACGATGTGTTGCTATCCTATGATGTCTGAGTAGATTATCGTTGTCCTATCGGTGATTGATGAATTGCTATGATTGGTTTAATTTGCTTGTGGTTATGTTGCTGCCCTTTGGTGCCCATCATATGATCGCGCACGTGGATCACACCATAGGGTTAGTTGTATGTTGATAGGACTATGTATTGGCAGGCTAGAGTGACAGAAGCTTCAAACCTAGCATAGAAATTGATGCATATGGGATTGAAGGGGGACCAATATATCTTATTGCTATGGTTGGGTTTTACCTTAATGAACGTTAGTAGTTGTGGACGCTTGCTAATAGTTCCAATCATAAGTGCATAGAATTCCAAGTAAGGGATGACATGCTAGCAGAGGCCTCTCCCACATGATACTTGCTATCGATCTAGTAACATAGTCAATTGCTTAGGGACAATTTCGCAACTCCTACCACCACTTTTCCACACTCGTTAGACACTCGTAGTTGTTTCTTTATCTAACCAGCCCCTAGTTTTATTTACGTGTTCTTTACTTTCTTGCAAGCATATCCTTTCACTCCTACAAAGTACTTCTTGTTTCATACTTGTTCTAGGTAAAGCGAACGTAAAGTGTGCGTAGAGTTGTATCGGTGGTCGATAGAACTTGAGGGAATATTTGTCCTACCTTTAGCTCCTCGTTGGGTTCGTCACTCTTACTTATCGAGAAAGGCTACAATTGATCCCCTATACTTGTGGGTTATCACTCCCGTTCATCAATCTAATGTAGGCATGTATTCGGTATGTAGTCATACGTGCTTAGGGAAAAGAACTTGCATGACATCTATTGTCCATCCCTCCCGTGGCAGCAGGGTCCTAATGGAAACTACGGGATAGTAAGGTTCTCCTTTTAATAAAGAACCGGACCAACGCATTATCACGTGGTGAATACATGAACTCCTCATACTATGGTCATCTCCGGGAGTGGTTCCGGCTATTGTCACTCCGGGGTTGCCGGGTCATAACACATAGTAGGTGACTACAACTTGCAAGATAGGATCTAAAACACACATATATTGGCGACAACATAATAGGTTCAGATCTGAAATCATGGCACTTGGGCCCTAGTGCCAAGCATTAAGCATAGCCAAGTAGTAGCAACATCAATCTAGAACATAGTGGATACTAGGGATCAATCCCCGTCAAAACTAACTCGATTACATGATAGATATCATCCAATTCATCACCGTCCAGCAAGCCTACGATGAGATTACTCACGAACGATGAAGAGCATCATGGAATTGTCGATGGAGGAAGGTTGATGATGACGATGGCGACGATTTCTACTCTTCGGAGCCCCGAACGGACTCCAGATCTGCCCTCCACATGAGGAACAGGAGGTGGCGGTGCCTCCGTATCATAAAACGCGATGAAACCTTCTCTCTCATTTTTTCCGGGCGAGACGGAAGATATAGAGGTGAGTTTGGGGGCGGTGGTGCCACGTGGGCCCCACAAGCCCTCACGGCGCGGCCTGGGGGGGTGGCCACGGCCTGTGGGCTTGTGGCCCACTGGTCCACCTCCTCCAGTGGATCTTTGCGCAGGTATTTTTCTTTTATTCCAGAAAAAATCTCCGTAAATTTTCAGGACATTCCGAGAACTTTTATTTCTGCACAAAAACAACATCAAGGCAATTCTGCTGAAAACAGCGTCAGTCCGGGTTCGTTCCATTCAAATCATGCAAATTAGAGTCCAAAACAAGGGCAAAAGAGTTCGAAAAAGTAGATACGTTGGAGACGTATCAGCCCCATTTCTAAACTGTATAACATGCCACACCTAACCAGAGAGTAGTCATCACTCCGCGTTTGCCAAACTTTCAGAATGTCCTGGTCTGCTGCGGGAGCGGGAGGGTCACCTAGCGGCACATCAAGGACATAAGCCCTTTTAGCTGCTTCAAGGATGAGCTTATAGTTGCGGACCCAGTACGCATAGTTGCTACCATCATCTTTTAGCTTGTTTTTCTCTAGGAATGCGTTGAAATTGAGGTTGACGTTGGCCATCTACAATATTTATAAAGACAACTTTTAGACTAAGTTCATGACAATTAAGTTCATTTAATCAAATTAAGTATGAACTCCCACTTAAATCCACATCCCTCTAGTCATCTAAGTGATACATGATCCATGTTGACTAACCCGTGTCCGATCATCACGTGAGACGGACTAGTCACCATGGTGAGCAACTTCATGCTGATCGTATTCAACCATACGAATCATGTTCGACCTTTCGGTCTCTTGTATTTGAGGTCATGTCTGTACATGCTAAGCTCGTCGAGTCAACCTAGGTGTTTCGCATGTGTAAATCTGGCTTACACCCGTTGTATGCGAACGTTAGAATCTATCACACCCGATCATCACGTGGTGCTTCAAGACAACGATCCTTCGCAACGGTGCACACTTAGGGGGATACGTTCTCGAAATTTTAAGAGGTATCATCTTATTATGCTACCGTCATTCTAAGCAATAAGATGAAAAACATGATAAACATCACAATGCAATCATATAGTGACATGATATGGCCATTATCATATTTGCTCTTTCAATCTCCATCTTCAGGCATCGCATGATCATCATTATCACCGGCGTGACACCATGATCTCCATCATCGTTTGTCCGTGAAGTCGTCACGCCAACTACTACTATCACTACTACTATAGCTAACCGTTAGCAATGAAGTAAAAGTAGTAAGCACATGGCGTTGCATCTCATACAATAAATTAAGACAACTCCTATGGCTCCTGCCGGTTGTCATACTCATCGACATGCAAGTCGTGAAACCTATTACAATAACATGATCATATCATACATCATACATGCAACATCACAACTTTGGCCATATCACATCACATGTCAAACCCTGCAAAAACAAGTTAGACGTCCTCTAATTGTTGTTGCAAGTTTTACGTGCCTGATTTGGGTTTCTAGCAAGAACGCCTTCTTACCTATGTGAAAACCACAATGATGATATGCAAAAGCAATTTACCCTTCATAAGGACCCTTTTCATCAAATCCAATCTAACTAGAGTGGGAAAGACAGACACCCGCTAGCCACCTTTATGCACGGTGTGCATGTCTGTCGGTGGAACGAGTCTCACGTAAGCGTACGTGTAAGGTCGGTCCGGGCTGCTTCATCCCACAATACCGCCGGAAAAGAATAAGACTAGTAGCGGCAAGCAATTGACAAATCATCGCCCACAACCTTTTGTGTTCTACTTGTGCATAGAATCTACGCATAGAAAACCTGGCTCGGATGCCACTGTTGGGTAACGTAGCATAAATTCAAAAAATTTCCTATGCATATTCAGATCTTCCTATGGAGATACCAGCAACGAGAGAGGGGTGAGTGCATCTTCATACCCTTGAAGATTGCTAAGCGGAAGTGTTACTAGAACGCGGTTGATGGAGTCGTACTCGCGACGATTCAGATCACGGTGTGATTCCGATCTAGTGCCGAACCACGGCACCTCCGCGTTCAACACACGTGCAGCCCGGTGACGTCTCCCGCACCTTGATCCAGCAAGGAGGAGGGAGAGGTTGGAGAAGATCTTCGGCAACACGACGGCGTGGTGTCGATGGAGAGACGAGGTCTCCCGGCAGGGCTTCGCCAAGTACCGTGGGAGGAGGAGGAACGAGGGGAGCAGGGCTGCGCCGAAGGAGAGAGGGAACGGTGTGTAAAACAGCCCCAAACCCCTCTCTATTTATAGGAGGGGAGGGGGGTGTGGCACCCCTAGGGTTCCCACCCTAGGTGGTGCGGCAGCCCCCCCAGATGGGAGGTGCGGCGGCAAGGGCACGGGGAGGGGGTGCCGCACCCCTAGGTGGGCCTTGGGCCCACCAGTGCCTAGGGTTTCCCCCCTCCCTGTTGGGGAACGTCGCATGGGAAACAAAAAATTTCCTACGCGCACAAAGACCTATCATGGTGATGTTCATCTACGAGAGGGGATTTCTGATCTACGTACCCTTGTAGATCGCATAGCAGAAGCGTTAAGAAACGCGGTTGATGTAGTGGAACGTCCTCACGTCCCTCGATCTGCCCCGCGAACCGTCCCACGAACCGTCCCGCGATCCGTCCCACGATCTAGTGCCGAACGTACGGCACCTCCGCGTTTAGCACACGTACAGCTCGACGATGATCTCGGCCTTCTTGATCCAGCAAGAGAGACAGAGAGGTAGATGAGTTCTCCGGCAGCATGACGGTGCTTCGGAGGTTGGTGGTGATCTAATCTCAGCAAGGCTCCGCCCGAGCTCCGCAGAAACGCGATCTAGAGGTAAAACCGTGGAGGTATGTGGTCGGGCTGCCGTGGCAAAAGTCATCTCAAATCAGCCCTAATAGCTCCATATATATAGGAGGAGGGGAGGGGAGGCTTGCCTTGAGGCTCAAGGAGCCCCAAGGGCTGTGCCACCAAGGGGAGGAGGAGTCCTCCTCCAATCCTAGTCCAACTAGGATTGGAAGGTGGAGTCCTTCTCTCCTTTCCCACCTCCTTTTTTTCTTTTCTCTTTGATTTTCTATCTATGGTTCATAGGGCCTTCTTGGGCTGTCCCACCAGCCCACCAAGGGCTGGTGCGCCACCCCCAAGGCCTATGGGCTTCCCCGGGGTGGGTTGCCCCCCCGTTGAACACCCGGAACCCATTCGTCATTCCCGGTACATTCCCGACAACTCCGAAAACCTTCTGGTAATCAAATGAGGTCATCCTATATATCAATCTTCGTTTCCGGACCATTCCGGAAACCCTCGTGACGTCCCTGATCTCATCCGGGACTCCGAACAACATTCGATAACCAACCATATAACTCAAATACGCATAAAACAACATCGAACCTTAAGTGTGCAGACCCTGTGGGTTCGAGAACTATGTAGACATGACCCGAGTGACTCCTCGGTCAATATCCAATAGCGGGACCTGGATGCCCATATTGGATCCTACATATTCTAAGAAGATCTTATCGTTTGAACCTCAGTGCCAAGGATTCATATAATCCCGTATGTCATTCCCTTTGTCCTTCGGTATGTTACTTGCCCGAGATTCGATCGTCAGTATCCGCATACCTATTTCAATCTTGTTTACCAGCAAGTCTCTTTACTCGTTCCGTAATACATGATCCCGCAACTTACACTAAGTCACATTGCTTGCAAGGCTTGTGTGTGATGTTGTATTACCGAGTGGGCCCCGAGATACCTCTCCATCACACGGAGTGACAAATCCCAGTCTCGATCCATACTAACTCAACGAACACCTTCGGAGATACCTGTAGAGCATCTTTATAGTCACCCAGTTACGTTGCGACGTTTGATACACACAAAGCATTCCTCCGGTGTGAGTGAGTTATATGATCTCATGGTCATAGGAACAAATACTGGACACGCAGAAAACAGTAGCAACAAAATGATACGATCAACATGCTACGTCTATTAGTTTGGTTCTAGTCCATCACATGATTCTCCTAATGATGTGATCCTGTTATCAAGTGACAACACTTGCCTATGGTCAGGAAACCTTGACCATCTTTGATCAACGAGCTAGTCAACTAGAGGCTTACTAGGGACAGTGTTTTGTCCATGTATCCACACATGCACTGTGTTTCCAATCAATACAATTATAGCATGGATAATAAACGATTATCATGAACAAATAAATGTAATAATAACTAATTTATTATTGCCTCTAGGGCATATTTCCAACAGTCTCCCACTTGCACTAGAGTTAGTAATCTAGTTCACATCACCATGTGATTTCAACGATCCAACACCCATATAGTTCTGGGGTTAGATCACGTCTTGCTCGTGAGAGAGGTTTTAGTCAACGGTTCTGAAACTTTCAGATCCGTGTGTTCTTTACAAATCTTTATGTCATCTTATAGATGCTGCTACTATGTGCTATTCGGAAATAGTCCAAATATCTACTCTACTATACGAATCCGTTTCACTACTCATAGTTATTCGGATTAGTGTCAAAGCTTGCATCGACGTAACTCTTTACGACGAACTCTTTAACCACCTCCATAATCGAGAAAATTCCTTAGTCTATCAGTTACTAAGAATAAATTTTGACCGCTGCTAGTGATTCAATCATGGATCACTCTCTGTACCTCTCAACAGACTTTGAGTCAAGGCACACATCAGGTGCGGTACCCAGCATGGCATACTTCAGATTCTACGGCCAAGGCATTGAAGACGACCTTCGTCTATTCTCTTTATTCTGCCGGGGTCGGGTTTTGAGTCTTACTCAAATTCACACCTTACAACGCAACCAAGAACTCCTTCTTTGCTGATCTATTTTGAACTCCTTCAAAAACTTGTCAAGGCATGCATCTTGTTGAAACTTCCATTAAGCGCTTTTGATCTATCTCCATAGATCTTTGATGTTCAAAGTTCAAGTAGCGCAATCCAGGTATTCCTTTGAAAACTCCTTTCAAACAACCTTGTATGCTTTACAGATATTCTACATTACTTCTGATCCACAATATGTCAACCACATATACTTATCAGAAATTCTATAGTGCTCCCACTCACTTCTTTGGAAATACAAGTTTCTCATAAACCTTGTACAAACCCAAAATCTTTGATCATCTCATCAAAGTGTATATTCCAACTCCGAGATGCTTGCACCAGTCCATTGAAGGATCGCTGGAGCTTGCATACTTGCTAGTATCCTTAGGATCAACAAAACCTCCTAGTTGTATCACATACAATGTTTGCTCAAGGAAACCGTCGAGGAAACAATGTTTTACATCCTATGTGCAATATTTCATAAATAATGCAGCAACTACTAACATAATTCTAACAGACTTTTAGCGTCGCTACGAGTGAGAAATTCTCATCATAGTCAACTGTTTGATCTTGTCGGAAACATCTTTGCGACAAGTCGAGCTTTTCTTAATAGTGACTTATCACCATCATCGTCTGTCTTCCTTTTAAAGATCCATCTTTACTCAATAGTCTTATGACCATCAAGTAGTTCTTCCAAAGTCTACACTTTGTTTTCATACATGGATCCTCTCTCGGATTTCATGGCTTCCAGCCATTTGTCGGAATCCGGGCCCACCATTGCTTTCTCCATAACTCGTAGGTTCACTGTTGCTCAACAACATGACCTCCAAGACAGGGTTACCGTACCACTCTGCAGTAGTACGCGACCTTGTCAACCTACGAGGCTTGTAGTAACTTGATCCGATGCTCGATGATCACCATCATCAGCTTTCACTTCAATTGGTGTAGGCGCCACAGGAATAACTTCCTGCGCCCTGCTACACACTGGTTGAAGTGATGGTTCAATAACCTCATTAATTTCTACCACCGTCCCACTTAATTCTTTCGAGAGAAACCTTTCCTCGAGAAGGGATCCGTTTCTAGAAACAAACACTTTGCTTTCGGATCTGAGATAGGAGATGTACCCAACTATTTTGGATATCCTATGAAGGTGCATTTATCCGCTTTGGGTTTGATCTTATTCGACTGAAACTTTTTCACACAAGTGTCGAAGCCCCAAACTTTCAAGAAACGACAATTTAGATTTATCTAAACCTCAGTCTATACTGTGTCATCTCAACGGAAATACGCGGTGCCCTATTTAAAGTGAATGCGGTTGTCTCTAATGCATAACCCATAAATGATAGCGGTAATTCGATAAGAGACATCATAGCATGCACCATACCAAATAGTGCATGGCTATGACGTTCAGACACATCATCACACTATGATGTTCCAGGTGGCATGAACTGCGAAACAATTTCCACATTGTCTTAACTGCGTACCAAAACTCGTAACTCAGATATTCATTTCTATGATCACATCGTAGACAGTTTATCCTCTTGTTACGATGAACTTCACTCTGAAACATTAAGTATTTTGTACTTCTAAACCATTAAGTATTTTGTACTAAACTATCGTGTAGTCATCAGAAACGTGTCGGATGTTCACAACATCTATAGACGACGCTCGAGGTATAGCACACCGAGTGGTGCATTAAGGACATAAGCCTTCTGCGCAGCAACGAGGACAATCCTCGGTTTTACAGACTCAGTCTGCAAACTTTGCTACTATCAACTTTCAACTAAATTTTTCTCTAGGAACATATAAAAATAGTAGAGCTATAGCGCAAGATACATTGTAATTCACAAAGACCATTAGACTATGTTCATGACAATTAGTTCTATTAATCATATTACTTAAGAACTCCCACTCAAAAAGTACATCTCTCTAGTCATTTGAGTGGTACATGATCCAAATCCACTATCTCAAGTCCGATCATCACGTGAGTCGAGAATAGTTTCAGTGGTAAGCATCTCTATGCTAATCATATCAACTATACGATTCATGCTCGACCTTTCGGTCTCATGTGTTCCGAGGCCATGTCTGCACATGCTAGACTCATCAAGCTTAACCCGAGTGTTCCGCGTGTGCAACTGTTTTGCACCCGTTGTATGTGAACGTTGAGTCTATCACACCCGATCATCACGTGGTGTCTCGAAACGAAGAACTGTCGCAACGGTGCACAGTCGGGGAGAACACAATTTCGTCTTTAAATTTTAGTGAGAGATCACCTCATAATGCTACCGTCGTTCTAAGCAAGATAAGGTGCATAAAGGATTAACATCACATGCAATTCATAAGTGACATGATATGGCCATCATCATGTGCTTCTTGATCTCCATCACCAAAGCACCGGCACGATCTTCTTGTCACCGGCGTCACACCATGATCTCCATCAACGTGTCGCCATCGGGGTTGTCGTGCTACTCATGCTATTACTACTAAAGCTATGTCCTAGCAATATAGTAAACGCATCTACAAGCACAAACGTTAGTTTAAAGACAACCCTATGGCTCCTGCCGGTTGCCGTACCATCGACGTGCAAGTCAATATTAACTATTACAACATGATCATCTGATACATCCAATATATCACATCACATCGTTGGCCATATCACATCACAAGCATACTCTGCAAAAACAAGTTAGACGTCCTCTAATTGTTGTTGCATGTTTTACGTGGTGACCATGGGTATCTAGTACGATCGCATCTTACTTACGCAAACACCACAATGGAGATATATGAATTGCTATTTAACCTCATCCAAGGACCTCCTCGGTAAAATCTGATTCAACTAAAGTTCGAGAAACCGACACTCGCCGGTCATCTTTGAGCAACGGAGTTACTCGTAGCGATGAAACTAGTCTCTCGTAAGCGTACGAGTAATGTCGGTCCGAGCCGCTTCGATCCAACAATACCGAGGAATCAAGAAAAGACTAAGGAGGGCAGCAAAACGCACATCACCGGCCACAAAAACTTTTGTGTTCTACTCGAGAAGACATCTACGCATGAACCTAGCTCATGATGCCACTGTTCGGGAACGTCGCATGGGAAACAAAAAATTTCCTACACGCACGAAGACCTATCATGGTGATGTCCATCTACGAGAGGGGATTTCCGATCTATGTACCCTTGTAGATCGCACAGCAGAAGCGTTAAGAAACGCGGTTGATGTAGTGGAACGTCCTCACGTCCCTCGATCCGCCCCGCGAACCGTCCCACGAACCGTCCCGCGATCCGTCCCACGATCTAGTGCCGAACGTACGGCACCTCCGCGTTCAGCACACGTACAGCTCGATGATGATCTTGGCCTTCTTGATCCAGCAAGAGAGACGGAGAGGTAGATGAGTTCTCCTGCAGCGTGACGATGCTCCGGAGGTTGGTGGTGATCTAATCTCAGCAAGGCTCCGCCTGAGCTCCGCAGAAACGCGATCTAGAGGTAAAACCGTGGAGGTATGTGGTCGGGCTGCCGTGGCAAAAGTCATCTCAAATCAGCCCTAATAGCTCCATATATATAGGCGGAGGGGAGGGGAGGCTTGCCTTGAGGCTCAAGGAGCCCCAAGGGCTGCACCACCAAGGGGAGGAGGAGTCCTCCTCCAATCCTAGTCCAACTAGGATTGGAAGGTGGAGTCCTTCTCTCCTTTCCCACCTCCTTTTTTTTCTTTTCTCTTTGATTTTCTATCTATGGCACATAGGGCCTTCTTGGGCTGTCCCACCAGCCCACCAAGGGCTGGTGCGCCACCCCCAAGGCCTATGGGCTTCCCCGGGGTGGGCTGCGCCCCCCGGTGAACACCCGAAACCCATTCGTCATTCCCGGTACATTCCCGGCAACTTTGAAAACCTTCCGGTAATCAAATGAGGTCATCCTATATATCAATCTTCGTTTCCGGACCATTCCGGAAACCCTCGTGACGTCCGTGATCTCATCCGGGACTCCGAACAACATTCGGTAACCAACCATATAACTCAAATACGCATAAAACAACGTCGAACCTTAAGTGTGCAGACCCTGCGGGTTCGAGAACTATGTAGACATGACCCGAGTGACTCCTCGGTCAATATCCAATAGCGGGACCTAGATGCCCATACTGGATCCTACATATTCTACGAAGATCTTATCGTTTGAACCTCAGTGCCAAGGATTCATATAATCCCGTATGTCATTCCCTTTGTCCTTCGGTATGTTACTTGCCCGAGATTTGATCGTCAGTATCCGCATACCTATTTCAATCTTGTTTACCGGCAAGTCTCTTTACTCGTTCCGTAATACAATATCCCGCAACTTACACTAAGTCACATTGCTTGCTAGGCTTGTGTGTGATGTTGTATTACCGAGTGGGCCTCGAGATACCTCTCCGTCACACGGAGTGACAAATCCCAGTCTCGATCCATACTAACTCAACGAACACCTTCGGAGATACCTGTAGAGCATCTTTATAGTCACCCAGTTATGTTGTGACGTTTAATACACACAAAGCATTCCTCCGGTGTCAGTGAGTTATATGATCTCATGGTCATAGGAACAAATACTTGACACGTAGAAAACAGTAGCAACAAAATGACACGATCAACATGCTACGTCTATTAGTTTGGGTCTAGTCCATCACATGATTCTCCTAATGATGTGATCCCGTTATCAAGTGACAACACTTGCCTATGGTCAGGAAACCTTGACCATCTTTGATCAACGAGCTAGTCAACTAGAGGCTTACTAGGGACAGTGTTTTGTCTATGTATCCACACATGCATTGTGTTTCCAATCAGTACAACTATAGCATGGATAATAAACGATTATCATGAACAAAGAAATATAATAATAACTAATTTATTATTGCCTCTAGGGCATACTTCCAACACTCTCCACCTCCTGCGCCTTGGGCCCCTTTGTGGGAGGTGCACCAGCCCACTTTGGGCAGGTTGCCCACCACCTTTTGGCCCATGCTACCTCTTGGGGCTGGTGGCCCCTCCCGGTGGACCCCCGGGACCATTTCCGGTGGTCCCGGTACGCTACCGGTGACGCCCGAAACATTTTCGGTGTCCAAAACCATCCATCCTATATATCAATATTTACCTCCGAACCATTCCGGAGCTCCTCGTGACGTCCGAGATCTCATCCGGGACTCCGAACAACTTTCGGTAACCTCGTATAACATTTCCCTGTAACCCTAGCATCATCGAAAATTAAGTGTGTAGACCCTACGGGTTCGGGAAGCATGCAGACATGACCGAGACGCTCTCCGGCCAATAACCATCAGCGGGATCTGGATACCCATGGTGGCTCCCACATGTTCCACGATGATCTCATCGGATGAACCACGATGTCAAGGATTCAATCAATCCTGTATACAATTCCCTTTGTGTGTCGGTATAGAACATGCTCGAGATTCGATCGTCGGTATACCTATACCTTGTTCAATCTTGCTACCGGTAAGTCTCTTTACTCGTTCGTAGCACGTCATCCTATGACTAACTCCTTAGTCACATTGAGCTCATGATGATGTTCTACCGAGTGGGCCCAGAGATACCGCTCCGTCACACGGAGTGACAAATCCTGATCTCGATTCGTACCAACCCAACAGACACTTTCAGAGGTACCCGTAGTGCACCTTTATAGTCACCCAGTTACGTTGTGATGTTTGATACACCCAAAGCACTCCTACGGTATCCGGGAGTTGCACAATCTCACGGTCGAAGGAAAAGACATTTGACATTAGAAAAGCTTTAGCATACGAACAATACGGTCTAGTGCTATGCTTAGGATTGGGTCTTGTTCATCACATCATTCTCCCAATGATGTGATCCCGTTATCAATGAAATCTAATGCCCATGATCAGGAAACCATGATCATCTATTGATCAACGAGCTAGCCAACTATAGGCTTGCTAGGGACACATTGTGATCTATTTATTCACACATGTATTACTATTTCCTGTTAATACAATTATAGCATGAACAATAGACGATTATCATGAACAAGGAAATATGATAATAACCATTTTATTATTGCCTCTAGGGCATATTTCCAACATTCATATCCTTGTAATTCTCTTCGAGTTGTGGGTTTTGTTTTGCCAACTTGATCTATGATTCTTGCAATGGGAGAAGTGCTTGGTTTTGGGTTCATACCGTGTGGTGACCTCACCTAGTGACAGAAGGGGTAGCGAGGCACGCATCGTGTTGTTGCCATCAAGGGTAAACAGATGGGGTTTTCATCATTGGTTTGACTTTATCCCTCTACATCATGTCATCTTGCTTAAAGCGTTACTCTGTTCGTCATGAACTCAATACACTAGATGCATGCTGGATAGCGGTCGATGTGTGGAGTAATAGTAGTAGATGCAGAAAGTATCGGTCTACTTGTCTCGGACGTGATGCCTATATGTATGATCATTGCCTTAGATATCGTCATGACTTTGCGCGGTTCTATCAATTGCTCGACAGTAATTTGTTCACCCACCATAATATTTGCTATTTTGAGAGAAGCCTCTAGTGAATACTATGCCCCCCGAGTCTACTTCACACCATATTTGCAGCCTTACTCTTTTACTTCGTTGCACTTTCCGCCTTCAGATCTCACTTTGCAATCAATCTTGAAGGGATTGACAACCCCTTTATAGCGTTGGGTGCAAGCTCTTTTGTGTTTGCGCAGGTACTCTGGACTTGACGCGATTCTCCTACTGGATTGATACCTTGGTTCTCAAACCGAGGGAAATACTTACTGCTCCTGTGGTGCATCACCCTTTCCTCTTCAAGGGAAAAACGAACGCGAGATCTTGAGGCAGCAGTGGTCGATAGAACTTGAGGGAATATTTGTCCTACCTTTAGCTCCTCGTTGGGTTCAACACTCTTACTTATCGAGAAAGGCTACAATTGATCCCCTATACTTGTGGGTTATCAGTATCCTACAAAACTCCACACTTGGAGGCCCAACAACATCTACAAGAACAAAGTTGCGTAGTAGACATCAATTGCTTATGTGATATGGGTGCTAGTGTGAGTGCTATTCCCTTTACTTTATATCACGAATTTATGAATGATATAGCACCCTTTGAGATTGAAGACATTGATGTCACTATTAAGCTTGCAAATATAGATACTATTTCGCTTCTTGGGATTGTTCAAGATGTTTAAGTCTTGTGTGAAAAAAATCAAATACCCTATTGATTCCTTACTACTTGGTTCATAACAAGAAAAGTTTTGTCCCATTATATTTGGTAGACCTTTTATGAATACCATTAATGATGAAATTGATTGTGCTAAAGTAAAGGTTAAAGTACGTTTTGGAAATGTGTCTCATGAATTTAATTTCTCAAAGTTTGGTAGACACCCACATGAGAAAGAACTATCTAGTAAATATAAAATTATTGGTCTTGCTTCTATTGTTGTGCCTCACACTGATCCATTAGAACAATATTTGTGAGGCCATTAAAATGATACGCATATGAATTAGAGAATGAAATAATGAGATATTCTTTAAGCAAGGACCTATTCTTAAACACAATTTACATGTTGACATTTTAGGAGATCCACCCCCGCCTAACAGGGATCCCCTGTTTCAATTAAAGAAACTACCTGATACTTTGAAATATGCTTATCTTGATGAAAAGAAGATATATCATGTTATTATTAGTGCTAACCTTTTAGAGCACGAAGAAAAGATATTACTTAAAACTCCGAGGAAGCACCGAGCAGCTATTGGATATACTCTTGATGATCTTAGGGGCATTAGTCCCACTCTCTGTCAGCACAAGATTAATATGCAACAAGATGCTAAACCTGTCATTGATCATCAATGTCCTTTGAATCCTAAAATGAGGTAAGTGGTAAGAACTGAAATATTAAAGCTTATGGAGGTAGACATAATTTATCCTATAGCTGATAGTAGATGGGCAAGTCATGTTTATTGTGTTACTAATAAAGGAGGTATAACAGTTGTTCATAATGATAAAAAATGAACTTATCCCACACAAAATCATAACTGGTTATAGGATGGTAATTGATTTCTGAAAATTAAATAAAGCTACTAGAAAATATCATTACCCCTTGTGTTTTATTGATCAAATGTTGGAAAGGTTATCAAAGCATACACACTTTTTTTGTGGATATTCTCATTTCTCTCAAATATCCGTGTCAAAAGAAGATCAAGATAAAACTAATTTTACTTGCTCGTTTGGAACTTATGATTATAGATGTATTCCTTTTAGTTTATGTAATGCACGTGCTACCTTTGAAAGATGTATGACTACTATATTCCCTGACTTCTGTGAAAAGATTATTGAGGTATTCATGGATGGTTTTTTCGTCTACGAGACTTCTTTTGATGGTTGCTTAAGAAACCTTGATTGAGTTTTATAGAGATGTGAAGAAACTAATCTTGTCTTGAATTAGGAGAAGTGCCACTTTACGGTGAATTAAAGTATAGTACTTGGGCATAAAATTTCCAAATGAGGTATTGATGTAGACAAAGCTAAAATTTATGCAATTGATAAAATGGCATGTCCTAAAAATGTTACAAGTGTAGAAAGTTTCCTTGGTCATGTTGGATTCTGTAGACGTTTCACTAAAGATTTCTCAAATATTTCAAGGCCATTAACTAATCTTATACAAAAAGAGATTCCATTTGTTTTTTATGATGATTGTGTAGAGGCCTTCAAAATAGTTCAGAAAGCTTTAATTTAAGCACCTATTGTTCAACCACTTGATTGGAACTTACCATTTGAAATTATGTGTGATGCTAGTGATTATGTTGTTGGTGTTCTTCTAGGGCAAAGAGTACAAAAGAAAATAAATGTTATTCACTATGCTAGTTGATACGTCTCCAATGCATCTATAATTTTGGATTGTTCGATGCTATTATATTATCTGTTTTGGATGTTTTATATGCATTAATATGATATTTTATATTATTTTTGGGACTAACCTATTAACCTAGAGCCTAGTGCTAGTTTCTGTTTATTCCATGTTTTGAGTATTGCAGATAAGGAATATTAAACGGAGTCCGAACGAAATAAAATCTCCGGAATGATTTTTCTTGGACCAGAAGAAACCTGCCACACTTGGAGATGGGGGCAGGAGACCTGCCGGGAGACGACAAGCCCGCAGGGTGCGCCCTAGGGGGGCACCCCTGGCTTATGGCCCCCTTGCAGGTCTCCTAACCCTAATATTCGTCCTATAAATTCCCAAATATTCCCCCAATACCAGAACGAGACCAAAAAATACTTTTCTGCCACGTGAGATCCAATCTGGGAGCCTTTTCGGTAATATACCGGAGGGGGAATCGATCATGGAGGTCATCTACATCAACTCCATTGCCCCTCCGATGATGTGTGAGTAGTTCACCACAGACCTACGGGTCCATAGCTAGTAGCTAGATGACTTCTTCTCTCTCTTTGTTCTTCAATACCATGTTCTTCATGATCCTCATGGAGATCTATCCGATTAAATACTCTTTTGCGGTGTGTTTGAAGAGATCCAATGAATTGTGGGTTTATGTTCAGATTATCTATGAATATTATTTGAATCTTCTCCGAATTCCTATGTGCATGATTTCATATCTTAGCAAGTCACTTCGAGTTATTAGTTTGGCTTGGCGAACTAGATTGGTAATTCTTGCAATGGGAGAAGTGCTTAGTTTAGGGTTCAATCTTGTGGTGTCCTCACCCAGTGACAAAGTAGGGGTAGCGAGGCACGTATTACATTATTTCCATCGAGGATAAAAAGATGGGGTTTTCATCATATTGCTTGAGTTTATCCCTCTACATCATGTCATCTTACCTAATGCGTTACTCTATTCTTCATGAACTTAATACTGTAAATGCAGGAAGGATTCAGTCGATGTGTGGAGTAATAGTAGTAGATGCAAAATTGTTTCGGTCTACTTGACACGGACGTGATGCCTATATGCATAATCATTGCCTTGGATATGTTCATAATTATTCGCTTTTCTATCAATTGCTCGACAGTAATTTGTTCACCCGCCATATTATTTTCCTTCATGAGAGAAGCCTCTAGTGAAACCTATGGCCCTTGGGTCTATTTTCCATATTATACTTTCAGATCTATAAACCAAAAAACCCAAAAATATATTGCTGCCATTTATTTACTTTTGTTTTACTTTTAGTTCTAGCAATCTTTTATATCTATCTCTATCAGATCTCATCCTTGAAATAACCGTGAAGGGATTGACAACCCCTTTTTAGAGTTGGGTGCAAGTGTTTGATTGTTTGTGTAGGTGCTAAGATTAGGGTCTTGCTTGTTCCTCCTACTGGATTGATACCTTGGTTCTCAACAAACTGAGGGAAATACTTATCTACTTTGCTGCATCACCCTTTCTTCTTCAAGGGAAAACCAATGCAAGCTCAAGAAGTAGGACTAGTAATACTCTACATGATGCTCAAATAAATTATGGTACTACTGAGAAAGAATTTTTAGCAGTTGTGTTTGCATGTGATAAGTTTAGACCTTGTATTGTTGATTCTAAAGTTACTATTCAGACTGATCATGCTGCTATTAAATACCTTATGGAAAATAAAGATGCTAAGCCTAGACTAATTAGGTGGGTTCTTTTACTTCAAGAATTTTATTTGCATTTTGTTGATAGAAAGGGAGCTAAGAATACGGTTGCCAATAATTTGTCGAGGATGGAAAATGTTCTCGATGACCCACTCCTTATTGATGATAGTTTTCCTAATGAACAATTAGCTATTATAAATGTTTCCCGTAGCACTCCTTGGTATGCATATTATGCTAATTACATTGTTGCTAAATATATACCACCTAGTTTCACATGCCAACAAAAGAAAAAATTCTTCTTTGATTTAGGACATTAGTTTTGGGATGACCCACATCTTTATAATGAAGGAGTGGATGGTGCTATTAGATGTTGTGTACCTGAGCATGAATAGGAAGAAATCCTACGGAAGTGTCATCCCGAGGCATTTAGAGGGGACCACGCTGGAGATAGAACTGCACATAAGGTACTACAATCTGGTTTTCATTAGCCTACTCTTTTCAAAGATGCACGTAAGTTTGTCCTCTCTTGTGATGAATGTTAAATATATGATAATATTGGTAGGCGTCAAGAAATGCCTATTAATTATTCACTTGTTATTGAACCATTTGATGTTTGGGGTTTTGTTTATATGGGACCTTTCCCTTCCTCTAATGGGTATACTCATATTTTAGTTGCTATTGATTACGTTACTAAGTGGGTAGAAACTATTCCTACTAGTAGTGCTGATCACAACTAGTATTAAAATGCTTAAAGATTTTTTTTCCTAGGTTTGCAATCCCTAGATATTTAATGATTGATTGTGGTTCACATTTTATTCATGGTGCTTTCCATAAACATCTAGCTAAATATGATGTCAACCTTAGAATTGCATCACCTTATCATCCTCAGTCTAGTGTTCAAGTTGAATTGAGCAACAGAGAAATAAAATTGATCTCGCAAAAGACTGTCAATGGATCTAGAAATAATTGGCCGAATGAAAGCACGATTTCTCCCTAAGGTGGTTTTGATAATTGATCACAACATATGCATCATTGGACTAATGATCTTATCCAAGTATATTTCAGAAAATTTCAAAGATACCTTGGCTAAAGAATTGTGAGGAGAAACCCCTTGATGAATGAAAGGAATAGGATTGGCTCAAGCTTCAAGCAAGAAGACACTAAATTTGACATTTGTGACAAATTACTTTGAGTCCATAGGAAAGCCAATACTATTAAAAGGGGTGAGGTACTATGATGAATTGGTTCCTCAAGTGCTTAGAGATAGCCCCCAAAAATATTCACTCATTCTCCCATAAAATATCTCTTTCCAAAGCCAAACCAGCAAAATCGGTGCCACCAACTTTTTCCACTCGGTCCTACCGATTTTCCACCAGACAGATCCTATGCCAAACCCTAATCTCTTAGTACCACCAACTTCCATAACGGTGCCACCGAGATTCAATGACCAACTTTCTGTTGAGCAAATTCCAAGAATTGGAATTTTCGAGATTGAAATTGGTCTCATCGAGATTTGGAAACTGCTCTTGGTCATCGTATCGGTACCACCGAGATTCATATATCGGCCTCATAGAGAATTCAAAAGTTGCATTTGGTGCAACTCGGTAAAACTGAGATTCATTTCGGTGTCACCGAGTTGGGCAATAATGTTGTAACGGTTGGATTATGGGGGATGCTGCTACTGCAACAAAAGACCTTCCAACGGCACCAGAAATAGGAGTGTTGCTTGATACTCCTCAGCAACAACACCAGGAATCCTTCAGCTGCGGCTACACCTTAAGGGACTTCCTAGGCAAGTATGCAAAGGATTTCCCCCGTGGCCTTGGAGCCTTGCGTTGGTGTTCCCTCGAAGCGGAAAGGGTGATGTAGCACAGCGACGGTAAGTATTTCCCTCGGTTTGAGAACCAAGGTATCAATTCGGCGGAAGAGTATCTCAAGATCCTGCACAAACACAAAAGCTTGCACCCAACACAATGAAGGGGTTGTCAATGCCTTACAGATTGTTTGCCAAGTGAGAACTGAAAGCAACAAAGTAATAAAGCAAAGTACAAACGGAGATGTAAACGATGGATGTGAATAGACCCGGGGGCCATAGTGTTTACTAGTGGCTTCTCTCATGAAAGCAAATAGACGGTGGGTGAACAAATTACTGTCGAGCAACTGATAGAACTGTGCAAAGTCGTGACGATATATATGCAATGATTGTTTCTATAGGCATCACGTCCGAAACAAGTAGACCGATACTTTCTGCATCTACTACTATTACTCCACACGTCGACGACTATCCAGCATGCATCTAGTGTATTAAGTCCATAAGAACAGAGTAACGCCTTAAGCAAGATGACATGATGTATAGGGATAATATCAAACCAATGATAAAAACCCCATCTTTTTACCCTTGATGGAAACTACTTGATGTGTGCCTTGCTGCCCCTACTATCACTGGGAAAGGTCACCACATGGCAGAACCCAAAACCAAGCACTTCTCCCATTGCAAGAATCATTGATCTAGTTGGCCAAACAAAACCCAAGACTCGGAGAGACTTACAAGGATATCAAATCATGCATATAAGAAATCAACAAAGACTCAAATATATATCATAGATAATCTGATCACAAATTCACAATTCATCGGATCTCGACAAACACACCGCCAAAGAAGATTACATCGGGTAGATCTCCATGAAGATCATGGAGAACTTTGTATTGAAGATCCAAGAGAGAGAAGAAACCATCTAGCTACTAACTACGGACCCGTAGGTCTGAAGTGAACTACTCATGAGTCATTGGAGGGGCGATGATGATGATGATGAATAAGCCCTCCAACTCCAAAGTCCCCTCCGGCAGGGCGCCGGGAAGGGTCTCCAGATGAGATCTCGCGGAAACGGAAGCTTGCAGCGGTAGAAAAGTATTTTCGAGGCTCCCCTGATTTTGTGCGGAATATTTGGGAATTTATAGGCCAAAAACCTAGGTCAGGGTGCGGCCAGGGAGTCCACAAGCCTGCCCACCGCCGCCTCCCCTGGTGGCGGAGTGGGGGCTTGTGGGCTCCCTGGAGCCCACCTGGCTTGGCCCAAAAGCCCCCTGATCTTCTTCCGTTCGGGAAAAAATCATTTTGGGGTTTTTCTTCCGTTTGGACTCCGTTCCAAAATCAGATCTGAAAAGAGTCGAAAACACGGAAAAAACAGGAACTGGCACTTGGCACTGAATTAATAAGTTAATCCCAAAAAGATACATAAAACAACCAAAGACGACAAGATAACAGCGTGAAACCATCAAAAATTATAGATACGTTTGAGACGTATCAAGCATCCCCAAGCTTAACTCCTGCTCGTCCTCGAGTAGGGAAGTGATAAGAATGAATTTTTATGCTTTCATGCTACCTAGCATAGGTGTCCTTTGTAATTCCTCTTATGTGACGTGAATGTTCAGATCCATTAGATTCAAAACAATAGTTTGCTATTGACATGGAAACAATAATAATTCAAGCAAACTAGCAAAGTAATCATGAACTTTCAAAATAACAAGGCCAAAAGAAAGTTATCCCTACAAAAGCATACAGTCTGGCTATGCTCTATCATCATTGCACAACGAATTTAAATCATGCACAACCCCGGTATTGGCCAAGTAATAGTTTCACACCTTTACTTTCTCAAACCTTTTCAACTCTCACGCAATACATGAGCGTGAGCCATGGTTATAGCACTATAGATGGTGTGGAATGTGGTGGAGCTTGCAAGACAAAAAAGGGAGAAGATAGTCACATTAACTAGGAATATCAATGAGCTGTGGAGATGCTCATCAATAGATATCAATGTGAATGAGTAGGGATTGCCATACAAATGTTGCACTAGAGCTACGAGTATGTGAAAGCTCTTAAAGAAAACTAGTGGGTGTCCATCCAACTTGCTTCCTCACGAAGACCTAAGGCAATTTTGAGGAAGCCTATCATTGGAATATACAAGCCAAGTTATATAATGAAAATTTCCCACTAGCTATATGGTGGTGACAAAATGAGAGACTCTCAATCATGGTGCTCAATATGCACAAGTGTGGAAAAAGTGGTAGCATTGTCCCTTCTCTCTTTTTCTCTCATTTTTTTTATTTGGTGGGCTCTTTGGCCTCTTTTTTTGTGGGCTTCTTTGGCCTCTTTTATTTCCTCACATGGGACAATGCTCCATTAATGATGATCATCACATTTTCAACTCAAAACTTAGAGTAACGATGACTCTATATGGAATGCCTTCGGTAGTGTACCGTGGCAATGATCTAGCATGGCATATACATCAATGGAAACATCATGCTAGCTATCTTACGATCATGCACTGGCAATGTAGACATGGTGGCACATATCATGGTGGTAGTTGAATGGCAATATATCTCGGAATGACTTTGAAAAAGCCATAGTAGGTAGGTATGGTGGCTGTTTTGAGGGAGGCTAATGGTGGGTTTTGTGCACCGGCGAAAGTTGCAAGGCACTAAGAAGATAGTGATGGTGGAAGGTGAAAGTGCATCTAAACCATGGACTCAACATTAGTCATGAAGAACTCATATACTTGTTGCAAAAGTTCTATTAGTAATCGAAACAAAGCATTCAATGCATACTCCTAGGGGAAGGGTTGGTAGGTATAAACCATCGCGCGATCCCGACCGCCACGGAAATGATGACAATCAATATACTAATCATGCTCAGATTTCATCACATAGCGGTTCACCATACGTGCATGCTACGGGAATCACTAACTTCAACACAAGTATTTCTAGATCCACAACACCTTACTAGCATGACTTCAATATTACCATAACCACAACTCAAAACTAATTGAGATGAATCAAACTTCTCTAACTATTCAATGCACATGAAGGTGGAAGTTTTCGTATCCCTTTGGATAACTACCCCTTTTGGGACTACTTTCAAAGCGTAGATCAACTACCAAGCCATGCACCGCTGCGCTCTAAAAGTTATAAGTGAAGCTCATAGAGCAAAAGTATCTAGCTCAAAAGATATAAGTGAAGCACATGTGAGCTGAATTGTCTACCAAAAGATATAAGTGAAGCTCGACAAAATCACGGTGTGTGCATGTCTCTCTCTATAGGTGTGCAGCAAGGATGATTGTGACACAACAAAAATAAAAGACTCCTACGATACAAGACGCTCCAAGCAAAAACACATAACATGTGGTGAATAAAAATATAGTCCCAAGTAACGTTATCGATGGATTGAAGACGAGAGAGAGGGGATGCCTTCCCGGGGCATCCCCAAGCTTAGGCTTTTACGACATCCTTGAATCTCTTGGGGTGCCTTGGGAATCCCCAAGCTTGAGCTCTTGCCACTCTTTATCTCTTTGTCCATAAGAACTTCACCCAAAACTTGAAAACTTCACAACACGAAACTTAAACAGAAACTCGTGATAACATTAGTACAAGAAAGCAAACCACCACTTCCTTAGGTACTGTAGCAAACTTAAATTCTACTTGTGCTGATGTTGGGTACTTTCAATCTTCCATGTCTAATACCCCACGATACTATCCATAGTTTCATCAAAATAAGCAACCAACCCAACAAAAACAGAATCTGTTAACAGCAGACCAGTCTGTAGCAATCTGTATGTTTCGTATACCTCTTGTACTTCAAAAATTCTAAAAAATTACGACAGTCTGAAGATATTGCGTAGCAATCAGCATAAAAAAGAATCAACTCAAAATCTCTTATAGAACAAAATGAAAATTCTTTTCGTGAGCAGAAAGTTTCTGTCTTTTCCAGCATGACAAAACGATCATCCCCAAGACTAATCATAACGGTTTTGCTTGGAACAAACACAAAAAGAAACACAAAAAACACAATCATAACAGAATTATGAAAGTGTGGAAAACACAAAACAGAAAGAAAAAGGATAGATTCGTTGGGTTGCCTCCCAACAAGCGCTTTTGTTTAACGCCCTTAGCTAGGCGAAAGTGATGGAATCACGTATAGTCATCTTTGGTGCTCAAACCATAGGTAGCCCTCATCATAGATTCATAAGGCAATCTTATTTTCTTTCTAGGAAAGTGCTCCATGTCCTTCTTTAAAGGAAATTGAAATCTAATATTCCCTTCCTTCATATCGATGATAGCACCAATAGTCCTTAGGAAAGGTCTACCAAGAATAATGGGACATGAAGGATTGCAATCTATGTCAAGTACAATGGAATCCACGGGTACATAGTTCTTATTCGCAACAATAAGAACATCATCGATCCTCCCCATGGGTTTCTTGACAGTAGAATCCGTAAGATGCAAATTAAGAGAACACTCTTCAATCTCATGAAAACCAAGAATATCACATAAAGACTTTGGAATCGCGGAAATACTAGCACCCAAATCACACAAAGCATTGCACTCATAGTTTTTGATCTTGATTTTGATAGTAGGTTCCCACTCATCATGAAGTTTTCTAGGTATAGAGACTTCTAGTTCGAGCTTCTCTTCAAGAGATTTCATCATAGCATCTACGATATGCACGGTAAAGGCTTTGCTTTGGCTATAAGCATGTGGAGAGTTTGCAATGGATTGCATCAAAGAAATGCATTCAAATAAGGAGCAATTATCATAATTGAATTCCTTGAAATCCAAAGTGGGAGTTTCATTACTACCCAAAATTTCGACCTCTTCTACTCCACTCTCCACACCTTTATCATCAAGATAGGTGGACTTCGAATCATTGGGGCGTTTTTAAACCAAAGTGGATTCATATCCAGCCCCTCCATAAGTAGGTTTGACGCGCGAAAACAAAGATTCAAGAGGAGGCACACCAAGCACTTTAAGATCTTCATGATTTGCATCACTAGAACGCACCCTTTTAAACCATTCATGTCTAGCGCGAATTTGGGCGGTTCTTTCTTTGCTCTCATTCATGGAGATACGCATAGCTTTCAAAGTTTCATCCAAGTTGATCTTGGGAGGAGCGCATCTAACTTTCAAAGCATCAATATCACAAGACACCCTATCAACGCTTTTAGCCAAATCGTCTATTTTGAGTAGTTTTTCCTCTATGGAAGCATTGAAAATCTTTTGAGAGTTGATGAACTCTTTGATATTACTCTCTAAATCAGAGGGTAATTTGTTGTGATTTCCATAAGTGTTGCCATAGGAATTGCCATAATTGTTAGAGGAGTTACTAGGAAAAGGCCTAGGAACATAGTTTCCTCTAAAACCATTGTTGTTGCCAAAACTGTTCCTACCAACAAAATTCACGTCCAAACTAGCGTTGCTACTCTCAATCAAAGAAGATAGTGGCATGTCATTAGGATCTACGGTAGTATTTCTACTAGCAACCAAGTTCATCAACTCGTCCATCTTAGTACTAAGCGAGTTAATCTCTTCTATAGCGTGCACCTTTTTGCTAGCAGGCGACCTTTCAGTGTGCCACTGAGAGTAGTTGGTCATGATATTGTCTAGGAGTTTTGTAGCGTCTCCTAACGTGATTTCCATGAACGTTCCACCTGAGGCGGAGTCCAAGATATTGCGAGAAGCAAAATTCAAGCCAGCGTAAAAGATTTGTATAATCATCCACAAAATCAAGCCATGAGCAGGACAATTTCTAATCATAAGCTTCATCCTCTCCCAAGATTGTGCAACGTGTTCATGATCAAGTTGCTTTAAATTCATGATATCACTATGTAAGGAGATGATCTTAGCCGGTGGAAAATACTTGGATATGTAAGCATCTTTGCACCTATCCCAAGAATCGATACTATTTTTAGGCAAAGAAGAAAACCAAGTTTTTGCGCGATCTTGCAACGAGAAAGGAAAAAGTTTCAACTTAATCACGTCATTATCCACATCTCTTTTCTTTTGCATATCATAAAGCTCAATGAAGGTATTGAGATGGGATGCGGCATCTTCACTAGGAAGGCCAGAGAATTTCTCTTTCATAACAAGATACAACAAAGCTGCGTTGATTTCATATGATTCCGCACTACTGGCGGGAGCAATCGGAGTACTAATAAATTCATTATTATTAGTGCTCGAGAATTCGCAAAGTTTGGTGTTTTCAGACATGATGTCTTCGACAAACAAACAAGCACACAAGCAAGCAAGAAACCGGCAAAGGAAAACGACAAGGGCAAAAGAAAACGGCGAAGGAAAAAAGGCGAATGAAAACGGCAAATGTGAAGTGGGGAGAGGAAAACGAGAGGCAACTGGCAACAAAAGTAAATGCAAGAGAAGAGTTTGTGAGACATACTTGGATAGATCTTGATTTCTCCTCCCTGACAACGGCGCGAGAAATACTTCTGCTACTACAACAAAAGACCATCCAACGGCGCCAGAAATAGGAGTGTTGCTTGATACTCCTCAGCAACGGCACCAGGAATCCTTCAGCTGCGGCTACGCCTTAAGGGACTTCCTAGGCAAGTATGCAAAGGATTTCCCCCATGGCCTTGGAGCCTTGTGTTGGTGTTCCCTCGAAGCGGAAAGGGTGATGTAGCACAACGACGGTAAGTATTTCCCTCAGTATGAGAACCAAGGTATCAATCCTGCGGAAGAGTATCTCAAGATCCTGCACACACACAAAAGCTTGCACCCAACGCTATGAAGGGGTTGTCAATCCCTTACAGATTGTTTGCCAAGTGAGAACTGAAAGCAACAAAGTAACAAAGCAAAGTAAAAGCGGAGATGTAAATGATGGATGTGAATAGACCCGGGGGCCGTAGTGTTTACTAGTGGCTTCTCTCATGAAAGCAAATAGACGGTGGGTGAACAAATTACTGTCGAGCAATTGATAGAACTGTGCAAAGTCGTGACGATATCTATGCAATGATTGTTTCTATAGGCATCACGTCCGAAACAAGTAGACCGATACTTTCTGCATCTACTACTATTACTCCGCACGTCGACCGCTATCCAACATGCATCTAGTGTATTAAGTCCATAAGAACAGAGTAACGCCTTAAGCAAGATGACATGATGTAGAGGGATAATCTCAAACCAATGATAAAACCCCCCATATTTTTACCCTTGATGGAAACTACTTGATATGTGCCTTGCTGCCCCTACTGTCACCGGGAAAGGTCACCACATGGCAGAACCCAAAACCAAGCACTTCTCCCATTGCAAGAATCATAGATCTAGTTGGACAAACAAAACCCAAGACTCGGAGAGACTTACAAGGATATCAAATCATGCATATAAGAAATCAACAAAGACTCAAATATATATCATAGATAATATGATCACAAATTCACAATTCATCAGATCTCGACAAACACACCGCCAAAGAAGATTACATCGGATAGATCTCCATGAAGATCATGGAGAACTTTGTATTGAAGATCCAAGAGAGAGAAGAAGCCATCTAGCTACTTACTACGGACCCGTAGGTTTGAAGTGAACTTCTCACGAGTCATTGGAGAGGCGATGATGATGATGAAGAAGCCCTCCAACTCCAAAGTCCCCTCCGACAGGGCGCCAGGAAGGGTCTCCAGATGAGATCTCGCGGAAACGGAAGCTTACGGCGGCGGTAAAGTACTTTCGACGCTCCCCTGATTTTTTGCTGAATATTTGGGAATTTATAGGCCAAATACCTAGGTCAGGGGGCGGCCAGGGAGGCCACAAGCCTGCCCACCGCCGCCTCCCCCCTAGTGGCGGAGTGAGGGCTTGTGGGCTCCCTCGATCCCACCTGGCTTGGCCCAAAAGCCCCCTGGTCTTCTTCCGTTCGGGAAAAAATCATTTCGGGGTTTTTATTTCGTTTGGACTCCGTTCCAAAATCAGATCTGAAAAGAGTCAAAAACACGGAAAAAACAGGAACTGGCACTTGGCACTGAATTAATAAGTTAGTCCCAAAAAGATATAAAAAGATACATAAAACAACCAAAGAATACAAGATAACAACGTGAAACCATCAAAAATTATAGATACGTTTGAGATGTATCAGATGCCTATATATACCCCTCCACCTCCTCTCATTCATAGAGGAAGCACTCAGAACATACTTACACTTGCCAGATCCATTTTTTTGAGAGAGAGCCACCTACTCATGTGTTGAGATCAAGAGATTCCATCCAACCATTTGAAACTTGATCTCTAGCCTCCCCAAATTTCTGTACGCAAAATCAATTTGTCCTACCCATGCCAAATCTATGAGAGAATGATTGAGTGTTGAGGAGACTATCTTTTGAAGCAGAAGAGCAAGGAGTTCATCATTCTACCACATCTATTACCTTTTGGAGGGTGGTGCCTCCTATATTGGTTAGGTGTCGCTTGGGAGCCTCCTACTTCGTGTTGTGGAGTTGAACCAAGAAGTTTGTAAGTGCAAGGAGATTGCCTACTTCGTGAAGATCTACCATGAGTGAGGCTACTCCTGTGTGGACGTAGGCCATGATGGAATAGACAAGGCTGCTTCTTCGTGGACCCCTTGTGGGTAGAGCCCTCCATGGACTCTCGCAGCCCTTGCCCTCTGTGGGTTGAAGTCTCCACTAACGTGGATGTACGATAGACCACCTATCAAAACCACGCAAAAAATTATCGTGTCAACCTTTCTGTTTGATCTTCATACATTGCCCTCTACATTACATTTGCATGTGTTTAGTTTCTGGTGCTATACTCTTAGATATGCATGTGTATGGTGAACTTGATTACTCATAATTGCTAAAACTGGCCCACAACTAAAATTGGGAAAAGGCTAAGTTTTTATTCTGTCAAGTCATCTAATCACCCGTCTCTAGTCATAATTCGGATCCTACAAGTGGTATCAGAGCTTTGGTCTCCATTGCATTGGTTTCACAACCTAGGAGAGTATGGCATCTAGTGAGGGAAATTATCACCGTAGAGGTCCATATTTCTATGGTACAAACTTCTCTAGCTCAAAGAATAAGATGAAAATGCATATTCTTCGTCATAATCGTGTTGTTTGGGTTGTGTTCGTGTTGGTGTGCAAGGTGATTTGTTAGGAGAAGGAAGAGAACCGGATCATGATGCGACAACGAAAGAATTGAAGATGTTGCAATACAATGCTCAAGCATGTGACATCATGTTCAACTGGTTGTGCCCCGAAGAATTCAACAAAATCAGCCGCCTTGAGAATGCAAAGGAAATATGGATACTTTGATTGATATGCCCGAAGGTACTGATTTTGTCAGGGAATGTAAGTTGGATGTGCTTCAAAGTCAGCTTGACAAGTTCAACATGATGGATGGTGAAGGAGTTGCTGAGATGTGCTCTAGGCTAGCTCTCATAACAAATGAGATTGTCGGCTTAGGAAGCGAAGAGATGACCAACAAATTCATCATCAAGAAGATAATTAGAGCCTTCGATGGAAGATACGACGCCGTGTGCACATTGAGCCAAATGATGTCAAACTACAAGGATCTCAAGCCAACTAAAGTCATTGGAAGGATTGTTGCTCATGAAATGTCACTCAAGAACAAAGATGAGTTACACAACAAGTCAGGCGGTGCTTACAAAGCTTCAAGTGATGCTCCCGCTACTTCAAATGACAACTTTGTTACCAATGAAGAGATCAGCATCATGGTCAGAAAATTCAACAAGTTCTACAAGAGTAGAGGCAAAGAGAAAATCTCAAGCTCAACATACGATGGGAAGCGTTCGTCTAGTCGTGACAGAAACTGCTACAATTGTGGAAAGCCCGAACATTATTCCAATGAGTGATCGGCTCCCCACAAAAGAAGAGAAGATTCACCTAGAAGACGAAGCTCAAGAGATGAGTCACCTCGCGCAAAGAGAAGGAGTACAGAAGATCATTATGAACGAAAACACTTCCGGAGAGGCAAGGAATCAGAGAGGAAGGATAAGTACACCAAGAGCAGCTCAAGAAGAAGACATCAAGCTCACGTTGGTGAATGGGTTCCCGGCTCCGAATCTGACAACCAATCCGAGAGAAGCTACCACTCTGACTCCGACTATAGTCAAGATGAAGGTGTTGCCGATCTTGCACTTGTTTCCTCCAACTCCTACAAATTATTTGATTCACCAAATTAAGGGATTGGAAACTACTTAATGGCAAAAGGCCCCAGGGTATCACACCCCGAGCATTTTGACCTTCATAGTGATGAGGATGACTTGTTAGGAGAGGATGACTAGCTCGTTGATAAGTGATAACCCACAAGTATAGGGGATCAATTGTAGCCTTTCTCGATAAGTAAGAGTGTCGAACCCAACGAGGAGCTAAAGGTAGGACAAATATTCCCCCAAGTTCTATCGACCATCGATACAACTCTACGCACACTTTACGTTCGATTTACCTAGAACAAGTATGAAACTAGAAGTACTTTGTAGGTGTGATAGGATAGGTTTGCAAGAAAATAAAGAACATGCAAATAAAAACTAGGGGCTGCTAAGATAAAGAAACAATTACGTTAGTTTAACGAGTGTGGAAAAGTGGTGGTATTAGTCGCGGAATTGTCCCTAAGCAATTGACTACGTTACTAGACCGATAGCAAGTTTTATGTGGGAGAGGCCACTGCTAGCATGTCATCCCTTACTTGGAATTCTATGCACTTATGATTGGAACTATTAGCAAGCATCCGCAACTACTAATGTTCATTAAGGTAAAACCCAACCATAGAAATAAGATATATTGGTCCCCCTTCAATCCCGTATGCATCAATTTCTATGCAAGGCTGAAGCTTCTGTCACCCTTGCCCTCCAATACATAGTCCTATCAACATACTACTCGCGCACTCATACGATGGGCACCAAAGGACAGCAACATAACCACAAGCAAATTAAACCAATCATAGCAACTCATCAATCACCGATAGGACAACGAAAATCTACTCAGACACAATAGGATGGAAACACATCATTGGATAATAATATGAAGCATAAAGCACCATTTTCAAGTAGAGGGTACATCGGGTTGCGGGAGAGTGAACCGCTGAATATAGATGGGGGAAGGTGATGAAGGTGTTGGTGAAGATGACGGAGGTGTTGGTGTAGATCGCCGTCACACGATGACGTCCCGGGCGGCGTTCCGGCGCCACCGGGAGAGAGGGGGAGAGAACCCACCCCCCTTCTTATTCTTCTTCCTTGACCTCCTCCCTAGATGGGAGAAGGGTTTCCCCTCTGGTCCATGGTCTCCATGGCGGCGGAGGGGCGAGAGCCACTCCGAGATTGGATATCTCTCTCTCCGTCCTTCTGTTTCTCCGCTCCCAGATTCTGGCCTTTCACGTTTCTTAAATTCCCGAAGATCTGTAACTCCGATTGAGGTGTACTTTTAACACAATTTTATTCTGGATATTATCTTTCTTGCAGCGAAAGAAGGTCCCCATCTGCCTTAGGGGTTGGTCACGAGCCTGCCAGGCGCACCTGGGGGGGGGGGTAGTGCGCGCCTCCTAGGCTCGTGACCCCCTCGGGCATCGTTTCGCGTTGATTCTTCTTCCCAAAAATCATAGATATTCCGAAAAAAATCCCGTAGGTTTTTTTATTGTGTTTGGACTTCGTTTGGTATGGATATTCTTCGAAACAAAAAACATGCAACAAATAGGAACTCGCACTGGGCACTGGATCAATATGTTAGTCCCACAAATAGTATAAAAAGTTGCCAAAAGTATATGAAAGTTGTAGAATATTTGCATGAAACAATCAAAAATTATAGATACGACAGAGACGTATCAGCATCCCCAAGCTTAATTCCTGCTCGTCCTCGAGTAGGTAAATGATAACAAAGATAATTTTTGAGGTGGAATGCTACCTAGCATAATCTTGATCATATAATCTAATCATGTCATGAATACTAAAACATGAGTGATTCGAAGCAATAGTCTATCATTTGACATAAAGACAATAATATTTCAAGCATACTAACAAAGCAATCATGTCTTCTCAAAATATCATGGCCAAAGAAAGTTATCCCTACAAATCATATAGTCTGGCTATGCTCCATCTTCCCCACACAACGTATTTAAATCATGCACATCCTCGGTTTTAGCCAAGCAATTGTTTCATACTTTAGTGTTCTCAAACTTTTTCAACTTTCACGCAATACATGAGCGTGAGCCATGGACATAGCACTATAGGTGGAACAGAATATGGTGGTTGTGGAGAAGACAAAAAGGAGGAGATAGTCTCACATCAACTAGGCGTATCAACGGCCTATGGAGATGCCCATCAATAGATATCAATGTGAGTGAGTAGGGATTGCCATGCAACAGATGCACAAGAGCTATAAGTGTATGAAATTTCAAAAAGAAACTAGTGGGTGTGCATCCAACTCGCTTGCTCACGAAGACCTAGGGCAATTTGAGGAAGCCCATCATTGGAATATACAAGCCAAGTTCTATAATGAAAATTTCCCACTAGTATATGAAAGTGACAACATAGGAGACTCTCTATCATGAAGATCATGGTGCTACTTTGAAGCACAAGTGTGGTAAAGGATAGTAGCATTGTCACTTCTCTCTTTTCTCTCATTTTATTATTTTATTTTTTTCTCCTTGTTTTGGTGGGCTTCTTTGGCCTCTTTTTTTTATTTGGGCTTCATTGGCCTCTTTTATTACTTCCTCACATGGGACAATGCTCTAATAATGATGATCATCACACTTTTATTTACTTACAACTCGATATTTAAAAAAAAATATGACTCTATATGAATGCCTCCGGCAGTGTACCGGGACGTGCAATGATCTAGCATAGCAATGACATCAAAAAACGGACAAGCCATGAAAACATCAAGCTAGCTATCTTACGATCACGCAAAGCAATATGACAATGATGGTGCGTGTCATAATAAACAGAACGATGGAAGTTGCATGGCAATATATCTCGGAATGGATATGGAAATGCCATAATAGGTAGTTATGGTGGCTGTTTTGAGGAAGGGTGTATGGTGGGTGTAATGCACCGGCGAAAGTTGCGCGGTACTAGAGAGGCTAGCAATGGTGGAAGGGTGAGAGTGCGTATAATCCATTGACTCAACATTAGTCATAAAGAACTCACATACTTATTGCAAAAGTATATTAGTCATCGAAACAAGGTACTACACGCATGCTCCTAGGGGAAGGGTTGGTAGGAGTTAACCATCGCGCGATCCCGACTTCCACACAAAGGATGCCAACTAATAAATAAATCATGCTCCGACTTCGTCACATAACGGTTCACCATACATGCATGCCATGGGAATCACAAACCTTAACACAAGTATTTCTATGAATACACAATTACTCACTAGCATGACTCTAATATCACATCTTCATGTCACAAAACTATTGCAAGGAATCAAACATATCATATTCAGTGATCTACAAGTTTTATGTAGGATTTTATGACTAACCATGTGAATGACCAACTCATGTGAACTCTCTAAATAGGTATAAGTGAAGCAATGAGAGTTTAATTCTTTCTACAAAATATATGCCCCGCTCTAACAAATATAAGTGAAGTAAAAGAGCATTCTACAAATGGCGGTTTTCTATGTGTAGGGAACAGGCAATCCAAACTTCAAATGATATAAGTGAAGCACATGAAGCATTCTATAAAGCCATACTCAAAAGATATAAGTGAAGTGCAAAGAGCATTTTATAAATCAACCAAGGACTATCTCATACCAGCATGGTGCATAAAATAAAAAGGAAAAATAAACACAAAAGACGCTCCAAGCATTTGCACATATCATGTGACGAATAAAAATATAGCTCCGAGTAAAATTACCGATAGATTGTAGACAAAAGAGGGGATGCCTTCCGGGGCATCCCCAAGCTTAGACGCTTGAGTCTTCCTTGAATATTACCTTGGGGTGCCTCGAGCATCCCCAAGCTTAGGCTCTTGCCTCTCCTTATTCCTTCATCCATCGTGGTCTCACCCAAAACTTGAAAACTTCAATCACACAAAACTCAACAAAACCTTCGTGAGATCCGTTAGTATAATAAAGTAAATCACCACTTTAAGTACTGTTTTGAACTCATTCCAAATTCATACTAGCATTATATCTACTATAATCCAACTTCACCATGGTTCATACCCCCCGATACTACCCATAGATTCATCAAAATAAGAGAACAATGCATAGAAAACAGAATCTGTCAAAAATAGAACAGTCTGTAGTAATCTGAACACATACCATACTTCTGATACTCCAAAAAATTCTGAAACAATTATGATAATTAAGTAAATTTTTATATCAATCATCAGCAAAAGGAATAAACTCAATAGCACTCCCTGTATAGAAATAAGAAATGATTTTGTGCGTGCAAAGTTTCTGTCTTTTTTAGCATGATCAAACAACTATCACCCAAACTAACCATAAAGGCTTTACTTGGCACATTATTTTTATAATAAAATGGAATTGTACAAGGGGATAATTATTTTTGCGAGAAACTTCCATGAAAAGTTCAACATTGTTTCCATGAGCATGAACACAAGTGTTCAAGGTCGACCCTCACTTCCGCAATGCATCACCTTTCAATCGCTTCTCTTTTTGAAAAAGTTTTAAGTTCCCCTCTATATTTTTTTGTTTTTTAACTATATAAAAGCACTCAACAGAAATAAATGACTCTCTAAAACTTCCGGGTTGTCTCCCAGGCAGCGCTTTCTTTAAAGCCATTAAGCTAGGCATAAAGTGCTCAAGTAATGGATCCACCCGTATCCCAAGGTATATCAAAGCCAATTTTAATTAACAATGATTTGTAATTAAGTAGTGAGCACAAGGTAACATATATCATGCAATGACGAAGTCTAACTCTCTTCCTATACATTGGCATGTCATAAAAGGACAATTCATGCACATCAAGTAAAGGCCAATACATGGCATAAGCAGTTTCTTGCAATTTTATCGTATTGGAAACATAGAGAGGTGGAGATGTAGTTCCTCTCTCATAATAATTGCAAGTAGGAGCAGCAAGCACATGCATATTATATTCATCAAAATCATCATGTGTAATAGTAGAAGGCAACCCATCTATGTAATCCCTAATAAGAGCAAACTTCTCCGATATAGTGTAGTTGGGAGAGTTCAAAAAGATAATAGGACTATCATAAGTGGGTGCGATAGCAACAATTTCATGTTTAACATAAGAAACTATAGCAAGTTCATCTTCATAAGAATCATTCATATTGGCATCATGGCCACAAGCATAGCAAGCATCACGTTCATCAAAAAGGTATATTTCAAACGAATCCAAGGGATCATAGCAATCAACATAGCATTCATCCTTCGGTAAGAAACGAAGGGAAATTAAACAATGTATGAGTTGAAGAGTTACTCTCATTAGAAGGTGGGCACGGGTAGTTAGTCCGCTCTTCCTCCTTTTGTTCTTCGCTCTCCTCGTCATCTTTTTCATCTAATGAGCTCACAGTTTCAGCATTTTCTTCTTCCATAGTTTCCTGCAAAATATTAGTCTCTTCTTGGGCAGTGTAGAATTTCTCCATAAATTGATCAATATGGGCATTATTAGCAAGCATCCGCAACTCCTAACGTTCGTTAAGGTAAAACCCAACCATAGCAATAAAATATAGTGGTCCCTCTTCAATCCGGTATGCATCAATTTCTATGCTAGGCTGAAGCTTCTGTCACCCTTGCCCTCCAATACATAGGCCTATCAACATACTACTAACCCTATGGTGTAATCCACGCGCGCGCTCATATGATGGGCACCAAAGGACAGCAACATAACCACAAGCAAATTAAACCAATCATAGCAATTCATCAATCACCGATAGGACAACGAAAATCTACTCAGACATAATAGGATGGCAACACATCATTGGATAATAATATGAAGAATTAAAGCACCATGTTCAAATAGAGGGTACATCGGGTTGCGGGAGAGTGAACCGCTGAATATAGATGGGGGAAGGTGATGGAGGTGTTGGTGATGGGGGAGTTTACCCTCTGGTCCATGGTCTCCATGGTGGTGGAGGGGCGAGAGCCACTCCGAGATTGGATCTCTCTCTCTGTGTCCTTCTGTTTCTGTGCTCCCAGATTCTGGCCTTTCACCGTTTCTTAAATTCTCGGAGATCCGTAACTCCGATTGAGGTGTCATTTTAACAAGATTTTCTTCCGGATATTATCTTTCTTGCGGTGAAAGAAGGCCCCAACCGCCTTAGGGGTTGATCACGAGCCTGCTTGGCGCGCCTGGGGGGGTAGGGCGTGCCTCCTGGGCTCGTGACCTCCTCGGGCATCGTTTCGCGTTGATTCTTCTTTCCAAAAATCATAAATATTCCAAAAAAAATCCCGTAGGTTTTTTATTGCGTTTGGACTTTGTTTGCTATGGATATTTTGTGAAACAAAAAACATGCAACAAACAAGAACTGGCACTGGACACTGGATCAATATGTTAGTCCCAAAAATAGTATAAAAATTTGCCAAAAGTATATGAAAGTTCTAGGATATTGGCATGAAACAATCAAAAATTATAGATACGACGGAGACGTATCAATAAGATTAGTGATAACATTGAAAATGAACTTGATGATAATCATGCTAGTCAAGAGAAGTCGAATGATGATGATAAGAAAGAGATTAAACGACTAACTAAAAAATTAAACACTCTTAAGTTAGCTCATGAAACTACTCTAGAAGATCATAGAGAGCTTGCAAGAACTCATGAGAATCTACGCTTAGAGAAGCTAAATTTAGAGAAAGAGCATGAGTTTCTAAAAGCAATCAATGATGATCTTAGAAAGAAGAGTTCTTCTTATCTAGCCAAACGATTACTCTTGTCTAATTTGGTTCCACAAGTTAAACCTAAGAACATTAGTAACAAAGGCAAGAAAGTTTCTTCATGTAGTAACAACAATGCTAAAGTTAAATCAAATGATGTTGTTACTACTAGCTCTCTTGATTCCACTAATGATTCTCTTTGCCAAGTTACACTTGAGCAAGAAAACGATTTACTGAAAGGGATTTTAGAGAGAGGTGTCTTCAAGATTCTTGCCGGAAATAAGCAATTCGAGGAAATTGTGCGCAAGCAAGGAGGAAATCGGAAGAAGCAAGGTGTTGGCTACTTAAATGCCAATGGATTTGAATGGGAAGAAGGTCCATATCCCATCCAGAAGTTTGTTCCTCAAGAGGAGAAGTATCCTACTCTCCCCAAGGGAACAAGCTCCCAAGATGACTTTCCACCACAAGACCACAAGGGCAAGGGCAAGCTTTAAGAGGAGACTGACTCATTTAGCCAAGGTCGGCTGGATTCCCAAGGACACTACTACCACTACCTCATCTAGTGTTGCCACAACTCCAAGGATCCCCATCAAGTTGATGTGGGTCCCCAAGAGGGAGAACTAGAGAGTTCTTAAGGGGTGACTTCGCCAATGAAATTCACTCTTATTAATTTTGGCAAGAACAATATGCAATCAACTCCAACCATATTCATTAGTTCAAGGAGTCACACATTCCCTAAAAAGTAAGCAAGGGACAAGGTAATTAATGTATATTTGTACATCATCTCGCATGTATCTCATTCCATGTCCATAGATATTCTTGTATATGTTCCTTGTGCTTTGGGACTAACCCATGTAGGTAAAAAAGAGTGACAAACAACAAGGATTGCTCCCAACTCAAGACAATCTTCATCAACAATGAGCATCCACCACTACTACACCTACTTGAAGTCTTTTACGACAAAACCCAAGGTTAGTGTATCCCTCTTAGGGGGGATATCACATCAAGGGGGAGCTTTACTCCAAGACTTGAATATAAGCATCTCCTAAAGATGTGAACACATTAACGCTTTATGTAAAAGTGGTAACCCCACTTGTGCTTAAATGATGAATATGACCTATGATCAAGTATTCTTACTTGGCTCCTATGTCAATATACTCATATATAGATGACTTCGTCATTGCCAAAGTGCTTGATAGATGCTACTCTGTTTGTGCATGTTCACCATGTTTTATTTGACATCTTAGTGTGTGAGCATGTTGGTATGCATATTTTGCTCATTCAAGGATGTCCAGTTGTTGTTATTTGGGTTTTCATTTTATTTGGCCAATTGGATATACAAGAATGCCTAAGTACCTCCATATATCTATCTATGCTTTCTTGTCTCAAATTCTATTCATGCTACATCACAAAATTTGAGGAAGCACTTTAGGGACACTCTGTGTGAGGAGCACTTAGAGATCTGTCTTGACAAGGGCTGAATTCCAAAACCTCCCAAAGTGCATATCGGTGTGACCAACCACAAAATCTTGGTCCCACTCAAGCCTAGGGTTGATCACGTTTTCTTATCTCGGTACCACCGAGTTGTCATTTTCAGCCTCACCAAGTTTCACTATTTGCTGACAGTTATGGAACACGGCGGCACCAAAATTTCGTCTCGGTGTCACCCATAGCTAGGAGGTATATATATCCCACGGACCCGACGATTGGAAAACTTCTTCAAACATCACCTACCGCACCTCCTCGGTGTCGCGCCCAAGTCCTGTGGACATCACCTTGAATCTCCCATGCGCCCTCGCCACCGGAGTCTTCGCCGTTGATAGGAATTTTCACCGCCGTCGCCGATGTAGTGGATCCAAGCAAGGGTATGGATCCGGACCCTTTTTGCGCTCCCAATTCTGAGTATTGCGCAAATAGGCTTTGATGAAATATGACCACCTCTGCAATCATCCAAACCAGAAGAAAAACCTCATAGATGAGAGAACAATGGAAATCTTAGGGTTAGCCGTCCGCAAGATTGAATCTCGGTGTCACTGATTCAGAAAAGTTGGTCTTAGCGATTTTTATTTAAGGCTACTGAGAACGTTCTCGGTGAAACCGAGTTCTCCTTTTTGGTAAAACCGAAAAGGCTTGCCAAGTTTCTGTTAATTAGAATGTCGGTCTTGGTGGCTTCGAAAGTTTGACTCGGTGGAACCGAAATCCCTTTTTGCTAAATGTTAAACCTAATTTTTCAGAGTTCAAATTTTTCAAAACTTATGAATTTTGTGAGGCTCATCTTTTCCAGCTCTTCTATATCTTATCACAGGGTCTGCTTGTCTACTTGGCTGTTTGACAGAATGTCGGGATTAGAGGATAGTCAAAACAACTTCAGTGAGCCTAGTGCTGACATGGACTCAGGCACTAGTCCAGAGAGGACAAATTCTGACTCAGGAACACCTAGATCCCATGGCTTGCCCAAGGCAGCTACCAGGTCCAGGAAGAAGCTCAATTCATATGAAGAAGATGTTGACTTTGTCCCAGAGGAGATTTCTTCTTAGAAGCAGAAAGAGAAGACCACAGTCAAGAATACTGTGAGGAAGGAGTATACCAGACCTACTGATATGAGAGCCCTAGAGGCTAGGCTTGCTAAGAAGCGAGGTCATAAAAGAGCCAGAAAGAGAGTTGTGCATGTTGTTGGAAGGCCAACTTCTATGTGTGAATACCCAGCAGAAGCTGTTGATGATGAGGAGGAAGAGATTACAACTGAGGACCCTCCTCCAAAGAAGAAGAAGCTTATGGGTGATGCTATGCCAAATAAGCCTTCTGCTCCAAAGAAGCATTCAGCTCCTAAGAATCCTGTAGCTCCCAAGAGGACTACCAAGAGCATTCCTGCACCAGAGAAGAATAAATGCTTTGCATCCAGAGAGTTTGTTGCAGAGGAGGAAAAGGACGCACATGTGCTAATGAAGCTGAGAGCTCATCTGCCACCGCACAATGATGCTCAAACAGTTGCCGAGGACATGAATAAGAGAAGGGATCAAGGACTAGAAAAGTGGAGGTCAGTTGATCCTTATGCTGTCAGAAGGAGAACTGTTGTTGATCCTCGTTTTCACACAAAGGAGGAACAAGATTTCTATGAGACTGTGTTTCTGTTGGAAATATGCCCTAGAGGCAATAATAAATTGGTTATTATTATATTTCCTTGTTCATAATAATCGTTTATTATCCATGCTAGAATTGTATTGATTGGAAACTCAAATACATGTGTGGATACATAGACAACACAATGTCCCTAGTGAGCCTCTAGTTGACTAGCTCGTTGATCAAAAAGATGGTCAAGGTTTCCTAGCCATAGACAAATGTCGTCACTTGATAACGGGATCACATCATTGGGAGAATGATGTGATGGACAAGACCCAAACTATAAACGTGGCATATGATCGTGTTAGTTTATTGCTACTGTTTTCTGCATGTCAATGTATCTGTTCCTATGACCTTGAAATCATGCAACTCCCGGACGCTGGAGGAATACCTTGTGTGTATCAAACGTCGCAACATAACTCGGTGACTATAAAGGTGCTTTACACGTATCTCCAAAGGTGTCTGTTGGGTTGGCATGAATCAAGACTGGGATTTATCACTCCGTGTGACGGAGAGGTATGTGGGGGCCCACTCGGTAATACAACATCACAACAAGACTCGCAAGCAATGTGACTAAGGAGTTACTTACAGGATCTTGTATTACAGAACGAGTAAAGAGACTTGCCAGTAACGAGATTGAACTAGGTATAGAGATACCGACGATCGAATCTCGGGAAAGTAACATACCGAAGGACAAAGGGAACAACATACGGGATTAACTGAATCCTTGACATAGAGGTTGAACCGATAGAGATCTTCATAGAATATGTGGGAGCCAATATGGGCATCCAAGTCCCGCTATTGGTTATTGACCGGAGAGTGTCTCAGGTCATGTCCGCATAGTTCTCGAGCCCGCAGGGTCTGCACACTTAAGGTTCGGTGATGTTTCGGTACAGTTGAGTTATAGGTGTTGGTGACCGAAAGTTGTTCGGAGTCCCGGATGAGATCCCGGATGTCACGAGGAGCTCCAGAATGGTCCGGAGGTAAAGATTGATATATAGGAAGTCCTGTTTTGGTGACCGGAAAAGTTTCGGGCTCATCGGTAGTGTACCGGGAGTGCCGGGAGGGGTGTCGGGGACCATCGGGAGGAGTGTCACACCCCAAGGGGCCTCATGGGCTGTGGAAAGAGATAAACCAGCCCCTAGTGGGATGGAATAAGTTCCCGCTAAGGCCCATAAGGTTTGAGAAGGAAAAAAACACAAGGTGGAAAGAGTTTCCAAGTGGGAAGGAGGAATCCTACTCCAAATAGGATTGGAGTACGACTCCTCCTCTCTCCCTTACGCAAGGAAAGAGAAGGCAGCCCTAGGGCGCAGCCCTCTCCCTCCTCTCCTCCTATATACACGAAGGGTTTTGAGGGTTTTTGACACAACAGAAAACAACCACGTGTTGCCCTCTCTCTCTAGATCTGTTTCTCCTCTAGTTTCAGCGGTGCTTAGGCAAAGCCCTGTTGGAATAGCACCACCACCACCACCACCACGCCGCCGTGCTGGAGAACTCATCTACCTCTCCGCCCCTATTGCTGGATCAAGAAGGTGGAGATCATCATCGAACTGTACGTGTGCGGAATGCGGAGGTGTCGTCCGTTCGGCACATGATCGGGACGGATCATGGGACGGATCGTGAGACGGTTCATGAGACGGATCGTGGGATGGTTCGTGGGACGGATCGTCAAGACGTACAACTACATCAACCACGTTTATTAATGCTTCCGCTTAGCGATCTACAAGGGTATGTGGATCCGATCTCCCTCTCGTAGATGGTCATCAGCATGATAGGTCTTCGTGTGCGTAGGATTTTTTTTGTTTCCCATGCTACGTTCCCCAATAGTGGCATCATGAGCTAGGTTCATGCGTAGATGATATCTCGAGTAGAACACAAAAGAGTCTGTGGGCGTTGATGTTATTTTTGCTTCCCTCCTTAGTCTTTTGTTGATTCGGCGATATTGTTGGATTGAAGCGGCCCGAACCAACTTTACTCGTACGCTTACGAGAGACCGGTTTCATCGACTAACATGCAACTTGTTGCATAAAGATGACTGGCGGGTGCCTGTTTCTTCAACTTTAATTGAATTGGATTTGACCGAGGTGGTCCTTCGAGAAGGTTAAATAGCAAATTGCATATCACCGTTTTGGCTTTCGGTAGGTAAGATGCGATCATAGTAGATACCCATAGCAACCACGTAAAACATGCAACAACAAATTAGAGGACGTCTAACTTGTTTTTGCAGGGTATGCATGTGATGTGATATGGCCAAAGACATGATATGATATATTGGATGTATGAGATGTTCATGTTGTAATAGTTAAATATCGACTTGCATGTCGATGCTACAGCAAGCGGCAGGAGCCATAGGGTTGTCTTTAAACTACGTTTGTGCTTGCAGGGTTTTTTACTATATTGCTAGGTAGTAGCTTTAGTAGTAACAGCGTAGATAGCACGACAACCTCGATGGTGGCACAATGATGGAGATCATGATGATGGAGATCATGGTGTGGCGCCGGTGATGATGAAGATCATGTCGGTGCTTTGGTGATGGAGATCAAGAAGCACAAGATCATGGCCATATCATGTCACTTATGATTTGCATGTGATGTTAATCCTTTTATGCACCTTATTTTTCTTAGAACGACGGTAGCATTATAAGGTGATCCCTCACTAAAATTTCAAGATAAAATTGTGTTCTCCTCGACTGTGCACCATTGTGATAGTTCGTCGTTTCGTGACACCACGTGATGATCGGGTGTGATAGACTCAACGTTCACATACAACGGGTGCAAAATAGTTGCACACACGGAACACTCGGCTTAAACTTGACGAGCCTAGCATGTACAGACATGGCCTCGGAACACAAGAGACCGAAAGGTTGAGCATGAATCATATAGTTGATATGATCAACATGGAGATGTTCACCACTAAAACTATACTCAACTCACGTGATGATCGGACTTGAGTTAGTGGATTTGGATCATGCGCCACTCGAATGACTAGAGGGATGTCTATTTGAGTGGGAGTTCTTAAGTAATATGATTAATTGAACTCATTATCATGAACATAGTCAAAAGGTGTTTGCAAATCATGTTGTAGCTTGCGCTGTAGCTCTATTGTTTTAGATATGTTCCTAGAGAAAAATTTAGTTGAAAGTTGTTAGTAGCAATTATGCGGACTGGGTCCGTAAACTAAGGATTGTCCTCGTTGCTGCGTAGAAGGCTTATGTCCTTAATGCACCGCTCAGTGTGCTGAACTCGAGCGTCGTGTGTGGATGTTTCGAACATCTGACATACACGTTTTTGATGACTACGTGATAGTTCAGTGCGTAATACTTAACATCTTATAACTGAGGTGCCACAGACGTTTTTGAACGTCACGGAACATATGGGATGTTCCAAGAGATGAAATTGGTACTTCATGCTCGTGCCCTTGTTGAGAGGTATGAGACCCCCGACAAGATTCTTTGTCTACAAAGTAAGGGAGAAAAGCTCAATCGTTGAGCATGTGCTCAGATTGTCTGAGTGCTACAACCGCTTGAATCGAGTGGGAGTTAAAATTCCCGATGAGATAGTGATGGTTCTCCAAAGTCACTGCCACCAAGCTACTAGAACTTCGTGATGAACTATAACATATCAAGGATAAATCTGATGATCCTTAAGATATTCACGATGTTTGACATTGCGAAAGTAGAAATCAAATAGGAGCATCAATTGTCGATGGTTAGTAAAACCACTAGTTTCAAGAAGGGCAAGGGCAAGAAGGGATACTTCATGAAACGACAAACCAGTTGCTGCTCTAGTGAAGAAACCCAAGGTTGAACCCAAAGCCGAGACTAAGTGCTTCTGTTATGAGGGGAACAGTCACTGAGGCAGAACTACCCTAGATACTTGGTAGATGAGAAGGCTCGCAAAGTCGACAAAAGTATATTGGATATACGTGATATTGATGTGTACCTTACTAGTACTCCTAGTAGCACCAGGGTATTAGATACCGGTTCAGTTGCTAAGTGTTAGTAACTCGAAATTATAGCTACGAATTAAATGGATACTAGCAAGGGTGAGGTGACGATGTGTGTTGGAAGTAATTCTAAGGTTGATATGATCAAACATCGCACGCTCCCTCTACCATCGGGATTAGTGTTAAACCTAAATAATTGTTATTTGGTGTTTGCGTTGAGCATGAACATGATTAGATCGTGTTCATTGCAATACGATTATTCATTTGAAGAGAATAATGGTTATTTTATTTGCTTGAATAAATACCTTCAATGGTTTATTGAATCCCGATCGTACTGCTACACATGTTCATAATATTGATGCCAAAAGATACAAAGTAGTAATCATAGTACCACTTACTTGTGGCACTGCCGCTTGAGTCATGTTGGTGTAAAATGCATGAAGAAGCTCCATGCCGATGGATCTTTGTACTCACTCATTTTCGAAACGTTTGAGACATGCAAACCATACATATTGGTATAAACACATGAAGAAACTCCATGCGGATGGATCGTTTGGACTCACTTGATTTTGAATCACTTGAGACATGCAAATCATACCACATGCGCAAGATGACTGAAGACCTCGTTTTCCAGTGAGATGGAACAACAAAGTAACTTGTTGGAAGTAATACATTTTTGATGTGTGCAGTCCAGTGAGTGCTAAGGCACGCAGTGGATATCGTTATGTTCTTACTTCACTAACGACTTGAGTAGATACATGAGTATTTACTTGATGAATCACAAGTCTGAAATATTGAAAAGTTCAAAGCTATTTCAGAGTGAAGATCCTCGTGACAAGAGGATAAAAAGTCTACGATATGATCATAGAGATGAATATCTGAGTTGCGAGTTTGGTACACAGTTAAGACAATGTGGAAATTGTTTCGCAATCCATGCCACCTAGAACACCATAGTGTGATGGTGTGTCCGAACGTCATAGCAGCACCCTATTTGATATGGTGCATACTGTGATGTCTCTTATCGAATTACCACTATCGTTTGTGGGTTATGCATTAGAGACAACCGCATTCACTTTAAATAGGGCACCACATATTTCCGTTGAGATGACACTGTATGAACTATGGTTTGGAGAAATCTAAGTTGTCATTTCTTAAAAGTTTGGGGCTGCGATGCTTATGTGGAAAAGTTCCAGCATGATAAGCTCGAACCCAAAGCAGATAAATGCATCTTCATAGGACACCCTAAACGGTTGGGTATACCTCCTATCTCAGATCCGGAAGCAAAGTGTTTGTTTCTAGAAATGGGTCCTTTCTGGACGAAAAGTTTCTCTCGAAAGAATTGAGTGGGAAGGTGGTGGAACTTGATAAGGTTATTGAACCGTCACTTCAACCAGTGTGTAGTAGGGCGCAGGAAGTTGTTCTCGTGGCACCTACGCCAATTGAAGTGGAGACTGATGATAGTGATCATTAAGCTTCGGATCAAGTTCTACAAACCTCGTAGGCCCACTCGGTAATACAACATCACAACAAGCCTTGCAAGCAATGTGACTAAGGAGTTAGTTATGGGATCTTGTATTACGGAACGAGTGAAGAGACTTGTCGGTAATGAGATTGAACTAGGTATAGAGATACCGACGATCGAATCTCGCGCAAGTAACATACCGAAGGACAAAGGGACCAGCATATGGGATTAACTGAATCCTTGACATAGAGGTTCAACCGATAGAGATCTTCGTAGAATATGTGGGAGCCAATATGGACATCCAGGTCCTGCTATTGGTTATTGACCGGAGAGTTTCTCAGGTCATGTATGCATAGTTCTTGAACCCGCAGGGTCTGCACACTTAAGGTTCGGTGACGTTTCGGTATAGTTGAGTTATAGGTGTTGGTGACCGAAGGTTATTGGGAGTACCGGATGAGATCCTGGATGTCACGAGGAGCTCCGGAATGGTCCAGAGGTAAAGATTGATATATAGGAAGTCATGTTTTGGTCACCGGAAAAGTTTTGGGGTCATCGGTAGTGTACCAGGAGTGCCGGGGACCATCTGGAGGGGTGTCACGCCCCAAGGGGCCTCATGGGCTGTGGGAAGAGATAAACCAGCCCCTGGTGGACTGGAATAAGTTCCCACTAAGGCCCACAAGGTTTGACAAGGAAAAACACAAGGTGGAAAGAGTTTCCAAGTGGGAAGGAGGAATCCTACTCCAAATAGGATTGGAGTAGGACTCCTCCTCTCTCCCTTGCGCAAGGGAAGAGAAGGCAGCCCTAGGGCGCAGCCCTCTCCCTCCTCTCCTCTTATATATACTACGGATTTTGAGGGTTTTAGACACAATAGAAAACAGCCACATGCTGCCCTCTCTCTCTAGATCTATTTTTCCTCTAGTTTCAGCGGTGCTTAGGCGAAGCCCTGCTGGAATAGAACCACCACCACACCACCGTGCTGGAGAACTCATCTACCTCTCTGCCCCCTCTTGCTGGATCAAGAAGGTGGAGATCGTCATCGAGCTGTACATGTGCGAAACGCGGAGGTGTCGTCCGTTCGGCACATGATCGGGACAGATTGTGAGACGGTTCGTGGGACGGTTCGAGGGACGGATCGTGAAGACGTACCACTACATCAACTGCGTTTATTAATGCTTCCGATTAGCGATCTACAAGGGTATGTGGATCTGATCTCCCTCTCGTAGATGTTCATCACCATGATAGGTCTTCGTGTGCGTAGGAAATTTTTTGTTTCCCATGCTACGTTCCCCAACAGTTTCTTGACAAGAGTCATGTAGTCAGTGACATGAGATATGTTGATTGGGAATATATCAAGGTCAATGAACATTATTTTACCCATGTGAGAGAAAAATTCAGGCTAGTTGACATTGAAGATTTTGTTGGCAGAGAAATGACTGCATGGAACAATGAGATGATAATGCAATTCTATTCAAATGCTCATTTTTATTCTGATGGAAGGATTGTATGGATGATAGAAGGTCACCAGTATGAGTCTACCATGGATGAGTGGGCCACTATCATTGGTGCCCCAAAGGCACAAGAAAGAGACTGGGATGTGTACTCAAAATCCAAGATGAATCATAACTCCATGGCAAACATGTACAATCCAATATCCCATAAGTATGTGCAGACGCACAAGTTTGGGTCTGTCTACGTTTTGCAAGCAGGAATACCTACTACGAACACCATAATGAGATACACCCTGATGCCCAAGTCAAGAGATGATAAGATGATTAGAGGTTATTCCATCAATATGCTGCATCATCTAGACACCAACACCCGGTTCAAAGTGATGGACTTGATAGTTGAGATTGTCAGGAAGACTATTGCAGATCAGAACGGATCTTCTGGATATGCTCCATATATTAATATGCTCATCAATGTCAAGATTGGCAAGCAAGCATATTGTTGGGACCTCGATCCTGAATCATAAGAACCCAGCCTGTAACACATCACATCACTTTGCGGTCTCACGCACGGTAAACTCCACGGCTGCCACCTTACCTTGGCCGGGACCGTTTGCGTCTTTTGGCTCACGTATATGAATGTGTCGCTAGCATTCAAACGACAAGAACCCGGGTCGACATGGCTAGTTATAAACCCAAGTGGTACATCCGTACAGGGACAAGCATACATAACCCAGCAAAGCAGGTGTCGGTCATCAGCGTGTGTAGACGAGTCGTAACAACCTACAAGGACTCCATTACACCGCGTGACATTTCCCCGAAGGGACAGACACAACAACAAAGAATGATACATGCCGGTCCATCAATGTGTCCGGAGCAGTAGCAAGCTACCAAGGCTCGGTGGAAGCACAAAGAGGCATTTCCCCGTAAAGAGTACTACTAAAGGCACACAACTAGGTGTCGAATCCCACACATATAATGCTTTTCATAACATACACACATTATGCACTATATGTGTAGATACCACATGGCATCACAACATAACTCTATGACTCAAGATTTTATTAAAGACTCATAGGAATCAACATAGTATGATATTACAAACAGGGGTCTCGTGACCCGTCACTCAAGTCATATAAACATCAGGTGGCAGCACAACATGTCTGGGTACACACATCTACTAAAAGTGGCTGGAAGAGCCTGAAAAGCTACTACGACCCTACCAAAGGAGCCAGACCTCTGTCTGGGATTCCCAAGCTATCCCGGTCAACATCGAGCACATCGCGTAGAAACCTTTAATGAGACTAAATTCTTCTCTGCAAAAACATAAATAAAGCAACCGTGAGTACAAAGGTACTCAACAAGACTTACATCAGAACTATCTACATATGCATCATGTTTCAATTAAAGGATTGTGTGGTTTGATTGGAGCAAGCCAGCTTTGACTCTTGGCTAACCTGTACTACGACTACAAGTTATTTCTTTGAGGTGGGATAGCACACACGAGTCCACATATTCACCAATGCAATACACCACTATGGATCCACTCTCGTCTCCCTACGAGAAAGCCTTCCATAGCACTCACACTTATCTTGCATGTTTTAGAGTATCCATTTAACTTGTCTATGTACTACGTAACGTCTCCAAGTAGTCCATATCCAAGGACGCGGCTATTCAAACAGATTGATTCACCCTGCCGGGTTCTTCTTCACACATGCTCTCACCACTTAGCACCATATGCACGTCATGCATCTAGGCAACCTTCAAGCGTAAGCACTGGCGTGGGTGTCGGCCACGACCATTAACCACGCAACACCCTAGTCCATGTGTATCGCCTATTTGAGACTGAACCCGCAAGGAAGTCCGGCTGAGGTTTCCTCTACGGCCCCAAACGATGTGCGCATGGTTCCCAAGCCCACCATCCGGGTGCCACTTGGTACACCGTGCCACTGTGTATCTACCACAGAGAAGCCTACCCCGTCGGGCAGAGCTAAACACGGCTGCCAACACTTTTCCTACAAACACCAGAAACTAGTTGCAACTCCTCGACAGATATCTAGGCGATTAATAAGCCAAGAGGGTCAATTAAGTATCCCAATGTGTGGTAGTATCTTGTCTTGGATAACATACACAGAACTCAGTTCTTAAGGACGGTCCCAATGAGAAAACCCACCATGTACTCCTACATGGCCTCTCATCGCTACCTTTACCAAATCGGATTCACACTTTTACTCTCACACTGTAGAACATGAATACCACCATTACGATTCATCACCCCGATGGATCAGACCCGACACAACTCTAAGCATCGTAGGAACAGTAAACAAGCATGGATGAGTAAGCACAACAAGGCTCAAGCAGTTGCTACTCATGCTAAGTGGTTTCAACTATTTACTGTGGCAAAATCAGGTCATGCAGAGGAATGGGTTCCACTACCGACAACATGTAACAGTTGCATCGTGTTTGTCCTAATGCAATAAAAGAGAGCTGGAGCGAAATAGTGGGTTTATATCAGTATGCTCAAGGGGGTTTGCTTGATTGACACGTCTGAAGATAGCAATGAGTCTTCATCAATGTCAACGATCACATCGTCGGAACCATCGTCTACCGAGAGGGAACAGTACCGGCAAACAGGAAAGAACAATAGTTACTTCACAGAAATGCAACACTATGATGCCTGATCATGAAATGAAGATGAGAAGTGCCAGGGCCATTATAGCTACTATTTCTTAGGTTGAAGCTGGATTTGAATTAGAATTCAAATATCACTTCAAGCAAGGTATTTTTCGGATACCCTTTTAATTCATTCGACCTGATGCTCAGGTATAACTTGTTTTATCATGCATGAAGATGGCAATTTGAGGTACTGGTTTTCCTACCTCAATGTTTGATCATAGTAATTGAAGTGGAATTCAAATAGGAATCAAATTCCAACTCCAAACTATTTATTGAATTTACACTAATCATCATTTTGCTTATTTGGTGATGTTAACTTCCTCAAACCAGCATGAAAATGCCATAATGAGATTCTTTGGATTTTTCTGATCATTTGTCATATATAAATTATTTTCATTGGACTTACAGATTATTTTCTATGATTTTTAGAAGTTTTAGGCATTTTTTGGAATTATTTTATAATAGAAAACCAATTACTGCGTCAGCACTGCATCAGCAGGTCAACTAACCCGCTTAAAGTCAAACCTAACGTGTGGGGTCCACATGTAAGTGATAGAGTTTAATTAACAGGGTTAGGTTAATCTTAATTCTTAGTTTAGAACCGTAGGGCCTAGTGTCAGTGAGTCATTAGGTTAGTTAATAAAATTAATTAATTTTCGTGATTTAACTAAACTTAACAGGGCTAGGCCCCACCTGTCTATGACCCTGGGAGGTCAAACCCTTGGTCAAGGGGCCAGAACCACCGGCGGCTCAACGCCGGCGACTCCAGACGCGGCGGAGCTCATCGGAAAACCACTACGGGCATCCGTTTTGGGCGCGGTCTGGCTCTACGGAAAGCACGTGCTCGCGCGCATCCAATGAAGCAAGCGACATCAGCTAGAGTGCACTACCTCGACGGCGACAACGACGTCCATGGCGGCCGGAGCACGGCCTTGTGCGGGTGGTGGCTGCAGGGCACGGGAAGGGCAGCTGACGATCTCAACATCATCTACCCAGCTCCAAGAACCCACTCCTGAGCTCGGACACTTGGTTGGAAGACCACAGTGATGACGATGACATGGCCGGCGTCGAGGAGCTCTCGGTTCCGGTGGCCTTGCTAGCTAGAGGGACGGGGAAACGCGGGGAGAGGGGGAAACGGTGCAGGAGCTCACCGCGAGTCCTATGGCATCGATGAAGAGCTCGGGGACGCTTTGGTTGGCGATGAAGCGACGAGGAAGGTCCGGCGGCCGGAGGTGAAGGGGACGACGGCGATGGCGGCGCTCTGTGGCTCCCGGGCGTGATTCCAGCGGCGAGAAGGAGCAAGGCGATGAGGGGGTCCCTCTGGTCTTCTCGAGGAGGCGAGGGGAAGCCTGAGGCTGCGGCTGCGACTGACGGCGGCGACGGCCTTGCTGGAATCCATGGGGGAGGGAGAAGCAGAGAGATAAGGGAGAGACTCGAGAGGGGGGGTGATCTCGAGGGGTCTAGGTGGTGGTCGCAGACGGATATGGATGCATGGGTGGCCGCCAGCGCGAAGCAGGAGCTGGCTCGCCCGGCGCCGTGCTTGGTCTCGCCTCTGCCTTCTGGCAGAGGTAGACGATGACTGGTAGTGGCCAGTGGGCTAGGCCATCTCCTTCCTGGGCCAGGTACGTTCTTTCTGCTTCTTCTTCTTTTTATTTGCTACTTTATTTCTTTCTGGCATTTAGGTTTAGGTTTTAAATAAAATGTTTAAATATTTTATAAAACCCTAAAATAGTGTTATGTGACAGTGATAAAAATAACCAATGCCACGTAATAGGTTCAACATTTTTTTTGAAACTTTTATTTTATAAAAATCAAAATAACTCCATTCCAAAGAGTTATTTGATCAAATCAAAAATCCTTTTCAAAATGTTCCTGTGACCTGAAATTTTGGTTTGACAAATTTGTTTCATGTCACTATTTTCTCAAATATTTGAACATTTTCCTGGTTCATTTTATGGTAATATTTTTATTGCCTTTTTGTCAAAATTCAATTCATTGGGGCTTGATCACTTACCATTTTTAGATTCAATGCAATTTGAATGCATGCATGTAATGCAATGGCAAGCAAGGCAAACTTGGGCTGTGACAACTCGCCCCCACTAAACAAGAATCTCGTTCCGAGATTCGGGCGTAGTCGGGAAGAGGAAGAGGGGCACTAAACTATCGGAATCTTCACGATCCAATTGCCCTTCTTGAAGGTGTTGATTCATTGCATCAGGTTGATCTTGGCATCTTTGTCTTTGAGGTCTTCATCTAACGCGACGACAAAAACAGGAGGACTCTACAAGATTCGATCTCCTCAATATCGAGCAACTCAAGATCAACTCATAGAATGATACATAGAGACATCCCTTGAGCTGAAACACAACACTCATGACAGAAACGAGAAAGTGAGGCATATGACAAAGGTTCAATTGGTAGGCAACAAATCCACACTTAAAACAGATGATGACGAGGGTTCAAAGTAACGAGGATTAAGCTACCCTTCATACCATAACGGGGCACCGTAGGAGGGTGACTCATAGAGTTATTCCCTTAAGTGGCAAAAAGAATTAGTTTTGATACAGAGATCATTGAAACTCTTCATACCAAGGAAGGTAATTCACAAATGATTGTTTGAAGGAATTTGAAAGAAGGGCATAATCAGGTTGGAAAGAAACTAGGGTTATAGAACAACTCGATTATTACCGAGGATATAACCTAGTGTCTGAGCGTGCTCTCAAGAACTTGAGCATTTCCATATTCATCAAGGTTTACCAACATCCGTGCCAAGGATCCTGGCGACACATCATACTACCACGATGAACAGTGATGGAGGATGCAGATGCAAAGGAAGACAACACTTCCTCAGATTTCACCTTAGCTATACCAAGGAAACGAAATCTCGTTGATCGACCGAGAGACATTTAGCACTCCGCTTCTTATGTTCTCCTTGATGTACTAGCACAACCCAATTATAGGTCATGCTTGATGTCTAGCACAACAAGTATAGGTCGGACTTCGGGGCTCAAAGGGGTCCATGAGAAACAACTTATAAAATAAGTCATACAAAGTCCTCGCGGGAAATGGTAAGGTTGCTGATGCAAGATATTATAATATTATGTCTTCCGACTAGGTGTGTTAGCCATTACATCACTTTACCGGTTACATAGAGACCAATATTATAATTCTTGGAAAAGTTCCAACCATTATAACTGCCTGAGATTCAGCTCCGGTTGGTGACATGATGCTTCAGACTCATCACGTCTGAAAAGAAGGTTTGCAACACAAATCGACGAGATAACATTGCAAGATTCTCAGGAAATGAACTATGGAAGACAACTCGGAAACATGAGCTGGATTGCAAGACCCACGTGAACACACTGCCCAAGGAAATAATGACCACATGAAGAAGTCTTACAACAAAACACTACCGAGTTCTGGTTTGGGAACCATCATTGCGGATAACGAAGCCATGTGCAAGTCCATCTGGTACCTTCAGGAATGGCACTTAACTTCTTTTCCTTGATCAAATCAATCTGTGGCTTGGTGTGCTAGGAAATACATATGGAATGGAGGTAGCTAATCTCTCAGACCATAGAATACTTCGCACGTGCATGACTGACTTGAGATGATTCCGAAGGAAACAAATTAACTTTTCTCGAATTCACGGCGGCAACTTGCATCGGATGCACATGAATTAGAGGAAGTCACTTCTTACACCTAACATATACCTCGTGCTCGAGACACGAAGACAATGTCTACAAAGTTTCCAGCACTAGCTTAATGTCCAACATAAATCATGGAACAAATGAAAATGTTGCCGATGGGCTCAACAACAATTCATCAAAATACCCATATAAATGGATTTCCACAACTATGTGAGCAAGATAATAGCATTGGTCAGATCAAAGAATACAATGGTGTATACTCCAGGAAATCCACGAGTAAGACACCGTTACGAAAGTCTTTGGTTCTGAGTTTGAATTGACAATAGCCCATACTCAAATCAAAATTGGACTAGATAATATATGCAACAATTTATCACACGAATCAACCGATGACAATATCATCTTCTTCAAACTCACACAACAGGAAAAATATCCTTTTTAAATGAGCTAAGTTTAGGCGAAGCTTTTATCTTCCAACTCTCCAAGTTGTGGTTTAGCTTAACCAACTAGCTCGGGGTATCCAACACGGATTCTTGGAGAAGAGTGGCTTATAGGGAAACCAATTTGATCACGAGCTCTGTCATAACAGTCAGGAACCTACCTGGTAATACTTCCGAGAAGATATTCGGAAAATCATGAACCACCGACATGTTGTTAAGCTCGGGAACAATCTCGCTTTTCAGGGCAAGATGATGTGATTAATAGAGCGAGGGATTGACAAAATCCTAACTCATTGATCGAAAAGTGCACCATGAAACATGGACTAGGTAGCACGGTCAATCTTAGGATGACGATTCAATCACCATCACCATAAGAGTGAATTTATTGTCCACTAGCTTCCAAGCAATAACATTGCTAGGAGTATTGATTTCACACATCATGGTTCACTTGTCAATATTCCGGTTACAACCAACACGGAAACCGAGGGATGAACAATGATAGCGAGAAGTAGCACTGTATCAAGAGTTCGTAAGAGGGATGCAATTCTCACGACATTCTTGACAAAAGAGGGTAATACTCCCAGATAGAACAGAAGCTGGGTTAGCATTTCGATCTGCGGAATACAACTACTTTGACCCAATCCAAGAAATGGATGAGGTACTGGAGTTTGCTACTCCCAGTCATTCGAGAATAGAACAACTTGACAGACCACAGGAATAAAAGACATTGATGACAGGAATGCACAACTACTCTTGACTATCCTCTCATGGATGAAGGTCAGAATACAACTAGATAGGGCCAACTCAAGAGCACATGATTTTTTGAGTTGTGGATGCATAGATTAGCATGTCGAACGAGTTCAACATAATTCTTCCAGATAATCCATGCAGAAGGGCGAAGTAGGCAGAATCACAATATGGAGTAGAGAACTCATCATGAGCACTCTTGTTATGATCTTTAGTTCATGGAGAACTTCTGCCAAAGATGATCCATGGTGTTGGAAGAATGATATACCACGAACCTTGGAAACTACAACAAGGTTACTAACCATTCAAAAGGAACTAGCAACACTATCAACAAAAGTGAACAGAATAATCCTTGGATTCAAGAACCCCAGAAATAGAATACCTACAAACTAGATAACATCACGAGATGTTTTCTAAAATGATAGCCAGAATTATCACACTAGAAACATAGAGCACATCTAGACTATTGGGTGATTTTCGGAGGTAACAGGGTTTCCTAACACTTCAAAAATAGGTCGAGGTAATAAAGTACCTCATCACGATGATTAGTGTGCTTGGTCTGGCCAAAAGACATTAACTCGAGATGAGAGGATTTGCAATTGCATCAGATTATTTAGAAACCTTGGAAAACTTGGACAGCATAACGACTGTACGGGCAAGAATTATGAGGCAACCTGCAAGAAAACTAACAACATAACAATTGAATTCTTATGGAGACAATGATCCTTGAAGACAACAACTTTCCTATAGGCCTCCAGCACAGTAACTCGTCATCCTAATGAATAGATGAGAAAGCCTAATTCTTAAACCCCATAGAATAAAGAAGAGGGTGACTCAGAATAAGAATGACACAAGCAAAGGAGTAAAAAGAGCCTTACGTTCCCTTCCACAAACAATTCCCTTATATAACTAAAGAGTTGCTAGACTCAACATCGACCAGTTTGGCTTGGTTATCCTACACATAGTCAAGCTCTGATACCAAAGCTGTCGGGACCCCGATCCTGAATCATAAGAACCCAGCCTGTAACACATCACATCACTTTGCGGCCTCATGCACGGTAAACTCCACGACTGCCACCTTACCTTGGCCGGGACCGTTTGCGTCTTTTGGCTCACGTATATGAATGTGTCGCTAGCATTCAAACGACAAGAACCCGGGTCGACATGGCTAGTTATAAACCCAAGTGGTACATCCGTACAGGGACATGCATACATAACCCAGCAAAGCAGGTGACGGTCATCAGCGTGTGTAGACTAGTCGTAGCAAGCTACAAGGAATCCATTACACCGCGTGACATTTCCCCGAAAGGACACGCATAGCAGCAAAGAAGGATACATGCCGGTCAATCAATGTGTCTGAAGCAGTAGCAAGCTACCAAGGCTAGGTGGAAGCACAAAGAGGCATTTCCCCGTAAAGAGTACTACTAAAGGCACACAACTAGGTGTCGAATCCCACACATATAATGCATTTCATAACATACACACATTATGCACAATATGTGTAGATACCACATGGCATCACAACATAACTCTATGACTCAAGATTTTATTAAAGACTCATAGGAATCAACATAGTATGATATTAAAAACAGGGGTCTCGTGACCCGTCACTCAAGTCATACAAATATCAAGCGGAAGCACAACATTTCTGGGTACAGACATCTACTAAAAGTGATTGGAAGAGCCTGAAAAGCTACTACGACCCTACCAAAGAAGCCATACCTCTGTGTGGGATTCCCAAGCTATTCCGGTCAACATAGAACACATCGCGTAGAAACCTTTAATGAGACTAAATTCTTCTCTGCAAAAACATAAATAAAGCAACCGTGAGTACAAAGGTACTCAGCAAGACTTACATCAGAACTATCTACATATGCATCATGTTTCAATGAAAGGATTGTGGGGTTTGATTGCAGCAAGCCAGCTTTGACTCTTGGCTAACATGTACTACAACTACAAGTTCTTTATTTGAGGTGGGATAACGCACACGAGTCCACATATTCACTAATGCAATACACCACTATGGATCCACTCTCGTCTCCCTACGAGAAAGCCTTCCATAGCACTCACACTTATCTTGCATGTTTCAGAGTATCCATTTAAGTTGTCTATGTACTACATAACGTCTCCAAGTAGTACATATCCGAGGACGCGGCTATTTGAACAGATTGATTCACCCTGTAGGGGTATACTTCTTCACACATGCTCTCACCACTTAGCATCATATGCATGTCATGCATCTCGGCAACCTTCAAGCGGAAGCACTGGCGTGGGTGTCGGCCACGACCGTTAACCACGCAAGACCCTAGTCCAGGTGTATCCCCTATTTGAGACTGAATCCGCAAGGAAGCCCGACCGAGGTTTCCTCTACGGCCCCAAACGATGTGTGCAGGGTTCCCAAGCCCACCATCCGGGTGCCACTTGGTACACCGTGCCACTGTGTATCTACCGCAGAGAAGCCTACCCCGTCGGGCAGAGCTAAACACGGCCGCCAACACTTTTCCTACAAACACCAGAAACTAGTTGCAACTCCTGGACAGAGATCTAGGCGATTAATAAGCCAAGAGGGTCAATTAAGTATCCCAATGTGTGGTAGTATCTTGTCTTGGATAACATACACAGAACTCAGTTCTTAAGGACGGTCTCAATGAGACAACCCACCATGTACCCCTACATGGCCTCTCATCGCTACCTTTACCAAATTGGATTCACACTTTTACTCTCACACTGTAGAACATGAACACCACCATTACGATTCATCACCCAGATGGATCAGACCCGACACAACTCTAAGCATAGCAGGCACAGTAAACAAGCATGGATGAGTAAGCACAACAAGGCTCAAGAAGTTGCTACTCATGCTAAGTGGTTTCAACTATTTACTGTGGCAAAATCAGGTCATGCAGAGGAATGGGTTCCACTACCGACAACATGTAACACTTGCATCGTTTTGTCCTAATGCAATAAAAGAGAGCAGGAGCAAAAGAGTGGGTTTATATCAGTATGCCCAAGGGGGTTTGCTTGCGTGACACGTCTGAAGATAGCAATGAGTCTTCATCAATGTCAACGATCACATCGTCGGAACCATCTTCTACCGAGAGGGAACAGTACCGACAAAAAGGAAAGAACAATAGTTACTTCACAGAAATGCAACACTATGATGCATTATCATGAAATGAAGATGAGAAGTGGTAGGGCCATTATAGCTACTATTTCTTAGGTTGAAGCCGGATTTGAATTAGAATTCAAATATCACTTCAAGCAAGGTATTTTCCGGATACCCTTTTAATTGATTCGACCTGATGCTCAGGTATAACTTGTTTTATCATGCATGAAGATGGCAATTTGAGGTACTCGTTTTCCTAGCTCAATGTTTGATCATAGTAATTGAAGTGGAATTCAAATAGGAATCAAATTCCAACTCCAAACTATTTATTGAATTTACCCTAATCATCATTTTGCCTATTTGGTGATGTTAACTTCCTCAAACTAGCATGAAAATGCCATAATCAGATTCTTTGGATTTTTCTGATAATTTTTCATATATAAATTGTTTGCATTGGACTTACAGATTATTTTCTATGATTTTTAGAAGTTTTAGGCATTTTCTGGAATTATTTTATAAAGGAAAACCAATTGCTGCGTGAGCAGGTCAACTGACCCGGCCAGAGTCAAACCTGATGTGTGGGTCCACATGTAAGTGATAGAGTTTAATTATCAGGGTTAGGTTAGTCTTAATTCTTATTTTAGAACCATAGGGCCCACTGTTAATGAGTCATTAGGTTAGTTAATAAAATTAATTAATTTTCGTGATTTAACTAAACTTAACAGGTCTAGGCCCCACCTGTGTGTGACCCTCGGAGGTGAAACACTTGGTCAAGGGGCCAGAACCACCGGCGACTCAACACCGGCGACTCCAGAAGCGGCGGAGCTCATCGGAAAACCGCTACGGGCATCCATTTTCGGCGCGGTTTGGCTCTACGGAAAGCACGTGCTCGCGCGCATCCAATGAAGCAAGCGGCAGCAGCTAGAGTGCACTACCTCGACGGCGACAACGATGTCCGAGGTGGCCGGAGCACGGCCTTGTGCGGGTGGTGGCTGCAGGGCACGGGAAGGGCAACTGACGGTCTCAACATCATCTACGGAGCTCCAGGAACCCATTCCTGAGCTCGGACACTTGGTTGGAAGACCACAATGACGACGGCGACATGGTCGGTGTCGAGGAGCTCTCGGTTCTGGTGGCCTTGCTAGCTAGGGGCACGGGGAAATGCGGGGAGAGGGGGAAATGGTGCAGCGGCTCACCGCGAGTCCTATGGCATCGACGGCGAGCTCGGGAATGCTTTGGTTGGCGTGAATCAATGTGGAAGGTCCGGCGGCCGGAGGTGAAGGGGACGACGGCGATGGCGGTGCTCCGTGGCTCCCAGGCGTGATTCCAGCACCGAGAAGGAGCAAGTCTATGAGGGGGTCCCTCTGGTCTTCTCGAGGAGGCGAGGGGAAACCTGAGACTGCAGCTGTGACTGAGGGCGGCGATGGCCTCGCTGGAATCCATGGGGAAGGGAGAAACGGAGAGATAGGGGAGAGACTGGAGAGGGGGGTGACCTCGAGGGGTCTAGGTGGTGGCCGCAGACAGATATGGATGCATGGGTGGCCGCCAGCGCGAAGCAGGAGCTCGCTCGCCCAGCGTCGTGCCTGGTCTTGCCTCTACCTTCTGGCAGAGGTAGACGAGGACTGGCTGTGGCCACGGGGCTGGGCCATCTCCTTCCTCGGCTAGGTACGTTCTTTCTTCTTCTTCTTCTTTTTATTTGCTGCTTTATTTCTTTCTGGCATTTAGGTTTAGGTTTTAAATAAAATGTTTAAATATTTTATAAAACCCTAAAATAGTGTTATGTGACAGTGATAAAAATAACCAATGCCACATAATAGTTTCAACATTTTTTTTGAAACTTTTATTTTATAAAAATCAAAATAACTCCATTCCAAAGAGTTATTAGATCAAATCAAAAATCCTTTTCAAAATGTTCCTGTGACCTGAAATTTTGGTTTGACAAATTTATTTCATGTCACTATTTTCTCAAATATTTGGAACATTTTCCTGGTTCATTTTAAGGTAATATTTTTATTGCCTTTTTGTCAAATTTCAATTCATTGGGGCTTGATCACTTCCCATTTTCAGATTCAATGCAATTTGAATGCATGCATGTAATGCAATGGCAAGCAAGGCAAACTTGGGTTGTGACACATATCTACTTGATCGTCCTCACCTGCCACTTCAGCTAGTGTTTGAAGACAATGAAGTTGTGATGGACCCCAACCATCCCATCTCAGCTATAGATCAAGAGGTAGCAGAGGCAGCACAGGCAGAGGCAGCTAGGAATGATCCAGCTCTAGCTCCATAGCTCAGGACTAGAGATGATCAGATGTCATTCCTAGTCAACACCGTCCAAGGGATGGAGAAGAAAATTTCTAAGATTTCGATGAACCACAAGAGTCTTGAGAGGGTTGTGGAAACAAAATTCCATGACATGCATGTCAAGGTGACGAAGTTGACTATCACTGTTGAGCAGCTCCAACATGAAGTTGATTATATGCAGATACCCCATTCCAACAGTGATGATGAAGATTCGTCTCTTCCTACTACTACTCAGTTCAGGACCTAGAATAGGTGAGTAGCTTTGCCAGTTCCAGAAGAAAGACCTACTTCATCGACGCAAGCTTCAGCACCTTCAGCTTCAGCTCCAGCTCCTGCACCTTTAGTGTCTACTGAGCGATCAATAGAAGATGTGTTTAGAGGGGGGTGAATAGACTACTTCTCAAGATAAAATTTCTATCCTAAAACAATTTCAAGGAAGGTAGAAATCTAGCACTTATAACAAGTCAAGTACACCCTACACATGCAGTTCTCAGAATATAGCAGCGGAATGTACAACATGCAAGTGTAATGTAGAGGAGTAAGGTAGGGAGATCAAACGCATGAGGTTGACATGACGATTTTTGGCATGGTTCCGATAGGTGGTGCTATCATACATCCATGTTAGTGGAGAGTTCAACCCACTAAGTGTAACAACTGCGAGAGTCCACGGAGGGCTCCACCCACGGAGGGTCCACAAAGAAGCGGCCTTGTCTATTCCACCATGGCTTCCGTCCACGGAGGACTAGCCTTAGTCACGGTAGATCTTCACAAAGTAGGCGATCTCCTTGCCCTTACAAACATCTTGGTTCAACTCCACAACACGAAGTAGGAGGCTCCCAAGCGATACCTAACCAATCTAGGAGGCACCACCCTCCAAAAGGTAATAGATGTGGTAGATCAATGAACTCCTAGCTCTTGTGCTTCTAAAGATAGTCTCCTCAACACAAATCACTCTCTCATAGAATTTGCATGGGTAGGAGAGGTTGATTTGGTGGAAAGCAGTTTGGGGAGGCAAGAGATCAAGTTTCAAATGTTAGGATTGGAATATCTTGGTCTCTACACATGAGTAGGTGGTTCTCTCTCAGAAAATGGATCTGTCAGCGAAGTGTGTGTTCGGAGTGCTTCTCCCACGAATGAGAAGTGGGTGAAGGGGTATATATAGGCAGCAGCCAAAATCCAACAGTTACACACAAAAGAGCAAACTCGGTGATACCAAAGTTCACATATCGGTGGTACCGGTTAGCACAAAGGTGTGAACTTTTGAATCTCGTTGAGACCGATATATGAAACTCGATGGCACCGAAAAGGTGACTAACGGTTAGATGGCCAAACTCGATGGCACCGATACTCAAACTCGGAAATTCTGATTTTGTGTATCTTGGCAACAGAATGTTCGTCACACTGAACTCGGTAGCACCGACTTGGTTTCGATTGCACCAATTTAGTGGGAATGGCTAGGGTTTCTGTCTTAGGTCAAACTCGGTGGATCTGATATGGAAATGTTGGTGACACCGAATTTGTGATCATCCTGTTTTAATAGTATTGACTTTCCTATGGACTGAAAAGTAATTTCTCACAAATATAAATGAAGAGTCTTCTAGCTTGAATCTTGAGCCAATATTGTTCCTTTCTTGCATCCAGGGGCGTCTCCACATAAACCTTTAGCCAATGCTCTCTATGGACTATTCCTGAAATATCTAGGTAAAAGTGTTAGTCCAAGAGACAATGTATGTTGTCATGAATTATCAAAATCACCAAGGGAGCATATATGCTTTCAATCTCCCCCTTTTTGGTAATTGATGACAACATACAATCAAAGCTTTAAATAAAGATAATCATAAGGATATGACAACTTCGAAACAAACATGACTAGTACAAGCTCCCCCTAAATGTGTGGAATCTCTTTTAAAGGATGGTTTCTTTGGAATGCATGGGCACATACAAGGTAGAATGACAATACAATTCATAGATATCCTGGCTATATGCATCAAACATATGTAAATGAAAAAGTTCCATGTTCAAGACTCCCACTTGCAAACAGTATGTGCAAGAAACAAGAGGTCATCATGAACAAGGATATGAAGCATATACTTACCTCGAGGTTCTTGAGCATATTGACATAGGAGTACACTTTGGAAAACAAATGTTAGATAACACCAGAGTACCCTATTGTTAAGATGCAAAGAGCCTAAAAAATACTAGGAAATTGAAGATAGGTTTTGATAAAAGGATGTGTCTCCAAAGAACAAGAATTTTCTCCCCTAAAGATGAATATGTAAGGTTTCCTCTCCCCTTGAATCATAGCATGTAGATATGTTGGGGAACGTTGCATGGGAAACAAAACTTTTCCTACGCACACGAAGGACCTATCATGGTGATCATTGATACGTCTCCAACGTATCTATAATTTTTCATGGTTTCATGCTATTATCTTGTCAAACTTTGGACGTTTTGCATGCCTTTTATATTTTTTTGGGACTAACTTATTAACTCGGCGCCAAGTGCCAGTTCCTGTTTTTCCATGTTTTTGACCCTTTCAGAGGAGATTTTGAAACAGAGTCCAAACGGAAGAAAATCCCCGAAAAGATTTTTTGCGTAACGGAAGAAGATCGGGAAGCTTGAGAGCCAAGGCAGGGGGCCCCAGGGGCCCCACAAGCCCCCACCCCACGGCCAGGGGGAGGCCGCGGCCCACATGCTTGTGGGCCCCCTGTACGCCCTCTGCCCTAGGGGTTGCACCTATATATTCCCTAAAAATCCCAAAAAAATTAGGAGATCATCAAAAGTACTTTTCCGCCGCCGCAAGCTTCTGTCTCCGCAAGATCCCATCTGGGGCACGTTCTGGTGCCCTGTCGGAGGGGGATTCGGACACGGAGGGCTTCTTCATCAACACCATGACCTCTCCGATGATGCGTGATTAGTTCACCATAGACCTACGGGTCCATAGCTAATAACTAGATGGCTTCTTCTCTCTCTTGGATCTTCAATACAAAGTTCTCCATGATCTTCATGGAGATCTATCCGATGTAATCTTCTTTTGCGGTGTGTTTGTCGAGATCCGATGAATTGTGGATTTATGATCAGATTATCTATGAATCTTATTTGAGTTTCTTCTGATCTCTCTTATGCATGATTTCATATCCTTGTAATTCTCTTCGAGTTGTGGGTTTTGTTTGGCCAACTAGATCTATGATTCTTGCAATGGCAGAAGTGCTTGGTTTTGGGTTCATACCGTGCGGTGACCTCACCCAGTGACAGAAGGGGTAGCGAGGCACGCATCGTGTTGTGGCCATCAAGGGTAAAAAGATGGGGTTTTCATCATTGGTTTGAGATTATCCCTCTACATCATGCCATCTTGCTTAAGGCGTTACTCTGTTTGTCATGAACTCAATACACTAGATGCATGCTGGATAGCGGTCGATGTGTGGAGTAATAGTAGTAGATGCAGAAAGTATCGATCTACTTGTCTCGTACGTGATGCCTATATGTATGATCATTGCCTTAGATATCGTCATGACTTTGCGCGGTTCTATCAATTGCTCGACAATAATTTGTTTACCCACCGTGATATTTGCTATTTTGAGAGAAGCCTCTAGTGAACACTATGGCCCCGGGTCTACTCCACACCATATTTTCAGCCTTACACTTTTACTTCGTTGCACTTTCCGCCTTCAGATCTCACTTTGCAAACAATCTTGAAGGGATTGACAACCCCTTTGATGTGTTGGGTGCAAGCTCGTTTGTGTTTGCGTAGGTACTCTAGACTTGATGAGACCCTCCTTCTGGATCGATACCTTGGTTCTCAAACTGAGGGAAATACTTACTGCTCCTGTGCTGCATCACCCTTTCCTCTTCAAGGGAAAAACCGACGCAAACAAGAGAAGTAGCAAGAAGAATTCCTGGCGTTGCTTGGGAAGGACTTTTGTTGCTGTAGCAGAAGAATTTCTGGCGCCGTTGCCGGGGAGGAAGATCAAGTCAAGAACTCATCCAAGTAGGTGTCGCAAACTCATCTGTTGCATTTACTTTGTTTGCCAGTTGCCTCTCGTTTTCCTCTCCCCCACTTCACCAATTTGCCTTTTTCCGTTTGCCTTTTTTCGTTTGCCTTTTAGTTCGCCTTTTCTCGCTTGCTCTGTGTTCGCTTGTGTGCTTGCTTGCTTGCCGAAGTCACCATGAATGAAAACACCAAACTTTGTGACTTCTCGAATACTAATAATAATGATTTCATTAGGTCTCCGATTGCTCCCGCCACTAGTGCGGAGTCGTACGAAATCAATGCCGCTTTGCTGAATCTTGTTATGAAATAGCAATTCTCCGGCCTTGCTAGTGAAGATGCCGCATCCCATCTCAATACCTTCATTGAGCTTTGCGATATGCAAAAGAAGAAATATGTGGATAATGACGTGATTAAATTAAAGCTTTTTTCCTTTCTCGTTGCGAGATTGCGCAAAAACTTGGTTTTGTTCTTTGCCCAAAAATAGTATCGATTCTTGGGATAAGTGCAAAGATGCTTATATATCCAAGTATTTTCCGCCGGCTAAGATCATCTCTCTCCGTAATGATATCATGAATTTCAAGCAACTTGATCATGAACATGTTGCACAATCTTGGGAGAGAATGAAATTGATGATTAGAAATTGTCTCGCACATGGCTTGAGTCTTTGGATGATTATTCAAATCTTTTACGTTGGCTTGAATTTCTCTTCTAGAAATATCTTGGACTCCGCCTCAGGTGGAACATTCATGGAAATCACGTTAGGGGAAGCCACAAAGCTCCTAGACAACATCATGATGAACTACTCTCAGTGGCACACTGAAAGGTCACCTACTAGTAAGAAGGTACACGCTATAGAAGAAATTAACTCGTTGAGTGCTAAGATGGACGAGTTAATGAATTTGGTTGCTTGTAGAAGTGCTCCTTTGGACTCTAATGATATGCCCTTGTCTTCTTTGATTGAGAGTAGCAAAGCTATCTTGGACGCTAATTTTGTTGGTAGGAATAACTTTGGCAACAACAATGCTTTTAGAGGAAACTATGTTCCTAGGCCTTTTCCTAGTAACTCCTCTAGTAACTTTGGCAACTCCTACAACAATACCCATGGAAATTACAATAGATTATCCTCTGATCTAGAGAGTAATATCAAAGAGTTCATCAACTCTCAAAAGATTTTCAATGCGTCCATAGAGGAAAAGCTACTCAAAATTGACGATTTGGCTAAGAGCGTTGATAGAATGTCTAGTGATGTTGATGCTTTGAAAGTTAGATGTGCTCCTCCCAAAATCAACATGGATGAAACTTTAAAAGCTATGCGTGTTTCCATGATTGAGAGCCAAGAAAGAACCGCCCAAATTCGTGCTAGACATGAATGGCTTAAAAAGGCATGCTCTCGTGATGAGAATCACGAAGATCTTAAAGTGCTTGGTGTGACTCCCGTTGAATCTTTGTTTCCTTGTGTCAAACCTAATGATTATGGGGCTGGATATGAATCCACTTTGGTTGAAAAGTGCCCCAATGATTCGGGGTCCATCTATCTTGATGCTAAAAGCATTGAAAGTGGAGTAGAAGATGTTAAAACTTTGAGTAGTAACGAAATTACTATCGTGGATTTCAAGGAATTCAATTATGATAGTTGCTCCTTGATTGAATGCATTTCTTTGATGCAATCCATGTTAAACTCTCCACATGCTTATAGCCAAAACAAGGCCTTTACCGATCATATCGTCGAAGCTATGACAAAATATTTTGAAGAGAAACTTGAATTGGAAGTCTCTATCCCTAGAAAGCTTCATGATGAGTGGGAACCTACCATCAAAATCAAAATCAAAAACTATGACTGCAATGCTTTGTGTGATTTGGGTGCTAGTGTTTCCGCGATTCCAAAGTCTTTATGTGATGTTCTAGGTTTTAATGAGATTGACGAGTGTTCTCTTAATTTGAATCTTGCTAATTCTACGATCAAGAAGCCCATGGGAAGGATCAATGATGTTCTTATTATTGCAAATAGGAACTATGTACCCATGGATTTCATTGTGCTTGACATTGATTGCAATCCTACATACCCTATTATTCTTGGTAGACCTTTCCTAAGGACTATCGATGCTATCATCGATATGAAGGAAGGGAATATTAGATTTCAATTTCCTTTAAGGAAGGGCATGGAACACTTTCCTAGAAAGAAAATAAGATTGCCTTATGAGTCCATGATGAGGGCCACTTATGGTTTGAGCACCAAAGACGACGATACGTGATTCTATCGCTTTTATGCCTAGCTAAGGGCGTTAAACAATAGTGCTTGTTGGGAGGAAACCCAATGAATTTATCTTTTTCTTTCAGTTTTGTTGCGTCCGCACCATCACAATTCTTTTGTGATTGTGTTTTTTGTGTTTATTTTTGTGTTTGAGCCAAGTAAAACCTTTATGACTAGTCTTGGTAATGGTTGTTTGATCCTGCTGGAAAAAGACAGAAACTTTGCGCTGACGAGATGATTTTTCATTTTTATTCAGAAAGAGCTTTTGAGTTGCTTATTTTTGCTGCTGGTTGATATGACTTTTGCCCAGGCAGTCGTAATTTTTCAGATTTTTTGAGGTACCACAAGTATACGAAGTATACAGATTGCTATAGACTGGTTTGTTTTTGACAGATTCTGTTTTTGTTGAGTTGGTTGCTTGTTTTGATGAAACTATGGTTAGTATCAGGCGGTACTAGCCATGGAAAAGTGAGATTACAGTATCCCAACACCAATATAGATGGAATTCAAGTTTGCTGCAGTACCAAAAGAAGTGGTAGTTTGTTTTCTTTTACTAATGTTATCACGAGTTTCTGTTTAAGTTTTGTGTTGTGAAGTTTTCAAGTTTTGGGTGATGTTCTCATGGACAAAGAGATAAGGAGTGGAAAGAGCTCAAGCTTGGGGATTCCCAAGGCTTCCCAAGCCAAATTCAAGGATACCAAAAAGCCTAAGCTTGAGGATGCCTCGGGAAGGCATCCCCTCTTTCGTCTTCAATCCATCGGTAACATTACTTGGAGCTATATTTTTATTCACCACATGATATGTGTTTTGCTTGGAGCATCTTGTATCGTATGAGTCTTTTATTTTTGTTGTGTCACAATCATCCTTGCTGCACACCTTTTTGAGAGAGATAGACATGCACTCATCGTGATTTTGCTAGAATGCTCATAGTGCTTCACTTATATCTTTTGAGATAGATACTTTTGCTCTATGTGCTTCACTTATATCTTTTAGAGCACGGCGGTGCGTGACTTGGTAGTTGGATTATGCTATGGAAGTAGTCCAAAGGTGATAGGTACCCAAAGAGGACACAAAAACCTCCATCTTCATGTGCATTGAGTAGAAAGAGAAGTCTTGATTCCTCTCAATTAGTTTTGAGACGTGGATTTGGTAATATTAAGAGCTATGTTAGTAGGGTGTTGTGAATCTAGAAATACTTGTGTTGAAGTTAGTGATTCCCGTAGCATGCACGTATGGTGAACCACTATGTAAGGAAGTCGGTGCATAATTGATCTATTGATTGTCATCCTTTGTGTTGAGGTCGGGATCGCGCGATGGTTAACACCTACCAGCCCTTCCCCTAGGAGTATGCGTTTAGCACTTTGTTTCGATTACTAATAAAAACTTTCGCAACAAGTATGTGAGTTCTTCATGACAAATGTGAGTCCATGGTATAGATTCACTTTCACCTTCCAACATTGCTAGCCTCTCTAGTGCCGCGCAATTCTCGCCGGTACACAAACCCACCATATGCCTTCCTCAAAACAGCCACCATACCTACCTACTATGGCATTTTCATAGCCATTCCGAGATAATATTGCCATGCAACTCCCACCGTTCCATCTCATGACTTGTGTCGTCACTCTCATATTGCCATTGCATGATCGTAAGATAGCTAGCGAGATGTTTTCAACGTCATACGCCATGCTAGATCGTTGCACATCCCGGTACAATGCCGGAGGCATTTCCTATAGAGTCATCATCATTTTGAGCTTTGAACCTCTAAGTAAATAAAAGTGTGATGATCATCATCATTAAAGCATTGTCCCATGTGAGGAAATAAAATAAAATAAAAGAGGCCAAAGAGCCCAAAAATAATAATAAAAGGAAAAAAGAGGCCTAAGAGCCCAAATGAAAAAAAAAGAGAAAAAGAGAGAAGGGACAATGCTACTATCTTTTTCCACACTTGTGCTTCATAATAGCACCATGGTCTTCATGATCGAGAGCTTCTTGCTTTGTCACCACCATATGCTAGTGGGAATCTTCATTATAAAACTTGGCTTGTATATTCCAATGATGGGCTTCCTCAAAATTGCCCTATGTCTTCGTGAGCAAGCAAGTTGGATGCACACCCACTAGTTTTCCTTTTGAGCTTTCACATACTTATAGCTCTAGTGCATCTCTTGTATGGCAATCCCTACTCATTCACATTGATATCTATTAATGGGCATCTCCATAGCCCTTTGATACGCCGAGTCAATGTGACCATCTCCTCCTTTTTGTCTCACAACCACCACCACACTCTATTCCACTTATACTGCTATATCATGGCTCACGCTCATGTATTGCGTGATAGTTATAAAAAGTTTGAGAAAGTAAGAGTGTGAAAACAATTACTTGGCCAATACCGGGGTTGTGCGTGATTTACATTAGTTGTGTGAGGATGATGGAGCATAGCCAGACTATATGATTTTGTAGGGATAACTTTCCTTGGCCTTGTTATTTTGAAAGTTCATGATTACCTTGCTAGTTTGCTTGAAGTATTATTGTTTTCATGTCAATAGCAAACTATTGTTTTGAATCTTACGGATCTGAACATTCATGTCGCGTGAAAGAAGTTGCAAAGGACAACAATGCTAGGTAGCATTCCACATCAAAAATTCATTCTTTATCACTTCCCTACTCGAGGACGAGCAGGAGTTAAGCTTGGGGATGCTTGATACGTCTCCAACGTATCTATAATTTTTGATGGTTTCATGCTATTATCTTGTCAAACTTTGGATGTTTTGCATGCCGTTTATATAATTTTTGGGACTAACTTATTAACTCAGTGCCAAGTGCCAGTTCATGTTTTTTCCATGTTTTTGACCCCTTTCAGAGGAGATTTTGAAATAGAGTCCAAACGGAAGAAAATCCCTGAAAAGATTTTTTTCCGTAACGGAAGAAGATCGGGAAGCTTGAGAGCCAAGGCAGGGGGCCCTAGGGGCCCCACAAGCCCCCACCCCGCGGCCAGGGGGAGGCTGCGGCCCACAGGCTTGTGGGCCCCCTGGACGGCCTCTGCCCTAGGGGTTGCGCCTATATATTCCCTAAAAATCCCCAAAAAAATCAGGAGATCATCGAAAGTACTTTTCCGCCACCGCAAGTTTCTTTCTCCGCAAGATCCCATTTGGGGCACATTCTGGTGCCCTGCCGGAGGGGGGATTCGGACATAGAGGGCTTCTTCATCAACACCATGACCTCTCCGATGATGCGTGAGTAGTTCACCATAGACCTACGGGTCCATAGCTAGTACCTAGATGGCTTCCCCTCTCTCTTGGATCTTCAATACAAAGTTCTCCATGATCTTCATGGAGATCTATCCGATGTAATCTTCTTTTGCGGTGTGTTTGTCGAGATCCGATGAATTGTGGATTTATGATCAGATTATCTATGAATCTTATTTGAGTTTCTTCTAATCTCTCTTATGCATGATTTCATATCCTTGTAATTCTCTTCGAGTTGTGGGTTTTGTTTGGCCAACTAGATCTATGATTCTTGCAATGGGAGAAGTGCTTGGTTTTGGGTTCATACCGTGCGGTGACCTCACCCAGTGATAGAAGGGGTAGCGAGGCACGCATCGCGTTGTTCCCATCAAGGGTAAAAAGATGGTGTTTTCATCATTGGTTTGGGATTATCCCTCTACATCATCTCATCTTGCTTAAGGCGTTACTCTGTTCGTCATGAATTCAATACACTAGATGCATGCTGGATAGCGGTCGATGTTTGGAGTAATAGTAGTAGATGCAGAAAGTATCGGTCTACTTGTCTCGGACGTGATGCCTATATGTATGATCATTGCCTTAGATATCGTCATGACTTTGCGCGGTTCTATCAATTGCTCGACAGTAATTTGTTCACCCACCGTGATATTTGTTATTTTGAGAGAAGCCTCTAGTGAACACTATGGCCCCCGGGTCTACTCCACACCATATTTTCAGCCTTACACTTTTTACTTCGTTGCACTTTCCGCCTTCAGATCTCACTTTGCAATCAATCTTGAAGGGATTGACAACCCCTTTAAAGCGTTGGGTGCAAGATCTTTTGTGTTTGCGCAGGAACTCTGGACTTGACGAGATTCTCCTACTGGACTGATACCTTGGTTCTCAAACTGAGGGACATACTTACCGCTCTTGTGCTGCATCACCCTTTCCTCTTCAAGGGAAAAACCGACGCAAACAAGTCTCCGTCAATGTGTCAGTTTCTGGCGCTGTTGTTTGAGAAGTAGCATTGACCCTCGGGATACAAAGGTTCTTGGGTCATTCTACCACCTCTAGTGATAACTCTAACAGAATTGTCGTTCAACTCATTGAGCAAGTCATTTTGATCCTTAAGTACTTGTTCTACCTGAGTAGTAACCATAGAGGCATGTTTATTCAAAAGCTTAAGATCATTGACATTTCTATCCACACAAGCACTTAAATGACCAAGCATACGAGCATTCTATTCCAATTGTCTGCTAACATAATCATTGAAACTTTTTTGTTTGGCAACAAAGTTATCAAATTCATCTAAGCATAAGCTAGCAGGTTTATCAAAAGGAATATCACTCTCATTGAATCTATGGAGAGAATTTACCTCTACTACCCGTGTCGGGTTATTAAGACCATGGATCTCTTTGATAGGTGGTAGAATCTTAACATCTTCAGATTTAATGCCTTTCTCTCGCATAGATTTCTTAGCTTCTTGCATATCTTCAGGACTGAGGAATAGGATACCTCTTTTCTTTGGAGTTGGCTTCGGAGGTGGTTCGGGAATAGTCCAAGCATTCTCATTGCACAAGATATTATTCAATAGAATCTCAGCTTGTTCCACAATTCGTTCCCTGAAAACACAACCGGCACAATTATCTAGGTGGTCCCTAGAAGCATCGGTTAGTCCATTATAAAAGATATCAAGTATTTCATTTTACTCAAGAGGGTGATTAGTCAAAGCATTCAGCAGCTGGACAAGCCTCCCCCAAGCTTGTGGGAGACTCTCTTCTTCAACTTGGACAAAGTTATATATTTCCTGCAATGTAGCTTGTTTCTTATAGGCAGGAAAATATTTCTCAAAGAAGTAGTAGATCATATCCTGGGGACTACGTACACAACCAGGAGCAAGAGAAGTGAACCAAGTCTTAGCATAATCCTTTAGCGAGAAAGGAAACAACTTAAGGATATAGTAGTGGCGGATCTTTTCCTCACTCGTGAATAGGGTGGCTATATCGTGCAGCTTAGTAAGATGTGCTACAACCATTTCAGACTCATAACCATGAAAAGGATCAGATTCAACCAAAGTGATTAACTCGGGATCGACAAAGCATTCATAATCCTTATCAGTCACAAAGATGGGCGAAGTAGCAAACTTAGGGTCATATTTCATCCTAGTGTTCAGAGATTTTTCCTTCCACTTGCGCAGTAATTTCTCAAGATCATAGCTATCCTTACAAGCAAGAAAGTCCTCAGCTACCTCTCCCTCCATAACATAACCCTCAGGTATATCAGGCAATTCATATCTAGGACAATTAGTTCTAACTGGTGAAATAGCAGGTTCTACTTCAATAATTTCAGCAGTCCCAGAAGTATCATCACATTCAGCAGCAACTCTAGCAATTTGTGCATCAAGGAATGCACCTAGTGGCAAAGCAGTATCAAGCAAAGCATCATCACAAGCATCATGGATAGCAGAAGTAGCATCATCAAGCACAGGCGACATATCAGAATTTCTAGCAGGTGGTGGTGTCGCAAAATACTCATAACTGAAGGTGAATCAAGTGCAGAGCTAGATGGCAGTTCCTTACCTGTCCTCGTAGTTGAGGGCAAGACTTTAGTTTTTGGATCTCTTAGATTCCTCATAGTGATCAATATACGTAAATACCAAGTGACTCAGACAATAGTGCTATGCCTCCCCGGCAACGGCGCCAGAAAATAGTCTTGATAACCCACAAGTATAGGGGGTCGCAACAGTTTTCGAGGGTAGAGTATTCAACCCAAATTTGTTGATTCGACACAAGGGGAAGACAAAGAATATTCTCGAGTTTTAGCAGTTGAGTTGTCAATTCAACCACACCTGAAAGACTTAGTATCTGCAGCAATGTTTCAGTAGCAAAGTAGTGTGATAGCAACAGTAGCAACGGTAACAGCAGTAATAGTGATAGCAGTAGCGGTAACAATAGCAGGAGTGACAACAGTAGCGGCAAAGTAACGTAGCAAGGACCAGTAGGAAAAACTCATAGGCATTGGATCGGTGATGGATAATTATGTCGGATGACATTCATCATGTAACAGTTATAACATGGGGAGATATGTAACTAGCTCCAGTTCGTCAATGTAATGTAGGCATGTATTCCGTATATAGTCATATGTGCTTATGAGAAGAACTTGCATGACATCTATTGTCCATCCCTCCCGTGGCAGCGGGGTCCTAATGGAAACTAAGGGATATTAAGGTTCTCCTTTTAATAGAGAACCGGAACAAAGCATTAGCACTTAGTGAATACATGAACTCCTCATACTATGGTCATCTCCGGGAGTGGTTCCGGCTATTGTCACTCCGGGGTTGCCGGGTCATAACACATAGTAGGTGACTACAACTTGCAAGATAGGATCAAGAACACACATATATTGACGAGAACATAATAGGTTCAGATCTGAAATCATGGCACTCGGACCCTAGTGACAAGCATTAAGCATGGCAAAGTAGTAGAAACATCAATCTCAGAACATAGTGGATACTAGGGATCAATCCCCATCAAAACTAACTTGATTACATGATAGATCTCATCCAACCCATCACCGTCCAGCAAGCCTACGATAAGATTATTCACGAACGGTGAAGAGCATCATGGAATTGGCGATGAAGGAAGGTTGGTGATGACGATGGTGACGATCTCCCCTCTCCGGAGCCCAGAACGGACTCCAGATCTTCCCTCCAGAGGAAGAACAGGTGGTGGCGGCGCCTCTGTATCGTAAAATGTGATGAACTCTCCTCCTTGATTTATTTTTTCTGGGCGAAAGGGACTAAATAGAGCTGGAGTTGGAGGCGGCGGATCCCCGAGGGCCCCACAAGCCTGCTACGCGCGGCGAGGGGGCCCGCGCCTCCTGGGCTTGTGGGCTCCTCGCTCCACGCCTTCGGTTGATTCTTGCGCCAGTATTTTTTATATATTCCACAAAAAATCCTCGTAAATTTCCAGGTCATTCCGAGAACTTTTATTTCTACGCAAAAACAACAGCATGGCAATTCCACTGAAAACAGCGTTCGTCCGGGTTAGTTCCATTCAAATCATGCAAATTAGAGTCCGAACCAAGGGCAAAAGAGTTTGGAAAAGTATATACGATGGAGACGTATCAGCTCCCACATGTTCCACGATGATCTCATCGGATGAACCACGCTGTCGGGGATTCAATCAATCTTATATGTAATTCCCTTTGTCTACCGGTATGATACTTGTCCGAGGTTCGATCGTCGGTATCCCTATACCTTGTTCAATCTCGTTGCCTGCAAGTATCTTTACTCGTTCCGTAACACATCGTCACGTGGCTAACTACTTAGTCACATTGAGCTTAGTATGATGATGTATTACCGAGTGGGCCTAGAGATACCTCTCCGTCACACGGAGTGATAAATCCCAGTCTCGATTCGTACCAACCCAACTTATACTTTTGGAGATACCTGTAGTGCACCTTTATAATCACCCAGTTACGTTGTGACGTTTGATACACCCAAAGCACTCCTACGGTATCCGGGAGTTGCACAATCTCATGGTCTAAGGAAATGATACTTGACATTAGAAAAGCTTTAATAGACAAACAATACGATCTAGTGCAATGCTTAAGATTGGGTCTTGTCCATCATATCATTCTCCTAATGATGTGATCCCGTTATCAATGACATCGAATGTCCATGATCAGGAAACCATGACCATCTATTGATCAACGAGCTAGCCAACTAGAGGCTCACTAGGGACACATTGTTGTCTATGTATTCACACTTGTATTAATGTTTCCGGTTAATACAGTTATAGCATGAATAATAGACAATTATCATGAACTAGGAAATATAATAATAACCACTTTATTATTGCCTCTAGGGTATATTTTCAACAGTCTCCCACTTTCACTAGAGTCAATAATCTAGTTCACATCACTATGTGATTGTAATGAATCTAACACCCATACAATTCTGGGGTTTGATCATGTCTTGCGTGTGAGAGAGGTTTATTAGTCAACAGCTCTAAACCTTTTAGATCCATGTGTGCTTTACAAATCTCTATGCCATTCTATAGATGCTGCTACTACACACCATTTGGAACTATTCCAAATGACTGCTCCACTATATGCATCCGGTTTACTACTTGGAGTCATCTCGATTAGTGAAAAAGTTTGCATCGACGTAACCCTGTATGATGAACTCTTTAATCACCTCCATAATCGAGAAAAATTCCTTAGTCCACTATTTACTAAGGATCACTTTGACCGCTGTCCATTTATCCATTCCTGGATCACTCTTGTACCCCTTGACTGACTCATGGCAAGGCACACTTCAGGTGCGGTACACAGCATGACATACTTTAGAGCCTACGGCTAAGGCATAGGGGGCGACCTTCGTCCTTTCTCTTTCTTCTGCCGTCGTCGGGTATTGGGACTTACTCAGTATTCACACCTTACAACTTAGCTAAGAACCCCCTCTTGGCCGATCTATTTTGAACTCCTTCAAAACTTGTCAAGGCATGCATCTCGCTGAAAGTTCTATTAAGCACTTTGATCTATCTCCATAGATTTTGATGCTCAATGTTCAAATATCTTAATCCAGGTTTTCCTTTGAAAAACTCTTTTCAAACAACCCTTTATGCTTTCCAGAAATCCTACATTATTTTCGATCAACAATATGTCAAACCCGTATACTCATCAGAAATTCTATAGTGCTCCCACTCACTTCTTTGGAAACACAAGTTTCTCATAAACTTTGTATAAAACCAAAATCTTTGATCATCTCATCAAAGCATATATTGCAACTCCGAGATGCTTGCTCCAGTCCTTAGAGGAATCTCTGGAGCTTTGCATACTTGTTAGCAACCTTTAGGATCGACAAAATCTTCTGGTTACATCACATACAACCTTTCCTCAATGAAACCGTCGAGGAAACAATATTTTGACATCATGTCTGCAAGATTTCATAAATGATGCAACAACTGCTAACATAATTCCAAAAGACTTTCAGCATCGCTACGAGTGAGAAAGTCTCATCGTAGTCAACTCTTTGAACTTGTCGGAAACATCTTTGCAACAAGTCGAGCTTTCTTAATGGTGACTTTTCACCATTATCGTCTGTCTTCCTTTTAAAGATCCATCCGTAGTTAACAGTCTTATGACCATCAAGTAGTTCTTCCAAAGTCTACACTTTGTTTTCATACATGGATCCACTCTTGGATTTCATGGCCTCCAACCATTTGTCGGAATCCGGGCCCACCATCGCTTCTGCATAGCTCGTAGGTTCATTATTGTCTAGCAACATGACCTGCAAGACAGGATTACCGTACCACTCTGTAGTAGTACGCGTCCTTGTCGACGTACGAGGTTTGGTAGTGACTTGATCTGAAGCTTCATGATTAGTATCATCTGCTTCCACTTCAATTGGTGTAGGCGCCACAGGAACAACTTTTGTGCCCTGCTACACACTGGTTGAAGTGATGGTTCAATAACCTCATCAAGTTTCCACCACCCTCCCACTCAATTATTTCGAGAGAAACTTTTACTCGAGAAAGGACTTGTTTCTAGAAACAAACACTTTGCTTCCGGATCTGAGATAGGAGGTATACCCAACTGTTTTGGGTGTCCTATGAAGATGCATTTATCCGCTTTGGGTTTGAGCTTATCCGGGTGAAACTCTTTCACACAAGCATCGCAACCCTAAACTTTTAAGAAACAACAACATAGGTTTCTCTAAACCATAGTTCATATGATGTCATCTCAACGGAATTGCATGGTTCTCTATTTAAAGTGAATGCGGTTGTCTGTCACGCCCAAGATGCGACCCTATCCTTAATTTGGCACGAGGGCCTCGTCAAGGATAGAAGCGCATCTCGTCGTTTCGCAAGAATGGATATCGTTACAACTACATGTACTGAAAGGATAAGATATATACAGAATTGGCTTACACTCACCACAAGCTACATCAGAGTCACATCAGTACAATACATAAACATCATGAAGAAGAGCAGGGTCCGACTACGAACAAAATCAAACGAGAAAAGAAGAACCACGTCCATCCTTGCTATCCCAGGTTGCCGGCCGGAAACCCATCCTAGATCGACGAAGAAGAAGAAGAAGAAGCAACTCCAAATGAACAATCAACGCGCTCGCGTCAAGTAACCTTTACATGTACCTGCAACTGGTGTTGTAGTAATCTGTGAGCCACAGGGGACTCAGCAATCTCATTTCCAAAGGTATCAAGACTAGCAAAGCTTAATGGGTGAGGTAAGGTTAAGTGGTGAGGTTGCAGCAGCGGCTAAGCATATATTTGGTGGCTAAACTTATGAGTACCAGAAATAAGAGGGGGGAAGATCTACGCATAGCGAACGTGACTACTGATGATCAAATGAATAATCCTGAACACCTACCTACGTCAGACATAACCCCACCGTGTCCTCGATCGTAGAAGGAACTCACGAAAGAGACAGACACAGTTACACACTCAGTTGGCAAGTTTTAATTAAATTAACTTCAAGTTATCTAGAACCAGTGTTAAACAAAGTTTCCACGTTGCCACATAACCGCGGGCACAGCTTTCCGAAAAGATTTAACCCTGCAGGGGTGCTCCAACTAGTCCATCACAAATTACCACAAGCCGCATAGAAATCCTCGATCACGAAGCTCGCGATCTCGTCGGATTCCTTAGTGGAAAACCTCAACTCTGAGATTACCCAAAGCATCACCGGAATCCCGAAGCACAAGATATCTCGTCAAAGGTAAAACTAATCCAGCAAGGCCGCCCGACGTGTCGACGATCCCGATAGGAGCCGCGTATCTCGTTCTCACGACACGACGGATAAGCAAAGCGTACCGTGGCCTGATAGACATCACCCGAGTTGCCCCGGGTTGGCCCCGCACGATGCCCTGTTTCGGACCAGCACCATCAGCACTGGCCCTCCCTGTATTATGTAGAATTACTCCTCGGGTAGCGCTAACTCCCTATGCATTTCAGTATTAACAGAATTATTATGTTGGGCAAATGTAGTACCAATGTTGGGCCTTGCCAGACCAGCTTTAATCTAAAACGAATTATCAAGGGGTCCCCATAACAACCCCGATCGTGTTAGGAGCGCTCAATTAGGGAACATAACACCGGTAGCCGAAACTAAGGGGGCAAAGGTGGAGCAAAACACCAGGCTAGAAAGGCCGAGCCTTCCACCTTTTACCAAGTATATAGGTGCATTAAATTAGATAGCATTTAATAGGGTGATATAACAATGAACCCATGTTATCACATGGAAGCAACTTCACCTGCAACTAGCAACGCTAACTCATGGTAAAGCAAGCAGTAACATAGCCAATCAGTGGTTTGCTAGGTTGTGAACAGGTTGAAGGTTTTCATGGCAATGTTGGGAGGCTGATATTTAACATGTGGTAGGCAACGAGACATAATCGATAGAAATGGTAAAACTAGCATGGCAATGATAGTAATGGTATTTGGGGAAATGGTCATCTTGCCTGAGATCCCGCTTGGAAGAAGAATGACTCCGTGAAGTAGACGAGCCGATGTAGTCGAACGGGTCCTCACAATCGGACACGCTTGCGGAACTCTATAGAGACGAAGCAAACCGGAAACACAAATCAACACACGATATTCACCACACGATTCACAACACATATGATGCATGAACGGAGAAAAATATGCAAGACATGGCATGGCAATTCACGACAATCAAACACTACACATTAAGTGAAGTTCAATATGCAACGAGTTGCATATTGACGAAACTCCACATACAAATTATTTAGTTCTATCCCGATTAGGTACATGACAATATTAAATGTGGTTAACCATGGCAAGAGGTGAAGCGTAATTAATCTACCTATCTAGGCATTTTAAATGAGGTCGGAAATGACATATAGCATCTCCGGGACGACCTCACATGTTAATTTACAATTCTGTCCAGATCTGGACTAGCACATTTAATTAGTTGTTAAACAGCAAAACAAATAGGTTCACGTGATTCTACATGTCGTTACAAGCAACTTACACATAGAGAACATCTCCAACGGAGCTACGGATCAAAAGATACAAGCGCCGCAAGATATGATGGCATGAATGCAATATGTGTGCAAATGGCATCCACAACATTTCAAAACATACAACCAGCAAGATAATATGAAACTACACAATATTCTAAGCAAGTTTCATATAGGACATGATCAAAACGGAGCAACGGTTCAACAACTACGAGCTAAAGAAGAAATCACTACAATCTGCCAAAATCAGCCACATAGCATTTTCTACACCCCACAACTACGAGCTACACAAATCCAATATGCTCAACCAAGGCATGAGATGATAGAGGGCAAGAATCACTACAACATACTACTAACAACACCTAGCATGGAAGCATGGATCACTAGGAAAAGAAGTCACAAAATGGCTTCTCACACACAGTTTCAGACTTAGTGAAAATAACACTTCATGAAAGTGCAGTTTTCGATCTGAAGGCATATTGACAGCAGAAAAACCAATAGCTACAGGACTCCAAATGGCATGAAAATTCATAGCATGCTAGAGAATCCTAAAGCCTACAACTAAGTCCATTGCACCAACCTCAAAAGAGCTATAGATCACCAGTTAACTCATCAGACTTAGAAATATTTCAGCATCTCTAAAACAACACTATTTCCTAGCAAGTAAAGAACAAGCAAACCACACCTAAACATGGATTTCTATTGCAACCAAAATTACCAGGGGCTAGACTAAACATCCAAGAGCAACCCTCTAGTTGACAACTCCTTCCAATGAAGCTCGGATTAAATCACACAAAAGAGACAAGAGGGCAACACGGCAAAATATCACGTGAACTAACTTGCTCAAAAGCTAAAACTAAATACACAGTTAAATCCTATGGATTTTTCTACCTCGAAAACATATATAACATGAGGGGTTGCAAAATAAAAACAACGCCACACATATATGCGGGATTAAGTCCTAAACGCGAAAAATAAACTAGCGGCTAAACCCTACATGCAAAAATACCAACAACTACTCTAAAATACATGGCAAAGGGGTTCCTAAAACATGAGCATTTTATCTACAGAGTTCTAGCAATCCGGACACACGCGAAAATAATTGCGGGGCACTTCCCTATTGGGACAACACGCAAAACTAGGCATTCGACACGTCAAACTACTTCAAACAATTATGCAAGTTGCAAAATCGTAATCTACGCAAAAATCTACACAAGATCCATATACTACTCACTCCGATCCGACACACGGTTATTAAACTACGGTCGTTTGAATATGCATCTAAATCCTGAAATTAACTAAACCGAATTCCTAAAAAAATAAAACTAACGGGCCTAAACTACTAACAGGCCGAATAGGGCAGAGGCGCAACATAGTATAATGCGCTACGGGCGCTTAATTAGAAGCGGGGGGCTGCTCACCTTAGCAGGCCTCGGCCTGTTCGGTGAAGAGTTTGGGGAGGAGGCTGTGGAGAGGGGCGGTGGCCGACTGGGCCTGTGGCCGGCCTCGCCGAGGCGAGGAGGCCGCGGTGCTGGGCCGCTGCGCTGGAAGGCCCAGGCGGGGCGCTGCGCTCGCTCGTCTCCCTCGTGCTCTGCTCGCTTCCGAGCACTACAGGGGGCGGCAGTGGCAGGCTCGCCGACAGCAGGCGAGGCGGGGCGAGGCGGCCCTTCCCCGGACCGGATCCGGCCGGTGGAGGAAGGGATCCACCAGATCCATGGACGGAGGTTACCTGGGGAGGCCGGCTACAAGGCATGGCACCGCACGGGGTCTCCGGTGGATCTCGGGAGTTGCGAGCTGGGTAGGGAGGTTGATGGATGGCGGCGGCGGCTGGGGCACTGGCAGCAGGACGGCGATCGGCGAGGGGCCCTCCTCTGATCTGGGCTGGATGAGGTGCAGCATAGGGAGGCGGTTGGGAGCCTCTCGGGCGCGGTGCTGGCATGGGAGGAGATGAGGGGCTCGACGGGAGCAGGAAGGCTGCAGCGGCGGCGGGGCGATCTGGGCCCGGGCAGGGCGGATCTGGGCTCGCGGGCCCGGCGGCTATGCACAGGAGGGAGGGAGGAGAGAGGGAGTGGGTTAGGGTTAGGTGAGGCACGGTTTTCGAGGCAGAGGAGAGGGGCTGTTTAAATTTTAGGAGGGGGTCTATTTATAGACAAAAGGGGGGCTAGGTTTAGCGAAATTTCGTCCCGGATCCAACCGCGCGGTCGGATTTGAATAATTCTAAACGCGGGACGGGCTAAGTGGCCGTGTAGAGTATTTATCCGGAGACGAGAGGGAAAACAGGCGACCCGGCAACGAGATTTAAAACACCGAAAGACGTCCGACGAATAACCGAAGACGGTGCCGCTACGTTCGACCGTTCGGGTACCAGACGGACTCCGATTGCGATGAAATTTGACAAGCGGCCTAGCTATATTAAAATAAGACCGCACGTCAAATCTCAACCCAATCAGAGAAAGTTTTATACACACTTTTAAAAACAGGGTTTTGACGCTACCGCGGGCGCGTGCGTGTGTGAACGGGCTCAGAACGGACAACGGCGAGAACCGGCAACTAAAAACGGATGCAAGTTGAAAACTGGCGGCAACGGGTTGCCGATGCAATGGTGATGATGAGACAAATATAGACACACGACAAAAAACGGAATAAAGGGGGGAATCTTCTGGAACGTCGGCATCGGGCTGTCACGTTGTCTCTAATGCCTAACCCATAAATGATAGTGGTAATTTGATAAGAGACATCATAGCATGCACCGTATCTAATAGGGCACGACTATGACATACGGACACACCATCAGACCATGGTGTTCCAGGTGGCATGAGTTGTGAAATAATTTTCACGTGAAACAATTTTCACATTGTCTTAAATGATTACCAAACTCGTAACTCATATATATGTATATATATATGTTCACATCCACGATCACACCGTAGACATATTATCCTCTTGTCACGATGATCTTCAACTTCACACTGAAATTACTTGAACCTTTCAATAATTCAGACTTGTGTTTCATCAAGTAAAGACACTAGTATCTACTCAAATCATCTGTGAAGTAAGAACATAATGATATCCACTGCTTGCCTTTAGCACTCATTGGACTGCACACATCAAAATGTATTACTTCCAACAAGTTACTTTCTTGTTCCATCTCACTCGAAAACTAGGCCTTCAGTCATCTTGCCCGAGTGGTATGATTTGCATATCTCAAGTGATTCAAAATCAAGTGAGTCCAAAACGATCCATTTGCATGGAGTTTATTCATGCGTTTATACCAAGAGGCATTCTTTGCATGTCTCAAACGTTTCAAAAATGAGTGAGTACAAATATCCATCAGCATGGAGCTTCTTCATGCGTTTTATACCAATATGACTCATATGGCAGTGCCACAAGTAAGTGGTACTATCATTACTCCTTTTATATCTTTTGGCATCAATATTATGAACATGTGTATCACTACGACCGTGATTCAATAAACCATTCATTTTAGGTGCAAGACCATTGAAGGTATTATTCAAGTAACCAGAATAACCATTATTCTCTTTAAGTGAATAACCGTATTGCAATAAACATAATCCAATCACGCTCATGCTCAACGCAAACACCAAATAAAAATTATTTAGGTTTAACACCAATCCCGATGGTAGAGGGAGCGTGCGATGTTTGATCACATCAACCTTGGAAACACTTCCAACACACATAGTCACCTCGCCTTTAGCTAGTCTCCGTTTATCCCGTACTTTTTATTTCGAGTTACTAACACTTAGCAACTGAACTGGTATCTAATACCCTGGTTCTACTAGGAGTACTAGTAAAGTATACATCAATATCATGTATATCCAATATACTTTAGTTGACTTTGCCAGCCTTCTCATCTACCAAGTATCTAGGGTAGCTCCTCTTGAGTGACTGTTCCCCTCATTACATAAGCACTTAGTCCCGGGTTTGGGTTCAACCTTGGGTCTCTTCACTAGAGCAGCAACTAGTTTTTCATTTCATGAAGTATCCCTTCTTGCCCTTTCCCTTCTTGAAACTAGTGGTTTTACTAACCATCAACAATTGATGCTCCTTTTCGATTTCTACTTTCGCGGTGTCAAACATCGCGAATAGCTCAAGGATCATCATATCTATCCCTGATATGTTATAGTTCATCAGGAAGCTCTAGTAGCTCGGTGGCAGTGACTCTGGAGAACTATCACTATCTCATTTGGAAGATTAACTCCCAGTTGATTCAAGCGATTGTTGCACTGAGACAAACTGAGCAAACGCTCAACGATTGAGCTTTTCTTCCTTACTTTGTAGACAAAAAAATCTTGTTGGAGGTCTCATACCTCTCAACAAGGGCACGAGCATGAAATCCCAATTTCATCTCTTGGAACATCTTGTATGTCCCACGACGTTCGAAACGTCTTTAGCGCCTCAATTCTAAGTCGTTTAAGCATTATGCACTGAACTATCATGTAGTTATCAAAAACGTGTATGTCAGATGTTCGCAACATCTACAAACGATTTTTGGGGTTCAGCATACCGAGAGGTGCATTAAAGACATAAGCCTTTTGTGTAGCAATGAGTACAATCCTCAGTTAACGGACCCAGTCCGCATAATTGCTACTATCACCTTCCAACTAAGTTTTCTCTAGGAACATATCAAAAAGCGCACACCTATAGCGCAAGTTACAACATAATATGTAAAGACCTTTTGACTATGTTCATGATAATTAAGTTCATTTAATGAAAATATTTAATGAACTCCCACTCAGATAGACATCCCTCTCGTCATCCAAGTGATACATGACCCACGTTGACTAGGCCGTGTCCGATCATCACGTGAGACGGACTAGTCATCGATGGTGAACATCTCCATATTGATCTTATCCACCATACAACTCATGTTCGACCTTTTGGTCTCCCGTGTTCCGAGGCCATGTCTGTACATGCTAGGCTCGTCAAGTCAACCTAAGTGTTTTGCGTGTGTAAATCTGGCTTACACACATTGTATGCAAACGTTAGAATCTATCACACCCAATCATCATGCGGTGCTTTGAAACAACGATCCTTCGCAACAGTCCACACTTGGGGGGAACAAATCTCTTGAAATTTTAATGAGGGATCATCTTATCTTTGCTACCGTCGTTCTAAGCAATAAGCTGAAAAACATGATAAACATCACATGCAATCATATAGTGACATGATATGGCCAATATCATCTCGCTTCTTTGATCTCCATCTTCGGGGCACTACATGATCATCATTGTCACCAGCATGACACCATGATCTCCATCATCATGATCTCCATCATTGTGTCTTTGCGACGTCGTCTCGCCAAATATTACTTCTAGTACTATAGCTAATGGTTAGCAATAAAGTAAAGTAATCACATAGCGTTGGATCTCATATAGTAATTAAGACAACTCCTATGGCTCCTGTCGGTTGTCATACTCATCGACATGCAAGTCGTGAATCCTATTACAAGAACATGATCAATCTCATACACCACATATGTAACGTCACATCCTTTTGGCCATATAACATCGCATAGCGTACCCTGCAAAAACAAGTTAGACATTCTCTAATTGTTGTTGCAAGTTTTACGTGGATGATTAGGGTTTCTAGCAAGAACGCTTCTTACCTATGTGACAGCCACAACGTTGATATGCCAATGCTATTTACCCTTCACAAGGACCCTCCTCGTCAAATCTGATGCGACTAAAGTGTGAGAGATAGACACCCGCTAGCCACCTTATGCAACAAGTGCATGTCGGACGGTGGAACCAGTCTCACGTAAGAGTACGTCTAAAGTTGGTCCAGGCCGCTTCATCCCACGATGCTGCCGAATCAAGATAAGACTAGTAGTGGCAAACAATTGAAAAAATCATCGCTCACAACTTTTGTGTTCTACTCGTGCATAGAATCTACGAATAGAACTTGGCTCGGATGCCACTGTTGGGTAACATAGTAGTAATTCAAAAATTTCCTACGTCACACAAGGATCTATCTAGGATAAACCAACAACGAGCAAAGGAGTAGAGCATCTTCGTACCTTTGAAGATCACTAAGCGGAAGTGTTACTAGAACGCGGTTGATGGAGTCGTACTCGCAGCAATTCAGATCGCGAAAGATTCCGATCTAAGCGTCAAACAACGGCGCCTCCGCGTTTAACACACGTGCCGCCCAGTGACGTCTCCTACGCCTTGATCTAGCAAGGAGAGAGGAGAGGTTGAGGGAGAGATCCGGCGGCATGTCGGCATGGTGACGGTGGGGCTGCGTGGTCTTCTGACACGGCTTCGCCAAGCGCTAGGGAGGACGAGGAGGGGGAGAGGAGGACGAGGAGGGGGAGAGGTAGGGTTGCGTCGAGGGAGGAAGAACTTGTGTGTTTGCATCCCTAACCCCCTTGGGTTTATATAGGAGGAGAGGGAGGAGCGTGTGCCACCCCTAGGGTTTCCCTAGGTGGTGCGGCAGCCCTAGATGGGAGGGGCGGCGGCCGAAGTGGAGGAGGAGGCGCCGCCCTAGGGTGGCTTGCCACTCAAGGCATCCCCCACGCCTAGGGTTATCCCTCCCTCTCCCTCTTGTGCGCCTTGGGCCCTTGGTGGTGGCGCACCAGCCCATTTAGGGGTTGGTTCCCATCCACTTTTGTCCCATGTAGCCTCTCGAGGATGGTGGCCCTCTAGGTAGACCACCGGAACCCTTCCAGTAGTCCCGGTACATTACCGATGATTTCCGAAACACTTCCGGCAATCAAATCTCCACTTCCTATATATGAATCTTTACCTCCGGACTATTCCGGAACTCCTCCTGACGTCCGGGATCTCATCCGGGACTCCGAACAACCTTCGGTAACAATGCATACTATTCCTATTACAACACTAGCATCATCGAACCTTAAGTGTGTAGACCCTACAGGTTTGGGAACCATGCAGACATGACGGAGACACCTCTCCAATCAATAACCAACAGTGGGATCTGGATACCCATGTTGGATCCCACATGTTCCATGATGATCTCATCGGATGAACCATGATGTCGGGGATTCAATCAATCATGTATGCAATTCCCTTTGTCTACCAGTATGATACTTGCCCGAGATTCGATCGTCAGTATCACTATACCTTGTTCAATCTCGTTGGCGGCGAGTCTCTTTACTCGTTCCATAACACATCATCCCATGGCTAAATCCTAAGTCACATTGAGCTTAGTATGATGATGTATTACCGAGTGGGCCCAGAGATACCTCTCCGCCACACGGAGTGGCAAATCCTAGTCTCGATTTGTACCAACCCAACAGATACTTTTGGAGATACCTGTAGTGCACCTTTATAGTGACTCAGTTATGTTGTGACGTTTGATACACCCAAAGCACTCCTACGGTATCCGGGAGTTGCACAATCTCATGGTCTAAGGAAATGATAATTGACATTAGAAAAGCTTTAGCAGACGAACAATATGATCTAGTGCTATGCTTAGGATTGGGTCTTGTCCATCACATCATTCTCCTAATGATGTGATCCCGTTATCAATGACATCCAATGTCCATGATCAGGAAACCATGACCATTTATTGATCAACGAGATAGCCAGCTAGAGGCTCACTAGGGACACATTGTTACTACAAGAAAAATGCTCAATTATGACCAAAAATAATGACTGTGGTTTATTGGTCATTGATCCATGACCAAAATTCCAAAATTAGTCATGGCAAGTATAAGAGGGTCCAAAGCCCATAATGTTATGACCTTTTGTGTCCATTAGGTCATGATATTATTGCATAAATTGGTCATTAAGTTCTACCAATTGAAAAAGAAGAAGAGAAAAGTGATAGAAGTGTGTGTTGGATGAGGGGAGAGTTTTGAAGCGTTGGATGTAGGAGGAGTGGATGGCCAGGATCTGTTTCAGGGGAGTCTGTGGCCTCGCATGTGATAGGCTGGCTGCCCAAAGTGAAAAGAAACGAGAAAAAAGTGAAAGACAATCTCTCTCTCCCCCACGACCACATCTCTCCTGGCGATCCCCATCTCTCTCTCCCCCACGACCTATGGCGGCCGATCTTCCCTCGGCCCAGATCCACCTCTGCCTCCCACGACCCGCTCGCTCTCTCGCCCGCGCCCCCCGCCGTCCCCGGGCGATGTCGTCGTCGTTGCCGCCGCTGTCGCCTCGCGGGGCGGAGGAGGAGGGGGACACCAGGAGCGACGGCACCGGGAGCGGCGGCGGCGCGGTGTTCAGCTACGGGGAGGCGGGGTACCGGGACGCACGCTACGCGGAGGAGGGCGGCGCGCCCTACGACTGGTACCAGCGCTACGCCGCGCTGCGCCCCTTTGTCCGCCCGTACGTCCTACCCCTTCCCCTTTTCTGCTCTCCTCCTCACGATTGCTCCGCATAGACGAGACTGCCGCTCGCCTAGATCCCGAACTGGAGTAGCTGATTTGTGCTCGTGGTGGTGGTGCTTGACTGCTTGTGCATTCGTCTCTCTTTTCCGGAAGTAGGAATTCCCTTTCCGCCTTTTCAGGTTCGGTTCAAATAGGTGCTTGATTGTGATTTGTGAAGGGATGGGGGTGATTGGCATGGACCAGCGAGCGGGTGATCTTTTGGATTAGCTGCTTGCACAGAGCACAGTCACCGTATGTTGTGGGTCGAAATTGCTGTCACGGCAATAGTTTATGGATAGCTCCTCATCTAGGTGGTGATTTAGCTCCAGTGCTTCCTGTATCTGTTCTGTATATGATGACATGGCAATCAGATAATGCAATTCTATCAGTCCACATGCTGACATATATCACTTCTAGTAATCTGATAATTATGCTCTGGATAGGGTAATGTGCTATGCTGCTACAGTTTGGCAATGTGCGAATTGATAGGGTTGTGATGTTGATGCCACACAAAAGCAGTCATTGCAAACTGGCATGGCCAAATGGGGTAGGGACAGTAATATGGAAGCACACATCTGAAACCAGCACATCTCTATTTGATAATAATCCAAACTAAAACCAACCTTGATCTGACTTGTTCCCCAATAACCCAAAGTTGCTCTGGGATTTAGTATTATGGTGCAGGCGTCAATACTGCATCGACACGTTAAACACACGGCAGCACATCTGATTTTCACTACTTGTGTTTTGCACCCTCAATGGGTTGTTCTGGTCTTCTGGATAGAGTTCAGGATGCGCTTCTAAACCTAGCTCGATGATTACACTCACTGTGCTAATTTAAATTTTCTTCCCATGCTCTGATGTTTCCAGTTATGTCAGAGGATATGGTCGCTGATGGCTACAATGTATCCTTAAATATTTTAAATTCCCTTTTTGTTCGGGAAGTGAAATCTAGTGAATATTTTAAATTCCCTCTTTGTTCGGGAAGTGAAATCTAGTGTCTCTTGATTTCTGTAGACATGCAAATGGATGTTAGGGATATGAGTAAATTCTTTGATGAATCATTTAATTGTGCCCCCGTCCTGCTCGCCCAGTTCGACGACACCCAGCTCCTCTCCGGTGAGCAGATTCATCCCCGACCCCATGTACAGTCCCCCGCTCCGTCCATGCTCATCGTCCCCTATTTTTTCTCCGTGTGCGTGCAGATTACAACTTGCTGGAGGAGACGAGCCTGGTGAGGGAGTCGGCCCACAGGCTGCTCGGCGACTTCGGCGGCAACTTCGGCCGGAACTTTGAGGGACGCCCGGGCGCCAAGCTGCCGCCGTCGCTCGTCGCCCTCCGCAAGGCCGCGGAGCGCCGCGGCGTCCGGCTCTTCTTCCTCCACCACGGCATGACCAGGAGGGCGCAGAACCGCTCACGGCACGACAACAGGTCTCCTTTGCTGACTCTTCTTCCTTCTTAGTGTCCATCTTTCGATTGATTTCGGTTAACAAGTGCTATCTGAAACTGAAGACATCGGAAGTAAATGGATGCTGTAGAAAAGTGAAATGCTCTCCATGTGTTTGTATTGTCACTTTGACCATGTATTCAGTAGTAATCATTCTCAGTAGCAGTATAGATTTCTCAAAGGATTAAATGAAAATCTCCTATGTCTAGAACTGGAAGACATCTTAGAAAATTAGGATGCACAGATTCAAGAGCAACCAATTAACTAAAGAACAAGCCTTTTTGGCTAACAAAAACTAAAGAACAGAGGGGCCAGAGAAGAGACGAAACAACCTTCGTCACACTGGCTGATGCAGACCATGAGGCGGCCATGCTTGGTGCTCCCATTCTGTTCCATGACCATGGAGAAAACAGCGAAGCAAGATTTTGATTGTTCAGATTTTCTAAGGGGAGGATTGAATGTAAAATCAGTAGGAAAACCCACAATTTATATGTTGCAGCCGAGCAAACCTGTAGTTTATCGCCATCTTGATGGACTCCGTGTTTTCTTTTCTAATTAAACCAAGTCAGTGTGTGTACTTTTTTTTCTCCTGAGAAAACACACCCAAAAGGCATCATATATATGATAATTATCAAGTAAAATAGTAGCCAATACAGTGAAAGACAACTTGACACATAACAACCAGCCAAAAATAAAATTGCATCGAATCTCTCTTCTTGGGAAATTGGGTCGGAGGAGAATTGACCAAGGATAAGAGGCATCCAAGAGTTAGTTTCCAGCTATTTAATTTGGAGAGATTTGATTTTCCCCTGACCTGAGGTGAGTCAAGGAAGAGAGACTGGAATTTGATGCGTTATCTAGACTGCCTTGAGACTTATCCTGCATGTGAATATGAGATAAAGAGGTGAGAGAGAGACAAGAGATGGCTATGGGCATGGGTTTCTGGTTTGGTTCCATGGTTCGCTCATTTCTTTTTCTCAAGTTCAGTAAGTTTGCTTTGGACTTTAGAATGCTTGATTGTTGTGGTTCAAGTCATACTTAATGTGATTATGATTCAGTTTGGCGATTGCATGATTCCATTGTTTGGCGCTTCAGCTCACAACTGATAAGTTTCCATTCAAGTTTAACCTCTCCTTTTCTATTTAGGCAATAATACAACCGCTGCCTGTCAGCACGTTTGCTACAACACCTTGAGAACCAGCACAATGTTTTATTTTGTTATAATAATTTGTGCAAGCATCCTATTTCTACCTTCCTTCGTACAATCCAAAAATTATTTATACATTTGAGTGGACCTTACCAGCAGTATCACTCCCCCTCCTTACCTTTATCATATGCAAAGAGCTTTACGTGTAATATCTCTTTTCAGAAATGACTGCATATACTGGACAACTGAGTCGAAGTTCAATTCGACAGATATTATCCTAACTGACCACCAGTAATTTCTCTAATGTATCAGCATGGAATGTCTCCTCCTGTTTTTTCTGTTTACTATCCTTGTTAGTTTAGTACCATTTCAAGATGATAAGTATATATTGAAAAACCGTTTAAAATTTCTGAAATAGTTGCTCTGCATGTTATGGAGATGATCTGCGTATCATTTTGAAACTCATTATGTCATATATTTTCTAATTCTGCACTTACTTAGTACAGTACTACCAAACATTTGGAAGGAGAGCTAAACATTGAAATATATGCTGTGCTAGTTACTTTGAGCCACACATAGATATAAAATCTCAGTTAACAAATGCTATCTGAAATTTAAGACACTGGAAGTAAATGGATGTTGTAGAAAAGTGAAATGCCCTCCATGTGTTTGTATTGTCCCTTTGACCATGCATTCAGTAGTAATCATCTCCTTGTTGACATCAATGTGAATGTCCCATGCAAGTTGCGACGGTACTGTTTGCCCCACATGACAAGATATGAGCCTGACCCATAGTAATCTTTTTTTTCTTTAGAAACTAGTACAGTTATCTTGCAGAATAGGAATGGAGATGTGTATCGGTCCTAGTTTATTTCTCTCCTCTGTTGACTGCATGAATAACATTATGTGATTATTCTGCAGACCACATTTTTACCTCATGTGTTTTTTTATTCGAATAATATGATGATGGTTGTAACCTGTACTGAATTCCTTGGACAAAGACCAAATGTGTTAACAGACTACCTTGTATAATTTGTTACACATATTAATTATAGTACTTATTTTATTTTATGGGTACATGAGGCCACGATTAATGTTGGGTACTAGTTTACTAGTGGCGTAATTCTTATGTATTGATGGCAGCAAGAATACTTATGTTAACAAGTCTTCACCCTCTGTGACGAATAGTTTCCTTGTTCTGAAAGCCTTACCATCATTTTCTTCTTGCAGGTGGCAATGACAAGAGCATATTGTGAAGAGGAAGAGGATGAGAAGAAACATGTGGTTCTCATCCAATCTTTGTGGAACTCTCTTTATGTGCGATTGTGCATTTGTTGGGTCTTTTTTCTGTGCACTTGCACTTGCAGAAGTATCATGTTGTGTACATGTAAAATTATTTTGATGTGCCCTTGTTAGGCGTTGAACCTTAATGCGTGGAGTCGATGGATGATGTATTGTATTTGATGTGATATGCTACTGAAATGAAATATACATTTTACTTGCAATCTTTTATTTTATAGTACTTATTTTTTATGGGCCTATCTGAGATATGCGTGCTTCTAGCAAAAAAAATGCTTCAACCAAAACAAATCAGACATTTTCAATAGTAAAATAGGTATTGGGCCAGGCCCATGTAGCTAGATTGGTGAACAGGGATCTGAAACTTATGATGATTCCATTTGGTCACTAGCAATGCCACGTCAGATCCTACGTGGCTCACACAAATGGGTAATGACCAAACCAAAATTTTGGTCGATAGAGACCTGCGACCAAATATTAGAAAGGTCATGTTTGTTCATTCTTGACGGCCAACTGTTGACGTTGTAAATTTGGTCAAAAAAAGGTCAATAAACGACAACAATGACGAATCAATGGTCAAAAAAGGTCAATAAACGACAACAATGATGAATCAATGACCAATATAGGGACAACAATGACGAATCAATGACCAACAATTGTCTATGTATTCACACATATATTAATGTTTCCGATTACTATAATTATAGCATGAATGATAGACAATTATCATGAAGTAGGAAATATAATAATAACCACTTTATTATTGCCTCTAGGGCATATTTCCAACATTTTCTTAGTCCTTTGCAGGTACTTCAGAATATTATTGACCGTTGTCTAGTGCTCCACTCTTGGATCACATTGAAACCTGCCTGCCATACTTATGGATAGGTTGACATCCGGTCTTGTGCACACAATTGCATACATGATAGACCCTATGGCTGAAGCATAGGGGACGACACTCATTATTTCTATATCTTCTGCACTTACTGGGCATTGAGTCTTACTCAACTTTATACCTTGTAACACAGGCAAGAACCCCTTCTTGGATTGTTCCATTTTGAACTTCTTCAAAACCTTATCAAGGTATGTGCTTTGTGAAAGTCCTATTAAGTGCTTTGATCTATCTCTATAGATCTTGATGCCTAATATGTAAGTAGCTTCTCCCAGCTCCTTCATCGAAAAACTCTTATTCAAGTAATCCTTCGTGCTTCCCAAAAATTCTATATTGTTTCCAATCAGCAATATGTCATACACATATAATATTAGAAACGCTATAGATCTCCCACTCACTTTATTGTAAATACAAGCTTCTCCAAAAACTTGTATAAACCCGAACGCTTTGATCACCTTATCAAAACGCTGATTCGAACTTCGAGATGCTTGCACCAGTCCGTAAATGGATTGTTGGAGCTTGCATACTTTGTTAGCATTCTCTGGATCGACAAAACCTTCGGGTTGAATCATATACAACTCTTCCTTAAGAAACCCTTTAAGGAACGCCGTTTTGACATCCATCTGCCAGATTTCATAATCGAAAAATGAAGCTATTGCTAACATGATTCGGACGAACTTAAGCATCGCTACCGGTGGGAATGTCTCATCGTAGTCAACTCCTTGAACTTGTGAAAAACCCTTTGCCACAAGTCGAGCTTTATAAACGGCCACATTACTATCCGCGTATGTATTCTTCTTAAAGATCCATTTGTTCTGAATAGCCTTTCGGCCTTCAGGTAATACTTCCAAAGTCCATACTTTGTGTTCATACATAGATCCTATCTTGGATTTCATGGCTTCTAACCATCTGTTGGAATCCGGGTCCACCATTGCTTCTCCATAATTCCCAGGCTCATTGTTGTCCAACAACATGATTCACAAGACAGGATTCCCGTACCACTCAGGAGCATAACGTGCCCTTGTCGACCTACGTGGTTCGATAGAAACTTGATCTGAAGCTTCATGATCCCCATCATTAGCTTCCTCTTCAACTGGTGTTGCTTCGACAGGAATTTCTATCTGCCCTGTGCCACCATCTTGTTGAAGTAGAGGTTCTACAACCTCATCAAGTTCTATCTTCCTCCCACTCAATTCTTTCGAGAGAAACTCTTTCTCAAGAAAAGCTCCATTCTTGGTGACAAACACTTTGTCGTCGGATCTGAGATACAAGGTATACCCAATTGTCTCTTTTGGGTAACCTATGCAGACACACTTTTCCGATTTGGGTTCCATCTTTTCAGGCTGAAACTTCTTTGACATAAGCATCACATCCCCAAACTTTAAGAAACGACAACTTTGCCTTCTTGCCATACCATAGCTCATATGGTGTCATCTCAACGGATTTTGATGGTGACCTATTTAAAGTGAATGCAGCTGTCTCCAATGTATAGCCCCAAAATAATAACGACAAATCGGTAAGAGACATCATAGAACGCACCATATCAAATAAACTACGATTACGACGGTCGGACACACCATTGCGATGTGGTGTGCTACGCGGTGTCAATTGTGAAATAATTCCACATTGTCTTAAGTGAGCACCAAACTTGTAACTCAGATACTCACCTCCTTGATCAGATCATAGGAATCTGATCTTCTTGTTACGATGATTTTCAACTTCGCTCCAAAGTTGCTTGAACTTTTCAAACATTTCAGACTTCTGCTTCGTCAAGTAAATATAACCATACCTACTCAAATCATCAGTGAAGGTGAGAAAATAACGTTATCCACTGTGCGCATCTATGCTCATCGGTCCGCACACGTTAGTATGTATGATCTCCAACAAGTCACTTGCATGCTCCATTGTTCCGAAGAACGAAGTCTTAGTCATCTTGCCCATGAGACATGGTTCGCGTGTGTCAAGTGATTCAAAATCAAGTGACTCCAAAAGTCCACCAGCATGGAGTTTCTTCATGCATTTTACACCAATATGACCTAAGCGATAGTGCCACAAGAAAGTGGTGCTATCATTATTAACTCTAGATCTTTTGGTCTCAATGTTATGGAGATGAGTGTCATCACTATCGAGATTCAATATGAACAAACCCCTCACATTGGGTGCATGACCATAAAAGGTATTACTCATATAAATAGAACAACCATTATTCTCTGACTTAAATGAGTAACCGTCTCGCAATAAAGAAGATCCAGATATAATGTTCATGCTCAATGCGGGTACTAAATAACAATTATTTAAGTTCGTCACTAATCCCGATAGTAACTGAAGTGAGATTGTGCCGATGGTGATCGCATCAACCTTGGAACCATTTCCCACGCGCATCGTCACTTCATCCTTCGCCAGCCTTCGTTTATTCCGTAGTTGTGGCGCTCCGCCTGATTACCACTATAGCCAGACGGTCGCCGCACATACCAGCCCAGGAAATCACTCTGGCATGCACATTTACAACACGTATCATGAACATAGGCATTTCTATTAACGAATATGATAGTTTTACATGATGAACTACTAGGGTGATGGCGGTGGGGAAAAGCTCTATCTAAGGCAGCACGGTCCTGGTGCGGCTCCAATCCACAGGGATCTGCCTCAGTTACGCTCCTAGCCCGCAAACGCTCTGTCTCCTTGGCGACAAACGACGGATCCTTATGTGAACCTGGCCACGTTAAAAGCCGCTGAGTACTTTTGAATGTACTTGCAAGCAAACCAAACTAACAAATACACTAAGCAAAGCAATCCATTGGTATTCAAGCATGTAATGGTTAGTAGAACAATATTAAACATCATGACATAGCAGACTTATCTAGCAATATCAGTTATCAAGGTATAACAGAGTTATCTAGCAAGCTAACTTCTAAAGTTAATGCGATGAAGTAAAGCATATTATATAAATGATTTATACTCCGACTATTCTCAGGATCCAGTCTGAATCTGATCCAAATCCAATCCAACTCATGTGGTCATCCGACCACTCATCTCATAGCCATCCCATGGCTAACATGTCCTATACCGGACATCTTCCGATGTCTACACTAGACGGGTTCTTCCATCATTATCATCACTCTTACGGTTGATCACCTTACTGAGGTTTGGTCGGGCTGTCCAATACCGTGGACTCGGCTATTCGAATAGATTTGACACTCTGCAGAGGTTGCGCACTTTACCAACACTATGGAGCACTGACCTCGTGATCCCATTCGGGTGGACCAACATTACTCCAACGAAACTTGCCTGAACCGTGACCCTCGCATCGTACCACTGCAACCACTCTCCTCTGGAGTCTTGCCCTGGGTGGCCCTGTGTCCTGATGACGCCTACCACCGTCGTGGCCAAACAAAATTGTCCCAACCGGAGACAGGACCAACTCAACTTAACTGGGCTCACAGGGTTATCATCGCCTACCTGATCAGGGTAGCACGCGTGCATAACCTTCCCTATTTGGAGGTACCGATGAGAGAGATCACGCGAACAACTCAAGTAACGGCCGTCCCATATCGGCAAATGTGGTTGAGCGGATAAGCCCAGACAGGTGACTCGAGATCAACTCATTAGGTTTAAATTTATCAATCTGTTTATCAAGCTTGGCTACTTAGCAACAATAACCCATCATGATAATAGTGATGAATGCAATAGCAATGATAGGAATACTACATACTATTTCTATATCATGAACCATTAATACCACATGATGTGAATAGGAAATTATTACTTCACAGGTTTTATCTATAACTGAGATCCTCGGAACCCTCGCATAAACTCGGCAAATAAATCGGTAGTCACCAGAATGGTTGTTACACACATATCTGGGGCATTACCGGAATAACTCAACCCTGGCTCAAAACGGCTGGAAAGTAGCACACAGCATGAGGCGGTGTTGATAAGAAGAATGTAGCAGTTCCCAAAGACGGCCGAAGCACAGCTCAGAGCATAGGGTCACCGCCACGAAGAGAAATGCAACAGTTGTCCGTGACGGCCGAAAAGCTGCGCAGAACACGGGACAGCTGCTGACAAAAGAAATATAAAATTGGCATCAACCCCGGACGGCCGAAAGCAGCTCAAACTCAGGCGTGGTGCCGTCATCGAAGAAAATGCGAGCAAGGGTTCGTCATCATCTCATACAACGCATTACTATACACTTGGACATAAGCATATTGAAATAAATATGCAATAACATCATAGAGCAAAGCTTGAGGGCATATATTAGATGGTCGGCTTGCCTAGTGTTGAAGAATACTCCTGGAAAAGGTGTCGAGAGCCCACAGAAAGGATCGCCGGATACCCCTCTCTCTTGAGGGGGGCTGATTGGAAACAAGGGCAAAATGGTCATTTTCACAGTGTCACCACCTTCTGAAAATAATACCAACATGACGGACTCGACGAGACGAAGACGTGGGCTTTGGAATCAACCCAATCGGAGTCTCGAGCATAAAGATACAAGCCCTTTTCTGTCAGGGACCTATCTGCAAAAATAATATTTCCACAAGGGTCCCTGGCAGCTTAGCGAGTCGCGCACTTTGGAAGAGTATGCTTTCCCTTAGGGAAAGCGTAACCCTTGCCGGGCCGCTTCCACTTACTCCAGCTGGCGGTTGCTCTCTCACCGACAGGTGGGGCCGGGGCCCACCTGTCAGGTCCCCTTCTTCTCTCTCCTCTCTCTCCTTCTATCTTCTTCAACCTTCCGCTCGTGCCTGCGAGGCAGGGAGAGGGCGCTGGCGCCGGCGCTCACCAGGGTGGCTCCGGCCACCCCCGACCAAGCGGAGGCCACCAAAGGGCCCGCCGGTGAGCGACTCTTCCATTCATGGCGTTCGCAGCCCGTGGGGAGGGCCTGGTGGCGCGGCGGCCACGGCTCGGCTCCGACGAGATTCCGGCGACCGGAGGGTTCCCGGAGCAAGCGAAGGTGGGGAACAGGCTCCTTGGGTCACGGCGCACTCGATGGTGGGCTCGAACAGAGCCGGGGACGGCCGGAGAGAGGGTCGCGGCGCGGAGGCCGAGGGGAACGACGGCGGCCTTCGGCCAGGGAGTAACAGGGGACTCTAGGGCGCTTAGGAAGGGCTTGGGAGGATGCTGGCGAGGAGGGCAAGCTCGGAGGCAACTTAAATAGGCTCGGGGGAAGGCCCTAGACATCTCTCGCCGGCAACCGAAGCTCCAGGAAGATGGGCATTGCTCCAGTGGTCGACAGACACGTCCATGGCAAGGAAGAGAGGAGAGGAAATGACCGCACGAGCACGGTCTAGTTAATAGACATGGATGTGACGCGAGAGGAGGAGGAAACGGATGAGGCCGAGGGCCCAAATGCACAGAGCTTGCATTTCACGTGCTCTACCGGTGGTCACCACATGCACCACCCCCTCTATCACTTTCCTTCGTGACCAATCATGTCCAACAACTTCCTCACTTCTCAAAAGGATGAGATCAAGTTCTGGAATGAGCTGGGAGGCTCTAGGGTAAGAGAGACTTGCACAAACATGATCTGACAGCAACCTGTTTGTGATCTATTTTGGTATATTGGCTAAATAGAACATGCTGATTTTTGGTGTGTCGAAATGATAAACTAAGATGAGTGCCTTGGAAAATTTCCAGGACAAACAACCCATCCTAGCTAGCACTTCCTTCACAAACCAACAGTTGGTCCAGAAACTAGAATTTGAAGCTGGGCTCAAATGGCTAAATGGATTTAGCTCAAACTTGGGGGAAGATGATGATTTGAATATCTGAAGATGCTATAAAACATTCAGCTCATTTGGGAATGGCTACATGGTACTTCCTTCACAAAGCTTCCAAATAGGCAGAAACTTAGGAGAATTTCTTGGACAACATTGAAGAAAGGGATGGAGCTGATTTTTGGTATTCATTGATGATTTAAAAATATAAACCACCATGAAAAGTTTCATCTCAAGGAGATCAAGGAATAGAGCACTTCCTTTGCAAATTTCCCAACTGGACAGAATTTGCAATTTGATGTGGTGCTCACAATTTGAAATATGGGCTTGGGATTTTGATGGAAATGGGGAAGATATAGATAGGAGAATCTCCACAATTTATTTGGGATTTTTCCTAGCTACCAAAATGGTAGTTCCTTTAGAAAGTGCCCAAAATGCAATATTGGCTTTAAATAGGAAAATGCAATTTTTCTTTATTCTATGATGGCCAATATTTTATGGGAGCTCGATATGATGAGAAATAATATCTCTATAAGTTTTCATGAGCATTGGAGATGGATAGCTATTTTCCTGGATTTAATTCCTTCAACTGGGAGAAAAAGGAATTAATTATAAATCAAAAATATTGCAAATGACTTATCAATATTTTTGCATATCCAGGGTTTAAAGATAGGGGATGATCATTAGGAAAAGGTCTGGGAGGCAACAGGGCAAAAGAAATTGGGGTTCTTTTGAAACAGGAGAGATCAGGGTTTCCGTTCCGGCAATTCAGAAGGTAGGGCTTTGACGGCAAAACCCCGAGAAGATATCTTGGATGGAAAGGCTAGACTGGGGCGAATTTTTGGGAAGGCGCGGCTAGATGACCATCTTCACATACCCAGGGTGAAAGAAATCCTATAACATCGAGAAAAAGACGGGTGTCAAATCCCGCAAATGAAAAAAATCAGGGAGCGAAAACCACGGTGTTAGAAACCTACCCCCTTAAGAAAATCTCGTCCTTGGGATTTCCAGGCTTACCTCCCGGGGAAGGGGGGCTTACCTGAGTGCGACATGGATCCATCAGTTGTCCTGCCTTCATGGATTCTCTGACTTTATAGCTGTCTCTTCAAAGGGACCACGTGTCGTATCAACAAACATCGTAGTTCCACGGACTGGAAGTATTTGCTTCGGGCTTTATTGTAAGGCTTCAGATCCTAGATGTCATGGGTAATTCATCCTTTCCTGGTACCAGGCTCATGTACACGCATGTCCTCGAGTGAATGGGAGTGGCTTTTTGCCATGTCAGAATGTTCAGTCTGGGTGTGTGTTTCGTATTGGTGTTTCTTGCTGCCTCAAGCATTTTGACATTGTCCTTAGGTGATCCATGACTCCAGGAATCAACATGACTAAGCTATTGCTGCTATATCCTTGACTGAAACGTCACGCAAGATCACAAAATAATCGTAGACAGTAATCCCTGTCATGCTGTCTACGAGCTATTGTTGTCGATGCGCTTTGAACCATTTGATCTTAATGTCTCGTTCAAACTCTATTGCTCGTGAGGATGGCTCTGTCATATATGGTCTCTGCAGTCCTTGTTGTGATCACGGGGATGGGCATAGTATGCCTATCACTTGGTGTATCTTTTTAGGGCATAGCTTCTTGTCTGGGTTGATGGCCCATATTCATGACGGGTGCGGCAAACTCACTTGCGACCGTAAGTAGAACATTGATGTGGCCGCATATGCAAGAGCCTGACAAACACTAGTAATACTCCTCTGTCTATGAAGTTGTATCGTGTTGACCGCCTCGGAGGTTGTATGCTCACAACTTCTTTGGTCTTGAGGACTCCTTCGACGTACTTTTCTTGTTACGTCAACACCATTCCTTGATTGTTTTCCCTGAGCGCTGGCTTGTTCTCACAACTTACTCTTGTGTATCTCGTAGGGGTTGCGGTGCTCATATTCTTGTTTTCAACATTGGGTTGTTGTTTCTCTGACATAGTTATTCCCGTGCATGAGTGGCTCTCATGAACTGATTCACTAGACTGGATGTTCACAGCATATGCAAGTGTAGGATAGATCCTTCCATCATGATTGGGTTCTGAGGCGAATATGCGTACCGGCTAGTTCTTGCTTTTGACAAGCTTGTTGTCGGCACAATGCCGTGTTGGAGAAGACTCAATTCTTTATACTCGAAACTTTTGCTAGAGTAGCATGTTGAACAAGGCCGGTTATCATACCTCAAATCTTTCCTTCATGTGGCTTGCTGTGGAAGGTCGGGTTCCTTATGCCAGAAGCTTTTCGGGGTAGCATGTTATGGAAGATGGGAGTGTCGTATCCCATAAGAATCTTTAACCGAGTGGCGTATCGAGACGGTATGGTACCATAAGCTCTTTTTGGTAGCTTGTGGGGGAAGGCTAGGTTACTTATTCCAGAAGCCTTTTGTTAAGACGTGTCGTTAGATCTAGGGCTGGTTCTGGCTTCCTTTTGAATTATCCGGAATTTTACCCATAACAGAGCCACAACTTGATATATGCCATACCATGACTGAGGATATTCCATTGGTCATGCACATCGCTTGTCCTTCTGCTGGTCTGGTTATTGTTGTTGTAAAGGTTGCATGACTGGTGCATACCTCATGTGGCAATTGATTCGGAAGGCCATATGTTCAAACCAGGTGTTGCCGATAACAAGCAATTGATGGATAATTCCATCTGGTTCAGCTGAGCTTCCAAGCATGTTGGGTGCTTCTTGATTCGGACAACCGTGAACTTATCCATATTCCTTGCAAACCTTGTTCACATTGTCGAGAAACTTTTATATTTGCACCGATGAGCTTCAAGATTTTCCTTGAAATTTGTACCAACGTACCGGAGTTTTGTTGCTACTCTTGGCTCATTCGCATGCTTGAAATATGTCCTTGGTGGGTGATAAATGATTCTTCGGTCCATGGGGAAAAGACTCAGGGTTTACCCTACTCACTGGAATAGTCTTTCTATCGCGGACTCAATAATTTGTCCTTACTGAGGTTCATTCTTGGTAGCTTTCCTGAATGCTTCCTCGGGTATGATCGGTTCTGAGGCCAACCCGCTTGGGTATATTTTGGCCTTGTCTGTTGCACACGATTCTGCTTCTGTCCCATTCTTCATTCTTGACAGATCCGGTGGCAATGTTTTGAATATCATGAAGTTGGCATGTCTTGACTTTGGTTGAAATGGGGATTATTGGGTATTATCCCGGTTGCATGCTCATCTTCTTAGACAACTCTTGCATATGGATCCAGTCGGAGCAGAAAAACTAAACCGACGAAAGAAACGGGAATCGCGAAAAACCAAAAACTAAATAAAGCTCAAGTGTTGTGGTCCTTAAACATGGCCAATGATTCACTAGTATAACTAATACAACGCACTTGAGGCATCTCTAAGGATTTAGAAGTGAAACCACACAATGCTCCTGGTAGCACTCGTGTCAAGATCCTACTGCTTCCCTAGAGAGCATCACACTGAACGCAGGACCATAGCCAAAGTGGCTTAGTCAACGTTCCTAAGGTTGTTGAGGAGAGATAGAATTTATAAGCGTTTCCCAAAGGAAACTAGAGTAAGGAGAGAAATGTCATGACTAGCAAGCAGGGGTAAGGATATCTGGTTTACCTAGGGTCTCAGGGCTCATGGGTCGTTGCCGGGTGCGAGTATTTCACACCGGAGGCAAGGGCCACGATAGTTGGGGTCTGATGGAGCCGAAAACCTATGGGGCTGCCTTATGATCAATAGTAGCCATGCCAAGTGGCAAAGATGGTTGAAATCCATCTGGGCTTTCTACTGAACATAAGACAGTGAGGTCTGGCTAGGGTAACCTATAGTCAGCCTGGATGCTCTGATACCATTCGTTGTGGCGCTCCGCCTTATTACCACTATAGCCAGACGGTCGCCGCACATACCAGCCCAGGAAATCACTCGCGCACGCACGTTTACAATAGGTATCATGAACATAGGCATTTCTATTAACGAATATGGGAGTTTTACATGATGAACTACAACGGTGATGGCAGTGGGGAAAGCTCTATCTAAGGCATCACGGTCCTGGTGCGGCTCTAATACAGAGGGATCTGACTCGGTTACGCTCCTAGCCCGCAAACGCTCTGTCTCCTTGGCGACGAACGATGGATCCTTATGTGAACCTGGCCACGTTAAAAGCTGATGAGTACTTTTGAATGTACTCGCAAGCAAACCCAACTAACATATACACTAAGCAAAGCAATCCATGGTATTCAAGCATGTAATGGTTACTAGAACAATATTAATCATCATGACATAGCATACTTATCTAGCAATATCAGTTATCAAGGTATAACAGAGTTATCTAGCAAGCTAACTTCTAAAGTTAATGCGATGAAGTCAAGCATATTAGATAAATGATTTATACTCCGACTATTCTCATGATCGAGTCTGAATCTGATCCAAATCCAATCCAACTCATGTGGTCATCTGACCACTCATCTAATAGCCATCCCATGGCTAACATTTCATATACCGGACATCTTCCGATGTCTACACCAGACGGGTTCTTCCATCATTATTATCACTCTTACGGTTGATCACCTTACTGAGGTTTGGTCGGGCTGTCTGCTACGATAACAAAAGACCTTCCCTGGCAACGGCGCCAGGAATCCTTCTGCTACGGGCTACGCCTATAGGGACTTCCTTGGCAAGTATGCAAAGGATCCCCCCGCGGCCTTGGAGCCTTGCGTTGGTGTTCCCTCGAAGCAGAAAGGGTGATGTAGCACAGCGGCAGTAAGTATTTCCCTTAGTTTGAGAACCAAGGTATAAATCCAGTAGGAGGATCGCGTCAAGTCACAAGTACCTGCACAAACACAAAGAGCTTGCACCCAACGCTATGAAGGGGTTGTCAATCCCTTATAGATTGTTTGCAAAGTGAGAACTGAAAGCAAAAAGTAAACAAAGCGAAGTAAAAGTAAAAGTGGAGACGATAGTTGTGAATAGACCCGGGGGCCATAGTGTTCACTAGTGGCTTCTCTCATGAAAGCAAGTAGACGGTGGGTGAACGAATTACTGTCGAGCAATTGATAGAACCGCACAAAGTCATGACGTTATCTATGGCAATGATCATATCTATAGGCATCACGTCCAAAACAAGTAGATCGATACTTTCTGCATCTACTACTATTACTCCACACGTCGACCGCTATCCAGCATGCATCTAGTGTATTGAGTTCATAAGAACAGAGTAACGCCTTAAGCAAGATGACATGATGTAGATGGACAATCTCAAATCTATGATGAAAGCCCATCTTGTTACCCTTGATGGCAACAACACGATGCGTGCCTTGCTGCCCCTTCTGTCACTGGGAAAGGTCACCGCATGGTATGAACCCAAAACCAAGCACTTCTCCCATTGCAAGAATCATAGATCTAGTTGGCCAAACAAAAACCCAAGACTCGGAGAGACTTACAAGGATATCAAATCATGCATATAAGAAATCAGCAAAGACTCAAATATAAATCATAGATAATCTGATCACAAATCCACAATTCATCGATCTCGACAAACACACCGCCAAAGAGGATTACATCGGATAGATCTCCATGAAGATCATGGAGAACTTTGTATTTAAGATCCAAGAGAGAGAAGAAGCCATCTAGCTACTAACTACGGACCCGTAGGTCTGAAGTGGACTACTCACGAGTCATTGGAGAGGCGATGATGTTGATGTAGAAGCCCTCCAGCTCCCAAGTCCCCTCCGTCAGGGCACCGGGAAGGATCTCCAGATGAGATCTCGCGGAAACGGAAGCTTGCGGCGGCGGAAAAGTGTTTTCGTGGATGCCCTGATTTTTTCTGGGATTTTAGGGAATTTATAGGCCAAAGAGCTAGGGGTGGGGAGCACCAGGGAGGCCACAAGCCTGGTCACCGCGGCCCCCCTGGCCGCGGACTCAGGGCTTGTGGGCTCCCTCTGGGCCTCCTGCCTTGGCCCTGAAGTCCCCCGATCTTCTTCTGTTCTGGAAAAATTTCTTTCGGGGATTTTATTCCGTTTGGACTCCGTTCCAAAATCAGATCTGAAAAGAGTCAAAAACACAGAAAAAACAGGAACTGGCCCTTGGCACTTAATTAATAAGTTAGTCCCAAAAAAGATATAAAAGGTATATAAAACATCCAAAGTTGACAAGATAACAACATGAAACCATCAAAAATTGTAGATACGATTGAGACGTATCACTGTCCAATACCGTAGACTCGGCTATTCGAATAGATTTGACACTCTACATAGGTTGCACACTTTACCCACACTATGGAGCACTGACCTCGTGATCCCGTTCGGGTGGACCAGCATTACTCCAACGAAACTTGCCTGAACCATGACCCTCTCATCGTACCATCGGCAACCACTCTCCTCTGGAGTCTTGCCCTGGGTGGCCCTGTGTCCTCATGACATATGTGTCCTCATGACATATGTGTCCTCATGACACCTGCCACCGTCGTGGCCAAAATAAACTGTCCCAACCCGGGACGGGCCCAACTCAACTTAACTGGGCTCACAGGTTTATCCGCCTACCTGATCAGGGTAGCGCGCGTGCATAACCCTCCCTCTTTGGAGGTACCGGTGAGAGCGATCACGCGAACAGCTCAAGTCACGGCCATCCCATATCGGCAAATGTGGTTGCATGGATAAGCCCACACAAGTGACTCGAGATCAACTCATTAGGTTTAATTTATCAATCTGTTTATCAAGCTTGGCTACTTAGCAACAATAACCCATCATGATAATAGCGATGAATGCAATAGCAATGATAAGAATACTACAGACTATTGCAAAGGATTCCCCCGCGGCCTTGGAGCCTTGCTTTGGTGTTCCCTTGAAGCGGAAAGGGTGATATAGCACTGCGGCGGAAAGTATTTCCCTCAGTTTGAGAACCAAGGTATCAATCCAGTAGGAGGATCGCGTCAAGTCACAAGTACCTGCACAAACACAAAGAGCTTGCACCCAACGCAATGAAGGGGTTGTCAATCCCTTATAGATTGTTTGCAAAGTGAGAACTGAAAGCAAAAAGTAAACAAAGCAAAGTAAAAGTAAAAGTGGAGACGATAGTTGTGAATAGACCCGGGGGCCGTATTGTTCACTAGTGGCTTCTCTCATGAAAGCAAGTAGACGGTGGGTGAACGAATTACTGTCGAACAATTGATAGAACCGCGCAAAGTCATGACGTTATCTATGGCAATGATCATATCTATAGGCATCACGTCCAAAACAAGTAGACCGATACTTTCTGCATCTACTACTATTACTCCACACGTCGACCGCTATCCAGCATGCATCTAGTGTATTGAGTTCATAAGAACAGAGTAACGCCTTAAGCAAGATGACATGATGTGGATGGACAATCTCAAATCTATGATGAAAGCCCATCTTGTTACCCTTGATGGCAACAACACGATGCGTGCCTTGTTGCCCCTTCTGTCACTGGGAAAGGTCACCACATGGTATGAACCCAAAACCAAGCACTTCTCCCATTGCAAGAATCATAGATCTAGTTGGCCAAACAAAACCCAAGACTTGGAGAGACTTACAAAGATATCAAATCATGCATATAAGAAATCAACAAAGACTCAAATATAAATCATAGATAATCTGATCACAAATCCACAATTCATCGGATCTCAACAAACACACCGCCAAAGAGGATTACATCGGATAGATCTCCATGAAGATCATGGAGAACTTTGTATTGAAGATCCAAGAGAGAGAAGAAGCCATCTAGCTACTAACTACGGACCCGTAGGTCTGAAGTGGACTACTCATGAGTCATTGGAGAGGCGATGATGTTGATGTAGAAGCCCTCCAGCTCCAAAGTCCCCTTCGGTAGGGCACTGGGAAGGGTCTCCAGATGAGATCTCGTGGAAACGGAAGCTTGCGGCGGCGAAAAAGTGTTTTCGTGGATGCCCTGATTTTTTCTGGGATTTTGAGGAATTTATAGGCCAAAGAGCTAGGGCACGGGAGCGCCAGGGAGGCCACAAGCCTGGTCGCCGCCCCCCTGGCCGCGGCGTCAGGGCTTGTGGACTCCCTGTGGACCTCCTGCCTTGGCCCTCAAGTCCCTCGATCTTCTTTTGTTCTGGAAAAATTTATTTCGGGGATTTTATTCCATTTGGACTCCGTTCCAAAATCAGATCTGAAAAGAGTCAAAAACACAGAAAAAACAGGAACTCGCACTTGGCAGTTAATTAATATGTTAGTCCCAAAAAAGATATAAAAGGTATATAAAACATCCAAAGTTGACAAGATAACAACATGAAACCATCAAAAATTATAGATACGTTTGAGACGTATCAAGCATCCCCAAGCTTAACTCCTGCTCGTCCTCGAGTAGGGAAGTGATAAAGATTGAATTTTTGATGCTTTCATGCTACCTAGTTTAGATGTCCTTTGTAACTCCTCTTATGTGACGTGAATGTTCAGATCCATTAGATTCAAAACAATAGTTTGCTATTGACGTGGAGACAATAATACTTCAAGCAAACTAGCAAGGTAATCATGAACTTTCAAAATAACAAGGCCAAAAGAAAGTTATCCCTACAAAATCATATAGTCTGGCTATGCTCTATCATCCTTGCACAACAAATTTAAATCATGCACAACCTCGGTATTGGCCAAGTAATTGTTTTCACACCTTTACTTTCTCAAACTTTTTCAACTCTCACGCAATACATGAGCGTGAGCCATGGTTCTAGCACTATAAGTGGAATGGAGTGTGGTGGAGGTCGCAAGGCAAACAAGGAGAAGATGGTCACATTGACTAGGCATACAATAAGCTATGGAGATGCTCATCAATAGATATGAATGTGAAAGAGTAGGGATTGCCATACAAATGATGCACTAGAGATAAGAGTATGTGAAAGCTCTTAAAGAAAACTAGTGGGTGTGCATCCAACTTGCTTGCTCACGAAGACCTAAGGCAATTTTGAGGAAGCCTATCATTGGAATATACAAGCCACGTTATATAATGAAAATTTCCCACTAGCTATATGGTGGTGACAAAACGAGAGACTCTCAATCATGAAGATCATGGTGCTTAATATGAAGCACAAGTGTGGAAAGGAGATAGTATCATTGTCCCTTCTCTCTTTTTCTCTCATTTTTTTTGGTCGGCTCTTTGGCCTCTTTTTTTTATTTTGGTGGGCATCTTTGGCCTCTTTTTGTAAATGTGCTTCGCTGGCCTCTTTTATTTCCTCACATGGGACAATTATCCAACAATGATGATCATCACACTTACAACTCAAAACTTAGAGCAATGATGACTCTATATGGAATGCCTTCGGTAGTGTACTGTGACAATGATCTAGCATGGCATAGACATCAATGGAAACATCATGCTAGCTATCTTATGATCATGCAATGGCAATGTAGAAGCTGATGGCACATGTCATGGTGGTAGTTGCATGGCAATATATCTCGGAATGGCTTTGAAAAAGCCATAGTAGGTAGGTATGGTGGCTGTTTTGAGGGAGGCTATATGGTGGGTTTTGTGCACCGGCGAAAGTTGCACGGCACTAAAGAAGATAGTGATGGTGGAAGGTGAAAGTGCATCTAAACCATGGACTCAACATTAGTCATGAAGAACTCATATACTTGTTGCAAAAGTTGTAGTAGTAATCGAAACAAAGCATTCAACGCATACTCCTAGGGGAAGGGTTCGTAGGTATAAACCATCGCGCGATCCCGACCGCCACACAAAGGATGACAATCAATAGACTAATCATGCTCAGACTTCATCACATAGCGGTTCACCATACGTGCATGCTACGGGAATCACTAACTTCAACACAAGTATTTCTAGATCCATAACACCTTACTAGTATAACTTCAATATTACCACAACCACAACTCAAAACTAATTAAGATGAATCAAACTTCTCTAACTACTCAATGCACATGAAGGTGGAAGTTTTCATATCCCTTTGGATAACTACCCCTTTTGAGACTACTTTCATAGCATAGATCAACTACCAAGCCACGCGCTTCCGTGCTCTAAAAGATATAAGTGAAACACATAGAGCAAAATCAACTAGCTCAAAAGATATAAGTGAAGCACATGTGAGCTGAATTGTCTAACCAAAGGATATAAGTGAAGCTCGACAAAATCACGGTGAGTGCATGTCTCTCTCTCTAGGTGTGCAGCAAGGAAGATTGTGACACAACAAAAATAAAAGACTCCTACGATACAAGACGCTTCAAGCAAAACACATAACATGTGGTGAATAAAAATATAGCCCCAAGTAACATTACCGATGGATTGAAGACGAAAGAGGGGATGCCTTCCCGGGGCATCCCTAAGCGTAGGCTTTTTTGGCATCCTTGAATCAACTTGGGGTGCCTTGGGCATCCCCAAGCTTGAGCTCTTGCCACTCTTTATCTCTTTGTCCATAAGAACTTCATCCAAAACTTGAAAACTTCACAACACGAAACTTAAACAGAAACTTGTGATAACATTAGTATAAGAAAGCAAACCACCACTTCCTTAGGTACTGTAGCAAACTTAAATTATACTTATGTTGATGTTGGGTTACTGTATTTTCAATCTTACATGGCTAATACCCCCCGATACTATCCATAGTTTCATCAAAATAAGCAACCAACTCAACAAAAACAGAATTTGTTAACAGCAGACCAGTCTGTAGAAATCTGTATACTTCGTATACTTCTGGTACATCAAAAATTCTGACAAATTACTACAGTATGAAGAATTCGCGTAGAAACCAGCAGCAAAAAGAATCAACTCAAAAGCTCTTACAGAATAAAAATGAAAATTCTTTTCGTGAGCAGAAAGTTTCTGTCTTTTCCAGCATGATCAAGCGATCATCCCCAAGACTAATCATAACAGTTTCACTTGGCACAAATGCAAAAGAAACACAAAAAACACAATCACAACAGAATTGTGAAAGTCTGGACGCAACAAAATAGAAAGAAAAAGATAAATTCATTGGGTTGCCTCCCAACAAGCGCTATTGTTTAACGCCCTTAGCTAGGCATAGGGATTTTAATGATGCTCACATAAAAGATAGCAATCGGACACGAAGAGAGCATCATGAAACATGTGAAAATCACATATAAGTCTAACATACTTCCTATGCATAGGCATTTTATAGGAAAACAGATTGTCAAGACAACCAATAGTTGCCCTATGCAAGGAAGAAGAAAGAGACAATAACAATCTCCACATAACGAGAGGTAATTTGGTAACATGAATGTTTCTACCACAATATTTTCCTCTCTCATAGAAATTACATGTGGGATCATAATCAAATTCAACAAAATAGCTATCACAAAGGATATTATTTTCATGATCCACATGCATGCAAAGTTGACACTCTTCAAAAATAGTGGGATTATCATCAACTAAAGTCATGACTTCTCCAAACCCACTTTCAATATTATTGCAAATATCATTGCAACAAGTAGTGGACATAGCAAAACTAGCATCCCCAAGCTTAGGGTTTTGCATATTTTTGGCATGATTGTCACTAATAGAATTTATAGTGAAACCATTGCAATCATGCTTTTCATCCAAGGAGCCCTCGTGAATCACTTCATAAATTTCTTCCTCACAATTTTCAGATTCACGCATCTCAAGCAAAACTCCATAAAAATAATCTAGTAAGCAAGACTCACTAGCAATTGGTTCAACATAGTTGGACCTCTTGAAAATATTAGCAAGTGGGTGAGGATCCATGCCACTACATTCTTAGCAAGCGAAGATGCAAGCATTTTGAAGGCACATGGCACACAAGCAAAGGAAAGGCAAACGAAAAAGGCAAATGAAAACGACAAATTGGTGAAGTGGGGGAGAGGAAAACGAGAGGCAACTTGGAAACAAAGTAAATGCAAGAGATGAATTTGTGACACCTACTAGGATGAGTTCTTGACTTGATCTTCCTCCCGGGCAACGGAGCCAGAAATAGGCGTGTTGACGGGAGATTATTCTTGTCTTGATACTCCTCGGCAAGCGATCCTCCCCGGCAACGGCGCAAGGAATCCTTCTGCTACGGGCTACGCCTATAGGGACTTCCTTGGCAAATATGCAAAGGATCCCCCCGCGGCCTTGGAGCCTTGCGTTGGTGTTCCCTCAAAGCGGAAAGGGTGATGTAGCACAGCGGCAGTAAGTATTTCCCTTAGTTTGAGAACTAAGGTATCAATCCAGTAGGAGGATCGCGTCAAGTCACAAGTACCTGCACAAACACAAAGAGCTTGCACCCAACAATATGAAGGGGTTGTCAATCCCTTATAGATTGTTTGCAAAGTGAGAACTGAAAGCAAAAAGTAAACAAAGCGAAGTAAAAGTAAAAGTGGAGACGATAGTTGTGAATAGACCCGGGGGCCATAGTGTTCACTAGTGGCTTCTCTCATGAAAGCAAGTAGACGGTGGGTGAAGGAATTACTGTCGAGCAATTGATAGAACCGCGCAAAGTAATGACGTTATCTATGGCAATGATCATATCTATAGGCATCATGTCCAAAACAAGTAGACCGATACTTTCTGCATCTACTACTATTACTCCACACGTCGACCGCTATCCAGCATGCATCTAGTGTATTGAGTTCATAAGAACAGAGTAACGCCTTAAGCAAGATGACATGATGTGGATGGACAATCTCAAATCTATGATGAAAGCCCATCTTGTTACCCTTGATGGCAACAACACGATGCGTGCCTTGCTGCCCCTTCTGTCACTGGGAAAGGTCACCGCACGGTAGGAACCCAAAACCAAGCACTTCTCCCATTGCAAGAATCATAGATCTAGTTGGCCAAACAAAAACCCAAAACTTGGAGAGACTTACAAGGATATCAAATCATGCATATAAGAAATCAGCAAAGACTCAAATATAAATCATAGATAATCTGATCACAAATCCACAATTCATCGGATCTCGACAAACACACCGCCAAAGAGGATTACATCGGATAGATCTCCATGAAGATCATGGAGAACTTTGTATTGAAGATCCAAGAGAGAGAAGAAGCCATCTAGCTACTAACTACGGACCCGTAGGTCTGAAGTAGACTACTCACGAGTCATTGGAGAGGCGATGATGTTGATGTAGAAGCCCTCCATCTCCCAAGTCCCCTCCGTCAGGGCACCGGGAAGGGTCTCCAGATGAGATCTCGTGGAAACGGAAGCTTGCGGCGGCGGAAAAGTGTTTTCGTGGATGCCCTGATTTTTTCTGGGATTTTAGGGAATTTATAGGCCAAAGAGCTAGGGGTGGGGAGCGCCAGGGAGGCCACAAGCCTGGTCGCCGCCCCCCTGGCCGCGGCGTCAGGGCTTGTGGGCTCCCTCTGGGCCTCCTGCCTTGGCCCTGAAGTCCCCCGATCTTCTTCTGTTCTGGAAAAATTTATTTCGGGGATTTTATTCCGTTTGGACTCCGTTCCAAAATCAGATCTGAAAAGAGTCAAAAACACAGAAAAAACAGGAACTGGCCCTTGGCACTTAATTAATAAGTTAGTCCCAAAAAAGATATAAAAGGTATATAAAACATCCAAAGTTGACAAGATAACAACATGAAACCATCAAAAATTGTAGATACGTTTGAGACGTATCACTGTCCAATACCGTGGACTCGGCTACTCGAATAGATTTGACACTCTACATAGGTTGCACACTTTACCCACACTATGGAGCACTGACCTCGTGATCCCGTTCGGGTGGACCAGCATTACTCCAACGAAACTTGCCTGAACCGTGACCCTCTCATCGTACCATCGGCAACCACTCTCCTCTGGAGTCTTGCCCTGGGTGGCCCTGTGTCCTCATGACACCTGCCACCGTCGTGGCCAAAATAAACTGTCCCAACCCGGGACGGGCCCAACTCAACTTAACTGGGCTCACAGGTTTATCCGCCTACCTGATCAGGGTAGCGCGCGTGCATAACCCTCCCTCTTTGGAGGTACCGGTGAGAGCGATCACGCGAACAGCTCAAGTCACGGCCGTCCCATATCGGCAATTGTGGTTGCATGGATAAGCCCACACAAGTGACTCGAGATCAACTCATTAGGTTTAATTTATCAATCTGTTTATCAAGCTTGGCTACTTAGCAACAATAACCCATCATGATAATAGCGATGAATGCAATAGCAATGATAAGAATACTACAGACTATTTCTATATCATGAACCATTAATACCACAGGATGTGAATAGCAAATTATTACTTCACAGGTTTTATCTATAACTGAGATCCTCGGAACCCTCGCATAATCTCGGCAAATAAATCGGTAGTCACTAGAACGGTTGTTACACACATATTTGGGGCATTACCGGAATAACTCAACCCCGGCTCAAAACGGCTGGAAAGCAGCATAGAGCATGAGGCGGTGTTGATAAGAAGAATGTAGCAGTTCCCTAAGACGGCCGAAGCACAGCTCAGAGCATAGGGTCACCGCCACGGAGAGAAATGCAACAGTTGCCCACGACGGCCGAAAAGCAGCGCAGAACACGGGGCAGCTGCTGACAAAAGAAATATAAAATTGGCATCCACCCCGGACGGCCGAAAGCATCTCACACTCAGGCGTGGTGCAGTCATCGAAGAAAATGCGAGCAAGGGTTCGTCAGCATCTCATACAGCACATTACTATATACTCGAACATAAGCATATTGAATTAAATATGCAAGAACATCATAGAGCAAAGCTTGAGGGCATATATTAGATGGTCAGCTTGCCTGGGGTTGGATAATACTCCTCGAAGAGGTGCGGAGAGCCCGCACAAAGGATCGCCGGATACCGCTCTCTCTCGAAGGGGGATGATTGGAAACAAGGGCAAAATGGTCATTTTCACAGTGTCACCACCTTGTGAAAATGATACCAACATTACGGTCTCAACAAGACAAAGACGTGGGCTTTGGAATCACCCCAATCGGAGTCTCGAGCATAAAGATACAAGCCCTTTTCCGTCAGGAACCTATCTGCAAAAACAATATTTCCACAAGGGTCCCTGGCAGCTCAGCGAGTCGCGCACTTTGGAAGAGTATACTTTCCCTTAGGGAAAGCGTAACCCTTGCCGGGCCGCTTCCACTTACTCCAGCTGGCGGTTGCTCTCTCACCGACAGGTGGGGTCGGGGCCCACCTGTCAGGTCCCCTTCTTCTCTCTCCTCTCTCTCCTTCTGTCTTCTTCAACCTCCCGCTCGTGCCTGCGAGGCAGGGAGAGGGCGCTAGCGCTGTCGCTCACCAGGGCGGCTCCGGCCACCCCCGACCAAGCGGAGGCCACCAGAGGGGCCGCCGGTGAGCGGCTCTTCCATTCATGGCGTTCGCAGCCCGTGGGGAGGGCCTGGTGGAGCGGCATCTCGCGGCAGCCACGGCTCGACTCCTATGAGATTCCGGCGACCGGAGGGTTCCCGGAGCAAGCGAAAGCGGGGAACAGGCTCCTTGGGTCATGGGGCACTCGATGGTGGGCTCGAACAGAACCGAGGACGGCCGGAGAGAGGGTCGCGGCACGGAGGCCGAGGGGAACGACGGCGGCCTTCGGCCAGGGAGCAATAGGGGACTCTAAGGCGCTTGGGAAGGGCTTGGGAGGATGCTGGAGAGGACGGCGTGCTCGGAGGAAACTTAAATAGGCTCGGGGGAAGGCCCTAGACATCTCTCGCTGGCTACCGAAGCTCCAGGAAGATGGGCATTGCTCCAGTGGTCGGCAGATACGTCCATGGCGAGGAACAGAGGAGGGGAAATGACCGCACAAGCACGGGCTAGCTAATGTACATGGATGGGACACGAGAGGAGGAGGAAACGGACGAGGCCGAGGGCCCAAATGCACAGAGCTTGCATTTGGCACGCTCTGCCGGTGGTCACCACGTGCACCACCCCCTCTGTCACTTTCCTTCGTGACCAATCATGTCCAACCGCTTCCCCACTGCTCAAAAGAATGAGCTCAAGTTCTGTAATGAGCTGGGAGGCTCTAGGATACGAGAGACTTGCACAAACATGATCTGACAGCAACCTGTTTGTGATCTATTCTGGAATAATGTCTAAATGGAGCATGCTGATTTTTGGTGTGAGGAAATTATTCACTAAGATGAGTGCCTTGGCAAATTTCCAGGACAAACAACCGATCCTAGCTAGCACTTCCTTCACAAACCAGCAATTGGTCCAGAAACTAGAATTTGAAGCTGGGCTCAAATGGCTAAATGGATTTGGCTCAAACTTGGCGGAAGATGATGATTTGAATATATGAATATGCTGTAAACAATTCAGCTCATTTGGGAATTCCTACATGGTACTTCCTTCACAAAGCTTCCAAATAGACAGAAACTTAGGAGAATTTCTTGGACAACATTGAAGAAAGGGATGGAGCTGATTTTTGGTATTCATTGATGAGTTAAAAATATAAACCACCATGAAAAGTTTCACCTCAATGAGATCAAGGAATAGAGAACTTCCTTTGCAAATTTCCCAACTGGACAGAATTTGCAATTTGATGTGGTGCTCACAATTTGAACTATGGGGCTTGGGATTTTGATGGAAATGGGGAAGATATAAATAGTAGAAGCTCCACGATGTATTTGGGATTTTTCCTGGCTACCAAAATGGTAGTTCCTTTAGAAAGTGCCCAAAATGCAATATTGGCATTAAATAGGAAAATGCAATTTTCCTTTATTCTATGATGGCCAATATTTTATGGGAGCTCAATATGATCAGAAAGAATATCTCTACAAGTTTTCATGAGCATTGGAGATGGATAGCTATTTTCCTAGATTTAATTCCTTCAATTGGCAGAAAAAGGAATTAATTATAAATCAAAAATATTGCAAATGACTTAGCAATATTTTTGCATATCCGGGGTTTAAAGATAGGGGATGATCATTAGGAAAAGGTTTGGGAGGCAACAGGGCAAAAGAAATTGGAGTTCTTTTGAAACAGGAGAGATCAGGGTCTCCCTTCCGGCAATTCGGAAGGTAGGGTTTTGACGGCAAAACCCCGAGAAGATATCTTGGATGGAAAGGCTAGACTGGGGAGCATTTTTGGGAAGGCAAGGCTAGATGACCATCTTCACATACCCGGGGTGAAAGAAATCCAATAACATCGAGAAAAAGACGGGTGTCAAATCCCACAAATGAAAAAAACCAGGGAGCGAAAACCAGGGTGTTATAGCAGTTCCTGTTTCGAGTTGCAAATATGAGCAATAGAATCAGTATCAAATACCCAGGCACTACTACGAGAGTTGGTGAGGTACATGATAACCCACAAGTATAGGGGATCGCAACAGTTTTCGAGGGTAGAGTATTCAACCCAAATTTATTGATTCTACACAAGGGGAGGCCAAGGAATATTCTCAAGTATTAGCAGTTGAGTTGTCAATTCAACCACACCTGAAAGATTTAGTATCTGTAGCAAAGTATCAGTAGCAAGGTAGTGTGATAGCAACAGTAGCAACAGTAACAGTAGCAACAAAGTGACAACAGTAGCAGCAAAGTAACAGCAGTAGCAACAAAGTAACAGTAGCAGCAGTGACAGTAGTAGCGGCAGAGTAACAGTAGCAGTAGTGACAGCAGTAGCGGCAAAGTAACGTAGCAATGACCAGTAGGGAAAACTCGTAGGCGTTGGATCGGTGATGGAAGATTATGCCGATGTTATTCATCATGCAACAGTTATAACACGGAGAGATAAGTAACTAGCTCCAGTTCGTCAATGTAATGTAGGCATGTATTTCGTATGTAGTCATATGTGCTTATGAAAAGAACTTGCATGACATCTATTGTCCATCCCTCCCGTGGCAGCGGGGTCCTAATGGAAACTATGGGATATTAAGGTTCTCCTTTTAATAAAGAACCAGACCAACGCATTAACACTTAGTAAATACATGAACTCCTCATACTATGGTCATCTTCGGGAGTGGTTCCGGCTATTGTCACTCCGGGGTTGCCGGGTTATAACACATAGTAGGTGACTACAACTTGCAAGATAGGATCAAGAACACACATATATTGGCGACAACATAATAGGTTCAGATCTGAAATCATGGCACTCGGGCCCTAGTGACAAGCATTAAGCATGGCAAAGTAGTAGCAACATCAATCTCAGAACATAGTGGATACTAGGGATCAATCCCCATCAAAACTAACTCGATTACATGATAGATCTCATCCAACCCATCACCGTCCAACAAGCCTACGATGATATTACTCACGAACGGTGAAGAGCATCATGGAATTGGCGATGAAGGAAGGTTGGTGATGACGATGGTGACGATCTCCCCTCTCCGGAGCCCAGAACGGACTCCAGATCTGCCCTCCAGAGGAACAACAGGAGGTGGCGGCGCCTCCGTATCGTAAAACGCGATGAACTCTTCTCCTTGATTTTTTTCCAGACGAAAGGGACTAAATAGAGCTGAGATTGGAGGCGGTGGAGCAACGTGGGCCCCACAAGCCTGCCAGGCGCGACCAGGGGCCCCGCGCCTGGTGGGCTTGTGGGCTCTCAGCTCCACCCCTCCGGTTGATTCTTGCGCCAGTATTTTTCATATATTCCACAAAAATCCCCGTAAATTTCCTGGTCATTCCGAGAACTTTTATTTTTGCGCAAAAACAACACCATGGCAATTCTGCTGAAAACAGCATTAGTCCGGGTTAGTTCCATTCAAATCATGCAAATTAGAGTCCAAAACAAGGGCAAAAGAGTTTGGAAAAGTAGATACGACGGAGACGTATCAACTCCCCCAAGCTTAAAACCTTGCTTGTCCTCAAGAAATTCAGTTGACAAACTAAAAGAAACAAAATAAAAACTTTTACGAACTCAGTTTGATCTTGTTGTTGCAATTATGCCTAACTCATATCCATAATTTCAGCAAGATCACAAGTAGACCACATAAGCAAATGACATCTAGGTCTCACGGTAAACTCATATCAATGGCATAATCAACTAGCGAGCAAATAATAATAAGTTTCGGACGTCAACACTTCAATCAAAACAATCATGAAGTAGTATGAACAGATGGTATCTCGCTAGCTCTTTCTAAGACCGCAAAACATAAATGTAGAGCACCTTCAAAGACCAAGGGCTGACTAAACATTGTAATTCATGGCAAAGAAGATCCGGTCACAGTCATACTCAATCACAGTTAAAAGCAAAGCATAAGAATGACAGAGGTGCTCTCTAATTGGTGCTTTTATAAGAAGAGGATGACTCAACAGGAACATAAATAGATAGGCCCTTCACAGAGGGAAGCATTGATTTGTAGAGGTGCCAGAGCTCAAGCTTTGAAAACAGGGATAATAATTTTGGGTGGCATTCTTTCATTGTCAACGCAATCACCAAGAGTTCTCACCATCTTCCACGCTACACATGCTATAGGCGGTTCCCAAACAGAAAAGTAAAGTTTTGACTCCCCCACCACCGATCAATTACACTCCACGAGTAGCCGAATACTCTGGTGTCGTCCATACCAACAACAATCCAGGGGGAGTTTTGTTTGCAATTATCTTTTCGATTTGAGCGTGGAACTGGGCATTCCAATTACCGGCCCCTTTCTCGTGAGTGATAGTGAATAAACACATATCGAGGATAACAGGCCTAGCATGGAAGATACTGATAGCCCCGTGTCACCACATGAGCGGTTCGGGCATGCAAAACAGATTATTTCTTGAAGGTTTAGAGAGTGGCACATGCAAATTTACTTGGAACGACAGGTAGATACCGCATATAGGTCGGTATGGTGGACTCATATGGAATAACTTTGGGTTTATGGAAGTGGATGCACAAGCAGTATTCCCGCTTAGCACAAGTGAAGGCTAGCAAAAGACTGGGAAGCGACCAACTAGAGAGCGACAACAGTCATCAAGATGCATTGAGATTAACCAACATTGAGTGCAAGCATGAGTAGGACATAAATCACCATGAACATGAATATCTTAGAGGCTATGTTGATTCGTTTGAACTACATGCGTGAACATGCGCCAAGTCAAGCCACTTGAATCATTCAATGGAGGATACCATCCTATCATACTACATCATAGTCATCTCAAAATTCATGTTGGCATCCAAGACAAACCATTATAAGCTCCTAGCTAATTAAGCATGGCATCAGAAACTATGATCTCTAAGTTGTCATTGCAAACACGTTTCTCTCACAACAAAGCTGAATCAGGAACAATGAGCTAGTCATATTTACAAAAACAAAATAGATCGAGTTCATATCAGCTTTTCCAGGCTCAGTCACTTCATCATATATCGTCATTATTGCCTTTCACTTGCACGACCGAATGATGTCAACAATAATAAGACTGCTCGTGCATTGGACTAAGCTGGAATCTGCAAGCAAACACAAATGAGAAGACAAAGTAATATGGCTCTTTGACAGATAAACAAATATGGATGCGAGAGCCACTAAACATTGTAACCATGGTCTTCTACCTTAACCCAAAGAAAAAGAAAACTATTTACACGGGAAAGCTCCCAACAAGCAAAAGAATAACAAGAAAATCTTTTTGTGTTTTTCTCAAACTAGACAAACACACGAAAAGAAAGCGAGAAAAAGAAATAAAGTAGCATGGATGATACAGTGGCAAAGTGTGAACACCGACTAACAAAGTGAAAGTGTAAGCAAGAATATAAAGTCGGTGAGAAACACGTACTCCCCCAAGCTTAGGCTTTTGGCCTAAGTTGGTCTACTCCCATGGCTCGTCTGGGCGATATCCAAAATCATAATGGGGGTTGTACGGGAGCGCGGCAGCTACCGCCTGAATAGCTACCTCACGGAGGCGAGCAGCCTTTGCCTCCCTCTCATACTCCTCTGCCTCTCCTCTCGTTATGTAATATCTTCGTTTTTCCTGAAAGTCAAAGAAGGCAGGAGCAGGAAGGGTAACAAGGAAAACACGCAAAACAGGAAAAATAAAGCTAAATTTATCATTTTTCTTCTAAGAAACCGAAGGGGAAAGCTTGGAGTAGAGGTTTGTGACTCCTCGATTCATCCATCCCATGGTCATCGAAAGAAATCCGTCAATGAGGTTGATCAAGTCTCCTTGACAAACTTTTTTGAATCGCATGAAAAAGGAACGGAGAAATTTCGAATAGTCACTAAGTTACCTCAATGGGGATGTGCATATCCCCAACAAGCAAATCATCCTTCATCTTCACAGCAGGTATAGGGCATTCAAAGCTCCCCAATAAGAATCCATGAAGTTTTTTCAATAGCATTGATGCAGTGAACTCGATATTGTTTCTTCGGAAAGTGCATCGTAAGCTCATTACCATTGACGTGGAAAGTGACATTGCCTTTGTTGCAATCAATAACTGCCCCTACAGTGTTTAGAAAGGGTCTTCCAAGGATGATCGACATGGCATCATCCTCGAGAATATCCAGAATAACAAAGTTTGTTAAGATAGTGACATTGGCAACCACAACAGGCACGTCCTCGCAAATGACGATAGGGAAAGCAGTTGATTTGTCGTCCATTTGCAGAGAGATTTTAGTGGGTGTCAACTTATCCAGTTCAAGCCTACGATAAAGAGAGAGAGGCATAACACTAACACCGGCTCCAAGGTCTCATAAAGCAGTTCTAATGTAGTTTCCTTTAATGGGGCAAGGTATAGTGGGCACTCCAGGATCACCTAGTTTCTTAGGAGTTCCACCCTTGAAGGTATAATTAGCGAGCATGGTGGAAATATCAACCTCAGGTATCCTCCCCTTATTAGTCACAATATCCTTCATGTACTTAGCATACGGAGACATTTTGAGCATATCTGTCAAACGCATTTGCAGAAAGACAAGTCTAATCATTTCAACAAATCGCTCAAAATCCTCATCATTCTTTTTCTTGGATGGTTTGGAAGGAAAGGGCATGGGTTTCTGAACCCATGGTTCCCTTTCTTTACCATACTTCCTAGCGATGAAGTCGTTCTTATCATATCTCTTATTCTTAGACTGTGGGTTATCAAGATCAGCTGGTTCAATCTCCACATCCTTATCGTTGCTAGGTTGAGCATCAACATGAACATCACTATCGATATTATCATTAGGCTCATGTTCATCACCAGATTGTGTTTCGGCATCTGAAGCAGAGACATCGTTTGGACTCTTAGGTGTAAAAGCAACAAGGTTGCTAGCATGCAAGTTCCTATCATCTTTCTTCTTCATTCTAGGATGACTAGGTGCCTCGGTGCTAACTCCTTGAGAATCTTGTTCAATTCTCTTAGAATGACCCTCGGGATACAAAGGTTCATGGGTCATTCTACCGCCTCTAGTGACGACTCTGACAGAATTGTCATTCAACTCATTGAGCAAGTCATTATGAGCCTTAAGTACTTGTTCTACTTGAGTAGTAACCATAGAGGCATGTTTACTCAGGAGCTTAAGATCATTGACATTTCTGTCCACACAAGCACTTAACTGACTAAGCATACGAGCATTCCGTTCCAATTGTGTGCTAACATAATCATTGAAACTCTGTTGTTTGGTAACAAAGCTATCAAATTCATCCAGACATAAGCTAGTAGGTTTATCAAAAGGAATATCACTCTCATTGAATCTACGATGAGAATTGACCTCTACCACCTGTGTCGGGTTATCGAGACCATGGATCTCTTCGATAGGTGGTAGGTTTTTGACATCTTCAGATCTAATGCCTTTCTCTTTCATAGATTTCTTAGCTTCTTGCATATCTTCAAGACTGAGGAATAGGATACCTCTTTTCTTAGGAGTTGTCTTTGGAGATGGTTCGGGAATAGTCCAAGCATTCTCATTGCACAAGATATTATTCAATAGGATCTCAGCTTGTTCTATAGTTCGTTCCCTAAAAACACAACCAACACAACTATCTAGGTGGTCCTTAGAAGCATCGGTTAGTCCATTATAGAAGATATCAAGTATTTCATTCTTCTCAAGAGGGTGATCGGGCAAAGCATTCACTAGCTGGACGAGCCTCCCCCAAGCTTGTGGGAGACTCTCTTGTTCAACTTGCGCAAAGTTGTATATTTCCTGCAAGGAAGCTTGCTTCTTATGGGCAGGAAAATATTTCTCAGAGAAGTAGTAGATCATATCCTGGGGGCTACGCACACAACCAGGGGCAAGAGAAGTGAACCAAGTCTTACGATCATCCTTTAGCGAGAAAGGAAACAACTTAAGGATATAGTAGTGGCGGATCTTTTCCTCACTCGTGAATAGGGTGGCTATATTGTGTAGTTTGGTAAGATGTGCTACAACCGTTTCAGACTCATAACCATGAAAAGGATCAGATTCGACCAGAGTGATTAACTCAGGGTCGATAGAGAATTCATAATCCTTATCGGTCATAAAGATAGGCGAAGTAGCAAACTTCGGGTCATATTTCATCCTAGCGTTCAAAGATTTTTCTTTCCACTTGCACAGTAATTTCTCAACATCATAGCTATCCTTACAAGCAAGAAAGTCCTCAGCTATCTCTCCCTCCATAACATAACCCTCAGGCATATCAGGCAATTCATATCTAGGAGAGCTAGTTCTAGCAGGCAAAATAGCAGGTTCTATTTCAATAGTATCAGCAGTTTCAGAAGTATCATCACATCTAGCAACAACTCTAGCAATTTGTGCATCAAGGAATGCACCTAGTGGCAAAGCAGTATCAAGCATAGCATCATCACAAGCATCATGGATAGCAGAAGTAGCATCATCAAGCACATGCGACACATCAAAATTTCTAGCAGGAGGTGGTGTCGCAAACTTACTCATAACTGAAGGTGAACCAAGTGCAGAGCTAGATGGTAGTTCCTTACCTGTCCTCGTAGTTGAGGGCAAGACTTTAGTTCTTGGACCTTTCGGATTCCTCATAGTGACCAGCGGACGTAAATCCCAATTGACTCACAGAGTATAGCTATGCCTCCTCGGCAACGGCGCCAGAAAAAGGTCTTGATAACCCACAAGTATTGGGGATCGCAACAGTTTTCGAGGGTAGAGTATTCAACCCAAATTTATTGACTCGACACAAGGGGAGGCCAAAGAATATTCTCAAGTATTAGCAATTGAGTTGTCAATTCAACCACACCTGAAAGATTTAGTATCTGCAACAAAGTATCAGTAGCAAGGTAGTGTGATAGCAACAGTAGCAACAGTAACAGTAGCAGCAAAGTGACAGGAGTAGCAGCAAAGTAACATCAGTAGCAGCAAAGTAACAGTAGCAACAGTGACAACAGTAGCGGCAGAGTAACAGTAGCGGCAGTGACAGCAGTAGCGGCAAAGTAACGTAGCAAGCACCAGTAGGGAAAACTCGTAGGCATTGGATCAGTGATGGATGATTATGCCGGATGTTATTCATCATGCAACAGTTATAACACAGAGATATAAGTAACTAGCTCCAGTTCGTCAATGTAATGTAGGCATGTATTCCGTATGTAGTCATACGTTCTTAGGGAAAAGAACTTGCATGACATATATTGTCCATCCCTCCCGTGGCAGCGGGGTCCTAATGGAAACTACGAGATATTAAGTTTCTCCTTTTAATAAAGAACCGGACCAACGCATTAACACTTAGTGAATACATGAACTCCTCATACTATGGTCATCTCCGTGAGTGGTTCCGGCTATTGTCACTCCGGGGTTGCCGGGTAATAACACATAGTAGGTGACTACAACTTGCAAGATAGGATCAAGAACACACATATATTGGCGACAACATAATAGGTTCAGATCTGAAATCATGGCACTCGGGCCCTAGTGACAAGCATTAAGCATGGCAAAGTAGTAGCAACATCAATCTTAGAACATAGTGGATACTAGGGATCAATCCCCATCAAAACTAACTCGATTACATGACAGTTCTCATCCAACCCATCATCGTCCAGCAAGCCTACGATGAGATTACTCACGAACGATGAAGAGCATCATGGAATTGGCGATGAAGGAAGGTTGGTGATGATGATGGCGACGATCTCCCCTCTCCGGAGCCCAGAACAGACTCCAGATCTGCCCTCAAGTAGAAGAACAGGCGGTGGTGGTGCCTCTGTATCGTAAAACGCGATGAACTCTTCTCCTTGATGTTTTCCGGACGAAAGGGACTAAATAGAGCTAAGATTGGAGGCGGTAGATCAACATGGACCCCACAAGCCTGCCAGGCGCGGCCAGGGGGCCCGCGCCTGGTGGGCTTGTGGGCTCTCAGCTCCACCCCTCCGATTGATTCTTGCACGAGTATTTTTCATATATTCCACAAAATATCCCCGTAAATTTCCAGGTCATTCCGAGAACTTTTATTTCTGCACAAAAACAACACCATGGCAATTATGCTGAAAATAGCTTTAGTCCGGGTTAGTTCCATTCAAATCATGCAAATTAGATTCCAAAACAAGGGCAAAACAGTTTGGAAAAGTAGATACGATGGAGACGTATCAGTACACATCAATAACAGTATATCAAATATACCTTGTTTGGCGTTGGCCACTTTATTATCAGCCAAATACATGGGGCAGTTGCGCTTCCAGTGACCAGTCCCCTTGCAATGGTAGCACTCAGTTTCCGGCTTGGGTACATACTTGGGTTTCTTCGTCGGAGGGGCAACAACTTGCCACTCTTCTTGGAGTTACCCTTCTTACCCTTGCCGTTTTTCTCAAAATAGTGGTCTTATTGACCATCAACACTTGATGCTCCTTCTGGATTTCCGACTCTGCGACTTTCAGCATCGCAAACAGCTCGGCGTGTGACTTATTCATCCCTTGTATGTTATAGTTCAACACAAAGCCATTGTAGCTTGCTGGTAGTGACTGGAGAACTCTGTCAGTGATAGCCTCTGGCGGGAGAGCAATTCCCAACTCAGCTAGACAGTTAGAGTACCCAGACATTCTGAGCACATGTTCACTGACAGACCCGTTCTCCTCCATTTTGCAAGCATAGAACTTAAAGGAGGTATCATACCTCTCGATCCGGGCATTCTTCTCAAAGATAAACTTCAACTCTTGGAACATCTCATATGCTCCATGACGTTCAAAATGGCTTTGAAGTCCCGGTTCTAAGCCATACAAAACCGCATATTGTACTAACAAGTGGTCATCCTTGCGTGTGTGCCAGACGTTCGTAACTTCAGGCAAAGCAGGTTGGGGTGGTTCATCACCTAGCGGTTCATCAAGGACATATGACTTTTGGGCATCCAGGAGGATAAGACTCAGATTACGGGCATAGTCAACAAAGTTGCTTCCATCATCTTTCAACTTAGCTTTCTCTAGGAACGCATTAAAATTCAGGGTTGCTACTGCGCGAGCCATTGATCTACAACAACAAAAATTGCAAAGATTAATTAGACTATGTTTAAGATAATCGAGTTTAGCTAATCATATTACCAATAAACTTCCACTAAAAATACATCCCTTTAGTCATTCAAGTGGAGCGTGATCCAAATCCACTAACTCAAGTCTGATCATCACGTGAGTTGAGATTAGTTTCAATGGTGAACATCTTCATGTTGATCACATTAACTATATGATTCATGCTCGACCTTTTGGTCTCTTGTGTTCCGAGGCCATGTTTGTACATGCTAGGCTCGTCAAGTTTAATCCGAGTGTTCCATGTGTGCAACTGTTTTGCACCTGTTGTATGTGAACGTTGAGTCTATCACACCCGATCATCACGTGGTGTCTCGAAACGATGAATTGTCGCAACGATGCACAATCGGGGAGAACAAAATTTTATCTTGAGATTTTAGTGAGGGATCACCTTATAATGATACCGTTGACCTAAGCAAAATAAGGTATATAAAAGGATTAACATCACATGCAAATCATAAGTGACATGATATGGCCATGAACTTGTGCTTCTTGATCTCCATCACCAAAGCACCGGCATGATCTCCATCATCACCGGTGTCACACCATGATCTCCATCATCATGATCTCCATCATTGTGCTACCATTGAGGTTGTCCCGCTAACTATGTTGTTACTACTAAAGCTACTACTCGCGATAAAGCAAAACATCACCAAGCGCAAAAAATAATTAAAGACAACCCTATGGCTCGTGCCGGTTGATACATCTCGAACGTATCTATAATTTTTGATGGTTTCATGCTATTATCTTGTCAAACTTTGGATGTTTTGCATGCCTTTTATATACTTTTTGGGACTAACTTATTAACTCAGTGCCAAGTGCCAGTTCCTGTTTTTTCCATGTTTTTGACCCCTTTCAGAGGAGATTTTGAAACGGAGTCCAAACGGAATAAAATCCCCGAAAATATTTTTTCCGTAACGGAAGAAGATCAGGAGACTTGAGAGCCAAGGCAGGGGGGCCTAGGGGCCCCACAAGCCCTCACCCCGCGGCCAGGGGGAGCTCGCGGCCCACAGGCTTGTGGGCCCCCTGGACCTCCTTTGCCCTAGGGTTTGCGCCTATATATCCCCAAAACTTCCACAAAAAATCAATAGATCATCTAAAGTACTTTTCCGCCGCCGCAACCTTCTGTCTCCGCAAGATCCCATCTCGGGCACGTTCTGGTGCCCTGCCGGAGGGGGATTCGGATACGGAGGGCTTCTTCATCAACACCATGACCTCTCCGATGATGCGTGAGTAGTTCACCATAGACCTAAGGGTCCATACCTAGTAACTAGCTGGCTTCTTCTCTCTCTTGGATCTTCAATACAAAGTTCTCCATGATCTTCATGGAGATCTATCCGATGTAATCTTCTTTTGCGGTGTGTTTGTCGAGATCCGATGAATTGTGGATTTATTATATGATTATCTATGAATCTTATTTGAGTTTCTTCTGATCTCTCTTATGCATGATTTCATATCCTTGTAATTCTCTTCAAGTTGTGGGTTTTGTTTGGCCAACTAGATCTATGATTCTTGGAATGGGAGAAGTGCTTGGTTTTGGGTTCATACCGTGCGGTGACCTCACCCAGTGATAGAAGGGGTAGCGAGGCACGCATCGTGTTGTTGCCATCAAGGGTAAAAAGATGGGGTTTTCATCATTGGTTTGAGATTATCCCTCTACATCATGTCATCTTGCTTAAGGCGTTACTATGTTCGTCATGAACTCAATACACTAGATGCATGCTGGATAGCGGTCGATGTGTGGAGTAATAGTAGGAGATGCAGAAAGTATCGGTCTACTTGTCTCGGACGTGATGCCTATATGTATGATCATTGCCTTAGATATCGTCATGACTTTGTGTGGTTCTGTCAATTGCTCGACAGTAATTTGTTTACCCACCGTGATATTTGCTATTTTGAGAGAAGCCTCTAGTGAACACTATGGCCCCCGAGTCTACTCCACACCATATTTTCAGCCTTACACTTTTTACTTTGTTGCACCTTTTCGCCTTCAGATCTCACTTTGCAAACAATCTTGAAGGGATTGACAACACCTTTAAAGCGTTGGGTGCAAGCTCTTTTGTGTTTGCGCACGTACTCTGGACTTGACGAGATTATCCTACTGGATTGATACCTTGGTTCTCAAACTGAGGGAAATACTTACTGCTCCTGTGCTGCATCACCCTTTCCTCTTCGAGGGAAAAAAACCAACGCGAGGTCAAGAGACGACAGAAGGATCTTTGGCACCACTGCCAGGGAAGGTCTTTTGTTGCCGTAGCACAAGGATTTCTGGAGCCGTTGCCGGGGAGGATCAAGTCAAGAACTCATCCATGTAGGTGTCGCAAACTCATCTCTTGTATTTACTTTGTTTGCCAGTTGCCTCTCGTTTTCCTCTCCCCCACTTCACCAATTTGCCTTTTTCGTTTGCCTTTTCCGTTTGCCTTTTCGTACGCCCTTTTTCTCGCTTGTTCTTTGTTCGCTTGTGTGCTTGATTGCTTGCCGAAGTCACCATGAATGAAAACACCAAACTTTGTGACTTTTCGAATACTAATAATAATGATTTTATTAGTACTCTGATTGCTCCCTCCACTAGTGCGGAGTCATACGAAATTAATGCCGCTTTGCTGAATCTTGTTATGAAAGAGCAATTCTCCGGCCTTCCTAGTGAAGATGCCGCATCCCATCTCAATATCTTCATTGAGCTTTGCGATATGCAAAATAAGAAAGATGTGGATAATGACGTGATTAAATTGAAGCTTTTTCCTTTCTCATTGCGAGATCGCGCAAAAACTTGGTTTTTCTTCTCTGCCCAAAAATAGTATCGATTCTTGGGATAAGTGCAAAGATGCTTATATATCCAAGTATTTTTCGCCGGCTAAGATTATCTCTCTCTGTAATGATATCATGAATTTCAAGCAACTTGATCATGAACATGTTGCACAATCTTGGGAGAGAATGAAATTAATGATTAGAAATTGTCCCGCTCATGTCCTGAGTCTTTGGATGATTATTCAAATCTTTTACGCAGGCTTGAATTTCGCTTCTAGAAATATCTTGGACTCCTTCTCAGGTGGAACGTTCATGGAAATCACGTTAGGGCAAGCCACAAAGCTCTTAGACAACATCATGATGAACTACTCTCAGTGGCACACTTAAAGGTCACCTACTAGTAAGAAGGTACACGCTATAGAAGAAATTAACTCGTTGAGTGCTAAGATGGACGAGTTAATGAATTTGGTTGCTAGTAGAAGTGCTCCTTTGGATCCTAATGATATGCCCTTGTCTTCTTTGATTGAGAGTAGCAACGCTAGCTTGGACGTTAATTTTGTTGGTAGGAATAATTTTGGCAACAACAATGCTTTTAGAGGAAACTATGTTCCTAGGCCTTTTCCTAGTAGCTACTCTAATAATTTTGGCAACTCCTACAACAATACTCATGGAAATTACAATAGATTACCCTCATGTCTAGAGAGTAATATCAAAGAGTTCATCAACTCTCAAAAGATTTTCAATGCGTCCATAGAGGAAAAGCTACTCAAAATTGACGATTTGGCTAAGAGCGTTGATAGAATGTCTAGTGATGTTGATGCTTTGATAGTTAGATGTGCTCCTCCCAAAATCAACATGGATGAAACTTTGAAAGCTATGTGTGTTTCCATGATTGAGAGCCAAGAAAGAACCGCCCAAATTCATGCTAGACATGAATGGCTTAAAAAGGCATGTTCTCCTGATAAGAATCACGAAGATCTTAAAGTGCTTGGTGTGACTCCCATTGAATCTTTGTTTTCTTGTGTCAAACCTAATGATTATAGGGCTGGATATAAATCCACTTTTTTTGAAAAGTGCCCCAATGATTCGGAGTCCATCTATCTTGATGCTAAAAGCATTGAAAGTGGAGTAGAAGATGTTAAAACTTTGAGTAGTAATGAAATTACTACTGTGGATTTCAAGGAATTCAATTATGATAGTTGCTCCTTGATTGAATGCATTTCTATGATGCAATCCATGTTAAACTCTCCACACGCTTATAGCCAAAGCAAGGCCTTTACCGATCATATCGTCGAAGCTATGATAAAATCTCTTGAAGAGAAACTTGAATTGGAAGTCTCTATCCCTAGAAAGCTTCATGATGAGTGGGAACCTACCATAAAAATCAAAATCAAAAACTATGAATGCAATGCTTTGTGTGATTTGGGTGCTAGTGTTTCTGCGATTCCAAAGTCTTTATGTGATGTTCTGGGTTTTAATGAGATTGAAGAGTGTTCTCTTAATTTGCATCTTGCTGATTCTACTGTCAAGAAACCCATGGGAAGGATCAATGATGTTCTTATTATTGCAAATAGGAACTATGTACCCGTGGATTTCGTTGTGCTTGACATTGATTGCAATCCTACATGCCCTATTATTCTTGGTAGACCTTTCCTAAGGACTATCAGTGCTATCATTGATATGAAGGAAGGGAATATTAAATTTCAATTTCCTTTAAGGAAGGGCATGGAACACTTTCCTAGAAAGAAAATAATATTGCCTTATGAATCCATGATGAGGGTCACTTATGATTTGAGCACCAAAGACGACGATACGTGATTTTATCGCTTTTATGCCTAGCTAAGGGCGTTAAACAATAGCGCTTGTTGGGAGGCAACCCAATGAATTTATCTTTTTCTTTCTGCTTTGTTGCGTCCACGCCATCACAATTCTGTTGTGATTGTGTTTTTTTGTGTTTCTTTTTGTGTTTGAGCGAAGCAAAACCTTTATGACTAGTCTTGGTGATGGTTGTTTGATCCTGCTGGAAAAAGACAGAAACTTTTCGCCCACGAGATGATTTTTCATTTTTATTCCGAAAGAGCTTTTGAGTTGATTATTTTTGTTGCTGGTTGATATGCCTTTTGCCCACGCAGTCGTAATTGTTCAGATTTTTTGAGTTAACAGAAGTATACGAAGTATACAGATTGCTACAGACTGGTCTGTTTTTGACAGATTCTGTTTTTGTTGAGTTGGTTGCTTGTTTTGATGAAACTATGGTTAGTATCGGGGGGTACTAGCCAGGGAAAAGTGAGAATACAGTAGCCCAACACCAATATAGATGGAATTCAAGTTTGCTATAGTACCAAAAGAAGTGGTAGTTTGTTTTCTTGTGCTAATGTTATCACGAGTTTCCGTTTAAGTTTTGTGTTGTGAAGTTTTCAAGTTTTGGGTGATGTTCTCATGGACGATGAGATAAGGAGTGGAAAGAGATCAAGCTTGGGATGCCCAAGGCATCCCAAGCCAAATTCAAGGACACCAAAAAGCCTAAGCTTGGGGATGCCCCGGGAAGGCATCCCCTCTTTCGTCTTCAGTCCATCGGTAACATTACTTGGAGCTATATTTTATTAGCCACATGATATGTGTTTCGCTTGGACCATCTTGTATCGCAGGAATCTTTTCTTTTTGTTGTGTCACAACCATCCTTGTTGCACACCTTTTTGAGAGAGATAGACATGCACTCATCGTGATTTTGCTAGAATGCTCATAGTGCTTCACTTATATCTTTTGAGCTAGATACTTTTGCTCTATGTGCTTCACTTATATCTTTTAGAGCACGGCGGTGCGTGACTTGGTCGTTGGATTATGCTATGAAAGTAGTCCCAAAGGTGATAGGTACCCATAGAGGATACAAAAACCTCCATCTTCATGTGCATTGAGTAGAAAGAGAAGTCTTGATTCCTCTCAATTAGTTTTGAGACGTGGATTTGGTAATATTAAGAGCTATGTTAGTAGGGTGTTGTGAATCTAGAAATAATTGTGTTGAAGTTAGTGATTCCTGTAGCATGCACGTATGGTGAACCGCTATGTTAGGAAGTCGGAGCATAATTGATCTATTGATTGTCATCCTTTGTGTTGAGGTCGGGATCGTGCGATGGTTAACACCTACCAACCCTTCCCCTAGGAGTATGCGTTTAGCACTTTGTTTCGATTACTAATAAAAACTTTTGCAACAAGTATGTGAGTTCTTCATGCCTAATGTGAGTCCATGGTATAGATGCACTTTCACCTTCCACCATGCTAGCCTCTCTAGTGCCGCGCAACTTTCGCCGGTGCACCAACCCACCATATGCCTTCCTCAAAACAGCCACCATACCTACCTACTATGGCATTTTCATGGCCATTCCGAGATATATCGCCCGTTCCGTATCATGACTTGTGTCGTCACTCTCATATTGCCATTGCATGATCGTAAGATAGCTAGCAAGATGTTTTCAACGTCATACGCCATGCTAGATCGTTGCACATCCCGGTACACTGCCGGAGGCATTTCCTATAGAGTCATCATCATTTTGAGCTTTGAGCTGTGAGTAAATAAAAGTGTGATGATCATCATTATTAGAGCATTGTCCCATGTGAGGAAATAAAAAAAAGGAGCCCAAAGAGCCCAAAAATAAAAAATAAAAGAGAAAATAAAAAAGAGAGGCCTAAGAGCCCAAATAAAAAAAAGAGAGAAAAAGAGAGAAGGGACAATGCTACTATCTTTTTCCACACTTGTGCTTCATAATAGCACCATGTTCTTCATGATTGAGAGCTTCTTGCTTTGTCACCACCATATGCTAGTGGGAATCTTCATTATATAACTTGGATTGTATTTCCAATGATGGGCTTCCTCAAAATTGCCCTAGGTCTTCGTGAGCAAGCAAGTTGGATGCACACCCACTAGTTTTCCTTTTGAGCTTTCGCATACTTATAGCTCTAGTGCATCCCTTCTATGGCAATCCCTACTCATTCACATTGATATCTATTAATGGGCATCTCCATAGCCCTTTGATACGCCGAGTCAGTGTGACCATCTCCTCCTTTTTGTCTCACAACCACCACCACACTCTATTCCACCTATAGTGCTATATCCATGGCTCACGCTCATGTATTGCGTGATAGTTATAAAAAGTTTGAGAAAGTAAGAGTGCGAAAACAATTACTTGGCCAATACCCGGGTTGTGCACGATTTTCATTAGTTGTGTGAGGATGATGGAGCATAGCCAGACTATATGATTTTGTAGGGATAACTTTCCTTGGCCTTGTTATTTTGAAAGTTCATGATTACCTTGCTAGTTTGCTTGAAGTATTATTGTTTTCATGTCAATATAAAACTATTGTTTTGAATCTTACGGATCTGAACATTCATGTCACGTGAAAGAAGTTGCAAAGGAAAACTATGCTAGGTAGCATTCCACATCAAAAATTCATTCGTTATCACTTCCCTACTCGAGGACAAGCAGGAGTTAAGCTTGGGGATGCTTGATACGTCTCCAACGTATCTATAATTTTTGATGGTTTCATGCTATTATCTTGTCAAACTTTGGATGTTTTGCATGCCCTTTATATATTTTTTGGGACTACCTTATTAACTCAGTGCCAAGTGCTAGTTCCTGTTTTTTTTCATGTTTTTGACCCCTTTCAGAGGAGATTTTGAAACGGAGTCCAAACGGCATAAAATCCCCGAAAAGATTTTTTCCGTAACGAAAGAAGATCAGGAGACTTGAGAGCCAAGGCAGGGGGGCCCAGGGGCCCCACAAGCCCTCACCCCGCGGCCAGGGGGGAGGCTGTGGCCCACAGGCTTGTGGGCCCCCTGGACCTCCTTTGCCCTAGGGTTTGCGCCTATATATCCCCAAAAATTCCATAAAGAATCAGAATATCATCGAAAGTACTTTTCCGCCGCCGCAAGCTTCTGTCTCCGCAAGATCCCATCTGGGGCACGTTCTGGTGCCCTGCCGGAGGGGGGATTCGGATACGGAGGGCTTCTTCATCAACACCATGACCTCTCCGATGATGCGTGAGTAGTTCGCAATAGACCTATGGGTTCATACCTAGTAACTAGATGGCTTCTTCTCTCTCTTGGATCTTCAATACAAAGTTCTCCATGATCTTCATGGAGATCTATCCGATGTAATCTTCTTTTGCGGTGTGTTTGTCGAGATCCGATGAATTGTGGATTTATGATCAGATTATCTATGAATCTTATTTGAGTTTCTTCTTCTCTCTCTTATGCATGATTTCATATCCTTGTAATTCTCTTCGAGTTGTGCATTTTGTTTGGCCAACTAGATCTATGATTCTTGCAATTGGAGAAGTGCTTGGTTTTGGGTTCATACCGTGCGGTGAGCTCACCCAGTGACAGAAGGCGTAGTGAGGCACGCATCATGTTGTTGCCATCAAGGGTAAAAGATGGGGTTTTCATCATTGGTTTGAGATTATCCCTCTACATCATGTCATCTTGCTTAAGGCATTACTCTGTTCGTCATGAACTCAATACACTAGATGCATGCTAGATAGCGGTCGATGTGTGGAGTAATAGTAGGAGATGCAGAAAGTATCAGTCTACTTGTCTCGGACATGATGCCTATATGTATGATCATTGCCTTAGATATCGTCATGACTTTGCGCGGTTCTATCAATTGCTCGACAGTAATTTGTTTACCCACCGTGATATTTGCTATTTTGAGAGAAGCCTCTAGTGAACACTATGGCCCCCGGGTCTACTCCACACCATATTTTCAGCCTTACACTTTTTACTTCGTTGCACCTTTTCGCCTTCAGATCTCACTTTGCAAACAATCTTCAAGGGATTGACAACCCCTTTAAAGCGTTGGGTGCAAGCTCTTTTGTGTTTGCGCAGGTACTCTGGACTTGACGAGATTCTCCTACTGGATTGATACCTTGGTTCTCAAACTGAGGGAAATACTTACTGCTCCTGTGTTGCATCACCCTTTCCTCTTCAAGGGAAAAAAAACCAACGCAAGCTCAAGAGACGACAGAAGGATCTCTGGCACCACTGCCGGGGAAGGTCTTTTGTTGCCATAGCACCGGTTGTCGTACCACCGACATGCAAGTCGATATTTTAACTATTACAACATGATCATCTCATAAATCCAATATATCATATCATGTCTTTCGCCATATCACTTCACATGCATACCCTGCAAAAACAAGTTAGACGTCCTCTAATTTGTTGTTGCAAATTTTACGTGGCTGCTATGGGTACCTAGTATGATCGCATCTTACTTACGCAAAGACACAACGGTGATATGCAAATTGCTATTTAACCTTCTCCAGGGACTGCCTCGGTCAAATCCGATTCAACTAAAGTTGAACAAACAGACACCCGCCAGTCATCTTTACGCAACAAGTTACACGTTAGTCGATGAAACCGGTCTCTCGTAAGCGTATGAGTAATGTTGGTCCGGGCCGCTTCAATCGAACAGTGCCGCTGAATCAAGAAAAGACTAAGGAGGGCAGAAAATTGAACATCAAATCCCACAAACTCTTTTGTGTTCTACTCAAGATATCATCTACGCATGAATGTGGCTCATGATGCCACTGTTGGGGAACGTTGCATGGGAAACAAAAAAATTCCTACGCACACGAGAGACCTATCATGGTGATGATCATCTACGAGAGGGGAGATCGGATCCACATACCCTTTTATATCGCTAAGCGGGAGGCGTTAAGAAACACGGTTGATGCAGTCGAACGTCTTCGCGATACGATCACGATCCATCCCACGAACTCCGTCCTGATCTAGTACCAAACGGACGACACCTCCGCATTCAGCACACTTACAACTCGATGACGATGTCCTCCTTCTTGATCCAGCAAGAAAGGCAAAGAGGTAGCTGAATTCTCCGGCAGTACGACGGCGTGGCGGTGATGGTTGTGGAGCTACTCCCGCAGGCCTTCGTCGTACCGTACCAAACTACCTACGGGGTGTCACGAAGTAGTGGAGGGAGAGAGGGCTGCACAAAGTCTTGGGGTGCAAAAAGCCTCTCAAACCTCCACTATATATAGGAAGAACAAGAGGGAGGGTGACTTGCCTCCTACTCCAAGTAGGAGGATTCGGCCGAGCCCAAGAGGGAGGAGTCCTCCTCCAATTCGGTTTGGTGGAGGACTCCTTCCCATCTTATCCACCTCCTTCCTTTTTCTTATTTTTCCTTTTTTCCTTTTATTTTTCTTTCAGTCAAAATAGGCTTATTGGGCTGGCCTCACCAGCCCACTTAGGGCTGGTGAGCCACCCATGGGCCTATTAGGTCCTCTCCCGCGTGGGTGGCCCCTCACGTGAAAACCCCGGAACCCATTCGTCACTCCCGGTACTTTACCGGTTATGCCCGAAATCTTTTCGAAAGCCAAATGCAACAATCCTATATATCAATCTTCATTTCCGGACCATTCCGGAGACCCTCATGACGTCCGGTATCTCATCCGGGACTACGAACAACATTCACTTACCAACATCAATAATTCAAGTATACAGAAACGTCACCGAACCTTAAGTGTGCACACCCTGCGGGTTCGAAAACTATGTAGACATGACGGAGACACTCTCCGGTGAATATCCAATAGCAGGACCTCGATGCCCATATGGGATCCTACATATTCTATGAATATCTTATCAGTTAAACCTCTATGTCAAGGATTCATTTAATCCCATATATCATTCCCTTTGTCCTTCGGTATGTTACTTGCCCGAGATACGATCGTCGGTATCCTCATACCTATTTCAGTCTCGTTACCGGAAAGTCTCTATACTCATTATGTAATAAAATATCTCGTGGCTAATTCTTTAGTCACATTGCTTTCAAGGCATGTTTGTGATGTTGTATTACTGAGTGGGCCCCGAGATACCTCTCTGTCACACGGAGTGACAAATCCCAGTCTTGATCCATGCTAACTCAACGGACACCTTTGGAGATACCTGTACAGCCCTTTATATTCACCTAGTAACGTTGCAATGCTTTATACACACAAGGCATTCCTCTGGTGTCAGTGAGTTACATGATCTCATGGTCATGGGAATGTATACTTGACATGTAGAAAACAATAGGAACGAAATAACACGATCACATCCTATGTTTATATTTTGGGTCTTGTCCGTCTCATAATTCTCCTAATGATGTGATCCCCTTATCAAGTGATAACACTTGTCTATGGCTAGGAAACCTTAACCATCTTTGATCAACAAGCTAGTCAACTAGAGGTTTACTAGGGACAATATTTTGTCTACGCACCCACACATGTATCTATGTTTCCATTCAATGCAATTATAGCATGGATAATAAACAATTATCTTGAAATGGGAAATATAATAATAACTATTTTATTATTGCCTCTAAGGCATATTTCCAACAACATATTGGGAGTAGGCAGGGAAAATAAGTTCAAACCAATAAAGCCATATTTATCTCTCTCCCCCTTAATGTGCAAGGTTTGATACATCTCCCTTTAGGAACAGATATCTCCCCTTAGTGTTGTTTCTCCCTCTTACGTATGAGCTTCTTGGTGATATTTCTCCCCTATAATAGGTTCATTGAATGGAAGTTTTGATACTTTGATATGATATGTCTCCCCCTTTGGCATAAACTACCAAAAAGAAGGTGAGAGGGTAAGGGTTCATTAAGAGAAAGGAATCATGGATACTTCTCACTTTTACAAGGGCTCCTTGAATTTGTCTTTTCTCCCCCTTTGGTATGGATTAGAGTTCCCTGAATTATCTCCTCCTATGTTTGGGATCCTAGATGATTCTCCCTCTTATATTGCATGGGATCACTAAGGTTTTTCTCCCCCTAGAGAAGTTTTCTCCCCCTAAAACATTCATTTGAAGAAATTTCCAGAGCAATAAAGTTTGTCAAAAAAATCGAAGTCACCAAGGAAAAATAGTTCGGTAGAACCGAGTATGATATTCAGGCCTCTTGGGTGAAATCGGTGGGACCGAGTTTCCCAATTCGGTGAAACCGAGTTGCAATGATAGTCAACTCTTTAACAGAAGAATAGGCTGGTCGGAAGATTTGTTTCAAGTTTCCAATTGTAAAAGAAGGTACTAAATGAGAAAAAGAAACAAAAGTAGAAGAAAACAAAAGAATTTGTGTGTGTGTGTGTGTGTGTTTAGAGATATAAGATATATACATACATGTAGATTGGAGTTTAATGGTTCTAAGAGTGAAAGGTCAAATGTGAACCATACAATGATCTCCATCTAGATGTGGGGCGGTGACAAAGTCACCTATATTAGAGTATTTGACTTGAGGGGTCAAGCAAGGATGCTTGATCATAGGTCATACTCATCATTAAGCGTGAAATGGATTTTTTTTATTAAGCTTTTCAATGTCTTCATATCTCTTGAGTTGCTTTACTCCATGAATTGGTGTAGAACTTTATTAAGGATATGAGCACGTACCTACGAATGATGTTGATGACGTGGCATGTAGGTGAACTTGTTGTGGATGCTCAAAGTTGATGAAGTTCATCTTGAGTTGGGAGCAATCCATGTCACTTTTTTTCTCTTTTCACCTACAATGGTTAGTCATGCAAGGAAGACCATACTATATCCACATGACAAGAGTGAATATCTTCATCAAATGATAGTCAAGAATATGATTTTGTTGTCTTCTTCCTTCATCCTGGAAGAGGGTTTGTTACTTAGTCATGTCAAGATTGATTTTGATTGGAGTTGATGGCAATCTTGTGGTGTGTATTTCTTCCAAGTACCTACAAAAGGTTAGACGCAATACATGGGAGCATAGTTTCCAAGATATAATATAATCAAATAAAATGGCATCAAGGATTAGTCAGTCAAGATCATGCCCTTGCATGCGTCTGAGTTAGTCTAGCTCAAGTTTGAATCATAAATGATGTTCAACTCACTCCTCAAATGACAGAACACTTTCTTATCAAGTGGTTTGGTAAATATATCAGCTAGTTGTCTATGAGTACAAACATGCTTTAGATCGATATCTCCTTTAGCAACATGATCACGAATGAAATGATGTCGCACTTGGATGTGGCTTGTTCTAGAATGTTGCACAGAATTATAGGCAATCTTAATAGCACTTTCATTGTCACATAACAATGGAACTTTTCTAACATGAATGCCATAATCCTTATGCGTTTGAGTCATCCATAGTAATTGAGCACAACAAGATCCAGCGGCAATGTATTCAGCTTTGGCAGTTGATAAGGATACCAAGTTTTGTTTGTTAGATGTCCAAGAGACAAGATATCTCCCAAGAAATTGACATGTACCCGAGGTGGATTTTCTATCAACCTTGTCTCCTGCATAGTGTGAGTCGGAATAGCCAACAAGATTAAAATAAGATCCCTAGGGATACCATATGCCAAGGTTTGGTGTATGTATAAGGTATCTTTAGGTGCTGCTTGATAGCGAGCACACATGCAAACACTCAGCATGATGTGAGGGCGTGAGGCACCTAGATATAACAATGATTCAATCATTGATCGATAAACTTTTTGATCAACGGGTTTGTCCTCCTTAGTGAGGTCAAGATGTCCATGGGGGTTCTCATACCTTTGCATTCTTGCATGTTGAACTTCCTGATCAAGTCCTTGATGTACTTGGTTTGAGAGATAAACGTACCTTCTCTCGAATGTTTGATTTGCAACCCAAGGTAGAACTTCAGTTCACTCATCATAGACATCTCATATTTCCGTGACATCAGCTTTCCAAACTTTTCACTAAAACGTGGGTTAGTAGAACCGAAGATAATATCATCCACATATATTTGACAAACAAATAGTTTGCCATTAACTCTTTTAGTGAATAAGGTTGCATCAATTTTTCCAATCTCAAAACCCTTTTCAATGAGAAATTTCGTTAGGCATTTGTACCAAGCACTAGGTGCTTGTTTAAGACCATATAAAGCTTTAAGAAGTTTGTAAACATGATCAAGTTTCTTAGGGTTCACAAAACCAGGAGGTTGTTTAACATAAATTTCCTCTTCAATTTTTCCATTAAGAAAGGCACTTTTAATATCCATTGTATAAAGAGTTATATCAGGGTGATTGGCATAAGCTAGAAGAATACGAATGCCTTCAAGTCTAGCAACAGGAGCATAAGTCTCAACATAGTCCATACCTTCGACTTGCGTGTATCCTTGGGCTACGATACATGCTTTGTTGCGTACAACTTGTCTGTCTTCATCTTGCTTGTTCCAAAACACCCATCTTGTACCAATGATGTTCTGCTCGCCTTAAGGTTTTTCAACAAGTGTCCATACTTGGTTCCTCTCAAAGTTGCGTAGCTCTTCGTGCATAGAGTTCACCCAATCCGGATCTTAAAGAGCTTCTTCTACCTTCAAAGGTTCAACACTAGAGATGAAATAATAATGCTCACAAAAGTTAGCTAAACGAGATTTAGAGTGAGTGATTCTCCCATTTTTTATGTCACTGTAGTTTTGTTTCAACGGATGATCTCTATACAGTCTTGCTCTAATTCTTGACAGCTTCTTCTTGTTGGATGGAGGAGCTTCTTCTTCATCATCTTCATCATCTTAAGTGTTGTCGTTGACGTCTCCTTGGGGCGGTGGTGAGGACGGTTGAGGTGGATCATCACGATGTACTTCTTCCTCTTCTTCTCATGTCATGTACCGCTTGTGGATGCTTCCATGTCATTTTGCGGTACGCCTTGAAACGAAGTGGGAGCTTCCACTTAAGTTGATGAAGTGCTTTCCTTCACCTCCATGGGAAGAATCTTCCCAATAGACAAATCTTTGATAGCTTCCGAAGGTCCCTTATCCCGTACATCAATTGGCAATTGTTCGACTTGCGAACCGTTAGTCTCATCAAACTTCACATCTACTGTCTCTTCAACTTTTTGAGTGAAGTTGTTGAAGACATGGTAAGCGTAAGAGTTTGATCCGTAACCAAGAAGGAAACCTTCATAAGATTTAGGTGCAAATTTACACCAACGATGCTTATCAAGAATATAGCACTTAGAGCCGAATACCTGAAAGTATCCAACTTGGGGTTTGTTACCGATGAGTAGCTCGTATGCCATTTTACCGAGAAGCTTGTGCAAGTAGAGTCGGTTTATGGCATGGCAAGCTGTTTCCACGGCTTCTGCACAAAAGTGTCTTGAAGTCTTGTATTCATCAAGCATCGTTCTCGCCATCTCTATGAGCGTTCGGTACTTCCTCTCAACAACTCCATTTTGTTGAGGTGTGTACATCATTGAGAACTCATGTAAGATACCATATTCATCAAGAAAAGTATCCACATTAGTGTTCTTGAACTCTGTTCCGTTGTTGCTCCGAACCTTCTTGATCTTCACTTCAAACTGGTTTTGAGATTTCCGAGCAAAATTCTTGAAGATCATTTGTAGCTGTGACTTATCATTGAGAAAGAACACCCACGTAAATCTGGAAAAATCATCAACAATGACTAAACCATAAGAATTTCCACAAAGACTCGTGTAAGCATTGGGACCAAAGAGATCCATGTGAAGAATCTCGAGGGGTCTTCTTCTGGTCATGATGTTCTTCACGGGATGACTTCCACCAACTTGCTTTCCTGCTTGACAAGCACTACAAAGTCTATCTTTGTCAAAGATAACATCTTTAAAACCAATAATATGATCACCTTTGATAAGTTTGTCACTATTTCGCATACCAACATGTCCAAGCCTTCTATGCCATAACGAACCTTTTGAAGATTTTGCGATAAGACATGTACATGGTTTGGATATCTTAGAGAAATCAACAATGTATAAATCACCTCTATGAAAACCAGTAAAGACAAAGTTATGATTGTCGCTACGAAACACTCGGCATTCATTTTTGTAAATAGCACATCGAAACCAAAGTCTTCTAGTCTAGATACGGAAAGAAGATTATAGCCAAGGGATTCAACAAGCATGACATTTTGAATGGAACTGTCATGAGATACGGCCACCTTACCAAGGCCAAGTACCTTACCTTTGGAGTTGTCTCCAAAAGTCACATACTTCCGAGGTCCACGGTTTGGTGTAATCTCATGGAACATGTCTTTATCTCCGGTCATGCAATTGGTGCATCCACTGTCAAGAACCCACTCCTTTCCACCGGCCATGTAGTATTTAAGGTTAGCTATAAGACTAAGGTTCCTCATAGTCCTCTCATACTCGATGTCAAATTCTTCATCTTCATTATACTAGCTATGCTCCACATTGTCATCATCGGATGAAGTTCCCTCATCATAAGAAACAAGAATTTCATTAGAAATTTGACTATGAGAATGTTCATGTTTATGCATTCAAATGGCTTCAACAATGATATTGTTAATAGTAATGGCATCTCCTTTAGCACTCATGAGGTCACGAAGCTCAAATAGGCATTTATCAAAGTTAGGATCGGTTAGCTTCATTTTGTGAAAAGCAATACATTTGTGGAATATGATATCAAGATTTTTCAAGGAATAGTCTGGATATCTTTTCTCTAAGTCTTTCCACAAGGTATGGGCACACTCAAAGGTTTGCAACTGATTAAGCACATTTCTTGGTAAACCTCTAATGATAAGATTGGCAGTGTTAAGGTTACCAAGCATATTAACTTCATCATAGAGAAGGATGTATGGGGTCAATGGGAGGCGCATAGGGGTATTCAACATACTTGCGCAAATGGAACTCATCAAATATAACAAGAATTTCATTTTTCCATTATCTAAAGTACTCCCCATCAAGAATAGGCACTCTACAACTAAAAATCTGGGTGCTAGTCACATTCATCTTCCTCCAATGGCTGTTAAACCAAGGTTTCAGAGACCTTGCTCTGATACCAATTCAGGGATCAATAGAACATGTGTCTAGAGGGGGGGTGAATAGACTACTTGTCAAGACAAAATTTCTAGCTTAACCCAATTTCAAGGAAGCAGTTATAACAAGTCAAGTACACCCTACACATGCAGTTCTAAGAGTATAGCAGCGGAATGTAAAACATGCAAGTGTAATGTAGAGGAGTAAGTTAGGGAGATCAAACGCATGAGGATGACATGACGATTTTTGGCATGGTTCCGATAGGTGGTGCTATCGTACGTCCATGTTAGTGGAGACTTCAACCCATGCAGGGTAACGACTTCAAGAGTCCAAGGAGGGGTCCACCCACAGAGGGTCCACAAAGAAGCGGCCTTGTCTATTCCACCACGGCTTCCGTCCACGGAGGACTAGTCTTACTCACGGCATATCTTCACAAAGTAGGCGATCTCCTTGCCCTTACAAACATCTTGGTTCAACTCCACAACACGAAGTAGGAGGCTCCCAAGCGACACCTAACCAATCTAGGAGACACCACCCTCCAAAAGATAATAGATGTGGTAAATCAATGAATCCCTTGCTCTTGTGCTTCTAAAGATAGTATTCTCAACACAAATCACTCTCTCACAGAATAAGCATGGGTAGGAGAGGTTGATTTGGTGGAAAGCAGTTCGGGGAGGCTAGAGATCAAGTTTCAAATGATAGGATTGGAATATCTTGGTCTCAACACATCAGTAGGTGGTTCTCTCACAGAAAATGGATCTGGCAGTGAAGTGTGTGTTCTGAGTGCTTCTCCCATGAATGAGAGGTGGGTGAAGGGGTATATATAGGAAGCAGCCAAAATCCAACTGTTACACACAAAAGGGCAAACTCGGTGACACCGAAGTTGACATCTCAGTTGTACCGATTAGACAAAGGTGTGAACTTTTGAATCTCGGTGAGACCGATATATGAAACTCAGTGGCACTGAAAAGGTGACTAACGGCAGATGGCCAAACTCGGTGGCACCAATACTCAAACTCGGAAATTCCGATTTTGTGTATCTTGGCAACAGAATGTTGGTCACACTAAACTAGGTAGCACTAACTTGGTTTCGGTTGCACCGATTTGGTGGGAATGGCTAGGGTTTCTGTGTGAGGTCAAACTCGGTGGATCTGATATTGAAATGTTGGTGGCACCGAATTTGTGAATGTGGAACTTGACAGAGTGGATATGTGGGAAAAATGACTGAGTGTTTTGGTGGCTAACTTTGAGTATTTGAGCAATCGGTTCATTTTACTACCTCATCCCCTTTTAATAGTATTGGCTTTCCTATGGACTCAAAAGTGATTTCTCACAAATATAAAATGAAGATTCTTCTAGCTTAAAGCTTGAGCTAATATTGTTCCTTTCTTGCATCCACGGGCATCTCCACATAAACCTTTAGCCAATGCTCTCTATGGACTATTCGTGAAATATCTAGATAAAAGTGTTAGTCCAAGAGACAATGTATGTTGTCATGAATTATCAAAATCACCAAGGGAGCATATGTGCTTTCATCTACACCTCCAGCTCTAGGGACATCTACAGAAGCCTTCATCGACATTCTTCTGTCCACTCCATCATCAGCTACCTGAGCAGATCGAGCCCACAAAGATGATTAGTTCTAAACCTTTGAACTTTGTGGTAACTTGTTTCCAAAGGTGGAGAAGTGTATAGATCAAATAGGGCTGAGAGAGAGAGAGAGAGAGCTTTGCTTTTTTATTTTCTCTCATTTGGTTTTGGTTTTTCAAAACATTTGGTCTTTTGAAGACTTTACTTTTTAGGATAAGTGTTCGATCATACGCTTTGATTAGTTGATGCTACTATGTTATTACCTTTGAGATATCTACATGGTGATCATTCATTTACTTGTTTGGTGTTATGAGCATTATTATTCATTTATATCATTTATGCGCACCACCAAATTGTACGAGACATGGAAGAGTGACCCATGATCCTAATCGATTATGCATTTTCATTCAAACGCAAATTTAAAATAATGCAGAAATTTAGGGGGAGCTATTGCTTTTCACATACTTCTCAAAGTGTTGATTCTAATCATTGATTATATATTTTGTCAAAGCTTTTATCTATATGTTGTCATCAATTACCAAAAAGGGGGTGATTGGAAGCATGATTGCTCCCTAAGGTGGTTTTGATAATTGATCACAACATATGCATCATTTGACTAAAGATCTTATCCAAGTATATTTCAGAAAAGTTCAAAGATGCCTTGTCTAAAGTATTGTGAGGAGAAACCCCTTGAGGAACGGAAGGAACATGATTGGCTCAAGCTTCAAGGAAGAAGACTCTAAAGTTTACATTTGACAGAAATCACTTTGAGTCCATAGGAAAGCCAATACTATTAAAAGAGGGGTGAGGTACTATGATGAATTGGTTGCTCAAGTGCTAAGAGATAGCCACCAAAAATAGTCACTCATTCTCCCACAAAATACCTCTGTCCAAAGCCAAATCAGCAAAATCGGTACGACCAACTTTTTCCACTCGGGCCTACCGATTTTCTACCAGACAGATCCTATGCCAAACCCTAATCTCTCGGTACCACCAACTTCCATATCGGTGCCACCGAGATTCAGTGACCACCTTTCTGTTGAACAAATTCCAAGAATCGGAATTCCCGAGATTGGAATCGGTCTCACCGTTATTTGGAAACTGCTCTTGGTCATCGTATCGGTACCACCGAGATTCATATATCGGTCTCACTGAGAATTCAAAAGTTGCCACATTTAGTGCTACTTGGTACCACCGAGATTTCTCAAACATTTCAAGGCCATCAACTAAACTTCTACAAAAAGCGATTACATTTGTTTTTTTATCATGATTGTGTAGAGGCCTTCGAAATACTTCACAAAGCTTTAATTTAAGCACCTATTGTTCAACCACTTGATTGGAACTTACCATTTGAAATTATGTGTGATGCTAGTGATTATGTTGTTGGTGCTGTGATACGGCAAAGAGTAGAGAATAAAATGAATGGTATTCATTATGCTAGTAAAACTATGCATAGTGATCAAAGAAATTATGCTATTACCGAGAAATTTTTAGCAGTTGTGTTTGCATATGATAAGTCCAGGCCATGTATTGTTGATTCAAAAGTTACTATTCATACTGATCATGTTGCTATTAAATACCTTATGGAAAAGAAATATGCTAAGCCTAGACTAATTAGGTGGGTTATTTTACTTCAAGAATTTTATTTGCATATTGTTGATAGAAAGGTAGCTGAGAATCCGGTAGCCGATAATTTGTCTAGGACGGAAAATGTTCTTGATGACCCACTGCCTATTGATGATAGTTTTCCTAATGAGTAATTAGCTATTATAAATGCTTCCTGTAGCACTCCTTGGTATGCAGATTATGCTTATTACATTGTTGCTAAATATATACCACCTAGTTTCACATGCCAACAAAAGAAAAAGTTCTTCTTTGATTTAAGATATTACTTTTGGGTTGACCCACATCTTTATAATGAAGGAGTAGATGGTGTTATTAGACGTTGTGTACCGGAGAATGAATAGGAACTAATCCTACAGAAGTTTCATTCTGAGGCATTTAGAGGGGACCACGCTGGAGATAGAACTACACATACGGTACTACAATATGTTTTTAATTAGCCTACTCTTTTCAAAGATGCACGTAAGTTTGTCCTCTCTTGTGATGAATGTCAAAGAATTGATAATATTGGTAGGCGTCGAGAAATACCTAATAATTATTCACTTTTTACTGGACCATTTGATGTTTGGGGTTTTGAATATATGGGACCTTTCCCTTCCTCTAATGGGTATACTCATATTTTAGTTTCTATTGATTACGTTACTAAGTGGGTAGAAACTATTCCTACTGGTAGTGCCGATCACAACACTTGTATTAAAATGCTTAAAGAAATTATTTTCCCTAGGTTTGGAGTCTCTAGATATTTAATGACTCATGGTGGTTCACATTTTATTCATGGTACTTTCCATAAAATTCTAGCTCAATATGATGTCAACCTTACAATTGCATCACCTTATCATCCTCAGTCTAGTGTTCAAGTTGAGTTGAGCAATAGAGAAATAAAAATGATCTTGCAAAATATTGTTAATAGATCTATAAAGAATTGGTCTAATGAAAGCACGATTGCTCCTTAAGGTGGTTTTGATAATTGATCACAACATATGCATCACTGGACTAACGATCTTATCCAACTATATTTCAGAGAAGTTCAACGATGCATTGGCTAAAGGATTGTGAGGAGAAACCCCTTGATGAACAAAAGGAATAGGATTGGCTCAAGCTTCAAGCAAGAAGACTCTAAAGTTTACATATGTGAGAAATCACTTCGAGTCCATACGAAAGCCAATACTATTAAAGGGGGGTGAGGTACTATGATGAATCGGTTTCTCAAGTGCTTAGAGATAGCCACCAAAAATATTCACTCATTCTTCCACAAAATATCTCTGACCAAAGCCAAACCAGAAAAATTGGTGCCACCAACTTTTTCCACTCGGACCTACCAATTTTCCACCAGATAGATCCTATGCCAAACCCTAATCTCTCGGTACCACCAACTTCCGTATCGGTGCCACCGAGATTCAATGACCAACTTTCTGTTGAGCAAATTCCAAGAATCAGAATTTTCGAGATTGGAATCGGTCTCATCGAGATTTGGAAACTACTCTTGGTCATCGTATCAGTACCACCGAGATTCATCTATCAGTCTCACAGAGAATTCAAAAGTTGCCACATTTAGGGCAACTCGGTACCACCGAGATTCATTTCGGTGTCACCAAGTTGGGCAATAATGTTGGTTGGATTATGGGGGATGCCTATATATACCCCTCCACCTCCTCTCATTCATAGAGGAAGCACTCAGAACATACTTACACTTGCCAGATCCATTTTTGAGAGAGAGCCACCTACTCATGTGTTGAGATCAAGAGATTCCATCCAACCATTTGAAACTTGATCTCTAGCCTCCCCAAATTTCTTTCCACAAAATCAATCTGTCCTACCCATGCCAAATATATGAGAGAGCGATTGAGTGTTGAGGAGACTATTTTTGAAGCAGAAGAGCAAGGAGTTCATCGTTCTACCGCATCTATTACCTTTTGGAGGACGGTGCCTCCTATATTAGTTAGGTGTCGCTTGGGAGCCTCCTACTTCGTGTAGTGGAGTTGAACCGAGAAGTTTGTAAGGGCAAGGAGATTGCCTACTTCGTGAAGATCTATCGTGAGTGAGGCTAGTCATGTGTGGTCGTAGACCATGGTGGAATAGACAATGCTGCTTCTTCGTGGACCCCTTGTGGGTGGAGCCCTCCGTGGACTCTCGCAGCCATTACCCTCCGTGGGTCGAAGTCTCCACTAACGTGGATGTACGATAGCACTACCTATCGGAATCACGCCGAAAATTGCCGTGTCAACCTTTGCATTTGATCTTCATACCTTACCCTCTACATTATATTTGCATCTCTTTACTTTCTGCTGCTATACTCTTAGATATGCATGTGTAGGGTGAACTTGACTAGTCATAATTGCTAAAACTGGCCCACAGCTAAAATAGGGAAAAGGCTAAGTTTTTATTTTGTCAAGTAGTCTAATCACCCCCCTCCCCTCTAGACATACTTCGAACCCTATGGGATTTCAAACTTGCCGATGAAAGGAGGTTATTTGACATTAGCTCCTTAGATGAATGGATGACACAAGCTTATTAATATGCCAAGTTTTGTAAAGAAAAAGTTAAAAGATGGCATGATAAGATAATCCAAAAATGGCAATTCAAAATAGGTGATCAAGTTCTTTTGTACAATTCTTGTTTTAGTTTTTTTGAAGGAGAACTTCTCTCCAAATGGGAAGGACCATATATAGTCGAAGAAGTTTGCTAATCCGGAGCTATTAAGATTAACAATGTCGAAGGCACAAATCCGAGAGTGAATAATGGGCAAAGAATTAAACACTATCTGAGGTATGCTTATTAATGTTGAAACTAATGTTATTCAAGTGATGTCACTCGAACAACATATAGAAGAGACCTTCTAGAACACTCCAGAACCCTAAAAAAATAGTAGGTATGCGATACGGTAAGTAAACCGATTCCAAAAATTCCATAGTAATAATTTTAGTCTGTTTTGTAATATTAGAAAAAATTTAAAAAATTAAAACCAACCGAGGGGACCCATGAGGAAGTCCCAATGCAACAAGGAGTGGCCTACCCTCCTGGGTGCGCCGGGTTACCTTGGGAACTCCTCATGTGCCCCCGACTCTGTTTTCTTCCTGAACATGTATTCTAACCTGGAAAAATTCATTATATATACTCCCATATGTTTTGACCACCGCATCATGAGTTTCTCCTCTGTCCTTGTTTTGGGCTATTTTTCTAACATATATTTTGACGTGCGGGAGTTATGTTGTCGTCGTCCTCCAACAACATTGAGGATGAGGCTTGGCTGCTACATATGGAGCTCCAACACGAAGGGACTAAGGAAATCATCACGGGGGAGGAGCCTATGGACTCTATGGAGGTGCATCCCCGTGCCTTGAAATGTGGCACGCTAGAGGGCATCTCCACCTCTCTGAACTCGTGTCCACCAATGGGAAGGAGAGCTCGGCTAGCTCAAGAAGCACAAGGTGAATCGTGTTGGAAATATGCCCTACAGGCAATAATAAAATAGTTATTATTATTATTCCTATTTCAAGATAATTGTTTATTATCCATGCTATGACTGTATTGAATGGAAACATAAATGCATGTGTGGATATATAGACAAAACTGTGTCCCTAGTGAGTCTCTATTTGACTAGCCTCTTGATCAAGGATGGTTAAGGTTTCCTAGCCATAGACAAGTGTTGTCACTTGATGACGGGATCACATCATTAGGAGAATGATGTGATGGACAAGACCCAAACTATAAACATAGCATATGATCGTGTCATTTTGTTGATATTGTTTTCTTCATGTCAAGTATTCATTCCTATGACCATGAGATCATGTAACTCACTGACACCGGAGGAATGCCTTGTGTGTATCAAACGTCGCAACGTTACTGGGTGACTATAAAGGTATTCTACAGGCATCTCTGAAGGTGCCCATTGAGTTAGCATGGATCAAGACTGCGATTTGTCACTCCGTGTGACAGAGAGGTATCTCGGGGCCCACTCGGTAATACAACATCACATACAAGCCTTGCAAGCAATGTGACTAAAGAGTTAGTCACGGGATATTGTATTACGAAACGAGTAAAGATACTTGCCGGTAACGAGATTGAAATAGGTATGGAGATACCGACGATCGAATCTCGGGCAAGTAACATACTGAAGGACAAAGGGAATGGTATACGGGATTATATGAATCCTTGGCATAGAGGTTCAACCGATAAGATCTTCATAGAATATGTAGGATCCAATATGGACATCCTGGTCCCGCTATTGGATATTGACCAGAGAGTGTCTCAGGTCATGTCCGCATAGTTTTCGAACCCGCGGGGTCTGCACACTTAAGGTTCGGTGACGTTTTGGTATAGTTGAGTTATAGGTGCTGGTGACCAAAGTTTTGTTCGGAGTCCCTGATGAGATCCCGGACGCCATGAGGAGTTCCTGAATGGTCCGTAAATGAAGATTGATATATAGGAAGTAGGTATTTGGATTCCGGAAGGATTTGGGCATTACCGATAGTGTATCGGGAGTGACGTATGGGTATCGGGGGTCCACCAGGTGGGCCCACCACTCCCCAAGAGGGCCACGTGGACTTGATGGTGGCGCAACAGCCCTTGATGGGCTGACTAGTCAACCAAAGAAAGGCCATGAGGTAAAAAGTGGAAAAACCAAAACAGGTGGACAACTTGGGGAGGAGTCCTACTCCAAGTAGGATTGGAGGAGGACTCCTCCTCTCGTAGTTCGGACCAGCCAAGGGAAGGATCCCTTGGTGGGCAAGCCTAGCCCTTCCTTCCTCCTATATATACTAGAGGTTTGAGGGTTTTTGAGCCACAATTTCAGCCACGTGCTACCCTCTCCTCTAGTTTGTAGTTCTTCCTCTAGATCGGATTTCTGCGGTGCTTAGGCGAAGCCCTGCAGGAATAGATCACTACCATCACCGGCGCACCGTCATGCTGCATAGAACTCATCTACTTCCCCGTCTCTCTTGCTGGATCAAGAAGGTGGAGATCGTCATCGAGTTGTACGTGTTCTGAACGCGGAGGTGTCGTTCGTTCGGTGCTAGATCGGGAGGGATCGTGGGACGACGGCGATTTGGATCATGAAGACATTCCACTACATCAACCATGTTTCTTAATGCTTCCCCCTTAGCGATCTACAAGGGTATGTGGATCTGATCTCCCTCTCGTAGATGATCATCATGATGATAGGTCTTCGTGTGCGTAGGAATTTTTTTGTTTCCCATGCAACATTCCCCAACAGTGGCATCATGAGCTAGGTTCATGCGTAGATGAAATCTCGAGTAGAACACAAAAGAGTTTGTGGGTGTTGATGTTCAATTTGCTCCCCTCCTTAGTCTTTTCTCGATTCGGTGGTATTGTTGGATTAAAGCGGCCCGGACCAACCTTACTCGTACGCTTACGAGAGACCGGTTTAATCAACTAACATGCAAATTCTTGCATAAAGATGACTGGCGGGTGTCTGCTTCTTCAACTTTAGTTGAATCAAATTTTCCCCGGCGGTCCTTGGAGAAGGTTAAATAGCAATTTGCATAACACCATTGTGGCTTTGCATAAGTAAGATGCGATCATACTAGATACCTGTAGCAGCAACGTAAAACATGCAACAACAAATTAGAGGACGTCTAACTTGTTTTTGTAGGTTATGCATGTGATGTGATATGGCCAAAGACATGATGTGATATATTGTATGTATGAGATGATCATGTTGTAGTAGTTAAATATCGACTTGCACGTAGATGCTACGGCAACCGGCAAGAGCCATAGGGTTGTCTTTAAACTAACGTTTGTGCTTGCAGATGCGTTTACTATATTGCTAGGTAGTAGCTTTAGTAGTAATATCATAGATAGCACGACAACCTCGATGGCGGCACAATGATGGAGATCATGGTGTGGCGCCGGTGACGATGAGGATCATGCCGATACTTTGGTGATGGAGATCAAGAAGCACAAGATCATGGCCATATGATGTCAATTATGATTTGCATGTGATGTTAATCCTTTTATGCACCTTACTTTGCTTAGAACAACGGTAGCATTATAAGGTGATCCCTCACTAAAATTTCAAGATAAAATTGTGTTCTCCCCCACTATGCACCGTTGCGACAGTTCGTCGTTTCCAGATACCACGTGATGATCGGGTGTCATATGTTGGAAATATGCCCTAGAGGCAATAATAAATTAGTTATTATTATATTTCTTTGTTCATGATAATCGTTTATTATCCATGCTATAAATGTATTGATTGGAAACACAAATACATGTGTGGATACATAGACAAAACACTATCCCTAGTAAGCCTCTAGTTGACTAGATCGTTGATCAAAGATGGTCAAGGTTTCCTAACCATAGACAAGTGTTGTCACTTGATAACGGGATCAAATCATTAGGAGAATCATGTGATGGACAAGACCCAAATTATATATGTAGCATATTGGTCGTGTCATTTTATTGCTATTGTTTTCTGCGTGTCAAGTATTTGTTCCTATGACCATGAGATCAGATAACTCACTGGCACCGGAGGAATACCTTGTGTGTATCAAACGTCACAACGTAACTGGGTGACTATAAAGGTGCTCTACAGGTATCTCCGAAGGTGTCCGTTGAGTTAGTATGGATCAATACTGGGATTTGTCACTCCGTGTGACGGAGAGGTATCTCGAGGCCCACTCGGTAATACAACATCACACACAAGCCTTGCAAGCAATGTGACTAAGTGCAAGTCACAGGATCTTGTATTACGGAACGAGTAAAGTGACTTGTCGGTAACGAGATTGAAATAGGTATACGGATACCGACGATCAAATCTCGGGCAAGTAACATACCGAAGGACAAAGGGAATGACATACGGGATTATATGAATCCTTGACACTGAGGTTCAACCAATAAGATCTTCGGAGAATATGTAGGATCCAATATGGGCATCCAGGTCCCGCTATTGGATATTGACCGAGGAGTACCTCGGGGCATGCCTACATAGTTCTCGAACGCGCAGGGTCTGCACACTTCAAGTTCGGCGATGTTCAAAATAGTTGAGTTATATATGTGTGGTTACCGAATGTTGTTCGGAGTCCCAGATGAGATCACGGACATCACGAGGGTTTCTGGAATGGTCCGGAGACAATATTGATATATAGGATGACTTCATTTGGTTACCGGAATGTTTTCGGACATTACCGGGAATGTACCGGGAGTGACGAATGGGTTCTGAAAGTTCACCGGGAGGGGGGCAACCCTCCCAGGGGAAGCCCAAAGGACTTATGGGTGGTGCACCAGCCCTTAGTAGGCTGGTGGGACAGCCCAATAAGGCTTATGCGCCATAAGAGAAAAACCAAAGAAAAAAAAGAAAAGGTGGGAAGGAAGAGTAGGACTCCACTTTCCAATCCTATTTTGAGTAGGATTGGAGTAGGAGTCCTACTACCCTCTTGGTCGGCGCCTCCTTGGGGACTTGGTCCTCAAGGCAGCCTCCTACCCCTCCCTCCTATATATAGTGGCGATTTAGGGCTGATTTGAGACAACTTTTGCCACGTGCAACTTAGATCTAGACACCATAGTTTTACCTCTAGATCGTATTTCTGCGGAGCCCTACAGGAGTAGATCCTTCACCACCACCGGAGCGCCGTCATGCTGTCGGAGAACTCATCTACTTCTCCGTCTTGCTTGCTGGATCAAGAAGGCCGAGATCATCGTCGAGCTGTTTGTGTCCTGAACGCGGAGGTGTCGTCCGTTCGGCACTGGATCGGAACGGATCGTGAGACGGATCGCAAGACGGTTCGTGCAACGAATCACAAGACGGTTCGTGGGACGGATCGCGGGACGGTTCATGGGACGGTACGCGGGGCGGATCGAGGGACGTGAGGACGTTCCACTACATCAACCGCGTTTCTTAACGCTTCCTGCTGTGCGATCTACAAGGGTACATAGATCCAAATCTCCTCTCGTAGATGGACATCACCATGATAGGTCTTCGTGTGCGTAGGATTTTTTTTGTTTCCCATGCAATGTTCCCCAACAGTGGCATCATGAGATAGGTTCATGCGTAGATGTAATCTCGAGTAGAACACAAAAGGTTTTGTGGATGTTGATGTTCGATTTTCTGCCCTCCTTAGTCTTTTCTCGATTCGGCGGTATTGTTGGATTGAAGCGGCCCGGACCGACATTATTCGTACGCTTACGAAAGACTGGTTTCATTGCTTGACATGCAACCTCGTTGCATAAAGATGACTTGCGGGTGTCGGTTTCTTCAACTTTAGTTGAATTGGTTTTGACCGAGCCGGTCCTTGGAGAGGTTAAATAGCAATTTGCACATCTCCATTGTGGTTTTTGTGTAAGTAAGATGCGATCTACTAGATACCCATAGCAGCCACGTAAAACATGCAACAACAATTAGAGGACGTCTAACTTGTTTTTGCAGGGTATGCTTGTGATATGATATGGCCAATGACGTGATGTGATATATTGGATGTATGAGATGATCATGTTGTAATAGTTAATATCGACTTGAACGTTGATGGTACGGCAACCGGCAGGAGCCATAGGCTTTTCTTTAAACTAACGTTTGTGTTTGCAGATGCGTTTACTATATTGCTAGGATGTAACTTTAGTAGTAATAGCATAAGTAGCACGACAACCCCGATGGCGACACGTTGATGGAGATCATGCTGCGGCGCCGGTGACAAGAAGATCGTGCCAGTGCTTTGGTGATGGAGATCAAAAAGCACATGATGATGGCCATATCATGTCACTTATAAATTGCATGTGATGTTAATCCTTTTATGCACCTTATTTTTCTTAGAATGACGGTAGCATTATGAGGTGATCTCTCACTAAAATTTCAAGACGAAATTGTGTTCTCCCCGACTGTGCACCATTGCTATAGTTCGTCGTTTCGAGACACCACGTGATGACCGGGTGTGATAGACTGATGACCCACAAGTATAGGGGATCTATCGTAGTCCTTTCGATAAGTAAGAGTGTGGAACCCAACGAGGAGAAGAAGGATCTGACAAGTGGTTTTCAGCAAGGTAATATCTGCAAGCACTGAAATTATCGGTAACAAGTAGTTGTGTGGTGAGATGATTCGTAGCAAGTAGCAAGTAACAAAAGTAACAACGGTGCAGCAAAGTGTCCCAATCCCTTTTGTAGCAAGGGACAAGCCTGGAGAAAGTCTTATAGGAGGTAAAACGCTCCCGAGGACACACAGGAATTTCTGTCATGCTAGTTTTCATCATGTTCATATGATTCGCGTTCGTTACTTTGATAGTTTGATATGTGGGTGGATCGGTGCTTGGGTACTACCCTTACTTGGACAAGCATCCCACTTATGATTAACCCTTCTCGCAAGCATCTGCAACTACGAAAGAAGAGTTAAGACAAAGTCTAACCATAACATTAAACTAGTGGATCCAAATCAGCCCCTTACGAAGCAACGCATAAACTAGGGTTTAAGCTTTTGTCACTCTAGCAGCCCATCATCTACTTACTACTTCCCAAGGCCTTCCCCTAGGCCCAAATAATGGTTAAGTGTTATGTAGTCGGCGTTCACACAACACCACTAGAGGAAAAACAACATACAACATATCAAATTACCGAACGAATACCAAATTCACATGACTACTATTAGCATGACTTATCCCATGTCCTCAGGAACAAAAGTAACTACTCACAAAGCATAATCATATTCATGACCAGAGAGGTAATGAGTAGCATCAAATATATGAACATAAACTCTTCCACCAAGTAATCCAACTAGCATCAACTACAAAGAGTCATTAGCACTACTAGCAACCTTACTAGTACCAATCGGAGTCGCGAGACGGAGATTGGTTACAAGTGATGAACTAGGGTCTGGAGATGAGATGGTGCTGATGAAGATGTTGATGGTGATGAGTCCCCTACGATGAGAGGAGTGTTGGTGATGACGATGGCGACGATTTCCCCCTCCGGGAGGGAAGTTTCCCCGGCAGGATCGTCCTGCCGGAGCTCTAGATTGGTTCTGCTCAAGTTCCGCCTCGTGGCGGCGGCGAATCCTCCGAAAAGCCTCCTCTTGATTTTTTCCAGACCGAAACCCTTCTTGTAGCAAAAGAGGGGGGGCAGTGGGCCAGCAGGGAGCTCACAAGCCCCCTAGGCGCGACCAGGGGGTGGCCGCGCCTAGCAGGCTTGTGGCCACCTGCTGGCGCCCCTCTGGCACTTCTTCGGCCCAGTATTTTTTATAAATCCCAAAAAAAGTCCACGTTGATTTTCACGGCTTTTGGAGTTGCGCAGAATAAGCATCTCAAACTTGCTCCTTTTTCGGGCCAGAATTCCAACTGCCGGCATTCTCCCTCTTCATGTAAACCTTGCAAAATAAGAGATAAAAGGCATAGGTATTGTACCGTGAAGTGAAATAACAGCCCAAAAAGCGATAAATATCAACATGAAAGCATGATGCAAAATGGACGTATCATAGACTCAATGTTCACATACAACAGGTGCAAAACAGTTGCACACACGGAACACTCGGGTTAAGCTTGACGAGCCTAGCATGTGCAGACATGGCCTCGGAACACATGAGACCGAAAGGTCGAGCATGAATCATATAGTTGATATGATTAGCATATGGATGCTTACCATTGAAACTATCCTCAACTCACGTGATGATCGGACTTGAGCTAGTGAAATTGGATCATGTACCACTCAAATGACTAGAGAGATGTACTTTTTGAGTGGGAGTTTAGCGAGTAATTTGATTAGTTAAACTCTAATTGTCATTAACATAGTCTAATGGTATTTGCAAATTGCGGTGTAGCTTGCGCTATAGCTCTACTGTTTTTATATGTTCCTAGAGAATATTTAGTTGAAAGTTGATAGTAGCAACTTTACGGACTGAGTCTGTAAACTCAGGATTGTCCTCATTGCTGCAGAGAAGGCTTGTGTCCTTAATGCACCACTTGGTGTGCTGCACCTCGAGCGTCGTCAGTGGATGTTGCGAACATCTGACATACATGTTTTTGATGACTACGTGATAGTTCAGTGCATAATACTTAATAGCTTAGAAGCAAGGCGCCGAAGACGTTTTTAAACGTTGCGGAACATATGATATGTTCTAAGAGATGAAATTGAGATTTCATGCTCGTGCCCTTGTTGAGAGGTATGAGACCTCCGACAAGATTCTTTTGTCTACAAAGTAAAGGAAAAAACTCAAATCGTTGAGCATGTTCTCAGACTGTCTGAGTACAACAATCGCTTGAATCAAGTGGGAGTTAATCTTCTAGATGAGATAGTGATGGTTCTCCAAAGTCACTGCCACCAAGCTGCTAGAGCTTCGTGATGAACTATAAACAAATCAAGGATATGATGATCCTTGAAGAGATTCGCAATGTTTGACACTTCAAAAGTAGAAATCAAGAAGGAGCATCAATTGTTGATGGTTAGTAAAACCACTAGTTTCAAGTAGGGCAAGGGCTAGAAGGGACAGTTCATGAAACGGCAAACCAGTTGCTGCTCCAATGAAGAAACCCAAGATTGAACCCAAACCCGAGACTAAGTGCTTCTATTATGAGGGGAACGGTCACTGAGGCGGAGCTACCCTAGATACTTGGTAGATAAGAATGCCGGCAAAGTCGACAAAAGTATATTTGATATACATGATATTGATGTGTGCTTTACTGGTACTCCTAGTAGCATGAGGGTATTGGATAACGGTTCGGTTGCTAAGTGATTAGTAACTCGAAATGAAAGCTACGGTATAAACGGAGACTAGCTAAAGGCGATGTGATGATAAATATTGGAAGTGTTTCCAAGGTTGATGTGATCAAACATCACATGCTCCCTCTACGTTGGGATTGGAGATAAACCTAAATAATTGTTATTTGGTGTTTGCATTGAGCATGAACATGATTTGATCGTGTTTATTGCAATATGATTATTCATTTAAAGAGAATAATAGTTATTCTATTTGCTTGAATAATTACCCTCAATGGTTTATTGAATCTCGGTCGTAGTGTTACACATGTTCATAATATTGGTGCCAACAGATACAAAGTAATAATGATAGTACCACTTAGTAGTGGCACTGCCACTTGAGTCATGTTGGTGTAAAATGCATGAAGAAGCTCCATGCTGATGGATCTTTGTACTCACTCATTTTTGAACGTTTGAGACATGCAAACCATACATGTTGGTATAAATGCATGAAGAAGCTCCATAGAGATGGATCATTTGGACTCACTTGATTTTGAATCACTTGAGACATGCAAATCGTGCCACATGAAACAAGAGAGTAACTTGTTGGGAGTAATACATTTTTTATGTGTGCAGTCCAATGAGTGATGAGGCACGCAGTGGATATCGTTATGTTCTTACTTCACTGACGATTTGAGTAGATACGGGAGTATTTACTTGATGAATCACAAGTATGAAATATTGAAAAGTTCAAAGCTATTTCAGAGTGAAGATCGTCGTGACAAGAGGATAAACTATCTATGATATGATCATAGAGATGAATATCTGAGTTACGAGTTTTTGGTACGCAGTTAAGACAATATGAAGATTGTTTCGCAGTTCATGCCACCTGGAACACCGTAGTGTGATGATGTGTCCGAACGTCATAGCCACGCCCTATTTTGAATTGGTGCATACTATGATGTCTCTTATCGAATTATCACTATCGTTTATGGGTTATGCATTAGAGACAACCACATTCACTTCTCGTTGAGATGACACAGTATAGACTATGGTTTGGAGAAACCTGAGCTCTCGTTTCTTGAAAGTTTGGGGCTGCGACGCTTATGTGAAAAAGTTTCAGTCCGATAAGCTCGAACCCAAAGCGGATAAATGCATCTTCATAGGATATCCAAACAGATGGATACATCTCCTATCTCAGATCCGGAAGCAAAGTGTTTGTTTCTAAAAACGGGTCCTTTCTCGAGGAAAGGTTTCTCAGAATTGAGTGGGAGGGTGGTGGAACTTGATGAGGTTAGTGAACCGTCACTTCAACCAGTGTGTAGCAGGGCGCAGGAAGATGTTCCTGTGGCGCCTACACCAATTGAAGTGGAAGCTGATGATGGTGATCATTAGATCTTCTAATCAAGTTACTACAAACCTCGTAGGTCCACAAAGGCCGCGTACTACTACAGGGTGGTACGGTAACCCTGTCTTGGAGGTCATGTTGTTGAACAACAATGAACCTACGAGTTATGGAGAAGCCATGGTGGGCCTGGGTTCCGACAAATGGCTGGAGGCCATGAAATCTGAGAGAGGATCCATGTATAAAACAAAATGTAGACTTTGGAAGAACTACTTGATGGTAGTAAGACTATTAAGTAAAGATGGATATTTGAAAGGAAGATAGACGATAATGGTGATAAGTCACTATTAAGAAAAGCTCGACTTGTCGTAAAGATGTTTTCGACAAGATCAAAGAGTTGACTATGATTTGACTTTCTCACTCGTAGCGATGCTAAAAGTATGTTGGAATTATGTTAGTAGTTGCTGCATTATTTGTGAAATATTGGACATAGGAAGTCACAACATTGTTTCATCGACGGTTTCCTTGAGGAAGGGTTGTATGTGATACAATCAGAAGGTTTTGTCGATCCTAAGGATACTAACAAGTATGCAAGCACCAGCGATCCTTTTATGGACTGGTGCAAGCATCTCGGAGTTGGAATATACGCTTTGATGAGATGATCAAAGCTTTTGGGTTTGTGCAAGGTTTATGAGAAACTTTTATTTCCAAAGAAGTGAGTGGGAGCACTATAGTATTTTCTGATAAAGTATATGTGGTTGACATATTGTTGGTCGGAAGTGATGTAGAATTTCTATGAAGCATGAAAGGTTGTTTGAAAGGAGTTTTTCAAAGGAAGACCTGGATAGAGCTATTTGAACATTGAGCATCAAGATCTATAGAGATAGATCAAAAATGCTGAACAGAACTTTCAAATGAAATGCATGCATTCGACAAGTTTTTGAAAGAGTTCAAAATAGATCAACAAAGAAGGAGTTATTGGCGGTGTTTTAAGGTTTGAATATGAGTAAGACTCAAATGCCCGACCACGGCAGAAGAAAGATAAAGGACGAAGGTCGTCCCCTATGCCTTAGCCGTAGACTCTAAAGTATGCCAAGTTGTGTACCGCACCTGATGTGTGCCTTGCCACAAGTCTGTTAAGGGGTACAGAGAGTGATCCAGGATTGAATCAGTGAACAACGGTCAAAGTTATCCTTAGTAACTAGTGGACTAAGGAATTTTTCTCGATTATGGAGGTGGTTAAAAAGTTCTTCGTAAAGGGTTACGTTGATGCAAGCTTTGACACTAATCCGAATAATCAGAGTAGTAAAACGGATTCGTATAGTAGAGTAGATATTTGGACTATTTCCGAATAGCACGTAGTAGCAGCATCTATAAGATGACATAAATATTTGTAAAGAACACACGGATCTAAAAGTTTCAGAACCGTTGACTAAAACCTCTCTCACGAGCAAGACGTGATCACACCCCAGAACTATATGGGTGTTGGATTCGTTGAAATCACATGGTGATGCGAACTAGATTATTGACTCTAGTGCAAGTGGGAGACTATTGGAAATATGCCCTAGAGGAAATAATAAATTAGTTATTATTATATTTCTTTGTTTTTGATAATCGTTTATTATCCATGCTATAATTGTATTGATTGGAAACACAAATACATGTGTGGATACATAGACAAAACACTGTCCCTAGTAAGCCTCTAGTTGACTAGCTTGTTGATCAAAGATGGTCAAGGTTTCCAAACCATAGACAAGTGTTGTCACTTGATAACAGGATCACATCATTAGGAGAATCATGTGATGGACAAAACCCAAATTATATACGTAGCATATTGATCGTGTCATTTTATTGCTATTGTTTTTTGCGTGTCAATTATTTGTTCCTATGACCATGAGATCATATAACTCACTGGCACCGGAGGAATACCTTGTGTGTATCAAACGTCACAACGTAACTGGGTGACTATAAAGGTGCTCTACAGGTATCTCCTAAGGTGTCCGTTGAGTTAGTATGGATCAAGACTGGGATTTGTCACTCCGTGTGACGGAGAGGTATCTCGGGGCCCACTCGGTAATACAACATCACACACAAGCCTTACAAGCAATGTGACTAAGTGTAAGTCACGGGATCATGTATTATAGAACGAGTAAAGAGACTTGCCGGTAACGAGATTGAAATAGGTATACGGATACCGACGATCAAATCTCGGGCAAGTAACATACCGAAGGACAAGGGGAATGACATACGAGAGTATATGAATCCTTGACACTGAGGTTCAACCGATAAGATCTTCGGAGAATATGTAGGATCCAATATGGGCATCCAGGTCCCGCTATTGGATATTGACCGAGGAGTACCTCGGGGCATGTCTTCATAGTTCTCGAACCCGCGGGGTTTGCACACTTAAAGTTCGGCGATGTTTAATATAGTTGAGTTATATATCTGTGGTTACTGAATGTTGTTCGGAGTCCCGGATGAGATCACCGACGTTACGAGGGTTTCCGGAATGGTCCGGAGACAAAGATTGATATATAGGATGACTTCATTTGGTTACCGGAAAGCTTTCGGGCATTACCGGGAATGTACCAGGAGTGACGAACGGGTTCCGGAAGTTCACCGGGAGGGGGGCAACCCTCTCGGGGGAAGCCCAAAGGACTTATGGGTGGCGACCAGCCCTTAGTGGGCTGGTGGGGCAGCCCAATAAGGCCTATGCGCCATAAGATAAAAACCAAAGAAAAGAAAAAGAAAAGGTGGGAAGGAAGAGAAGGACTCCACTTTCCAATCCTATTTTGAGTAGGATTGGAGTAGGAGTCCTACTCCCCTCTTGGTCGGTGCCTCCTTGGGGACTTGGTCCTCAAGGCAGGCTCCTCCCCCCCCCCTCCTATATATAGTGGTGATTTAGGGCTGATTTGAGACAACTTTTGCCACGTGCAACTCAAATCTAGACACCATAGCTTTACCTCTAGATCGTATTTCTGCGGAGCTCGGGCGGAGCCCTGCAGGAGTACATCCTTCACCACCACCGGAGCGTCGTCACGCTGCCGGAGAACTCATCTACTTCTCTGTCTTGGTTGCTGGATCAAGAAGGCCGAGATCATCATCGATCTATACGTGTGCTGAACGCGGAGGTGTCGTCCGTTTGGCACTAGATCGGAACGGATCGTGAGACGGATCGCAAGACGGTTCGTGCAACGGATCGCGAGATGGTTCGTGAGATGGATCGCGAGACGGTTCGCTGGATGGATCGCTGGACAGTTCATGGGACGGTTCGCGGGGCGGATCGAGGGATGTGAGGATGTTCCACTACATCAACCGCGTTTCTTAACGCTTCCTGTTGTGCGATCTACAAGGGTACGTAGATCCAAATCTCCTCTCGTAGATGGACATCACCATGATAGGTCTTCGTGTGCATAGGAAATTTTTTGTTTCCCATGCAACGTTCCCCAACATGATAGACTCAACGTTCACATACAACGGGTGCAAAACAGTTGCACACGCGGAACACTCGGGTTAAACTTGACGAGCCTAGCATGTACAGACATGGCCTCAGAACACAAGAGACCGAAAGGCGAGTATGAATCATATAGTAGATATGATCAACATGGAGTTGTTCACCACTGAAACTATACTCAACTCACATGATGATCAAACTTAAGTTAGTGAATTTGGATCATGCGACACTCGAATAACTAGAGGGATGTCTATTTGAGTGGGAGTTTATGAGTAATATGATTAGCTAAACTCAATTGTCTTGAACATAGTCTAAGTAATCTTTGCAAAATTTTATGTTGTAGATCAATGGCTCCCGCAGTAGCAACCCTGAATTTCAATACGTTCCTAGAGAAAGCTAAGCTGAAAGATGATGGTAGCAACTTTGTAGACTGGTCTCAAAATCTGAGGCTTATCGTCCAAGCTGGGCAAAAGAATTATGTCCTTGATGCAGCGCTAGGAGATGAACCACCCGCTACGGCTGACTAAGATGTTTTGAACGATTGGCAAGCTCGTAAGGATGACTACTCACTAGTTCAATGTGCAGTTTTGTATGGCTTTGAACCGGGACTTCAAAGACGTTTTGAACGTCATGGAGCATATGAGATGTTCAAGGAGTTGAAGTTTATCTTCGAGAAGAATGCCCGGGTCGAGAGGTATGAGACCTCCGATAAATTCTATGTTTGCAAAATGGAGGAGAATTCGTTTGTAAGTGAACATGTGCTCAAAATGTCTGGGCACTCAAACCATCCAGCTGAGCTGGGGATCGCTCTCCCGCAAGAAGCTATCACTCACAGAATTCTTCAATCACTGCCACCTAGCTACAAGAGCTTCGTGTTGAACTATAACATGCAAGGGATGAATAAGTCACCCGATGAGTTATTTGCGATGCTAAAAGTCGTTGAGTCAGAAATCCAGAAAGATCATCAAGTGTTGATGGTCAATAAGATCACTAGTTTCAAGAAGAACGACAAAGGAAAGAAAGGTAACTCCAAGAAGAGTGCCAAAGTTGTTGCCCCTCCGACGAAGAAACTTAAGGTTGGGCCTAAGCCGGAAACTGAGTGCTATTATTGCAAGGGGACTGCTCACTGGAAGCGCAACTGCCCCAAGTATATGGACGATAAGAAGGCGGCCAACGCTAAACAAGGTATATATGATATACATGTTATTGATGTGTACCTCACCAACTCTCGTAGTAGTGCCTGGGTATTTGATACCGGTTCTGTTGCTCACATTTGTAACTCGAAACAGGAACTGCAGAATAAATGAAGGTTGGCGAAGGATGAAGTGACGATGCGCGTGGGAAATGGTTCCAAGGTTGATGCAATCTCCGTCGGCACGGTCTCACTTCAGTTACCAACGGGATTAGTTATGAACTTAAATAATTGTTATTTAGTGCCTGCGTTGAGCATGAACATTATATTTGTATCTTGTTTATTGCAAGACGGTTACTCATTTAAGTCTGAGAATAATGGTTGTTTTATTTATATGAGTAATATCTTTTATGGTCATGCACCCAATGTGAGCGGTTTGTTCATATTGAATCTCGATTGTGATGACACTCATATCCATAACATTGAGACCAAAAGATGTAGAGTTAACAATGATAACGCCACTTTCTTGTGGCACTGACGCTTAGGTCATATTGGTGTTAAGCGCATGAAGAAACTCCATGCTGATGGACTTTTAGAGTCACTTGATTTTGAATCACTTGACACATGCGAACCATGCCTCATGGGAAAGATGACTAAGACTCCATTCTCTGGAACAATGGAGCGTGCAAGTGACTTATTGGAGATCATACATATTGATGTGTGCGGACCAATGAGCATAGAGGCGCGCGGAGGATATCATTATTTTCTCACCTTCATTGATGATTTGAGTAGGTATGGCCATATCTACTAGATGAAGCACAAGTCTGAAACGTTTGAAAAGTTTAAGCAATTTTAGAGTGAAGTTGAAAATCATCGTAGCAAGAAGATCAAGTTCCTATGATCTGATCGAGGAGGAGAGTATCTGAGTTACGAGTTTGGTGCTCACTTAAGACAATGTGGAATTACTTCACAATTGACACCGCCTGGAACATCACAGCGTAATGGTGTGTCCGAACATCGTAATCGTACTTTATTAGATATGGTGCGATCTATGATGTCTCTTACCGATTTGCCACTATCATTTTGGGGCTATGCATAAGAGACAACTGCAGTCACTTTAAATAGGGCACCATCAAAATCCATTGAGACGACACCATATGAGCTATGGTATGGCAAGACGCCAAAGTTGTCGTTTCTTAAAGTTGGGGGATGCGATGCTTATGTCAAAAAGCTTCATCCTGAAAATCTGGAACCCTAAGCAGAAAAGTGTGTCTTCATAGGTTACCCAAAAGAGACAGTTGGGTAGACCTTCTATCTCAGATCCGAGGGCAAAGTGTTTGTCGCTAAGAATGGAGCTTTTATTGAGAAAGAGTTTCTCTCGAAAGAATTGAGTGGGAGGAAGATAGAACTTGATGAGGTTACAGAACCTCTGCTTCAACAAGATGGTGGCGCAGGGTAGAAAGAATTTTTTGTCGAGGCAACACTAGTTGAAGAGGAAGCTAATGATGATGATCATGAAGCTTCAGATCAAGTTACTATTGGACCTCACAGGTCGACAAGAGCACGTGCTGCTCCCGAGTGGTACGGGAATCCTGTCTTGTCTATCATGTTGTTAGACAACAATGAGCCTGCGAGTTATGGAGAAGTAATGGTGGGCCCAGATTCCAACAGATGGTTAGAAACCATGAAATCCGAGGTAGGATCTATGTATGAAAACAGATTGTGGACTTTGGAAGTATTACCTGAAGGTCGCAAGGCTATTCAGAACAAATGGATCTTTAAGAAGAAGACGGACGCGTACTATAATGTGACCGTTTATAAAGCTCGACTTGTGGCAAAGGGTTTTTCACAAGTTCAAGGAGTTGACTACGATGAGACATTCTCACCCGTAGCGATGCTTATGTCGGTCCGAATCATGTTAGCAATAGCTGCATTTTTCGATTATGAAATCTGGCAGATGGATGTCAAAATGGCGTTCCTTAACAGGTTTCTTAAGCAAGAGTTGTATACGATACAACCCGAAGGTTTTTCGATCCGGAGAATGCTGACTAGGTGTGCAAGCTCCAACGATCCATTTATGGACTGGTGCAAGCATCTCGGCGTTGGAATCAGCGCTTTGATGAGGTGACAAGGCATTTGGGTTTGTATAAATTTTTGGAGAAGCTTGTATTTACAAGAAAGCGAGTGGGAGCTCTATATCGTTTCTAATATTATATGTGGATGGCATTTGCTGATTGGAAACAATGTGGAGTTTTCGGAAAGCGCAAAGTGTTGGGGAACGTCGCATGGGAAACAAAAATTTTCCTACGCGCACGAAGACCTATCATGGTGATGTCCATCTACGAGAGGGGATGAGTGATCTACGTACCCTTGTAGATCGTACAGCAGAAGCGTTAGAGAACGCGGTTGATGTAGTGGAACGTCCTCACGTCCCTCGATCCGCCCCGCGAACAATCCCGCGATCAGTCCCACGATCTAGTACCGAACGGACGGCACCTCCGCGTTCAGCACACGTACAGCTCGACGATGATCTCGGCCTTCTTGATCCAGCAAGAGAGACGGAGAGGTAGAAGAGTTCTCCGGCAGCGTGACGGCGCTCCGGAGGTTGGTGATGATATCGTCTCAGCAGGGCTCCGCCCGAGCTCCGCAGAAACGCGATCTAGAGGAAAAACTATGGAGATATGTGGTCGGGCAGCCGTGAGAAAGTCGTCTCAAATCTGCCCTAAAAGCCCCATATATATAGGAGGAGGGAGGGGGACCTTGCCTTGGGGTCCAAGGGATCCCCAAGGGGTCGGCCGAGCCAGGGGGGAGGACTCTCCCCCCCCCCCCCAAACCAAGTCCTACTTGGTTTGGTGGGAGGGAGTCCTTCCCCTTTCCCACTTCTTCCTTTTTTTTCCTTTCCTTTGATTTTTTCTCTCTTGGCGCATAGGGGATTGGTGGGCTGTCCCACCAGCCCACTAAGGGCTGGTGTGACCCCCCCAAATGCCTATGGGCTTCCCCGGAGTGGGTTGCCCCCCTCCGGTGAACTCCCGGAACCCATTCGTCATTCCCGGTACATTCCCGGTAACTCTGAAAACCTTCCGGTAATCAAATGAGGTCATCCTATATATCAATCTTCGTTTCCGGACCATTCCGGAAACCCTCGTGACGTCCGTGATCTCATCCGGGACTCCGAACAACATTCGGTAACCAACCATATAACTCAAATACGCATAAAACAACGTCGAACCTTAAGTGTGCAGACCCTGCGGGTTCGAGAACTATGTAGACATGACCCGAGAGACTCCTCGGTCAATATCCAATATCGGGACCTGGATGCCCATATTGGATCCTACATATTCTACGAAGATCTTATCGTTTGAACCTCAGTGCCAAGGATTCGTATAATCCCGTATGTCATTCCCTTTGTCCTTCGGTATGTTACTTGCCCGAGATTCGATCGTCAGTATCCGCATACCTATTTCAATCTCGTTTACCGGCAAGTCTCTTTACTCGTTCCGTAATACAAGATCCTGCAACTTACACTAAGTTACATTGCTTGCAAGGCTTGTGTGTGATGTTGTATTACCGAGTGGGCCCCGAGATACCTCTCCGTCATACGGAGTGACAAATCCCAGTCTTGATCCATACTAACTCAACTAACACCTTCGGAGATACCTGTAGAGCATCTTTATAGTCACCCAGTTACGTTGCGACGTTTGATACACACAAGGCATTCCTCCGGTGTCAGTGAGTTATATGATCTCATGGTCATAGGAATAAATACTTGACACGCAGAAAACAGTAGCAACAAAATGACACGATCAACATGCTACGTCTATTAGTTTGGGTCTAGTCCATCACGTGATTCTCCCAATGACGTGATCCAGTTATCAAGCAACAACACCTTGTTCATAATCAGAAGACACTGACTATCATCGATCAACTGGCTAGCCAACTAGAGGCATGCTAGGGACGGTGTTTTTGTCTATGTATCCACACATGTAAATGAGTCTTCATTCAATACAATTATAGCATGGATAATAAACTATTATCTTGATACAGGAATTATAATAATAACTATACATTTATTATTTCCTCTAGGGCATAATTCCTACAGTCTCCCACTTGCACTAGAGTCAATAATCTAGCCCTCACATCACCATGTGAATTACATTGTAATAAATCTAACACCCATACAGTTCTGGTGTCGATCATGTTTTGGCCGTGGAAGAGGTTTAGTCAGCGGGTCTGCTACATTCAGATCCGTGTGCACTTTGCATATATTTACGTCCTCCTCCTCGACGTAGTTGCGGATGAGGTTGAAGCGTCGTTTGATGTGTCTGGTCTTCTTGTGAAACCTTGATTCCTTTGCTAAGGCAATGGCACCAGTGTTGTCACAGAACAAGGTTATTGGATCCAGTGCACTTGGCACCACTCCAAGATCCGTCATGAACTGCTTCATCCAGACACCCTCCTTAGCCGCCTCCGAGGCAGCCATGTACTCTGCTTCACATGTAGAATCTGCTACGACGCTTTGCTTGGAACTGCACCAGCTTACTGCACCCCCATTAAGAATAAATACGTATCCGGTTTGCGACTTAGAGTTGTCCGGATCTGTGTCAAAGCTTGCATCGACGTAACCTTTTACGGCGAGCTCTTCGTCACCTCCATACACGAGAAACATCTCCTTAGTCCTTTTCAGGTACTTCAGGATATTCTTGACCGCCGTCCAGTGATCCACTCCTGGATTACTCTGGAACCTACCTGCCATACTTATGGCCAGGCTAACATCCGGTCTAGTGCACAGCATCGCATACATGATAGAACCTATGGCTGAAGCATAGGGGACGGAGCGCATATGCTCTCTATCTTCATCAGTTGCTGGGCACTGAGTCTTACTCAATCTCGTACCTTGTAACACTGGCAAGAACCCCTTCTTGGACTGTTCCATTTTGAACCTCTTCAAAACTTTATCAAGGTATGTGCTTTGTGAAAGTCCTATCAGGCGTTTTGATCTATCCCTATAGATCTTAATACCTAGAATGTAAGCAGCTTCTCCTAGGTCCTTCATAGAGAAACTTTTATTCAAGTAACCTTTTATGCTCTCCAAAAGCTCTACGTTGTTTCCAATCAGTAATATGTCATCCACATATAATATTAGAAACGCCACAGAGCTCCCACTCACTTTCTTGTAAATACAAGATTCTCCAACCACTTGTATAAACCCAAATGCTTTGATCACCTCATCAAAGCGCTTGTTCCAACTCCGAGATGCTTGCACTAGTCCATAAATGGATCGCTGGAGCTTGCACACCTTGTCAGCATTTTTAGGATCGACAAAACCTTCGGGTTGCATCATATACAACTCTTCCTTAAGGAAACCATTAAGGAATGCCGTTTTGACATCCATCTGCCAGATTTCATAATCGAAAAATGCAGCTATTGCTAACATGATTCTGACGGACTTAAGCATCGCTACGGGTGAGAAGGTCTCATCGTAGTCAACTCCTGGAACTTGTGAAAAACCCTTTGCCACAAGTCGAGCTTTATAAACGGTCACATTACCGTCAGCGTCCGTCTTCTTCTTAAAGATCCATTTGTTCTGAATAGCCTTGCGGCCCTCAGGTAGTATCTCCAAAGTCCACACTTTGTTCTCATACATGGATCCTATCTCGGATTTCATGGCTTCTAGCCATTTGTTGGAATCTGGGCCCACCATTGCTCCTTCATAATTTGCAGGTTCATTGTTGTCTAACAACATGATTGATAAGACGGGATTACCGTACCACTCTGGAGCAGCACGTGATCTCGTCGACCTGCGTGGTTCAACAGAAACTTGAACTGGAGTTTCATGATCATCATCATTAACTTTCTCCTCAACCGGCGTCGCAACGACAGAGGTCTCCCCTTGCCCTGCGCCACCATCCAGAGGGATGAGAGGTTCGACAACCTCGTCAAGTTCTATCTGCCTCCCACTCAATTCTCTCGAGAGAAACTCCTTCTCGAGAAAAGTTCCGTTCTTAGCAACAAACACTTTGCCCTCGGATTTGAGATAGAAGGTGTACCCAACCGTCTCTTTTGGGTAACCTATGAAGACGCACCTTTCCGCTTTGGGTTCCAGCTTTTCAGGCTGAAGCTTTTTGACATAAGCATCACATCCCCAAACTTTAAGAAACGACAACTTTGGCCTTTTGCCATACCACAGTTCGTATGGTGTCGTCTCAACGGATTTTGATGGTGCCCTATTTAAAGTGAATGCAGCTGTTTCTAATGCATAACCCCAAAAAGATAACGGCAAATCAGTAAGAGACATCATAGATCGCACCATCTCTAACAAAGTACGATTACGACGTTCGGACACACCATTACGCTATGGTGTTCCAGGCGGTGTCAACTGTGAAACAATTCCACATTGTCTTAAGTGAGAACCAAACTCAAAACTCAGATATTCACCCCCACGATCAGACCGTAGGAACTTGATCTTCTTGTTACGATGATTTTCCACTTCACTCTGAAATTGCTTGAACTTTTCAAATGTTTCAGACTTGTGCTTCATTAAGTAGACATAACCATATCTACTTAAATCGTCAGTGAAGGTGAGAAAATAACGATATCCGCCGTGTGCCTCCACGCTCATTGGACCACACACATCGGTATGTATGATTTCCAACAAGTCACTTGCACGCTCCATTGTTCCAGAGAACGGAGTCTTAGTCATCTTGCCCATGAGGCATGGTTCGCACGTGTCAAGTGAATCAAAGTCAAGTGACTCCAAAAGTCCATCAGCATGGAGTTTCTTCATGCGCTTTACACCAATATGACCCAAGCGGCAGTGCCACAAAAATATGGCGCTATCATTGTTTACTCTAACTCTTTTGGTCTCAATGTTATGTATATGCGTATCGCTATCGAGATTCAATATGAACAATCCTCTCACATTCGGTGCATGACCATAAAAGATGTTACTCATAGAAATAGAACAACCATTATTCTCAAACTTAAAAGAGTAACCGTCTCACAATAAACAAGATCCAGATATAATGTTCATGCTCAACGCAGGCACTAAATAACAATGATTTAAGTTCATCACTAATCCCGATGGTATTGAAGTGACACTGTGCCGACGGCGATTGCATCAACCTTGGAACCGTGTCCTACGCGCATCGTCACTTCGTCTTTCGCCAGCCTTCGTCTATTCCGCAGTTCCTGCTTCGAGTTGCAAATGTGAGCAACAGAACCGGTATCAAATACCCAGGCACTACTACGAGAGCCGGTTAAGTACACATAAATAACATGTATATCAAATATACCTGATTTTTCTTTGCCCGCCTTCTTATCTGCCAGATACTTGGGGCAGTTGCGCTTCCAGTGACCCATACCCTTGCAATAGAAGCACTCTGTTTCAGGCTTAGGTCCAGCCTTGGGTTTCTTCGGCGAATTGGCAACAGGCTTGTCGCTCTTCTTCGAATTGCCCTTCTTGCCTTTGCCGTTTCTCTTGAAACTAGTGGTCTTGCTCACCATCAACACTTGATGCTCTTTACGGAGTTCAGACTCTGCGACTATCAGCATCGCAAACAACTCGCCGGGAGACTTGTTCATCCCTTGCATGTTGTAGTTCAACACAAAGCCTTTGTAGCTTGGCGGCAGTGATTGAAGGATTCTGTTAGTGATAGCTTCTTGCGGGAGTTCAATCCCCAGTTCAGCTAGACGGTTTGAGTACCCAGACATTTTGAGCACATGTTCACTGACAGACGAGTTTTCCTCCATCTTGCAAGCATAGAATTTATCGGAGGTCTCATACCTCTCGATCCGGGCGTTCTTCTGAAAGATAAACTTCAACTCCTGGAACATGTCAAATGCTCCATGACGCTCAAAGCGACGTTGAAGTCCCGGTTCTAAGCCATACAAGACTGCACATTGAACTATTGAGTAGTCCTCCTTACGCGCTAACCAAGCGTTCTTAACATCCTGATCAGCCGTAGCGGGTGGTTCATCTCCTAGCGCAGCATTAAGGACATAATCCTTCTTTCCAGCTTGTAAGATTAGCTTAAGATTACGAGCCCAGTCTACAAAGTTGCTTCCATCATCTTTCAACTTAGCTTTCTCTAGGAACGTATTAAAATTCAGGATGACACTTGCGTGAGCCATGATCTACAACACAAATATATTCAAAGTGGACTTAGACTATGTTCAAGATAATTAGAGTTCAACTTAATCAAATTATATGCTAAACTCGCACTCAAAAAGTACATCCCTCTAGTCATTTGAGTGGTTCATGATCCACTTACACTATCCCAAGTCCGATCATCACGTGAGATGAGAATAGTTTCAGTGGTAAGCATCCCTATGCTAATCATATCAACTATATGATTCATGATCGACCTTTCGGTCTCATGTGTTCCGAGGCCATGTCTGCACATGCTAGGCTCGTCAAGCTTAACCCGAGTGTTCCGCGTGCGCAACTGTTTTGCACCCGTTGTATGTGAACGTTGAGTCTATCACACCCGATCATCACGTGGTGTCTCGAAACGACGAACTGTAGCAACGGTGCACAGTCGGGGAGAACACAATTTCGTCTTGAAATTTTAGTGAGAGATCACCTCATAATGCTACCGTCGTTCTAAGCAAAATAAGGTGCAAAAAGGATTAACATCACATGCAATTCATAAGTGACATGATATGGCCATCATCACGTGCTTCTTGATCTCCATCACCAAAGCACCGGCACGATCTTCTTGTCACCGGCGCCACACCATGATCATCCATCAACGTGTTGCCATCGTGGTTGTCGTGCTACTTATGCTATCACTACTAAAGCTACATCCTAGCAAAATAGTAAACGCATCTGCAAGCACATATGTTAGTATAAAGACAACCCTATGGCTCCTGCCGGTTGCCGTACCATCGACGTGCAAGTCGATATTTCTATTACAACATGATCATCTCATACATCCAATATATCACATCACATCGTTGGCCATATCAAATCACAATCATACCCTGCAAAAACAAGTTAGACGTCCTCTAATTTTGTTGTTGCATGTTTTACATGGTGACCAAGGGTATCTAGTAGGATCGCATCTTACTTACGCAAACACCACAACGGAGATATATGAGTTGCTATTTAACCTCATCCAAGGACCTCCTCGGTCAAATCCGATTCAACTAAAGTTGGAGAAACCGACACTTGCCAGTCATCTTTGAGCAAAGGGGGTTACTCATAACGATGAAACCAGTCTCTCGTAAGCGTACGAGTAATGTCGGTCCAAGCCGCTTCAATCCAACAATACCGCGGAATCAAGAAAAGACTAAGGAGGGCAGCAAAACGCACATCACCGCCCACAAAACCTTTTGTGTTCTACTCGAGAAGACATCTACGCATGAACCTAGCTCATGATGCCACTGTTGGGGAACGTCGCATGGGAAACAAAAATTTTCCTACGCGCACGAAGACCTATCATGGTGATGTCCATCTACGAGAGGGGATGAGTGATCTACGTACCCTTGTAGATCGTACAGCAGAAGCGTTAGAGAACGCGGTTGATGTAGTGGAACGTCCTCACGTCCCTCGATCCGCCCCGCGAACAATCCCGCGATCAGTCCCACGATCTAGTACCGAACGGACGGCACCTCCGCGTTCAGCACACGTACAGCTCGACGATGATCTCGGCCTTCTTGATCCAGCAAGAGAGACGGAGAGGTAGAAGAGTTCTCCGGCAGCATGACGGCGCTCCGGAGGTTGGTGATGATCTCGTCTCAGCAGGGCTCCGCCCGAGCTCCGCAGAAACGCGATCTAGAGGAAAAACTATGGAGATATGTGGTCGGGCAGCCGTGAGAAAGTCGTCTCAAATCTGCCCTAAAAGCCCCATATATATAGGAGGAGGGAGGGGGACCTTGCCTTGGGGTCCAAGGGATCCCCAAGGGGTCGACCGAGCCAGGGGGGAGGACTCTCCCCCCCCAAACCGAGTCCTACTTGGTTTGGTGGGAGGGAGTCCTTCCCCTTTCCCACTTCTTCCTTTTTTTTCCTTTCCTTTGATTTTTTCTCTCTTGGCGCATAGGGGATTGGTGGGCTGTCCCACCAGCCCACTAAGGGCTGGTGTGACCCCCCCCCCAAATGCCTATGGGCTTCCCCGGAGTGGGTTTCCCCCCTCCGGTGAACTCCCGGAACCCATTCGTCATTCCTGGTACATTCCCGGTAACTCCGAAAACCTTCCGGTAATCAAATGAGGTCATCCTATATATCAATCTTTGTTTCCGGACCATTCCGGAAACCCTCGTGACGTCCGTGATCTCATCCAGGACTCCGAACAACATTCGGTAACCAACCATATAACTCAAATACGCATAAAACAACGTCGAACCTTAAGTGTGCAGACCCTGCGGGTTCGAGAACTATGTAGACATGACCCGAGAGACTCCTCGGTCAATATCCAATAGCGGGACCTGGATGCCCATATTGGATCCTACATATTCTACGAAGATCTTATCGTTTGAACCTCAGTGCCAAGGATTCGTATAATCCCGTATGTCATTCCCTTTGTCCTTCGGTATGTTACTTGCCCGAGATTCGATCGTCAGTATCCGCATACCTATTTCAATCTCGTTTACCGGCAAGTCTCTTTACTCGTTCTGTAATACAAGATCCCGCAACTTACACTAAGTTACATTGCTTGCAAGGCTTGTGTGTGATGTTGTATTACCGAGTGGGCCCCGAGATACCTCTCCGTCATACGGAGTGACAAATCCCAGTCTTGATCCATACTAACTCAACTAACACCTTCGGAGATACCTGTAGAGCATCTTTATAGTCACCCAGTTACGTTGCGACGTTTGATACACACAAGGCATTCCTCCGGTGTCAGTGAGTTATATGATCTCATGGTCATAGGAATAAATACTTGACACGCAGAAAACAGTAGCAACAAAATGACACGATCAACATGCTACGTCTATTAGTTTGGGTCTAGTCCATCACGTGATTCTCCCAATGACGTGATCCAGTTATCAAGCAACAACACCTTGTTCATAATCAGAAGACACTGACTATCATCGATCAACTGGCTAGCCAACTAGAGGCATGCTAGGGACGGTGTTTTTGTCTATGTATCCACACATGTAAATGAGTCTTCATTCAATACAATTATAGCATGGATAATAAACTATTATCTTGATACAGGAATTATAATAATAACTATACATTTATTATTGCCTCTTGGGCATAATTCCAACACAAAGGATTACTTGAATAAGAGTTTTTCAATGAAAGACCTAGGAGAAGCTGCTTACATATTGGACATAAATATCTATAGAGATAGGTCGAGGTGCCTAATAGCTCTTTCACAAAGAACATACCTTGATAAAGTTTTGAAGAAGTTCAAAATGGAACAATCCAAGAAGGGGTTCATGCCTGTGTTACAAGGTATAAAGTTGAGTAAGACTCAATGTCCAATAACTGCAAAAGATAGAGAAAAGATGAGTGTCGTCCCCTATGCTTCAAACATAGGGTCTATCATGTATGCAATGTTGTGCACAAGACCGGATGTCAGCCTGGTCATAAGTATGGCAGGCAGGTTTCAAAGTGATCCAGGAGTGGAACACTGGGCGGTGGTCAAGAATATTCTGAAGTACCTGAAAAGGACTAAAGAATTGTTTCTTGTTCATGGGGGTGACGAAGAGCTCGTTTTAAAGGGTTACGTTGATGCAAGCTTTGACACTGATCCGGATGACTCTAAGTCACAAACCGGATACGTATTTGTTCTTAACGGGGGTGCGGTAAGCTGGTGCAGTTCCAAGCAAAGCGTCGTAGCTGATTCTACATGCAAAGTGGAGTACATAGCTGCCTTAGAGGCGGCCAAGGAGGGTGTCTGGATGAAGCAGTTCACGTCAGATCTTGGAGTAGTGCCAAGTGCACTGGATCCAATCAATCTATTATGTGACAACACTGGTGCCATTGCTCTAGCCAAGGAACCAAGGTTTCACAAGAGGACCAGACACATGAAGCGACGCTTCAACGCCATCCGTGATTACATCAAGGAGGAAGACATAAAAAATTGCAAAGTGCACACTGATCTGAATGATGCAGATCCGCTGACTAAACCTCTACCACGAGCAAAGCATTAACAACAACACAACTGTATGGGTGTTAGATTCATTACATTGTAAATCACATGAAGATGTGAGACTAGATTATTGACTCTAGTGCAAGTGGGAGACTGTTGGAAATATGCCCTAGAGGCAATAATAAAATATTTATTATTATATTTCCTGTTTTAAGATAATCGTTTATTATCCATGCTATAACTATATTGAATGGAAACATAAATGCATGTGTGGATATATAGACAAAACTGTGTCCCTAGTGAGTCTCTAGTTGACTAGCATGTTGATCAAGGATGGTTAAGGTTTCCTAGCCATAGACAAGTGTTGTCACTTGATGATGGGATCACATCATTAGGAGAATGATGTGATGGACAAGACCCAAACTATAAACGTAGCATATGATCGTGTCATTTTGTTGCTATTGTTTTCGGCATGTCAAGTATTCATTCCTATGACCATGAGATCGTGTAACTCACTGACACCGGAGGAATGCCTTGTGTGTATCAAACGTCGCAACGTTACTGGGTGACTATAAAGGTACTCTATAGGCATCTCCGAAGGTGCCCATTGAGTTAGCATGGATCAAGACTGGGATTTGTCACTCCGTGTGACGGAGAGGTATCTCGGGGCCCACTCGGTAATACAACATCACATACAAGCCTTGCAAGCAATGTGACTAAAGAGTTAGTCACGGGATCTTGTATTACGGAACGAGTAAAGATACTTGCCGGTAACGAGATTGAAATAGGTATGGAGATACCAACGATCGAATCTCGGGCAAGTAACATACCGAAGGACAAAGGGAATGGTATACGGGATTATATGAATCCTTGGCATAGAGGTTCAATCGATAAGATCTTCGTAGAATTTGTAGGATCCAATATGGACATCTAGGTCCCGCTATTAGATATTGACCGGAGAGTGTCTAAGATCATGTCTGCATAGTTTTCGAACCCGTAGGGTCTGCACAATTAAGGTTCGGTGACGTTTCAGTATAATTGAGTTATAGGTGCTGGTGACCGAAGTTTTGTTCCGAGTTCCGCATGAGATCCCGGACGTCACGAGGAGTTCCGGAATGGTCCGAAAACGAAGATTGATATATAGGAAGTTGGTATTTGGATTCCGGAAGGATTTCGGGCATGACCGACAGTGTACCTGGAGTGACGAATGGGTACCGGGGGTCCACCAGGTGGCCCCCCACTCCCCAAGAGGGCCACGTGGACTTGATGGTGGCGCAACAGCCCTTGATGGGTTGACTAGTCAACCAAAGAAATCCCATGAGGTAAAAAGTGGAAAAAACAAAAGAGGTGGACAACTTGGGGAGGAGTCCTACTCCAAGTAGGATTGGAGGAGGACTCCTCCTCTCCTAGTTCGGCCGAGCCAAGCGAAGGCTCCCTTGGTGGGAAAGCCTAGACCTTCCTTTCTCCTAAATATACTAGAGGTTTGAGGGTTTTTGAGACACAATTTCAGCCACGTGCTACCCTCTCCTCTAGTTTGTAGTTCTTCCTCTAGATCGGATTTCTGCGGTGCTTACGCGAAGCCCTGCAGGAATAGATCACCACCATCACCGGCACGTCATCACGCTTCCGGAGAACTCATCTACTTCCCCGTCTCTATTTTTGGATCAATAAGGTGGAGATCGTTGTCGATCTGTACGTGTGCTGAACGCGGAGGTGTCGTCTGTTCGGTGCTTGATCGGGACGGATCATGGGACGGCGGCGATTTGGATCGCTAAGACCTTCCACTACATCAACCGCGTTTCTTAACACTCCCCGCTTAGCGATCTACAAGGGTATGTGGATCTGATCTCCCTCTCGTAGATGATCATCACCATGATAGGTCTTCGTGTGCGTAGGAATTTTTTTTGTTTCCCATACAATGTTCCCAACAAATACACTATGAGGAGATCCCTCGGCAGGTTACCTGCAAATAACTTCCATAATCTAATTCATAACTATGGGGTTAAGAATATTTGTCGCTTGCATATACCGTCCAATTGGGACATCTCTCGTCCGAGAGACAGTGATGCAGGAAAAAGCTCTTGGTGGCCAAAGAACAAACATCATATGGTGGAGGTCCAGAAGAACACCATAGTGATTTAGTAGTTACTCCATGAGATGAGAGAGCTAGAAGCTACCGTGCTATCCATTACGGAGGACAAGCCTATCACTTCATCACCGCCATCACCCAAGAAGGACACTTGAGTACATGGGTATGGGCACCACCCTAACCTTGTTCCAAGCTTGGGGGAGGTGCCCCGGTATCGTGTCACCATCGCTTTTACATTATCATCTATCTTAGTTTGATCCTTAGCTATTTTGTGTTTTAGAAGAATAAACATTTAGTATTGTTTTGCTTAGAGTGCATGGTTTGTGGTCCATCTATCCCCATAACCGAGTCTGAGAGTTATATAATAAAGATTAGTTTGAATTCGTTTGCTTTACCACCATGTCCCAATCATAGCAATGAAATAAAAGAAATAAAAGTATCATATGCTAATCACATGGGGAGTAATGACTTCGCATAAAAAGGAGTATGCTTGATAAAAGTTGTTGGCAGTTAACAAACACATTATTAATTATTGATACAATTCATGCAAAATTATGAAAGAGGAGAGGAGATTCACATACAAATATGCTATCTTGGACATCTTTTATGATCGTGAGCCCACATCAAATATTTTCTACATGGTCAAACAATTGATGTTGGACAAGGAAGACAACGTAATGAGTTATGTTTGTTTACATTCACATATAAGTTATATTTTTATGTATCCCCTAACATGTGGTGCTTGTCTAGGATCTTTTTCTAGCTTAAAATTCGCACTAAGTAGAGGTACTACTTGTGCATCCATAACCCTTAAACCCAATCTCTTGCCACAAGAGTCCATCATATCTACCTAGATTGTATAAAATCCTTCAAGCAAGTTGGCTCGGTGCATAAAGCAATACAAATTGATCCTAAATATGTATGATCTTTTATTGTAAGGGAAAATAAGCTTTGTACGATCTTGTGATGGCAAAAAATAATAGTAAAAGCGACACATTGCATAATAAATGTTGCATGTGTTGGGGAAAGATCTAGGCATATATATCCAGTTGGATGTAGGTGACCGCGAGTCATTATTGTTAACATTACTTGAGGTAAACAAGTTAGGAGGCGAAAACAATAAATCCCCTATCTTCCTATGTATCTGGCGGAAGCATTTGCTCCAAAAATATGTATTGAGTGTCAGCAATCATAGAAGACTAAATGATAGTTGAGTATGTGAACTTGCTAAAATGAAAGCTCTTACATGGAATCTTCTCTCAAATATGATGAATTGTGATTGTCTCAATGACTAAGAACATAGTTTGTTGGTTGTTAATAAGGGTTCTGCTTCATACTTTAATATTTGTGGATAGATTGCTTGTTTATTAGAAGCTATATCATGAAAACTTGCTGCTATGTTATTAATCATGATGCCTTCATGCTTCTATTTTATTTTGTCGATACCTCTCTCTCTCTCTCCCTAAACACGTGGTCATTATTATCGAGTTCAGCTTTCGCTTGAGGTCAAGCAAGGTCTAAACTTGGGGGAGTTGATACGTCCATTTTGCATCATGGTTTCCTATTGATATTTATACTGTTTTTGGTCATTGTTCCACTTTATGATAAATTTCTAATGCCTTTTCTATCTTAGTTTTCAAGATCTACATAAGGAGGGAAATTACCGGAAACTGGAATTCTGGACTTGAAAGCCATGGAAAAAGCTAAATAAATTCTGGACTCCAAATGACCCAAAACTTCATGGTGATTTTTTAATACAAGATATAAGAATTATTGGAACGAAGAACCTCCAGAGGGGGCACATGTTGCTCCCAAGGCAACATGGCACGCCTACCCCTGGACATGCCCTAATGCCTTGGGAGGACCATAGGCTGCCTCTGGTGCCCATATTCTGCCATATCAATAGTTTTGACCTAGAAAAAATAAGTAGGATACTTTCAGAAGAAGTGTCGCCGTCTCGAGGCAGAAACGTGGTCCGGCGCCCTTTTGCTCTCCGACATATCGATTCTATCAGGGAAACTTCCCTCTCTGAGGGGGAAATCAAAGACATCGTCATCACAGACGATTCCTCCTTCGTGGGAGGGCTAATATTCATCAACTTATTCACCAGCATTTTATCATCTCAAACCCTAGTTCACCTCTTGTATTCAATCTTTGTCTCAAAACCACAGATTGGTACCTCGGGGTTGCTAGTAGTGTTGATTACATCTTGTAGTTGATGCTTGTTGGTTTACTTGGTGGAATATAATATGTTCAGATCCTTTATCATATTCATTACACCTTTGATCTTGAACATGATGATGATTTGTGAGTATTTACTTTTGTTCTCGATGACAAGGGAGAAGTCTTGTTATAAGTAATCATGTGAAGTTGGTATTTGTTGGATATTTTGATGATATGTATGTTGTTGCTTCCCCCAGTGGTGTCATGTGAACGTCGACTACATGACACATCATCATACTTGTGCCTAAGGGAAGGCATTATGGAGTAATAACTAGATGATGGGTTGCTAGAGTGATAGAAGCTCAAACCCTAGTTTATGCATTATTCCATAAGGGGCTGATTTGGATCCACATGCTTCATGCTATGGTTAGATTTATCCTAATTCTTCTTTCGTAGTTGCGGATGCTCGTGAGAGAGGGTAATTATAAGTGTTTTTCTTGTTCAAGTAAGAACAACACCCAAGCACGGGTCCACCCACATATCAAATTATAAAAGTAACAAACGTGAATCAACTCAACATGATGAACATGACTAGACGACAATTCCCATGCATCCTCGAGAGCGCTTTACTTTATATAAGAGAACTTTCAAGCCTGTCCTTTGCTATAAAAATGATTGGGCCACCTTTCTGCACACTTGCTATCTTTTTTACTTGTTACTTGATACAAATTATCTTGCTACAAAACTATCTATCACTTTTACCTACAACACTTGCAGAGAATACCTTGCTGAAAACTTCTTATCATTCCTTTGTCGAGGAACGTCGCATGAGAAACAAAAAATTTCCTACGCGCACGAAGACCAATCATGGTGATGTCCATCTACGAGGGGATTTCAGATCTACGTACCCTTGTAGATCACACAACAGAAGCGTTAATAAACGCGGTTGATGTAGTGGAACGTCCTCACGTCCCTCGATCCGCCCCGTGAACCGTCCCACGAACCATCCCGCGATCCGTTCCATGATCCGCTTCGATCTAGTGCCGAACGGACGACACCTCCGCGTTTACCACACGTACAGCTCGACGATGATCTCGGCCTTCTTGATCCAGCAAGAGAGATGGAGAGGTAGATGAGTTCTCTGGCAGCGTGACGGTGCTCCGGAGGTTGGTGGTGATCTAATCTCAGCAGGGCTCCACCCGAGCTACGCAGAAACGTGATCTAGAGGAAAAACCGTGGAGGTATGTGGTCGGGCTATCGTGGCAAAGTTCTCTCAAATCAGCCCTAAAACCTCCATATATATAGGTGGGAGGGGAGGGGCCTTGCCTTGAGGCTCAAGGAGCCCAAGGGGGTCGGCAGAAGGGGGGGAGGAGGAATCCTCCTCCAATCCTAGTCCAACTAGGATTGGAAGGTGGAGTCCTTCCCTTCCTTCCCACTTCCCCTTTTTTTCTTTCTCTTTGATTTTCTTCTTATCCTGCGCACAGGCCTTCTTGGGCTTGCCCACCAGCCCACTAAGGGCTGGTGCGGCACCCCTAAGGCCTATGGGCTTCCCCGGGGTGGGCTTCCCCCCTCCCCCGGTGATCATCCGGAACCCATTCGTCATTCCCGGTACATTCCCGGTAATTCTGAAAACTTTCCGATAATCAAATGAGGTCATCCTATATATCAATCTTCGTCTCCGGACCATTCCGGAAACCCTCGTGACGTTCGTGATCTCATCCGGGACTCCGAACAACATTCGGTAACCAACCATATAACTCAAATACGCATAAAACAACGTCGAACCTTAAGTGTGCAGACCCTGCGGGTTCGAGAACTATGTAGACATGACCCGAGGGACTCCTCGGTCAATATCCAATAGCGGGACCTGGATGCCCATATTGGATCCTATATATTGTACGAAGATCTTATCGTTTGAACCTCAGTGCCAAGGATTCATATAATCCTGTATGTCATTCCCTTTGTCCTTCGGTATGTTACTTGCCCGAGATTCGATCGTCATTATCCGCATACCTATTTCAATCTCGTTTACCGGCAAGTCTCTTTACTCGTTCCGTAATACAAGATCACGTAACTTACACTAAGTCACATTGCTTGCAAGGCTTGTATGTGATGTTGTATTACCGAGTGGGCCCCGAGATACCTCTTTGTCACACGGAGTGACAAATCCCAGTCTCGATGCATACTAACTCAACGAACACCTTCGAAGATACCTGTAGAGCATCTTTATAGTCACCCAGTTACATTGCGACGTTTGATACACACAAAGCATTCCTCCGGTGTCAGTGAGTTATATGATCTCATGGTCATAGGAATAAATACTTGACACGTAGAAAACAATAGCAACAAAATTACACGATCAACATGCTACGTCTATTAGTTTGAGTCTAGTCCATCACATGATTCTCCCAATGATGTGATCCAGTTATCAAGCAACAACACCTTGTACATAGTCAGAAGACCCTGACTATCCTTGATCAACTGTCTAGCCAACTAGAGGCTTGCTAGGGACGGTGTTTTGTCTATGTATCCACACATGTATCTAAGATTTCATTCAATACAATTATAGCATGGATAATAAACGATTATCTTGATACAGGAATTATAATAATAACTTAATTATCATTGCCTCTAGGGCATAATTCCAACAGTCTCCCACTTGCACTAGAGTCAATAATCTAGCCTTCACAGCACCATGCGAATTACATTGTAATAAATCTAACACCCATACAGTTCTGGTGTTGATCATGCTTTGCCCGTGGAAGAGGTTTAGTCAGCGGGTCTGCTACATTCAGATCCTTGTGCATTTTGCATATATTTACGTCCTCCCCTTCGACGTAGTCGCGGATGAGGTTGAAGCGTCGTTTGATGTGTCTGGTCTTCTTGTGAAACCGTGGTTCCTTTGCTAAGGCAATGGCACCCGTGTTGTCACAAAATAGGTTATTGGATTCAGTGCGCTCGGCACCACTCCAAGATCCGTCATGAACTGCTTCATCCAAACACCCTCCTTAGTCGCCTCCGAGGCAGCCATATACTCCACTTCACATGTAGAATCAGCTACGACGCTTTGCTTGGAACTGCACCAGCTTACCGCACCCTCATTAAGAATAAATACGTATCCGGTCTATGACTTAGAGTCGTCCGGATGTGTGTCAAAGCTTGCATCGACGTAACCTTTTACGCGAGCTCTTCGTCACCTCCATACATGAGAAACATCTCCTTAGTCCTTTTCAGGTACTTCAGGATATTCTTGACCGCCGTCCAGTGATCCACTCCTGGATTACTCTGGAACCTGCCTGCCATACTTATGGCCAGGCTAACGTCCGGTCTAGTGCACAGCATTGCATACATGATAGAACCTATGGCTGAAGCATAGGGGACGGTGCTCATATGCTCTCTATCTTTATCAGTTGCTGGGCACTGAGTCTTACTCAATCTCGTACCTTGTAAAACTGGCAAGAACCCCTTCTTGGACTGTTCCATTTTGAACCTCTTCAAAACTTTATCAAGGTATGTGCTTTGTGAAAGTCCTATCAGGCGTTTTGATCTATCCCTATAGATCTTATGCCTAGAATGTAAGCAGCTTCTCCTAGGTCCTTCATAGAGAAACTTTTATTCAAGTAATCCTTTATGCTCTCCAAAAACTCCACCTTGTCTCCAATCAACAATATGTCATCCACATATAATAATAGAAACGCCACAGAGCTCCCACTCACTTTCTTGTAAATACAAGATTCTCCAACCACTTGTATAAACCCAAATGCTTTGATCACCTCATCAAAGCGTTTATTCCAACTCCGAGATGCTTGCACGAGTCCATAAATGGATCGTTGGAGCTTGCATACTTTGTTAGCATTTTTAGGATCGACAAAACCTTCGGGTTGCATCATATACAAGTCTTCCTTAAGGAAACCGTTAAGGAACGCCGTTTTGACATCCATCTGCCAGATTTCATAATCAAAAAATGCAGCTATTGCTAACATGATTCTGATGGACTTAAGCATCGCTACGGGTGAGAACGTCTCATCGTAGTAAACTCCTTGAACTTGTGAAAAACCCTTTGCCACAAGTAGAGCTTTATAAAAAGTCACATTACCGTCAGCGTCCGTCTTCTTCTTAAAGATCCATTTGTTCTGAATAGCCTTGCGGCCTTCAGGTAATACTTCCAAAGTCCACACTTTGTTTTCATACATAGATCCTATCTCGGACTTCATGGCCTCCAGCCATTTGTTGGAATCCGGGCCCACCATTGCTTCTCCATAATTCGCAGGCTCATTGCTGTCCGACAACATTATTGATAAGATGGGATTACCGTACCACTCTGGAGTAGTACGCGGTCTCGTCGACCTGCGAGGTTCGACAGGAACTTGATCCGGAGTTTCATGATCATCATCATTAACTTCCTCCTCAACTGGCGTTGCAACGACAAGAGTTTCCCCTTGCCCTCCGCCACCATCCATAGGGATGAGAGGTTCGACAACCTCATCAAGTTCTATCTTCCTCCCACTCAATTCTCTCGAGAGAAACTCCTTCTCGAGAAAAGCTCCATTCTTAGCAACAAACACTTTGCCCTCGGATTTGAGATAGAAGGTGTACCCAACTGTCTCTTTTGGGTAACCTATGAAGACGCACTTTTCCGCTTTGGGTTCCAGCTTTTCAGGCTGAAGCTTTTTGACATAAGCATCACATCCCGAAACTTTAAGAAATGACAACTTTGGTCTTTTGCCATACCACAGTTCGTATGGTGTCGTCTCAACGAATTTTGATGGTGCCCTATTTAAAGTGAATGCAGTTGTTTCTAATGCATAACCCCAAAACGATAACGGCAAATCGGAAAGAGACATCATAGTTGCACCATCTCTAATAAAGTACGATTACGATGTTCGGACACACCATTACGCTATGGTGTTCTAGACGGTGTCAACTGTGAAACAATTCCACATTGTATTAAGTGAGCACCAAACTCGAAACTCCGATATTCACCCCCACGATAAGACCGTAGGAACTTGATCTTCTTGTCACGATGATTTTCAACTTCACTCTGAAATTGCTTGAACTTTTCAAATGTTTCAGACTCGTGTTTCATCAAGTAGACATAACCATATCTACTCAAATCGTCAGTGAAGGTGAGAAAATAACGATATCCGCCGCGTGCCTCCACACTCATCGGACCACACACATCGGTATGTATGATTTCCAACAAGTCACTTGCACGCTCCATTGTTCCGAAGAATGGAGTTTTAGTCACCTTGCCTATGAGGCATGGTTCGCACGTGTCAAGTGAATCAAAGTCAAGTGACTCCAAAAGTCCATCGATATGGAATTTCTTCAAGAGCTTTACACGAATATGACCTAAGCGACAGTGCCATAAAAACATGGCGCTATCATTGTTAACTCTAACTCTTTTGGTCTCAATGTTATGTGTATGTGTATTATCACTATCAAGATTCAATATGAACAATCCTCTCACATTGGGTGCATGACCATAAAAGATATTACTCATAGAAATAGAGCAACCATTATTCTATGACTTAAACGAGTAACCGTCTCGTAATAAACAAGATCCAGATATAATGTTCATGCTTAAGCATGCACTAAATAACAATTATTTAAGTTCATAACTAATCCTGATGGTAACTGAAGTGAAACTGTGCCGACGGCGGTTGCATCAACCTTGGAACCATTTCCCACGCGCATCGTCACTTCATCCTTTGCCAGCCTTCGCTTATTCCGCAGTTCCTGTTTCGAGTTGCAAATATGAGCAACAGAACCGGTATCGAATACCGAGGCACTACTACGAGAGCTGGTTAAGTACACATAAATAACATGTATATCAAATATACCTGATTTTTCTTTGGCCGCCTTCTTATCAGCCAGATACTTGGGGCAGTTGCGCTTCTAGTGACCCATACCCTTGCAATAATAGCACTCCGTTTCAGGCTTAGGTCCAGCTTTGGGTTTCTTCGTCGGATTGGCAACAGGCTTTCCGCTCTTCTTCGAATTACCCTTCTTTCCTTTGTCGTTTCTCTTGAAACTAGTGGTCCTATTCACCATCAACACTTGATGCTCTTTACGGAGTTCTAAATCTGCGACTTTCAACATCGCGAACAACTCGCCGGGTGACTTGTTCATCCCTTGCATGTTGTAGTTCAACACAAAGCCCTTATAGCTTGGCGGCAGTGACTGAAGAATTCTGTCAGTGATAGCCTCTCGCGGGAGTTCAATCCCCAGCTTAGCTAGACGATTTGAGTACCCAGACATTTTGAGCACATGTTCACTGACAGACGAATTCTCCTCCATCTTGCAAGCATAGAATTTATCGGAGGTCTCTTACCTCTCGATCCGGGCGTTCTTCTGAAAGATAAACTTCAACTCCTGGAACATCTCATATGCTCCATGACGCTCAAAGCGACGTTGAAGTCCCGGCTCTAAGCCATACAAGACTGCACATTGAACTACTGAGTAGTCCTCCTTACGTGTTAACCAAGCGTTCTTAACATCTTGGTCAGCCGTAGCGGGTGGTTCATCTCCTAGCGCAGCATTAAGGACATAATCCTTCTTCCCAGCTTGCAGGAGCAACTTAAGATTACGAGCCCAATCTACAAAGTTGCTTCCATCATCTTTCAACTTAGCTTTCTCTAGGAACGTATTAAAATTCAGGGTGACTGTCGCGTTAGCCATGATCTACAACACAAATGTATTCAAAGTGGACTTAGACTATGTTCAAGATAATTAGAGTTTAACTTAATCAAATTGCTTGCTAAACTCCCACTCAAAAAGTACATCTCTCTAGTCATTTGAGTGGTTCATGATCCAATTCCACTAGCTCAAGTCCGATCATCACATGAGTTGAGGATAGTTTCAGTGGTAAGCATCCCTATGCTAATCATATCAACTATATGATTCATGATTGACCTTTCGGTCTCATGTGTTACGAGGCCATGTCTGCACATGCTAGGCTCGTCAAGCTTAACCCGAGTGTTCCGCATGTGCAACTGTTTTGCACCCGCTGTATGTAAACGTTGAGTTTATCACACCCGATCATCACGTGGTGTCTCGAAACGACAAACTGTAGCAACGGTGCACAATCGGGGAGAACACAATTTCGTCTTGAAATTTTAGTGAGAGATCACCTCATAATGCTATCGTCGTTCTAAGCAAAATAAGGTGCATAAAAGGATTAACATCACATGCAATTCATAAGTGACATGATATGTCCATCATTACGTGCTTCTTGATCTCCATCACCAAAGCACCGGCACGATCTTCTTTGTCACCGGCGCCACACCATGATCTCCATCAACGTGTCGCCATCGGGGTTGCCGTGCTACTCATGCTATCACTACTAAAGCTACATCCTAGCAATATAGTAAACGCATCTGCAAGCACAAACATTAGTTTAAAGACAACCCTATGGCTCCTGCCGGTTGCCGTACCATCGACGTGCAAGTCGATATTAACTATTACAACATGATCATCTCATACATCCAATATATCACATCACATCGCCGGCCATAACACATCACAAGCATACCCTGCAAAAACAAGTTAGACGTCCTCTAATTGTTGTTGCATGTTTTACGTGGTGACCATGGGTATCTAGTAGGATCGCATCTTACTTACGCAAACACCACAACGGAGATATATGAATTGCTATTTAACCTCCTCCAAGGACCTCCTCGGTCAAATCCGATTCAACTAAAGTTGGAGAAACCGACACTCGCCAGTCATCTTTGAGCAACGGAGTTGCTCGTAGCGATGAAACGAGTCTCTCGTAAGCGTACGAGTAATGTCGGTTCGAGCCGCTTCGATCCAACAATACCGCAGAATCAAGAAAAGACTAAGGAGGGCAGCAAATCGCACATCACCGCCCACAAAAACTTTTGTGTTCTACTCGAGATGACATCTACGCATGAACCTAGCTCATGATGCCACTGTTGAGGAACATCGCATGGGAAACAAAAAATTTCCTACGCGCACAAAGACCTATCATGGTGATGTCCATCTACGAGGGGGATTTCAGATCTACGTACCCTTGTAGATCGCACAACAAAAGCGTTAATAAACGCGGTTGATGTAGTGGAACGTCCTCACATCCCTCGATCCACCCCGCGAACCGTCCCGCGAACCGTCCCACGATCCGCTCCGATCTAGTGCCGAACGGACGACACCTCCGCGTTCAGCACACGTACAGCTCGACGATGATCTCGTCCTTCTTGATCCAACAAGAGAGACGGAGAGGTAGATGAGTTCTCCGACAGTGTGACGATGCTCCGGAGATTGGTGGTGATCTAATCTCAGCAGGGCTCCGCCCGAGCTCCGCAGAAACGCGATCTAGAGGAAAAACCGTGGAGGTATGTGGTCGGGCTGCCGTGGCAAAGTTGTCTCAAATCAGCCCTAAAACCTCCGTATATATAGGTGAGAGGGGAGGGGCCTTGCCTTGAGGCTCAAGGAGCCCCAAGGGGGTCGGCCGAAGGGGGGGGGGGAGGAGGAATCCTCCTCCAATCCTAGTCCAACTAGGATTGGAAGGTGGAGTCCTTCCCTTCCTTCCCACTTCCCTTTTTTTTCTTTCTCTTTGATTTTCTTCTTATCCTGCGCAGGGGCCTTCTTGGGCTTGCCCACCAGCCCACTAAGGGCTGGTGCGGCACCCCTAAGTCCTATGGGCTTCCCCGGGGTAGGCTTCCCCCCTCCCCCGGTGATCATCCGGAACCCATTCGTCATTCCCGGTACATTCCCGGTAATTCCCAAAACTTTCCGGTAATCAAATGAGGTCATCCTATATATCAATCTTCGTCCCCGGACCATTCCGGAAACCCTCGTGACGTACCTGATCTCATCCGGGACTCCGAACAACATTCGGTAACCAACCATATAACAAAAATACGCATATAACAACGTCGAACCTTAAGTGTGCAGACCCTGCGGGTTCGAGAACTATGTAGACATGACCCGAGGGACTCCTCGGTCAATATTCAATAGCGGGACCTGGATGCCCATATTGGATCCTACATATTCTACGAAGAACTTATTGTTTGAACCTCAGTGCCAAGGATTCATATAATCCCGTATGTCATTCCCTTTGTCCTTCGGTATGTTACTTAACCGAGATTCGATCGTCAGTATCCGCATACCTATTTCAATCTCGTTTACCGGCAAGTCTCTTTACTCGTTCCGTAATACAAGATCACGTAACTTACACTAAGTCACATTGCTTGCAAGTCTTGTATGTGATGTTGTATTACCGAGTGGGCCCCGAGATACCTCTCCGTCACATGGAGTGACAAATCCCAGTCTCGATCCATACTAAGTCAATGAACACCTTCGGAGATACCTGTAGAGCATCTTTATAGTCACCCAGTTACGTTGCGACGTTTGATACACACAAAGCATTCCTCCGGTGTGAGTGAGTTATATGATCTCATGGTCATAGGAATAAATACTTGACACGCAGAAAACAGTAGCAACAAAATGACACCATCAACATGCTACATCTATTAGTTTGGGTCTAGTCCATCACATGATTCTCCCAATGATGTGATCCAGTTATCAAGCAACAACACCTTGTACATAGTCAGAAGACCCTGACTATCCTTGATCAACTGTCTAGCCAACTAGAGGCTTGCTAGGGACAGTGTTTTGTCTATGTATCCACACATGTATCTAAGTCTTCATTCAATACAATTATAGCATGGATAATAAATGATTATCTTGATACATGAATTATAATAATAACTTATTTAGCATTGCCTCTAGGGCATAATTCCAACATCCTTCTACTCTTCGTTCGGTTCGGTACTCTCACTTATCGAAAGGACTATGATTGATCCCCTATACTTGTGGGTCATCAATCATGCATTGCCTTTTCTCACCTCGAGAGTTGATGCAAATTTCGCAGGTGCATCCAAACCCCGTCATATGATACACTCTATCACCCACAAGCCTCCTTATATCTTCCTCAAAATATCCACCATACCTACCTATCATGGCATTTCCACAACCATTCTGACAAATATTTCCATACAACTTCCATCGTTCCGTCATATGATTTGTGTGTTCATCATCATATTGTTTTGCATGATCATATAGAGCTGACATAGTATTTGTGGCAAAGCCACCGTTCATCGTTGTTTACATGTTATGCTAGATCATTGCACATCCTGGTACACTACGAGAGGCATTCATATCGAATCATCTTGTATAAATTCATCATTATATCGAGTTGTAAGTAAATAAAAGTGTGATGATCATCATTATTGGAGCATTGTCCCGGCAAGGAAAGGATGATGGAGACTATGATTCCCCGCAAGTCAGGATGAGACTCCAGATGAAAAATAAAAAAATGAGGGAGGCCAAATGAGCCCACCAAGAAAATAAGTAGAAAAAGAAAAAACAAAAAAGAGAAAAGAAAAAAAAGGAAAAAAAGGAAAAAAGAAATGAGAGAAAAAGTGAGAAGGGGCAATGTTACTTTCCTTTTTTCAAACTTGCGCTTCAAAGTAGCATAATGTTCTTCATATAGAGAGTATCCCGAGTTGTCACTCTCATATACTAGTGAGAATTTTTCATTATAGAACTTGGCTTGTATATTTCAATGATGGGCTTCCTGAAATGCCCGAGGTCTTCATGAACAAGCAAGTTGGTTGCACACCCACTTAGTTTCATTTGAGATTTCATACACTTACATCTCTAGTGCATCTGTTGCATGGCAATCCCTACTCCTCGCATTGATATCGATTGATGGGCATCTCCATAGCATGTTAGTCTGCCTAGTTGATGCGATATTTTCTTCCACTTTTTACTCCTTTGATCATCACCACCATAATGTATCCCACCTATATGCTATAACGATGGCTCATGCTCACGTATTGCATGAAGTTGAAAATACCGAAGCGCATCATAAGTACGATCCAATTGCCTAGTTTGACAGCAGGGGCTCATAATTTGTACTTACACGGTGAAGGAGTCATGCCATGCTAATATGATAAAATTAGTAGGGATTACATTTTCTAAGGATCATGTACTTTGAAAAAGTAATGAATATTCTTCTTATATTCATGGATATTATTATGTTAATATCAAATACTTCATCATTTCTCAACACTTATACCTAAAAGAGATTACATGTTGGGTAGCATGCGACATTAATTTTTTTGTTTTTATCATTTACCTACTCGAGGACGAGCAGGAATTAAGCTTGGGGATGCTCATACGTCTCCAACGTATCTATATATTTTTATGTTTCATGCTACTATAATATCAATCCTGGATACTTTTCATGCAATAATATGCTATTTTATCTCATTTTTGGGAACTAATCTATTAACCTAGTGCCTAATGCGAGTTCCTGTGTTTTGTGTTTTTAACTTTTGCAGAAATCAATACCAAATGAGTCCAAACATAATGAAACTTTTTAATGATTTTTTCTAAACCAAAAGAGATCGAGGGAACCTCAGGGGAAGACCTGAGGAGCCACAAGGTGGCGACGAGCCTCGGGGCACGCCCCTTGAGCTCGTGGGACCCTCGTGGTACCTCTGACCTAATTCTGCCTCCATAAATTCTAAAATATTTTAGAAACATCAGAGAGCCACTCGAAACACTTTTTTCGCCGCCGCAAGTCTCTGTCCCGCCGTGATCCCATATGGAGACCTTTTTTGGTGCCCTGTCAGAGGGGGATTCAATCACGGAGGCCTTCTACATCAACCTTGCTACCTCCATGACGATGTGCGAGTAGTTCACCACAGACCTACGGATCTATAACTAGTAGCTAGATGGCTTCTTCAATACCATGTTCTCTGCGCTTCTCGTAGTGATTTATCCGATATAATCTTGTTTTGCAGTGTGTTTGTTGGGATCCGATGAATTTTGGTTTTATGATGAGATTGTTTATTGAAAGTATTTGAGTCTTCTCTGAATTCTATTATGCATGATTATTATAGCTTTGTATTTCTCTCCGATCTATACATTTTGCTTGGCCAACTAGATTGATTTATCTTCACTGGGAGTGGTGCATTGTAGTAGGTTCAATCTTGCGGTGCTCTATATCCCAATGACAGAAGGGGACAAGACACGTATTTGTATTGTTTCTATTAAAGATGAAACAACAGAGTGTGACCATATTGTTTGTCTTACTTTGTCTACATCATGTCATCTTGCCCCCAAGCATCATTCCATTTGTTATGAACTTAATACCACAGATGCATGCAGGATAACAGACGATCGGTGGAGTAATAGTAGTTTATCCAGAATCGTTTTGGTCTACTTGTTTATGGATGTGATGCCTACATGCATAATCATTGCCATGAATAACATCATAACTATGCGCTTTTCTATCAATTACCCAACAGTAGTTTGTCTACCCACCGTATGCTTTGCTTTCGAGAGAGAAGCCTCTAGTGAAAACTATGCCCCGGGGTCTACTTAATCAATTTGCTAAAAACCTAAATACGTTCCTTCCTTTTTTCACTTTTTATTTTATTTTTATTTTTATATATCTATATCTATCAGAATTAATACTTGTAAGTAACGAGTCCAAGGGTATTGACAACCCTCTTGCCCCACGTTGGATGAAAGTGTTTGGTTTGTGTGTGTAGGTCCGATGACCGGAATTTGTCTTGATTCTCCTATTGATTCAATAAATCTTGGTTCTCAACTAAGGGAAATACTTACCGCTCCTATATTGCTTCACCCTTCCTCTTCGTGGGAAAATCCAACACAACTCACAAGTAGCAGAGCCCTTCGTGGACTCGCGCAACCGTTATCCTTCGTGGGTTGAAGTCCCCATCAACATGGACGTACGATAGCACCACCTATCGAAACCACACCAAAAAATCTATGTGTCTTGTTTGATCTCTCCAATCCCTCCTTTACATTCACTTGCAATGTCTTTACTTCCGCAACACAGATCGCAGACTTGCATGTGTATAGTGTGCTAGAGTTGGTAAAACCACCAAAACTTGCCTACCGAGAAAATTAGGAAAAGGTTAAGTTTTTAATCTAGTCAAGTAGTCTAATCACCCCCTAGACGTACTCTCGATCGTACACTCTTGTACAGAGTTGGTAGTCGCTGCCACTGCTTCTGTAGCATACGCACGGGGCGGGTGAATCTTCATACGACACTGTTGATGACCTTGGTAAGCACAACCTTCCATTGGAGCCCACTCACCTCGGATGATTGTATGCGTCCCATCCAAATCTCCAAAGCAGGCTCCCGTGAGAGGGGGGGTGTTCGCGGGGGTTAACCATAGGGCGGTCCTTCTAGATCACTCGAGAGCCTAGCCTCCTCGGGTGAAGCTGTTGGTGAGCTTTATTCGCCCGAAGTTCCTTTCAAGCCCTAGGCTCGTTTTCTTGGGGTACCCCGGATTTTGATAGACCAACATGGGTGGTTCTGCGTGGCCATGGCAGTGGAGGTGCCATCGTGGTTTGCTGATCATGATAGTGGGTATTGATGACATCGAGTTGTGGAAGAGGTACATCTCCTGTTACTCCGACGGATGTTCGGGCTTGGTGAACTCCAGGTGAAATCCTAGCACCGCCCTCGATCGATGCCGGCGACGATGGCGTCATAGGACGTCATTAACCTCATTGGAGGCATCATCGTGGAGCCCCTTCACCTTCCTTTAACTTTTGGATCTCGAGCTCTGCGAGTGAAAACTCAAGTTTTGACTTCGGCTGGAGCGGCGGTGAGTTGTCCCGTCACTCCCCCATTGGGGTGTCGCCCTGGAGGTTCCGTATTCAACAAGGCATAGGTGGCTTGCATTGTCTTCGAGTCTCACCATCGGCTAAGCGGGGTGAGCGACCTCAGGGACGGTGTGGATGTAGAAGTAACGACTAGAGCGAGTGTCTCAATGTCGTAGGATGTCGTGTCTAGTCGTGTGGGTGACCGTCATCGGCTCATGTAGTGCGCGGCCTCGGGTCCAACATGTGTATTTATGTGATATATAAATCTGTGTGGCGGTCCCGGGTCGAATGATAGGGCGATGATGAGAGTCATCAGTTCTTTCGGGGTGCAACCTTGGTTCATGCATGTCTCCTTTATCTTGATTTTGGACCAATTTTTCTTAGGAAAATGATTAGAATCAGGCGAATGATAACAACAACGCATAAGTCGCCTCGTCGCTACGACGCGTGTCCCGCGCGGCGTGGCCCCGACTACCTTATCTTCTCCCCCACTGATGGTTCGTTTTGCTTCCAAATCAGAAAATCAGCATCCGCTAACGGCCAGCTTCCGGTCCCGGCGGTGAAGCTCGGCGCCAAGACGGAGCTTGCATGGCGATTGGGTGCGATGGGAGTCGGACGGCGACCTACGGTAGCTCTACCGCGGCACGCGTGCGGCGGCGGCGCTTCGTTCGCGGACGCGGCGACGATTCCGGTGGCGTCGCCGCTGTAGTGGTTCCGTCCCAACGTCGAGACGGTGCGCGATCGTGGGGGAGGGGTCGTTGCTGCAGTGGTTCCGATGGCGTCGCCGCTGCGGGGTTTCCGATGGCCTCGCCGCTGCTGTGTTAGAGCTCCGCGGAGGTTGCAATGGAGCCCCGTTAGAGTTGCAATCGAGCTTCGCTGGAGTCGTCGACGCTATGTCGGAGCTCCGTCAAGACTGGAATGGAGCTCCACCGAAGTTGCAATGGAGCTTCGCCGGAGCCGTCGACGCTGATTGGAGCTCCACCGAGGCTGCAATTGAGCTTTGCCGGAGTTTTAATGGAGCTTCGTCGGAGCGGCACTGCTGCATTAAAGCTCCACTGGGGCTGCAATAGAGCTCGCCGGGATGCCATAGATGCTGCGTTGGAGCTTCGTCTAGGTTGCGATGTCATTGCGTTGACTGGCTGCTGCCATGGCTTTTGTTGTAATCCAAAGATCATAAAAGTGATGATCCAACGACTGAATCGACAGATAATTTCTTAGAGAAATCATCTGGGTGATTCGTAGTAGCCCCTTTTTCTTATTAATTCGCCACCTTTTTTAAGGGCAACGCTATGCATCCACCTGCGGATTATTTCCAATGACCCGCCATCTTCACAGCCGTTTGATTTGGTGCATCCAGCCGATCTCATCCATCCGATCCGCACGCGGGGCTTTGGCCTCATTCCTTAAACGATGCTCGAGTTTCTGAAACAATCGCTTTGTTGCAGATTTTTTTTCTTCGCGCGCGCTTCGGCTGGGCACCCGGTAATTCCTGAAACAACGCTCGAGTTTCTGAAACAATCGCTTTGTTGCAGTTTTTTTTTCTTCACGCGCGCTTCATGGGCATCGGATAATTCCTGAAACAACGCTCGAGTTTCTAAAACAATCGCTTTGTTGCAGTTTTTTCCTTCGTCTTTCCGCAACATAAAGTATTGCTGCGAAATAAATTTTTGCAACAAAAGTTCATGTTGCAGAAACTCCATCTTCTTCCTTCAGACGGAAAACAGAGGGAGGTATGGAGCTGTGGAGGACGCACAACCATGGCGGTCATGCTTGATTCCCAAGCCCCATGGCTAGCGGAGGGATCGATCCAGATCAGGTCTGACGCGGGGCGGCAGGGCCGACGCGGGTCGGCCGACGACAGGAACACGACGGCGATGGCTGGGGGCTCCGACGCCGGTGGCAGGGGCTCCAGTGGCGGCAGGATCGGCCGGCGGCGGCGCACCACGGCGGGGCATGCGGGGCCGTGCTCGGGCAGCGCTCGGGAGGAGGAGGGAGCCGACGGCTCGCTCGGGCAGAGGCTCGGGAGGCTCCAGGTGGCGGGGAGGTGCAGGCGCGGTGGCCCTACTCCGGCGAGGCCGGCCGGTGCGGGCTGGAGCACGCGATGGCAAGCGGCGGCGCGGTCTCGAGCAGGGGCGCTCGGGAGGAGTTGCACGAAACGGTTCGTGAAACAACAACATCGTTTCAGAAAAAACGGTCACATCTCACGCGGAAACTGTTTGAGATCAGATTGAGATCCAACGGTCAAGCGGACGGCGGATGGATCGCGGGGATCAGCCGGTGGAAGGTAATTTTTTTTTTTAAACTCCTGCCACAAAGTAAAAAACATATCCATTTCCTCTTCCAGCTCTCTGTCCTGGTTTTCCCCGTCGTCAACAATATCTTCTATCCCGAAAATCAAGCTGGGTTTCCCCTTCTCTCGCCACCCCTTCTTCTCCACCGCCCCTTCCCCTCGCCTCACTCCCCACGATGGCTTCCTCCACTGCTCTCTCCCCGGTGGCCTTCAAGTCCTCCTTCTCGCCGCTCTCCTTCAGACCAGCTCGTAAGTTCACATCCCTTCCTCCTCTCTACAGCGTTTCTTGCCATAGCCGCGTTGGCACCACCGTCAGCCGGCGGCGCCCTGACCATTCCGGCGCATGCTATCCCCCGCATCCACCGCCCCCTTAACATAACTCGATCGTAGACATCTTCGCCGACCGCCCCTAGCCCCGCCAGCCCACCATTGGCGTTCGGATTGTCGGGTAGTGCGTCTGCTGACCTAAAAAAAAATAGCGTGTCTGCAATTAGCGCTGGGTTGTGGCTACGGGCATTCAATTATGGTCAAGCTGAGTGATATAATTTTTCTTTTTTCTCCAAGCTCCATTTAAATGACAAACACATTATGTTCTCTTCATGTTACCGCACAAGTCTGAACTTTGGTTTCGGAGAGATGCAAGTCAGGGAAATTTTTCTGATGAATTTCCATCTAGCGGAGTGTAGATTGTATGAGGTAAAATGCAGATTTTGCGTTGGGTGGTTTCATCGCTTTCTATCTGTTAATTAAGACCCTTCCACAGTTCAATTTTTCATCATCTGCCCTGAACAGAATGAGATGTGGTGATCTAGTTTCGAAGGATGTTTCAACAGCGGAGAGGCCTGGGAGATTTTTGATTTTCTTTTATATCTTGGGTACGGATTGGTTTCACTTAGTCATTGTGGGCATAGTATTCTGACGTTTAAATTTACATATTTCATTCTGCCAAGTGCCAAGTGTTATGATTTTTGTTCTTTGTTCAATGAATCTGTATAAATGGAGTCACTTACAGTGTGCAATGTGTCTTTGATAACTTAATTGGAGTAAAATCTAATTTGTCCTTCAGGTACTAGGATAAATGCACAAGGGGCATTCTGTTTGCCATGTTCCACTTGGAAAAGATCTAGTAATAGATCCTTCCGGGTATACAGTTTATTTGGAGGAAAGAAAGAGAAAGATGAGAATGGTGATGAGGCACCAGCAAAGGTAAGAAAGTTACATGCCTTTACTCTTTTGCCTACAATTGTTGTGCTGCAGTGCTCCCAATAGCTATATAATATCTTCAATCATGCCTGTTCAACTGAAACCAACTGCTCGATTTGTTTTTGACTAAGCGAGTTATGCTCAACAGAATGTCATGTGATTGTGCTGTGGAGATGGGTGATTTACTTAATTTCTATTGAAGTTTTTTCTTCTTGCAAGTCCATTGAGACCTTAAACTCCATGTAGAGACAGTGCTGGCCTACTGTAGCTATGAATCCCAGCTCTCTAAAACGTTAGATTGAAAGTAATTAAGAGCGGAGATTGCATTTGGACACACTGTTCAAAATTCGGACACGGATACGCTATGAAGCACTTGTATAAATTTTCATCAGTTTGTATCACTATAGCTTGACTGAATATCTTTCACTTTGTTTGGATTACGCCCTATTTAATTCACCATGTCAAAATTTAAGCTGCTCGTACATAATTCTTTTTGCAAACATTGATATGTATTTTTTCAATTCTTGTCTGCATGGCTCAAACTACTTCTGTTTCTTTAATTTGATGCATATGCCCAAAGTGTAGTAGGCATTTACGAAATCATCTTATGGTGCTCCCATTTTATTCTGCACTCACAGGGAGGAATCTTTGGAAACATTGGAAATATGCAAAACCTTTACGAAACTGTGAAGAAGGCCCAGATGGTTGTCCAAGTGGAGGCTGTGCGGGTGCAAAAGGAGCTTGCAGCGTAAGTGTTTTGGTATTTGAGTTATTTTGTGTATGCTCTTTCAAAGTACTGCGTGTGTGACTTCCTCCCCGTTTGTTTTTTAGGACTGAGATTGAGGGTTATTGTGAAGGTGAACTAATCAAGGTATATTTGGAACTTGTAAAGAGTTTAATCATGTTCTCCTTAACCGCAATCTTGCTGGCTGTATGCATTCTTGTGTTTCGAACTTAATGCCTACCTGTGCCAAATGATTAGTATCCTCGCATTACTGAAAGTCTGAAAAACATGCTGTAACAGGCATTAAGTATCACAGCTTATTATTTGAGATGCAACTTTGTACTGTTAAACCGATGTGTTCCATTATTTTTTGAGGCAGGACTTGCAGCTTGTGGTATCTTTACAAGAACTTGATTAAGTTGACCTGATATCTCTATTAGCTTTCCATCAGGTAGCATCCTTTATTAGCTTTGCTTTAGGTAACATTCTAGTAAACGACCATGCAATCTTCCACATGACCACAACTAGTTTTTCGGGAAAACGCAAAGGCTTGCGTTTCTTTTCATTGAAAAGGGAGAGAATACGTACAGTACATGCCTTCGAGAAGTAGGCTACAGGGGCTCAAAAGAAAGAAAAGAAAAGGAAAAGGAAAAGGAAAGAAAGGCCTGCACAAGACTAGTGCACATCCCAGGTAGGCGGCACAATCGTCCCAAGGCCGGTGGCCCCAGCCCGAACCCAAAGGGAGGCTTCCTCTCTGATCTTTGCCGAAAGCACGGCAGTGGAGGGCCGTTCGCCGTCGAACACACATGAGTTGCGGTGGTTCCAAAGCATCCATGCTGTGAGGAGGGTTGCCGTGGCGAGGCCCTTGCGCATAGCTTTAGGCGTGTCCAGCTTGGTTTGCATCCACCAGTCGTTTAGGGAGGCCTCTTGGTGTGGCGGCCGGCATGTCAAACGCAGCCAGGAGAGTGTGTCATGCCACACCTGCCGCGAGAACCACAACTAGTTAAAATACTTTTGTTGTTTTGGTTATCTATATGGCATAGAGCACTGCCAAAGCTGTGGACAGGAAGGCAAGAGTAATTTCAACAGTTACCATGGTCATGGAAGGCTGTTGCAAAAATGAAATGCACTTTACAACCCACTATTCATATGAAAAGAAGTATATTAATGATGTTTAGCTTCTGAATTGACCGAAATAATGTAATCAGAGTGTAGGAACATTGTACATTCTAACACCATATTTGTGAGTTTTGTGCTATACCCTGTAGAACCATATGTTTGTGAAAGTTTGCCAGGACTTGTATGTTTCTTATATGTTTAGCTAGCAGACTACCCTGGTTTTCATCATTATTGTGTTTTTCTATGATTTGGATGTACTTATAATATTTATACATACCATATCTGACCTGATCTGTTAAACAGGTTACACTATCTGGGAACCAACAACCTATAAATGTTGAAATCACGGAAGCTGCAATGGAGTTGGGCGCTGAAGTATGCATTATGTATTTCTTAGTTTGATTATTTTCCTGGAAGTTTTCCTGCAAAATTCATGCTCACATAATTGTTTGCATGAGCAGAATTAATGCGATAACTACCAAGCTATAATGCGGTATACCTTTTCTTTACTTCCAGAAAGTCTCCGAGCTGGTCAATGAAGCCTACAAGGATGCACACCAGAGGAGCGTCCAGGTGGGAATCCTGCTGCTTCCCCAGCGCACCAAAATGTAAATTGTTCTCATAAACTAACATGATTTCATGCCCACGACCTGCAGGCAATGAAGGAAAGGATGGCTGATCTAGCGCAGAGCATAGGAATGCCTGCAGGGCTTGGCGACGGTCTCAAGTGATAAAAGACCTGGTACTTGAATGCTTTCCAATAATGAAAGAAGTGTCTCTCAATTTTGTATTCTAGCTGTGTTGAGTTCATCCGTTAAACCCCTCTGCGACGCCGGTTAGTTGTGCACGAACTGTAACTGTACACTCGTTTCCTTGCTCATTGGCACATCCTAGTTACAGCATTAGTGCTAATGTGTTTTACACCAAACAGATGTTGCTTTGTGCTAGTGTTGAGGCAGCCTGGAGAACATTTGTAAACTAATAACTGCAGAGTTAAATCTGTTTGTGTTACGAATAGAGTACTCTTTGGTTTTGGATATCGACATTGTCCTTAAAATATGTCTTACACCTATGCTGTAATATATCTTGAAAACATACACACTGTTATGATGTTACAAGGTGCTTTTTGAGGCAGTGTACATATATGTTCTCGAGTATTCATATTATACACTGATAGAATACAAAATTGAGTGACCCTAGTGTGATCAGCCTGGTCTGCAGGCACGTCATATTGTGAAAGCTATTTCATGGATGCAAACAATACGTCTGCATGTGATGTGTATGCTCCAGTTAAGCATCTGCATGTTAGTTTCCTGACGGAGTCATAGTCTTTGGCCATTTGGCTCTAAGGTGCGAGATCCATCAACGTGCATTTCATGGAAGAAATATTACAGCATAAATATTCTACAGCAAAAATATTCTACAGCACCCTACGATGAACAAAACGTCAAGAACAATGAATGAACGGAATCAAAGTACATCTCTTATTATCCATGGCACTGATTAACAATGAATGAATGGAATCAAAGTAGAGTGATGTTATTCAACTTTTGATTTTCAGGGAATAAGTATTATGTTATGATTATAATAGTGGTGGTACTAGTAATATCGATACACAATATTCCCCATCGATTACGTTTTTAGAACAAAGACCTTCCATGTCGTTTGCACCACATGGCAGGAGAAGAGCAAAGAAAATCTACATATCAGTGTTGTTACTCACCGTCAAATGGTAAACGAAAAGCAAATAAGATCTAGCATTCCCCTTTCCACCGAATCCACTTTGCTAGAATGACATTCTTCGCCATCTACATCCCCTACGCGAGAACCCTTTTAATCCTAGCATCATCACTACTTAAAATCCTCAAGTTATTTTAAATCCAAGTTCCTCTCCCTAGGCTTTAAAACCCTCAAGATTCCCAAGCGAGGGGATACCCTGCTCGTCCAATGGAACGGATGATTCTCTTTTGGCGTCTTTTGAGATAGCCTTAAGCCTATGTTTACTAGTATTCCTGTGTGCTTAATTATGATTTATAGCAGTGATGTGAAAGGAGAATGTTGGCTCATGTATAAAGCCTTTTTGTTTGAACTGGACACGTTTCTAATTTTGATAGGCCCGGGAGATCCTTACTAATATAAGTATTGGAGTCGATGGTGATGGTTTGTCTCACAAAACAATTGTTGAGAAAGTGGGATGATATCTCCGTGATCTCCACCATATTGTTTTTAGCCATTATCATGATCTCGAGTATGTTTCTTACTATCTGCTGTAGTTATTGTTTTTGGTCAGTTTATTTTTCTCTTACTGAATTTATTTACTGTTCCTTTTATAGCAAAGCAAGAGCACTCACCTAGTAGCACTGAGTTAAGCAAACACTGCCACCTAGCACATCCTTATATACCTTTTTTATTTCTCACGTACGTGCAACGTAAAGATGGGGAACTTTATCTTCAGATATCGAGTTGAACCTAACAAAAGCTGTTGTGGTGTACTCCCTCCATAAAGAAATATAAGAGCGTTTAGATCACTAAAAATAGTGATCCAAACGCTCTTATATTTCTTTACGGAGGGAGTATATATGGAAAAAATAAATCCAATCAGTACTAGCAATATTAAAGGTAGACAGATTGAGACTTGATGAGTCTAAATACTTGGCACGTCACATGCTTTCTTCTCACATCACTCCATTTATTTCGATAATGGGCTAATGATTTTAATATCTGTAAGCCTAGCTAGGCGCTAAGATGGCTTCATAATGTTGGTAGTTTGATAGAAATTAAAGCTTCATATCGTTAAAGCATATATTCTAAGATTTTGCTCTAAAAGTGAGCAATAATCCACACACACACACACATGAGCATATATAATTTTCTTTCCTCAGGATTACATTGTGTGCAACTCTGTTGCAAGGACAGATTGCAAAGTCCTTTTTCTCCGCAGCAAACAAATTCTTGAAATTATTGCAACTTTATATGGAAACAAAACATCTACTTTTTAGTTAATAAGTGTACATGATACCTTAGTAATTAAGCTTGCAATTATAGTAGCATCTGAGGCTAAGTACAGGACATCAAGATATTAAAATGCAAATGGTGTCACCATGCATGATCGCATTAGCCTGCTTGACAACGACGAGATCATGCATTTATATGGCATGCCTTTAATTAGTACTACTCAAGTACATGGTAGCTAGGCTTAACACAGGGTTTGGTGCCGAAATTTCTCCCCTTGTTCAGATCGACAGTGCCATCTGAAAAGTTGATGTTTCTCTTATCTTGCTCAACTGGGGCTGAGCTTTCCACGAGCAGCCTTAATTAGGAGTCTGTTAGCCCCAATCGATTAAGCTAATGCTTCAAGTAGATTCCAGGAGAGTTCTTCTGCTTCCATTGATTGATTAATGGCCATGATTTGGATCTGGTGAGTCAGCAAATGTCAACACTAGCACTAGAATAAGCATTCCTGTAGCATATGCATGTCACTCAGGTGTTGCTGCGGTTGTGTGCAATGATTTTATGTTTTTTGTTCTATACTAGCTTTGATTTAGTCATGATGGACATAAACTAGATGGAGTTTGATGACCTAATGGATTGTCTAGGCATGATTAAATTTTGGAGATTTGTGTGCTTGGCATTTGTGCCCCTTGGGAATCTGGCGTGTTAGTTATTAGAACATTTAAGACGTATAGAAATAGAGTAAATTCAGTCTGCTGTAATAAAATGATAGCTTGGACTACAAATAAAAAGTGTGGCCGCAACACACAATATTTAGCAATAAAAATTCCTGAAAACTGACAAGTTAAACACTTATTGGATCGGAATTTCAGCAACATAATCATATGAAATGTACGTTCAAAAATAAAACATGGTTTAGCATGTCTTTGAACACAATTGGTTTGTGGTTTCTCAAAAAAAGGAGAAGAAAGTCTAGATTGGCATTGACTACTCAAAATTTCCAATAAGCTCCACAGCACTAGATTGCAAACTTTGGAATCTGATGGTTGCCTCGGAAAGACAGATCAAGCATGCATTCCGATCTGAACATTTAGGCAGAGAACAGGGAAAAGGCGATCCATAAACAGCAAAAACAGCAAGAGCATGCATGTGAAGAAACAGCAAAAGGTGATCTGCATGCATAGCACGCAATGGTCAGAAAACACTTGAGCAGACAAGAGACCAGCATCCGACAACTCACAGCAGCTCAGCACTCTGCAATTGTTGCTTGCTCCAAGCAGCATCTTCAGTTATTCCATATCTGTGCCTGGGGGCCAAGCCATTATCACCATTGCACTATATAAATTATAAAGGTCACCCCCGACCGTTTGATATTAACGACCAATATTTTTCATTATACTTCCCTATATATATGAAAAGGTAGAAGTTCTAACTTTGGGGACAATGGGTACACTCACTCCTCAATGTTATTATTTTCATACAATTCTTGATGTAGTATTTACTTCATTTGAGATACATTTTTGTTGCAGCGGGAGGGTTTTAGCTAGACTTAAGCCTTTGTGACACATTGAATCAGAGGTTTAACCATCGAAATTTTAATTTGGATCAAACTTGAAATCTCATCCCCACCTTGAAAGATCCGGCGACATGTCGGGTCGGTGTGGCCACTGACATGTCATGTTGATCTGGAGACATGTCGGGGCATGTTAGGGCGTCATTACCCGACTTGTGGACCTACACAACATTGTAAGGGACAATAACAAATAGGGACACATCAAACACATATTGTCAAAAGCTGCATCATATGTGATGTTAACGTCATCAAATGGATGCCAACTCCCCATCTAGTAAGCGCGACAGCTAGGGTAAAGGTATTAGGATGCGGAGGGGGAATCAAATATGTTTCAAACTGGAACTTTGTGATTAAATATAGTTACACGTATCACCAAGAAATCCAATTCTCACTATTGTAATGCGACAAATATATTATTCAGAATGCACATTATTATTTCCATCTATTTTAGGCTTGTATGAGTCTTCTTAGACTTCTTTATTTTCTTAATATAATAACAGTGTAGCTCTCCCGCGCGTCCGAGAAAAAGGAGAGAGAGAAGGGAACACCATATTTTCTCTTAACATTTTCTCCCCTCCACCGAGGATACCGGATTATGAATCATCACCTATGTTGACAGCCATTATAAATATGCTCCGAGTGTGTTCTATGACATGGTGACATTGGCTTATCCCGTTGGTCCATGCATTGGTTGTGTTAGCCTTGGGACAGGGGTGGTGTCGGCATCACTAGCATCATTAGCCCCAGGTCAATTTGTTTTTTCATACCTGAAGTCATTTTCCCCGTCTCCAAGTTAGCTTGCTGCTGTTGACAGCTTAGCTAGAATCTAGAAGAAACAACAAGTTTACCTAGCAAGTGGTGCAAGGAAGCAAAAGTTGAGGGGTTTGAAACTATATATTTCAAGAAAGTTTTACCGTTCCAAGGAGTGGATTTTGCTCTTGAAACATCCAAAGGGTCAGTAATTGCCAATAAATCATCGATTCATGGACACGGAGGAACAAGTCATCAGTTTCCATTATCAACTAGCTCTTATTTAGTTTTAGTTACACCCATAAGATAATTATACTAATATTTATTACTTTCCAAGTTGCCAAGTGTGTATATAAGTACTAAAAGGATTCCCAAACAAACTAAAGATACAATTTTGCTTTGCACTACTAACTTTCTTATCACACAAGTCACATGATGCAGCTTGTCTAGCAAGTGTCATATTGTTGACACTGAGTTTGATGAAGCCATCATCTTAGTTTAATTATTAGCCAAACAAGTATGCTTTGTTAAGTGATACAACACACTTGACGTTATGAATACCAAAAGGGTCATCTTTCGAAGTGTCCGATTTCTTAAAAAACAAATTACAAAAGGAGTTGATAATTAAGATATTTTTTATTTTAGCTCTATTGGGGATCTATGGCCTAGGATTAAAAATATTGCTCTACTTATTGGATGGTTGTATGAACTTCTAACAAGAGGACGGGCATGTTAATAGCAAATATATGCGCTCTCCTATTTCTAGGCCATAAAATAATTTTTCTTTAGTTTCTATACCTGTTCTCTCAAGGATGGCTCCCAAGTGAGGTTTTGAGAAGACCGTGGATGAGAAATGCGCCTTTATGAGAAGAATATCCTAGACCTTTCTAAATCCTATATCCTACATACTTAAATAGTTGATCTCCGCTAGCTTATTTCTCTCAACATGCAAGCATATCACCTCATCATATAACCATGCATGAGAAAAGGTTCACCTCATCATTCAACCATGCAGGGAGAAAGGTCCACCACACATGCAACCATGCATGAAGAAAGACTTTCCATTTGATTATACATCTTATATTCAATAAATATTGCAGCTATACACTAACCTAGTGGGATAAATCATATGTATTTTTAGTTTTGGTTGTTTAACTCAAATATTCATGTACAACGAAGTTTCATTAAAATATATTGCAATCAATTCCCGCAATGACACACATGTATCATCTAGTTGTTAGATATAAACATTTCACAATGAAGGAGGTCTTGGGCAATCTGGCCAAATGTCTCTTTTCATAGGGATTCAGAGGGGGGCTCGCTTAGCTGCTTGGCATGCTTTGTTGGGTCGCCTGTGTCCATTCACTTTTTTCGTAAGAATCTAACGAGTTCTTTTAAAACTTACATTTGAATGGGACATTCTAAGTTAACATGCCATATTTAGCGTAGATATTATGATGTGCTTATTAACAATAAAAAGCCGTGGAAGCTCAAAATTTCATTTAAGGTTAAAATCTAAATCATCCTTTGGTTTGGGACAACCTTGTGCACCAAAACTGGTAAGGAAATAAGAGTTGTGTTTTCTGTCACTAGAATGAGTCGAACAAACATCTCTTTTTCGAGTGCAAATTAGCTCGACTGTCCGTTATTGTCTAGTCGGCCTCCACCTTATATTCACCTAGATGTACATAATATGTTTGGCAATTGGTTACGAGGTAATTTTACCCATCTTAGTGGGGGTGACAGCTTTGTGTTTGGCTATTTGTTATCTAGGAATAATTTGTTTTTTTTAAAACGGAGACAAAGATTGCCTCATCCATTAAATAAGCAGAAAAGAATTACACAGTTAATTTTGAGAAGCCGGGCACAAACTGGTACTGCAAGGGCCAAGCCCATTCCCATAGACTAAGACACACATGGCAAAGCCCCCCTATCGATGACACATCGACCTACTGCCAGACAACACAACTCCGACTCCGACGGAGAACTCTGAAGGACAACACCACCTACAACCAGTCATAGTATATCGCAGCTTTGGCTCCATAGTAACAAACAAACCGAGGCAAAACTGTGGACACACCGAAGAAGAGCCGACTACCGCAACCATTGTCGCGTCGCCGACATTGCTCCCACCATCATCGTTGCCACAGAAGTCTGGACGCCACACCCGCCACCAACCGTCATCCACTGGTCCCGCTCACCGACGCCAAGCTCCCAAGACGAAGCCCCCAAGAGGGAATACAACACCAAGGCGCCGCCATCGTCCGATCACAGATCAAGGTTTCCCTCGGAGAGGCCGAAATGGCCAGATCCGTGTATGAGGGGTGGGAGAACAAGCAGCGACGCCTTCAAGAAGGTCAACGACGGCCACAACCACCGCCATCGCTGGTCATGGCATGAGGTCAAGACATGGTTTTCACCAAGCTCCACACCACCTTAGCCGCACATCACCCTGCATTGGCGTCGGCAAGCCCATCAAACATCACCATCATCAAAACTGCCTATCGACGAAGAAGCACCAAGACCCGCCGCAGCCAACTGCACCTCGCAGAGGCCACCGACGGTCGGAGACCAGATCCGCATCACACGCAGCCGGAGCGCACTTCCTCATCGCCATGGGCCTCCGATCCGCGCACCCCGAGGGGCATCCACGCGATGCCAGACCGCGTAGACACACATCGGCCACGCCCCTCGCGACCGAAGCCGCCGCTCGAGCGCCGAACATGCCGCTCAAGCCCCTCCACCATGAGCTCCGCCATATCATTCCCTGCGTCCTGCGGATCTAGTGCCGCCGCAGCACTTCAGCCCCCAAGCTTCGACCGAAGGCACGCCGACCGAGCAGATCCACCGCTGCCCGCCCAGCTCACGCGAGCAAGCAGCAGGTCCAGCGTGGCCCACACTCCTCACCCAGCAGAGCCTCGCCGGGGACACCTCCCACGCCCTGCCTGCCTCGCCATCCGTCCGCGTAACTCGCGTTGAGGCTGTGCATGCCCACGCCTCGCACAGACCACACACGCCCTCACCTCGCCCAACCCGCGCGCACCTTCATGCCCGCTTGCGTGCCGAGGTAGCACTCCATCCACCGTGCGCCCCGACGGCAAACAACAGGAGCTCGGACTCGTCGTGCATCTTTGAGGGTGAGCCGCCCCCGCACCGCTCTTGCTCCTCGCGAGACGGGACAGGCCCCGCCGTCGCCGACGCCGCACGGGCTTTGCCGACAGTGCTCTCTGCCGGCGACGAGGGGAAGGGTAGGGGGCAGGGGTGGCGACGGCGATGACGACGATTTAGGATTTCTTCCGGGTCGCTGCGGGGAGCGACACAGGAGCCAGTTGGGTCGATCTGTTTAGCTTGGTTTAGGCCTGCCGGAATGATTTGGTTTTGGACGAAAGGAGGACTTCTTCTCCATTGTAGGCTATACGTTTATGTACATATTGGCTTTATAAACTGGGTGTGTACTCAGTTGGCGCGTATAATTAGGGAGGCAGTGGCAGAGCTCCAATACAAAAGTTGGGAGGGACAAGATAAAGGAAAACCTACTATTTGTTTTCTCATGTCACATCCTATGCTTTTGCTAACATGTAACTCCACGACCGTAGGGAGGTGTTTACCCTGCGTGGATGATGACATAATCTTGTTCGAGCTCCTTTTGAGTTAATTACCACCTTCGAAAACTTCATTCTTGTAGTAGTTGCTAAATGGTCTATCAATCTTTTTTTTAGAAAAGGAGGATGCCTTCTGGCCTCCCTCTGCATATAATAGATGCATATAATCATTTTATTAATTATTTATAAAGATCTTATAAAGTAATACATTAATATGTTTGAAACCTTTATTATGACAACATTTGTCGTTATTCATATCCATTAATGAAGGGGTTTCAAATGTCCGAGCCCAGTACTAAAAAAACATCGTAGGAAAGCGTAACATCTGAAGTCGGATGTCCCGGTCAAGCCACATACCGAGTCTCAGGCCCAAACCGGTCTGACGCACTCTTGCCGTCACAGTCGTCTTCCATCAATCCATCTTCAGAGCAGGTACCGACACATTGCCACGCCTGCCGTCGACTCCCCCATGACGCCAGACATTGCCTCCTCCCTACGTGTATTCATCATCACGCATCCATCGTCGGGACTTTGTTGCGCCTCGTCACCGAAACTCCAGGACACTGATGCGTCACAGGGAACACCGCTTCATTGCAGATGTCGTCCACTGGTCCCACAAACCTATGCACACCTCCAAGACTGATATCCTCAGGAGGGGTACGACATATGAGTGTCGCCGTCATCCGATCAACTGACCTAGGGTTTTTTCGGGAGGTAGCGGATAGGGGTCTAGAGCTTCTCCACGACGATGCCTTCAAGAAGGGGAATACGCATAAAAACGTTGCCATCGCTGACCTTGGCAACATGCCAAGAATAGGGTTTTCATCCGGATCCGTTCAAGGACCATCCATCCAACATCGTGTGCATGGGACCGCCACCGATCATTGCCGCTGCACATGAAGGTTCTACCGCCCGAATCAGATCTGACTGGAGATCAAGCCCAATGCCTTCACTGTTGTGGTCAGATCTGATCCGAGGCGCCGCCGCCCGCGGGCACACAATCAGCGTATGATGGGCCGCCCCCACCGCGTCATCCCAATGAGGACGCTGCCGCTGTGAGCCGTCAATCCCCGTACTCGCCCAACTCCGCCGCTTGGCGAGACCTCCCCGCACCGATCCCCCCGAGGCGCAAAAAAACAAGGCCCCACCATCGTCCATCGCGAGCAGCTTTGCCCCGGCGGTCCCGGCCGACCGCGAGGTTTGGGGAAGGTGGTGAGGAGGCAAGGGGAAGGATATCGGTGCCACCGCCCGAGTCGCCCGCGGAGGGGATGGCGCGGGTGCCATGCGGGGGTCCTGCCGTCATGTGTGGTCTATCAATTTGGATGTAATTATTATTATTTCTGATGTTCGTTGTACTTCATAATTGGGGATGTATAAATCGAAAGTTTTCCATAAAAAAGAGAGTTAATCATCATCTTTGGAAACTGCATTCTTCCACATACAGGAGTTTGGCAGAAAGGCACGGAGGAGCTGTCCTCTAATGAAAGTTCACATCCTCTTTTAGATAAACAACAAACTGTCTTGTTGAGATAGATAAATAACAAACTGAAAGCAACTGAACTACTGAATTAATAACAACTAGTGGCAGTCCATATAGAGCCGATGAGGTGCATGCAGCTATGTATGTAGACTATATGTAGGGAGAGATCAATGTCAATATATACAAGAACGGGGACAAAAAAGTATGCGCACAGGAGTGAAATGTCGGGATGGGTTCCATAAAAATTGTATATTCATATACCCAAGGACAAAGGGAAAAACAAAATCAACGAACCAATGCTGTGCTAGCTTCCAGGGCAAGTGCAGCTAAAGGTGCTTCTGATGGACAGATTGTTGCATCATCGATAAGAGCTTGCACAAAAGTTATACACATCAGTGAAGCTAAAACTGCCAACAAAGCATAATTAATCCGCTTAAATTGGATTGTTCAACCATTAGTCAGGACCACTCAAAAGCACCAAAGCGAAGCAAAGCACTCAAAAGCACCAATGCTAGAGATACAAAGCGTTACGGGGGATTTACAGGTTGGTTAGTTTTGATTGAAGATTAAGGAGGAGGAAGGGTCCATCCCATGAAAATCAGGGGAAGTGGTTAGTTAGCATCAGGGCCTGATTGGATTGTCGGTTTGGTCCAAATACACCTGTAGAAATATTACAGATCTCAACTGGTCGTTTCATTTCCGCATGTAATTTGTTAAGCGGTCGGTATGATATAAGTGTAAAATAAACACCTTTGTATTTAACTACAATCATTCCAAACACGATCTCAAAGGATTCTAGTCAGTTTGCCTGTAATCTTTAGTACGTTTAGTATTTTTACCCTGGACTCTTTAAAAAATCTGATGCATTTGACGTGGCTCTATCCTTCGTTCTGTAGCAAGTAACCGTTTTTTTAATATTCTTTCTTCTTGAATTTACGTAACGAGCATGCATCATTATTGCAAAAAAAGCGATAATAACGGGCTCCTCAAATGGATCTCAAACACCCGGGCTGATCGATACCCCTCATATCCAGTCCAAATCTGAGGCGGATATGAAGGCGTTCGGACGCGCCCGCCACGTCGGATCAGGCCCACGCTGGCCCATCCGACCCCACATATATTCCTCCACATCTGCTCGTCGGACAAACCCTAGCCACTTCACTCCCCTCCCCTCCGTCACCCAAGCTCACCTTCGGCGATCTTCGACCTTCCCCGACATGACATGCAGCAGATCTGACTCCGATCAGTCCGAATCCGTCGATTGTGGTGTCATTCCGCGTGGGTTGGAGGTGGCAATGGTCGTCCACATTGCCCTCCGCTGCTCCCGGGAGGACAACGCTCGATCAACGACAGGATCTGTCTGGCGTGACTCCATCACCGGACTGGCGCTCGGATCCTTCAGGGCAGGATCATCGCAGGACCGATGGCATTCAGACCTATCCTTCCCCGACTCCGGCCTGGCGGAGTTTGAGTCCCACCTGGACCGGTGCCCGTCGTGGAAGGAGAGAATAAGCGCCGCCGAGGCCCGACTCGTTGCCGACATGGCGGCGACGGAGGCGGCTGATGCGGCGGTGCGGGCTGCCGCAAAGGAGGAGGCCATTCACGTCCGCATTGTGAAGAAGCGACATCAGGGGAACATGCACGTCCTTGCCCGAGAACAGGATCAGGCGGTTCGAGAAATGGCCGGACTACCACCGAAGGAGGACACCGATGGTAAGGACAGCTCCAACGATGAGCAGATCCGACTCGATCTGTACTGCGTCTTCGACTAGTACCTCCATGAGAAGGACGACAGTGCCGTCGGGAAGGCAAGGGCAGCCGGGGATGGTCTTCTCCACCTTAGCCAACATGTCAATTTTTGATAACTCGATGGCATGCAATACGTAGTAGTCGAACAATGTGTATGCATCATTTACGTAATTGAGATTGTATGGATTTGAGGTATGCTAACCGAAGTGTACGGTTATGAGAAGGAAAATCTGAGACGTGATTGGTCAACGGGCGGCGGCTGCGGGCATTTAAAGAACCGTATTTACAAAGTTTGGCTGCTCTTAAAATGTTTCCTTCGATCTGAATTAATTGATGTATGCAATGTTTCGGTTTTGCCGGTTTTTCTTTAATTATGTGAGTTATTTTTTTATGCTTAATTAATCAATGAGGCAAATTCTTTACGTGTGTTTAGAAAAAAAGCCAGATGCTACAACTGGTGCTGTACGTAGACGTGCTGCATGCACCACTCAAGATTTCCCGCACGATCTGAATCGGAATGTTAAGCTCCACGCGACTCACGCCACTGATAGGTTTAGCTAACTATATGTGATCTGTACGTAGGCATCATACTTCTACTTCCGTGGCTCTCCGGCCTAAAAGTTTTAGCTAACTAAACATTGATCTTAGGCCAAATCTTCTTCCCTTTTTGCCGCGAACATGGCTAGTTAATGGGGTTGAGAGACACCTCAGCTAGTCGCGTGAGACTACCAGAAAGTGGTCGATTCATGCAGTTATAAAGTGTTCCGATTGGTTGCTTTTGCTCACTCTGTTTATCAAGATGACCATACAAAGTGTGTTCTACCCGATCGATGTCTTGGGGACCGCCAGAAAGCCATGGCTAGAGATCTCTTCAACATTGTTTGTACGGTTGAGAGGATCATGTACAAAATGATTCTGTGTTATGCTCTTTAATCTTCTCGACGTTCTGGGAAGGTCTCCGAACTTGTTCTTGAACATATGAAATGCCACTTCTACAGAACGGGCCATATACGACGGCGTACTTCTGGCGGCCCGGAGGAACCTCCAGAGCATAGTTTGACCGACCGGCAATGGAACCGGTGGCTTAGACGGAGTTCTTGCATGGACACTTCCGTAACAAGCTTGTGATTGAGCATGCGTCTCTTCGACGGTCTATCGACGCATTGTACAAAGTTTGTGGATTTTTTGCGGCTCTCAAAACCGCTTAGTCGTCGCCCGGAGAACACCTATATCGACTCCAGCACCGTCGGCTTCTGCTCCATTGTGCTTCGTTTGTCGCCGCCTCCGCCATCCGAACCTGATTAGTCGCTCCTTTCCATGTGTGTGCGGCATGTATGTTATTTTTTGTCTTTTTAGGGTTTTTTGAGTTGTGTCCTCAACAGAATTTTTTGTACTTCGTGCATATTCCGCGTTGTGTCGGGTGGTGTGTGTAATGTTTTTCTTTTGCACTGGACCTTTTTGTTGACCGTTTGTTTTATATATCAAACAAAACAAAATCAATTTTCAGCATCTGTGTAGGTTTTTATTATTGGTTGGATTGCTGCTTCAACTGGTTCGATTGCTACAATAAACCGAAATACTTAAGTTGTTTTTCGAAAATACTGATTCAATCATGGATAACAGAGGCATCATGAGAAGAGTTCGTAAAGAGAGGTCTAAAGAATTGAAGCATTACCAAAGAACTAGCCATGGACGCATGGAAGCTTGTTATCTATGTGCCAGAATCATGAGTTGATCGCGAGATCTTATGGAATTTCACCTGTAGCCTATCCCAATTTGTTTGGGACTAAAGGCTTTGTTGTTGTTGTATTGACTCAATCATGGCAAAAAGTCAGAATATTTACGTTATTTTTCAAAAATATTGACCTTTAGTCAACTGAATACACTTAATATTGGTTCAATCAATTATTAAATCACAAATTGTAGCTATTGGGCCTTTGGACGGGCGGTGGCTCAAGGTCAAGGGTTTGAGTTAATAGTTTACAACTCTGCGTACGCCGAACGTTTGCTTCCAACTAGGAATGAGAAATAAAACTACGTTGTGGGTATGAAGAGAATAGCTTTGCATGACATCGGAGAACTAAAATACAAAAATAGGTGTTGTTATCATAAAGTTAAAATATATTACAATATATTACAAATAGCGTGTGTGCAATAATGATGGGTCGATGTGCGGAATTGTCCTAGGCAATTGTTAACAACATCGGTAATCATTATTGGAATATTATATGGGAGAGGCATAAGCTAACATACTTTCTCTAGTTGGATTATATGCACTTATGATTGAAACTCTAGCAATAATCCGCAAGTACTAAAGATCATTAAGCTAAAACCCAACCATAGCATTAAAGCATCAAGTCCCCTTTATCCCATACACAACAACCCACCTACTCGGGTTTATGCTTCTTTCACTCAAGCAGCCCACTATAAGCGAATCATGAACGTGTTGCAACACCCTATAGTGGGAATCCCTCACGCTTGCGTGACACGGAGAGCACCATAGGACATCACCAATAATAAAGCATGCAACTCAAACCAATCTAGATCATCAATCAACCCATAAGACAAAGGGAATCTACTCAAAACATCATAGAATAGCAACACATCATTGGATCATAATATGTGTCATAAAGCACCATGTTCAAGTAGGGGATTACAGCGGGGTGTGGGAGAGTGGACCGTTAAAAGAAGGTGAGGTGGTGATGAAGAAAGTGATGTTGATGAAGATGATCACCGCGGCGATGGTTCCCCTGGTGGCACTCCGGTGCCACCGGGAGAGAGGGGGAGAGGGTCTCCCCCTTGTGACTCCTCCTCCATGGCCTCCCCCAAGGTGGGGGAAGGTTCTCCCTCTGGTCCTTGGCCTCCATGGTGATGATGGACCCTCTCTCTTCCTCCTCCATGGTCTTCGATAATGGTGACCCCCTCCGAGAGGGTGCCGGAGAGGGCCAAGATGGGTTTTTTGTGGCTCTAGAGGCTTGCGGCGGTAGAACTCCCGATCTAGGTTTCTTTTCGGGGGTTTCTGTATTTATAAGAATATTTGGCGTTGGAATCACGTCAGGGGAGTGCTTGAGGGGCCCACAAGCTAGGGGCGCGCCCTAGGGTGGGGCCGCGCCCTGGTGGCTTTTGGCTGCCTCGGGACTCCTCTGCGGTATCTTTTTGCTCCATTATTTTTCATATTTTCCAAAAATATTCTCTGTAAATTTTCAGCACATTCCGAGAACTTTTATTTCTGCACAAAAGCAACAACACGGTAGCTCTACTGAAAACAGCGTCAGTCCGGGTTAGTTATAATAAAATCATACCAAAATCATATATAATTATTGTAAACATGGCATGAATACTTCATAAATTATAGATACGTCGGAGACGTATCAGCATCCCCAAGCTTAATTCATGCTCGTCCTCGAGTAGGTAAATGATAAAAGAAATAATTTATGAAGTGTGAATGCTAGCATAGTGCATAAATTTGATCAATGATAGTCCCAAACACTTTTTCTAGCATCATTATATATCATAAACAGTAGCTCATATCATAAAACTTCTCATGATGTGAAAGGATCGATATGGTTGACTAGAGGGGGGGGGGGTGAATAGGCAACAACTACTTTTTAATTAATCTTAACAAGTTAAGGTAAACAACATATGGGTTCACAAATAATACAACAATGGGGTGAACCCTAATGAAGCTAATAACGAGAGTTACTAAGACAAGTAAGAGATAGACGACAACATAAGCATACACAAAGTAAAGGTTAGAGATAACCACAAGTGGAACCGATGGAGACGAGGATGTGTTACCGAAGTTCCTTCCCTTTGACAGGAAGTACATCTCCGTTGGAGCGGTGTGGAGGCACAATGCTCCCCAATAAGCCACTAAGGCCACCGTATTCTCCTCACGCCCTCGCACGATGCAAGGTACCGTGATTCCACTATAGGTGCCCTTGAAGGCGGCGACCGAACCTTTACAAACAAGGTTGGGGCAAACTCCACACAAAGCTTGGAGGCTCCCAACAAGACCACGAAGCTTCACCACAATGGAATGTGGCTTCGAGGTGACCTCAACCATCTAGGATGCTCAAACACCCAGGAGTAACAAGATCCGCAAGGGATTGGTGGGGGAATCAACTTTTCTCTTGGTGGAAGTGTGGATCTAGGCCTTCTCAACCAATCCCTAAAGAATCAACAAGTTTGATTGGCTAGGGAGAGAGATCGGACACTTTTGAGCTTAGGGAGCAACAATGGAGCTTGGGAGAGAAAGAGATAAGGTTCCACAGCTAGAAGAACCCTTTATATAGTGGGGGAAAAAATCCAACCGTTTTCCCCACTCTCTGCCCGAGTCTAGCGGTACTACCGCTGGGTGCAGCGGTACTACCGCTGGCTGCCTGGTAGTGCATAAGAACTACCACCGTCAAGAAAGTCTTCGCAAAATGGTCTGTCCACGAACAACCGCTAGGCAGGCGGTACTAAGCTCCTGGAGCGGTACTACCGCTGACCAGGGGCGGTACTACCGCCAGCTAGCGGTACTACCGCTAGCACTCCAGCGGTACTACCGCTAGGGCCAGCGGTACTATTGCTTGGCCCAGCGGTACTACCGCTGGGGGACCATTTGCAAAGAAGAAGGAAACACAAAGGCGGGAGCCACTCCAAAGATGCAGGTAAGGGAAAATATGTGAAGTGTGCGCGTGCAAAGATTGATTCCACCCAAACCTTTCCACTACGGTTCTCCTCTTAATAGTACGGCTTTCCTATGACTCAAATAAAGAGAATCGTAGAGAACGCCGGTCTTCTGTTCCACGAACGAGGGGGCGAGTCGTCTTGTGCCTTTGATGTGTGTTATCTGAAATCTTAATCACACACAGTTAGTCCTTTGCGGTACTGTCATCAAGCACCAAAATTACTTAGGCATAAACTATGCCCCAACAATCTCCCCCTTTTTGGTGGATTGATGACAATACCGGATTTGCACATAGAATAATATGAGAACCAAAATATAGAGATATATGACAATAAGGAGCATATGACTCACAACATATGATGGAAATAAATCTCACACAAGTTCATGTCTCACAAAAGATAGCCAAATAGAAGCAAACCAAGTTCGAAGCAAAACACGAAAGATAAGCAAAGCAAAGCAAAGTTCGACTCTCAAAGCAAATCTCCTAGACTCTCTCCCCTTTGGCACAAGACACCAAAAAGGGGCACACCTAACGCCACAGGTGGTTCCTCCTCATCCTCAGCATCGCCAGACTCGTCCGTACCCTCCGGATCATCCTGCTCCTCCTCTTCCTCCTCAGCGCCAGACCACTGGTACCCTTGAGCCCGCATCCAAGTAGTCTCTGGAGTTATGTCGTCCTCTGATCCGCTGGAGATGTCAACATCAAGAGTCCTTAGGACACGCTTGTGCCTCTGACGGTTCTCCTTCTGAGCCACGTGCGTCTGGTACTGGCCCTTAGCCTGCATACAGAAGAGAGTCTTCATCTTATCCTGCAGTTTGATGGCCCAAGATGGCATGGCAGAAGGGCGGGACTGAGAGGCGGTTCCTCTGTCAGCAGCAGTCTCTGTGTCATTGTCCATGTGCTGAGAGGAGGTTAATGGGTTGGCCCATTTATCCTTGACGTGAAGCTTGACAGGATCGTGCACAATGTAGTCAGCCTGAATGTATAACTCCTCATGCGGATAGGTGTCTTGCCACTTCTGACGGATATAAGCAAACAGATAGGGCCCGTAGATGGGAACCTTGCGCATCATGATGCAGTTCCAGAGCTCAGTGAACATCACATCAGAAATATCAAGAGGGGCAGACTCCTTACTCATAGCCTCCTCACAGAGCAGTAGCATCTCAGCCAGAGAGCCATGTACCTCGTCGAAGTTGCCAATGCGAGGGAAGAGGGTGGTGCGGAAGATCCAATGCATGATGTCCAGATGCTTGGGGAGCACACCCTTCTTCACATAGAGTTGCTGCAATCTGTCCTTGGCGGGGGCCCTATCAGTGGAAGCTGCAGCATGAGGATGCGACCCAAGTGGAGTGTCAGCTCCCTGGAACTCAACCTTGAGGAATGCCATGAATTCACGCCAGGTACCGGTCATCTTCTGAGTCCCAGTCATCCACACCATGGAGTGCTCGTCATCAGGAGAGAAGTGAACCGTGACATAGAACTGGGCAACAACATTGGGGACAAAGTCTGTCTTGAAAGAGATGATTTCCTTGATGCCCAGTTTGTCAATCAGAGAAAGAGCATCACCAAAGTAGTCCATGTTCCGCTGAAGGTGAGCCAGGTCAATCCACTGAACGGGGACAAAGTTCTTCTTGAAATGGATATGATATCACGGTAGATCCTGCAGTGATCCCATGTCCACACATGCTCGACATTCTTGATCACAGCCCGCTCTTGGAGATAGTGGTTTTGAGTGCGGAACCGCAGAAAGTCCTTGGGGGGCATGGTGCGAATGTTGAGACCCTTGTCCTTGTGAGCGGTCTTCTTGAAGGCCTGCTTTTTGGGTTGCAGACCTGAAGTGGCGGAACCCTCTGGAGCCTCTGGATTGCGAAATTGCTTTGACAGTGTGTCCCGTGGGGGGGTTCGAGCGGCGAGCACCACCTGTGACACAAAACGCACACCGAAAAAGAGCGACAAAAAGGAGTCAAGGGAATGAACCAGAGAAGGCAGAAAAGTAAACACACATTGCCAAGTATATGAAAAGAATACACAGAGAATCCTTCTGGCGGTAGTACCGCTGGGGTCCTGGCGGTAGTACCGCTACCCCTGGCGGTAGTACCGCTACCCCTGGCGGTAGTACCGCTGGGGTTTGATTTTCAGATCTGAAATAAAAATAGACCTCATAGATATGGTACACGGATTTTACAAGGGGCATGGGCTGTGTATGAACACTAAGAACTCCACCACAGCCCTAATCACATGAGGAACACAAGTACCATCTAAATAAGCACATGCCTAGTCAAGAGAGAGCAAGTTTTAGATCTAATCCAAACATAGTTCAAGTGCTTGATCTAAAACATGTAAATCCTAGGGCATGGCAAAATAAACAGCACGATTCATAAGACCTACACTCCCCTCAAATATCTCCTTCATGCCATCCAAGAACAAGGCAAAGACATGGATCCAAACCACCAATGCTCCTAACCCTAGAACAAGAACATCAACCAAGAGAAGAAGGAGAGGAGCTTTACCAGGGTCCATTGCACTTGGAGGAGGAAGGAGAAGTGAAGCAAACCCTCCAACTCAACGGAGAGAAGGGGCTCCACTAATAGAGATCGAAATAGGAGGAGTTCGGGGTTGGGGAGGGAGGAGCCGTGAGGAAGAAGAAAGAGGCAGCAAAAAAACGGGCTCCCCCTCCTTTATATAGCCCAAGGGGTACGGGCCAGCGGTAGTACCGCTGTGGTCCTGGCGGTAGTACCGCTGGGGTCCTGGCGGTAGTACCGCTCCCCCTGGCGGTAGTACCGCTCCCCCTGAGACAACCCTAAAAATTTCCTAGTTAGGTCGTGGTAGATTGGGATCCTAGCGGTAGTACCGCTACCCCTAGCGGTAGTACCGCTGGGGCCTCGTGGTAGTACCACTACCCCTGGCGGTAGTACCGCTGGGGTCCTGGCGGCAGTACCGCTACCCCTGGCGGTAGTACCGCTGCAAATGTCACAACGGGACCTAGGAGAAGAGAAGAACGTGGGCAAATGACAAGTAAGTGGAAAAAAGAAGATAGCACCAGAAATATATACTGACTTGTCATTTTATATCCTTTCTTCGATATGAGAGAAAGGTGGGGGGGGGGGGGGGGCGGTGGCCGAGGCCACCTATGTTTGAGACAAAGGTATGACACCGCGAAGAATTATCCTTGGGTTCATGACCAATGCTCGTCTTTGAAGCACAAGTGCCATTTGACAATGGCTAAAGTGAAAGACTAGATCGATTTATGCATAATGGGGGGAGGAAAAGTTCATTGAGAGAACAACACTCCCCCTATGTCCATGCCTACATCTAGACCAAGATAGAATGCAAAGTGAGGTGCAAGATGCCTAGGTTCAATCCACATTACTTGAATCAATGATATTTAGCTCATGCCTTAACTCCCGGAACCTTGCTTCATCTAGCGGCTTAGTGAAAATATCTGCAAGTTGCTCTTCAGTGTGGATGAAGTGAACCTCAATATCACCTAGCTTGATATGTTCACGAATGAAGTGATGGCGAATATCAATATGCTTGGTTTTGCTACGTTGCACTGGGTTGAGGGAAATCTTGATAGCACTTTGATTGTCACATAGAAGAGGCACTTTGTCACAAGTGACACCGTAATCCTTTGAAGTTTGCCGTATCCATAGCAATTGTGCACAACAACTTGCAGCTGCCACATACTCAGCTTCGGTGGATGATAGAGAGACGCAGTTCTGCTTCTTTGAAGACCAACTTACCAATGAGCGACCAAGGAATTGGCATCCTCCAGAAGTTTACTTCCTCTCCACACAATCTCCTGCCCAATCTGAGTCAGAATAGCCAACTAGATTGAAGTTTGCTCCTTTGGGATACCAAAGACCAAAGTCTGGGGTATGAGCCAAATATCGAAAGATTCGCTTAACAGCCATATAATGACTTTCTTTTGGTGCGGATTGAAACCGTGCACATATCCCTACACTCAACATAATATCCGGTCTAGATGCACAAAGGTAAAGGAGGGATCCAATCATGGAGCGATATACCTTTTGATCCACTGCTTTACCATTGGGATCACTGTCAAGCTTGCATCTTGTTGGCATGGGGAACTTGACCGGTTTGACATCTTCGAGCTCGAACCGTTTGAGCATGTCTTGAGTGTACTTGGCTTGTTTGATGAAGGTCCCTTCCAGGCCTTGTTTAATCTCGAACCCGAGGAAGAACTTCAACTCTCCCATCATGGACATCTCAAATTTCTCAATCATTAGTGCATCAAATTCTTCATTGAAGGAAATGTTAGGAGAGCCAAAGATAATATCATCAACATATAGTTGGCATATGAACAAATCCCCTTTAACGCTCTTAGTAAAAAGAGTGGGATCTATCTTCCCAATTTCAAACCCACGATCTTGTAACAACTCAGTAAGATACTCATACCACGCACGTGGGGCTTGTTTAAGGCCATAGAGTGCCTTATTAAGTTTGTACACATGATTGGGGAGCTTGGGATGTTCGAATCCCGGGGGTTGTTTGACATAGACCAACTCATTTAAAGGACCATTAAGAAAGGCAGTTTTCACATCCATTTGTTGTAATTTGAAGTTATGATGAGAAGCAAATGCAAGCAACATGCGAATAGATTCTAGACGAGCAACAGGGGCAAAGGTTTCACCGTAGTCGATACCCTCGACTTGGGAGTAGCCTTGAGCCACCAGTCTTGCCTTGTTTCGAATCACAATCCCATTGGCATCTTGCTTGTTCTTGAATATCCATTTGGTCCCGATGACATTATGTTCCTCCCTTGTCCTAGGCACTAAATCCCAGACTTGGTTGAGTTTCACAATACGAAACAAACACGTGATGCTCACAATAATTCCAAATATGTTGGCGGGTGGATACTCCCCTTTTCAAACTGCCAAGTACATTCTTCATAAGATGTGACTTGACTTTCAGCTTGTTCGCAATCTTGGCTTCTCGACGCTCCAAGAGTTCTTCATTGGATAACGGGGGAGCATCGACTTGTTTACTTTGCTTGCCCTTGCGTCTTGAGCCTCCCTTGGCACCGGCTGTTGGTGATGCAGAAGGGAATTGTGAGACAGTATCCTGATCATCTTGTCCTTCGACTTGAGCAGGTTCACTAGTTTGTTCTAGTATTTGTGATTGCTCTTGATCTTGATCTTGTGCTTCTACTTGGTCTGGATCTCGTGGTTGCACTTGATCTTGATCATGAGCAGGTTCGGAGTCTTGGGAGAGTGCTTGAATATCATGAGACACATCATCATTGTTGGGCAATATATCTTGACCTTGAGCTTGTTCATTTTGTTGAGAGTCTTCTCTTTGTTCATCGGAAGCGTGTGTGGCTTGTGGAGGTGATGGCTCCACTTGAGTAGAGCATTGTCCTTCTCCTTCGGCCACAAGGGGTTCCTCAATGGGGAGTATTTGACCAATCCCCATTCTTCTTATGGCTTGGGGAGGAATTTCATCACCTACATCACAAAGACCACTTTGCTCCACTTGGGAGCCATTATTTTCATCAAACTCCACGTTACACGTCTCCTCAATGAGTCCGGTGGACTTGTTGAGGACACGGTAAGCATGAGAGTTTGTAGCATAACCAACAAAGATGCCCTCATATGCTCTAGAATCAAATTTAGCTAAACGTGCACCTTTCTTGTGAATGAAACACTTACAACCGAATACCCGGAAGTACTTGAGATTGGGTTTGTTTCTAGTTAGAATCTCATACGGAGTCTTGTTCAAGCCTTTGCGGATATAGAGCCGATTGGATGCATGATATGCTGTGTTGATGGCCTCTGCCCAGAAGTTATATGGAGATTTGAATTCTGCCATCATTGTCCTTGCAGCGTCTATCAAGGTCTGGTTCTTCCTTTCTGCCACGCCGTTTTGTTGAGGGGTATATGGTGCAGAATATTGGTGTTTTATTCCCTCATCACCTAGAAACCCATCCAAGGTGTAGTTCTTGAACTCGGTGCCGTTGTCACTTCTAATCATCAAGATCTTTGCTTCATGTTGACGTTGGGCTTCATTAGCAAAGTTGATGACAGTTTGTTGAGTTTCACTCTTCTTTTTGAAGAAATATACCCAGGTATATCTTGAGTAGTCGTCAACAATCACCAAGCAAGACTGTCTGCCTCCAAGACTATCAAATGATGGAGGGCCAAACAGATCCATATGGAGAAGCTCCAATGGCCTCTTAGTGTAGATAAGAGTCGTTGGACGATGAGCAGTTTCATGAATCTTTCCTTCAATGCAGGCACTGCAAACACGATCTTTAGCAAAACTCACATTTGTTAGTCCAAGAATATGGTCCCCTGTCAGAAGACTTTGCAAAGATCTCATATTGACATGAGCTAAACGGTGATGCCAAAGCCAGCCCACATCAACTTTAGCCATTAAACATGTCGCGGTCTTAGGGGGTCGCTTTGAGAAGTTCACCACATAAAGACCATTTTTGACATATCCAACATAGGCTACTTTAAGAGTCTTGCTCCTCAGGAGGACCACAATATCAAGATTAAAGAATGTGGAAAAAACCATAATTGCAAGTTGACGAACCGAAAGTAAATTGTAGGCAAGTGACTCAACAAGCATGACCTTCTCAATGGATAACTCTTGAGAGACGACCACCTTGCCGAATCCCAATACCTTTGACGAGGATGCATCGGTGAATTGGACATGGGTGGGCATAGATGGAGAAGGATGCACATCCACCACTAAGTCCTTGCTGCCGGTCATATGATTTGTTGCTCCACTATCGAGCAACCATGACACCCCACCGGAAGCAAACTCCTGCAATAGATCAAGGCTTGGTTTTAGGTACCCATTTTTTAATGGGTCCTTTCATGTTAGAGACAAGGGTCTTAGGAACCCAGATAGCCCATTCAATATACTCATCGTAGGAACCAACAAATCTGGCATAAACATGCCCATCACTAGCACAACATAAGACATAAGAAGAATTGAGTTTGTCGGCTGTGTTAGTAGGAATGGTTTTGCCCTTCTTGAGGTTTCCATGGTCCACCTTGTTCCTGTTCACCTTCTGAGTCCCCTCACCCTCTTTGACAAAGATGTCCATGAGGGTAGGAGATCGTTTGTTCCTGTTCCTCCTTTTACCTTTTGACTTGGAGGTAAGTCCAAGTCCCTCCTTTCCTACAACACCCTTTTGAGTGCTCAAGAGATCGTTCAGGATCTTCTCACCTTGTATGCATGCCACAAGGCCCTTCTCAAGTTTCTCCTTTAACTTGGCATTTTCCTCCGCAAGATGTACATGCTCACAACAGGGGTTAGTTGCACAAGCATTATCAATTAACACAAAGGGAGGACAAGTAGAGATCTCCTTGGTAAGCTTTGCTTGGAGTTGATCATGAGACTCTTTCAGAGAGAAATGAACACCTTTCAAGACATTGTGGGCCTTGTCAAGTGTGTCAAACTCCTCTTTGAGTCTGTCATGGCCAACCCCAAGAGCATACTTTTCAGACTTAAGCATACGAGTATGAACAACATCATGATCTAGTTTCTTTTGCATTTTAGCGCAGTCATCGTTATATGACTCCTCAAGAGCCAAACGAAGAGTGCGCTCCTTTTCTAGAGCATTAGATAATTCAGCAATTTCATCGGCATAGTCACGACTGTGTCCCTGAAGCTCGGATATGGTCTCCTCATGAGACTCAATGAGGTCAGTGGCCTCACCCAGTTGTTCCAAGAGAGCAACAAAGTGCTTCTTGGGTTCTCCCTTAATAGTGCACAGAAACTTGTCAAGATCATGCTCATTAAGTTCCCCAACATCACTATCTTCAACACAATTTAACAGTGAAGGAGCAGAAGCGATGTTGGTCTTAATGATGGGAGTTACCTGATTGATACCTTTTGCCATGAGGCACTTGGTGATGTGGTTCTCGTTGGGGGCGTTGAAGAGAAACACCTTCTGGGGAGTGGTAGTGGCAATAGCAACAGTTGCCGTTGCCACTGTATCATCATCATCATCATCATCGGAAGGGTACTCTTCAAGGGCCACCATCCCTTTTGGGTGGGGTTTCTTCACAAAGTTGTTCTTGATTGGAAATGATCTGGTTTTGTCTTTGCGAATGAGCTTGACCCCGTTGTCTTCCCTTTTCTCATAGGGACATTCGGCCACGAAGTGACTCACGTTACCACAGTTATAACATGTCCTTACTCGTTGTTTGGGTTTGAATCCACTCGAGTTGTTCTTGGTGAAGGTGGGTCTTGAGTTCCTCTTGTTGCCCTAGAATTGCCTTGATGCAAGAGCCATGTGCTCATGATAGGCATACTTTGTGTCTTCAGGACAGCTCTCCTCTTCATCATCCTCTTCTTCTTCTTCAGGCATTGCTTTTGCTTTCAACGCAAGGTTGGGTGAAGTTGTCTTTGAGCAAACACGAGCAAGTGCATTGTCGGCTGTTTCGTTCATGATTGACATTGCAATGAATTCATCCAACACCTCACTGGAAGACAAGGAGTGGAAGTCTGGCCGCTGACGAATGACAGATGACATGGCTTTGTTGAAAGGCATGATGGCTTTGATAAACTTGCGCTTGACCCATGTATCATCCACATCCTTGCTCCCATGATCCTTGAGTGCCATAGCAATAGCAGTCACCCTCCGATAGAGATCACGAGGGTCCTCGTCTTCCTTCATCACAAACTCATCGGCCTTATCAAGTATCACTTCATAGTTGGATCGTTGAATGCTTGAGATTCCCTTGTACAACACCATAATATGCTCCCAACAATCCTTGGCCAATGTGAAGGGACGCAAGTGAGGAAGATCTTCAGGTGGCACTGCGGACTGGAGAATAAACAAAGCGGAGTGATTGTATTGATTGTCTGCATCTTCTCTTGGAGTGAGGTTGCTTGGATCATGGGGATAATATCCTTGCTCGATGATTCTGTTGGGGAACGTCGCATGGGAAACAAAAATTTTCCTACGCGCACGAAGACCTATCATGGTGATGTCCATCTACGAGAGGGGATGAGGTGATCTACGTACCCTTGTAGACCGTACAGCAGAAGCGTTAGTGAACGCGGTTGATGTAGTGGAACGTCCTCACGTCCCTCGATCCGCCCCGCGAACAATCCCGCGATCAGTCCCACGATCTAGTACCGAACGGACGACACCTCCGCGTTCAGCACACGTACAACTCGACGATGATCTCGGCCTTCTTGATCCAGCAAGAGAGACAGAGAGGTAGAAGAGTTCTCCGGCAGCGTGACGGCTCTCCGGAGGTTGGTGATGATCTCGTCTCAGCAGGGCTCCGCCCGAGCTCCGCAGAAACGCGATCTAGAGGAAAAACCGTGGAGGTATGTGGTCGGGCTGCCGTGGAAAAGTCGTCTCAAATCAGCCCTAAAACCTCCGTATATATAGGTGGGAGAGGGGGGGGGGGCTTGCCTTGGGGCTCAAGGAGCCCCAAGGGGGTCGGCCGAGCCAAGGGGGGAAGGTCTCCCCCCCAAACCGAGTTGGACTTGGTTTGGTGGGTGGGAGTCCTTCCTTCCCTTCCCACCTCCTCCTTTTTTTTCTTTCTCTTTGATTTTTCTTCCAATGCGCATAGGGCCCTTTTGGGCTGTCCCACCAGCCCACTAAGGGCTGGTGCGCCACCCTCAAGTCCTATGGGCTTCCCCGGGGTGGGTTGCCCCCCCCCCCCCCGTGAACTCCCGGAACCCATTCGTCATTCCCGGTAACTCCGAAAACCTTCCGGTAATCAAATGAGGTTATCCTATATATAAATCTTCGTTTCCAGACCATTCCGGAAACCCTCGTGACGTCCGTGATCTCATCCGGGACTCCGAACAACATTCGTTAACCAACCATATAACTCAAATACGCATAAAACAACGTCGAACCTTAAGTGTGCAGACCCTGCGGGTTCGAGAACTATGTAGACATGACCCGAGAGACTCCTCGGTCAATATCCAACAGCGGGACCTGGATGCCCATATGGGATCCTACATATTCTACGAAGAACTTATCGTTTGAACCTCAGTGCCAAGGATTCATATAATCCCGTATGTCATTCCCTTTGTCCTTCGGTATGTTACTTGCCCGAGATTCGATCGTCAGTATCCGCATACCTATTTCAATCTCGTTTACCGGCAAGTCTCTTTACTCATTCCGTAATACAAGATCCCGCAAATTACACTAAGTCACATTGCTTGCAAGGCTTGTGTGTGATGTTGTATTACCGAGTGGGCCCCGAGATACCTCTCCGTCACACGGAGTGACAAATCCCAGTCTTGATCCATACTAACTCAACTAATACCTTCGGAGATACCTGTAGAGCATCTTTATAGTCACCCAGTTACGTTGCGACGTTTGATACACACAAAGTATTCCTCCGGTGTCAGTGAGTTATATGATCTCATGGTCATAGGAACAAATACTTGACACGCAGAAAACAGTAGCAACAAAATGACACGATCAACATGCTACGTCTATTACTTTGGGTCTAGTCCATCACGTGATTCTCCTAATGACGTGATCCAGTTATCAAGCAACAACACCTTGTTCATAATCAGAAGACACTGACTATCTTTGATCAACTGGCTAGCCAACTAGAGGCTTGCTAGGGACAGTGTTTTGTCTATGTATCCACACATGTAAATGAGTCTTCATTCAATACAATTATAGCATGGATAATAAACGATTATCTTGATACAAGAATTATAATAATAACTATATTTATTATTGCCTCTAGGGCATAATTCCAACAGTCTCTCACTTGCACTAGAGTCAATAATCTAGCCCTCACATCATCATGCGAATTACATTGTAATAAATCTAACACCCATACAGTTCTGGTGTTGATCATGCTTTGGCCGTGGAAGAGGTTTAGTCAGCGGGTCTGCTACATTCAGATCCGTGTGCACTTTGCATATATTTACGTCCTCTCCTTCGACGTAGTCGCGGATGAGGTTGAAGCGTCGTTTGATGTGTCTGGACTTCTTGTGAAACCGTGGTTCCTTTGCTAAGGCAATGGCACCCGTGTTGTCACAGAACAAGGTTATTGGATTCAGTGCGCTTGGCACCACTCCAAGATCCGTCATGAACTGCTTCATCCAGACACCCTCCTTAGCCGCCTCTGAGGCAGCCATGTACTCCGCTTCACATGTAGAATCTGCTACGACGCTTTGCTTGGAACTGCATCAGCTTACCGCACCCCCATTAAGAATAAATATGTATCCGGTTTGCGACTTAGAGTCGTCCGGATCTATCTCAATGCTTGCATCGACGTAACCTTTTACGGCGAGCTCTTCGTCACCTCCATACACGAGAAACATCTCCTTAGTCCTTTTAAGGTACTTCAGGATATTCTTGACCACTGTCCAGTGATCCACTCGTGGATTACTCTGGAACCTACCTGCCATACTTATGGCCAGGCTAACGTCCGGTCTAGTGCACAGCATTGCATACATGATAGAACCTATGGCTGAAGCATAGGGGACGGAACGCATATGCTCTCTATCTTCATCAATTGCTGGGCACTGAGTCTTACTCAATCTCGTACCTTGTAAAACTGGCAAGAACCCCTTCTTGGACTGTTCCATTTTGAACCTCTTCAAAACTTTATCAAGGTATGTGCTTTGTGAAAGTCCTATCAGGCGTTTTGATCTATCCCTATAGATCTTAATGCCTAGAATGTAAGCAGCTTCTCCTAGGTCCTTCATAGAGAAACTTTTATTCAAGTAATCCTTTATGCTCTCCAAAAACTCTACGTTGTTTCCAATCAGCAATATGTCATCCACATATTATATTAGAGACGCCACGGAGCTCCCACTCACTTTCTTGTAAATACAAGATTCTCCAACCACTTGTATAAACCCAAATGCTTTGATCACCTCATCAAAGCGTTTGTTCCAACTCCGAGATGCTTGCACCAGTCCATAAATGGATCGCTCGAGCTTGCACACCTTGTTAGAATTCTTAGGATCGACAAAACCTTTGGGTTGCATCATATACAATTCTTCCTTAATGAAACCGTTAAGGAACGCCGTTTTGACATCCATCTGCCAGATTTCATAATCGAAAAATGCAGCTATTGCTAACATGATTCTGACAAACTTAAGCATCGCTACGGGTGAGAATGTCTCATCGTAGTCAACTCCTTGAACTTGTGAAAAACCCTTTGCCACAAGTCGAGCTTTATAAACGGTCACATTGCCGTCAGCGTCCGTCTTCCTCTTAAAGATCCATATGTTCTGAATAGCCTTGCGTCCCTCAGGCAGTACCTCCAAAGTCCACACTTTGTTCTCATACATGGATCCTATTTCGGACTTCATGGCTTCTAGCCATTTGTTGGAATCTGGGCCCACCATTGCTTCTTCATAATTTGCAGGTTCATTGTTGTCCAATAACATGATTGACAAGACAGGATTACCGTACCACTCTGGAGCAGCACGTGGTCTCGTCGACCTGCGTGGTTTGACAGAAACTTGAACTGGAGTTTCATGATCATCATCATTAACTTCCTCCTCAACCGGCGTCGCAACGACAGAGGTTTCCCCTTGCCCTGCGCCACCATCCAGAGGGATGAGAGGTTCGACAACCTCGCCAAGTTCTATCTTCCTCCCACTCAATTCTCTCGAGAGAAACTCCTTCTCGAGAAAAGCTCCGTTTTTAGCAACAAACACTTTGCCCTCGGATTTGAGATAGAAGGTGTACCCAACTGTCTCTTTTGGATAACCTATGAAGACGCACTTTTCCGCTTTGGGTTCCAGCTTTTCAGGCTGAAGCTTTTTGACAGAAGCATCACATCCACAAACTTTAAGAAACGACAACTTTGGCCTTTTGCCATACCACAGTTCGTATGGTGTCGTCTCAACGGATTTTGATGGTGCCCTATTTAAAGTGAATGCAGCAGTTTCTAATGCATAACCCCAAAACGATAACGGCAAATCGGTAAGAGACATCATAGATCGCACCATCTCTAATAAAGTACGATTATGACATTCGGACACACCATTACGCTGTGGTGTTCCAGGCGGTGTCAACTGTGAAACAATTCCACATTGTCTTAAGTGAGCACCAAACTCGAAACTCAGATATTCACCCCCACGATCAGACTGTAGGAACTTGATCTTCTTGTTACGATGATTTTCAACTTCACTCTGAAATTTCTTGAACTTTTCAAATGTTTCAGACTTGTGCTTCATCAAGGAGACATAACCATATCTACTCAAATCGTCCGTGAAGGTGAGAAAATAACGATATCCGCCGCGTGCCTCCACGCTCATCGGACCACACACATCGGTATGTATGATTTCCAACAAGTCACTTGCACGCTCCATTGTTCCGGAGAATGGAGTCTTAGTCATCTTGCCCATAAGGCATGGTTCACACGTGTCAAGTGAATCAAAGTCAAGTGACTCCAAAAGTCCATCAGCATGGAGTTTCTTCATGCGCTTTACACCAATATGACCTAAGCGGCAGTGCCACAAAAATATGGCGCTATCATTGTTAACTCTAACTCTTTTGGTCTCAATGTTATGTATGTGTGTATCGCTATCAAGATTCAATATGAACAATCCTCTCACATTGGGTGCATGACCATAAAAGATGTTACTCATAGAAATAGAACAACCATTATTCTCTGACTTAAAAGAGTAACCGTCTCGCAATAAACAAGATCCAGATATAATGTTCATGCTCAACGCAGGCACTAAATAACAATGATTTAAGTTCATAACTAATCCTGATGGTAACTGAAGTGAAACTGTGCCGACGGCGATTGCATCAACCTTGGAACCATTTCCTACGCGCATCGTCACTTCATCTTTCGCCAGCCTTCGTCTATTCCGCAGTTCCTGTTTCGAGTTGCAAATATGAGCAACAGAACCGGTATCGAATACCCAGGCACTACTACGAGAGCCGGTTAAGTACACATCAATAACTTTTATATCAAATATACCTGATTTTTCTTTGGCCGCCTTCTTATCTGCCAGATACTTCGGGCAATTGCGCTTCCAGTGACCCATACCCTTGCAATAGTAACACTCCGTTTCAGGCTTAGGTCCAGCTTTGGGTTTCTTCGTCGGATTGGCAACAGGCTTGCTGCTCTTCTTTGAATTACCCTTCTTGCCTTTGCCGTTTCTCTTGAAACTAGTGGTCTTATTCACCATCAACACTTGATGCTCTTTACGGAGTTCAGACTCTGTGACTTTCAGCATCGCAAACAACTCGCCGCGAGACTTGTTCATCCCTTGCATGTTGTAGTTCAACACAAAGCCTTTATAGCTTGGCGGCAGTGATTGAAGGATTCTGTCAGTGATAGCCTCTTGCAGGAGTTCAATCCCCAGCTCAGCTAGACGGTTTGAGTACCCAGACATTTTGAGCACATGTTCACTGACAGACGAGTTTTCCTCCATCTTGCAAGCATAGAATTTATCGGAGGTCTCATACCTCTCGATCCGGGCGTTCTTCTGAAAGATAAACTTCAACTCCTGGAACATCTCAAATGCTCCATGACGCTCAAAGCGACGTTGAAGTCCCGGTTCTAAGCCATACAAGACTGCACATTGAACTACTGAGTAGTCCTCCTTACGTGCTAACCAAGCGTTCTTAACATCCTGATCAGCCGTAGTGGGTGGTTCATCTCCTAGCGCAGCATTAAGGACATAATCCTTCTTCCCAGCTTGTAAGATTAGTTTAAGATTATGAGCCCAGTCTACAAAGTTGCTTCTATCATCTTTCAACTTAGCTTTCTCTAGGAACGTATTAAAATTCAGGGTGACTGTCGCGTGAGCCATGATCTACAACACAAATATATTCAAAGTGGACTTAGACTATGTTTAAGATAATTAGAGTTTAACTTAATCAAAATTATACGCTAAACTCGCACTCAAAAAGTACATCTCTCTAGTCATTTGAGTGGTTCATGATCCACTTACACTAGCTCAAGTCCGATCATCACGTGAGTTGAGTGTAGTTTCAGTGGTAAGCATCCCTATGCTAATCATATCATCTATATGATTCATGATCAACCTTTCGGTCTCATGTGCTCCGAGGCCATGTCTGCACATGCTAGGCTCGTCAAGCTTAACCCGAGTGTTCCGCGTGCGCAACTGTTTTGCACCCGTTGTATGTGAACGTTGAGTCTATCACACCCGATCATCACGTGGTGTCTCGAAACGACGAACTGTAGCAACGGTGCACAGTCGGGGAGAACACAATTTCGTCTTGAAATTTCAGTGAGGGATCACCTCATAATGCTACCGTCGTTCTAAGCAAAATAAGGTGCATAAAAGGATTAACATCACATGCAATTCATAAGTGACATGATATGGCCATTATCACGTGCTTCTTGATCTCCATCACCAAAGCACCGGCACGATCTTCTTGTCACCGGCGCCACACCATGATCTCCATCAACGTGTCGCCATCGGGGTTGTCGTGCTACTCATGCTATTACTACTAAAGCTACATCCTAGCAAAATAGTAAACGCATCTGCAAGCACAAACATTAGTATAAAGACAACCCTATGGCTCCTGCCGGTTGCCGTACCATCGATGTGCAAGTCGATATTATCTATTACAACATGATCATCTCATACATCCAATATATCATATCACATCGTTGGCCATATCACATCACAAGCGTACCCTGCAAAAACAAGTTAGACGTCCTCTAGTTTTGTTGTTGCATGTTTTACGTGGTGACCATGGGTATCTAGTAGGATCGCATCTTACTTATGCAAACACCACAACGGAGATATATGAATTGCTATTTAATCTCATCCAAGGACCTCCTCTGTCAAATCCGATTCAACTAAAGTTGGAGAAACCGATACTTGCCAGTCATCTTTGAGCAACGGGATTACTCGTAGCGATGAAACCAGTCTCTCGTAAGCGTACGAGTAATGTCGGTCCAAGCCGCTTCAATCCAACAATACCGCGGAATCAAGAAAAGACTAAGGAGGGCAGCAAAACGCACATCACCGCCCACAAAAACTTTTGTGTTCTACTCGAGAAGACATCTACGCATGAACCTAGCTCATGATGCCACCGTTGGGGAACGTCGCATGGGAAACAAAATTTTTCCTACGCGCATGAAGACCTATCATGGTGATGTCCATCTACGAGAGGGGATGAGGTGATCTACGTACCCTTGTAGACCGTACAGCAGAAGCGTTAGTGAACGCGGTTGATGTAGTGGAACGTCCTCACGTCCCTCGATCCTCCCCGCGAACAATCCCGCGATCAGTCCCACGATCTAGTACCGAACGGACGGCACCTCCGCGTTCAGCACACGTACAGCTCGACGATGATCTCGGCCTTCTTGATCCAGCAAGAGAGACGGAGAGGTAGAAGAGTTCTCCGGCAGCATGACGGCGCTCCGAAGGTTGGTGATGATCTCATCTCGGCAGGGCTCCGCCCGAGCTCCGCAGAAACACGATCTAGAGGAAAAACCGTGGAGGTATGTGGTCGGGCTGCCGTGGAAAAATCGTCTCAAATCAGCCCTAAAACCTCCGTATATATAGGTGGGAGAGGGGGGGCCTTGCCTTGGGGCTCAAGGAGCCCCAAGGGGGTCAGCCGAGCCAAGGGGGGAAGGTCTCCCCCCCAAACCGAGTTGGACTTGGTTTGGTGGGTGGGAGTCCTTCCTTCCCTTCCCACCTCCTCCTTTTTTTTTCTTTCTCTTTGATTTTTATTCCAATGCGCATAGGGCCCTTTTGGGCTGTCCCACCAGCCCACTAAGGGCTGGTGCGCCACCCTCAAGGCCTATGGGCTTCCCCGGGGTGGGTTGCCCCCCGGTGAACTCCCGGAACCCATTCGTCATTCCCGGTACATTCCCGGTAACTCCGAAAACCTTCCGGTAATCAAATGTGGTCATCCTATATATCAATCTTCGTTTCAGGACCATTCCGGAAACCCTCGTGACGTCCGTGATCTCATCCGGGACTCCGAACAACATTCGTTAACCAACCATATAACTCAAATACGCATAAAACAACGTCGAACCTTAAGTGTGCAGACCCTGCGGGTTCGAGAACTATGTAGACATGACCCGAGAGACTCCTCGGTCAATATCCAACAGCGGGACCTGGATGCCCATATTGGATCCTACATATTCTACCAAGAACTTACCGTTTGAACCTCAGTGCCAAGGATTCATATAATCCCGTATGTCATTCCCTTTGTCCTTCGGTATGTTACTTGCCCGAGATTCGATCGTCAGTATCCGCATACCTATTTCAATCTCGTTTACCGGCAAGTCTCTTTACTCGTTCCGTAATACAAGATCCCGCAACTTACACTAAGTCACATTGCTTGCAAGGCTTGTGTGTGATGTTGTATTACCGAGTGGGCCCCGAGATACCTCTCCGTCACACGGAGTGACAAATCCCAGTCTTGATCCATACTAACTCAACTAATACCTTCGGAGATACCTGTAGAGCATCTTTATAGTCACCCAGTTACGTTGCGACGTTTGATACACACAAAGTATTCCTCCGGTGTCAGTGAGTTATATGATCTCATGGTCATAGGAACAAATACTTGACACGCAGAAAACAGTAGCAACAAAATGACACGATCAACATGCTACGTCTATTACTTTGGGTCTAGTCCATCACGTGATTCTCCTAATGAAGTGATCCAGTTATCAAGCAACAACACCTTGTTCATTATCAGAAGACACTGACTATCTTTTATCAACTGGCTAGCCAACTAGAGGCTTGCTAGGGACAGTGTTTTGTCTATGTATCCACACATGTAAATGAGTCTTCATTCAATACAATTATAGCATGGATAATAAATGATTATCTTGATACATGAATTATAATAATAACTATATTTATTATTGCCTCTAGGGCATAATTCCAACAGATTCTCCACAAGTTTGTTGAGCTGTGATTCAAATGAGACTCAATAGAAAATACCTAGTTAGCAAAGTCACCTTTTACAAGCTTAGGAGGAGGACCAACAGGATTAAGACGCGATGTGGGAACGGATCCTCCATAGGCCATGGGGGGGGGAACTGAGGCATTTGTTCCAGTCCCGTCCTTTTCGTGAGATGAGGAAGGTCGCATACCTTTAGCCACTTCCTTAGAGGAGTTGGTCTCCGAATCGGTGACGGTGGGTTTAACCACTATAGCCGGTTCGGGAGAACTTTTAAATCCCTCAATTAACTCTTTAAGCATGGTCTTGACTTCGTTCGTCAAGGATGTCTTGAGGGCGGCCATAGCCGTATTCAAGTCGTCCCTTGTGACCGAAGTCAAGTCCATGGCCTCGGGTTGCCCATGGTTAATTCCCTCTTTGCCTTCCATACTCTTCGGGTAGTTAAACCTTTAATAAAGAGACGTGGCTCTGATACCAATTGAAAGGATCGATATGGTTGACTAGAGGGGGGGGGTGAATAGGCAACGACCACTTTTTAATTAATCTTAACAAGTTAAGGTAAACAACATATGGGTTCACAAATAATACAACAATGGGGTGAACCCTAATGAAGCTAATAACGAGAGTTACTAAGACAAGTAAGAGATAGACGACAACATAAGCATACACAAAGTAAAGGTTAGAGATAACCACAAGTGGAACTGATGGAGACGAGGATGTGTTACCGAAGTTCCTTCCCTTTGACAGGAAGTACGTCTCCGTTGGAGCGGTGTGGAGGCACAATGCTCCCCAATAAGCCACTAAGGCCACCGTATTCTCCTCACGCCCTCGCACGATGCAAGGTACCGTGATTCCACTATAGGTGCCCTTGAAGGCGGCGACCAAACCTTTACAAACAAGGTTGGGGCAAACTCCACACAAAGCTTGGAGGCTCCCAACAAGACCACGAAGCTTCACCACAATGGAATGTGGCTTCAAGGTGACCTCAACCGTCTAGGATGCTCAAACACCCAAGAGTAATAAGATCCGCAAGGGATTGGTGGGGGACTTAACTTTTCTCTTGGTGGAAGTGTGGATCTAGGCCTTCTCAACCAATCCCTAAAGAATCAACAAGTTTGATTGGCTAGGGAGAGATATCGGGCACTTTTGAGCTTAGGGAGCAACAATGGAGCTTGGGAGAGAAAGAGATAAGGTTCCACAGCTAGAAGAACCCTTTATATAGTGGGGGAAAAATCCAACCGTTTTCCCCACTCTCTGCCCGAGTCTAGCGGTACTACCGCTGGCACTCCTGCGGTACTACCGCTGGCTCTCCAGCGGTACTACCGCTGGCTGCAGCGGTACTACCGCTGGCCCCGTGGTAGTGCATAAGAACTACCACCGCCAAGAAAGTCTTCGCAAAACGGTCCGTCCACGAACAACCGCTAGGCAGGCGGTACTAAGCTCCTAGAGAGGTACTACCGCTGACCAGGGGCGGTACTACCGCCAACTAGCGGTACTACCGCTGGCTGTAGCGGTACTACCGCTAGCACTCCAGCGGTACTACCGCTTGGCCCAGCGGTACTACCGCTGGGGGACCATTTGCAAAGAAGAAGGAATCACAAAGGCGGGAGCCACTCCAAAGATGCAGGTAAGGGAGAATATGTGAAGTGTGCACGTGCAAAGATTGATTCCACCCAAACCTTTCCACTACGGTTCCCCTCTTAATAGTACAGCTTTCCTATGACTCAAATAAAGAGAATCGTAGAGAACGCCGGTCTTCTGTTCCACGAACGAGGGGGCGAGTCGTCTTGTGCCGTTGACGTGTGTTATCTGAAATCTTAATCACACACAGTTAGTCCTTTGCGGTACTGTCATCAAGCACCAAAATTACTTAGGCATAAACTATGCCCCAACATGATGAAGTAACAAACTATTCACGTGTTAAAGTGTAGACCCTAAAGTTTCTTGAAAACTAACAAACTATGCTTTGAGTCACCAAACAATTGCAATTCATCTTATTTTCAGGAAGGGTCTATGTAAGAGCTTTGATTTAGCAAATTCCACATACGCAACTATCATATAATCTTCCATGATTATTGACACTCAAAGCATATTTTTAGAACAAATAGCATCCATCGAACACAGAGAAAGATATGGGCTTAAAGTTTCGCCTCCCAACTTATTTATCATATAGATAACTGTCAACAATAATAATTCATGATCAAATATATTTGTATCTTTACCCATCACATGACGCTTGCCAACTAATACTTTGAGGTTGGAATAAGAAGTTAACTTAACAAGAATAGTAAACAACATGAAAGTAAATAGACTTGCCCTTCGCAGAGGGAAGTAGTGATTTGCATATGTGCGAGAGCTCGAGCTTTTAAAACAGAATGAATAATAATTTTGAGCGCTATGCTTACATTTTCAACATAACAACCGAGAGATCTCGGTATCTTCCATGCTAGATACATTATAGGCGGTTCCCAAATAGAATGGTAAAGTTTTTACTCCCCCTCCACCAATAAATCACACTCCACGGCGATCCAAATCCACGGGTACCATCCATACAAACAACAATCTTGGGGGAGTTTTGTTTCATTATATTTTGATTTGATTTTTTAGCATGGAACTGGGCATCCCAAAAACCAGCTACTTTCTCGTGAATGATAGTGAATCAACACATATCGTGAGAATAACCCACCTAGCATGGAAGATACTGACAACCCCTAGTCACTACATGAGCGATCTGAGCATACAAAACATGATATTATTTGAAGGTTTAGAGTTTGGCACATGCAAATTTACTTGGAACGACAGGTAAATACCGCATATAGGTAGATATAGTGGACTCTCATGGCAAGAAACTGGGTTTAAGGGTTTTTGGATGCACAAGTAGTATCTCTACTTAGTACGAAGTATTGGCTAGCAAAAGGTTCTAAACAAGCAGCACATGTTGGAGGATCCATAACAATATAACTTGTATGCAAATATACCCAAATATAACTCATTAAGTTGTCTTCCTTGTCCAATTTCAACTAATTTGCTCAAGTTTGAAAATAATTAATGGGGCTCACAATCATAGAAGATGTCCAAGATAGTATATTTATATGTGGAATCTCTCTTCCTTCAATATTCTTTCATGGATTGTTCAAGTGACCAATGCGGTGTTTGCTAACTTTCAATAAATTTTACCACCTATACTTCTTATATGTAAAGTCATTACTCCCCATGGGATAAGAATTTAAAACATATATAATTTTAGATTTATGATATTCAATTCATTCAAGTATTTACTCATAGGATATAAGTGAAGCACGAGAGTAAATGACCAAACTACTCCAAAACATATAAGTGAAGATCAATGAGTAGTCAAACAATTAAGTAGCTATGTGAGGACTTTATCCCTCTCTCTAAATAAAGATTTTCATATCTAAGTATTTTATTTATACAACAAGAAAAATAAAAATAGCACTCCAAGAATAGGACGTGTCATGTGAACGAATAAAAATTTAGGCTCAACATAGGCTAACCGATAGTTCACGAAGAGAGGTGGGATGCGTAGCATCTCCAAGCTTAGATGCTTGAGAGTTCTTGAAATATTTACTTGGTCTGCCTTGGGCATCCCCAAGCTTGAGCTTTTGTATCTCGTTCAATCCTCTCATATCATGGTTTCATCTATTCTAAAAAACTTTATCCACATAGAACTCGAAAAGAACTCGTGAGATAGGTTAGTACACACAATAATAAATCAACTCTTCATGTACTGCCAAGACAAGTTGTATAATAATTTTCAAACATCATCTACTGTTTACTATCGTTTCCACAATTTATATCTAAAAATATAGGCTATGGAAACTATAGGATAAGTAGATACCAAAACTATGACATCAATCTGTCCGAACAGAACAGTCTATAGAAATTAATGAAAACAGTGTACTTCTATAACTAAAAAAATTATGAAAATTTAGGACATGCTATAAAATTTATATGACAATCGTGTGTAAAAATTTCAGAAACTTTTCATGTTCCAATAAAATATGAAAATTCAAATAAATTCTTGGAATTTTTTTAAAAACAATATTATAAATAACACCTAACAGAGAACAACAAAATAAAATGACGCTCCTAGCAAAACTCATATTATGTGACGAATAAAAATATAGCTCCAAGTAAGATATACCGATTATGTTAAAGACGAAAGAGGGGATGCCTTCCGGGGCATCCCCAAGCTTAGGCGCTTGAGTCTTCCTTGGATATTACCTTTGGGGTGCCTTGGGCATTCCCAAGCTTAGGTTCTTGTCACTCCTTATTCTCCTCATATTGGTATCTCACCCAAAACTTCAAAACTTCAATCACACAAAACTTAACAGAACTTAGTGAGATGGGTTAGTATAATAAATAATGATCATTCACTTAGGTACTGTCAAGACAAGATTCATAATTGTTCCCACGTGATACCTACTGTATTCTACTATTCCCATAATTTATATCACTGAATATAAGCTATGGGAACACTAAAACAAACAAACTATGCATGCAAAACAGAATCTGTCAGAAACATAATAGTCTGTAAAGATCTGTAGTGTAACCATACTTCCCTGTCTCTAAAAAGTATGACCAGGAAATTTGTATATAAATCATTTTTAAAAATATGAGATCAAAATCACATTCCAGTGAATTTCAAAATTCCTGGACTAAGAGCAAATGTGTCCGTTTTTGCACAGAATCAAGTCAACTATCATCCACACTATCCCAAAGGCTTTACTTGGCACTTTATTGAAATAAAAGGCATAAAACATGATTACTACAGTAGCTTAATCATGTGAACACCAAAAAATAGAAAGTAAAAGTGTTGGGTTTTCTCCCAACAAGTGCTTTTGTTTAAAGCCTTTTAGCTAGGCATGATGATTTCAATGATGCTCACATAGGAATAATAATTATAACATGCAAAAGAGCATCATGAATCTCATGACAAGCACATTTAAGTCTAACCCACTTCCTATACATAGGGATTTTGTGAACAAATAATTTATGGGAGTAAGAATCAACTAGCATAGGAAGGAAAAATAAGCACAACTTCAAAACTCTGAACACATACAGAAGAAACTTGATATTATTGCAATTACTACAAGCATATGTTCCTCCCTCATAATTATTTTCAGTAGCATCATGAAGGAATTCAACAATATATTTATCACATACATCATTCTTTTCATGATCTACAAGCATAGAAACTTTATGACTCTCCACATAAGCAAACTTCTTCTCATTCATAATAGTGGGAGCAAACTCAACGAAATAACTATCATGAGGTACTTGATTGACATAACCACTTTGAATATTAAAATCATGATAACAAGTTTCATGGTTACTATAACTCTTTATAGCATACATGTCATTGCAATAATCATCATACATAGGAGGCATGCTATCACCATAATAGTTTTGCTCATCAAAACATGGGGGACTAAAAATATCGTATTCATCAAGCATAGCATCCCCAAGCTTGTGGATTTGCATATCATTAGTATCATGAATATTCAGAGAATTCATGCTAACAATATTTCTATCATGCTCATCACTCAAAGATTTAGTGCAGAACATTTTAATAACTTCTTCTTCTAACACTTGAGCACAATATTTCCTTCCATCATTTTCACGAAAGATATTAAAAAGATGAAGCATATGAGGCAACCTCAATTCCATTTTTTTGCAGTTTTCTTTTATAAAACCGAACTAGTGAAAAACAAGAAACTAAAAGATTTAATTGCAAGATCTAAAGATATACCTTCAAGCTTCTTCTTGTAGACTCATGAGTGCCGCTTACCTAGCCTCCCCGACAACGGCGCCTGAAAAGAGCTTGATGTCTACTACACAACCTTCTTCTTGTAGACTCGTGTTGGGCCTCCAGGCGCAGAGTTTTGTAGGACAACAGCAAATTTCCTTCAAGTGGATGACCTAAGGTTTATCAATCCGTGAGAGGCGTAGGATGAAAATGGTCTCTCTCAAGCAACCCTGCAATCAAATAACAAAGAGTCTCTTGTGTCCCAACACACCCAATACAATGGTAAATTGTATAGGTGCACTAGTTCGGCGAAGAGATGGTGATACAAGTGTAATATTGATGGTATATATAGGTTTTTGTAATCTGAAAATATAAAAAAACAGCAAGGTAACAAATAGTAAACATCGAGCAAAACGTTGTATAAATGCTTGGAAACAAGGCCTAGGATCCATACTTTCACTAGTGCAAGTTCTCTCAACAATACTAATATAGTTGAATCATATATAAATTCCTCATGTGCGACAAAGAGTTCAATCCAAAGTCACAAATAGCGGAGAACAAACGAAGAAATTATTGTAGGGTACGAAACCACCTCAAAGTTATCTTTTCTGATGAATCTTATGAGCTATCCCTATAAGTGTCACGAACAACCCTAGAGTTCGTACTAAAATAACACCTTAAGATACACATCAACCAAGACACTAATCTCACCTAGATACTCCAATGCCACCACAAGTACCCATGGACATGATTATACGATATGCATCACATAATTTCAGCTTCATCATGTTTAATTCAACACAAAGAACTTCAAAGAATGACACAAAGTTTCTACCAGAAAGTCAAGACGAAAACATGTACCAACCCCTATGCATAGATTCCCAAGGTCAGGGAACCCGCAAGTTGATCACCATAACATACATCAAGTGGATCAGTAGAACATCCCATTGTCACCATAGATATCCCATCGCAAGACATACATTAAGTGTTCTCAAATCCTTAAAAACTCAATCCGATAAGAAAACTTCAAAGAGAAAACTCAATTCATCACAACAAGTGAGAGGGGGGGGGGGGTCAAACTCCATATGATTCATCTATATTAATAAAGCTTGTGATACATCAAGATCGTGCCATCTCAAGAACACGAGAAAGAGAGATTTGTTGATGGAGAGGTGCAACCCCGAAGAGATGGAGGCGATGGCGGTCACGACACCAGTGACGTGCGGAGGCCCCTTGCCCATCCTTCTTACTTGGTCTTGGTGCTGCAATGGAGGAGCCTATCCCCTTCTTGGCAGCCGCCAAGGGAGAGGCAAATTCGTGGCTCTTGATGGCTCTACCAAAATTAGAGTTTTTCTTTCCTTATATGCGACTCTGGTGCTCTATGGCCCTCCGATGGATGGATACTAGATAAAATGGCTCTCGGGCACCTCTAAAACCTTCCTAGGGGATTCTCACAGCCCTCACGAGTCTCCAAAGTCGTGGCTTGCCCGAATATATAAGATATGTTAAAAGTTGGACTCAATCATGTCAACAATTCTCATGATCCCATAATCCGATATTTTATTTCAGTAAAACGGATCTCTAGATTGCGTCCAAACTCCGTTTTGGACGAATTTGTAGTCAAGAATCATGGCCATAAAATTCCCCACACTTTTCTAGTTTTAGCGTTTTCCATTTGACGCCTTCTTCGTGGGTCAAACTAACGATCTCTTAAAACTGTTTGTGAACGAGAGTCACAGTCCTCCCCCAACAAGGCTCCTTTTGCATTTTTTTCGATAATTTGTAATAAATTCCTACAAATAAAAGTGTGAAATAAGAATTTGTGTACTTTTGCAACCATTAATAGGTTAGTCCCAAAAAATAATATAAAGTTGTAGTAAAATGATTGTAAAACATCCAAGAATGATAATATAACAACATGTATGTAACGTCCAAGACGCGATCCTATCCTCAATTTGGCACGAGGGCCGCGTCAGGGATAGAATTGCATCTCGTCGTTTCGCAAGAATGAATATCGTTACAAGTACATGTACTGAAAAGATGAGATATATGGTATTGGCTTACACTCGCCACAAGCTATATGAGAGTCACATCAGTACAATACATAATCATCATGAAGAATAGCAGGGTCCGACTATGGACGAAAACAAATGAGAAAAGAAGAGCGACGTCCATCCTTGCTATCCCAGGCTGCCGGCCTGGAACCCATCCTAAATCTATGAAGAAGAAGAAGAAGCAACTCCAAATGAACAATCAACGCGCTCGCGTCAAGTAACCTTTACCTGTACCTGCAACTGGTGTTGTAGTAATCTGTGAGCCACAGTAGACTCAGCAATCTCACTTTGGTATCAGGACTAGCAAAGCTTAATAGGTGAGGTATGGTTAAGTGGTGAGGCTGCAGCAATCGACTGAGCATATAAGAGGTGGCTAACTTACGAGTACAAGAATAATAGGGGGATGATCTACGCATAGCGGACGTGTACTACTAATGATCAAATGAATGATCCTGAACACCTACTTACGTCAAACATAACCCCAACGTGTCCTCGATCGGAGAAGGAGCTCACGAAAGAGACAGTCACAGTTACGCACTCAGTTGGCAAGTTTTAATTAAGTTAACTTCAAGTTGTCCAGAACCAGTGTTAAACAAAGTTTCCACGTTGCCACATAACCGCGGGAACGACTTTCCGAAAAGATTTAACCCTGCAGGGGTGCTCCAAATAATCCATCACAAATTACCATAAGCCGCATAGAAATCCTCGATCACGAAACTCGCGATCTAGTCAGACTCCTTAGTAGAAAACCTCAACTCTGAGATTACCCAAAGCATCACCGGAATCCCGATGCACAAGACATTCGTCAAAGGTAAAACTAATCCAGCAAGGCCGCCCGACGTGTTGATGATCCCGATAGGAGCCGCGTATCTCGTTCTCAGGACACGATGGATAAGCACAGCGTATGGTGGCCTGATAGACATCTCCCAAGTTGCCCCGGGTTAGCCCCGCAAACGGCTCTAGTTTTTGGACCAGCACCATCAGCACTGGCCCCGTGTTTTATGTAGTTTTTCTCCTCGGGTTCATGACGCCCTATGCTTTCAATATTAACCAAATTATTATGTTGGGAAAATGTAGTACCAATGTTGGGCCTTGCCAGACCAGCTTTAATCTAAAATGAATTATCAAGGGGGTCCCCATAACAGCCCCAATCATGTTAGGAGCGCTCAATTATGGAACATAACACCGGTAGCCGAAACTAAGGGGGCAAAGGTGGAACCAAACACCAGGCTAGAAAGGCCAAGCCTTCCACCTTTTACCAGGTATATAGGTGCATTAATTTAAATAGCATTTAATATGGTGATATAACAAGGAACCCATGTTATCACATGGAAGCAACTGCACCTGCAACTAGCAACGCTAATACAAGGTTAAGCAAGCGGTAACATAGCCAATCAATGGTTTGCTAGGTGGTGATCAGGTTGAAGGTTTTCATGGCAATGTTGAGAGGCTGGTATTTAACAGGTGGTAGGCAACGAGACATAACGATAGAAACGGTAAAACTAGCATGGCAGTGATAGTAATGGTATGTGGGGAAATGGTCATCTTTCCTGAGATCCCGCTTGGAAGAAGAATGACTCTGTGAAGCAGACGAACCGACGTAGTTGAACGGGCCCTCACAATCCTACACGCTTGCGGAACTCTATTCGAGACAAAGGAAACCAGAAACAAGCATCAACACACGATATACACCATGCACATGCACGACAAGATGCAATCCACATATGATGCATGAGCGGCTGAATAGATGCAAGACATGGCATGACAATTCACGACAATCAAACACTACACATTAAGTGAAGTTCAATATGCAACGAGTTGCATATTGACGAAACTCCACGTTTAACTATTTAGTTCTATCCCAATTAGATACACGACAATATTAAATGTGGTTAAACATGGCAATAGGTGAAGCATAACTAAGCTAACTATCTAGGCATTTTATATGAGGTCGTAAATGACATATAGCATCTCCGAAACGACCTCACATGTTAATTTACAATTCTGTCCAGATCTGAACTAACACGTTTAAATGTTTGTTAAACAACAAAAAAATAGGTTCACGTGATTCTACGCATCGTTACAAGCAATTTGCACATGGAGAACATCTTCAACGGAGCTACGGTTCAAAAGATACGAACACCACAAGATATGATGGCATGTATGCAATATGTGTGCAACGACAGTCACAAGCATTCCAAAACACACAACCAGCAAGATAATATGAAACTACACGAGATTCTAAGCAAGTTTCATACAGGACACGATCAAAACGGAGGAACGGTTCAACAACTACGAGCAAAACAAGATATCACTACAATCTGCCAAAAGCAGCCACATAACATTTTCTACACCCCACAACTACGAGCTACACAAATCTAAAATGCTCAACCAAGGCATGAGGCGATAGAGGGCAAGAAGCACTACAACATACTACTAATAACAACTAGCATGGAAGCATGGATCACTAGGAGAAGAAGTCACAAAATGGCTTCTCACACTCAGTTTCAGACTTAGTGAAAACCACAGTTTATGAAAGTGCAGTTTTCGATCTGAAGGCATATTGACAGCAGAAATACCATAATCTACAGGACTCCAAATGGCATGAAAATTCACAGCATGCTAGAGAATCCTAAATTCTATAACTAACTCCATTGCACCATCCTTGAAAGAGCTACAGAACACCAGATAAAATCAAGACAAGACAACAACAAAATATAACATATTTCAGACTTAGAAATATTCCAGCATCTCCAAATCAACACTATTTCTAGCAAGTTGAGAGCAAGAAAACCACACCTAAACATGGATTTTTATTGCAACCAAAATTACCAGGGGCTAGTCAACACCTCCAAGGGCAAATCTCTAGTTGATAACTCATTCATATCAAGCACGGATTAAATCCCACAAAAAATAAACAAAAGGGCATCATGGCAAAATATCACACGAACTAACTTGCTCAAAAGCTAAAACTAAAAGCACAGTTAAATTCTATGGATTTTTCTACCCCGAAAACATATATAACATGAGGGGTTGCAAAATAAAAACAACGCCACACGTATATGCGGGAATATGTCCTAAACGCGGTATAGCAAACTAGCTACAGAATCCTACGTGCAAAAATACAAACAACTACTCTAAAATACATGGAAAAGGGTCCCTAAAAACATGAGCATTTTATCTATGGGGCTCGAGCAATCCGGACACGCACAAAAAAAAATACTCAACAATTCCTATTGGAACAACACGCAAAACTAGGCATACAGCGGGACAACTAATTCAAACATGCATCCAAGTTGCAAATTCGTAATCTATGCGAATTCTACACGAGATACATATACAACACCTCGCGATCCGACACACGTTTTAATAACTACGGACGATTGAATATCTATATACCCTGAAAAAGAAATAAATCCTAAAACCTAAAAGAATCACTAACGGGCCGAATAGGGGCATGCACAACATTTTATTCAGCACCTAGGGCGGGGATAGTCTCGGTGCTCACATCGGGCTCGGCCTGGAGAGGAGAGAAGATGCTGGGTCGAAGGGGCGGACGGGAGGCGAGCTGGGCCATGCGGCGAGGCATGCCGATGGGGGATGGGCCTCGTGAGCGCGTGGAGGCGAGGCGGTTGGCGCTAGAGGCCCGACGGAGACGACGACCAGCGGGGCAGGCGCTGGGCGCGGCCCATCTTGGCGCTGGCGAGCAGGAGCCAGTGGCTTGGTCAACGATGGCTAGTGTGGGCGGCTCGGCCTCGATCCGATCTGAGGATCGGTCGTGGCGGCAGGGAGCAGGCAGGCGGGCATGCGAAGGTGGCAGGAGCTGGATCTGGGCGGCGTCTCGCCGGATCTGGCTGGGACCGAGGCGGCGGCGGGGCTACTCCGGCCGGTGGCAGGGGATGGTGCTGGAGGCGGCGCGGCAAGGTGCTAGAGGCGGCTCTGCTCGGGCATGGGCTCGGGAGGAGCTCGGGGAAGGTTTTTTTGCCAAGAGGCGGTCTGGTCCGTCGGATCCTCGATCTGACGGTCCAGATCATCTAGATCGGATCTGGAGGAAGAGGAGGAGGAGGAGAAAGTGGGGGTGGCTGGCATGGATTTCGAGGTGGAGAGGGTTTGCACGGAAAACGAGGGAGAGAGAGAGGTTGTCCAAAAATGGCATGGGGGTCCTATTTATAACAATGGGGGGCTAGGTTTAGCAGAATTTCGCCCCGGTTTCAACCGCGCGGTCGGAATCAAACAATTCCTAACGCGGGATGGGCTAAGTGGCTGTGTAGAGTAGGTTAGCCGGAGAATAGAGGGAGACGGCACCCGGCGACGTATTTTAAAACACCGACAAACGTTCGACGATAGACCGAATATGGTGCCGCTACGGTCGATCGTTCGGGTACCAGAAGAACTCCGATGGCGACGAAATTTGACAGGCGGCCTACCTATATTATATTAAGACCGCACACAAAGTTTCAACCCAATCATAGAAAGTTTTACACACACTTTCAAAAACAAGATTTTAAACGATGCCGCGGGCGCGTGCGTGTGTGGTCGGGCTCAGAACGGACAACGACGAGAACCGGCAACTAACAACGGACGCAAGTTTGAAAACTGGCGGCAACGGGATGCCGATGCAATGCAGATGATGCGCATGATGCGATGATGATGCGGCAAATAAAAATAACCACACGACGAAAACGGAAATAAAGGGGAATCTTGTGGAACGTCGGTCTCGGGCTGTCACAATGTAACAAGCAAAAAAGATAGATATGTTGGAGACATATCATGACCCCACATATCAGAAAATATAAGTTGTAAAGGTTTGGTAGGAACGCTAGTTGATACAGGATAAGGAAATTGATGAGCTTTTTCCTTTTGACATGAATCACAAATAGTTTCACAACTACGCTCACCAACACATGGGAGCTTATTATTCCTAAGCACTTGTGGAACACAAACAAGAGAAGGATGTCCTAGATGAGCATGCCATCGCTCCAATGAGAGTTTGATGACACAACACACTTGTTTATTGAAGCTTCTAAATTGAGGAATCAATGGATATAGCCCATGCATGCATCTACCTAGATAGAGAATTCTCATCGTGACCTCGTCCTTGATCAAAAAGAAGTAAGGGTGAAACTCCAAAAAAACTTTGTTGTCAATGGCAATGTGATGGACAGAAAGAAGATTCTTGGATGTATTGGAACAATGCAAGATATTTCTAAGATGAATATCACGATGTGTGGTTTTGGCAATTGAATAACAAACATGACCTATCTCCATACCTTCCCCATTGGCGTTGTGGACTTGATATTGACCTCTCTACTTCTCAGCCATGTGACCTACCCGATCTCATGAGTGATATGATCAGAAGCTCCGGAATCAACATACCAGTTTGTATCTACACCATAAGAGGTGTCCGCGACGGCTGCAATTTTCTTCCTTTGGGAGTTGTTCTCAACATATCGCCAATCACAATCCTTGGCGACGTGGTTATTTTTTTGCAGATCTCACACTTGTTCTTGTACTCCTCGTATCCGTGAAAAAGGTGCCCCTATTGTTGTTGCAGGGAGGGTGTCGGTTGTAGTTCTTGCCGCCACCGTTGTTGTGCTAGTTGTAGCCGTCCCTGCCAGCAGGGTGGCTGTCGACGCCATAGCCACCGCCACCATAGCCATTTTTGTCACCTCCAGCGAAGTTGTCACCGCCATCGCCCCCACGCTGGCCTCCTCCTCTAGAGGCACCGTGGGAGCTAGATCTAGAAACACCACGACGTCCCAACAAGGCTTCCATGGTAGAGGATTTCAAGAAGTCGGTGCCGGTTTCGTGGAACATCTCCATTTGCTGATGAAAATTAGAAATCATGCTAAAAAGATCATCCGTAGAGAGGGGCTCGGTGCAGACATCTAGGGCTGTGATAATGGGTTGATAGTCCATGTCCAACCCACTGATGATGAAATATATAAGCTCATCATCTAAGATTGGTTTTCCATCTGTAGCTATATCATCCGCCAACGAGCGCATCTATCCGAAGAAAGCGCCAACGGACTAAGAGACTTTCTAGGTGTTGGTTAGACTAGTGCGGATGTTGTTGATGCGTGATCTCGATTGAGAATAAAACATGCTAACTACGACTGACCATATGGGATTTCTCATGTGATGCAACTTGGATGAGAACTTCTCGAGATAGGTTGTTGAGGAGATAAGCAAGAACTTGCTGGTCCTCTTGGTGCCAGATTGTATGAGCTGGGTTGATGATGATATGGTCTTTTCCTTCAGCATTTTTGGTGGTGATGGATTTGGGTGGTTCGGGTGTAGATTGATCTAAGTATCTGTGCATGCCCGCAGCTCTAATCCACGATAGCACCTGAGCTTTCCATAGCACGAAGTTTGTGTGGGTAAATTTTTTAGAGACCTAAGAAGTCAGTATGGAGGAAGATGATGAGGAGGACGCCATGGCAGGGAAGGAGGTTGGTTCGACTAGATGTGTTGGAGAACAAGGTCTGTGATACCATGTGAAAATAATGAAGCGTCTCAATCTCCCAAAGGGAGACCCGCGTATGCTTATATTGATCAATAGGTTGGATAAATCGTGCAGCGCAATACAGGGAGTTACATGCCATCAAGAGATAGGAGACAGTCCAGCTAACAGAAGATAGAGAGATAGGAAAGATTTAAAGAGAATATCTATAACCCTCTAACTACCTAACCAGCATACTAATATATTCAAAATGCTCCAATGCGCTTCATTTGTCGCCACCTGATTAGTCACCTCTTTCCATGTGTGTGCAGCATGTATGTTGTTTTTTCTTTATTTTTGGGCTTTTTGAGTTATGCCCTCAGCATAACCTTATGTACTCGTCGTGTCGGATGGTGTGTGTAATGTTTTTCTGTTGCACTTGACCTTCTTGTTGATGGTTTGGTTTATACATAAACCAGGGAAAAAGCATTTTTCGGTATCCATTTAGGTTTTTATTATTGATTGGATTGCTGCTTCAACTGTTTCGATCGCCACAATAAACTAGAATACTTAAGTTATTTTGCTAAAATATTGATTCAATCATGACAAAAGGGCGGAATATTTATGTTTTTTTCAAAAATATTGTCCTTTGATCAAATGAATACACTTATTATTGGTTGCAATCAATTATTAAATCAAAAAAATAGCTAACCCAGTTGGTACTGGGCCTTTGCGTGGGCGGTGGCTCAAGGTCAAGGGTTTGATTCCTAGTTTACACACGATTTGCTTGGTGTTTTGATAGTTTTTTTAATTAAAAGACCGACACACTATAAAAACCAGATGAGGACTTAGTTTTGTTTTTTCCGCTCCGACCTTTGGTCTGGTCTGGTTTTTAAAAGTATACTCGAGAGTAACCCCTCCATCCTTAGCTTTTTAAAAGAGGGGAGAAAGAATTCTCTGATCGATTAATTAAGAAAAATAGAATTGCCTAATTAATTTACGGAAAACTAAGCTAAAACCATAAAACCATATCATAATTAGACTACTCACCAATTATGAGACCCCATAAGTAACCCCTCCATATTAGGATGTGCTACGAGTAAAGACGCCGATGACATGTCTCAATGGAACAACCCCCTGCATACTAGGGTTTGTGGCGGAGTACGCTTGAGATTTGCTCAGGCAACCTTTAAGAAAAATGAATGGTTTGGCATTAGGGATGATTCACCATCTAGGACAAGCAACCCTCAACATAGGAAAATGCTCCAAATTTACAATATATTATGGTATTATGTTCATTGACCTTTTTATCCATCATCTAGCAAACGTGCAACAACACACCCAAACATGAAGATTTTGTGTATCTTGCAATTGGTCTGTCATTAGAAGGAAACTTAAAGGGATAATCCAAGAAAATTCTTGAGAATGTAATATTAGGCTTACAAATTATGTAGAGACAGTAGTACATGCATAAGATTTTCAAATCCTTAATCTGCTCCATACACATAATAGTGTATGATATTGTCATTGAGCCATGTAATCAACATTGTCAACTATGGCAAGAACTCCATGCATTTATTTTATCCAAGAGTATATTGCATGCTTTCCTCCACCTATGTCATGGAATTCAAGTTGTTGATACTTCAAGTGCAAGGGTATGGGAAACTTGAAAAAACCTGAAAGATTATAATCCCAACTTCTGAAAATCATTGAGGCTAGCCGGTGATACGTCTCTGTCGTATCTACTTTTCCGAACTCTTTTGCCCTTGTTTTGGACTCTAATTTGCATGATTTGAATGGAACTAACCCGGACTGACGCTGTTTTCAGCAGAATTGCCATGGTGTTGTTTTTGTGCAGAAATAGAAGTTCTCGAAATGTCCTGAAAGTTTACGGAGATATTTGTTTGGAATAAAAGAAAAATACCTGCGCAAAGATCCACGTGAGGGGGCGTGCGAGTGGGCCACAAGCCCCTGGGCCGCGACCACCCCCTATGGCCGCGCCGTGAGGGCTTGTGGGGCCCACGTGGCACCACCGCCCCCAATCTCAGTTCTATATCTTCCGTTTCGCTTGGAAAAAAAATCACAAAGAAGGTTTCATCGTGTTTTGCGATACAGAGGCGCCGCCACATCCTGTTCTTCATCTGGAGGGCAGATCTGGAGTCCGTTTCGGGCTCCGGAGAGGGGAAATCGTCGCCATCGTCATCATCAACCTTTCTCCATCGACAATTCCATGATGCTCTTCATAGTTCGTGAGTAATCTCATCGTAGGCTTGCTGGACGGTGATGAGTTGGATGAGATCTATCATGTAATCGAGTTAGGTCTTGACGGGGATTGATCCCTAGTATCCACTGTGTTCTAGATTGATGTTGCTACTACTTGGCTATGCTTAATGCTTGTCACTAGGGCCCAAGTGCCATGATTTCAGATCTGAACCTATTATGTTGTCGCCAATATATGTGTGTTTTAGATCCTATCTTGCAAGTTGTAGTCACCTACTATGTGTTATGACCTGACAACCCCGGAGTGACAATAGCCGGAACCACTCCTGGAGATGACCATATTATGAGGAGTTCATGTATTCACCGCGTGTTAATGCGTTGGTCCGGTTCTTTATTAAAAGGAGAACCTTAATATCCCGTAGTTTCCATTAGGACCCCGCTGCCACAGGAGGGATGGACAATAGATGTCATGCAAGTTGTTTTCCCTAAGCACGTATGACTACATACGGAATACATGCCTACATTAGATTGATGAACGGGAGCTAGCCACATATCTCTCCGTGTTATAGATGTTACATGATGAATCACATCCGTCATACTCATCCATCACCGATCCACTGCCTACGAGTCTTTTACTACTGGTCCTCGTTATGTTACTTTGCCTAGGCTTGTCCCTTGCCACCAGAGGGATTGGGCCACTTTGCTGCTACTGTTGTCACTTTGCTGATGTCACTACTGCTGTCACTTTGCTGCTGCTGACACTACTGTTGTTACTTGCTACTCCGCTGTTACTTCTTGCAAGACTTTGTTGGCGCTAACATCCCGTCAACAAGGCTTTTTCTAGCGCCGTTGCGAGGGATTGTCAAAGCTTTTTCTAGTGCCATTGCTATCGTACTACCTTGCTACTGATACTTTGCTTACAGACACTAATCTTTCAGGTGTGGTTGAATTGACAACTCAGCTGCTAATACTTGAGAATATTCTTTAGCTTCCCCTTGTGAGCAATAAATTTGGGTTGAATACTCTACCCTCAAAAACTGCTGCGATCCCATACGCTTGTGGGACATCAAGGATTTTTCTGGCGCCGTTGCCGGGGAGGCACAACTATATTCTCTAAGCCACTTGGATTGACGTCTGCTGATCACTATGCGGAATCCGAAAGATCCAAGAACTAAAATCCTGCCTTCCACTACGAGGAGAGGTAAGGAAGTGCCATCTAGCTCTGCACTTGATTCACCTTCAGTTTTGAGTAACTTTGCGACATCACCTCCTGCTAGAAATCTTGATATGTCGCATGTGCTTGATGATGCTACTTCTGCTGCCTATGATGCTTATGATGATGCTATGCTTGATACTATGCCTGATGATGCTATGCTTGATACTATGCATGATGATGCTATGCCTGATACTGCTTTGCCACTAGGTGCCCTTGATGCACATATTGCTAGAGTTGCTGCTAGATGTGATGATACTTCTGAAATTGCTCATACTATTGAAGTAGAACCTGCTACTATGCCTGAATTGCCTGTTATGCCTGATGCACGCTATGTTATGGAGGGAGCGATAGCTGAGGATTTTCTTGCGTGTAAGGATAGCTATGATGTTGAGAAACTTCTGCGCAAACGGAAAGAAAAATCTCTGAACGCTAGGATGAAATACGACGCGAAGTTTGCTACTTCGCCTATCTTTGTGATCGATAAGGATTATGAATTCTCTGTCGACCCTGAGTTATTCACTCTAGTCGAATCTGATCCTTTTCACGGTTATGAGTCTGAAACGGTTGTAGCCCATCTTACCAAACTGCACGATATAGCCACCCTATTCACTAGTGAGGAAAAGATCCGCCACTACTACATGCTCAAGCTGTTTCCTTTCTCGCTAAAGGATGATGCTAAGACCTGGTTCACTTCTCTTGCTCCTGGTTGTGTGCGTAGCCCCCAGGATATGGTCTACTACTTCTGTGAAAAATATTTCCCTGCCCATAAGAAGCAAGCTGCCTTGCAGGAAATATACAACTTTGCTAAAGCTGAAGAAGAGAGTCTCCCACAAGCTTGGGGAAGGCTCATCCAGCTACTGAATGCTTTGCCTGATCACCCTCTTGAGAAGAATGAAATACTTGATATCTTCTATAATGGACTTACTGATGCTTCCAAAGACCACTTAGATAGTTGTGCCGGTAGTGTTTTTAGGGAACGAACTGTAGAACAAGCTGAGATTCTGTTGAACAACATCTTGTGCAATGAGAATGCTTGGACTATTCCCGAACCACCTCCTAAGCCAACTCCGAAGAAAAGAGGTATTCTATTCCTCAGCCCTGAAGATATGCAAGAAGCCAAGAAATCTATGCGAGAGAAAGGCATTAAATCTGAAGATGTCAAAAATCTACCACCTATCGAAGAGATCCATGGTCTCGATAACCCGATACAGGTAGTGGAAGTAAATTCTCTGCGTAGGTTTGATGAGAGTGATATTACTTTTGATAAACCTGCTAGTTTATGCCTAGATGAATTTGATAACTTCGTTGCCAAACAACAAAGTTTCAATGATTATGTTAGCAGACAATTGGAAAAGAATGCTCATATGCTTAGTCATTTAAGTGCTTGTGTGGACAGAAATGTCAATGATCTTAAACTTCTGAGTAAGCATGCCTCTATGGTTACTACTCAGGTAGAACAAGTACTAAAAGCTCAGTATGACTTGCTCAATGAGTTGAATGACAATGCCGTCAGAGTCGTTACTAGAGGCGGTAGAATGACCCAGGAACCTCTGTATCCTCAGGGTCATCCGAAGAGAATTGAACAAGATTCTCAAGGAGTTAGCACTGATGCACCTTGTCATCCTAGAAAGAAGAAGAAAGATGATAGGAACCTGCACGTTGGCAACCATGTTGCTGCTACACCTGAGAGTCCAAACGATGCCTCTATCTCTGATGCTGAAACACAATCTGGTGATGAACATGAGCCTAATGATGATATCAATAGTGATGTTCATGAAGATGCTCAACCTAGCAATGAAAAGGATGTGGAGATTGAACCTAGTGTTGATCTTGATAACCCACAGCCTAAGAATAGAAGATACGATAAGAATGACTTCGCTGCTAGGAAGCATGGTAAAGAAAGGGAGCCATGGGTTCAAAAACCTATGCCCTTTCCTCCCAAACCATCAAAGAAAAAGGATGATGAGGATTTTGAGCGCTTCGTTGAGATGATCAGACCTGTCTTTCTGCAGATGCGTTTGACGGATATGCTCAAGATGTCTCTGTATGCTAAGTACATGAAAGATATTGTGACTAATAAGAGGAGGATACCTGATCTTGAGATCTCCGCCATGCTTGCCAATTATACCTTCAAGGCTGGAACTCCGAAGAAACTAGGTGATCCTGGTGTGTGCACTATACCTTGCTCCATTAAAGGCAACTATGTTAGAACTGCGTTATGCGACCTTGGAGCTGGTGTTAGTGTTATGCCTCTCTCTCTCTCTTTATCGTAGACTTGAGCTGGATAAGTTGACACCCACTGAAATCTCTCTGCAAATGGCCGACAAATCAACTGCTTTCCGTATCGGCATTTGCGAGGATGTGCCTATTGTGGTTGCTAACACCACTATGTTAACAGACTTTGTTATCTTGGATATTCCTGAGGACGATGCCATGGCTGTCATCCTCGGAAGACCCTTTTTAAACACTGCAGGGGCTGTTATATATTGCAACAAAGGCAATGTCACTTTCCATGTCGACGGTAATGAGCATACGGTGCACTTTCCAAAGAAACAATATCGAGTACATTGCATCAATGCTATCGAAAAGACTTCATCGATTCTTATTGGGAGCTTTGAATGCCCTATTCCTTGTGTCAAGATGAAGTATGACTTGCTTGTTGGGGAGATTCACATCCCCATTGAGGTGACCTAGTGACTATTCGGAAATTCTCCGTCTGCTTTTGCAATTCGAGAAAGTTTTGTCGAGGGGATTTGATCAACCCCATTGACAGATTTCTTTTGATGACCATGAGATGGATGAATCGAGGAGTCACAAACCTCTGTTCCAAGCTTTCACTTTCGATTGCTTAGAAGAAAAATGATAGGTTTAGTTTAGTTTTCCCTGTTTTCTGTCTTAGCGTCCGATGGAAAAGTACCCCGAAAATAAAAGTTCTCCGAACGCTGTGAAAATCAAGTATGATTTTTTCTAGAATATTTGAAAAATACTGGGACAAAGAGTCTGTCTGGGGGCCACACCAGTGGGCCACAAGCCCTAGGGGCGCGGGCACCCCTGGCTACGCCACCCAGGCTTGTGGGTCCCACACGCACCCCCTCCACTCATTCTTGCTCCCATCCAGTTCTTCTACCTCCAGAAAAAATCGTTTCATAGCTCAAACCCGTGTTCTTGCTCCTCTTGCTGGGATATTCGATCTCTTTGCTCAAATCACCGTTCTCCAAACTGTTTTGGGGAAATTACTCCTTGGTAAGTGACTCCTCCATTGGTCAAATTAGTTTTTGCTCTAGTGCCTTATACTCCGCGTATTTTTGCTGCCTTGGTGACCATGTTCTTGAGCTTTGCATGCTAATTTTAGCTGGTCCCAGGTAGTTTTGATGCGTAATATGGTCTCTAGGCACTTGTGGGAGTAGTTGCTACGAGTTTCGTTGAGCCTTATTCACTTTTCCTTAGAATCACTAAAAATTTCAGAAATTTTCAGAGATAGAAAAGGGAAAATATGAGGAGGTTCTTGAGAGGCTCGTCAAGCCGTGACCCCAAGGATGATGGGAGTGAGAAGAAGCCCAAGTATCATGTCCCTCGAGTCGCGGAAGTTCGAGCGCACGAATGGCCAAGCGACCTGTTCTTACGCGCCGCTGGAATTTATGAGGACTTTTATTACTTGGTGGAGAATGCAGGCCTTACCGTCTTCGTTGAAGATAAGTGTTCGCAATACCTCCTCCTCACTAATATCTTCGTACAAAGCTTTAACTTCTATCCGAGGAAGAATCCTCCTATGGTTGAGTTTAAACTTTATGATATCCCCCGACGCATGTCACTCCAGGATTTTTGCAATGCTTGCAAATTACCTTACGTAGGGGATATTCATGAACCTCGTCCACGGGATTTGGAAGCTTTTATCGGTGCAATTGCTGTAGGAGAGGAGAGAAGAGTGTCTTGCGCTAGAGCTGCTAGCATTCATTTTCCCGTGCTTCGGTACTTCTCACTATTTGTGGGAAAATGTTTGATTGGTCCTGGGAAAGCTGGGTCACTTAGTTCCCCAGATCTTGCGGTCTTGCGTGAAGCCCTTCATAACGATAAAACTTATAGCTTGGGCGCTATAGTAGCTCAACGGTTGAACCTTAACCGTTCTAAAGGTGTTGTCTATGGAGGTATCTATGCTACCCGTCTTGCCAGACACTTTGAGATACCTATTAGACTGGAGGAGGAAGAAGAGATGCTTCTTCCCGAGAGATATCTAGATAATGATAGCATGGTTCACCATGACTTTCTTGATAGAGATATAGGTGGAAGGATGATTTATAACCTGGTATTTAGTCAGGGTACTCGTGAGACTATTACTTTGCCTGTTCCTTCTTTGTTCAATCTTCATGCAGGCAGGTACACTATTATGCCCTCGGACATCTATGCATATTGGGGCTTGGCCCAACCACAGGAGCCCGTGCTCGAGCTGCCAGTCGAGTACTAGACGCCAGTTTACCAAAGGAGAGGCAGAGGAGTATGAGAGGGAGGCGACGGCTGCTCGTCTCCGTGAGGCAGCTATTCAGGCAGTGGCTGCAGCGCTCCCGTATAACCCCAATTATGATTTTGGGTTTCGCCAGGACCATCCTTGGGAGTAGACCAAGTTATGCCAAAAGCCTAAGCTTGGGGGAGTACGTGTTCTCACTGACTTTACATTCTTGCTTATGCTTTCACTTTGTTAGCCGGTGTTCACACGTTGCCACTATATCATCCATGCTAGTTTATTTTCTTTTTCTCGTTTTCTTTTCGTTTGTCTGTCTAGTTTGAGAAAAACCAAAAAGATTCTCCTTTTCTTCTTTTGCTTGTTGGGAGCTTTCCCATGTAGATAGTTTTCTTTTTCTTTGGGTAAAGGTAGAAGATATTGGTTACAATGTTTAGTGGCTCTTGCATGCATACCTGTTTAGCTTTCAAAGAGCCATATTACTTTGTCTTCTCCTTTGTGTTTGTCCGCAGATTCCAGCTTTAGTCCAATGCACGAGCACGCTTATTATTGTTCACATCATTCGGTCGTGCAAGTGAAAGGCAATAATGACGATATATGATGAAGTGACTGAGCCTGGAAAAGATGATCTGAACTCGATCTATTTTGTTTTTGTAAATATGACTAGCTCATCATGCCTGATTCAGCTTTGTTTTGAGAGAAACATGTCTGCAATGACAACTTAGAGATCATAGTTGCTTATGTCATGCTTATTTAGCTAGGAGCTTATAATGGTTTGTCTTGGTTGCCCACATGAATGTTGAGATGACTATGATGTAGTATGATAGGATGGTATCTTCCTTTGAATGTTTCAAGTGGCTTGACTTGGCACATGTTCACGCATGTAGTTGAAACAAAATCAACATAGCCTCTATGATGTTCATGTTCATGGTGATTTATGTCCTACTCATGCTTGCACTCAATGTTAGTTAATCTCAATGCATTTTGATGACTGTTGTCGCTCTGTAGTTGGTCGCTTCCCAGTCTTTTGCTAGCCTTCACTTGTACTATGCGGGAATACTGCTTGTGCATCCACTTCCATAAACCCAAAGTTGTGCCATATGAGTCCACCATACCTACCTATGTGAGGTATCTACCTGCCGTTCCAAGTAAATTTGCATGTGTCACTCTCTAAATCTTCAAGAAATAATCTGTTTTGCATGCCCGAACCGCTCATGTGGTGACAGGGGGCTATTGGTATCTTCCATGCTAGGCGTGTTATCCTCGATATGTGTTTATTCACTATCATTCACGAGAAAGGGGCCGGTAATTGGAATTCCCAGTTCCATGCTCAAATCGAAAAGATAATTGGAAACAAAACTCCCCCGGGATTGTTGTTGGTTTGGACGGTACCCGAGGATTCGGCTAGCCGTGGAGTGTGATTGATTGGTGGTGGGAGAGTCAAAACTTTACTTTTCTGTTTGGGAACCGCCTATAGCATGTGTAGCGTGGAAGATGTTGAGAACTCTTAGTCATTGTGTTGACAATGAAAGCATGCCACCCAAAATTATTATCTCTGTTTTCAAAGCTTGAGCTTTGGCACCTCTGCAAATCAATGCTTCCCTCTGCGAAGGGCCTGTCTATTTATGTTCCTGTGGAGTCATCCTCCTCTTACAAAAGCGTCAATTAGAGAGCACCTCTGTCATTTTTATGCTTTCCTTTTAACTGTGTTGATTGTGACTATGACTGGATCTTCATTGCCATGAATTACAATGTTTAGTCAGCCCTTGGTCTTTGAAGGTGCTCTGCATTTATGTTGTGCGGTGTCAGAAAGAGCTAGCGAGATACCATCTATTCGTACTGCTTCATGTTGTTTTGATTGAAGTGTTGACACTTGAGGCTTATTATTATTTGCTCGCTAGTTGATTATGCCATTGATATGAGTTTACCGTGAGACCTAGATGTCGTTTTCTTATGTGGTTTGATTGTGATCTTGCTGAAATTCTGGTTGTGAGTTAGACATAGTTGCAACAACAAGATCAAACAGAGTTCGTCAAAGTTTTTCTTTTGTCTCTCTCAGTTTGTCAACTAAGTTGCTTGAGGACAAGCAAGGCTTTAAGCTTGGGGGAGTTGATACGTCTCCGTCGTATCTACTTTTCCGAACTCTTTTGCCCTTGTTTTGGACTCTAATTTGCATGATTTGAATGGAACTAACCCGGACTGACGCTGTTTTCTGCAGAATTGCCATGGTGTTGTTTTTGTGTAGAAATAAAAGTTCTCCGAATGTCCTGAAAATTTACGGAGTTTTTTTCTGGAATAAAAGAAAAATACATGCACAAAGATCCATGTGAGGGGGCGTGCCAGTGGGCCACAAGCCCCTGGGCCGCGGCCACCCCCTATGGTCGCGTCGTGAGGGCTTGTGGGGCCCACATGGCACCACCGCCCCCAATCTCAGTTCTATATCTTCCGTTTCGCCTGGAAAAAAAAATCAGAGAGAAGGTTTCATCGCGTTTTGCGATACGGAGGCGCCGCCACATCCTCTTCTTCATCTGGAGGGTAGATCTGGAGTCTGTTTCGGGCTCCGGAGAGGGGAAATCGTCGCCATCATCATTAGCAACCTTTCTCCATCGACAATTCCATGATGCTCTACATTACATTGATGAGCGGGAGCTAGCCACATATATCTCCGTGTTATAGATGTTACATGATGAATCACATCCGTCATACTCATCCATCACCGATCCACTTCCTACGAGTCTTTTACTACTGGTCCTCGCTATGTTACTTTTCCTAGGCTTGTCCCTTGCCACCAAAGGGATTGGGCCAATTTGCTGCTACTGTTGTCACTTTGCTGCTGTCACTACTGCTGTCACTTTGCTGCTGTTACTTGTTACTTTGCTGCTGTTGTCACTACTGCTGTTACTTGCTACTCCATTGTTACTTGTTGCAAGACTTTGTTGGCGCTAACATCCTGTCAACAAGGCTTTTTCTAGCGCCGTTGCCAGGGATTGTCAAAGCTTTTTCTGGTGCTGTTGCTATCGTACTACCTTGCTACTGATACTTTGCTTGCAGACACTAATCTTTCAGGTGTGGTTGAATTGACAACTCAGCTGCTAATACTTGAGAATATTCTTTAGCTTCCCCATGTGAGTGAATCAATAAATTTGGGTTGAATACTCTACCCTCGAAAACTGCTGCGATCCCATACGCTTGTGGAACATCAGCCGACAAGGGTATTATCTAGACATAGAGATCCTACCTTGGCTACCTTGGCATTTTTTGGTTGGTGGGGTATGGCCACAAGAGAGGACGACGGAGCAACAAGAGGATGTGGTGGCCTTGTATAATACAGATCTGCCACCGACTGTCACATAGGAGGACGACACAAGACTGCTAGAGTGTCTTGAATTAGGAATTTTGGTGGTACCACTAGTCTTCCTCCATCATCTATTGTGTGCTTATGCGTGGCATGGTCACCACTTGCGTGACATCTAACATCACGACGGTGCTCATATGTGATTACTTCCTTTGGTGATCCAAAAATGGAGCAAAAAGGATTCCCTCGTTTTCCTCCCTAGGTGACCCTGAGTCATAGAATCCATGGGAGGACAATGACCTCTAAGCTAGGGTCTCGAACAAGGTTTTGCTAAAGGATTAATTCGAGCTTTTGGCTGGATCATAAATCAAACTCACACTAGAAAAACACTTATAATAAAAATAGGCATTGGCATGAGGTCTTAATACTTACAACCATATATTTGTGAAGGGACCAAATATGATCTTAATTTGTGCTCTCGAAGTCTCCCATCTAGATGTGCTTGTTACGAACCGAAGTGGGGGATGTGTCCAAATTATATCTTTACCGGAACGCTTCGTGCATCAAGAGTCAGCTGTCCAACCGAAGGCCCTATCCTCGCACGGGGTTGTCTCGATAATTAAGTTTTAAATAACCAGACAAGAGCATTGGGATGTTAATGACTATACATCTTCAATCCCCAGGGATAGGATCCATGTTAACATACTAAAAATGTCTATCACTCGTGTTCAGAATAACACTTCACGGTGTCTCTGTCCTTAGACTCTTCATGACTCGTTCTCCATGATCCTGGGTACCCGCAGGGAGGAAGAACACAAATGAGACGATAGACATCGATGAAATAATTTTATTTCATACATACTAGATGTTAATTCAAAGCTCTTACATTGATCCCCACAACAAATACATTGGGTTTCGAGGCTCTTGCCTCAACCCATACCTTAGTTTACTACTCATGTGTGTATACTAGATCATACGAAGAACACATCATGTAGTTAGATTGATTGATAATATGTCTTACAATGGATGGCGTGTGTGGTACACGGTTACATGTATGATTAGATGGCAAAGAACTATGGTGGAGATGGAGGTTGTGGCTATGGAGATGGTGATGGAAATGGCTAGGGTTGATGGATATAGGAAATTTGATGACTGGTTTCTATGATGCCCCATCGACTCTTTTTTGTTATCCATTTGGTGTCAACCCTTGTATAAATTATGTTCTGGTGGACAAAGAGCATCGGTTTCCATGCCACATGACCGCTTATACGAGCGGGCGCGGTCACATGGTACACCGTGTTTTGATTTGTTTTCTCTGGTGAGCCTCCCACTTGATATCTACTATCTCCTCTTCACTCCTTTGCATGTATTGGCTTGATTTCATCCATAAACAACCCATTTCCTGTAAAAAAAATAAAGAAAGAATATTTGGAATCCTATGCATTCGTTACTCATTAGTGGCAACACGGGAGCAAGTATCTTAGTTTTAATGAAATAAATCGGTTTAAACTCACGTTAGAGGAGTGTAAAAGTAACACTCATCAACTCCTCCAAGCTTAAATTGATCATCCTCGAGTAACAAAGAGAAAAATCGGAATCATAAGGAACTTAGTTGTTTAAACTGAAAAAACGAGAAGGTTTTGGTTTACTTGCGATAGGTACACCTAGATAGCCCTCCGCTTCTTGACGTGAAAACTTAGTATAGCTATAGCGGTGGCATGGTTAGTGTTAGTGAAGCAAAGATAATCAACTCAAAGTTTTTGTTCAACTAGATAAAACAACTTTGCAACACTAATTTCTATTTCCTCTAGTTAACACTTGATTGCCAGGAATGCATAGAATTATTTTTCTTTGATTGGGCAATGAAAACATAAGTTAGGGGGGCTGAAAGGTATGTAAAGAAAACATGGTGGCCTTCTAGATAACCCTTTAGCACACCCACGAGTGTCCCATGATCAAGGCTCTCAAGCACTTTGTTTCAATATTGTTTGCTGAAACTTTCCTTGTCATGTGACGGGATTATGAAAAATATGTAATATTGCGTAAGGTTTCGAAGTGGCTTAATTTTTGGGAATATGGACCATTTTGTGTGTCTCTTTCGAGCTCTTGTGATCAGTTCCCAGTTTTACCACATACACATACATTCAAGAGAAAAATGAATAATATGCGATGTAGTGTTGCCACTATGTATAGTTACAATCGAAATCTGAGCTGACACTTTGGTGGATCGTTCACTGATCCGCGGAGTTCTCAGCATAACATAAAGAAAGGAGGGGAAGACACATTTACACATCTACACGTGCATATAGCAGTAGAGCCTTGACAACAATGAGAAGCTAGTGTGCCATGTAAGAGATACAACACATATTTTTTGGCATAGTCTCATTCATCCTTCAGCTAAGTTCCTCTAGAAAATTTAATTGACAAGTGCTATTGGGTCTATTAAAATTAACAATACGGGGTTGGTTATCTCTTACATCATCTTTGTGACAATTTTTTCTTAATACCCATATCCTTGAAGACTTACCCTTGTGCATGTTTATTCTTGGTAAATATCACTTTCTTTTAAAAATTGTCCCACGACAAGTCTTGGTTATCTAGATTAATAAACATAAAAAGCATATAGAATTATTTCCGCTACTAGATTAAAACCTTTGTTTTATTTTTAAAGACTTACTCCCTCATTCACACATCACACATACTACTACTCTTGGAATTATGTGTCCTGCATCTATATTCAAATAATAAGAATTGCTAATATTCGGAAAACCTCATTATGGAATTATACATGTATTTATACATGGAATTACTTTACATGATTATCATGTAATTATCAGTTGTTGGAACGTACTTAAGTTATATGCTTAAGGAAGCTGGTCGATCATCAGTGAAATACAATATACTCCCTCTGTAAAGAAATATAAGAGCGTTTAGATCACTACTTTAGTGATCTAAACGCTCTTATATTTGTTTACGGAGGGAGTACTATTTATATTGGAAAGACTACCCAGGTACACTGATGAACCGAAGGAGCTAGATCGTATAGTTAGATTACATCCCTAATGTTGATCTACATAATTAGAGCAATTTACACTCGATTATAGCGCGTAGCTCACAAGTGTGTGCTCCGGGGACATAAACGGGTAGAATCCGCTAACAGACAAATATGATTGTGGTTGGTAATTTGATCCGGACTCTATCCTGGAAAACTAGTTAAAAATACTAGGATATTTATCTGTATAAGAGGTGGACTCTTTGGGAAAACAGTATAAGAAGGTCCCTACAACCTAGCCTCAGATATGCGAATTGTGAGCGACACCATGGATAAGCGCAGAGGAATACGGGGTAGACCACAAACCCTAAATTTCTAACAACTACTACATCTGTTCTAAGCATTTCAAGTGCAAAAGGCGAAAGGTGTAGGATAGACCTTCACGGTCATGAATGCACACACTTCTCTTTGTGAAGCTTGCATTCCTCATTGTCTAGCGTAGATTAGCTCCTTTGAAATATAAACAAGAATGTAAACAAACTCGAAAGGGGCAGAATAAAAGAGCAAAACAAAACTTATTCTATTTTTTGGTTTTTGAAAACTAACTTGCAAACCAAAAATCACAATGGAAAAAATAGAAATGGAAGAAAATAAAAAGGCAAAAATGAACACAAGTGTTTGAAGCTCAACGAGCTGAAGTACAACCTAATTACTATTTATTCAAGTAAGACTGCCACATCTTGATGTAGACATGGTAGTGATATCCCCCAAGATTAGGATTTTACAAGCCCGATCCAAAGATCATTGTGGCAATTGGCGAGGAGCCCATCCTTGGCTCCAGTTGGAGAAGTTGGTGTTCTTGTAGGAGGGTATGTCTCGAAGGGACTCAACAAGGTTGCTCATGTCATTGATGGAGCCCTGAAGACTAGAGGTCCGGTAGGTGGTGTAGGCCTCTTGTTGTGGCTGCTCCTCTTGGGACTGTTCCTCTTCTCTGTCGGGGGCAAGTTCTTATTATCAATTTGTTCAAGTTCTGAGCCTTCTTGGCCAAAAGTTGCATCTCCTTCCTATGGACCATAATGCAATTGCCCATTTTCTATGGAGAAATGGTTAGGCATAGGAGTAGGCAACAAGTAGCCAACTCTAGGAATTTGAATGCAATGACGACCACAACAAATTACTGCCATTCCAGTGCTATAAATATTAACAAGGTTGTTCTGACAATGGGGTGGAGATGGTTGCAATTGAGGCCAATGGAGTTGTTCAACATGGTGATAACTCCTCCACAAGAGATGTCTCCTTGTGCATGTTTCGCTTGGTGCGCGAGGTGTATAAAAAGTATTGCCTCTTAGTTGGGTGAATAACCAACATCAAGGTTAGTTGCTTTCCTGAGAATTAGCATATTCTCATTATTCACCCTAGAAACTTCTCCTCGTGCGTGCAACGACTTAGTGGTAACATAATAGAAATATCAAATGGCAGGACTTTCAATGCAAGTATCCGTTTGTTTGGAACCATGGAAACTCATATGATAGAAGGATTGCCTCAGGTGCGATTAGAAAAATCATAAACATAGCAAATATCCTCGTCATTGTTGATGAAGCCAAAGTGACTACACCAATCATCTAGAGTGATGTTGAGGTCTTGGTTCATGAGACGGGAAGTGATCCGCTCTTCCTCATATGCATTTGGCACCAAACCAACATTATGAGAGAGAGTACTAAAAAATCAAGCATCATGTGTTCACATGTACCACATCCCTAATAAACAAAAGGATGCAACCCAATATTATCACAAAGCAAATTGAAATCGTTACTGATACCTAGTTTCTTTTAATGTGGACTCGCAAGCCCATTTAGTAGTCTTCATTTTCCTTGCATGAAGCTTCTTGTATTTCCTCATTGCTTCACGGTCAAATACGATCCCTTGCATGAACATTTAGTGTTGTTGGGCGACGTTCGCGGATGAACCTGTTGGATCACTACGAGTGATACATGTGTACCTCCTCGTGAACATCTACAAACTAATTTTTCAGTCCAATACAATGATACAATATCGATCCCATGACAATAACAACATCATACTCCTATAAAAACATCAACTAATCCAATACAAACTCAAAATTTGGATCAAAAAATATGCATACCCTATACATGGAAATGCTAGGCACATAGAACACAGATTCACGGGAAATAAGTTTGGGGTCAAAGGAGAAACATATCGTAGATCGATCACACAGAAGGATTTGAACTTAGATCAGATGAGTAGGGCGATCGGGTAAAGTTATGGTATGGTTTGGAGAGGTTTTAAGAAGAAAAAGAATAAGCAGAAGAAGACGAAGAAGAAGAAGAAGAAGAAGAAGAAGAAGAGGAAGAAGAAGAAGAAGAAGGAAAAGAGATTGGGGGCAAAATACCTATTCCTTGAGGCTCCTTATGGCCATCACAGATCCATACGACCTCCCATATGAACAGGAATATTCTTACAGAACTTCGTTGTTCACTCTAGAGGTGTTGTTCTATCTGTGCTTACCTCATACGACTAGTCATGCAAGCGGCTGCGATCATATGCTATATCGTCTTTGAATTTGTTTATCTGATCTTCTCATTGATGGTATCATATGATGGCTCATACGAGAGCGGCTGCTCACATGGAACGTCGTCAAACGCTGAGGCCTCCTTCTCTATTTCTACTAAACATTCATACGACCATTCATGCGGGCTTGGTTGCTTGCATAGACAACCGTCGAAAAATCTATTGCCTCTCGTTGTTTTCTGCTAGAACTATCAGGATTTCATATGACCAGCCATACAATCTCCATGGTCACATGGTGGTCCGTCTTTTCATATGTTTCTTTAGAAATATAGTTTTCCCCTTTAATTCCTGCATGGTTAGTTCGAACATAAGACATATGCATTTTTTCAGGCATTTAAACACCATTACAGCATATAATAATTTTGCACAAAATAAAGCCTTCATTAGAACCAGTCTTATCAAATTAACCTCCTTGATAAAAGCTTCTACACTCTTTTATTGAAACAAAAACAAAAACTTACCTTTCTACCTTATTTTCATGGATTGCCTCCCACAAAGCACTTGTTTTTGGGCGGTTAGCTCGACCATATTGATGATCACTTAGTTGAAATTACACCAAGACAATAGCTTCGAGCATTGACAACAATGCCGTCTCGGGTGTATATCTTCATCTTCTTTTTCCTACAGAAATGTCTTACAAAAGGATCTTTCGCACGTAAGTCAAATCTTCATTTCCCACAAACATATTTATAAAAGCTTTATGGTCCTAAGAAAAGGTCTACTGAGAATTGTAGGATAAATGGGATCATGAGGCATATTAACTATCACAAGATCAATCATGACATGGCAATCATTTATTTGAACAATAACACCATGCTTAATCCCTACTACTTGCGTAAAAGTAGAATTAGCCAAATTCAATCTAAACTCAAATAGTAGCATAAGGACCAAGATTTAGACTTTCATAATTAGATTTAGGGATGGTGGAAACACTAGCACCTAAATCACATAAAGCATTGAATTTATTCAAACTAATCTCAATCTCAATAGTAGGCTAAAGAAATATTGCTTAGCAGGTAACTTACTGTATAATGTTTTTCTTTCATCATCTAATTCACATACCTTGGCTGCAACATGATTAACAAAGAAACTATATGCCTCATCAATTGATACCTCACGTAGTGGGTGCTTCATTGTTATAATCTGCATGAAGTTTACAAATGTATACATATATTCTGACACATGGATTTTATCAAGATCTTTTGCATTTTCTTCGTCACTTCTCATCATATTGATATGTTCATACTAGTTAGATTTTGGTTCACATACAAACTTGGCTAAGATCAAAGGTTACCTCTCTATAATTTTAGCCAATTGTGCTTCCATACTCTTGGTTCTTCAACTAGAATCTGCACATTATTAGTGAGTCAAACAATTTTATTGGTCAAATGACCAAGTAATTTATCATGATTCTTCAAGATATTTTTGTAGTGTCATTCTGCTCGCTTTGACTAGGAATATAAAAAAATCAAAGTCTCCTCAAGAATATTTCTATTGCTATTGGTAGCTCCATTATTACTGGGATAAGGTAATCTAGGAGCACACCCATTATTTTCCGAATTGGGATTATAGCTATTATGAGCAATGAAATTCACATCATTAACTTCTTCATCACTAATAGCATTCACATTTACCTCTAATTTACCTTTCATGGCAGAGATGAGTTCATCAAGCTTAGCAGTCAACTATGTATTCTTTTCTTCAATTGTACTGACTCCCCTTGTGGTCTTCTTGCAACATGTCATTGGGCATGGTTTTATTGCATGTCATCGAGCAAATTTTTAATATCATTTATGGGCTTACCAATAATTGTTCCTCATGCAGTAGTATTAAGCATAGTTTTTGACATATGATTTAAAGCATTATAAAACATATAAATCGCTAACATTCTTCCATTCCATTGTTAGGGCAATTTCTTATGGCCTCCTTCATACGATCCCACACAAGCACTACTGGCTCATGATCTTTCTAATTACAACTTGTTATTCGTGAATGAAGTTGCATAATTTTTGCACGTGGGCAAAACTTAGATAAAAATTTCTGCAACAATCAACCCGAGAAGTTATATTGCTTCTAGGTAAAGATAAAAGCCATTCTTTTGCTTTTCCTATCAAAGATAAATGGAATAGATGCAAATTTAAAGAATAAGGATCATAACCTCTAATGTGTGTCATATTGCACAATTCACAAAAAATATGCATGTGCATACCGGCATCTGATGAAGCAGAGCCTCCAAGTTGGTCCTATTAAATCATGGAGACTACGTTTGGTTTTATTTCATACTCGGCGGCAACAACATCAGGTTGTGATATAGGTTCACACATGAAACTATTCATAGGAGTAATACAGCTTCCAAGATTACATGCCATGATATTATTTTTATGGTTTAAACTAACAAGACTTGCAAAAAGAAGGAAAACTAGAAACTAAAATTAGAACTGAAACAAAACTTTAACAAAAATGCTAAACACAAAGACTAGACACACAAAGCCTCCCTGGCAACTGCGCCATAAAAACGTTTCCTTACTTCTTTTCATGATCTTGAAATGGAGTAGAAAGGATTCTCGCCTATTTCCTCAAAGGTGACCCTGAGTTATGGAATCTACGGGAGTACGATGCCCTATAATCTAGGGCCTCAAACAAGCTTTTGCTAAAGGATTAATTCCAACTTTTTGCCGGATCATAAATCAAAGTGACACATGAAGAACACTTACAATAAAAATGGGTATGTGTATTAGGTTTAATGCTTACAATGATATATTTGTGAAGGAACCAAATATGATCTTAATTTGTGCGCCGAAAGTCAATTGTAAAGATGTGCTTGTTACGAACCGAAGTGGGGCATGTGTCCAAATTACATCATGACATACACACGTCATGTATCAAGAGTCAATTGTCCGAGCAAAGGCCCTATCCATTCCACGGGGTTGCCTTCATAATTAAGATTGCAACAATCAAACAAGATCATTTGTATTTCAATGACTACACCTCTAGATTCCCCGAGGATAGTATTTGTGTTACCGAAAAAAACCTTTCTCTCTCTTGTGTTCAGAATAACACTTCATGGTCTCCCCGCCCTTAGCCTCTTTGTGACTTGTTCTCCATAATCCTGGGTACATGTAAGGATGAAGAATGTGAATGAGACACGAGACATCTCTGAAACTATTTTATTTCACACATACATGACATTAATTCAAAGAACTTTCGTTGATCCCCACAACAAATACATCATGTTGCAAGGCTCTTATATGTCTCCAATGTATCTATATTTTTTAATTCTTAAATGCTACTATATTATCACTTTTATATACAGTATATGCCATTTTATATTGTTTTTATGGGCTAACATATTAATGTGGTGTCTAGTGCTAGTTCCTATTTTTAGATAATTTTTGTTTCATAGAAAATGCATACAAAACAAAGTCCAAATGCGATCAAAAATTACGATGATTTTTTAATGGAAAATAAGAGACCCAGTAAGCTTTGGGAGGTAGACGAAAGGTGCCCAAAGGGTCCACAATCCCCATGGGTGCACCACCTTAGCTTGTGGCCTCCCACGATACCATCTAGAGTGAATCCAACACTGAAAAATCCTACATTGAGAAACACCCAAAAAGTAACATAGAACTTTTACTCTACTATAGAAAGCCTTTATTTTGAAGCGTTCTTGTCAAACCACCCTGCACAAGGGGGAGCCATCACGAAGGCCATCTTCATCATCTTTTCTACCTCCATGGTGATGCATGAGCAGTTCATCCTCACGGCTGAGGGGTTGTACGAGTAGCTATGTGTTTGATCTCTCTCTATTTCTATCTCTTTCTCTCCCTCTCTCTCCCGCGTCCTTTATTTGACGTGATCTTGACATATCATAAGCTTTAATTATTAGTATAGTTGGATCACATGATGTTCACCTCCCTCTCTTATTTTTATGGTGAATTGACTCTTTCTCTTTGAGGTTTCTTTATGTTTGATTGAATATTTTGTATTCAATATCACTTGATACATGTACCACTCGTGGATAATCATGGTGACATTGGAGTATCAATGTGACATTAGAATTGTTTCATGTGTATCATATGGTGTTTTCATTGTACGATCTCTAGAACTATTTGTTACACTTTACGGTGGTTCATAAGATTCATTGGAAACACAACTTTGAGGTGGTTTACTACCTACACGATTTCATCCAAATTTATATGTGAGTGATTTTCATTGGAAACACAACTTTTAGGTATACAAACTTTGGACTGATTCTTTACCACACAATGAGTGATTTTCATGTGATTCAATTATGTCAAGATGTTGCACTAGAGAAAGTATGAATCACAGGCTTTTTTTCTAAGCATTTAGGTACCATTTTGCTTGCCTTTTATTAATTGCCACATTTCTATTTTTAATTGTTAAGATTATAATAAACCTATTTCTACCATTCATATTACACTTGTATCACCATCTCTTCACCAAACTAGTGCACCTATAAGATTGAGAATTGTACTAGGTGTGTCGGGGAGGCATAAGAGATTACTTGTATTAGCTTGTAGGATTATTTGAGAGAGAACCATCTTCATCCTACACCTTCCATAGGTTGATAAGCCTTGGGTCGTCCACTTGAGGGAAATTTGCTAGTGTCCTACCAAACTCTGTGATTGGAGGCCTATGAAAGTTTACATGAATAAAGTTGCATGGTAGACATCAAGTTATTTCTGGCATCGTTCCTGGGGAGGTGAGTGCTTGAAGGTTTCTTCTTTAGATCTTACAATTGAATATTTTACTTTCTAGTTTTTCACTTTTTTGTTTTATAGAAGAAAACTATAAAAATGGGAAGTGAAGTTGCATCAAATGCTTTATTTTTCTGAAGTCGTTCTTGAAAATATGGATTCCGAAAATTGCTATGAAGTGTTAAAGATTTAATACAATGCTTGGTGTAAGTTACAATGTTTGGTGTGAATTCCTTGAATGATAATAATGATTGCAATGTTGTTAGTATGCTTACCATCAATATTAGTAAGGCTAATGATGATTGCACTAGTTATGATTAAATTTCTAGAAAAAATGATTTCTTACAAACATGTAAATTATTGTGGAGAGCATAAGCCAAGTGAAGATGTTCCTATTAGGGATGGTAAATATGTAAGAAGCATAAACATGAAAACACTAAATGGCTGTTTAAGGTATTATATGATTTTGCGAGAAAATTATGTTCTCTTCATCCCATTACTTTGAACTTTGCAATAAAGTTGGTTATCTTAATTTTCAATGCATACATTTTCACGATCGAATCATGGACAAATATTGTGATGACATGATCACCCTTGAAATTTATAATGAACTTTGTCTATTTTTGGGGTGTGAAGTGACACATAAAAATAATTGGTTTGAAGCATTCGTTCTCACAAAGGACATTGAAATTAATTTAGGAGAAATTCATATGTTCTCTGTGGTAAATTGTAATGAGAACGCTTATATATCCACTTATAGAAAGAAAGAAATTCCAGTGAACTATAAAAGTAATATTGTTACAAATGAAAGGGAAAACATATTCCAATTCCTTCCTATTGTTTCTAATGATGAAATAGGTGATGAGGAGGAGCTTCATTTCGCACCAATCTATTCAAGAAGAAGCTCAGAAAAATTAATTGAACCCACACTTAATGTGGTGAAGAAGAAGAAAAAGAAAATAAGGAGAAATAAAAATAAAAATGTATCTCTCCAAAATAATGTTGCTTATATGGTTGTGTGTAATGAGACTAAATCACGAATTGTGGAAGATGATACACTTGATATTGCTTTTGAAAATGCCCTCCATATCATGGATATTTTTAAAGGTATTTGAATTTATATAACCTCACAGATATTTTGAAAATATTGAAAAAAATATTTAAATTATTTTTGGGCATTTTTTGAAAAATCTTTTCTTTAAGATAATTATTTTGGCCATGGAAAAATGTTAAAGAGATTCTTCTATTATTTATGATTATTTTGATATATAATATATCTTTTCCTCTTCTTAGTTTTGTTTCCTGTTTTTAAATAAAAGGAAAGAAAATCATTTTAATAGGAAAGAAATGCCACACGGTCCATGAAACAATCGGGCCCAAATCCATTTTGACACATCCGAATCCTTTTGGATCGGTTGCCCGAACCCGATCTCTATGTATCTCTCTTCTACCCCGACCCCTCCGCACGATCCGAATCTCGCTCGCTCATCCCCTTCCTTGCATCGCGTGCACCTTCCTTTCGTCGGAGATCTTGCTGGACCCGGCCAATCTCGCTGCTCCCCTTCCGTTCGAGGGCCTTGACCCCCAGGCTATATAAAGCCGACGCCCGCCCCTCGTTTTCACCCGAAGCCCCAACCCAGGACCCCTCCACTCGTCGTGATTGCTCGCTGGAGCTCCGCCACTACCACCGCGCCATTTTTCGCACCACCGGTCACTCTCGTCAACACCGCCGCTTCTTGTCGCCACCATCTGCTCTGCCTACTTCCCCCTCACCTCCTCGTGCTCTCGCCCGAGCTCTACACCCACTAGAGCTCCCTCCCCAAGGACCATCCAAGCACCACCTCTGCCCTGAAGCTCGCCAACGTCACCCCCATCGTCCCTAGCTCGATATCGGCCACCCACGTACGTGGCATGAAGAGCTGCATCGCCTGAGCACCTCGACATCGTCTGGGACCCCCTGAAACGTCGTCCACATCAACCTCGTAGTATCAAAGATCGTCGGAGCCTTGCCGGAGACATCCACTACCGATGTAAGCCACCTGCATCTCCTCCTCCGTCTCATCTAAATCCCATGGCATGGATTAGAAACTTATAAATGCCAAACTGTTTTCTGTCTAGAATCAGCTGTCTGCCCGTAGCTTTAGCTCACACACCCCCGTAGCCAATTAGAGCTTGCCATGTAGCCCCCTGTCCGCTGAGTAGTTTTGCTTTTTTAGTTTTTTTTTTACAGAATTGATTTTGTTTTTAAAATTGCTCTATCTTTTATGTTTTTAACTATTTTTGATTGATTCTTTTTGCATTGGGTTAAGAAAATTATGTAGTTTATGTAAATATAAAATTTGCTCATGTTTGAATATTTTAAATTTTAATTCAAATAAATTTGCTTCAAACCTTGTTTTTTGGTTAAAAAGAGGTTTTGAGTTGATTCTTTTTGCTACTTGTCAATTATGACCTTGTTTATTAGTAGGTACAATTTGGGAATTTTTAGATTATTTGTAAGTGAGGTTTTTAGACCAATACCATTACTGTTTTAGTTATCCTTGTTTTAGCCTCTAAATTATTTGTTTTAAATAGTTTTATTTTATTTCTTTTGTCACTTATGAGAAATTGTTTTAAGTTTTTCTAGCAATCGGACCTCATATGATATGGATTTTCTATGAAGGAAAAAACATCCAAAACAGCAACTAAGACTAGGTACTATGTCAATAGGTTAGTTCCAAAAAATAATGTAAAATTGCTATAAAATAATTATAAAACATTCAAGAATGATAATATAATAGAATGGAACAATCAAAAATTATAGATACGTTGGAGACGTATCAACCCCTGGCCTCGACTACATCCTCGCACGCATAGAGGAGCACGGTGCACCGTGATAGGGCTATATATGCCAACTCCAATACCTTCTCTCCCCTCTGTTGGTCCTCTTTCCATCCTAATCGCCCCCTTTAATAACCCATACCACCGCGGAAACACCCTGTGCTCAAGATCAAGCTCGACGCCGCCGCGTCGGCTCACCGGAGATCTCTAGGCAGAGAGCTACTTCGGCTCCGTTTCCTTTTCCTCTGGTCCTTCATTGCCCTCCTGGCACCGTTTCCCCTCTTCTCCATGCAGATTACGATCGGGGACGACGAGAGTAAGCACCTCCCAACCTCATCCGACGTGGCCTCTTCGTCGTCGGCGACGCAGGCATCCCAAGCCGCTGTGACCACCTCCTGAATCTGTTCTTATCCTCGCGTGCCCTCGTCATCGGGCCCTGCCCCTCAGGTCTCGAAAACGGATTATGGTACTGCTATGTCAACAAAAGTACTTCCCTGGCAATGGTGCCAGAGATAATTCTGTCGTCTCTTGAGCTTGCGTTGGTTTTTCCCTTGAAAAGGAAAGGGTGATGCAGCACAGGAGCAGTAAGTATTTCCCTTAGTTTGAGAACCAAGGTATCAATCCAGTAGGAGAATCTCGTCAAGTCCAGAGTACCTGCACAAACCCAAAAGAGCTTGCACCCAACGCTGTAAAGGGGTTGTCAATCCCTTCAAGATTGTTTGCAAAGTGAGATCTGAAGGCAGAAAGTGCAACGAAGTAAAAAGTGTAAGGCTAAAAATATGGTGTGGACTAGACCCGGGGGCCATAGTGTTCACTAGAGGATTCTCTCAAAATAGCAAATATCACGGTGGGTGAACAAATTACTGTCGAGCAATTGATAGAACCGCGCAAAATCATGACGATATATAAGGCAATGATCATGCATATAGACATCACGTCCGAGACAAGTAGACCGATACTTTATGCATCTACTACTATTAGTCCACACATCGACCGCTATCCAGCATGCATCTAGTGTATTGAGTTCATGACGAATAGAGTAACGCTTTAAGCAAGATGACATGATGAATCTCAAACCAATGGTGAAAACCCCATCTTTTTACCCTTGATGGCAACAACACGATGCGTGCCTCGCTACCCCTTCTGTCACTGGGTGAGGTCATCGCACGGTATGAATCCAAAACCAAGCACTTCTCCCATTGCAAGAATCATAGATCTAGTTGGCCAGACAAAACCCATAACTTGAAGAGAATTACAAGGATATGAAATCATGCATATAAGAGATCAGAACAAACTCAAATAAGATTCATAGATAATCTGATCATAAATCCACAATTCATCGGATTCGACAAACACACCACAAAAGAAGATTACATCAGATAGATCTCCATGAAGATCATGGAGAACTTTGTATTGAAGATCCAAGAGAGAGAAGAAGCCATCTAGCTACTAGCTATGGACCCGTAGGTCTATGGTGAATTACTCACGCATCATCGGAGAGCTCATGGTGTTGATGAAGAAACCCTCCATATCCAAATCCCCCCTCCGGCAGGGGACCAGAATGTGCCCCAGATGGGATCTTGCAGAGACAGAAGCTTGCGGCGGCGGAAATGTACTTTCGATGATCTCTTGATTTTTTGTGGAATTTTTGGGGATATATAGGCGCAAAACCTAGGAAAGAGGTGGCCCAGGGAGCCCACAAGCCTGGACAGCGCGGCCCCCCTGGCCGCACCATGAGGTCTTGTGGGGTCCTTGAGGACCCCCAGCCTTGGTTCTCAAGTCTCCCGATCTTCTTCCGTTTCGGAAAAAATCTTTTCGGAAGTTTTACTCCATTTGGACACCGTTCAAAATCCTCTTCTGAAATGGGTCAAAAACATGGAAAAACAGGAACTGGCACTTGGCACTGAGTTAATAAGTTAGTCCCAAAAAATATAGAAAAGGCATGCAAAACATCCAAAGTTTGACAAGATAATAGCATGGAACCATCAAAAATTATAGATACGTTGGAGACGTATCAAGCACCCCCAAGCTTAACTCATGCTCGTCCTCGAGTAGGGAAGTGATAAAGAATGCATTTTTGATGTGGAATGCTACCTAGCATAGTTGTCCTTTGCAACTTCTTTCACGTGACATGAATGTTCAGATCTATAAGATTCAAAACAATAGTTTGCTATTGACGTGAAAACAATAATACTTCAAGCAAACTAGCGAGGTAATCATGAACTTTCAAAATGACAAGGCCAAAGAAAGTTATCCCTACAAAATCATATAGTCTGGCTATGCTCCATCATCCTGACACAACTAATGTAAATCATGCACAACCCCGGTATTGGCCAAGTAATTGTTTTCGCACTCTTACTTTCTCAAACTTTTATAACTATCACGCAATACATGAGCGTGAGCCATGGATATAGCACTATAGGTGGAATGGAGTGTGGTGGTGGTTGTGAGACAAAAAGGAGGAGATGGTCACATTGACTTGGCATATCAAAAGGCTATGGAGATGCCCATGAATAGATATCAATGTGAATGAGTAGGGGTTGCCATACAAAGGATGCACTAGAGCTATAAGTATGTGAAAGCTCAAAAGGAGAACTAGTGGATGTGCATCCAACTTGCTTGCTCACGAAGACCTAGGGCAATTTTGAGGAAGGCCATCATTGTAATATAGAACCAAGTTATATAACGAAGATTCCCACTAGCATATGGTAATGACAAAGCAAGACGCTCTCAATCATGAAGAACATGGTGCTATTATGAAGCACAAGTGTGGAAAAAGATAGTAGCATTGTCCCTTCTCTCTTTTTTTATTTGGGCACTTGGGCCTCTCTTTTTTCTCTTTTCTCTTTTTTTATTTGGGCTCTTTGGCCTCCTTTTTTTTATTTCCTCACATGGGACAATGCTCTAATAATAATGATCATCACACTTTTATTTACTCACAACTCAAGGCTTAGAACGATGATGACTCTATAGGAAATGCCTCTGGCAGTGTACCGGGATGTGCAACGATCTAGCATGGCGTATGACGTTGAAACATCTCGCTAGCTATCTTACGATCTTGAAATGGCAATATGAGAGTGACGACACAAGTCATGAGACGGAACGGTGGGAGTGGCATGGCAATATATCTCAGCATGGCTATGAAAATGTCATAGTAGGTAGGTATAGTGGCTGTTTTGAGGAAGGCATATGGTGGGTTTGTGCACCGGTGAAAATTGCGCGGCACTAGAGAGGCTAGCAAAGGTGAAAGGTGAAAGTGCATCTATACCATGGACTCACATTAGTCATGAAGAACTCACATACTTGTTACGAAAGTTTTTATTAGTAACCGAAACAAAGTGCTAAACATACTCCTAGGGGAAGGGTTGGTAGGTGTTAACCATCGCGTGATCCCGACCTCAACACAAAGGATGACAATCAATAGATCAATTATGCTCCGACTTCCTAACACAGCAGTTCACCATACGTGCATGCTACGGGAATTACTAACTTCAACACAAGTAATTCTAGATTCACAACACCCTACTAACATAACTCTTAATATTACCAAATCCACGTCTCAAAACTAATCGAGAGGAATCAAGACTTCTCTTTCTACTCAATGCACATGAAGATGGAGGTTTTTGCATCCTTTTTGGGTACCTATCACATTTGGGACTACTTTCATAGCATAAGCCAACTACCAAGTCACGCACCGCGGTGCTCTAAAAGATATAAGTGAAGCACAAAGAGCAAAATTATCTAGCTCAAAAGATATAAGTGAAGCACTATGAGCATTCTAGCAAAATCATGATGAGTGCATGTCTCTCTCTCTCTCAAAAAGGAGTGCAGCAAGGATGATTGTGACACAACAAAAAGAAAATATCCTAAGATACAAGACGCTCCAAGCAAAACACATATCATGTGGTGAATAAAAATATAGCTCCAAGTAATGTTACCGATGGATTGAAGACGAAAGAGGGGATGTTCAAACCTCGTTTATCTTGATATCTGTAACTTGTTCCTATGGACATCAGATGCCTCATGGTGCATGCCTTCATAAGATACCGGTCATGTCATTGCAATTAAAATTAGATTTCTGCAACTTACCTACTTAGTTCTATATCATGCATTGTTATACCTTGTTTCAAAACATGGGTTGCTTGCGAGTACATTCAAAGTACTCATTGGCTTTCCATTGGTTATTTAATTGGCCAAGCATGGAAGAACAGGAGTATGATGAAGAGTTCATTGGAGAGGAACATGCGGACTAGGACGCTTCCCTACCAGAATGCGTGTAGGGTTAAGGCACATGGCATGGGTTCACACTTTCATTCAATAATTCCGCTGCTAGTTATGTTTGGTGTGTTGGCCTCCGATGCCCTATCTATGTAAGACTTTACCTAAATGGTCTTTATTTGTATTAGACGGTATGTATGGATGTAAGACTCTTGTTATTCAGCTTTTGTTTGTTCGGTGAGCATTGACCTCTAGGATCACTGTAATACATGCATTCGGTGAACATGACTTATGAGTCTGGGTACCCACACCTGGCGGATTGTGCTAGGCCTAGTGACTCTTACCACCCGGTAAGGGCCTTCCCACTTTGGCATCAACTTGTTTAACCCCTTCATGGACTGAATCCGACAAAAAACAAGGTCACCTTCCTCAACACTTTTGGTGTGTACCTTGCGGATGTGATAGTGGTGCAAGGCTTGATGGTACCAGGCGGCACGCAGTGCAGCCTACAGATGATTTTCCTCGAGCTACGTGGCATCATGTTGCCGCAATTTCTCTTGTTGTTCCTCGTCGAAGGCTTGCACTCGAGGTGACCCATAAGTGAGTTATATGGGAAGCACTGCCTCTGCATCATATACCAGGGAGAAGGGTGTCATGTTGGTGGCTTGATGTGGTGTCGTTCTAACTGACCAAAGAACCATCGGTACCTCATCGATCCAGTGCCTTCCATGCTTGTACGGCTTATCAAAAGTTCTTGTCTTGAGGCCACGCAGCACATTAGCATTTTCCCTCTTTACTTGGTTGTTGCTTCTTGGGTGAACAACTGATGTGAAGCAGATTTCGGCGCTAATATTTTGGCAATACTACATGAAGATGTTGTTGGTGAACTGTGTGCCATTATCCATGATGATCTTGTTGGGCACACCAAAACGGCAAACAATTCCTCTGAAAACTTGACCGCTGCTTGTGTTGTCACGTTCCTCACTGGCTCCACCTCAACCCACTTTGTAAACTTGTCGATCGCTACAAACAAGAATTCAAAGCCTCAGGTAGCATGAGGGAAGGGGCCGACGAAGTTGAGCCCCCAGACTGAGAAATGCCATGAGAGTGGTATGGTTTGAAGGGCTTGTGCTGGTTGATGAATTTGCTTGGCGTGGAACCGGTGTGCTTCACATGTAGTGAACACCGCCAAGGCATCTTGAAGGGTTGTCGGCCAATAGAAGCCTTGCCAGAATGCTTTTCTCGCAAGGGCACGGGACCTAATGTGGGAGCCATAGATCCCTTCATGTATATCCGCCAATAGTTGTTGTCCATCTTCCCGAGAAATGCACTTCAGTTTCACCCCAATTGGCCTCCTCTTGTATAGAGTGTTGTCCACAAATTGGTACATGCTTGACTATCGGGCTACTCTTTCAGCTTCTTCTTGCTCTTCGCGAAGTTCTTATATTTGTAGGTACTCAACAATTTGTTGCGCCCACGTCGGAGCTTGCGGCTTGACGACAAGGACTAAAGGTATCTCTTTTGCTATGGGGCGCCGGCTTCTATGGCAAAGGCCATTGGGCCCACCGGAGCTTGCTTCTCTTGGGCAATCGTCTTAATGTTTCTTGCAACTTTCTTGGCGAAGGCTGGTAGCTCAGTTGGGAAGTAGTCGCTCGAACTGATTTTTATTTTCTCTTACTATTGTGTTGATGGTGTGACACATGGTTGAATCAGTCGAAGTACAAAAGTACCTCGTTCCACGTGTAGCTTTTGAGCAGCCTGTTTTGACAAGACATCAACAATGTTGTTTTCCACATGTGCGATGTGCTTTGTTTGTAGACCATCAAAGTGATCTTCTAAATTACTCACTTGATCTACATATTCTTCCATCAACATACTCTGATAATCCTTGTTGACTTGACGTACAAACAACAGTAAATCCCCTGGACTATCAACTTTCTAACGCCAAGGTCGACTGCTATTCGCGGTCCGGCAAGTAAACCTTCATACTCAACTATTTTATTCGTCGACAACTCCTAGGGAATATGCATCTGAACCACGCACTTAATGGCACATATATGGTGATCTAGGGCAGTTTCCAAATCTCGGTGAGACCGATTCCAAAAGTTAGAAATTCCGATTCTTGAAAACGACAAACCAGAAAGTTGGTCACTGATTTTCGATGGCACCGAATGGAAGTTGGTGGTACCGAGATTCTAGGTTTGGCAAAGGTTATGTCTGTGGAAAAATAGGTAGGGCCGAGTGGAAAATATTGGTGGCAGCGATTTTGATGTTTAGGCTTTTGACAAAGAATTTTGTGGGAGCATGGCTGAGTATTTTTGGTGGATACGTCTAAGCACTTGAGCAACCAATTAATCATAGATACCTCACCCCCCTTTTAATTGTATTGGATTTCCTATGGACTCAAATGTGATTTCTCACAAATATAAAATGTATAATATTGTAGCTTGAAGCTTGATCAATCATATTCCTTTCCTTTCATCAAGGGGTTTCACCTCACAATACGTAGCCAATGCATCTTTGAAATTTTCTAAAATATACTTGGATAAGATCATTAGTTCAATGAAAGATAAGTTGTTATTAATTACCAAAACCACCTTAGGGAGCAATTGTGCTTTCAATCTACCACTTTTAGGTAATTGTTGACAACATACAGATCAAAGCTTCGATAAAAGATATAGTCAATTATTAGCATCGTCGCTTTAAGAAGTATGTGAAAAAGCAAGAGCTCCCCCGAAATTTGTGCATTATTTAAAATTTGCGTGTGAATGAAAATGTATAATTGATTAGGACCATGGGTTACTCTTCCATGTCACATACATCTTGGTGGTGCGCATAAATGATATGAATGAATAGTAACACACATAACACCAAAGAAATGAGTGAATGATCATCATGTAGATAGCTTAAGGATATAAAGTACTAGCATCAACAATTAAAGTGTATGATCAAACACAACAAAGTTTAAGACATCCAAAAGACGAAATGTTTTGGAAAACCAAAGAGAGCAATAAAAGGAAAAACTCTCTCTCTCTCTCTATCTCTCTATCTCTCTCTCTCTCTCTCTCAAAGACCTAATGATCTATAAACTTATCCCCCTTTGGCAACAAGTTACCAAAAAGTTTAAAGGTCTAGAACTAAGTGTCCCTCTGGGCTCGATCTCCTCCAATAGCAGTTGATGGAGTTCATAGAAGAGCGTCACCGAAGGCTTCAGCAGATGTCTTCTGAGGTGGAGGTGTTAACACTGGAGGTGCAGGAGCTCGAGGTGCTGAAGGAGCTGAAGGTGTTGATGCTTGGGCCGATGAAGATGGTTTTGCTTCCCGAACTGGCATAGCTACAGGCCTAGTCTGAGTCCTGAAGCGAGTAGTTCCATGAAGAGATGAAACATCATCATCACTGCTGGAGCGAGGCGTGTGCACTACATCAACTTCATGCTTTAGCTACTCAACGGTGGTAGACAACTATGTCACTTTGATATACATGTCATGGAAGTTAGTCTCCACTATCCTCTCAAGGATCTTTTGGCTCATCAAAATTTCAGAGATATTCTTGTCCATCTCCTTGATGGTGCTGACAAGAAATGGCATCTGCTCCTCTCTTGTTCTCAACTATGATGCTGGAGCTACTCTCGCTGCCTCTGCCTCTGCTGCTGCCTCTAGGGTCCATCACAACTTTGTTGTCTTCAAATTTAGGCTGAAGTGGCAGGTATTGAAGATCAAGTAGATATGTATGCTTCCCAATCTTGGCATTGATGAGCATTTGAATGTACGAAGCATATCCACATGATCTCTTCTGGTCAGCAGTTGTCCTCCTGACTATATCAACTATCAGATCCATCACTTTTGTCCTTGTGTGGGTGTCAATGTGGTGCAACATGTTGATGGAATACCCTCCAATCATCTTATAATTTCCTAATTTGGGCATCAGGGTGTACCTCATAATGGTGTTTGTAGTGGGTATTCCAGCTTGCAGAAAATAGACAGAGCCAAGCTTGTGTGTCTTAAAGTACTGGTGGGCAATTAGATTCTACATATTAGCCATAGAGTTGTGATTCATTTTTGTCTCAGAGTACACATCCAAGTCACCCTCTTGGACCTTTGGGGCACCACTGATTGTAGCCCACTCCTCAATAGTTGACTCATATCTGTGACCTTCAGTCATCCACACAATCCTACCATCTGGATAGAAATGTATACTCGAGTAGAATTGCATGATCAATTCATCATTCTAGGCAGTCATCTCTGTGCCATAAAAATCTTTAATATCAATTGCCGTGAAATTTTCTCTCACATGAGGGAAATAGTCATCTTGTTCTTTTATGTAGTCCTAGTCTACATATCTCATATCACTCACCATGGGACTCTTATCCAATAGCACTATCTCATAGAAATCGTATTTCTCCTTGGTATAAAAGCGAGCATCAAAAGTTGTCCTCCTCCTAAAAGCATAGGGATCCGTTGCTCTCCATAATATCATACCTTGATCCCTTCTCTTCTTCACGTGCTCAGCAACTAGCTGAGCATCATCATGTAATGGCAGCTGAGCTCTCAATTTCCTCAGCACAAAAAGATCTTCTTCCTCCTCTGCAGCAGTATCTCCGGATGAAGAGGCTTTGTTCTTCTCTGCTCCAGGTATATCCCTAGTAGTCCTCTTGGGTTTAGGAGCCACTAGCTTCTTGGATTTGGGAGCTGTAAATTTAGTCCTATTCTACTTCATAGTGATTTCAATTGTTCTTTCAGAGTGGCTCATGATATCAATTCTTTTCCCAACTGCCCCATATTTTCTTTTCCTTTATCCTTTGAGGTGGTAGTATAGCATTCTTGTTAGTGGAGGAGACTCGAAGAGAATTTGTTTCAAGAATGAGATATTTAAATCCACCAATTCTTTGATCATGAGATATTTTCAACCCATGATTTTTTTCATTGAGCTATCTTGGTTTAGACTTCACTTAAATCTATCATGGTGCTTGTCATTAATCCAAGATCTCAGTGCATCCTCTTGGTGAAAGAAGTTTGCCTTTCTTGTTGTCCCAAGCAGTCAATTATTTTCCAATTGTGGCTAGTTGTCACCTCATTGTTGAGATGGTTTTCGTAAGTCCACTCTAGCTTGTTCTTTTCGTGTTGGTTTGCCAACAACTCCGTTCAATTCTTTTTGCAAGGCTGCTTGTCAAATCCAATTGTGGCAGTAGTTTCTTTTTCTTCTCCGTTCTATTCTTCCCAATGATCTAGTTTCTATTCTTTTATTCCGGAGGCATTGTGATGTTGCTCTTTTGGGTCAATCATCTTGTTCTATCAAGATCATGTTCTCTCATTGCTTATTCAATTTAGTTAGTTTGTTGTGAATCTTCTCAAGATCTTTCCATCTTATCAAATGTTTGCCTCCATTTCCTACCGAAGTGTTATCGGAATTTTGTTTGAATTCTTGCTTGTTTCTCATATCATTCTTCATCTCTTTGCAACATTCAAAGATCGTTGGTTTCCCTCATTTGTCAAAGAAGCAACTAAGTTTTACCTCTTGCTATTTCTCATCCTCTTCCCCCCTTTCATTCTTAGATCTCGGGACGAGATCTCTTGTTAGTGTAGGAGAGTTGTGACTGCCCGAGACCGATGCTCTAGAAGGTTCCCCTCTTATTCTATTGCCGATGTGCGATTAGATTGTCTGTCACATTCATCATCGCATCATGCGCATCATCTACATTTCATCGGCACTTCGTTGTCGTCAGTTTTCAAACTTGCATCTGTTATTAGTTGCCAGTTCTCTCCATGTTCGTCATTGACCGTTTTGAGCCCAACCACACATGTGCGCGCCCGCAGCATCATTTAAAATATTGTTTTAAAAGGGGTGTATAAAAATTTCTCCAATTGAGTTGAAAGTTGGCGTGCGGTCTTAATATAGTGTAGGTAGGCCGCCTGCCAATTTTCGTCGCAATCGGAGTCTGTCTGATACCCGAACGGTCGACCATAGCGGCATCGTCATTGGTTTATCGTCGCACGTTTTTTGGTGTTTCAAAACCTTGTGCCGGACCGCAAACCTCTTTCTCTTCCCCACCCAGCCTACCCCCTCCATTTCAAACCGTCCGATCGAGATCCGATGGCCCAAAAATGGCAACACCCCCTAACCCTAATACCTGCTTATTTAAACAACTCCTCCTCCTAATTTTGGACAGCCACCCCCCCTTGCCTCATAATCCATGCTAACCTAACCCTAGCAGCCTCTCTCCCACCTCTCTCTCCTCCTCCCAGCCGCGAGGCCCGCAGCAGGCCCTCCCAGGCCCATCTGGCTGCCGGTGAGGCACCTCTGCCCCGAGAGGAGCTCGTGGGAAGGAGCCCCGAGCCGGATGCCGCACAAAGCCGTAGCTTTCGTGCAGTAGCCGCCACCGGCTCCAAGCGTCGCCCTCGTCGGTCCTTGTTCCGCCAGCACCGGAACCCCCATCCACCGCCGCCAGTCCAATCAGCCATCCTCTACCCGAGCCAAACCCGAGGGGGAGGAGCCCCCGAGCAGCTCTCGCACTGCAGCGCGAGATGCCCCATTGGATCCCGCCGCCGGCCACCCGCCGCAACACTTGACGCCGCCCTTCGCCAGCCGGAGCCCCTGTCGGAAGCCGCCGCCTCGAACGCTCGTCAGAGCCCCTACCGGAAGCGCTGCATCGAGTCGTCGCCCACGCACGATCTGGATCGATCCAGATCCGGCGCCAGCGACGTTGACCGTCGCGTGGGCTGCGCCCACCGAAGCCTCGCCCGGCCCAGCCTCGAGGCCCAGGCGGCCTCCTTAGCGCGCCTCATCGCATGGGCATGAGCCCACTCTGGTGAGCTCCACCCCGGCCCCTCATCTGCTATCTTGCGCCACGTGCGTAGAGTAGTTATGTTGCGCCCATGCCTCTGTTTAGGCCCGTAGACGGATTCGGCCCAATGCATTTTTTCTGTCCACGAGTTCGTCTAATTAGCCTCGGATTTCAAAATTACAGATTAGGTGCATATTTTAAGATGTCCGTATCTTTTAAACCGCACGTCGGATCAGAATAGATTATATATGTAAAACGTGTAGAATTTCGTGTAGAATAGTATTTTCAACTCCCATGCATATTTAAAACTTTTAGACGTGTTGTTTGCATCAGTTTGCGTGTCGACGTGATAGAAACGGTTTAGTTCGTAGTTAATTAACCGTAGCTCCGTTGGAGATGAGCCATATATGTAAATGGACTAGAACGATGAGTAGAATCATGTGAACTGCTTTGTTTTGCTGTTAAACAAACATAAAATATGGTTAGATCAGATCTGAACAGATTACAAAGTTAACACATGGGGTCAGCTCGGAGATGATATATGTCGTTTCCAGTCTCATTTAAAATGCCTAGATAGCTAGTTTAATTTGTGCTTCACCCCTTGCCATGTTTAACAACATTTAATATTGCGCGTAAGTAAACGAGAGTAAACTATATAATTAAATGTGGAGTTTCATCAATATGTACCCTGTTGCATATTGAGCTTCACTTAAATGTCAGCCTCTCAACATTGCCATGAAAACCTTCAACATGTTCACAACCTAGCAAACCACTGATTGGCTATGTTACTGCTTGCTTAATCATGTGTTAGCGTTGCTAGTTGCAGGTGCGGTTGCTTCCATGTGATAACATGGGTTCCTTGTTATATCACCTTATATTTGCTAATTAATTTAATGGACCTATGTACTTGGTAAAAGGTGGAAGGCTCGGCTTTCTAGCCTGGTGTTTTGTTCCACCTTTGTTGCCGTAGTTTCGGCTACCGGTGTTATATTCCATATTTGAGTGTTCCTAACACGATCGGGGTTGTTATGGGGACCCCCTTGATAATTCGTTTTAGTCTAAATCTGGTCTGGCAAGGCCCAACTTTGGTACTACATTTGCCTAATAACTAATGAACCACATAGGGAGTAATTAACCCGAGGAAACTTAATCAACCCCCGAGCCAGTGCTCCTCATGAGTGTTGGTCCAACCTGTCAACCATCGGTGGCTACCAGGGGAAACTCTGTGTTTGGCGTACCAGAAGTTTGGACAATCCATCGTGTCCTGAGAACGAGATATGCGGCTCCTATCAGGATCGTCGACACGTCGGGCGACCTTGCTGGATTAGTTTTACCTTTTACAAAATATCTTGTGCACCTGGACTCCGATGATGCTTTGGGCTATCTCAGAGTTTAGGTTTTCCACTAAGGAACCCGAGGAGATCACGAGTTTTGTGATAGAGCTTTTCTATGCGGCTTGTGGTAATTTGTGATGGACTAGTTGGAGCACCCTTGCAGGGTTAAATCTTTCAGAAAGTTGTGCCCGCGGTTATGTGCAAAACATGGAAACTTTGTATAACATCCGGTTCTAGATAACTTGAAGTAAACTTAAATAAAAACTTGCCAACTGAGTGTGTAACCGTGACTGTCTCTTTTGTGAGCTCCTTCTCCGAACGAGGACACGGTGGGGTCATGTCTGACGTAAGTAGGTGTTCAGGATCATTCAGTTGATCATCAGTACTTCACGTCTGCTATGCGTAGATCATCCCCCTCTTATTCTTGTACTCGTAAGTAAGCCACCTCAAATAAATGCTTAGTCGCTTTTTGCAGCCTCACCACTTAACCATACCTCACCCATTAAGCTTTGCTAGTCTTGATACCTTTGGAAATGAGATTGATGAGTCCCTGTGGCTCACAGATTACTACAACACCAGTTGCAGGTACAGGTAAAGAGTTACTTTGACGTGAGTGTGCTGATTGTGCTATTTGGAGATTCTTCTTCTTATTATTATTCGATCTAGGATGGGCTCCAAGCCGGCAGCCTAGGATAGCAAGGATGGACGTCATTCTTTTATCGTTTGTTTTCGGCCGTAGTCGAACCCTGCTTTTCTTCATGATGACTGATTATGTTGTTGTATTGATGTGACTCTGATGTAGCTTGTGACAAGTGTAACCCAATTCCATATACTCATCTATTATGTGCATGTACTTGTAACGATATCCATTCTTGCGAAACAACGAGATGCGCTTCTATCCCGGTCGAGGCCCTCGGGCCAAAATAAGGATATGGCCGCATCTTGGGCGTTACAAGTAGCATCAACAATCAAAGTGTATGATCAAACACAACGAAGTTTAAGACATCCAAAAGACCAAAAAAATTGGAAAACCAAAGAGAGCAATAAAACGCGAAACTCTCTCTCTCTCTCTGTCTGTCTTTCTCTCTCTCTCTCTATCTATCTATCTATCTATCTCTCTCTCTCTCTCTCAAAGCCCTAATTATCTATAAACTTATCCCCCTTTGGCAACAAGTTACCAAAAAGTTTAAAGGTCTAGAACTAAGCGTCACTCTGGGCTTGATCTCCTCCAATAGCAGTTGATGGAGTTGATAGAAGAGCGTCAGCGAAGGCTTCAGCAGATATCTTCTGAGGTGGAGGTGTTAACACTAGAGGTGCAGTAGCTCGAGGTGCTGAAGGAGCTGAAGGTGTTGATGCTTGGGCTGATGAAGATGGTCTTGCTTCCCGAACTGGCATAGCTACAGGCCTAGTCTGAGTCCTGAAGTGAGTAGTTGTAGGAAGAGATGAATCATCATCATCACTTCTGGAGCGAGGTGTGTGCACTGGATCAACTTCATGCTTTAGCTACTTAATGGTGGTTGCCAACTATGTCACTTTGATATCCAGGTCATGGAAGTTAGTCTCCATGATCCTCTCAAGGCTCTTTTGGTTCAGGAAAATTTCAAAGATATTCTTGTCCATCTCCTGGATGGTGCTGACAAGAAATGGCATCTGATTCTCTCATGTTCTCAACTATGATGTTGGAGCTGCTCTCGCTACCTCTACCTTTGCTGCTGCCTCTGCTTGTTCATGAGTTGTAGCCAAGCTAGGATGGTTGGGGTCCATCACAACTTTGTTGTTTTCAAATTTAGGCTGAATTGGCAGGTATTGAAGATCAAGTAGATATGTATGCTTCTCAATCTTGGCATTGATGAGCATTTGAATGTATGAAGCATATCCACATGATCTCTTCTGGTCAGCAGTCGTCCTCGTGACAGTCTCAACTATCTGATCCATCACTTTAATCCTTGTGTGGGTGTCAATGTGGTGCAACATGTTGATGGAATACCCTCTAATCATCTTATAATTTCCTAAGGGATTTTTAATCGGGGTGTACCTCATGATGGTGTTTGTAGTGGGTATTCGAGCTTGCAGAAAATAGACAGAGCCAAGCTTGTGTGTCTTCAAGTACTGATGAGGAACTAGATTCTACATATTATCCATAGAGTTGTGATTCATTTTTGACTCAGAGTACACATCCAAGTCACCCTCTTGGACCTTTGGGGGCACCATTGATTGTAGCCCACTCCTCAATAGTTGACTCGTATATGTGACTTTCGGTCATCCACACAATCCTACCATCTGGATAGAAATGTATAGTGGAGTAGAATTGCATGATCAATTCATCATTCTATGCAGTCATCTCTGTGCCAACAAAATCTTCAATATCAAATGCCCTGAAATTTTCTCTCACATGAGGGAAGTAGTCCTCATGTTCTTTGATGTAGTCCTAGTCTACATATCTCATATCACTCACCACGGGACTCTTGTCCAATAGCACTGTCTCATGGAAATCTTGTTGCTCCTTGGTATGAAAGCGAGCATCAAAAGTTGTTCTCCTTCTAACAGCATAGGGATCCGTTGCTCTCCATAATCTCAGACCTTGATCCATTATCTTCTTCATGTGCTCAGCAACTAGCTGAGCATCATTGTGTAATGGCAGGTGAGCTCTCAATTCCTCAGCACGGAAAGATCTTCTTCCTCCTGTGTAGCAGTATCTCTGGATGCAGAGCTTTGTTCTTCTCTGTTGCAGGTATATCCCTAGTAGTTCTCTTGGGTTTAGGAGCTACTAGCTTCTTGGATTTGGGAGTAGTGGATTTAGTCTTAGTTGTAGACCTGTTGGGCATAGCATCTACCATCAGCTTCTTCTTCCTGGAAGGAGGTGGATTCGTAGTTTCCTCTTCCTCTTCTTCCTCTGCAGCTTGTGTTGGATCTTCATAGATGAAGATTGGCCTTTGATACGTCTCCAACGTATCTATAATTTTTGATGGTTTCATGCTATTACCTTGTCAAACTTTGGATGTTTTGTGTGCCTTTTATATCTTTTGGGGACTAACTTATTAACTCAGTGCCAAGTGCCAGTTCCTGTTTTTTCCGTGTTTTTGACCCTTTTTAGAGGAGGATTTTAAACGGAGTCCAAATGGAACTAAACTGCCAAAAAGATTTTTTCCAAAACAGAAGAAGATTCGGAAGCCAGAGAATCAGGGCACGGGGCCAGCAGGGACCCCACAAGCCCCCTAGCCGTGGCCACGGGGGCCGCGCCTCCCAGGCTTGTGGGCTCCCTGGGCCACCTCTGCCCTAGGTCTTTCGCCTATATACTCCCTAAAATCCCAGAAAAAATCAGGAGATCATCGAAAGTACTTTTCTGCCGACGCAAGCTTGTGTCTCCACAAGATCCCATCTGGGGCACGTTCTGGTGCCCTGCGAGAGGGGAGATTTGGATACGGAGGGCTTCTTCATCAACACCATGACCTCTCCGATGATGCGTGAGTAGTTCACCATAGACCTACGGGTCCATAGCTAGTATAGATGGCTTCTTCTCTCTCTTGTTTCTTCAATAGAAAGTTCTCCATGATCTTCATGGAGATCTGTTCGATGTAATCTTCTTTTGCAGTGTGTTTGTCGAGATCCGATGAATTGTGGATTTATGATCAGATTATCTATGAATCTTATTTGAGTTTCTTCTGATCTCTCTTATGCAAGATTTCATATCCTTGTAATTCTCTTTGAATTGTGGGTTTTGTTTGGCCAGCTGATACGTTCATTTTGCATCATGCTTTCATGTTGATATTTATTGCTTTTTGGGATGTTATATTACTTGTGGTACCATATTTATGCCTTTTCTCTCTTATTTTGCAAGGTTTATTTGAAGAGGGAGAATTCAGGCACCTGGAATTCTGGACTGGAAAAGGAGCAAATCCTAGTCCACTATTCTGCACATCTCCAAATGCCGTGAAAAGTTATGTGGATTTTTTCTGGATTATATAAAAATATTGGGTGAAAGATTACCGGAGGGGGGCCACGAGAGCTCCACAAGCTTGCCCACCGCCACCACCCCCCCTGGTAGCGCAGGGCAAGCTTGTGGGTTGCCTGGCGGCCCACTAGCTCCCCCATTTTGCTATATGAAGGGTTTCGGTCTGGAAAAAATCAAGAGGGAGCTTTTTCATGGTTTCGCCGCCGCCACGAGGCGGAACTTGAGCAGATCCAATCTAGAGCTCCGGCAGGACGATCTTGCCGGGGAAACTTCCCTCCCGGAGGGGGAAATCGTCGCCATCGTCATCACCAACACTCCTCTGGTCGGAGGGGAGGCATCTTCATCAACATCTTCATCAGCACCACTCCTCTCCAATCCCTAGTTCATCTCGTGTAATCAATCTCCATCTCACGACTCCGATTGGTACTTGTAAGGTTGCTAGTAATGTTGCTTACTCTTTGTAGTTGATGCTAGTTGGATTACCTGGTGGAAGAGTTTATGTTCAGATCCTTGATGCTATTCATTACACCTCTGATCATGATTATGATTATGTTTTGTGAGTAGTTACATTTGTTCCTGAGGACATAGGATAAGTCATGTTGATAATAGTCATGTGAATTTGATATTCGTTCGGTATTTTGATATGATGTATGTTGTTTTCCTCTAGTGGTGTTATGTGAACGTCGACTACATAACACTTCACCATATTTGGGCCTAGAGGAAGGCATTGGGTGTTGGAATTATGCCCTAGAGGCAATAATAAATATAGTTGTTACTATAATTCCTGTATCAAGATAATCGTTTATTATCCATGCTATAATTGTATTGAATGAAGACTTATATACATGTGTGGATACATAGACAAAACACTGTCCCTAGCAAGCCTCTAGTTGGCTAGCCAGTTGATCAAAGATAGTCAGGGTCTTCTGATTATATACAAGGTGTTGTTGCTTGATAACTGGATCACTGTTGGGGAACGTCGCATGGGAAACAAAAAATTTCCTACGCGCACGAAGACCTATCATGGTGATGTCGATCTACGAGAGGGGATGAGTGATCTACGTACCCTTGTAGATCGTACCGCAGAAGCGTTAGTGAACGCGGTTGATGTAGTGGAATGTCCTCACGTCCCTCGATCCGCCCCGCGAACAATCCCGCGATCAGTCCCACGATCTAGTACCGAACGGACGGCACCTCCGCGTTCAGCACACGTACAACTCGACAATGATCTCGGCCTTCTTGATCCAGCAAGAGAGACGGAGAGGTAGAAGAGTTCTCCGGCAGCGTGACGGCGCTCCGGAGGTTGGTGATGACCTTGTCTCAGCAGGGCTCCGCCCGAGCTCCGCAGAAACGTGATCTAGAGGAAAAACCGTGGAGGTATGTGGTCGGGCTGCCGTGGAAAAGTCGTCTCAAATCAGCCCTAAAACCTCCGTATATATAGGTGGGAGGGAGGGGAGGAGTCAGCCTCAAAACCTAAAGGTTTGGCCGAAATTGGAGGTGGAGGAGTCCTACTCCAATCCTACTTGGAGTAGGATTCCACCTTCCCACTTGGAAACTCTTTCCACCTTGTGTTTTTTCCTTCTCAAACCTTATGGGCCTTAGTGGGAACTTATTCCAGCCCACTAGGGGCTGGTTTATCTCTTCCCATAGCCCATGAGACCCCTTGGGGCGTGACACCCCTCCCGATGGTCCCCGGCACCCCTCCCGGCACTCCCGGTACACTACCGATGAGCCCGAAACCTTTCCGGTAATGCACGAAAACCTTCCGGTAACCAAATGAGGTCATCCTATATATCAATCTTCGTTTCCGGACCATTCCGGAAACCCTCGTGACGTCCGTGATCTAATCCGGGACTCCGAACAACATTCGGTAACCAACCATATAACTCAAATACGCATAAAACAACGTCGAACCTTAAGTGTGCAGACCCTGCGGGTTCGAGAACTATGTAGACATGACCCGAGAGACTCCTCGGTCAATATCCAATAGCGGGACCTGGATGCCCATATTGGATCCTACATATTCTACGAAGATCTTATCGTTTGAACCTCAGTGCCAAGGATTCATATAATCCCGTATGTCATTCCCTTTGTCCTTCGGTATGTTACTTGCCCGAGATTCGATCGTTAGTATCCGCATACCTATTTCAATCTCGTTTACCGGCAAGTCTCTTTACTCGTTCCGTAATACAAGATCCCGCAACTTACACTAAGTTACATTGCTTGCAAGGCTTGTGTGTGATGTTGTATTACCGAGTGGGCCCCAAGATACCTCTCCGTCACACGGAGTGACAAATCCCAGTCTCGATCCATACTAACTCAACGAACACCTTCGGAGATACCTGTAGAGCATCTTTATAGTCACCCAGTTACGTTGTGACGTTTGATACACACAAAGTATTCCTCCGGTGTTAGTAAGTTATATGATCTCATGGTCATAGGAACAAATACTTGACACGCAGAAAACCGTAGCAACAAAATGACACGATCAACATGCTACGTCTATTAGTTTGGGTCTAGTCCATCACATGATTCTCCTAATGATGTGATCCCGTTATCAAGCGACAACACTTGCCTATGGCCAGGAAACTTTGACCATCTTTGATCAACGAGCTAGTCAACTAGAGGCTTACTAGGGACAGTGTTTTGTCTATGTATCCACACAAGTATTGTGTTTCCAATCAATACAATTATAGCATGGATAATAAACGATTATCATGAACTAAGAAATATAATAATAACTAATTTATTATTGCCTCTAGGGCATATTTCCAACAATCACGTCATTAGGAGAATCACGTGATGGACTGGACCCGAACTAATAGACGTAGCATGTTGATCGTGTCATTTTGTTGCTACTGTTTTCTGCGTGTCAAGTATTTGTTCCTATGACCATGAGATCATATAACTCACTGACACCGGAGGAATGCTTTGTGTGTATCAAACGTCGCAACGTAACTGGGTGACTATAAAGATGCTCTACAGGTATCTCCGAAGGTGTTCGTTGAGTTAGTATGGATCGAGACTGGGATTTGTCACTCCGTGTGACGGAGAGGTATCTCGGGGCCCACTCGGTAATACAACATCACACACAAGCCTTGCAAGCAATGTGACTTAGTGTAAGTTGCGGGATCTTGTATTACGGAACGAGTAAAGAGACTTGCCGGTAAACGAGATTGAAATAGGTATGCAGATACTAGCGATCGAATCTCGGGCAAGTAACGTACCGGAGGACAAAGGGAATGGCATACGGGATTATATGAATCCTTGGCACTAAGGTTCAAACGATAAGATCTTCGTAGAATATGTAGGATCCAATATGGGCATCCAGGTCCCGCTATTGGATATTGACCGAGGAGTCACTCGGGTCATGTCTACATAGTTCTCGAACCCGCAGGGTCTGCACACTTAAGGTTCGACGTTGTTTTATGCGTATTTGAGTTATATGGTTGGTTACTGAATGTTGTTCAGAGTCCCGGATGAGATCATGGACGTCACGAGGGTTTCTGGAATGGTCCGGAAACGAAGATTGATATATAGGATGACCTCATTTGATTACCGGAAGGTTTTCGGAGTTATCGGGAATGACGAATGGGTTCCGGGTGTTCACCGGGGGGGCAACCCACCCCGGGAAAGCCCATAGGCCTTGGGGGTGGCGCACCAGCCCTTGGTGGGCTGGTGGGACAGCCCAAGAAGGTCCTATGCGCCAAGGATAGAAAATCAAAGAGAAAGAAAAAAAAAGGAGGTGGGAAAGGAGAGAAGGACTCCACTTTCCAATCCTAGTTGGACTAGGATTGGAGGAGGACTCCTCCTCCCTTGGTGGCGCAGCCCTTGGGGCTCCTTGAGCCTCAAGGCAAGCCTCCCCTCCCTCCTCCTATATATATGGAGCAATTAGGGCTGATTTGAGAGAACTTTTCCAAGGCAACCCGACCACATAACTCCACGGTTTTACCTCTAGATCGCGTCTCTGCGGAGCTCGGGCGGAGCCCTGCCGAGATTAGATCATCACCAACCTCCGGAGCGTCGTCACGCTGCCGGAGAACTCATCTACCTCTCTGTCTCTCGTGCTGGATCAAGAAGGCCGAGATCATCGTCGAGCTGTACGTGTGCTGAACGCGGAGGTGCTGTCCGTTCGGCACTAGATCGTGGACGGTTCGTGGGACGGTTCGCGGGGCGGATCGAGGGACGTGAGGACGTTCCACTACATCAACCGCGTTCACTAACGCTTCTGTTGTGTGATCTACAAGGGTACGTAGATCGGAAATCCCCTCTCGTAGATGGACATCACCATGATAGGTCTTCGTGCGCGTAGGAAATTTTTTGTTTCCCATGCGACATTCCCCAACAGTGGCATCATGAGCTAGGTTCATGCGTATATGTCTTCTCGAGTAGAACACAAAAGTTTTTGTGGGCGGTGATGTGCATTTTGCTGCCCTCCTTAGTCTTTTCTTGATTCCGCGGTATTGTTGGATTGAAGCGGCTTGGACCGACATTACTCGTACGCTTACGAGAGACTGGTTTCATCGCCACGAGTAACCCCGTTGCTCAAAGATGACTGGCAAGTGTCGGTTTCTCCAACTTTAGTTGAATCGGATTTGACCGAGGAGGTCCTTGGATAAGGTAAAATAGCAATTCATATATCTCCGTTGTGGTGTTTGCGTAAGTAAGATGCGATCCTACTAGATACCCATGGTCACCACGTAAAACATGCAATAACAAAATTAGAGGACGTCTAACTTGTTTTTGCAGGGTATGCTTGTGATGTGATATGGCCAACGATGTGATGTGATATATTGGATGTATGAGATGATCATGTTGTAATATATAATATCGACTTGCACGTCGATGGTACGGCAACCGGCAGGAGCCATAGGGTTGTCTTTAAACTAACGTTTGTGCTTGGAGATGCGTTTACTATTTTGCTAGGATGTAGCTTTAGTAGTAATAGCATGAGTAGCAAGACAACCCCGATGGCGACACGTTTATGGAGATCATGGTGTGGCGTCGGTGACAAGAAGATCGTGCCGGTGCTTTGGTGATGGAGATCAAGGAGCACGTAATGATGGCCATATCATGTCACTTATGAATTGCATGTGATGTTAATCCTTTTATGCACCTTATTTTGCTTAGAACGACGGTAGAATTATGAGGTGATCTCTCACTAAAATTTGAAGACGAAATTGTGTTCTCCCCGACTGTGCACCATTGCTACAGTTCGTCGTTTCGAGACACCACGTGATGATCGGGTGTGATAGACTCAACGTTCACATACAACGGGTGCAAAACAGTTGCACACGCGGAACACTCGGGTTAAGCTTGACGAGCCTAGCATGTGCAGACATGGCCTCGGAACACATGAGACCGAAAGGTCGATCATGAATCATATAGTTGATATGATTAGCATAGGGATGCTTACCACTGAAACTATACTCAACTCAAGTGATGATCGGACTTGAGCTAGTGTAAGTGGGTCATGAACCACTCAAATGACTAGAGAGATGTACTTTTTGAGTGGGAGTTTAGCAAGTAATTTGATTAAGTTAAACTCTAATTATCTTGAACATAGTCTAAGTCCACTTTGAATATATTTGTGTTGTAGATCATGGCTCACGCGACAGTCACCCTGAATTTTAATACGTTCCTAGAGAAAGCTAAGTTGAAAGATGATGGAAGCAACTTTGTAGACTGGGCTCGTAATCTTAAAGTTGATCCTACAAGCTGGGAAGAAGGATTATGTCCTTAATGCTGCGCTAGGAGATGAACCACCCACTACGGCTGACCAGGATGCTAAGAACGCTTGGTTAACACGTAAGGAGGACTACTCAGTAGTTCAATGTGCAGTCTTGTATGGCTTAGAACCGGGACTTCAACGTTGCTTTGAGCGTCATGGAGCATATGAGATGTTCCAGGAGTTGAAGTTTATCTTTCAGAAGAATGCCCGGATCGAGAGGTATGAGACCTCCGATAAATTCTATGCTTGCAAGATGGAGGAGAATTCGTCTGTCAGTGAACATGTGCTCAAAATGTCTGGGTACTCAAACCGTCTAGCTGGGCTGGGGATTGAACTCCCGCAAGAGGCTATCACTGACAGAATTCTTCAATCACAGCCGCCAAGCTATAAGGGCTTTGTGTTGAACTACAACATGCAAGGGATGAACAAGTCACCCGGCGAGTTGTTTGCGATGCTGAAAGTCACAGAGTCTGAACTCCATAAAGAGCATCAAGTGTTGATGGTGAATAAGACCACTAGTTTCAAGAGAAACGGCAAAAGCAAGACGGGTAATTCAAAAAAGGGCGGCAAGCCTGTTGCCAATCCGACAAAGAAACCCAAAGCTGGACCTAAGCCTGAAACAGAGTGCTACTATTGCAAGGGTATGGGTCACTGGAAGCGCAACTGCCCCAAGTATCTGGCTGATAAGAAGGCGGCCAAAGAAAAATCAGGTATATTTGATATACATGTTATTGATGTGTACTTAACCAGCTCTCATAGTAGTGCCTGGGTATTCGATACCGGTTCTGTTGCTCATATTTGCAACTCGAAATAGGAACTGCGGAATAGGCGAAGGCTGGCGAAAGATGAAGTGACGATGCGCGTAGGAAATGGTTCCAAGGTTGATGCAATCGCCATCGGCACAGTTTCACTTCAGTTACCATCGCGATTAGTTATGAACTTGAATAATTATTATTTAGTGCCTGCATTGAGCATGAACATTATATCTGGATCTTGTTTATTGCGAGACGGTTACTCTTTTAAGTCAGAGAATAAAGGTTGTTCTATTTCTATGAGTAACATCTTTTATGGTCATGCACCCAATGTGAGAGGATTGTTCATATTGAATCTTGATAGTGATGATACACATATACATAACATTGAGACCAAAAGATTTAGAGTTAACAATGATAGCGCCATGTTTTTATGGCACTGCCGCTTAGGTCATATTGGTGTAAAGCGCATGAAGAAACTCCATACCGATGGACTTTTGGAGTCACTTGACACGTGCGAACCATGCCTCATGGGCAAGATGACTAAAACTCCGTTCTCCGGGACAATGGAGCGTGCCACTGACTTGTTGGAAATCATACATACCGATGTGTGCGGTCCGATGAGCATGGAGGCACGCGGCGGATATCGTTATTTTCTCACCTTCACTGACGATTTGAGCAGATATGGTTATGTCTACTTGATGAAGCACAAGTATGAAACATTTGAAAAGTTCAAGCAATTTCAGAGTGAAGTTGAAAATCATCGTAACAAGAAGATCAAGTTCCTACGGTCTGATCGTGGGGGTGAATATCTGAGTTCCGAGTTTGGTGCTCACTTAAGACAATGTGGAATTGTTTCACAGTTGACACCGCCTGGAACACCACAGCGTAATGGTGTGTCCGAACATCGTAATCGTACTTTATTAGAGATGGTGCGATCTATGATGTCTCTTACCGATTTGCCGTTATCGTTTTGGGGTTATGCATTAGACACAGCTGCATTCACTTTAAATAGGGCACCATCAAAATCGTTGAGACGACACCATACGAACTGTGGTATGGCAAAAGGCCAAAGTTGTCGTTTCTTAAAGTTTGGGGATGTGATGCTTATGTCAAAAAGCTTCAGCCTGAAAAGCTGGAACCCAAAGCGGAAAAGTGTGTCTTCATAGGTTACCTAAAAGAGACAGTTGGGTACACCTTCTATCTCAAATCCGAGGGCAAAGTGTTTGTTGCTAAAAACAGAGCTTTTCTCGAGAAGGAGTTTCTCTCGAGAGAATTGAGTGGGAGGAAGATAGAACTTGATGAGGTTGTCGAACCTCTCATCCGTCTGGATGGTGGCGCAGGGCAAGGGGAAACCCCTGTCGTTGCGACGCCGGTTGAGGAGGAAGTTGATGATGATGATCATGAAACTCCGGTTCAAGTTTCTATCGAACCACGCAGGTCGACGAGACCACGTGCTGCTCCAGAGTGGTACGGTAATCCCGTTTTGTCAATCATGTTGTTAGACAACAATGAACCTGCAAATTATGAAGAAGCAATGGTGGGCCCAGATTCCAACAAATGGCTGGAGGCCATGAAGTCCGAGATAGGGTCCATGTATCAAAACAAAGTGTGGACTTTGGAAGTACTACCTGAGGGCCGCAAGGCTATTCAGAACAAATGGACCTTTAAGAAAAGGACGGACACTGACGGCAATGTGACCGTTTATAAAGCTTGACTTGTGGCAAAGGGTTTTTCACAAGTTCAAGGAGTTGACTACGATGAGACATTCTCACCCGTAGCGATACTTAAGTCCGTCAGAATCATGTTAGCAATAGCTGCATTTTTCGATTATGAAATCTGGCAGATGGATGTCAAAATGGCGTTCCTTAACGGTTTCCTTAAGGAAGAGTTGTATATGATGCAACCCGAAGGTTTTGTGGATCCTAAGAATGCTAACAAGGTGTGCAAGCTCCAGCGATCCATTTATGGACTAGTGCAAGCATCTCGGAGTTGGAACAAACGCTTTGATGAGGTGATCAAAGCATTTGGGTTTATACAAGTGGTTGGAGAATCTTGTATTTACAAGAAAGTGAGTGGGAGCTCTGTGGCGTTTCTAATATTATATGTGGAGGACATATTACTGATTGGAAACAACGTAGAGTTTTTGGAGAGCATAAAGGATTACTTGAATAAAAGTTTCTCTATGAAGGACCTAGGAGAAGCTGCTTACATTCTAGGCATTAAGATCTACAGGGATAGATCGAAACGCCTGATAGGACTTTCACAAAGCACATACCTTGATAAAGTTTTGAAGAGGTTCAAAATGGAACAGTCCAAGAAAGGGTTCTTGCCGGTTTTACATGGTACGAGATTGAGTAAGACTCAGTGCCCAGCAACTAATAAGGATAGAGAGCATATGAGCACCGTCCCCTATGCTTCAGCCATAGGTTCTATCATGTATGCAATGATGTGCACTAGACCGGACGTTAGCCTGGCCATAAGTATGGCAGGCAGGTTCCAAAGTAATCCAGGAGTGGATCACTGGACGGCGGTCAAGAATATCCTGAAGTACCTGAAAAGGACTAAGGAGATGTTTCTCGTGTATGGAGGTGACGAAGAGCTCGCCGTAAAGGGTTACGTCGATGCAAGCTTTGACACAGATCCGGACGACTCTAAGTCGCAGACCGGATACGTATTTATTCTTAATGGGGGTGTGGTAAGCTGGTGCAGTTCCAAGCAAAGCGTCGTAGCAGATTCTACATGTGAAGCGGAGTACATGGCTGCCTTGGAGGCAGCTAAGGAGGGTGTCTGGATGAAGCAATTCATGACGGATCTTGGAGTGGTGCCAAGCGCACTGAATCCAATAACCTTGTTCTGTGACAACACAGGTGCCATTGCCTTAGCAAAGGAACCACAGTTTCACAAGAAGACCAGACACATCAAACGACGCTTCAACCTCATCTGCGACTACGTCGAAGGGGAGGACATAAATATATGCAAAGTGCACACGGATCTAAATGTAGCAGACCCGCTCACTAAACCTCTTCCACAGGCAAAGCATGATCAACACCAGAACTGTATGGGTGTTAGAGTTATTACAATGTAATTCGCATGATGATGTGAGGGCTAGATTAATGACTCTAGTGCAAGTGGGAGACTGTTGGAATTATACCCTAGAGGCAATAATAAATATAGTTGTTATTATAATTCATGTATCAAGATAATCGTTTATTATCCATGCTATAATTGTATTGAATGAAGACTTATATACATGTGTGGATACATAGACAAAACACTGTCCCTAGCAAGCCTCTAGTTGGGTAGCCAGTTGATCAAAGATAGTCAGGGTCTTCTGATTATATACAAGGTGTTGTTGCTTGATAACTGGATCACGTCATTAGGAGAATCATGTGATGGACTGGACCCGAACTAATAGACGTAGCATGTTGATCGTGTCATTTTGTTGCTACTGTTTTCTGCGTGTCAAGTATTTGTTCCTATGACCATGAGATCATATAACTCACTGACACCGGAGGAATGCTTTGTGTGTATCAAACGTCGCAACGTAACTGGGTGACTATAAAGATGCTCTACAGGTATCTCCGAAGGTGTTCGTTGAGTTAGTATGGATCGAGACTGGGATTTGTCACTCCGTGTGACGGAGAGGTATCTCGGGGCCCACTCGGTAATACAACATCACACACAATCCTTGCAAGCAATGTGACTTAATGTAAGTTGCGGTATCTTGTATTACGGTACGAGTAAAGAGACTTGCCGGTAAACGAGATTGAAATAGGTATGTGGATACTAACGATCGAATCTCGGGCAAGTAACATACCGAAGGACAAAGGGAAGGACATACGGAATTATATGAATCCTTGGCACTGAGGTTCAAACGATAAGATCTTCGTAGAATATGTGGGATCCAATATGGGCATCCAGGTCCCGCTAATGTATATTGACCGAGGAGTCACTCGGGTCATGTCTACATAGTTCTCGAACCCCAGGGTCTGCACACTTAAGGTTCGACGTTGTTTTATGCGTATTTGAGTTAAATGGTTGGTTAATGGATGTTGTTCGGAGTCCCGGATGAGATCACGAACGTCATGAGGGTTTCCGGAATGGTCCGGAAACGAAGATTGATATATAGGATGACCTCATTTGATTACCGGAAGGTTTTCAGAGTTACCGGGAATGACGAATGGGTTCCGGGTGTTCACCGGGGGGGCAACCCACCCCGAGGAAGCCCATAGGCCTTGGGGTGGCGCACCAGCCCTTGGTAGGCTGGTGGGACAGCCCAAGAAGGTCCGATGCGCCAAGGATAGAGAATCAAAGAGAAAGAAAAAAAAAGGAGGTGGGAAAGGAGAGAAGGAGTCCACTTTCCAATCCTAGTTGGACTAGGATTGGAGGAGGACTCCTCCTCCCTTGGTGGCGCAGCCCTTGGGGATCCTTGAGCCTCAAGGCAAGCCTCCCCTCCCTCCTCCTATATATATGGAGCAATTAGGGCTGATTTGAGACAACTTTTCCAAGGCAGCCCGACCACATAACTCCACGGTTTTACCTCTAGATCACGTCTCTGCGGAGCTCAGGCGGAGCCCTGCCGAGATTAGATCATCACCAACCTCTGGAGCGCCGTCACGCTGCCGGAGAACTCATCTACCTCTCCGTCTCTCTTGCTGGATCAAGAAGGCCGAGATCATCGTCGAGCTGTACGTGTGCTGAACGCGGAGGTGCTGTCCGTTCGGAACTAGATCGTGGGACGGATCGCGGGACGGTTCGCGGGGCGGATCGAGGGACGCGAGGACGTTCCACTACATCAACCGCGTTCACTAACGCTTCTGCTGTGCGATCTACAAGGGTACGTAGATCGGAAATCCCCTCTCGTAGATGGACATCACCATGATAGGTCTTCGTGCGCGTAGGAAAATTTTTGTTTCCCATGCAACGTTCCCCAACAGTGGCATAATGAGCTAGGTTCATGCGTAGATGTCTTCTCGAGTAGAACACAAAAGTTTTTGTGGGCGGTGATGTGCGTTTTGCTGCCCTCCTTAGTCTTTTCTTGATTCCGCGGTATTGTTGGATTGAAGCGGCTTGGACCGACATTACTCGTACGCTTACGAGAGACTGGTTTCATCGCCATGAGTAACCCCGTTGCTCAAAGATGACTGGCAAGTGTCGGTTTCTCCAACTTTAGTTGAATCGGATTTGACCGAGGAGGTCCTTGGATAAGGTTAAATAGCAATTCATATATCTTCGTTGTGGTGTTTGCGTAAGTAAGATGCGATCCTACTAGATACCCATGGTCACCACGTAAAACATGCAATAACAAAATTAGAGGACGTCTAACTTGTTTTTGCAGGGTATGCTTGTGATGTGATATGGCCAACGATGTGATGTGATATATTGGATGTATGAGATGATCATGTTGTAATAGATAATATCGACTTGCACGTCGATGGTACGGCAATCGGCAGGAGCCATAGGGTTGTCTTTAAACTAATGTTTGTGCTTGCAGATGCGTTTACTATTTTGCTAGGATGTAGCTTTAGTAGTAATAGCATGAGTAGCACGACAACCCACTAGATGTCGAACCCCAAACTAACATCATGCATTTGTTGGAAGATTGTCCTATAAGAAACTACTTGAATTTCCACCTATGAATTCCCAAAATATCTGGTCATGCAATCTGGTACACGAATACAAGGAGTAATAACACACAACTCCTATACTAACCCGTCACCTGTATCACATCCGTCAACACACAACCAGAATCTCGGACCTTCATTTACTACAGACCCTCGTGATCACAACGATACAAAGTATGGCAGTACTCCCGAACAATCTGCACCAGTACTGGGGACATCGGGGTTATCTCGCCACTACTAGTATTGAAGCAATTACAAACATCCTTCGTTCTGAGATACTAAGAAATCTGAATGATAACGATGTGCTCAAGAATCCCCTGGAGCTCAACTCCCCTGAGACTCAAAGCAGATAGGAGGCACCAAGACAGAACTCCGTCACATCGGCATCATATAGATCTCAAAAATATCCGCGTGATCCTAAAAAAAATTTGAGTGGGAAGAGGAGTAGAATAAATTATTACGTCAAGATTCCTCACCAGAGCAAAGAAGAGAAGAAAAAAAAGAATCCTACTCTCCGGTATATAACTAGACTCAAAGCAGTTTTTTCACTAGACTCGACTCGGCCAAGTTTGATCAATCAAGGGGGCTCCTAGGTCGGTACTTCTCTGATACCAACTTGTCACGCCCAAGATGCGACCCTATCCTCAATTTGGCACAAGGGCCTCGTCAGGGATAGAAGCGCATCTCGTCGTGTCGCAAGAATGGATATCGTTACAAGTACATGTACTGAAAAGAAGAGATATATAGAATTGCCTTACACTCGCCACGAGCTACATCAGAGTCACATTAGTACATTACATAAACATCAAGAGTAAGAGCAGGGTCCGACTATGGACAAAAACAAACGACAAAAGAAGAACGACGTCCATCCTTGCTATCCCAGGCTGCCGGCCTGGAACCCAGCCTAGGTCGATGAAGAAGAAGAAGAAGAAGCAACTCCAAATGAACAATCAACGCGCTCGCGTCATGTAACCTTTACATGTACCTACAACTGGTGTTGTAGTAAACTGTGAGCCACAGGGGACTCAGCAATCTCATTTCCAAAGGTATCAAGACTAGCAAAGCTTAGTGGGTGAGGCATGGTTAAGTGGTGAGGTTGCAGCAGCGGTTAAGCATATATTTGGTGGCTAAACTTACGAGTACCAGAAATAAAGGGGGAAATATCTACGCATAACGGACGTGTCTACTGATGATCAAACGAATGATCTTGAACACCTACCTACGTCAGACATAACCCCACCGTGTCCTCGATCGGAGAAATAACTCACGAAAGAGACAGTCATGGTTACGCACACAGTTGGCAAGTTTTAACTAAGTTAACTTCAAGTTATCTAGAACCAGTGTTAAGCAAAGCTTCCACGTTGCCACATAACCGCGGGCATGGATTTCCGAAAGATTTAACCCTGCAGGGGTGCTCCAATTAGTCCATCACAAATTACCACAAGCCGCATAGAAATCCTCAATCACGAAGCTCGCGATCTCGTCGGATTCCCTAGTGGAAAACCTCAACTCCGAGATTACCCAAAGCATCACCGGAATTCTGATGCACAAGATATCTCGTCAAAGGTAAAACTAATCCAGCAAGGCCGCCCGACGTGTCGACGTACCCGATAGGAGCCGCGTATCTCGTTCTCAGGACACGACGGATGGAACTAGCTACGAGTGCCAAACCTCGAGTTTCCTCGCGGTGGCCTCGCAGGCAGACCGTTTGGGACCAACACCATCAGCACTGCCCCCCCCCCTATTTATGTAAAATTACTCCTCGGGTAGCGCTAACTCCCTATGCATTTTAGTTTAACAGAATTATTATGTTGGGCAAATGTAGAACCAATGTTGGGCCTTGCCAGACCAGCTTTAATCTAAAACGAATTATCAAGGGGGTCCCCATAACAACCCCGATCGTGTTAGGAGCGCTCATTTATGGAACATAACACCGGTAGCCGAAACTAAGGGGGCAAAGGTGGAACAAAACACCAGGCCAGAAAGGTCGAGCCTTCCACCTTTTACCAAGTATATAGGTGCATTAAATTAAATGGCATTTAATATGGTGATATAACAAGGAACCCATGTTTTCGCATAGAATCAACTGCACCTGCAACTAGCAACGCTAACACAGGGTTAAGCAAGCAGTAACATAGCCAATCAGTGGTTTGCTAGGTTGAACAGGTTGAAGGATTCATGGCATCGTTGAGAGGCTGATATTTAACATGTGGTAGGCAACGAGACATAATCGATAGAAATCGTAAAACTAGCATGGCAATGATAGTAATGGTATCTGGGGAAATGATCATCTTGCCTGAGATCCCGCTTGGAAGGAGAATGCCTCCGTGAAGCAGACGAACCGACGTAGTCGAACGGGTCCTCACAATCCGACACGCTGCGGAACTCTATCGAGATGAAGCAAACCGGAAACACAAATCAACACACGGAATACACCACACGATGCACAACACAAATGATGCATGAGCAGCTGAATACATGCAAGTCACGGCATGACAAATCACACAATCAATCGCTACACATTAAGTGAAGTTCAATATGCAACGGGTTGCATATTGATGAAACTCCACATAGGAATTATTTAGTTCACTCCCGGTTAGGTACACGGCAATATTAAATGTGATTAAACATGGCAAGAGGTGAAGCGTAATTAATCTACCTCTCTAGGCATTTTAAATGAGGTCGGAAATGACATATAGCATCTCCGAGACGACCTCACATGTTAATTTACAATTCTGTCCAGATCTGAACTAATTCATTTAATTAGTTGTTAAACAGCAAAACAAATAGGTTCACGTGATTCTACGCGTCAAGGCAAGCAATCTACACATAAAGAACATCTCCAACGGAGCTACGGAACAAAAGTTACAAGCATCGCAAGATATGATGGCGTGAATGCAATATGTGTGCAACGACGGTCACGAGCACTTCAAAACATACAAACAGCAGGAGAACATGAAACTACACGATATTCTAAGCAAGTTTCATATAGGACACGATCAAATCGGAGCTACGGTTCAACAACTACGAGCAAAACAAGAAATCTACACAATCTGCCAAAATCAGCCACATAGCATTTTCTACGCCCCACAACTACGGGCTACACTACCCAATAAACTCAAGCAAGGCATGACATGAAAGAGGTCAAGAAGCACTACTACAAACAACTAACAACAACTAGCATGGCATCATGGAACACTAGGGGAAGAAGACACAAAATGGCATCTCACCCACTATTTCAGACTTAGTGAAAATTACACCTCATGAAAGTGCAGTTTTTGATCTGAAGCCATATATACAGCAGCAAAACCTATAGCTACAAGACTCCAAATGGCATGCAAAACTACAGCATGCTTGAGAGACACAAGGGGTACAACTAACTCCATTGGACGAACCTCAAAAGAGCTACAAATCAACAGTTAGAAGCAAGACAAGACAGCAACAATATATAACAGATTCCAGACTTAGAAATATTTCAGCTCCTCTAAAACGGCTCTATTTCTAGCAACTTGAGAGCAAGAAAAACAAACCTAAACATGCATTTCTATTGCAGCTAAAAATACCAGGGGCTAGTCTAAACATCCAAGAACAACTCCCTAGTTGACAGCCGCGTCAAACGAAGAACGAATTAAATCCTACAAATTAAACAAAAGGGCATCACGGCTAAATATCACGCGAACTAACTTACTCATAAGCTAAAACTAATTGCATAGAAAAATCCCATGGATTTTTCTACCCCGAAAACATATAAAATATGTTGGGTTGCACAACAATATAATGCCACACGAAAATGCAAGATAAATAACCTATACACGGGGAAATAACCTACCGGCAATCCATACATGCAAAAACACCTATGACCGCTCTAAAATACATGGAATAATGGTCCCTAAAACATAGGCATTTTACCTAAGGCACTCGAGCAATCCGGACCGCAAGAAAAATAAATACGGGACATTCCCTTATTGGGACAGCACGCTAAACTAGGCGTTTGGCACGTAAAACTACGTCAAATAAATATGCAAGTTGTGAAATCATGTTCTACTCGCAAAACTACCCCAAAACCATATAAAATACTCCTCGTTCCGACTTACGGGTAAAAAGTTACGGGGGTTTTAATATAACTATATTCCTAAAATTATTAATTCACGGAAAAAATCTCTAAATTCTAATCGGGCCGAACAGGGCCAAAAGGGCAGCGCAATATAGCAAACGTTCGCCTCAGGTGAGGGAAAAGAGGCTCACCTCGCTCTGGGCCGGCGTGGTGAAGAGGGAGAGGTGGCCGATCTGGGCCGGCTCGGGGATTGGAGCGGACCGGGCGTGCTAGCGCTGAGGGGAGGCGGACCGAGGCATGCCAGCGGGAGGAGGCGAGGTGGGCTGCCGCTGCCTCGGCCTGGAGGAGCTGCCAGCTGGGCCGGCTCGGGGCCCAGGTCGAGGAGGCAGCGCTCCTGCCGTTGCTCGCTCGTTCCCGAGCTCGCCAGGACGGCGGCGCAGGCTCCCTGACAGCAGGCCGACGAAGGACGGCGCGAGCACGTCGAGACCAGGCTGAGGGGCTCAACCCCGGCCGGATCCGGGGGGGTTGCACGCGGTGGCTGCTGGATCTGCCGCGGATCGGAGGCAAGCAGCAGTTACAGCGACCAGGGGAGCTGCGGCGGCTCGTGCTGCTCGGGGCCGGCGGCGGGGTAGGCATGGCGGCGAGGGCGTGCTCCGGCAGCGGTGGCTGCTCGCCGGCGGCGGGCACGGCTCCCGGCGGCAAGAGGCGAGGCAGGGCTACGGCTCAGTGGCGGCGCGACGACGGAGAAGGCGCGGGTGGAGGAGGGCGGCAGGGAGCTCGGGCTCCTCCCGAGGACGGCGCGGCGGCTCGGGCCCAGCGGGCTACAGATGGGCCTGGGCGGGCCCGCAGCGGTCGGAGGCTGAGGGGAGGAGAGAGAGAGGTGGGAGGCTAGGGTTAGGGGCGCGGATTTCGAGGCACGGGGGTTGTGTGTCTAAATAAATAGGAAGGGGGTCTTTATATAGACAAACGGGGGGCTAGGTTACCGGAATCGCGTTCCGGATCCAACCGCGGGGTCGGATTCGAACGATTCCGCACGCGGGAACGGTTACGAGGCCGTGTAGAATGGGTATCCGGAGACGAGAGGGGAAACGGGCGGCGCGACAACGATTTTTAAAACACCGACACACGTCCGACGGTAGACCGAATACGGTGCCGCTACGGTCGACCGTTCGGGTACCAGACGGTCTCCGATCGCGACGAAATTCGATAGGCGGTTTAACTAAAACAAATTACGACCGCATGCCAAGTTTCATCTCGATCAAAGAAACTTTAACGCACACTTTAAATACAGGGTTTCAACGATGCCGCGGGCGCGTGCGAGTGTGGTCGGGCTCAGAACGGACAACGATGAGAACCGGCAACTAACAACGGATGCAAGTTTTGAAAACGGGCGACAACGGAGATGCCGATGCAATGCTGATGATGCACATGATGCGATGATGATGCGACAAAAGAAAATAGACAAACGACGAAAATGGAATAAAGGGGGAATCTTCTAGGGCGTCGGCATCGGGCTGTCACAACTCTCCTACACTACAAGAGGATCTCGCCCCGAGATCCAAGAATGAAAGGGGGAGAGGATGAGAAAGAACAAGTGGTAAAAACTTTGTCGCTTCTTTGACAAACGAGTGAAACCATTGATCCTTGAAGTTGCAAAGAGATGAGGACTGATATGAGAAGGAAGCAAGAATTCACGGAAAATTTTGGCAGCACTTCGGTAGGAAAATGGGACAAAAAATTCGAAAAGGTAGGAGAATTAGACAATATTCATAACAATCAACTAAATAGAGCAAGGGAACACCATGATCTTGATAGAACAACAAGATTGACCCAAAAGAGCAACAACACAATGCCTCCGGAACAATAGAATAGGAACTAGCTCATACGGAAGAAGAGAATGAAGAAAAGAATGACAACTACTAACTCCAATGAACTAGGCAAGCATCCTTGCAAGAAGAATTGAATGGAGTTGTTGGAAAAACAACAACGAAAAGAACAAGATAGTAGTGGGCTTATGAAAATCATCTCAACAAATATGAGGTGACAAACAACCACTAAAAGAAACAAGGATAGATTGGGAGCAACAAGATATGAACAATTTCTTACACCAAGAGGATACATTGAGAACTTGGATAATGACAAGCACCATGATAGCAGCAATCCATAGGAAAAGATTTAGGTGAAATCCAAACCAAGATAGCTCAATGAAGAAATCATGGGTTGAAAAATATCTCATGATCATAGAATTGGTGGGTTTAATTATCTCATACTTGAAAGAAAATCTCTTCGAGACTCCTACACTAACAAGAGTGCCATAATACCACCTTAAAGGATAAAGGAAGAACAAATGCACTTGGAAATGCAAGATAAGAAAACTTGAAGTTCTCCAATAGAATCTTGAAGAACACTTTGAGAATGAATTGATACCTTGATGAACCACCATGAAGGACCACCGTATACAAATGAATGATGTAGAGATATGAAGGTAGAAAAGAATAAGATTATGACCTTGCAAAGTCTTCGATGAAGCTTCACGAAGAGAAACTTGAGAAAACTTGGAACTCCGGAAAAGAAAGATAAGAACACTTGAGAAAAGGAATTGATATCAAGAGCCACTCCGGAAGAAGAATTCAGATTACTATGAACAAGAATAAGAATTATGTTATGCTCATCCTTCATCAAGTTAAATTGATGACAAGCAACGGATTAGCATACAACTTATTATTCTTGAAGGAATCTTAAAGAGAGAGATAGATATGCACAAACTAGAAGAAGTCTTGAAGGAGACACCGGTGAGAATTGAAATAATGAGGCAACCATGAATGAATGGAGATACATGAGAAAGAAGAGATCATGAGCCACCTGAGAGAAAACTAGAACAAGGAAACGGTAGAAACGAGAGACGAACGAAGAGGCAACAATTGAGAAGATTTGAGGATGAAAGCTAACAGCTGAGAATGAAGAATCTTCTAAAATGATGGCCTTCAGAGGAACGAGAAATAAAAACAACTCAGAGAAGCACCGGATAGCACGAAAGGGATTACTCATGATTGACAACAAATGAGAGGATACACGAAGCTGAGATGACAGTCTTCACAAGAATGAACAAAGATTCGAGAGAAACACTCCTTCGGACTGCAAGCTGAGAATGATGACGAGAACAACACCACCAAGAATTAATGAGACACTCCGGAATAAAGAAGAATGCAAGGTTGAGCCAAATATGAGAATTAATTCAAATTGATCTTCAAGAAGGAATATGACTGATGAAAATCATGCTTACGTCATAGTTGAAAAGAATTAATGATCTCCGGAAAAAGATTAAAAGAGCCAGGAAAGATCCTGGGAAAAACCTGTGGGTTATGGGCCCACTCGAAGAAACCACCGTTAGAAAAGATTGCTTAGAAGAGAGATATTGCACCGATATGAAGAGAACTAGATGATGTTGAAAACCTCGAACTAATTGAAAAGACTGGAAAGAAGAACTACAGAGATAACTTCAACGCTCCGGATCGAAAAGAGAGAAATAAATACCAAGATAGGCTCATAAAAATTTCAACAAGACTGAATAAAGATGAACATGAAGCTCCTGAGAATCTTCACAATGACTCATCGGGTAAGAGAGAAAAGAACAGACAGCGGAATCACAATGAAAAGAAAACTCTTGGATGAAAATCCAATCACTAAAGAAAAGGGTGGGAGGGTGGGGAAAAACAAAGATGACTTGAGACAGATGAGACAACTCTGGAAAGAATTGAGAGAATGATCTGCAAAAAATTGAGAGGATTGAATTTACTTGGAGAGAAACACACCGGTTGAATGGAATTGATACGATGACTTCGGTTGACAAGAATTGATAAGACAACTGATTGAGCAAAAGGATTAGCACTCTCAAATGAATATGAGAACACTTCTTAGAAAAGATCTGAAATCACCACTTGACATCAAAGCAACTGAATTACCATATTCCAACAAAAACAAGGATGCGGCTTACAATTAGCCAGAACAAACTCATGAGAAAGATTTTGTCCGATATTTTCGTGGACAGGATCGCACGGGATCGAACCTTACAGTAGCCATCAAGTGCAAGGCAGTGCACCCGACATACGAAGCGTCCCCGAGTCGTAGCAAGCTACAAGGACTCTTTAAGACACAACGTGTACCGCTATAAGTCGACCGTGAACAAATGAATCCACTAGATGTCGAACCCCAACCTAACATCATGCATTTGTTGGAAGATTGTCCTATAAGAAACTACTTGAATTCCCACCTATGGATTCCCGAAATATCTGGTCATGCAATCTGGTACACGGATACAAGGAGTAATAACACACAACTCCTATACTAACCCGTCACCTGTATCACATCCGTCAACACACAACCAGAATCTCAGACCTTCATCTACTACAGACCCTCGTGATCACAACGATACAAAGTATGGCAGTACTCCCGAACAATCTGCACCGGTACTGGGGACATCGGGGTTATCTCGTCACTACTAGTATTGAAGCAATTACGAGCATCCTTCGTTCTGAGATACTAAGAAATCTGAATGATAACGATGTGCTCAAGAATCCCCTGGAGCTCAACTCCCCTGAGACTCAAAGCAGATAGGAGGCACCAAGACAGAACTCCGTCACATCGGCATCATATAGATCTCAAAAATATCCGCGTGATCCTAAAAAATTTTGAGTGGGAAGAGGAGTAGAATAAATTATTACGTCAAGATTCCCCACCAGAGCAAAGAAGAGAAGAAAAAAAAAAGAATCCTACTCTTCGATATATAACTAGACTCAAAGCGGTTTTTTCACTAGACTCGACTTGGCCAAGTTCGATCAATCAAGGGGGCTCCTAGGTCGGTACTGCTCTGATACCAACTTGTCACGCCCAAGATGCGACCCTATCCTCGATTTGGCACGAGGGCCTCGTCAGGGATAGAAGCGCATCTCGTCGTGTCGCAAGAATGGATATCGTTACAAGTACATGTACTGAAAAGAAGAGATATATAGAATTGGCTTACACTCGCCACAAGCTACATCAGAGTCACATCAGTACATTACATAAACATCAAGAGTAAGAGCAGGGTCCGACTACGGACGAAAACAAACGGCAAAAGAAGAACGACGTCCATCCTTGCTATCCCAGGCTGCCAGCCTGGAACCCAGCCTAGATCGATGAAGAAGAAGAAGAAGAAGAAGAAGCAACTCCAAATGAACAATCAACGCGCTCACGTCATGTAACCTTTACGTGTACCTGCAACTGGTGTTGTAGTAAACTGTGAGCCACAGGGGACTCAGAAATCTCATTTCCAAAGGTATAAAGACTAGCAAAGCTTAGTGGGTGAGGCATGGTTAAGTGGTGAGGTTGCAGCAGCGGCTAAGCATATATTTGGTGGCTAAACTTACGAGTACCAGAAATAAAAGGGGAAAGATCTACGCATAACGGACGTGTCTACTGATGATCAAACGAATGATCCTAAACACCTACCTACGTCAGACATAACCCCCACCGTGTCCTCGATCGGAGAAAGAACTCACGAAAGAGACAGTCACGGTTACGCACACAGTTGGCAAGTTTTAATTAACTTAACTTCAAGTTATCTAGAACCAGTGTTAAGCAAAGCTTCCACGTTACCACATAACCGCGGGAACGGATTTCCGAAAGATTTAACCCTGCAGGGGTGCTCCAACTAGTCCATCACAAATTACCACAAGCCGCATAGAAATCATCAATCACGAAGCTCGCGATCTCGTCGGATTCCCTAGTGGAAAACCTCAACTCCGAGATTACCCAAAGCATCACCGGAATCCTGATGCACAAGATATCTCGTCAAAGGTAAAACTAATCCAGCAAGGCCGCCCGACGTGTCGATGTACCCGATAGGAGCCGTGTATCTCATTCTCAGGACACGACGGATGGAACTAGCTACGAGTGCCAAACCTCGAGTTTCCTCGCGGTGGCCTCGGAGGCAGACCATTTGGGACCAACACCATCAGCACTAGCCCCCCCAATTTATGTAAAATTACTACTCGGGTAGCGCTAACTCCCTATGCATTTCAGTTTAACAGAATTATTATGTTTGGCAAATGTAGAACCAATGTTGGGCCTTGCGAGACCAGCTTTAATCTAAAACGAATTATCAAGGGGGTCCCCATAACAACCCCGATCGTGTTAGGAGCGCTCATTTATGGAACATAACACCGGTAGCCAAAACTAAGGGGGCAAAGGTGGAACAAAACACCAGGCCAGAAAGGTCGAGCCTTCCACCTTTTACCAAGTATATAGGTGCATGAAATTAAATAGAATTTAATATGGTGATATAACAAGGAACCCATGTTTTCGCATGGAAGCAACTGCACCTGCAACTAGCAACGCTAACGCAGGGTTAAGCAAGCAGTAACATAGCCAATCAGTGGTTTGCTAGGTTGAACAGGTTGAAGGATTCATGGCATCGTTGAGAGGCTGATATTTAACATGTGGTAGGCAACGAGACATAATCGATAGAAATCGTAAAACTAGCATGGCAATGATAGTAATGGTATCTGGCGAAATGATCATCTTGCCTGAGATCCCGCTTGGAAGGAGAATGCCTCCGTGAAGCAGACGAACCGACGTAGTCGAACGGGTCCTCACAATCCGACACGCTGCGGAACTCTATCAAGACGAAGCAAACCGGAAACACAAATCAACACACTGAATACACCACACGATGCACAACACAAATGATGCATGAGCAGCTGAATACATGCAAGTCACGGCATGACAAATCACACAATCAATCGCTACACATTAAGTGAAGTTCAATATGCAACGGGTTGCATATTGATGAAACTCCACATAGGAATTATTTAGTTCACTCCCGGTTAGGTACATGGCAATATTAAATGTGATTAAACATGGCAAGAGGTGAAGCGTAACTAATCTACCTATCTAGGCATTTTAAATGAGGTCGGAAATGACATATAGCATCTCCGAGACGACCTCACATGTTAATTTACAATTCTGTCCAGATCTGAACTAATTCATTTAATTAGTTGTTAAACAGCAAAACAAATAGGTTCACGTGATTCTACGCGTCAAGGCAAGCAATCTACACATAAAGAACATCTCCAACGGAGCTACGGAACAAAAGTTACAAGCATCGCAAGATATGATGGCATGAATGCAATATGTGTGCAACGACGGTCACGAGCACTTCAAAACATACAAATAGCAAGAGAACATGAAACTACACGAGATTCTAAGCAAGTTTCATATAGGACACGATCAAATCGGAGCTACGGTTCAACAACTACGAGCAAAACAAGAAATCTACACAATCTCCCGAAATCAGCCACATAGCATTTTCTACGCCCCACAACTACGGGCTACACTACCCAATAAACTCAAGCAAGGCATGACATGAAAGAGGGCAAGAAGCACTACTACAAACAACTAACAGAAACTATCATGGCATCATGGAACACTAGGGGAAGAAGACACAAAATGGCATCTCACCCACTATTTCCGACTTAGTGAAAATTACACCTCATGAAAGTGCAGTTTTCGATCTGAAGCCATATTGACAGCAGAAAAACCTATAGCTATAGGACTCCAAATGGCATGAAAAACTACAGCATGCTTGAGAGACACAAGGGGTACAACTAACTCCATTGGACCGACCTCAAAAGAGCTACAGATCAACAGTTAGAAGCAAGACAAGACAGCAACAAAATATAACAGATTCCAGACTTAGAAATATTTCAGCTCCTCTAAAACGGCTCTATTTCTAGCAACTTGAGAGCAAGCAAAACAAACCTAAACATGCATTTCTATTGCAGCTAAAAATACCAGGGGCTAGTCTAAACATCCAAGAACAACTCCCTAGTTGACAACCCCGTCAAACGAAGAACGGATTAAATCCTACGAATTAAACAAAAGGGCATCACAGCTAAATATCGCGCGAACTAACTTACTCATAAGCTAAAACTAATTGCACAGAAAAATCCCATGGATTTTTCTACCCCGAAAACATATAAAATATGTTGGGTTGCACAACAATATAATGCCACACGAAAATGCGAGATAAATAACCTATACACGGGGAAATAACCTACCGGCAATCCATACATGCAAAAATACCTAAGACCGCTCTAAAATACATGGAATAATGGTCCCTAAAACATAGGCATTTTACCTAAGGCACTCGAGCAATCCGGATCGCAAGAAAAATAAATACGGGACGTTCCCCTATTGGGACAGCACGCTAAACTAGGCGTTTGGCATGTAAAACTACGTCAAATAAATATGCAAGTTGTTGAATTGTGTTCTACTCGCAAAACTACCCCAAAACCATATAAAATACTCCTCGTTCCGACTTACGGATAAAAAGTTACGGGGGTTTTAATATAACTATATTCCTTAAATTATTAATTCGCGGAAAAAAATCTCTAAATTCTAATCGGGCCGAACTGAGCCAAAAGGGCAGCGCAATATAGCAAACGTTCGCCTCGGGCGAGGGAAAAGAGGCTCACCTCGCTCTGGGTCGGCGTGGCGAAGAGGGAGAGGTGGCCGATCTGGGCCGGCTCGGGGAAGGGGTCAACGGCCCACACGGTGTTGGAGCGGACCGGGCCTGCTAGCGCTGAGGGGAGGTGGACCGAGGCATGCCAGCGGGAGGAGGCGAGGTGGGCTGCCGCTGCCTCGGCCTGGAGGAGCTGCCAGCTGGGCCGGCTCGGGGCCCAGGTCGAGGAGGCAGCGCTCCTGCCGTTGCTCGCTCGTTCCCGAGCTCGCCAGGACGGCGGCGCAGGCTCCCTGACAGCAGGCCGACGAAGGACGGCGCGAGCACGTCGGGACCAGGCTGAGGGGCTCGATCCCGGCCGGATCGGGGGGGGGGGGGGGGGTTGCACGCGGTAGCTGCTGGATCTGCCGCGGATCGGAGGCAAGCAGCAGTTACAGCGACCAGGGGAGCTGCGGCGGCTCGTGCTGCTCGGGGCCGGCGGCGGGGTAGGCACGGCGGCGAGGGCGCGCTCCGGCAGCGGTGGCTGCTAGCCGGCGGCGGGCACAGCTCCCGGCGGCAAGAGGCGAGGCGGGGCTGTGGCTCGGTGGCGGCACGGCGACGGAGAAGGCGCGGGTGGAGGAGGGCGGCAGGGAGCTCGGGCTCCCCCCGAGGACGGCGCGGCGGCTCGGGCCCGGCGGGCTCCAGATGGGCCTGGGCGGGCCCGCGGCGGCCGGAGGCTGAGGGGAGGAGAGAGAGAGGTGGGGGGCTAGGGTTAGGGCGCGGATTTCGAGGCACGGGGGTTGTCTGTCTAAATAAATAGGAAGGGGGTCTTTATATAGACAAACGGGGGGCTAGGTTACCCGGAATCGCGTTCCAGATCCAACCGTGGGGTCGGATTCAAATGATTCCGCATGTGGGAACGGTTACGAGGCCGTGTAGAATGGGTATCCGGAGACGAGAGGGGAAATGGGCGGCGCGACAACGATTTTTAAAACACCGACAGACGTCCGACGGTAGACCGAATACGGTGCCGCTACGGTCGACCGTTCGGGTACCAGACGGTCTCCGATCGCGACGAAATTCGACAGGCGGTTTAACTAAAACAAATTACGACCGCTTGCCAAGTTTCATCTCGATCAGAGAAACTTTAACACACACTTTAAATACAGGGTTTCGACGATGCCGCGGGCGCGTGCGAGTGCGGTCGGGCTGAGAACGGACAACGACGAGAACCGGCAACTAACAACGGATGCAAGTATTGAAAACGGGCGACAACGGAGATGGCGATGCAATGCTGATGATGCACATGATGCGATGATGATGCGACAAAAGAAAATAGACAAACGACGAAAACGGAATAAAGGGGGAATATTTTAGGGCGTCGGCATCGGGCTGTCACACTTATAGGACTGCTTATAAGAATCCCATGGGCATGTCACCGTATAAAATGGTTTATGGTAAGGCCTGTCATTTACCTCTTGAGCTGGAACACAAAGCTTATTGGGCAATCAAAGAGCTCAACTTTGATTTCAAACTTGCCGGTGAGAAGCGGTTGTTTGATATTAGCTCGTTAGATGAATGGAGAGCCCAGGCATACGAGAATGCCAGGTTGTTCAAGGAAAAGGTTAAGAGATGGCACGACAAACGAATACAGAAACGAGAGTTCAATGTAGGTGATTATGTCTTGCTATACAATTCTCGTTTGAGATTCTTTGCAGGCAAGCTTCTCTCTAAATGGGAAGGTCCCTATGTTGTCGAGGAAGTATATCATTCCGGTGCCATCAAAATCAATAACACAGAAGGAAATTTTCCTAGAGTGGTAAATGGGCAAAGAATCAAGCATTACATCTCTGGTACTCCCATAAATGTCGAGACCAATATCATCAATGTCATAACTCCAAAGGAGTACATAAGGGATGTTTATCAGCCTGTTTCAGACCTTGAAAACGAAGATGTATCTGTTTTGGTAAGAAATTGGACTCCGATACTTTTCCAATAGGAAATTTCTTCCGTTTTGGAATTTTTGGAAAATTAGAAAAATAAAAAGCAGTCCGGAGAGCGAACGAGGTGGCCACAAGCCCTGCCACCGCCCCCTACCCCCCTGGTGGCGGAGGGCAAGCTTGTGGGCACCTCGTGTGCCTCCCGGACTCTGTTTTCTTGCGGAGGACTCCTTCTGGTCCAGAAAAAATCAATATATAGTCGCCCGAAGGTTTTGATCTCCGTATCGCATAGTTTTCCTCTGTTTTCGTTTCGAGCCTGTTTCTGTGACAGATCTAGATCATCATGACTTCCCCAAACGCTCCTAAGGACAAGATCTTCGAGAAAGTCATCAATCCCTACCTCACGGAAGTGCTGAAACACCCTCAATCTATCAAGATGAGCGAGGGGATGTTGCACATCCGTGATGTTGAGGGGCCTAAGAAGACCGGAAGCGTGGAGACAAGGCTCGAAGCAATGGAGCAACAAGTCTTCAAGTGCCAAGGGATGGTGGAGCGTGTACTCAACGCCAACCACACGATGATCATGGAGTTCACTAGCAATCACAAGATGGATGCAATTGATATTGGGAAACACCTCTCCAGGATCTATGATAGGGTTGATCAACTTCAGGGCCAGATCTATGACCTGCAGAATCAAAACTGTGAGTATGAGAACAGATTTAAATCAATAAGGTTGGCTGCAGATTTGAGGATTCCGGCGACTCGTTCATCCTGCCAAATGGAGCACCTATGCCTTGGAAGACGGAGGATCAGACTACTCCGAGAACAACGCCACCATCACCACCAAAGGAAGACAACTAAGCATTGGTATGGGCAATCCCCTTCACTTCTGCCAAGCTTGGGGGAGTTGCCCTGGTATCGTATCACCTTTATATCTTTTGCTTTTACCTTTGTTTTAGTTCTTTCCTTTTTAGTTTTTATTTCTTCTTTTAGAGGAATAAGTCTTTAGTTTTTA